>NC_090441.1:201226876-202502612 GCF_031143425.1 Pleurodeles waltl | reverse complement strand
GTCAGAGACTCCTTCTGATAGGCTCCTTTAGGTGTTGCTAGCCTATCCTCTCTCCTAAGTAGCCAAACCTCCTTTTCTGGCTATTTAGGGTCTCTGCTTTGGGGAATTCCTTAGATAACAAATGCAAGAGCTCATCAGAGTTCCTCTGCATCTCTCTCTTCACCTTCTGCCAAGGAATCGACTGCTGACCGCGCTGGAAGCCTGCAAAACTGCAACAAAGTAGCAAAGACGACTACTGCGACATTGTAACGCTGATCCTGCCGCCTTCTCGACTGTTTTCCTGATGGTGCATGCTGTGGGGGTAGTCTGCCTCCTCTCTGCACTAGAAGCTCCGAAGAAATCTCCTGTGGGTCGACGGAATCTTCCCCCTGCAACCGCAGGCACCAAAGAACTGCATCACCGGTCCTCTGGGTCTCCTGTCAGCACAACGAGCGAGGTCCCTTGAACTCAGCAACTCTGTCCATGTGACTCCCACAGTCCAGTGACTCTTCAGTCCAAGTTTGGTGGAGGTAAGTCCTTGCCTCCCCACGCTAGACTGCATTGCTGGGAACCACGTGTTTTGCAGCTACTCCGGCTCCTGTGCACTCACCGAGGATTTCCTTTGTGCACAGCCAAGCCTGGGTCCACGGCACTCTAACCTGCATTGCACGACCTTCTGAGTTGTCCTCCGGCGTCGTGGGACTCCCTTTTCTGACTTCGGGTGGACTGCGGTTCACTCGTTTTCCAGGTGCCTGTTCCCGGAACTTCTGCGGGTGTTACCTGCTTCTGTGAGGGCTCCCTGACTTGCTGGGTGCCCGCTCTGTCTCCTCATCCAAGTGGCGACATCCTGGTCCCTCCTGGGCCACAGCAGCATCCAAAAACCCTAACCGCAACCCTTGCAGCTAGCAAGGCTTGTTTGCGGTCTTTCTGCGTGGGAGCACCTCTGCAAGCTTCTTCACGACATGGGACATCCATCCTCCAAAGGGGAAGTTTCTAGCCCTCTTTGTTCTTGCAGAATCCACAGCTTCTACCATCCGGTGGCAGCTTCTTTGCACCCTCAGCTGGCATTTTCTGGGCATCTGCCCACTCTCGACATTGTCTCAACTCTTGGACTTGGTCCCCTTGTTTCACAGGTACTCAGGTCCGGAAATCCACTTTGGCTGCTTTGCTGGTGTTGGTCTTCCTTGCAGAAACCCCCTATCACGACTTCTGTACTCTCTGGGGGTTATAGGTGCACTTTACACCTACTTTTCAGGGTCTTGGGGTGGGCTATTTTTCTAACCCTCACTGTTTTCTTACAGTCCCAGCGACCCTCTACAAGCTCACATAGGTTTGGGGTCCATTCGTGGTTCGCATTCCACTTTTGGAG
Source organism: Pleurodeles waltl (assembly GCF_031143425.1). Taxonomy (NCBI): domain Eukaryota; kingdom Metazoa; phylum Chordata; class Amphibia; order Caudata; family Salamandridae; genus Pleurodeles; species Pleurodeles waltl. Next base: position 202,501,264 of record NC_090441.1, on the reverse strand, counting down.
TATATGGTTTGTGTTGGCCCTATACCTATGTACTCCTATTGCAATCTACTGTAACTTTACATTGCTTGCATTACTTCCTTTTGCTATTACTGCATATTTTTGGTATGGGGTACATATATCTTGTGTATATTTTGCATCGTCATACTGAGGGTACTCACTGAGATACATTTGGCATATTGCCATAAAAATAAAGTACCTTTATTTCTGATGGATACACCTACCTGTGGATTCCTCACCAAAAGAATTCTCCTGACGCGCCAGCCTTCGACGGAAAATTCTTCTAGCTCTGCACGTCGACGATGACGTCACAATCGCCCGACTCCACGCGATGCCACATGACGTCATCCAGGCAATAAGAAGCCCTCGTCGACGTGCAGACGTCAGTTCCCTTTTTTCCATCCCCGAATAACGGTTGATTCTTCGAGGCTCACAGGGAGCTACTGTTACCAACGGACGGTTACGATGTCGCAGCCTAGAAAATCCAGCTTTAAACCTTGTAACCAGTGCGGGGGTCGGATGTCGGTTACCGACCCCCACGAGAACTGCCTCTGGTGCCTTAGTTCCTACCATGAGGTCGAGGCATGCGGTTCGTGCCAACGCATGAACACTAAGGCACTCAAAGAAAGGGAGGCGAAGTTATTCTTGGCCCGGTCCAAGAAGAAGAAAGAGAGGCATCATAGGAGGGAGTCTTCGTCGAGATCTTCGAGGTCTCGTCATCACCATAGTGGTTCTCGGCGCCGTCATGGATCTCGGCGCCGATCGAGCAAAGGACGGTCCAGATCTAGATCGGCTTCTCTGTCGGCTCGGCGTCGTCCGACGTGGGAGATAAGCCCGACCGTCACCCCTCCACCTCCGGCGACCCCGATGTCACCTGGGTCGGTCTTTGAGGTCGAGCCTCCACAGAGGCCTGAAGGTTCTCCTGGCCAGGAGTTACCTGGACCCTCTTCGGCAGCTTTGCCGGCGCCGGTGCAGCAGCAACAGTACCCGGCTTTCCCGACTCCGGGATCGGATCCTGCAGCGTTTTTGAACGCTAAGTTTAACATCTTTGCTTCCATGACGCTGGGTGGAAGTCATGCAGGTCCGTCTGGCCCTTTGGCCTATGACTTGGGTGTTTCGGCATCTTTCAAGTCGGCGCCGTTCACCCCGTTTATGTCTGCTGCATCTGAAACGGCGCCGATGCCTACGACGTCGCTCAGGATGGCTACACCTGTTACGGTACCGTCGGATTCGCCTCGGATCCGATCGACATCCAAGAACACTTTGGAGCCGGAGCCTCCGGCTTCAGACGAATCCGAGGTTCGGCGCCGACGAAGATCTTCGGCATCGGTCGACGCCTTGTCGACTCCAGGCTTGGAGTCAAGACTTAGATCAAGACGCCTGGCCCTTCGTCTCTTGGAGGAGGAGGAGTACGCGGGGCAACACTTGGAGGAAGGAGAAGTTGTAGAGCCCTCAGGTGACTTCCAGGGTCTGGACTCAGCTAGTGGCCTTGATACTACCCCGGAATGGGATCTGGCTTCCCCTGGAGAGGTCACAGAGGAAGCAGCTTCTTTCCATAAAGTCATTCGTAAGGCTGCAGACTTTTTGGATATTCCTCTTCCTACCGCAGAGGTTAAGAGAAATTTATTGACAGAGGTCCTTCATCCGACATCTGCTTCTGCTGAGCCTCTTCTACCATTCAATGAGGCTCTGCTGGACCCTATTAAGGATATCTGGCTGAAACCTGTATCCACCGCTGCGGTCCACAGAGCGGTGGCTCGGCGGTACAGGACGGCGCCTGGGGATCCGGTGTTTCTTTCCAGGCAACCAACTCCGGAGAGCCTAGTGGTCCAAGCTTCATGTTCCTCCAGATCCTCTCCAGGCTCGTTTCCTGGGGCCCCTGCTGATAGAGAGTCAAAAAAGATGGACCATACTGCTAAAAAGACATTTTCATCGTGCAGAATGGCCATAAAATCATCCAATACCACATGCATACTGGGACGTTACATCCATGCTCTTATGGAAGAGGCAAAGGGCCACCCTAATTTGTCCCAGGAGATGCTGCAACTCTTGGCGGATGCTCAGGCCGCTGCGACGCAAGTGATCCAGTCTGGTTTGGACACTTCGGACTCGGTGGCTAGGGCTATGGGCACGACCATAGTCTCTAGGAGGCAGTCTTGGCTTCGATCTTCGGGCTTCTCGACGGACGTGCAGGCCACACTCCTTGATCTTCCGTTTGATGGGGAAAAGCTCTTCGGCTCTAAGGCTGACTCTGCTTTGGAATGTTTTAAAGAGAGCAGAGCGACAGCTAGGTCTTTGGGACTCCAGTCGTCGGCCTCATCCAATTTTAGAGGCTTTCGAAGATTTAAGGGGTTTGGACGTGGTTCCTTTCGAGGAAGACTGCAAGGACCACAACAATCTGCTTCTACCCTGCCTTACAGATCCTTTAGGGGCAGAGGCAAAGTCCGTACGAGAGGAGCCACCTTGCAGCACTCTGCCTCTTCCTCTCCCTCGGGAGGGGTGCAGCAAGGAAAGCAGCCGTAGTCCTCCACCATTCCCTGTCCATTCGTCTCCGGTAGGGGGGAGACTTGCCTTTTTTCTTCCAATGTGGGAGGTCATAACATCGGACTCCTGGGTCATCGACATTGTGAAGAGGGGGTACGCTCTTCCCTTTCGGGAATTCCCTCCCAGCTTCCATCCCCGCCCATCCTTCTGTTCGGAAGACCATCTTCTCCTGTTACAGCAGGAGGTATTATCCCTATTACAAAAAGGTGCAATAGAGTTGGTTCCCGAGCAAGAGAGGGGTCAGGGGTGCTATTCAAGATACTTTCTGATTCCCAAAAAGGATGGTTGGCTGAAGCCGATTTTGGACTTGAGGATTTTGAATTGGTTCCTCAAACAGGAAAAGTTCAAAATGCTGACCCTCTCACAGGTTCTTTTGGCTTTGAACGAAGGAGACTGGATGGTGTTGGTCGATTTGCAGGACGCGTATTTTCATATTCCGATCCTCAATTCGCACAGGAAGTATCTCCGTTTTGTGGTGGGATCACAACGTTATCAGTTTGCGGTCCTCCCGTTTGGTCTTACTTCAGCACCTCGAGTCTTCACAAAGGTGATGGCGGTGGTAGCGGCAGATCTCAGAAGAAAGGGGATCGCTGTGTTTCCCTATCTGGACGATTGGTTGATCAAAGCCAATACTCCAGAGCTCGTGCGGTGCCATCTCCAGTCGACAACTCAATTGTTGTACGACCTGGGGTTTTCAGTCAATGTACCCAAATCTCACCTGGAGCCCTCTCAACGCCTCCTGTTCATAGTGGCAGTATTGGACATGACATTGAATCAGGCCTTTCCTCCGCCACAGCGGGTTCAGGACATACAGGCTTTGATTCCAATGTTTCGAAATGGAGCGGTAGTTCCAATCCTCAAAGTCCTTCGTCTGCTCGGTCTGTTTGCTTCTTGCATTCTGTTGGTCACTCATGCACGCTGGCACATGAGGGCTCTCCAGTGGTGAGTCCGCAGGCAGTGGTTTCAGCACAAAGGGGATCTCGAGGACTCGATAAAGATCTCCAGAGACACTGCAGTGGATCTTCAATGGTGGGCAGCGGTCGACAACCTGTCGCAAGGAAGGCCGTTCTCACTGCCCCCACCAGTGGCCTCAGTGGTAACGGATGCTTCCACTCTAGGGTGGGGAGCTCATCTGGGGGACCTGGAGATCAAAGGCCTTTGGTCTCCAGTAGAACAGAAATTACACATCAATCTGTTAGAATTGCAGGCAGTACGACTGGCACTCAAGGCCTTCCTTCCTTCCATTCGCGGTCAGGTCCCCCAGGTTCTAACGGACAACACGACCGCGATGTGGTATATAAACAAACAGGGAGGAGTGGGGTCGTATCTTCTTTGCAGAGAAGCTCTTCGTCTTTGGTCCTGGCTTCAGGACCACAAGATCTGCTTGATTGCACATCATTTGGCCGGAGTCCTGAATGTGCGTGCAGACATTCTCAGTCGACGCAGCTCGGCCGACCACGAGAGGCGTCTTCATCCGGATCTAGTTCTGTATATCTTCAGGATGTGGGGATATCCACAAATAGATCTGTTTGCAACTCAAGAGAATGCGCAGTGCCCGCTATTTTACAGCCTCCAGTATCCAGTGCAAGGAGCTTTGGGGGACGCGTTTCAGATGTCCTGGAAGGGTCAGTTGCCTTACGCATTTCCCCCCATACCCTTGATTCCTCGAGTTCTCAGGAAGATCCGCCAATACCGAGCTCAAGTCATCTTAATAGCTCCGCATTGGCCGAGAAGGGTGTGGTATTCGGACCTACTCCAACTCTCTCAGTGCTCTCCGCTCCGTCTCCCTTGCAGGGTGGACCTCCTCTCGCAGTCGCAGGGGCAGATTCTACACCCCCACCTCCAGAGCCTGCATCTTCATGCCTGGAGATTGAACGGGGCAATCTGAGTTCCTTTTCTCTCCATCCAGATGTGGTGGAAGTTATTCTATCGGCCAGGCGACACTCCACAAAGTCAATCTATGCGAATCGTTGGGCTACGTTTACAAGCTGGTGTGGAGAGAATAGTTTGGATCCTTTAAGAGCTGGTTTATCTGACACTTTGTCATTTGCGCTCTATTTAGCACAGAAAGGTTTTTCAGTTGCCACTTTTAAGGGTTATCTGTCTGCACTATCTCCTTTTCTGTGCCTTCCTGATCAACCATCCTTCTTTAAATCACCAATTGTTTTAAAGTTGCTAAAGGGACTCACTAATAAGTATCCGCCCACGCCATTCGTTATGCCTCAGTGGGATCTTAACTTAGTTTTAACTTTTCTTATGGGGGCCCGTTTGAACCCATGCACTCTTGTTCTTTACGGTTCCTAGTATTTAAAACTGTTTTCCTGGTAGCAATAACATCTGCCAGAAGGGTTAGTGAGCTTCAGGCTCTAACTGTAGAAACCCCATTCCTTTCCTTCTTCAAGGACAAAGTGGTGTTGAGGACCAAGGCGGCTTGCCTACTGAAGGTTGTTACACCCTTTCACCTGGGGCAGTAAATTACTCTCTCTTCCTTTTACCCTCCGCCTCACCCATCCAAGGAGGAAGAGAGGCTCCACCGGCTGGATCCGCGAAGAGCACTGAGCTTCTACGTCGCCAGGACGAAAGAGTTCAGACAGATGAACAGCTCTTAGTTGGATACGTGGGGAAGAGGAAAGGTAGAGCGGTCCACAAGAGAACGCTATCCAGGTGGGTTATTCTATGTATTAAGATCTGCTGTTCTTTGGCGAAGAGAGACCCACCTGTGGGGCTTCGTGCCCATTCCACCAGGGCAGCTTCATCGGCTTTGGCTAGAGGTGTTCCTGTGGCTGACATCTGCAGGGCAGCGACCTGGGCATCCCTCCATACTTCTGCCAAACATTACTGTTTGGACTCTAAAGTCAGGAGGGATGGCCATTTTGCTCGCTCGGTGCTGCAAGATTTCTTGGTTTGACCATTTGGGCACCCACCTCCGGAGGTTATACTGCTTGGGGACTCTATTCTTTTGGTGAGGAATCCACAGGTAGATGTATCCATCAGAAGAATAAGTTACTTACCTTCGGTAACGCTTTTTCTGGTGGATACAGTAACTACCTGTGGATTCCTCAAAAAGTTTCAAAAAGTTGAAAAAGTTTTTTTTCCTGTTCTTTAAAAAGTCCTAAAACTGTTTCTCTCTTTTATCTGTCCCTAAACCTTTTTCTATCATGTCTGGTGTAGGAACCCCTCTTAATTTGGTCAATACTACTTATGACCACTAAGGATTCTCTGCATTGATAGAGGTTTAGTGGTAGGTAAGAACCCTTCTAGAGAGTTACTGTCTAATATGCTTATTGAGAATGATAAGGCCCAGGGTGGCACCTCATCTGAAAAGTTGATAGATAGCTCACACTCTGACTCTGGGGAGCCCCCAGTGGGAGTGTTGCAGGGTTCTCTTCTTAATTTGCCCCTTAGCAGACCACCTAGCAATGCTGGTAGTAATAGAAGCTCCCATCATAGTAGGGATGTTTTTGTTCCTGGAGGACAGATTGCTAGGGTGCCAACTGTTAGGGACATTTCTCCCTCTGCTCATTCAAATCTTTCTTCTGTGTCAAAACATTCCCAACCCACCCACCCTGATGACAAGATGTTAGAAAGGGAACTCAATAAGTTGAGAGTGGAAGAGACCAGTCTGAAGCTTAAACAGCAACAGCTGGCTCTAGACAGGGAATCCCTAGACTTAGAAAAAGAGAGACAGAGGTTGGGGTTTGGACCCCATGGTGGCAGCAGCAGTATTCCTGATAGCAATCATGTGAAAGAGCATGATTCTAAGAATCTGCACAAGATAGTTCCCCCTTACAAGGAGGGGGATGACATTAACAAGTGGTTTGCTGCACTTGAGAGGGCCTGTATGGTACAGAGGGTCCCTCAAAGGCAGTGGGCTGCTATCCTATGGCTATCTTTCAGTGGTAAGGGTAGGGATAGGCTCCTTACTGTTAGAGAAAGTGATTCCAATAATTTTACAGTTTTGAAGAATGCACTCTTGGATGGATTTGGCTTAACCACTGAACAATACAGGATTAAGTTCGGAGAAACCAGAAAAGAGTCCTCACAAGACTGGGTAGACTTTGTTGACTATTCAGTGAAGGCCTTGGAGGGGTGGTTACATGGCAATAAAGTTTCTGACTATGAAAGCCTGTACTATCTAATCCTGAGAGAGCATATTGTGAATAACTGTGTGTCTGATTTGTTACACCAATATCTAGTGGACTCAGATCTGACCTCTCCCCAAGAAGGCAGACAAATGGGTCAGAACAAGAGTGAACAGAAAAGTTCATACAGGGGGTGACAAGGATGGCAAGAAGAAGGATGGTAAGTCTTCAGACAATGGTGGGGACAAATCAAAAATGAGTCTTCATCAGTCCCACAAAAACACTCTGGTGGGGGTGGTGGGTCCAAATCCTTTTCTAATCAAGTAAAGAAACCATGGTGCTATTTATGTAAAGTAAAATGCCATTGGACAGCTGATGCCAGTTGTCCAAAGAAAAACACCAAGCCTCCCACTACCACAACCCCTACTGCAACCTCTAGTGCCCCTAGTAATAGCAGTGGTGGTGGGAGCAAACCTACTAATAGCCAATCCAAGGGAATAGCTGGGCTCACTTTTGGTAATTTAGTTGGGGTTGGTCTTGTTAGGGAGACCACAGAGGCTGTGCTAATCTCTGAAGGTGCCACTGATTTGGCCACCTTGGTTGCTTGTCCCCTTAATATGGATAACTACAAGCAACTTCCCCTAATAAATGGTGTTGAGGTTCAGGCCTACAGGGACACAGGTGCCAGTGTTACTATGGTAATAGAGAAACTGGTACATCCTGAACAACACCTACTTGGTCACCAGTACCAAGTGACAGACGCTTATAACAACACTCTGAGCCACCCCATGGCTGTTGTGAATGTCAACTGGGGGAGGGGTTACTGGTCCAAAGAAAGTTGTGGTTGCTTCAGGTTTATCTGTAGACTGTCTACTAGGAAATGATTTAGATCAGCTTGGGCAGAAGTGGAGTTGGAGGCTCATGCAGCAATGCTGGGCATTCCTGGGCATATTTTTGCTTTGACAAGGGCTCAGGCCAAAAAGCAAAAAGGACAGGGTGACTTGGATCCTGGAACAATGGACCAAGTGCTCCCTAAAGCTAGGGGTAGCAAGTGTAAATCCCTACCCACTATCCCTCCCTCTACAGATGATTCAACTTCTGAGGAAGAAGAATTCCCCCCTGTGCAGAACCTTCACCAGAGGAGCTGGCAGCAGACACTGCTGAGCTTTTTTGGTGGAGGGGGGCCTGCCAGAGAGGAGCTGAGTGTGGCACAGCAATCCTGTCCCACATTAGAGGGTCTCAGACAGCAAGCTGTCAAACAGCAAAATGGGGATGTCAGCGACTCACATAGAGTTTACTGGGAGGACAACCTCTTGTACACTGAGGCAAGGGACCCAAAACCTGGAGCTGCCAGGAGATTGGTCATTCCCCTGCAGTACAGAGAGCTCCTCCTAACTCTGGCACACAGCATTCCCTTTTCTGGACATTTGGGTCCAATTAAAACATGGCAAAGGCTTGTCCCCCTGTTTCATTGGCCTAGGATGTCAGAGGACACAAAAGACTTGTGTAAGTCCTGTGTGACCTGCCAAGCCAGTGGCAAGACTGGTGGCACTCCAAAGGCTCCCCTTATTCCACTGCCTGTGGTTGGGGTTCCCTTTGAAAGGGTAGGGGTTGACATAGTTGGCCCCCTTGACCCTCCTACTGCTTCAGGCAATAGGTTTATCTTGGTGGTAGTGGACCATGCCACAAGATATCCTGAAGCTATTCCTCTAAGGACCACTACAGCTCCTGCAGTGGCAAAAGCCCTCCTGGGAATATTTTCCAGGGTGGGTTTCCCAAAAGAGGTTGTATCAGACAGGAGTAGCAACTTTATGTCTGCATACTTAAAGGCCATGTGGAAGGAATGTGGTGTAACATACAAATTCACCATACCTTATCATCCACAAACAAATGGACTGGTAGAGAGGTTTAATAAAACTCTCAAAGGAATGATAATGGGACTCCCTGAAAAACTCAGGAGGAGATGGGATGTCCTGTTACCTTGCCTCCTTTTTGCTTACAGGGAGGTACCCCAGAAAGGAGTGGGCTTCAGCCCCTTTGAACTCCTCTTTGGACACCCTGTAAGAGATCCCCTAACACTTGTAAAGGAGGGTTGGGAACAACCTTTAAAAGCTCCCAAGCAAGACATAGTGGACTATGTACTCAGCCTAAGATCCAGAATGGCTGAGTACATGAAAAAGGCCAGTAAAAACCTTCAGGCCAGCCAAGAGCTCCAAAAGCAATGGCATGACCAGAAGGCTGTTCTGATTCAGTACCAACCAGGACAGAAGGTGTGGGTATTGGAGCCTGTGGCCCCAAGAGCACTCCAAGACAAATGGACTGGACCCCACATCATTGTTGAAAAGAAGGGAGGGGTCACCTATTCAGTTGACCTGGTCACTGTCAGGAGTCCCCTTAGGGTGCTCCATGTCAATCGCCTTAAACCCTACCATGACAGGGCTGATCTCACCCTGCTCATGGCAACAGATGAAGGACAGGAAGAAGAGTGTGACCCTCTCCCTGATCTCTTCTGTTCCACAGAACAAGATGCTCTAGTGGAAGGTGTAGTTTTGGCAGACTGTCTTACTGCTGAGCAGAAAGACAACTGCATAAATATCCTAGGTCAGTTTTCTGAACTCTTTTCTACTGTGCCAGGCACCACTTCTTGGTGTGAGCACACTATAGATACTGGAGACAGCATGCCTGTCAAAAGAAAGATCTATAGGCAGCCTGACCATGTCAGAGACTGCATAAAACAAGAAGTTCAGAAAATGCTTGAACTAGGAGTGGTTGAACATGCTGAAAGCCCATGGGCCTCTCCTGTGGTGCTTGTACCAAAGCCTCACTCAAAAGATGGGAAAAGAGAGATGAGGTTTTATGTAGATTACAGAGGTCTCAACCAGGTAACCAAAACAGATGCTCACCCTATACCAGGGCAGATGAGCTCATAGATACACTGGCATCTGCCAAGTATCTAAGCACCTTTGATTTGACTGCAGGGTATTGGCAGATCAAGTTATCAGAGGATGCTAAAGCAAAAACTGCATTTTCTACTATTGAAGGCACTACCAATTCACAGTAATGCCCTTTGGTTTGAAAAATGCACCTGCCACTTTTCAGAGGTTGGTGAATACAGTCCTGCAAGGGTTGGAGTCTTTTAGTGCAGCATATCTAGATGATGTAGCTGTCTTTAGCTCCATCTGGGATGATCACCTGGTCCACCTGTGGAAAGTTCTGGAGGCCCTGCAAAAGGCAGGCCTCACTATCAAGGCTTCAAAGTGCCAGATAGGCCAGGGGAAAGTGGTTTATCTGGGACACCTGGTAGGTGGAGAACAGATTGCACCACTTCAGGGGAAAATCCAAACTATCATAGATTGGGCTCCCCCTACAACTCAGACCCAGGTGAGAGCCTTCTTAGGCCTCACTGGGTATTACAGGAGGTTCATTAAGAACTATGGCTCCATTGCAGCCCAACTTAATGACCTCACTTCCAAGAAAATGCCTAAAAAGGTATTGTGGACAGCTAGCTGTCAGAAAGCTTTTGAGGAGCTGAAACAGGCCATGTGCACTGCACCTGTCCTAAAAAGCCCATGTTACTCCAAGAAATTCATTGTTCAAACTGATGAATCTGAATTAGGGGTAGGGGCAGTCTTATCACAACTCAATTCTGAGGGCCAGGATCAACCTGTTGCTTTTATCAGCAGGAGGTTGACCCCTAGAGAAAAGCGTTGGTCTGCCATAGAGAGGGAGGCCTTTGCTGTGGTCTGGGCACTGAAGAAGTTGAGGCCATACCTGTTTGGCACTCACTTCATTGTTCAGACAGACCACAAACCTCTACTTTGGCTAAAACAAATGAAAGGTGAAAACCCTAAATTGTTGAGGTGGTCCATATCTCTACAGGGAATGGACTACACAGTGGAACATAGACCTGGGAGTACCCACTCCAATGCAGATGGACTCTCCAGATATTTCCACTTAGACAATGAAGACTCATCAGGTCATGGCTAGTCTTATTGTCCTTCGTTTGGGGGAGGGGGGGGTTGTGTTGGAAAGTACCATCTTGCCTGGCATGTTACCCCCATATTTCACTGTATATATGTTGTTTTAGTGTATGTGTCACTGGGACCCTGGCAGCCAGGGCCCCAGTGCTCATAAGTGTGCCCTGTATGTGTTCCCTGTGTGATGACTAACTGTCTCACTGAGGCTCTGCTAATCAGAACCACAGTGGTTATGCTCTCTCTGCTTTCTAAATTGTCACTAACAGGCTAGTGACCAATTTCACCAATTCACATTGGCATACTGGAACACCCTTATAATTCACTAGTATATGGTACTGAGGTACCCAGGGTATTGGGGTTCCAGGAGATCCCTATGTGCTGCAGCATTTCTTTTGCCACCCATAGGGAGCTCTGACAATTCTTACACAGGCCTGCCACTGCAGCCTGAGTGAAATAACGTCCACGTTATTTCACAGCCATTTACCACTGCACTTAAGTAACTTATAAGTCACCTATATGTCTAACCTTCACCTGGTGAAGGTTGGGTGCTAAGTTACTTAGTGTGTGGGCACCCTGGCACTAGCCAAGGTGCCCCCACATCGTTTAGGGCAAATTCCCCGGACTTTGTGAGTGCGGGGATACCATTTCACACGTGCACTATACATAGGTCACTACCTATGTATAGCTTCACAATGGTAACTCCGAACATGGCCATGTAACATGTCTAAGATCATGGAATTGTCACCCCAATGCCATTCTGGCATTGGGGAGACAATTCCATGATCCCCCGAGTCTCTAGCACAGACCCGGGTACTGCCAAACTGCCTTTCCCGGGGTTTCACTGCAGCTGCTGCCAACCCCTCAGACAGGTTTCTGCCCTCCTGGGGTCCAGCCAGGCCTGGCCCAGGAAGGCAGAACAAAGGACTTTCTCAGAGAGAGGGCGTTACACCCTCTCCCTTTGGAAAAAGGTGTCAGGGCTGGGGAGGAGTAGCCTCCCCCAGCCTCTGGAAATGCTTTCATGGGCACAGATGGTGCCCATCTCTGCATAAGCCAGTCTACACCGGTTCAGGGATCCCCCAGCCCTGCTCTGGCACGAAACTGGACAAAGGAAAGGGGAGTAACCACTCCCCTGACCTGCACCTCCCAGGGGAGGTGCCCAGAGCTCCTCCAGCGTGCCCCAGACCTCTGCCATTTTGGATTCAGAGGTGTGCTGGCACACTGGACTGCTCTTAGTGGCCAGAGCCAGCAGGTGACGTCAGAGACTCCTTCTGATAGGCTCTTACCTGTGTTACTAGCCTATCCTCCTACCTAGGTAGCCAAACCTCCTTTTCTGGCTATTTAGGGTCTCTGCTTTGGGGAACTCTTCAGATACCGAATGCAAGAGCTCACCAGAGTTCCTCTGCATCTCTCTCTTCACCTTCTGCCAAAGGATCGACCTCTGACTGCTCAGGACGCCTGCAAAACTGCAGCAAAGTAGCAAAGACGACTACTGCAACCTTGTATCGCTTCTCCTGCCGCTTTCTCGCCTGTTTCCTGGTGGTGCATGCTCTGGGGGTAGCCTGCCTCCTCCTTGCACCAGGAGCTCTGAAGAAATCTCCCGTGGGACGACGGAATCCTCCCCCTGCAACCGCAGGCAACAAAAGACTGCATCACTGGTCCTTTGGGTCCCCTCTCAGCACGACGAGCGTGGTCCCTGGAACTCAGCAATTCTGTCCAAGAGACTCCCACAGTCCAGTGACTCTTCATTCCAAGTTTGGTGGAGGTAGGTCCTTGCCTACCCACGCTAGACTGTGCACTCTTCCAGGATTTCCTTCGTGCACAGCCAAGCCTGGGTCCCCGACACTCTAACTTGCAGTGCACAACCTTCTGAGTTGTCCTCCGGCGTCGTGGGACTCCCTTTTCTGACTTCGGGTGGACTCTGGTTCACTCCTCTTCCAAGTGCCTGTTCCGGTACTTCTGCGGGTGCTGCCTGCTTCTGTGAGGGCTCCCTGACTTGCTGGGCACCCCCTCTGTCTCCTCATCCAAGTGGTGACATCCTGGTCCCTCCTGGGCCACAGCAGCATCCAAAAACCCTAACCGCGACCCTTGCAGCTAGCAAGGCTTATTTACAGTCTTTCTGCGTGGGAACACCTCTGCAAGCTTCTTCACGATGTGGGACATCCATCCTCCAAAGGGGAAGTTTCTAACCCTCTTCGTTCTTGCAGAATCCACAGCTTCAACCATCCGGTGGCAGCTTCTTTGCACCCTCAGCTGGCATTTTCTGGGCATCTGCCCACTCTCGACATTGTCGCAACTCTTGGACTTGGTCCCCTTGTTTCACAGGTACTCAGGTCCGGAAATCCACTTTGGGTGCTTTGCTGGTGTTGGTCTTCCTTGCAGAAACCCCCTATCACGACTTCTGTACTCTCTGGGGGTTATAGGTGCACTTTACACCTACTTTTCAGGGTCTTGGGGATGGGCTATGTTTCTAACCTTCACTGTTTTCTTACAGTCTCAGTGACCCTCTACAAGCTCCCATAGGTTTGGGGTCCATTCGTGGTTCGCATTCCACTTTTGGAGTATATGGTTTGTGTGGCCCCTATACCTATGTGCTCCTATTGCAATCTACTGTAACTTTACATTGCTTGCATCACTTCCTTTTGCTATTACTGCATATTTTTGGTATTGTGTACATATATCTTGTGTATATTTGGTATCCTCATACTGAGGGTACCCACTGAGATACTTTTGGCATGTTGCCATAAAAAAAAGTACCTTTATTTTTAGTATATCTGTGTATTGTGTTTTCTTATGATATTGTGCATATGACACCAGTGGTATGGTAGGAGCTTTGCATGTCTCCTAGTTCAGCCTATGCTGCTCTGCTATAGCTACCTTCTATCAGCCTAAGCTGCTAGAAACACCTCTTCTACACTAATAAGGGATAACTGGACCTGGTACAGAGTGTAAGTACCCCTTGGTATCCACTACAAGCCAGGCCAGCCTCCTACAGTGTTGGGGCTGGTAGGGGTGCTGCCAGTGGTGGAGGGAGGCTCCAGCCTCTCTCCTGCAGCCTCGGTTGGCTGCCCACTGGGGCTGCTGCCAGTGGTCCTACTGTCAGCAGTGCAGGTGGCGGTGCAGTGGTGCTAGCGGCTGTTCAGGTGGCGGTGCTGGCTGTGGTGCAGGTGCCGGTGCTGCCATTGGTGGAGGGAGGCTCCAGCCCTTCTCCTGCAGCCTCGGACGGCTGCCCACTGGGCTGCTGCTGCTGCCAGTGGTGCTACTGTCAGCGGTGCAGGTGGCGGTGTTTGCAGCAGGGCCTGCGGCGATGCAGGTGGCGATGCGGGCCGTGGTGCAGGTGCTGGTGCTGCCAGTGGTGGAGGGGGTCTCCAGCCCTTCTCCTGCAGCCTTGGACGGCTGCCCACTGGGGCTGCTGCTGCTGACAGTAGTGGTGCTTGCGGCGGTGCAGGTGGCTGGGCTTGCGGCGGTGCTAGCAGTGGGGCTGCTGTGGGTGCTGGCTGCGGTGCAGGTGCAGGTGGCGGTGCTGGCGGTTGTGCTGGTACACACCAGGCCTTCACCTGCAGCCTCGGACGGCTGAAGTGCTTTGGCTGTTTTTTTCTGCCCCTTCCTCACCTTGGCAGATGGTGGTATGACCTGGGGTCTGACAGCTGGAGTCTTTGAGGTGGGTGGCCTTGCTGGGTGGTTCTGGCTCCTTCCCCTTGCTGGATCCTGTCCCCCTCTTCACCTTGCCAGGGGTTGGTGGCACACTGGCTGGGCTGACGGGTGGCCCTTTGAGCCTTTGATAGCTGCAGGAACCACAGCAGACGACGATTTGGTGGCTGAGGTGCTGGGCTTGGTTCTGGCCACCCTGGCCTGAGGGGAAGGACCGGGGGGAGAGGGCTAAGGAAGAGGTCAATATTTGCCAGGAAAAGCTTCTTAGGGACACTGGGGCGGGAAGAGGGAGAGGGTTTGGGAGTGGAGGAAGAGAGAGTGGTTGTCGGAGGTGTCTGCTGAGTTTTGGTGCAGGTGCATGGGCTGGATGCTGTTGTGAGGTGGATGGCTGTTGGATGGGTGGGTGCTTGCGTTTGTGTACTTTGGGAGGAGGGGCCACAGGCACACTGGGAGAGGACACAGGGGACGTGTGCATGGATGTGGGGGTGGTGATTGCCAGTGGGGGGGGTGTAGTTATGGGTGTGCTGGTGATGGAGGTAGTGGATGAGGATGTAGTGCATGCAGGTGTGAGTGGAGACCCTACTGGTAGGGAGGTGGACGAGGAGGAGGAGGGGTACACAGTGGAGACAGTGGATGTTAGTGTGTCTGCATGGGGATGGTGCTTGTGTAAGTGCCCGTGAGATCAAGTGTGGTGCTTGTGTTTGCCTGAGCCACTTTTGTGTGGTGATTTGGGTAAATGCTGGTCTGAAGGTGTGCTTGGGATAGGTTTAGATTGAGGGGATTGGGACTGGGTAGAGGAAGTTGGAAGAGGGAGGCTAGAGACAGGGACAATGGCTGCCATCAGTGCTGAGGGCAGAGCCTGAAATGCTCTCTGTTGGGCCGCCACGCCAGAGTAAATGCCCTCCAGGTATGTTATGTTATGTTACAGTGTTTTGTATAGCGCCGTACTACTGGGAGGCTTTGTAGCGCTAATCAGACTTAACATTAAAACAAGCTGGAGGGATAGTGCAAGCTTAAAAAGATTAAGAAAAATGCTAAATTAAAATTAAAATAGCCATGTTTTGATGGCCTTCCGAAATTCCAATTCCTGTCTCATCAGACGGATATTAAGCGGCAGTGAATTCCACAGTCTGGCTCCCTGATATTTCAGAGATCTGCCTCCCCAACTTGCTCTTTTTACTTTAGGGAGCACAACTAAAACTTTAGAAGAGGATCTTAAAGCTCTGGTAGGTGCATAGAATGAAACTAAAGTTTGTTGTTGATGCGGACCCCTGTTGTATAAAGTTCTATGAAAAATACATAAAGCCTTAGACTTAATTCTCTTCTCCACTGGAAGCCAATGCAAAGCAATCAGAGCTTTCTTAGCCGACGTAAACTTAGGCATATTATACAGTAACCGAGCAGCCGCATTTTGGACTATTTGTAGTTTGTTCACCACATACTCTGGGGAGCCCAAAAGGAGACTGTTACCATAGTCCAGCCTAGATAAAATGAGGGCCTGTACCGTAGGTCTTTTGGCCAGGGGGGGAAGCAAACCGATAACCTTACGAAGTAACTTCAGTATTCCAAAACAGGTAGCAGAAAGACTCCTGGCCTGATAATCTAAAGTTAGTCTGGCATCTAACCAGATTCCTAATGCTTTAGTATGGTCTTTCAGTGGCGGTAAGTATTCCAAATGAATTACTGGCAAAGTATTCTTCGCCGGATTGGAAAGGTTTCCCAAAAACATTATTTCAGTCTTTTCTTCGTTGAGCTGAAGCCTACTATCTGTCATCCAAGACGACACGGCTTGCAAGCAGGGCGGTAACACTGAATTATCAACATCCTTAACAGAGGAAAAAGAGAGGACCAACTGCGTGTCGTCAGCATACGATACCAGCAATAAATCAAAAGGTTCCACAACATCTGCTAAGGGAGCCATATAAATATTAAAAAGGGTTGGGCTCAGAGACGAACCCTGTGGTACCCCACATTGAAATCTAAACTGATCTGAAAAGAAAAAACTATCTAAAACCTGAAAAGATCTGTTTTGAAGAAAAGAGCTCAACCATTTAAGAGCTTGGCCTTTAATACTACTCTTTTCCATTCTTTGGATCAGTAGTCCATGATTAACTGTATCGAAAGCGGCACTTAAGTCCAGCATTATGACAGCTGTCACCAGTCCCTGATCCATCCGTTTTCTGGCTTCTTCCGTAACAGCTATCATAGCTGATTCTGTACTGTGGGTAGGTCTAAAGCCTATTTACGTAGGATGCAAGATCTTATGTTTTTCCAGAGATCCGGATATTTGTGTGTTGACATGCTTGTCAATTAATTTTGCCATAATTGGAAGAAGAGAAATTGGCCTATAATTCCTAAGTTCGGCTCCATCTAGGTTAGGTTTCTTTAGCAGGGGTTTCACCACTGCGTGCTTCCATGATTCAGGTACAATGCCACTTTGTAAGGAGCTATTCAATAGCTTCGTTATCACCGATATTGTGGCAGATCCTCCCTGCATTAGTATTTGAGGAGGCGCAGGATCTAATGGGGAGCCAGATTTCAATTTTCTAAGAATCAGGGAGGTACTTTCTTCAGAGATAGAGGGGAAACTCTGTAGAATGGTCTTACACTCCTTATTCTCATTGGGCTGAACAGACATTGTCACATCTTCCCCTGGGGAATTCTTATAGATATCCTCAATCTTCTGGAAGAAGAATGAGGCAAAATTATTGCTGTGTTCCACTGAAGCTACCGTTGCTTCAGGGCAGATAGGAGAATAAAGCAACTCCTTCAAAACCCGAAAGATTTATTTCGGGGAGCCCAAAGCCTTTTTAATCTTATCGCCATAATAGGTTGCTTGAGCTAGCCTTATCTCACTATGATATAGCTCGATTGAACCTCTATACTCTTCCTTGTCTACCTGCTTTAATGATTTCCTCCATTTTCTTTCAAGCCGCCTACAATTCCTCTTCAGTGTTGTCAAATAGGGGGAGAACCATGGGGACTTGTCACCACTCCTCTGCCCAGAAGGATCCATGTAGGGAAGCAACGTATCAAGGCTGTTGGAAATCCAGTCATTAAAGAGGGTGGAGTCCATCTGGTAATCCCTCACAAAGTCTTTTTTACTCCTGATTAGCAGATTAACCCATTCTTTCACATTAAGACTATGTGTAGGAGGCTGGACTGGCTTGTAGTGAGTACCAAGGGGTACTTACACCTTGCACCAGGCCCAAGTATCCCTTATTAGTGTATAGGGGTGTCTAGCAGCTTAGGCTGATAGAAAATGGTAGCTTAGCAGAGCAGCTTAGGCTGAACTAGGAGACGAGTGAAGCTCCTACAGTACTACTAGTGTCACTTGCACAATATCATAAGAAAACACAATACACAGATTTACTAAAAATAAAGGTACTTTATTTTTATGTCAATATGCCAAAGTATCTCAGTGAGTACCCTCAGTATGAGGATAGCAAATATACACAAGATATATGTACACAATACCAAAATATGCAGTAATAGCAATAGAAAACAGTGTAAACAATGTATAGTCACAATAGAATGCAATGGGGGCACATAGGGATAGGGGCAACACAAAACATACTCTAGAAGTGGAATGCGAACCACGAATGGACCCCAAACCTATGTGACCTTATAGAGGGTCGCTGGGACTGTAAGAAAACAGTGAGGGTTAGAAAAATAGCCCACCCCAAGACCCTGAAAAGTGGGTGCAAAGTGCACCTAAGTTCCCCAAAGAGCACAGAAGTCGTGATTGGGGAATTCTGCAGGAAAGACCAACACCAGCAATACAACAACGATGGATTTCCAGACGAGAGTACCTGTGGAACAAGGGGACTAAGTCCAAAAGTCACGATCAAGTCGGGAGTGGGCAGATGCCCAGGAAATGCCAGCTGTGGGTGCAAAGAAGCTGCCACCGGATGGTAGAAGCTGAGGATTCTGCAAGAACGACAAGGGCTAGAAACTTCCCCTTTGGAGGATGGATGTCCCACGTCGTGAAGAGTCGTGCAGAAGTGTTTTCCCGCAGAAAGACCGCAAACAAGCCTTGCTAGCTGCAAAGCTTGTGGTTAGGGTTTTTGGATGCTGCTGTGGCCCAGGAGGGACCAGGATGTCGCCAATTATGTGAGGGGACAGAGGGGGCGTCCAGCAAGACAAGGAGCCCTCTCAAAAGCAGGCAGCACCCACAGAAGTGCCAGAACAGGCACTACGAAGTGGAGTGAAACAGTGCTCACCCGAAGTTACACAAGAGAGTCCCACGCCGCCGGAGGACAACTCAGGAGGTCGTGCAATGCAGGTTAGAGTGCCGTGGACCCAGGCTTGGCTGTGCACAAAGGAAATCCTGGAAAAGTGCACAGGAGCCGGAGTAGCTGCAAAACAAGCGGTTCCCAGCAATGCAGTCTGGCGTGGGGAGGCAAGGACTTACCTCCACCAAACTTGGACTGAAGAGTCACTGGACTGTGGGAGTCACTTGGACAGAGTTGCTGAGTTCAATGGACCTCGCTCGTCGTGCTGAGAGGAGACCCAGAGGACCGGTGATGCAGTTCTTTGGTGCCTGCAGTTGCAGGGGGAAGATTCCGTCGACCCACGGGAGATTTCTTCGGAGCTTCTAGTGCAGAGAGGAGGCAGACTACCTGTAGGAGGCTGGACTGGCTTGTAGTGAGTACCAAGGGGTACTTGCACCTTGCACCAGGCCCAGTTATCCCTTATTAGTGTATAGGGTGTCTAGCAGCTTAGGCTGATAGATAATGGTAGCTTAGCAGAGCAGCTTAGGCTGAACTAGGAGACGTGTGAAGCTACTACAGTACCACTTAGTGTCATATGCACAATATCATAAGAAAACACAATACACAGTTATACTAAAAATAAAGGTACTTTATTTTTATGACAATATGCCAAAGTATCTTAGAGTGTACCCTCAGTGAGAGGATAGGAAATATACACAAGATATATATACACAATAGCAAAAATATGCAGTATAGTCTTAGAAAACAGTGCAAACAATGTATAGTTACAATAGGATGCAATGGGGAAACATAGGGATAGGGGCAGCACAAACCATATACTCCAAAAGTGGAATGCGAACCACGAATGGACCCCAAACCTATGTGACCTTGTAGAGGGTCGCTGGGACTATTAGAAAATAGTGAGAGTTAGAAAAATAACCCTCCCCAAGACCCTGAAAAGTGAGTGCAAAGTGCACTAAAGTTCCCCTAAGGACAAAGTAGTCGTGTTAGAGGAATAATGCAGGAAAGACACAAACCAGCAATGCAACAACTGTGGATTTCCAATCTAGGGTACCTGTGGAACAAGGGGACCAAGTCCAAAAGTCACAAGCAAGTCGGAGATGGGCAGATGCCCAGGAAATGCCAGCTGCGGGTGCAAAGAAGCTTCGACTGGACAGAAGAAGCTGAGGTTTCTGCAGGAACAAAAAGGGCTAGAGACTTCCCCTTTGGTGGACGGATCCCTCTCGCATTGGAGAGTCGTGCAGAAGTGTTTTCCCGCTGAAAGGACGCCAACAAGCCTTGCTAGTCGCAAATCGTGCATTTGGCGTTTTTGGACGCTGCTGGGGCCCAGGAGGGACCAGGAGGTCGCAAATTGGACCTGAAGAGAGAGGGGACGTCGAGCAAGACAAAGAACCCTCACTGAAGCAGGTAGCACCCGGAAAAATGCCAGAAACAGGCACTACGAGGATGCGTGAAACGGTGCTCACCGAAGTTGCACAAAGGAGTCCCACGTCGCCGGAGACCAACTTAGAAAGTCGTGCAATGCAGGTTAGAGTGCCGTGGACCCAGGCTTGGCTGTGCACAAAGGATTTCCGCCGGAAGTGCACAGGGGCCGGAGTAGCTGCAAAGTCGCGGTTCCCAGCAATGCACCCCAGCGAGGTGAGGCAAGGACTTACCTCCACCAAACTTGGGCTGAAGAGTCACTGGACTGTGGGGGTCACTTGGACAGAGTCGCTGGATTCGAGGGACCTCGCTCGTCGTGCTGAGAGGAGACCCAAGGGACCGGTGATGCAGCTTTTTGGTGCCTGCGGTTGCAGGGGGAAGATTCCGTCGACCCACGGGAGATTTCTTCGGAGCTTCTGGTGCAGAGAGGAGGCAGACTACCCCCACAGCATGCACAAGCAGGAAAACAGTCGAGAAGGCGGCAGGATCAGCGTTACAGAGTTGCAGTAGTCGTCTTTGCTACTATGTTGCAGGTTTGCAGGCTTCCAGCGCGGTCAGCAGTCGATTCCTTATCAGAAGGTGAAGAGAGAGATGCAGAGGAACTCGGATGAGCTCTTGCATTCGTTATCTGAAGTTTCCCCAGAGACAGAGACCCTAAATAGCCAGAAAAGAGGGTTTGGCAACCTAGGAGAGAGGATAGGCTACTAACACCTGAAAGAGCCTATCAGCAGGAGTCTCTGACGTCACCTGGTGGCACTGGCCACTCAGAGCAGTCCAGTGTGCCAGCAGCACCTCTGTTTCCAAGATGGCAGAGGTCTGGAGCACACTGGAGGAGCTCTGGACACCTCCCAGGGGAGGTGCAGGTCAGGGGAGTGGTCACTCCCCTTTCCTTTGTCCAGTTTCACGCCAGAGCAGGGGCTAAGGGGTCCCTGAACCGGTGTAGACTGGCTTATGCAGAATTGGGCACCTCTGTGCCCAACAAAGCATTTCCAGAGGCTGGGGGAGGCTACTCCTCCCCTGCCTTCACACCATTTTCCAAAGGGAGAGGGTGTCACACCCTCTCTCAGAGGAAGTTCTTTGTTCTGCCATCCTGGGCCAGGCCTGGCTGGACCCCAGGAGGGCAGATGCCTGTCTGAGGGGTTGGCAGCAGCAGCAGCTGCAGTGAAACCCCAGGAAGGGCAGTTTGGCAGTACCAGGGTCTGTGCTACAGACCACTGGGATCATGGGATTGTGCCAACTATGCCAGGATGGCATAGAGGGGGCAATTCCATGATCATAGACATGTTACATGGCCATTTTCGGAGTTACCATTGTGAAGCTACATATAGGTAGTGACCTATATGTAGTGCACGCGTGTAATGGTGTCCCCGCACTCACAAGGTTCAGTGAATTGGCTCTGAACAATGTGGGGGCACCTTGGCTAGTGCCAGGGTGCCCACACACTAAGTAACTTTGCACCTAACCTTTACCAGGTAAAGGTTAGACATATAGGTGACTTATAAGTTACTTAAGTGCAGTGTAAAATGGCTGTGAAATAACGTGGACGTTATTTCACTCAGGCTGCAGTGGCAGGCCTGTGTAAGAATTGTCAGAGCTCCCTATGGGTGGCAAAAGAAATGCTGCAGTCCATAGGGATCTCCTGGAACCCCAATACCCTGGGTACCTCAGTACCATATACTAGGGAATTATAAGGGTGTTCCAGTAAGCCAATGTAAATTGGTAAAAATGGTCACTAGCCTGTTAGTGACAATTTGGAAAGAAATGAGAGAGCATAACCACTGAGGTTCTGATTAGGAGAGCCTCAGTGAGACAGTTAGTCACTACACAGGTAACACATTCAGGCACACTTATGAGCACTGGGGCCCTGGGTTACCAGGGTCCCAGTGACACATACAACAAAAACAACATATATACAGTGAAAAATGGGGGTAACATGCCAGGCAAGATGGTACTTTCCTACACTACCCCCACAACATGCACCACCAGGAAAACAGTCGAGAAGGCGGCAGGATCAGCGTTACAGTGTCGCAGTAGTCGTCTTTGCTACTTTGTTGCAGTTTTGCAGGCTTCCAGCGCGGTGAACAGTCGCTTCCTTGGCAGAAGGTGAAGAGAGAGATGCAGAGGAACTCTGATGAGCTCTTGCATTCGTTATCTAAGGAATTCCCCAAAGCAGAGACCCTAAATAGCCAGAAAAGAGGGTTTGGCTACTTAGGAGAGAGGATAGGCTAGCAACACTTGAAGGAGCCTATCAGAAGGAGTCTCTGACGTCACCTGCTGGCCCTGGCCACTCAGAGCAGTCCAGTGTGCCAGCAGCACCTCTGTTTCAAAGATGGCAGAGGTCTGGAGCACACTGGAGGAGCTCTGGGCACCTCCCAGGGGAGGTGCAGGTCAGGGGAGTGGTCACTCCCCTTTCCTTTGTCCAGTTTCGCGCCAGAGCAGGGCTGAGGGGTCCCTGAACCGGTGTAGACTGGCTTTTGCAGAAATGGGCACCCTCTGTGCCCATGAAAGCATTTCCAGAGGCTGGGGGAGGCTACTCCTCCCCTGCCTTAACACCTTTTTCCAAAGGGAGAGTGTGTAACACCCTCTCTCTGAGGAAGTCCTTTGTTCTGCCTTCCTGGGTCAAGCCTGGCTGGACCCCAGGAGGGCAGAAACCTGTCTGAGGGGTTGGCAGCAGCAGCAGCTGCAGTGAAACCCCTGAAAAGGCAGTTTGGCAGTACCCGTGTCTGTGCTAGAGACCCAGGGAATCATGGGATTGTCCCCCCAATACCAGGATGGCATTGGTGGGGCAATTCCATGATCTTAGACATGTTACATGGCCATATTCGGAGTTACCATTGTGAAGCTACACATAGGTAGTGACCTATGTGTAGTGCACGTGTGTAATGGTGTCCCCGCACTCACAAAGTCCGGGGAATTTGCCCTGAACAATGTGGGGGCACCTTGGCTAGTGCCAGGGTGCCCACATACTAAGTACCTTAGCACCCAACCTTTACCAGGTAAAGGTTAGACATATAGGTGACTTATAAGTTACTTAAGTGCAGAGGTAAATGGCTGTGACATAACGTGGACGTTATTTCACTCAGGCTGCAGTGGCAGGCCTGTGTAAGAATTGTCAGAGCACCCTATGGGTGGCAAAAGAAATGCTGCAGCCCATAGGGATCTCCTGGAACCCCAATACCCTGGGTACCTCAGTACCATATACTAGGGAATTATAAGGGTGTTCCAGTATGCCAATGTAAATTGGTAAAATTGGTCACTAGCCTGTTAGTGACAATTTGGAAAGAAATGAGAGAGCATAACCACTGAGGTTCTGGATAGCAGAGCCTCAGTGAGACAGTTAGTCATAACACAGGTAACACATACAGGGCACACTTATGAGCACTGGGGCCCTGGCTGGCAGGGTCCCAGTGACACATACAACTAAAACAACATATATACAGTGAAATATGGGGGTAACATGCCAGGCAAGATGGTACTTTCCTACACTATGCCATTTCCTTACCTTCCTATTTATAGGCGGATGAAAACCTAGATCATTGGACAGCTTGATTTTTAAGGTGATTAGAAAATGATCAGACCATGCTACAGGAGCGGGAGGCAGAGCGCTCAACGAAGAAAGATTGCTAAATACCAAATCTATTGTATGTCCTCTCTCTTGTGTTGGACCACAAATTAATTGATGTAGTCCTAACGCTTCCAGATCATTCACCAGACGCTTAGCTGCAGTCTGTTCTAAATTGTCCACTTGGATATTGAAATCTCCTAACACTGTTAAATTAGGTTTCATACACATTAATTCCGCTATCTGATCTGGTAAAAAGTTAAGGAATTCTTCATAGGGCCCTGGTGGTCGATACAATAAGATTCCCGTGAATGTGAAAGTCAGGTTGAAAGCTAAATAAAAACTCATACCTTCGCACCCTAATAGGTCCAAAGGGGAGCAACTAAAACGAAAGCCTTGTTTAAAGATGACTGCTATACCCCCTCCTTTACCCTTTACTCTATCTAATCTTGCAATAACATACCCTTTAGGTAAAACGAGTGCTAACTCCGGCCCAGAGCCCTCATGGAGCCAAGTTTCCATAAGAAAGATGTCGGCTGGTGACCGCTCACTCAAAAGAAGATTTATATCTAACTTATGTGCAGACAGGGAGTTGCAATTTATCAACTGAAGAACCAAGCTTTGTTTAAGTTGCCATAAATCAGAACATCTTGGTTCCTGCAGAGTCCATTCGCAAGAGGGACAGGTCCAGGCCCCCTTTGCTAAATTGGGACAGAGACGGAAGCCTTCCCCCGGGCTGTTCATAATATCCCTAAGTTCCCCTGAGGTATACGAGATATGAGAACTCACCATCTTCTCAAGATGTAAAGGGGGTGGCCCCTAGCCCCGTCCAGGCGTGGATGGGCACAGACGGGCTTGCCTTTGGCGCGCTGACGGTGCATCCGCTGTGCGGATGCCGGGTCCAGTTTTAGCTCGTCTGGGTTGCAGTCAGCTAGACCGTCAACCACCCAAGATGGCAGACCCCCAATAAGCCGCTCGTGAGTCTGAAAAATGGCTGCTCCCCTCACTGAAAAAGACCAGCTTAAAAACTCTAATATCTAAAATTCTTTAAAAAGTTAAAAATGAAGGCTGACCCAAAAACACAGCGGGTCCAGCCAAAAGTAAGCACTGCCCTCTAAGCCCTCACAATAATACTTATTTCGATTTGAGACCCCTCCCCCCTTTCGGCCCTTAAGCGTTTTCAAAAACCATTAAAATCCCAATTTCCCACCACAACACACAAAGAAATTACAAAATTAGTCCAACTTGCTTATTTTATCACTCCGACCGGTATGCATTTGTTCGTTGCAAATGCCTCTCGACACCCTGGATGGCATTCAGTATGGTTGACTGCCCAACAGTGAGGGATCCCAGGAGGTCAATAGCCTCTTCACTGAGGGCAGCAGGGCTGACTGGGGCAGGGCCTGAGGTGCCTGGGGTGAAGGAGATGCCCACCTTCCTGGGTGAGCGGGTACGGGAAACACACTGAGGGGTTGCTGGGAGAGCGGTGCTGGTAGGGGGGGTGGCGGCTGTACCTGTGTTGGGGTGGGCACAGAGGTGTCCGTCACCGCCAGGGAGCTTCCATCGGAGGAGGAGTCGTTGTGTGTGGTATCCCCTCCTATCCCCATCGGGGTGCTGCCCTCGCCTTCCGTCCCACTGGTGCCCCACCGTCAGTGGATTCGGCCTCCAGGCCAATGTGGGATGCAGCTCCCTCTGTCGCCGGTGCCTCTGCTCCTCCGCCAATTGATGCAAATGCACACAAGGACATGGTGACAAAACAAAAAGGTTGGGGAGAGACAAAGGATACACTTGGTCAATGCCAGCAACAACACTACAGTTGGCATACACAACTCACAGGGAGCAGCCCTATGCACTAGGCCATGCACTACCAGTTACTAAGATAGTCACCAGCCCATGGGGTACAATGCCTAACGCCATTAGCTGCACACATGAATCCCACAGGACCCTGCCCAGTAGTAGATGAACACTAACACTATTGGGGGTGGACTGCTTCAGAGCCTGCCCAACAAGGGACCTATCCTGCCATGTTTGCCCTGGCCTAGGGGCACCCACAGCCCACATCTCCCACCCAGGTAAACCTTAACGCGTGCAAAGTCATGATTCTTAATCTGTACTCACCCCTTTGTGGCTGGTATGATGCCTTCAAATGCCCATCCAACTCCTGATAGGCCACCGCCAGGATACCGAACATCAGGGGGGTCAGGGTACGATGGGCACCCCTTCCTCGTTGGGAGGCCAGCCCCAGCTGGGCCTCCGCCGTCTTCCTTGCCCAGCAGTGCAGGTCCTCCCACTGTTTGCGGCAGTGGGTGCTCCGCCTGTCAAAGACCCCCAGGGTCCACACCTACTTGGCAATGGCACGCCAAATACCCTTTTTCTGATGGGCGCTGATCGAAATGGAAAAGAAAGCAGAAAAGGGATTAGTTAACCGTCCAGACCGGCCCACCAAATCCCTCCCATCCCTTGACGCACATACATTGACCACCATACATGCATCACCCTGGCCAGGACGCCTCAACCCCCCCACATGTGGCTTACACACACAGCAATCCATAAATTCATGGCCCACGCATTATGCTCACAGTGTACTCACCTCTTTGTCTGGAGGACCGTAGAGTAACGTGTACTGGGGTAGGACCCCATCCACCAGTTTCTCCAACTCCTCCGCAGTGAAGGCAGGGGCCCTTTCCCCAGACACATGAGCCATTGTCGCTTCCAGGCACAGGTCACAGCAGCACTTGCATTGTAGGTCCTCTCCTGTTGAAGTTCAGGTAGCAAGTGAGTGAACAGATAGAAAATGGCAGTCACTTCCGCGGCGCTGCGTACCGTCACCGCCGGCGTACATCTCCATTGGCTCCTGGAACCCATAGGGCCCAATGATAACCAATGCGAAGTTGTGAGGCGGTTGTAGACCGCCTACCGCAACGGCGCACAACCCCAGTGGAATTACCTCATTTTCACTTGTCCCTCCTCACAGGTCAGGCAGCCGCCATCTCAGGGGGGCACAGGCCATGGCACCGAATTGTGTCACAGAAGACATTAGCACAGCAACTGATTCTCAGATTCACATATAGGTTCTGTAAAGTAAAAGATGCATCATTATTTCTAATAAGACCCTCTGCTCACCGTTTTCCTCCATAGGCTTCTGCCGCTGAGGATGAATATGAGATGGCGACATCCTCCAATGTACAGACCCCTGGTGGACCTTGCGACAATGGAGGACAGGCACATTATCCTAACCTACAGACTTGATCGGGCCACAATCCAAGAACTGTGTGACCAATTGGAGCCCTCCTGATGTCAGCTATCCGCCAGTCCACAGGTATCCCCCCTCTAGTGCAGGTCCTGCCAGTGCTCCATTTCCTGGAAAGAGGTTCCTTCCAAACAACAGTGGCCATGGCATCAGGGATGTCTCAGCGAATGTTCTCAAACGTGTTGACCAGAGTGTTGTCAGCCCTGCTGAAACACATGCGCAGCTACATGGTATTCTCCCAGGTAGAGGATTTGACCACAGTAAAAGCTGACTTTTATGCCCTGGGACATATCCCCAACATCATTGGTGCCATAGATGGTACACATGTAGCATTTGTCCCACCCCGGAGAAATGAACAAGTGTTCAGGAATAGAAAAAGCTATCACTCTATGAATGTGCAGATGGTATGTTTGGCGGACCAGTACATATCCCATGTGAATGGCAAGTTTCCTGGCTCTGTGCATGACGCCTTTATCTTGAGGAATAGCAGCATCCCATATAAGTTGGCCAACTCCAGAGGGACCGGGTGTGGCTAATAGGTGAGCCCAAGGTCCCCACCCAGTATAAGTTTGTGTCTGGGTATGTGGTTGTCCCTAAGGGTTAGTGTGTGTCTAACAGGTATCCCTAGATATTTGCAGGTGACTCTGGTTACCCCAACCTCTCATGGCTACTGACCCCTGTGAGGAATGCCAAGACAAGGGCAGAGGAACATTACAATGAGGCACATGGGCAAACAAGGAGGATCATTGAAAGGACCTTTGGCCTCCTGAAGGCCAGCTTCCAGTGCCTCCATCTGATAGGTGGATCCCTGAACTACTCACCAAAGAAGGTGTGCCAGATCATCGTTTCATGTTGCATGTTGCACAACCTGGCCTTGAGATGCCAGGTGCCTTTTCTGCAGGAGGATGAGCCTGGAGATGGTCTTGTGGCAGTGGTGGAGCCTGTGGACAGTGAGGAAGAGGAAGCAGAGGAAGAAAATGTGGACAACAGAAGTAATATAATACAGCAGTACTTCCAGTGACACACAGGTAAGACACTGTAACTTCACTTTACATTTCAGTTTTCTGTTGGACATTGTACATGGCAGCCTGATCTCCCTATGTCTATGGCCACTTACAGTACCCTTTGGCATGTCTATTTTCAGATCTCTGTGGCCCACTCTGGCTCCTGGTATGTTTACTGCTGCCCACTAAGGGGCATATTTATACTCCGTTTGCGCCGGAATTGCGTCGTTTTTTTTTAACGCAATTCCGACGCAAAACTAACTCCATATTTATACTTTGGCGTTAGACGCGTCTAGCGCCAAAGTCCATGGAGTTTGCGTCATTTTTTAGCGTGGACACCTACTTTGCGTTAATGATATGCAAGGTAGGCGTTCACGTCTAAAAAATTGACTCCGAGGCATGTGCGCCGTATTTACACTCCCGGGCAAAATTCACGCCCGGGAGTGGGCGGGTAAAAAAAAATGACGTACGGCCGCTTTTGCACCGTTTTTTAGCGCCTGCAAAAGGCAGGCGTTAAGGGACCTGTGGGCTCTGAAGGAGCCCAGAGGTGCCCTCCCATGCCCCTAGGGACACCCCCTGTCACCCTTGCCCACCCCAGGAGGACACCCAAGGCTGGAGGGACCCATCCCAGGGACATTAAGGTTCAGGTAAGTAATTTAAAAAAAAAAAGAAATTGTGGCATAGGGGGGCCTGATTTGTGCCCCCCTACATGCCACTATGCCCAATGACCATGCCCAGGGGACACAAGTCCCCTGGGTATGGCCATTGGGCAAGGGGGCATGACTCCTGTCTTTGCTAAGACAGGAGTCATTTCTATGGGGGTTGGGAGTCGAAAAAAATGGCGCAAATCGGGTTGAGGCGAAAAATTTGCCTCAACCTGACTTGCCCCATTTTTTGACGCCCAAGCCCCATATCCCCCTACGCCGGCGCTGCCTGGTGTACGTCGTTTTTTTCCACGCACACCAGGCAGCGCCGGCGGCTAACGCCGGCTAACGTCATTGATTAAATACGGCACCCGCATGGCGCTTCAGAATGGCGTTAGCCGGCGCTAATTTTTTTGACGCAAAACTGCGTTAGCGCAGTTTTGCGTCAAAAAGTATAAATATGGCCCTAAAGGTCATACCAATGTTTGAATGACTGTATGTATGACTTGCAATGTTTTCAGAATGTTGTACTAATACATGAATCAGTCATTTGACAGACTCAAGATTAGTATTTCTTCCAAGAGTGTTTATTTAAGTGCTCATACGTAGAGGGGGATGTGCAATGGGCTGGGGTGATGGTGGAGGAATGTCCAGTTAGAGTCCAGTCTCTTTGTATCACAGGTGCGTTGTCCAATGGTCCATAGGAAGGGGAGTAATGGCTGTTCAAGGTGGACAGGGTGACAGAGTGGGACAGAAGGTTGACAATCAGGAGAGTATTATTTCCTGGCATGGGTCTTGGCAATGTTCTCTGGCTTCTGCCTGGATTGCAGGGACCATTTGCAGGGTGATTCTCCTTCTGCAGGGGGTGGGGGTGCTGGTGGCCTGTTGGTCCTGTGGCGGGGCCTCCTGTCCACTAGCGCCGGTGGAGGTGGAGGGCTGTTCTTCGGTGTGGCTAGTGTCAGGGGCCTGTTGGTGTGCCACTGCCTCCCTCATGGTCTTGCACATGTCTGCCAGCACCCCTGCAATGGTGACCAGGATGGTGTAGATGTTTTTGAGGTCCTCTCTGATCCCCTGGTACTGTCCCTCCTTCAGCCGCTGGGTCTCCTGCAATTTGTACAGTATCTGCCCCATGGTCTCCTGGGAATAGTGGTATGCTCCCAGAATGTTGGAGTGTGCCTCCTAGAGAGTGGGTTGGCTGTGCATGTCCTCCCCCTGTCACACAGCAGTCCTCCCAGTTTCCCTGTTGTCCCGTGCCTCTGTCCCCTGAACCGTGTGCCCACTGCCACTGACCCCAGGTCCCTGATCTTCCTGTGTTTGTGGGTATGCCTGGGGTCCATTAGTGGTGGACACACTGCTGATTGACATGTCCTGGGGACAGTGGCATGGGCCAGCTGGATGGGTGCTGTGCTGGTGTTTCCTCAGGGGGGAGGCTCTGTGGTGGGTTGGGACTGTGCCTGGGTACCCGACTGTCCAGAGGTCCCTGATGGGCCAGGTTGTTCATTGTGATCCAGGCGTGCAGAGCTGCTGTCATCACTGTGGGCCTCCTCTGGGAGGGGACTGGATGTTGGTGGCAACTCCTCTCCGGTGATGTTGAGTAGGGGTCCTGTGGGGATGAAAATGCAGTGTTATTGTATCTGCCTGTGCCATCTTGTGCATGGGTGTGTTTCCCTCTATGGTTGTTATTAGCAAGGCAGCTTTGGCTTGAGTGAGTTGTTCTTGGTTTGGCTAAGTGATTGTCAGTAGTGGGCATGCTGTGGTGATGGGTGTCCATGCAGGTCTCTGATGGGGGTCCATGGATTGGTGTTACATGCAGGGCTTGTTTTTGGGATGGGTGGGTTATGATGGTGGGGTATATGTGAGGTGGTAGAGTGATGGGGGTGAGGGTAGAGGGAGGAGTTTGTGATGGGATGCAGGTAGGGTGGGGGATATAGTAATAATGATTTGACTTACCAGACTCCAGTCCTCCTGCTACTCCTGCAAGGCCCTCAGGATGCATTATTGCCAAGACTTGCTCCTCCCATGTTGTTAGTTGTGGGGGTCCACCGCCAGTCCTCTGCACGGCTACCTGGTGTCTTGCAACCACGGAACACACCTTCCCCGTAGGTCATTCCACCTCTTCCTGATGTCATCCCTTGTTCTTGGGTGCTGTCCCACAGCGTTGACCCTGTTCACGATCCTTTGCCATAGTTCCATCTTCCTAGCAATGGACGTCTACTGCACCTGTGATCCGAATATCTTTGGCTCTACCCGGATGATTTCCTCCACCATGACCCTTAGCTCTTCCTCTGAAAACCTGGGATGTCTTAGGGGTGCCATGGATGTGGTGTGAGTGATATGTGTGAGGATGTGTGGGGTGATGTGTTGTGGTGTGAGGTGCATGGATGGTGTATGGGTGATTGTGTTCGGTGGCTCAGATGGAGTGGGTGCTCCTGGCTTGTGTTTCTCTCTGTTGGCAACCTTTTTTTTCTTCGTGGAAAGGGTTGTGGGTAATGTGGGTGTATGTTTTATAGTGGATTGGGTGTGTAGGTGTGTGGGTGTGGTGTGTGTATGTGTGTCAGGTGTGTGTAGTTTGAATTGTCCAATATGGTATAGTTTTGTAAGGTGTGTACCGCCAATGGTTTACCGCGGTTTAAAGACCGCTGCGGTGATTCGTGGGTTCTGATACTGTGGGCGTTATCCTGTTGGAGTAACGGTTTGCGTTTTGGTGCCGCCAATTTATCACTGACCTTTGGTCTGGCTGACTTGTGTGGGTGGCAGATTTCTCAGTGTGGGTCATAATACCCGCCACGGTCACAGCATCTTGGCGGCCGTCAGCAGGGTTGTCATGAGGGCCATAATCAACTCTAGAACTACTGAACTGATTCACACCAAATTACAAAAATCACTCTTTCCGGACTAAAATCTAGCTTTCTGACAAATTTGGTGTAATTCTGTTCAGCAGTTCGGGTTGTTCTCATGTTCAAAATCCCTATGGGAAATTGCATAGGGAAAACGCATTTTGGGACCCCCATTTTTCATGGCCTCTGAAACTTTGCACACAGCAGCTGAAATGAGTGACAAACTAGCTTTGAAATTTTTTTGAAGATTTGTCAAACAGCGCCAAAGTCATTACCAAAAAAAATTTGCTTTTCCTATGGAAACTATGGGAGTCATTACAACATTGGCGGTAAAAGGCACTTATCGCCGTGCAGAAGACCACCAACACACCGCTGCAGCAGCGGAATTCCGCCACGGTCATTATGACCCACTGCTCGGAATCCGCCAAAATTGAGACACCCACACAACTCTGCCACACCAAAGGTCAGTGATAAGCTGGCGATAACAAAACCTCCACCGTCACGCCAACAGGAATACGCCCACACTATCACGACCCACAAATCCACGCGGCGGTCTTTCAACCGCCGTATTCCATTGGCGGTACACACCGCCGCGTTCAAAATACACACACATTTACAAAAAACATCCTTAGGCTACTGGCTATTCTGCATCCTGAGGGCCTCGCAGGAGTAGCTGGAGGAATGGACTCTGGTAAGTCAAATCTTAACTATTACATCCCCCACTGTACCTGCATGCTATCACATACCCCCACCCTCGCCCTCACCCCCATCACTCCAACTTCTCACAAATGTCCCAATATCACAAACCACACATCCCAACACCAAGCCCTGCATGCAACACCAAAGCATGGACACCCATCACCAAAGCATGGCTACTGCACATACCCATACACCCCCAAACCATCATTACACAAGGTCCCACACAGGAATGCAAGCACTGGGGTACACGGTCACACACCCATTGCACTCCATGGCACACACACATGCAATAATCATGCTTTTACAACCCTGCAGGACCATTACCCAATGTCACCGGACAGGAGGGTCCAGACATGTCCACACCATCAACAGAAGAGGCCCACAGTGATGACAGCAGCTCTGTCCAACTGGATCTAGACGACCAGCCCAGCCCATCTGGGACCTCGGGACAGTCTGTTCCCCTCACACAGTCACAGGCCACTACAGAGCTTCCACCCTCTGGAAACACCAGCACAGTACCCACCCAGTGGGCCCATACCTCTGTCCCCAGGGCACATCAAGCAGCAGTGTGTCCACCACTACAGGGAACCCAGGCTAACCCACCACCTCAACAACAACAGGGACCTGGGGGCAGTGGGCACACAGTTCAGGGGACAGAGGCCCAGGGAAACAGGGGAACTGGGAGGGCTGCTGTGCGACATGGGGAGGATAGGCCCAGGGAACCCACTCTCCACGAGGCCCTCTCCAACATCATGGGAGCCTACCATCATTCCCAGGAGACGATGGCAACGGTTCTGGCCAAGTTTCAGGAGACCCAGCTGCTGCAGGAGGAACAGTATTTGGGCTTCAGGGAGGAACTCAGATCCATCAATTCCACCCTGGGCACCATCGTAGGGGTGCTGAAGGAAGTCCTCAACACCAGGAGGGACACTGTGGTACAACAAGGGGCCCCTGACACTAGCCTGGATGATGAACTGCCCACCATCTCCGCCGGCGCTAGTGGACAGGAGGCACCGCCACAGGACCACCACACCAGCACCCCACCCCCTGCAGATGGAGAACCACCCCGCAAACAGTCCCTGAGATCCAGGACAAAGACAGAGAACGATGCCAAGACCCCTGCCAAGAAATGAGACCACCCTGATTGTCATTCATTTGTCCCACCTTGTCACCCTGTCCATCCTCAAACTGCCCCAGCTCCACTTCCTATGCCCCTTTGGACAATGCACCTGTGAGACTCATAGCTTGGACTCTGCCATGGACATTCCTCCACCATCACCCCTCACCATTTAACCACCTCTTCCAATATTGAGCACTTAAATAAACACCCTTAAAGCACAAAACAATCTGGAGTCTGTCTGTGTTTTCGAAGTAGTGTATTAGCAATTACAGTGACAAAATGATCTTTCAATGGTAATGTCAACATACCTATGTCACACAGCTATAGTCCATGAGGAAACAAAGCAGATGTCACACAGTGGGACCCATATCTGTGAAATCGTAAGAGAAAGTGAAAACTCAGTGACCATACACTGGGTGAAAAGGACAGCCAGTAGAGAGGTAGTAGTGTTAAAGTACATGTACTAGGCAGGTTTGTCTTCTTACCTGTGTCTCACTGGAAGTATTGCAGGATCACAGAGTTCCTGTTGTCGATGTCCTCTTCTTCTGCTTCCTCGTCTTCACTGTCCACAGGCTCCACAGCTGCCACAACACCTCCATCTGGACCATCCTCCTGCAGAAAAGGCACCTGTCGTCGCAAAGCCAAGTTGTGAAGCATACAGCAGGCCACGGTGATCTGGCAGACCTTCTTTGGTGAGTAGAATAGGGAACCACCTGTCATATGGAGGCACCGGAACCTGGCCTTCAGGAGGCCGAAGGTCCGCTCTATAATCCTCCTAGTTCGCCCATGGGCCTCATTGTAGTGTTCTTCTCCCCTTGTCCTGGGATTCCTCACTGGGGTCAGTAGCCATGACAGGTAGGGGTAACCAGAGTCACCTGCAAATGGAGAGGGACAACTGTTAGACACACACAAACTCTTAGGGATATCCCCAGACCCAGACAACTATTCCCACTGATTTGGTACCAGGTGCTCACCTAGTAGCCATACACAGTGCCTCTGTAGTTGACCCATCACATAAGGGATGCTGCTATTCCGCAGGATGTAAGCATCATGCACTGAGCCAGGGAATTTGGCATTAACTTGGGAGATGTACTGGTCTGCCAAACACACCCTCTGCACATTCATCGAATGGTAACTCTTCTGGTTTCTGTACACCTGTTCACTCCTGTGGGGGGGGGAACCAAGCCCCTCACCCTCAGCCTTTGCCCCGTGCCCGCTCACCCAGGAGGGTGGGCATCACCTTCGCCTCAGGCCCTGCCCCTGTCACCCCTGCTGCCCTCAGTGAGGAGGCCATTGACCTCCTCAAATCCCTCACTGTTGGGCAGTCTACCATTCTGAATGCCATCCAGGGTGTAGAGAGGCAGTTGCAACAAACCAATGCATTCCTGGAAGGCATTCATTGTGGTCAGCAGCCCTTCAGCGAGCTTTTCAGACTCTGGCCTCAGCACTGATGGCAGCCATTGTCCCTGTCTCTAGCCTCCCCCCTCCAACTTCCGCCACCCAGACCCACACCCCTGTACCTCAGCCTATCCCAAGCACACCATCAGACCAGCATGCACACACCTCAACACACAAAGGAAGCTCTGGCAAACATAAGCACCACACATCCCACAGGCACTCACGCAAGCATCACACACACGCAGACATACCAACATCCACTGCCTCCACTGTGTCCCCCTCCTCCTCGTCTCCCTCATCCCTCCCCGTCTCGTCTCCACTCACACCTGCATGCACTGCATCTTCAGCCACTACGTCCATCACCAGCACACCCACCACCACACCCCGCTCATGTGCAGTTACCACCCCCATTACCATTCACACATCCCCTGTGTCCTCTCCCAGTGTGTCTGTGAGCCCACCTCCCAAGGTACACAAACGCAGCCACACACCCTACCAACAGCCATCCACCTCACGACAGCCTCCAGCCCATGCACCTTCACCCAATGTCACCAAACGTACACCTCCTACGACCACTACCTCTTCCTCCACTCCCAAACCCCCTCCATCTACTCGTCCCAGTGTTCCTAAGAAACTTTTCCTGGCCAGCCTTGACCTCTTTCCCTCACCTCCCCCACCCCATCAGTCTCCTAGGGCCCGACTCTCCAGGTCCCAACCTAGCACCTCAGCCACAACATCGGCGGGACCAGTGGTGCCAGTAGTCACCGGATTATGGAGTGCACCAGGCAGCAGGGCACCCAGTGTGGCAAGGAGCCACAGCACGGACAGTCCCCCACCTGTCAAGCATCAAAAGTTGGCCAGTGCCCGGCAGGAGAGGGGGAAGACACCAGCCACCACAGCTGCTCCCAGGGGTACAGGTGGGAGTGTGGAGTCAGCTGCGACACCTTCCAAGGTGGGGAAGGGGCACAAGAAAACCAGCAAGTCTGGGAAGATCAGCACGGCGGAGAAGACCGCCATCAGCCCCACTGCCCCAGACAGGACCGCCATCAGCCCCGCTGCCAGGGAGCCGACCGCCAGCAGCCCCGCTGCCCCAGACAGGACCGCCATCAGCCCCGCTGCCAGGGAGCCGACCGCCAGCAGCCCCGCAGCCCCAGACAGGACCGCCATCATCCCCGCTGCCAAGGAGCCGACCGGCAGCAGCCCCACTGCCCCAGACAGGACCACCATCAGCCCCGCTGCCAAGGAGCCGACCACCAGCAGCCCCGCTGCCAAAGAGCCGACCGCCAGCAGCAACCCCGCTGGCCAAGACAGGACTGCCAGCAGCAGCCCCACTGACCAAGACAGGACCGCCAGCAGCAGCCTCGCTGCCCAAGACAGGACCACCAGACGCAGCCCCGCTGCCCAAGACAGAACCACCACCAGCTGAACCGCTGCCCAAGACAGGACCGCCAGCAGCTGAACCACTGCCACAGATACCGCCGCCACAAGCACCGCTGCCAAGGAAACCACCGCAACAAGCACCGCTGCCAAAGACACCACCGCCACAAGCACCGATGCCAAGGACACCGCCGCCACAAGCACCGCTGCCAAGGACACCGCCGCAACAAGCACCGCAGGCCCATGAGCGCCAAAAGTTCTGACGCTACTGAGGCCGCCACAAGCAGGATGAAGCACTCTGGGTACAAAGCCCCCTCCAGAACCAGTGGAGAAAGACATCCACTACCTCAGTCCTTGGCAGGATGAAGCACTCTGGGCACAAGGCCCCCTCCAGAACCAGTGGAGACTGTTATCCACTTGAGAGACTGTGGCTATGCACTCCCCAGGATGAAGCAGTGGGCAAACCACCCACTGTAGAGACTTGAGAGAATGTGGCTTTGCGCTCCCCAGGATTGAACAGTGAGCAAGCTACCCACTGTAGAGACTTGAGAGACAGTGGCTTTGCACTCCCCAGGATTGAACAGTGGGCAAACCACCCACTTGTGAGACTTGAGAGACTGTGGCTTTGCACTCCCCGGGATTGAACAGTGGGCAACCTACCCACTCTAGAGACTTGAGAGACTGTGGCTTTGCACTCCCCAGGATTTAACAGTGGGCATGGGGCCCCCTCGTGGATTTGGCATTGTGCACTCAACCGGCTGAGGTGCCCACCCTTTCCCTTCCCCCTGAGGTGCCTGTTTTATTTCTATCTGATGCCCCTGCAGTGTTCTCTCCGTTTTGATCGGGTATTGAGTGTGGGCCTCGCCCATGCATTTTGGGCCCAGTGGTCCACGGACTTTAATGGTGGATTACCTTGGACTAATATTATTGGTGTATATGTTTGTAAATAGTGTATGTATATTTTTTGAATACTGAATTTTAATATATTACAATCGTTCACCTCATTTCCTTTTGTCTTTATATTCTTCCAGGGGGGTTGCGGGGTGTAACTGTAATGTATCATGCTGTATTAGTGTGTGTGTTGTCGTGGGTGAGGTTGGGGGTGTTGCATGTTGCGTGTGTGTGTCAATGTTTTTTCCCTCCCCCTCCCTTGTGTCGTGGGTGCAGTACTCACTGTGGTCTTCGCTGCCGGCGTTCGTGCTCCTGGTAGAGGAGCAAGAAGATAAAGGCTGGAAAAATGTGGAGCTCTGGTTCCATGGCGTCCTGGTTCCTTGTGGGGTGTGCAGAGGTGAGCGTTTTCCCTTCAAAGTCCTGTTTCCGCCGTGTTTTTGTTCGCAGTGAATCCGCCCTGGAAAAGGTGGCGGATTGGTAGGTTGTAATTCTGTGGGCGGTACATTGTCCTCTGACTGTCTGTTGGCGGTGACCGCCAAGCTGTTTGTTTCTACCGCTGTGGCGGTCGGAGTGTTAAAGTGGCTGTCTATGTTGTCAGTTTCCGCCACAATCGTAATTCCAATTTTTTTACCGCTGGCCTGTTGGCGGTCTTACTGCCGCTTTAACACCGACCGCCAGGGTTGTAATGACCACCTAAGTGCCTGATTTAGAATTCAGCGGAGGGGTTACTTGCAGCGGTGACTGATATCCCGTCTGCCAAAATCTAAATATCATTTTTTTCTATGGTATCACCTCTGCCGAGATCTAAATCAGGCCCTAAGTCCTAACTAAAACTATCTCCTGGCAACCACCAGTAAGCTATATATATATATATATATATATATATATATATAATACAATTATAGTTAGGTTCTGAATTTACTTGCACAACACCAGAGAATTCAGCAGTTAGAGTTAGAGTTGTCACACTCAGCCTGTCAAGGATGGGAGAGACGCAGCTAAGTTTACAATTGGACACGACCAACTCGCTGGGCAGGGCGATTTATCGAAAGTGGCCTTTCGTCGCCACGCCTGGCTTCTTACCACTGGCTTTTCGGGGGATGTCCAGACAAATCTGATAAACATGCCCTACGATGGCTCTCGCCTTTTTGGAGAAAAGCAGACTTAGCTCTTGAGCGGTTCAATGACTCTCGAGCTATGGCCAGATCCTTGGGCCTCTTGGCCCCGCTCGCCAGCAGTCTGCCTTTCGCCCATTTCGAGGCTTCGGGAGGGGCAGGGTACCACTTCAACCACAGGTCAGCCACCATCCTCCATCTTCACAGCATCCAGTGCGAGAACGAGGTGGTAGTACCTTCAGACCCAGAGGGTCTAGCCAGAGGTCGGCCACCACCCAGCACCCCTCTTCCGCACCACCCAAGCCCTCCTAGTATGGTTCCGTAAGACCATGGTTGTCCAGTTGGAGGGAGGATTTGATTTCATCTCCCTCACTGGCCGTCCATAACATCAGACAAATGGGTCTTGCAGATAATACAGAAGGGCTATTCCCTCCCCTTTCAGTTTTTTCTTCCCTCTATTCCTCCATCCTTCTTTACTCCACCGCATCCCTCTAAAGAAGAGAAGTGACTCCACTGAGTGGACCCAAAAAGGGCATTGTTGTTCTACCTTGACTGCACAAAAGAGTTGTGGGTGGATGACCAACTCTTTGTGGGGTACGTTGGAGCAAAGAAGGGTCAGGCAGTGCAGAAGCGAACCATTTCGCGCTGGGTCATTCTCTGCATCAAGATCTGCTACGCATTGGCCAGGAAGCCCTGAGGGCTTGAGGGCTCATTCTGCCTGGGTCAAAACTGCTACCACGTCGTTAGCTTGGGGCGTTCCAGTCCTGGAGATTTGTCAGGTGGCAACTTGGATGTATTTGCACACATTTGCAAAGCATTTGCTCATTCAGTCCTACAGAACCTTTTAGTGCAAGTAGAGGTATCCGCAGCCCACCACCAAGAGGTTATGGCTTGGGTATCTATTCAGATGTAAGGAATCTGCAGCTAGAAGTCTCTATCAGATGAACTTACCTCCGGTAACGCATTATCTGGTAGAGACTCTGTCTAGTTGCAGATTCCTTACACTGACCCATGCCTCCCCGCTCTGCGGATATGTCTAGTAGGGTTAGGGTTTATCCCTTTCAGGGCCCTAGTTTTGCACAGACAAAATGTTGGTTCTATACATGACCCTGTGCTTCTGGTGTGGAAGTTTTGTGGATAAAAGAACTGACGTACGCACGCCGAGGTGGTGCCTTAACAGGTGACTGTGACGTCACATACGGCTCCAACAACGCTGACGGAGCCATGCGGAGCTCAACGATGCACGCGGATCCGAATGACGCCACCCGACAGCCCGCACAGGGTATTGCTCAGCAAAAAGTTTCGGATTCGAAGTTGACTTCAGGGAATTCAAAGGTAAGGAATCTGCAGCTAGATAGAGTCTCTACCATATAATGCGTTACCAAAGGTAATTAACTCATATCTTCACAAACATTTCCCAAAAAACTTGACAGTGACGTGAGCTGCAGTCTGGAAAGTTTTCGGGTGATCTGGGAAGCGGGGCCCAAGATAAAGGAGGGGTGAAATTTAGAGCATTTCCAATGTTAATTCCCATAGCAAAAATTGAACAGCATTAGCGCAAAAACCACTCAACAGATTTACACCGAATTGGGCAGGAAGGCAGCTCTTGGGCCAGAAAGAGACCTTTTTGTTATTTGTTGTAAATCCATTCAGTAGTTTTTGAGAAATTTAAGGAAATCTAAATTTGTATAAAGGATTTGCGACCCCTCCCGATCTCGTGCTGAGATCTGATTGGCTGATAATACTTCAACAAGGAAGTGTTGGCAGCCATCTTGGCACCCGATTGAAGTTGAGTCCCAGAGAAAAAGAATTAAAACAACAAAAGGGGTGAGGGTGCGAACTCCCTGACCCCTTGGCTCTGGTGCAGCAGTCCTGGGAGTTGCAGCAGATCCGCCATAAATGTTTTTAAAAAAAATGAAGCTTGGGCTCCAGCACTTCGTCTTTTTGAAGCCCCGGGGTGGGCCAAGTTCCGAGGGCATTGTGTATTTATAACGGGGGAAGGCTGACACCTCCTGGGGTAATGCAGAAAGTCTTTGCGAGGGGCTGTGCACCTCCCCGGCGACCCAGAGACCACCATCCCCCCACTGCTATATTTAAATTGTGTAGGGGAGGCACATCTGCTTCCCCCACAGCCCCTGGGACCGCTACCTCCCTGGGGCTTTAAGCAATATTAATGTGCCCCCCTGCAGCCTCAGGGACCACCACCTCCCCTGGCAAATCCTAAAAAAAAGAAAGCTGGTCAGTTTCAGACCTCCATCTCCCCATGGGTACTTCCATATTTGAGGGGTGCTTTGCAGCCCCCCTCGAGGAGCCACTGATGACCTGGGGGACCGCCAACCCCCAGGGCCGGCTCCTGCTATGTCTCAGGGTGCCGACCCCCAGGACATAGTTGTTTGCTGTGGCTCCGACAGCTGCAGGGAAGTATCAGGGAACAAAGTCTACTTTCGGAGAGTGGGACTTGTCACACAGGTCCCGCTGTCAGAAAGCGGAGTTTTCATCTGTCTTCCCTACACACAGACATGCATGCAGGGAAGACAGATGAGAAAAGTGCTCCAGCACGTAGGGAGCTGCTATTAAAAGCAGCTCCTTGCTTGCTGGAGCAATGCCGGCACATGCAGGAGGCAGGAGCTGACTGGGACTGCAGGGAAGGCCTTGAGGCAATGAAAAGGAAATTAAAAAAAACAAAAAAGTAAATAGCCGAATGGTGAAGGTCAGAGACCTTCACACTGAGAGTTGAGGGTGTTTGACTCCAGGTGTATCCGGGGTCATTTCCCTCCTTTCATTTTTTTTCAACTGCAAATGTGTAAGGCTCATACTGAAAGGTGATCTTACTATTTTTAAATGGCACATACATTTTTTTTCAAATATCAATATCTCATTCAGTATATCATACATCAAAGCCTAAAATTCTGGCTATCTTTCTCCCTCTCACTCTCTTTCTCTCTTTCTTTCAATCTCTTTATCCCACTTAGACACTTACACCCCCACTCACAGACCCACACAGACACTCACACTTCCACTAACAGACCCACTCAGACCCTTGTGCACCCACTCACAGCCCCAGTCAGACCCTCATGCACCCACTCACAGACCCACTCACACACCCACTCACAGACCCACTCAGACTCTCACACAAACTTACAGACCCACTAAAACCCTCATGCACCCACTCACAGACCCGCACACACACTGACGCACCCACTAAAACACTGATGTATGCACTCTCACGCCAATTGATATAAGGGTTATGCCGAGTTAACCAGGGGATTACTAATATCATGGTATGATTGGTAGAGGATATAAGATCAAAGGTAATATGTTCCTGGTGCCTTCCAAAATGCAGACAGAGAAGGTGTAGGATCCACTACCGGTCCTGAGGTTAAAGGAGAACCATCAACTGTGTGAACCTGTTCTGGCGTTT
Source organism: Pleurodeles waltl (assembly GCF_031143425.1). Taxonomy (NCBI): domain Eukaryota; kingdom Metazoa; phylum Chordata; class Amphibia; order Caudata; family Salamandridae; genus Pleurodeles; species Pleurodeles waltl. Next base: position 202,460,041 of record NC_090441.1, on the reverse strand, counting down.
CTTTAGGAACTCGTAGAATACCTCTTTCTTTGGCCCAGGTCTCATCCAAATATATACCGCTGGCTCCATAATCCAAAAAGCAAAAACCTGCCCTTCTTGACTTTGGGAATACTGTACCGTAACAGATAGGATAAACAGAGCGGAGATATTCTCTCTGGAGGAAACATATTGAAGATAAGTCTACTCCTCCTGTCCCCTTCCTCCTCACAGGGGGTGGGAGCTGGTGTTTCCCGAGGTTCTGGAAGGACAGACAGGACACATCCGGATCAAATGACCACCTTTGCCACACTATAGAAAAATAGCCTTTCACCGCCTATCCTCTCTTTCTGAGGCAGATAAAGGACCACGGACTAGATCAATCTGCATGGGTTCTTCTTCTGTAGACTTAGTTGCTTCAAGATGGACTTCGTCAGAATGTCGGTTTGTAGTACGGGGTACTCCGGACTGGTACTGTAAGCGAGTCTTTTGCCTTTCTATCTTACATTCATGCAATCTATACTCTATATTCAACACTTGATCCATTAGTTCTTTCAGAGATCTAAATTGAGTGGAGTGTACCAATTCATCTTTTATTTCTTCTCGAAGTCCTCGGCGAAACAGGGTTACAAAAGTGCGTTCTACCCAAGTGGTCTCAGCTGCTAGCTGTTTAAACCGGTTATATATTGTAATACATCCTGATTGCCATGCTGTATATCACATAATGCTTCTTCAGCAGGTACCTCCAACCGGGTCGCTCGAACATCTGCTTTAGTTTAAGAAAGGCAGGATAATTATATAAGACAGGATCTTCAGCAGAGACCAAGGGGGTCGCCCAAGCTAGTGGGGAGCAAGACAAGGCACTGATCAAATAACCCACCTTGGCTTTGTCGGATGAGAATTGTAAAGGTTGAAAGGCAAAGAAAACTGTCAAAGAGTCCAGAAATTCCTTTATCTTATGCAGATCTTCAGAATATCGAGGTTTCGAGGTAGACACAGGAGGTATATCCACAGGTCAGGAAGACAAGACTTGTCGTAGTGCGGTATTCTCTGCCCGTAGTTGATGTAATTCTTGAGCTTGTTGTTGCACAGTATGGAGCATGGATTATGCATTTTCTACAACATCATCCTGTGGTCCTTCCATAGTCGACACGCAACGCAGATTCTTTTGGTGTTGCAATCTGTCATGGTCCAATAAAGAGACGCCGCATGGTGTGCGCGTTACATTAATTGACTCAACCCTTTACTGACAATATCCTGAAAAGTAACTATAACCTTGTGAGGCAATGCTGGGACCAATCTGGATGGAGATTTGTTTGTGTGATTCCAGCCTTTTCCAACATTGATCCTATTTTGCTTTAATTCATCTGGGATTCACAATCAAATGACAACTCTTGATCTATGATGTCAGATTTTGTTGTTAATGTTGTCAAATCCTTACCAGTAAGAATATCAGTAGGTTGTATCAAGGTATTCCCCACCCTGGGTCTTTTACCTTCTTCTTGTAAGTGTACCCTCTTCAGTTTCCCCTTTTATTAGGGGTGGAATATGGCCATGGCCATTCTGAGCAGCCTTCCACCCCTCTATTTGTATTTTAAAAATAAATCCCTTGTGCCTAGTGGGCGTTCTGCCCCCCTCCGAGGGGGACAGATCAGGGGCTGTTGCCTTCATGTCCAGAAGGGGCATAAAGATGGATTCCCATTTTATTTTGGGCAGCCCCGCCCTCTTTTGTATTGAAAAAATAAATGCCTGTTGTGCTTTTGCCCCCCATCTGCTCTCTAGGGGGGCAGAAAGACTGAAATTAAAAAATTGGCCCGGGGGAGCACAAGGCCTTACTGAAGTGGCCGCTCCCCCATCTCTGGTGGCTAGTGGGTGGATCCCTGCTTAGGGATCGCTCTCTTGTGGCCATCCCCTAGCAGGGATTCACTGGGCAGAGGTACCTTTAGAAAGGGGAAATTTCCCCCTTTCCAATGATATCTCTCCTTAAGAGTCAGTGCTCAGGGGGCTGAGATAGCCCCCCCACAAGCACTGATTCAGTGAAAGTAAAGCAAGCCCAAAGGATCAGATTGCTCTGGAAGCTCCTCCCAAGCAGCTGATCACAAAAAAAGAAAAAAAGAAAGGCTGACACCAGCACTTACAGGATTCATGTTAGATGTTTGCAACCATTTATTTAAATGACATTGACCTTGTGTGTGACATGCTGTAGGTGATGCTTTGGCTGTGAGTCGGAGTGGGGGTGTTTTGCACACACTCATATTTGGACTGTTTTATTATCAGGAGTTAAGGTGTAGTTCTTTTTGGTGTACATATTTCCCTGTTTTTTTATGTGTGACGGGTGCAGTAGATATTACTTTGTTTATGTTTGTATCCTCCCCTTTACCATTGTACTCATTACCCTCCTGGTCTGCATTAGATTTTATATTCTTGCACTGGGCTTAATTTGCTGTCTGAAAAAAGTTGATGCAGATTGATGAAACAGTGCCAGTGTTTATACCCTTTGACAAATATGTTCAAAGCCTGACATCCACCAGAAAGGTAAATATGCTAAGCATATGTTAGATCCTGAATTTATAAAATGGTGCCAAATTTATTACCAAAGGATACTTCTCTGACCCCTGTTTACATGTGACTCCGCCTTGAAGGACATCATGAAATTGAGAACACAAGCGGTGAGCTAAAAATGCTAAGCCATGTCAAATTGTATGCAGATCCATCAAATGGTATCAGACTTATTGGCAAATCAAAACTGTTTTCACCCCCCTATCTACGTTACCCCCATTAGATCAGCACAAGACCTCAAACATAGGCATTGGATGCAACATGCTAACTGCCTGCCACGTGTCATGCAGACTGATCAAATAAGCCAAATTATGAACAAGTGAAAATGTATTGCTTCCCCCCTTAAGTTTGCCCTCTTTATTGTTTGATATCAAACTTAAAAACACCACTAAGGCCCTCATTACAACCCTGGCGGACGGCAGTAATTTGGGGAAAGGTACTGCCAACAGTCTGGCGGTACCTTTTCCCAAATTATGACATTGGCGGTTTGGCTCAAGCCAAACCGCCAGTGTACCACTCCGTCTGCCACGGTGGTAATGGCCGCTGGGCTGGAGACTTCGGTCTCCAGCCAGGCGGCCATCACAATCCCACCCTCGGGATTATGACCCTGCCTACCGGCATGGTTTTCGTGGCAAGCGTACCGCCACGAAAACAATGGCGGTAGGCACTGTCAGTGCCAGGCAATTCTTTCCCTGACACTGATAGGGGTCTCCCTCGCCCCTCTCCCCCTCCCCAGAGTCCTCCCCCACCCAGCCCCTCCCCCTCCTGCCCCCACACATTTACACACCCAAAGGCGCACACATACACACTCATACACACACTTCACAACACCCAACATACGTGTACACTCACATTCAGTCATTCACGCACGTATTCAACGTGACTCACATCCGCATGCATGCATACAAAAGCAGACACAGACACCCCCACACACACACAACACCCCCCCACACACACACACCACCCCCCCAACTCCCTCCTGTCCATGAACTTCAACGGTATTCCACCAGCCTTCTGGCAGAATTCCGTCTACGGTCATAATGCGTGTGGGTGGCTGGTAGCCACAGCGACGGTATGCTGGCGGCCGTCGCCGTGGCGGTAGGCGGCAGTTACTGCCAAAGTCATAATGAGGGCCTAAGTCTTCTAAACATCTGTTTCATTTTTTTTGATTTGTCACACACTGCCAAAATTTGTAATAAAGTAACACTTTTTAGGCCACGCTTTTTTATGGTCCACCCATTGACAGATCTGCATGACTTTGACAAGACCAAGAGTAAGTTTAACATGCAAAGGGCCAGATGTATCAAACAATTTTGCATTCGCAAAAGGTGCGAATCACAAAATTCAACGTTTGCGAATGCGAAACAGCCTTTCAAGATTTATGAAAGGCATTCGCAGTGCAATTTAAGGAATCGATAAAATAGCGAATCCCTAAAAAGGTAATCACAAATAGGGAATACTTATTTGCGATTACTAATGCACATGTATCATGCATTTCCTAAATGCGAATTAGGCATTTGGGAATTGCAATTGCCACAAATTCAAATTTGGTTGTAACCATGTGCAATTTTTTAAAATGCATTTTTAAAAGTGCAATGTAGGGGCATGTGTGCGCTTTACATGTGCACAATTTCTTTGAGGGGTGCATCAAAGGAGGCCTTAGGCCCCCAGCACCCTTGGATTTACATTACCTCAGTTGCAAATTCCTAACAGGAATTCGCAAACTAGGAAGTGCAAATCCATTCGCACCTATGGTCCTTCAGGCCCATAGGGATGAATGAAGTCCCATTCCCTAATAGTGATGGCGAATTTTTAGAAATCACTATTAGGGATTCGCTATTTTCTTACATCCCATTTTTCAATTCTCAAATAGCGTTTTCTTAAAATTCTAAATTTAAGAAATGCAAAACAAGTATTTGATACACCTGGCCCTAAGCGTCTGCCAGATGCACAGTTTTTCAAAAGGTGCTACACTTATAAGCAAATCAAAAATGTCAATTCAGTTGTCAAAATATTCAAAGGTGTTACCCCTTTCATGTCCACCCAGCACTTTTTTTCAAATGCTAAATCACAAAATCTTCTTGATGAATTTGTACCAAAGCACTAAAAGCTTGCTTTCTTAGTAAAGTTATGCACTCATGCCATGTTTGGCCTAAATCTGATCTGAATTTCTTCTGGGAGCTAAAATGGAAAGCACATTGTTGTTGACATCCCTCCCCATTTAACATTTTTCATTGCACAGAACTGCAAAAAAAAGTGACATGTCGACCTTACCATAAGTTGTGCAAGTGTCACATTTGATGCAGATGTGTTGATGGGGACCAAAGTTATAGGCATATCAAGAAAATGACCTTTTTAATGGGAAGTGAATGAATGAACGAACCTTTATTCGCACAATTGAATAAAATCTTTGCAAAAACATAATACATAAAACGTTTTCTAGAACTGCTACACACTTAAAATTACAGTACGCCAAGTAGTGCAAAACCCTTTCAGAACATGTTTATCATTCATTACATAAAAAAAGTTCTCTTATTGAAAGTGTAAAATCGTAGCTCACCGTAAAGTAGTTGCTATATGGGGCTATGTAACTGAGTGTCATTAAAATCAATAAAGTGCGGGATCCTTACAGAACATAATGATCATGCATTGCATGAAAATTCTCTGACTTTTTTAAAAATCTGAAGTTGATAGGAAGTGCTGCTGAACCTAACTACCACTATGTACTGTATACATTTATCACTGCAAAAAACAACTGAAGTAATGTTATGGTTACCTTTATTTGAAAGTCCTTAACAAAGGTTTAAGCAACACGTGAAGTATACAAATGAGAATACAGTTGAAGTCCATATATGGTTAAAAAATGAAAAATCACTGAAATTAACAAACGTCTGTGCCCCAGCGAGGAGTCAAACTCTTATTGTTTTTTTTTCACTCTAAGAAAAAATCTTTCTGATGAATACTTCTAATCGTAGATTCCTTACTTTATGAATTCCCCATCCGCCAGATTTGATCCAGAGTTTTTTCTCAGTTTCCCCACACACTAGTAGATGGCATCACGCTGCTGTGTGTCAGGTCCTTGCCATTTAGCAAGTGACGTCGGGCCGCATATAACTTCCACCTCTGCGCGTCATTGTCAGTCCCTTTCTTTCCATGCTTTCTGCCACAGAATCAGCGCTCGCTCTGTCAATTCTATCACCTGACAAATAACTTTTGTCAAATTTTTCCAGCATGCAAGGGGCATGCATCCCTCCAATCTACAGGATTAAGACCCTGCAGCGATTGCCACAAACAGATGTTGGTGACCGACCCCCACCAGGTCAATCTCTGGTATCTGAATCCTTGCCTTGACTTGAAATTGGATGACGGATGTCAGAGTTAGGACTCCCTGTAAAATCAAAAAGATAAAAACTGGATCAAACCCTACCAAAGTACAGCTAAAGGAGCTTTTGGCAGAGTTTGCTAGAGACAACCCCTATGAAGACAACCTTACAGAGGGGGAAACTAGTGACCTGGAGGATAATTTCCCCCCTCCTGTCCTAGTTAGGGAGCCCAGGGTTTCTCCAACCCTGACTCCACAAGTGATAGTCAGAGATGCTGCTTCTCCCATAGGGGATTCCAACAGCTCTGGAAGCATTGAGGGCAGCCTCAATGAAGATGACCTCCTGTTAGCCAGGATGGCCAAAAGATTGGCTTTGGAGAAACAGCTCCTAGCCATAGAAAGGGAAAGACAAGAGATGGGCTTAGCTCCCATCAATGGTGGCAGCAACTTAAATAGGGTCAGAGATACTACTGACATGCTTAAATTCCCCAAAGGGATTGTAACAAAATATGAAGATGGTGATGACATCACCAAATGGTTCACAGCTTTTGAGAGGGCTTGTGCAACCAGAAAAGTAAACAGATCTCACTGGGGAGCTCTCCTTTGGGAAATGTTCACTGAAAAGTGTGGAGATAGACTCCTCACACTCTCTGGAAAATATGCAGAATCCTGTGACGTCATGAAGGCTACCCTGATTGAGGGCTTTGGATTCTCAACTGAGGAGTAAAGGATTAGGTTCAGGGGGGCTCAAAAATCCTCGAGCCAGACCTGCGTTGATTTTGTTGACTTCTCAGTCAAAACACTGGATGGTTGGATTAATGGCAGTGGTGTAAATGATTATGATGGGCTGTACAATCTGTTTATGAAAGAACACCTTTTAAGTAAATGTTTCAATGATAAACTGCATCAGCATCTGGTAGACCTAGGTCCAATTTCTCCCCAAGAATTGGGAAAGAAGGCAGACCATTGGGTCAAAACTAGGGTGACCAAGACTTCCACAGGGGCTGACCAAAAGAAAGGGGTCACAAAGACTCCCCAGGGGAGGAGTATTGACACATCCAAGGGAAAAAGTAAAGAGTGTTCAGGAGGGAGGGTCCAAAGCCTCTTCACAAACCTCATTTGGGTACAAGGGTAAAAACTTTGATCCCAAAAAGGCCTGGTGTCGTAGCTGTAATCAGCAGGGACACCAAACTGGAGACAAGGCCTGTTCCAAGAAAGGTTCCACTTCTACTACTACTCCAGTTAGCACTGGAATAGCCAGTCTCCAGGTGGGATCCACAGTGTGCCCAGAGCAAATCAGGGTCCACACTGAAGCTACATTAGTCTCTGAGGGCGGGGTGGACTTAGCCACACTAGCTGCCTGCCCCCCTAATATGCAAAAATACATGCAGCAACTCTTTATTGATTGGACTAGTGTAGAAGCCCTGAGGGATACAGGTGCTAGTGTCACAATGGTGACAGTCAAACTGGTTTCCCCAGGACAATACCTGACTGGCCAAACGTATCCAGTCACCAACGCTGACAATCAGATTAAAGTATATCCCATGGCTATGGTAACTTTAGAATGGGGAGGGGTCACTGGCCTGAAATAGGTGGTAGTCTCCTCTGCTATCCCAGTAGACTGTTTGCTTGGAAATGACGTGGAGTCCTCAGCATGGGCTGAAATAGAACTCTGGGTATTCCTTAACTGGTGTGTGTCAAGACAAGGACACAGTGCAAGGCACAGGGTGAAAAAGAGGTGTTGGAGTCTGGAATAATAGCCCAACCCTCCAAGAGAAAAGGAAAGAAGACTGGGGAACCAGCTTCAACACAGCAAAAGAAAAAGAACCTCTCTTCTCAGGAAGAAGTTCTGCACTCTGAGGGAACTGAGCCCATGGAGTTAGAACCTTATCAGGTTGAGCTCCTAGGCCCAGGGGGACCCACAAGGGAACAGTTGTGTAAGGGGAAGAAACATGTCCCTCTCTTGAAGGCCTTAGGCAGCAAGCTGCTGAAGAGACCAAAGGAAAAATCACTGGAACACATAGGGCCTCATTATGACCCTGGCGGGCGGCGGAGGCCGCCCGCCAGGATCCCGCCCTCCAAATTACCGCGCCGCGGTCAAAAGACCGCGGCGGGTATTACGAGTTCTCCCCTGGGCTGGCGGGCGGTTCCAGTTAAACCGCCCGCCAGCCCAGGGGAAAACGACCTTCCCACGAGGATGCCGGCTCGTAATCGAGCCGGCGGAGTGGGAAGGTGCGACGGGTGCTACTGCACCCGTCGCGTATTTCACTGTCTGCAAGGCAGACAGTGAAATACATTTTGGGGCCCTCTTACGGGGGCCCCTGCCGTGCCCATGCCATTGGCATGGGCACGGCAGGGGCCCCCAGGGGCCCCGCGACCCCCCCTACCGCCATCCTGTTCATGGCGGCTTTCCCGCCATGAACTGGATGGCGGTAGGGGGGGTCAGAATCCTCATGGCTGCGGAGCGCGCTCCGCAGCCATGGAGGATTCCAATGAGCAGCGGAAAGTCAGCGGGAGACCGCTGACTTTCCGCTTCTGACCGCGGCTGAACCGCCGCGGTCAGAATGCTCATTGGAGCACCGCCAGCCTGTTGGCGGTGCTCCCGTGGTCGGTGGCCCTGGCGGCCACCGGCCGCCAGGGTCAGAATGACCCTCATAGAGTCTATTGGGAAGATGGACTCCTTAACACTGAGGCAAGAGATCCCAGACCTGATGCCACTAGGAGAGTGGTAGTGCCTCAGGAGTTTAGGGAGTTCATTCTGACCTTAGCCCATGACATTCCACTTTCTGGGCATTTGGGACAAACCAAGACATGGGAGAGGTTAGTCAACCATTTCTATTGGCCCAAGGTGTCCCAGAAAGTCAAGGAGTTTTGTGCCTCCTGTGCCACCTGTCAAGCCAGTGCTAAGACAGGTGGCCATCCAAAGGCCCCCCTCATTCCACTTACAGTGGTGGGGGTCCCCTTTGAAAGAGTGGGAGTGGACATAGTGGGTCCACTTGAACTTCCCACAGCCTCAGGGAATCAGTATATCCTAGTAGTAGTGGATCATGTTACTAGGTACCCTGAAGAAATTCCCCTTAGGTCACCTACTGCCCCTGCAGTAGCCAAAGCACTCATTGGTATCTTTACCAGAGTGGGATTTCCTAAGGAGGTGGTTTCTGACAGAGGTACCAACTTCATGTTAGCATACCTTAAACACATGTGGAATGAGTGTGGGGTGACTTACAAGTTCACCACACCATACCATCCACAAACCAATGGTCTTGTTGAAAGGTTTAACAAGACATTGAAGGGCATGATCATGGGGCTCCCTGAAAAGCTCAAAAGGAGATGGGATGTCCTCTTGCCATGTCTGCTTTTCACCTACAGAGAGGTGCCTCAGAAGGGAGTAGGGTTTTCCCCCTTTGAACTTCTGTTTGGCCATCCTGTTAGGGGACTACTAGCTCTTGTGAAAGAAGGCTGGGAGAGACCTCTTCATGAGCCTAAGCAAGATATAGTTGACTATGTAATAGGCCTACGTTCCAGGATGGCAGAGTACATGGAAAAGGCAAGTAAAAACCTTGAGGCCAGCCAACAACTCCAGAAGATGTAGTATGACCAAAAGGCTGCCATGGTTGAGTTTCAGCCAGGGCAGAAAGTCTGGGTTCTGGAGCCTGTGGCTCCCAGGCCACTTCAGGACAGATGGAGTGGCCCTTACCCAGTACTAGAGAGAAAGAGTCAGGTCACCTACATGGTAGACCTAGGCACTAGCAGGACCCCCAAAAGGGTGATCCATGTGAACCGCATCAAACTCTTTCATGACAGGGCAGATGTAAACATGTTAATGGTTACAGATGAGGACCAGGAAGGTGAGAGTGAACCTCTCCCTGATCTCCTCTCCTCTGACCCTAAAGATGGCTCAGTAGATGGAGTGGTCTACTCAGACACCCTCTCTGGCCAACAGCAAGCTTACTGTAGGAAAGTCCTTCAACAGTTTGCTGAGCTCTTTTCCCTAACCCCTGGTCAGACACACCTGTGTACCCATGATGTGGACACAGGAGACAGCATGCCTGTCAAAAACAAACTTTTTAGATACTCTGACCAAGTTAAGGAAAGCTTCAGAGTAGAAGTCCACAAGATGCTGAAATTGGGAGTCATTGAGCACTCTGACAGCCCCTGGGCTAGCCCAGTGGTCTTAGTCCCCAAACCTCACACAAAAGATGGTAAGAGAGAGGTGAGGTTCTGTATGGACTACAGAGGGCTTAATTATGTCACCAAGACAGATGCTCATCCCATTCCAAAAGCAGATGAGTTAATTGACAAATTGTGTGCTCCCAGATATGTAAGTACCTTTGACTTAACAGCAGGGTACTGGCAAATGAAAATGGCACCAGGAGCAAAAGAGAAAACAGCATTCTCTACACCTGATGGGCACTATCAGTTTACTGTGATGCCCTTTGGCTTAAAGAATGCCCCTGCCACCTTCCAAAGGTTGATGAATCAAGTCCTTGCTGGCTTGGAGTCCTTTAGTGCAGTTTACCTTGATGATATTGCTGTCTTTAGCTCCAGCTTGCAGGATCACCTAGTCCACCTGAAGAAGGTTTTGCAGGCCCTGCAAGCAGCAGGCCTCTCTATCAAGGCATCTGAATGTCAGATAGGGCAGAGTACTGTGGTTTACTTGGGACACCTTGCAGGTGGAGGCCAAGTTCAGCCACTCCAACCCAAGATCCTACAGAATGAAGTCCAAGATGTATTGGGCATGGTATCCATAGAGAGGGTGCCGGCATCAGAAATGGTTCTGGTTGCTACTCCTGTTAGGACTTCGTCCTATTTTAAATAGTCGCTCTCTGACTTTCTTCCTCAAAAAGGATAAGTTCAAGGTGCTCATTCCTCAACAAAGTTCTGTTTGCCCTTGATCCAGGCATCTGAATGGTGGCAGTGAATTTATAGAACACCTAATTTCACATCTCCATTTTGCAGTCCCATCAGTGTTGCCTGCAGTTCCAAGTACGCCACAAGCACTTTCATGACCATGAAAGTGATGGTGGTGGCTGCTGCATATCTTCAGAGGTTGGGAATACCAGTCTTCCCATTCCTCAAAAACTTGTTGCTGAAGGTGGGTTTATCTCAATCAGTTGTGAACCACCTCCAGGCGAAGGTCAGTCTGTTAACATCCTTGGGTTTCTCCAACAGCGTGCCAAAGGCACACCTGACTCTTTCACAGAGGCTCCCTGTCATTGGGCCATCCTTCATATGGTGCTATTCTGAGCCTCCCCTTCAACTCAACAAGTCTGAGAAATTTGGGCTATGATCCAAATGTTTCAACCTTTGATCTGGCTCTCAGTAAGAGTGGCTATGAGACTTCTTGGTCTGTTGACCTCCTGCATCCTGCTTGTGGACCATGCCAGGTGGCCAATGCAGGCTTGCAGTGAGATCTAAAGTCCCAGTAAGCTTGGCATAAGGGAAACCTATCAGATTCCCTTTAGGTGGCGGAGGAGACTGCAAAAGGCCTGCAGTGGTGGCTGCTGGATCGCAATTGGACCAGGGGCAACCTACTATCCCTACCCCACCCAGAGCTACCATTGGTTGCAAAGGTCATCTGGGAGATCTGATATGAGAGGACTCTGGTCTTTGAAGAAAACTTGTCTCCACATCAGTCTGTTGGAGTTATGGTTAATTTGTACGACATCAAAAGACTTCCTCCCATCCATCAAGTGGGTACAGATGTAGGTCCTCACGGAAAACACCACTGCCATGTGGTACCTCAACAGTTATGTTGGACTAGGGTTGTGGAGTTATGGGTCCTCTGCCAGGAGGCTCCACACCTCTGGAACTAGCTCCTTTGTCAGGGCATTTTCCTGTTCAAACAGCACTTAGCAGGATCTTTGAACGCTTGGGTGGACAAACTGGCATCGCCTAGCAGATCACAAAAGGCACTCACATGTGGCTCAGGGCATCTTCCAGCAATTGGGGAGAAACCAGGCTTGATCTTTTTGCCACTGCCAAGAATGCGCAGAGGCCAAACATTTGCACACTGGAGTTCCCAAGGCGTTTCTCTCTTTGAGGTCCTTTTTGGTTGGAATGGAGTTCGGGACTAATGTATGCCTTCCTGCCTCTGCCTCTCCTGCACAAAGATCTGATAAAGATAATGAATGACCAAACGCAAGTCATCCAAGTCATAGTGGCTCTGGATTGGGCCAAGGGAGTGTGGTTTCTGCATTTTCTGGGCATAAGCATGTGTCCTCTGATCTTGCTGTCTCTTTGGAAGGATCTTCTATCACAGCAGCAGGGCACGGTCCTGCATCCACATCTGCACAAGTTACACTTCTCAGTTTAGGAATTGAGCTGCTTTTGATCTCTCCCTTGAAGTATTGAATGTTATTCTGGCAGCCAGGGTCCCCTCCACAAAAAAAACATCTATGAGGGACACTGGGAGAAATGTATTGTAGTAGGCATATCCAGCACCTGCAAATCCAGTTATTTGATGCCCTCCTTTTTACCCTTTCATTATCCAATCAAGGCCACAATTAAAAGTTATTTGTCATCCTTATCGGCCCTTTTCCAGTTATCTGATCAGCCATCGCTGTTTAAATTACCTGTTGTGATGTATTGTAAGAGGGTTGACCCACATTTTTCCGCTAAAGCCTTTTTTATGCCCCATTGGGAACTGAATTTAATTGTCAGGTTTCAGTTGTGCACTTTATTCGAGCCAATGCACAGTTGTCCTCTAGGAATTCAACCAGTGAATATAGTTGTTATAATATGGTGGAATATGTCATCCTCAGCCTGCATGGTTACTGAGAGGAGGTGAGGTGCTTCACGCTTGTACATGGCATATCAGTAAACATATTGATACCATTTGAAAGCGGTTTCTGGAATTACTTAAGTTTGGCGACGATCGCCTGTCCTCCAGACCAACCAGCTACAGTGAAGGTGAACCCAACATGGTGATGCTGACCCAGATTCTATGGGACAAAGTGCTATGAGTACAAAGCTGGGACTTATGCAGTGATTCTGTGCTCACACAGTGACCGGCAACTACTGAGTGATCAGCCCCACAGGAGGAGTCTATCAGCTTTGGGGGTGGGGCTGCAGACGTGTTGCGGGAATCTGACACTAAGACCTGTGTTAAATTGAGGGAGCAGGGCAACAAATGTTGGGCCTATCAGAGACTACACAGCGCGATCCAGCGCGTGCCACGCTTCATTGGCAACGTGACTCTGCATCCACGCCTACCTTCTATGATGCTGTGAATTCAGCACTGGGACTGTTTCTAGTGACGCTGTGTTTCCAGCACATCCCTGCCGCATTTCACAACCAGTCACTGCCACATCATACATTTGGTTGGCATGGGCCGTGCAGGGGCGCCCCTGGCCAGCCGCGTCGCAATGTTCAAAGCAGACAGTGAACATTGCGATGGGTGTTGGTGCACCTTACACACTATAGCATTGCTGCTAGCTCTAATATAAGCCAGAGACAATGCTGTAGGCCATTTCCTGCTGGGCCAGTTGGTGGAAACTGAGTTTCCGCCCGCTGACCTAGTGGGAAACTCGTAATGGCCCCAGCGGGGAGGCTTCCACACTGGTGGCAACCTACCTGTTGGGACTTCAGCGGATGTTCATTTCCGCCCACCAAAGTCATAATCAGGGCCATAGTGTGGTCATTGGGTCATAGATAAAGAAAGAGGACCACAATTTATGTTTATACAAGGAACCTAGTACCACATGCAGAGGGTGTCTGTAATACTGTATTGTACATTGTCATCATCCAAATCATAAACATGTTCAAGTAACCAAAGTAGGATGAGATACAGGGAACAGTATTTTAAAATGGATGTCCCTTCAGCACAAGGAGTAGCTATTCCTCCTCCAATGTTCTTGGATCATGCAGGATCTCCACCAATGGATTGGGAAGAAATGATTATTAATTAAAAAAAATATTTGGAAGATATAGATGACTTGAACTTTCGGCCACCCAGGAAGAGGGCACTATTAATAAATGCTTTGGAAAAGAAGAGTCAGCATGTGTTAACATTTTTCCCAGCAGCAATAGAGGCAGGTAATGAGGAAATAAAAAATCCTTATCTTGAAGCTAAGAAAAGTTTAGAAATCTATTTTAAGAAGCAAGTGAGCATTGTCTTGCAAAGACATAAAGTTTACACACAACCAGAGGAGAGTCATGAGTCAATTGATTAGTTTGTAAAATGACCGTGGGAATTAGCAGTGAAATGGGATTTTGAGACTACGAATGATCAATTGATCTGATACCAACTTAAAGTGTAATGCAACAATAAAAAGATGCAGCTGAGATTATGGGCAGCGAGAAACCGAACCTTACAAGAGGCTATTGGGATAGCCAAGATTATGGAAGAGGCAGACTCATGCATGAGGGAAATGTAACAGATGGAAACAAGGCATACAGAGAGTCAATGTTGTGAGCAAGAAAGAAGGACACGCAAAATCAATCGAAGACTTGGACTATATGGAGAACGCTGGTGTGGATAAAGGGAAGGAGAAGTCAAGCATTAGGTCAGCGCTTAAGGGTAGTTACAGGTGTAGCAGCATGTTGCATGATGCTGATTACATGTGTTGCTTTGTGCATGAAGAAGGATCACCTGGCAAGAGGGTGCAAGGAGATATCTAAAGGTTGAGTGGCATGCATAGATGAGCACAAGAACATACCGGAAAGGGTACTGTGCTTTGAAAGCAGGGAAGGGGCAAAAAAGAAACAGATCAAGAGCTATATTTACAGTGAGTGCTAGGCAAATTGAGTTGATGGCTGATCCACAATGGGGTGTTTTTAAATGTGTGGCTTGGCATACCAAGCCATACCATACCAATAGCCAAGTGACATACAGCTCAAAGGATATGGTGGTGAGAACATTTGTATAGTGGATTTTATACACATAAAGTTTGAATTCAAAGGAAGGGAATCTGAAGGGAAAATGTATGTGTCCAGGGAGGATCCTGCAATTTTAGGTTGGATACAACAATACGATTTACATGTTGTATTTTATCCTAAAGCTAACAAACAAGTCTTAGTAGTGCACAATGAGGGGGGCTGGAAATCAGAAAAAAATTGAGGAAGTGTTCAAGGATCACAATGGGACCCTGAAAGAATATGTGCATGAAATAAAGTTAAAAGAAGGGGCCAGGCTAATTAGACATGGGGTGCGGAAAATTTCAATATTGATGAGAAGTGATGTGACATGCAGAGGGAGGGAAGCATCAAACCAGTGGAGGTGTCTGAATGGTTTTCGCCAGTGGTGATTACAGAGGAAACAGATGGGCATCTAAGGTTCCGTGTAGACTTAACATCATTAAACCAGTGCATTGTGATTGATAGTTTTCCCCTTCCAAGTATATCGGAAATGGTA
The DNA here is from genome assembly GCF_031143425.1 of Pleurodeles waltl. NCBI lineage: Eukaryota > Metazoa > Chordata > Amphibia > Caudata > Salamandridae > Pleurodeles > Pleurodeles waltl. Next base: position 202,444,829 of record NC_090441.1, on the reverse strand, counting down.
TTGCTTTTACGCACAAGAGGAAATTGCCAGTGCAAAGATTTTAACTTAATTTGAACCCCAAAATAGGACCATAGTAACAGCGGATGCGGTGTTGTCCCAGTACAAAGATGTTGTGGTAAAAACTGTGGCATTTGCTTCAAGGTCATTGAATCAAACAGAATGCAATTATGCCATAATTGAGAGAGAAGCATTGGCAGCCGAATAGGATGTTAAACATTTTCGCACATATGTGTGGGGAATCTGTTTCACATTATGAGTAATCATAAACCTTTATTAAGGGTGTTGCAACCGGGAGGTACTGACAAAGGTTTCTGCTAGATTGGCCCGGATTGTATCATGCCTACAGGAATATTGATTTGACATGGAATATGTTGCAGGGTCGAGAAATGTGCATGCAGATTGCTTGTCAAGGTTGCCATTGACTGTGGACAATGAAAATGAAACATATAACAAGGCGGTATATGTGGTGGTGCGTGTGGAAGATGCATTAGACTATGAGTCTATTACACAAGAGGAATGGGAAGCAGCTGCACATGATGATAGTATTTTCCAGGAGTTGGCAAATTGTATTAGTGAAGGATGGAAGCGAAAAGGGGATGGTAAGTTACCTTTGCACAGCTATGTGAAGTTACAAAATAAATTGACCAAAGGTGTGACTGATGTGATAATTATGAGAAGAGAGAGATACGCACCTCCTGAAGGGGTGAGAAGAAGATTAATGATGTTGGCGCAGGAAGGCCACTTGGGACAGTCTCTTACAAAAATGCTGAAAGGAGAAATTTTGGCAGTCAGGTGTGGACTGAGGGGTGAGCGAGTGAGTAGAAGGTTGTATTTTGTGTAGGGAGAGTGAGACGAGGTTGAAGGTAATTAATGATAGTATGGATTCTCTCAGTGAGGGGGAAAGCCCTTGGATGCAGGTATGTATGGATATAATCAGTCCAATGGAGTATTTAAATACAGCAGAGCACTTTGCAGTGGTGATGGTTGACGTATTTTCAAGGTGGCTGATGGTGGAATTTGTAAGAAACATAACTTCAGAGAACGATGTTAAATTATTGGAGAGGGTGTTCAAGAGGGAAGGGAGCCTGGGAATCCCAGTGATGGACAATGTAACACAACTCACATATATTGTTATGAAAGATTCCTTGAGAGAGAATGGGATTAGACATATCTGTACATCATTATAAAACCTACAAGGAAATGGAATTATTGACCTGGTGAACTGCATAATTAGAGGTACAATGCAGATGGCAGTGACAGATGGAAAGTGAGTAAATAATATGGTTTTGCGTACAGTACCACGTGGTGACACTCCGTTTATGAGAATGAGAAGGAGAGAGGCTAGAATGAAAATATCGGCTAAATGAATGAGTGGAATCTGGAGCGAAGAGAGAGAATGATTTTAGTCTGAAGGAGGTAGGTTTGAGAGAGGGGACTATGTGAAAATCAAATTGGGCAAGAGAACTTATGGTGTCAGTACATTTTTTAATCTCATGGAGGTACTAGTGGTCCATGAATGGCATGTGGGGTTGCGTAATGGACAAAAGTGGAACAAGAGGAGGGTGGCATTGTACTATAAAATGAACGAGGTGATGTAGGAAGACCAAGAAGATTGGAGTGAAGGAAAACAGTGATATACTGGATTAATGTTGATAGGTGGTGAGAAGTGAGGAACTAGCAAGAGCGAGGTGCAGTTGGAATGTAAGAGAAAGAGTAGAGGCGAATGGCATAAGAAGAATTCAGAGTGGAGAGAGTTCCGAAGATGCCAGTATGCATGGTGTAGGATGCAGCCAATGTCGCCTTCCTGCCAAGTTTCAAGACTGATAAATTAATTGATGTGTTTCATACCCAAGGAGAAGAACATGTTGCAAGGTTACTGTTACCTTGATGTCAGACTTCCTTTATCACCATTGAACCCTGAGATTATTGGTTGAGAAATGTTACAGTTGATGGAGAGCAGGCGAGGGAGCTTCACGCTTGTAGATGGCTCATCAATAAACATATTGATACCAATTGAAAGCAGTTCCTGAAGTTACTTTAACAGTGTTCCTTATAACAATCATGCCAGCTTGTCACATGAGTGACCTACAAGGACTCTCTGTCTAGCAACAATACACTACCTTCTTTCCAGATAGGCCAGTACCAAGGACTAAGGCGGCGTTCCTTTCAAAAGTTGTCACACCTTTCCACATCTGGTGGTCTATCACCCTGATGGCGTTCTTTGCCTTACCTCATTCATTCATCGCAAGAGAGTTTTGAACACTTACAGTGATCACACCAAGAACTGTTGAGTGTGCAGTTAGCTCTTTGTGGGGTTCTCTGGGCCAAAAAACAAAAGCAGTGCAGAAATGGACGATCTCCAGATTGAGTGCCATACAGGTTGACCACAAAACAGATGTGGAAGGCCTATAGGCTGATTCCAGCAGAGGCACGATTGCTGCCACGTCACTTACACAAGAAATGCCTGTCTGCTGCCTGCGACGCAGGAGTCAGTGCACACTTCACAATGCACTCCTGCCTGGGTAGCCAGGTTAGACGGGACGGGCATCTTATCTGTTCGGTGCTGCAGGACATTTTGGTCTGAGTCACTGCACACAACCACCACCCGTGGAGGTACTGTTTTAGTATCTGTTCACAAGGCGAGGAAGTATCGTAAGAATGAATTTCATCCACTGGGGATCACTAGGCCTGCCAGTTTAACAAGAAAAAAATACCAGCCATTGGTTATTGTTTTGAGACTGCAGATACCCAAACACGATGCTAACTAAATAGGACGTTAAATGAAATTGTATGTATACACTTGTAACATTACTTTTCTGCTTTTGTTTACTATAATTATTAATCAGGGATCGTTAACACAGCTCTGGAATACATGTCAAAGTGTTTTTTATTCATGCCTGCTCTTTGAAGTATGTACTGCCAGGGACTTTAAAACACAGATGGTGATGATAGAAAAACGGTGACCCCTAGTGATCCCTGCATCCACATTCCAGTCCATTGTTTTCACCCCTGTGCCTTCCTTGGCAGAGACCAGTCTTAGCAAATCAGCTTTACTCCGGCTACTTGGGATGAGAAAGAATTAGAACATTAGTATTTATCAAGTTCAGGAGCCTCTACACTAATCCCATCACGGGGCCTGTGTGCGAAACCATGGTCAGGAGTATTTATCAAGTATCAATGTTTGTTTAGGGGTGCATTTGTCATGATATTACACCTTAAACCTGGACTTCTTATGACTATTATCTTTGCTAAAAGTAGTAATGAAATTCAGGATTTTTTGGTGACTTAGGGCCAGATGTAGGTAGGCTTTTGCACCTCGCAAACGGCGAAAAACGCTGTTTGCGAGGTGCAAAAGCCCTCAAGCGATGCAGAAACACATTTTGCGAGTCGGAACCGACTCGCAAAATGTGTTTCCGACTCGCAAATAGGAAGGGGTGTTCCCTTCCTATTTGCGACTCGCACCGCGATTTAAGTTGATTTGTGACCGCGAAAGCGGTCGCAAATCAACTCGCAGTTACCATCCACTTGAAGTGGATGGTAACTCATTCGCAAAGGGGAAGGGGTCCCCACGGGACCCCTTCCTCTTTGTGAAAATGCTCACAAAATTATTTTTTCAGAGCAGGCAGTGGTCCTATGGACCACTGCCTACTCTGAAAAAAACCGAAACAAAAGGTTTCGGTATTTTTTTCTATTTGCAGCTCGTTTTCCTTTCAGGAAAACGGGCTGCAAAGAGAAAAAAAAAAACTGCTTTATTTAAAAGCAGTCACGAACATGGAGGTCTGCTGACTACAGCAGGCCTCCATGTTTGCGAGTGCCTATACTCGCTATGGGGCCGCAATTTGCGACCCACCTCATGAATATTCATGAGGTGGGTCATTGCGACCCCATAGCGAGTTGCAGTCGGTGTCTGAGACACCATACTGCATACCAATTTGCGAGGTGCAAATTGCGAGTCGCATGGACTCGCACTTTGCACCTCGCAAATTGGCGTTTTGCTACATCTGGCCCTAATTGTTTACTGGTTTTATAGTGATAAAATGCTGTCAAAAGCCATTTTTTTAGAAAACACCCTGCATTTTATGTCAACAAGTCAATGTGTCTGCGTGATTTCCTGTGAAACATTTTTGCTTTTCTACTGTGAGTATTGCTTTGCTGCAGAATCTCGCACATTCTGTCATTCTTGCGAAAAATCAAAAACATTACATGTCCTATGGCTGTAGTCTTTCCAAGGAAGTAACCGTGAACCATTCGCATACATAATGTGTTTGTCATCTTTCAGTTCCCCATTTCCGAGAAGGTGTCCCTCATGGACCAAGATACAAAAGAGAAGGAGATGGAGAAGTTCTTAATGGAAATTGTGAAACAGGTATGTAAAAGCCTCCTTTCTTCTACTTATGTCTGACTCTTACTAGACTTGTGTGCTCTTGGTTAGTATTGTAATACACTAGGGGGTATGAACATTAAAACATTGAAAGAAAAAAGGGAGCTACAGAGAACATAAGACAGTAGATGACATATAAGAGGTTTTTAGAGAGATGGAAAGAAAAACTGGTAAAGAATTGGAAACAGAAGTATGTAGAGAAGTACAGAAACATGCAGAGATAGATAGTGAGATTGTGAGATGCACAGAGGAGGAGCTGGACAGAATAATAGAAATACAGAGCTCTGCATGCTGACGCCACGTCTGCATGCACAAACATTGTGGACAGCACTCCCATTACTAGACAAATACACTTTTGCAGATTTTATGGTCTGGATTGGCAGCACAGTGGTCACCAGGCAATTATATAAGAGTCACCAGGAGAGGGGCTTTGGCTCCACCAACATGTTGGGAGTCAGGAGTAGATGTTTTGATTGGGCAGAAGTTGTGTGCGTCCATAAAAATAATTATTGCATTCCACACAATTGTGATCGTTTTGTTTACCCAGCAGCCTCAGATTGAACTTTTAGGAGAACAGACATGACCTTGTAATACCATTAAAGTGTCTTAGATAACTAGATAATTTATGGTGTTTTTCTCTGGTAGCAGAACCAATCGGGGGAGGGCAGTCATTAAACTACAGGGATTTTTAGAGCTGGCTTAACAGTGGAACTATCTTTCCTCTTATGTGATCAACACAAAGAGATTTCAAAGTGCTACTGAGAGAAGGGCTTAGGCTCCACTCAAATTTTAATCCATGAGCACAGGATATGATTGGGTCATACTTGTGTCCTTCCACTTAACAGGCTGCATGTATCGCACTTTTTGGCTTGTGGCAAAGTTTATACTTGATGCAGCAGGACCGAGCTCGTTAAGGTGGCAAGCCAATAATAAAGTGTTTATTAGCAGTAGGTCTGACATATTGATTGTTAAAAGCTTATGTTTAAGGATGGATTGTTATTACTCTTAATTAAAGCTTACAGATTGGTTTTGTGTTACATGGAATCTCACACATTACTTTAGTAGGCAAAGCTTTTGGTGTTTATTTTCTCCACTGGCAAACCAAGTATATAGAATATTTGTACTGTGAGATTCCTTCCTAGGCCCTTAGGCCCCTTCTTAGGCCCCTTAGGAAATATACAATTTTGCTTTGCAACTGTAATTTTAAATACATTTGCAGTTTTATGACTGTATGCCTAATGGGTACATTTTGAGAAAGCCTGTGTTCAGTACAAAAGGCCTGAGTTGCTTATGGTGACATGCCAATTATGGCAGCTATAGGAAATGTATTACAATGGTAATTTGTAACAACATTTCATAATAAACAGACCAGAATGATTGTACGACGAAACAATGACTTCAAAAACAACTACTGCCTTAACAACGAGGTTGGAACACCGACCTCGTTGCTACTACTAATGATTTTACCACGAATGCCTTAACAACGATATTTTGTTGTAAAGGCATTCCTGATAAAATCATTAGCAATAGGCACCATTCACCCTACATCCCTCACCCCACCCTAAAACCCCCTGAGCCCCCACCCACTCCCCAAAACCAAAAACGCCCCACCCCCCCAACCCCACCCTAAAACCTAAAACCCCCTGACCCCTCACCCACTCCCCAAAACCAAAAACGCCCCACCCCCCCAACCCCACCCTAAAACCTAAAACCCCCTGATCCCCCAGCCACTCCCCAAAACCAAAAACGCCCCACCCCACCCCAAAACCTAAAAGCCCCTGACCCCCCACCCCCTCCCCAAAACCTAAACCCACCACTTACCTTCGCCAACTCCCTTCTTTGTACCTTAACCACGCATGTTCGTTGTTCAGAACATACGTAGTTAAGGCACAAAAAACCGGAGTCGTGGTTAAAAAAAGCATTGTTGAGCTTTCGTTAACAACGACTTTCGGAAAAAAAAAGTCGTAAAAAAGGATGTTTCCCGACCAGAATGGCTTATTTACTGTGAAAAATATAAGGTGAAGTAATTCAGCCTGTAACAGTGAACTGTTGTCACATTATGTTACAAGTCATTAAAAGAAGCTGGGTTACATGTAATCCCACAGATTACTATAGTCCGCAAGAGTTATGATATTGGTCACCCACCCTGATGAACCCTGGGAGTAGAATTTCACTGTGATGATTCATATTAGGCCTATTGAGCGAGGCCTTATATTGTTTTGCCAACTGTAATTTTGCACATATTTGTAATTTTATAAATGTATGCCTGATGGTTGCCTGCTTCAGCACACTTCTGTTGGCTGGGTTTTATATGGTATGAAGCCATTGATAAAGGGCAGAGGCATCACTGGGAAATGTTATGTCGGAATCCTTAAGTGTGATTTAATGATGAAAAAAAGCTGTTAGGAAGCAAGTAGACCTTCTTTTCTTATTGTGAAAAGTATGTGGTAACTGCTGGGGTTCCACAGCCCCCGCCCACCACCCCCAGTGGTGATACCCGGCTATTTGGGGTAGTTCCCCATTAGGGCTCCATTCTCTTTTTTCCACATAAGGTATCCACACCAAATTTCTGTCTTTTTTCGAACATCCAGAGGACTCAAAAGTACCCAGGGTTTGTGGCTTACCCTGGAGGAGAGGGAGAAAATAAGTAAAATATAGCTACATTTTGAGCCTTTAGGAAAAATAGGAAAAACGTGCTTTGGATAAAAGTGTCTGTTTTTTCCTAAAAATGGCACCAACAAATGGTTTGCTGTGCTAAAGTTACCAACTTCCCAGCTTTCAGGAGCATGCAGAGCTGAATAAAAAAACATTTTTTACCACAGTTTGGCATTTTTCAAAGAGGCAGTCCATTTTTTCCTATTTTCTCTGCCCTTAACCTAATTCCAGTTTGTGGTGGAAACTGGTGTGAAACACATGAATGATCCAGGAAAGCTATAGATTCTTGAAAAGTAGCTAAGATTCTGAATTCATATGCGGAGATCCCTCAGGGATTTTACTGAGAAACTAACTGTTGAAATAAAGGAACACTGAAAGTGGGTAGGAACAAACGGTCATTTGTGACGTTTTCATCTGTGGATTTCTGTCAAAATGGCTGATTTACAAAAGCAAAATACCATTATGACTGCTAGACCTTTCTGGAAGGGGGGTATATATACTTTTTGTAGGTTCTCCAAGAATCAAATCTACCCAGATCCAACAACTGAGCTACACCATACCGTGGTTTTTCAATGTGTTCCGAGTATAGAATGATTCATATGGTGAAGTATGTGAAGTGAAAGATGGGTATTGAGAAAACCTATCTATTTTTTAAATGGGCACAATATATGGAGTTTAGGAGCAGTGGTTATTTTTACATCTCTGATTTTGTGGGTACCCGTACTAGCATATGATTTAGAAAATATCTTTCAAAATAACTTCTTTCTTATACACTGGCTTGCATTTGGAAGACCCAAATGCAGCACAATCCAATTGGTAATAACACGTTCTCCTGTTGTATGCTCCCACATGTTTGCTGATAAAAATGGTATCTCATTTGTGTGGATAGGCTTAGTGCGCTGTGAGAGGCTGGCCTGGTATGTGGTGGGTACCTATGGTACTTACACCTTATTCCAGGTCCAGTTATCCCTAATTAGTGTAGTGTAGTCAGTGTCTAGAAGCCAGGCTCTATAGAGGTAGCTGCGGGTGAGCAGCCAAGGCTTTTCTAGGAGACATGCAAAACTCATGCAATATCACTGTAGTTATACAGTACTCACATACATGAAAGAAAATACTCAGTGTTACAAAAATAAGGTTAAAGGTACTTTATTTTGTGGGCACAAATTCCAAAAATACCATAGAGGCTATACTCTCTTAGGAGGTAGGTAATACAGAAATTATATACACTAGTATGCAGCAATAGACATAAAAACAGTTTGAAAACAGTGCAATAAGTGAAAATCACAATAGAGAGAAATGGGCCTTGGGGGAGCACAAACCATATACTAAGAACGTGGAATGCGATAGTTGGTCCCCCACCTAGGCAAGTGTAGTATTTAGAGGGGAGCTGGGAGTACTTAGAAAGCCCAAAGGTAAGTACCACAACCCACCCCAGTGACAAGGAAAGCAGGAGTAAATCACAGTAATTTTCATAGAACACACACTAAGAAAAACAGAAGAATATTGCATAACCCAGAAGAGACTGCAAGACAACAACAATGGATTCCTGGACCAGAGAATCTGTGGAAAGAGGGGACCAAGTCCAAGAAGCACAGAAGAGTCCAGGAAGGGCAGGAGCCCCTAACCACCACGATGAAGGTGCAAGAAGGGAACCACCGATGAGGAAGAAGAGTCAGCACTGCATGCAAGAAGACAAAGCCAGGTTCTCAGAGGGTGCAGGTGATGTCCCACGCCGGATGGAGGATTGCAGTCAGGTTTGCGTCGACGGAGTCCGCCAATAAGCCTTGTCCCACGCAAAGCTTGTGGTTAGCAGAAAATGGTGCTGCTGGGACCAGGAGGGACCAGGTGGACTCTACCCAGGAGGAGGAATCAGAGGGGGCCCTCAGCAACACAGAGAGCCCACAGAAAACCAGGCAGCACCCATAGGAGTCCCACAGGACAGGGACAGGAGTGTCGCAGAAAAGTCCCACACAGCACTACAAGAAAGGCTCCCACGTCGCCGGAGAACCACTCAGGGAGATATGGGTCATTGGAAAGACTGGTGGAGCTGGAGCTCCAAGATGCATGAAGATCTTGGAGGAAGGATGCCAGCAAGCCTTGGCAGTTGCAAGGGAAGCGGTACACGGGGGTACTGTCCTGCATGGGCAGGCGAAGGCTTACCTGCACCCAAGTTGGACAGTTGGAAGAGAGGACCATTGGAACCACTTCAGTCCACCACCGTGACGCAGGATCCATGCAGCCCAGCAGGTGAGGGGGTCCACGCAGCCGGTCGACGTTGTAGATGGTGCTTGCAGAAGCAGGGGAGTGACTCCTTCACCCCAAGGAAGATTCCTTCTTCCTTCTCATGCAGGCTGTAGACGGGCTGTCCTCAGAAGATGCATGACCGGGGAAATGTTGCAGTTGCTGGAAGGAGCTGGAGATACAATGTTGCAGAAGGCATCTTGCTTATTATTGCAACTCGTAGGGTCCTGAAGAGTCTAGGTGCAGTTTCTCCAGTCAGACATCGAAGTGGAGGGTGCAGAGGATTCCTGCTGAAGTCTTGCAATCCGAATCTGAGGAACCACCCAAAGGAGAGACCCTAAAGAGCCCTGAAAGGGGGATTGGTCCCCTAGCTTAGTGACCACCTATCAGGAGGGGGCCCTGGTGTCATCTGCTGGCACTGGCCACTCATATGCTCCCAGAGTTCCCTGCCAACCTTGAATACAAGATGGCAAATCCCAGGGACCCTCTGGAGTAGCTCTGAGCACCACCCCTGGGGTGGTGCTGGACAGGGAAGTGATCACTTCCCTTTCCTTTGGCCAGTTTTGCACCAGAGCAGGGTCTGTGGGTCTGTGAACCGGCGTAGACTGGTTTATGAAAGGAGGGCACCAAATGTGCCCTTCAGAGCATTGTCAGTGGCTGGAGAGGCTAGCCCTCCCCAGCCTGTAACACCTACTTCCAAAGGGAGACAGTGTAACACCCCTCTCCCAAAGGAAATCCTTTTTTTCTGCCTTCCTGGGCTTGAGCTTCTCAGCAACAGGAGGGCAGACACCTGTCTGGGTGGTGGCAGCAGCTTGGGCTGCCTGGAAACCCTCAGAAGGCTGAAATGGCAATACTGGGGGTCCTCTAAGGAGCCCCCAGAGTGCATGGGATCATAAAACCAATGCTTGCAAAAGCCTTGAGGTATGATTTCAACATGCATGATACCTAACATGCCTATGTTCGGAGTTACCATTATGTAGCTGGACATAGGCAGTGACCTATGTCTAGCACACGTGTAAAATGGCGTCCCCGCACTGACAAAGTCCGGGAAAATGGGCCTGGAGTTCGTGGAGGCACCTCTGCTAGTGCAGGGGTGCCCTCAGAAACAGGTACTTTGTACCCTGCCCTCTGGGCTAGAAGGCCTACCATAGGGGTGACTTATAAGTGACCTGGTGTAGTGTAAAATGGCAGTGAAAGGGTGCTTGCACCTTTTCGTGCAGGCTGCAATGTCAGTCCTGCGGAAGTGTTTGCATGGGCTCCGTATGGGTGGCAAAATATATGCTTCAGCCCATAGGGATCCCCTGGAACCCCAATGCCCTGGGTACCTAGGGACTTATAAGGGGGCACCAGTGTGCCAATTGTGCGTTAAATACAGTGATAACAGTTACCAACAACTAAATTTAAGGGAGGGAGCATAACTTCTGGGGTCCTGGTTAGCAGGATCCCAGCAGACACAGTCAAAAACACTGACAAACAGGCCAAAAGTGGGCGTAACCAAGCTAGAAAAAGGCTACTTTCCTCAATGCCCTTGATAGGAAACATTCCAAAACACAACATTGACACATCACATTTTTGCACTAAAAACTGACCCTACATGGCTTCGTCAGCATTGCTGGAGCCGTCTGTGATGTCAAGGTCACCTATAAAAGCACCACCCTGGTGCACGTATGTCAGTTCTTTTCCTTCCACGCCAGTGAAGCGCTGGTCCGTGATCAAACTACCCTTTGCTTTTTTTGGCAAGCCTTTTTCGACCATTTTGTCAAAGATATTTTTCGTGTCTGTGCGAGGACTTTCATCTAGGAAGACGGGGTTTAAGCTGTGTGGTGCCTGCCATCGCGCCATGTCGGTGACGGACCACCACCAGGTATGTCTCTGGTGCCTTGACACGTACCACGACTCGAAGTTGTGCTCCAACTGCCGGGCAATGGCCCGAAGGCTTTGAGAGAGCTGTCTCTGAAGCTCATGGCGGCCCAGCAGTCAACTTCGGTTAGTGCGACTCCTAGGAGGTCATGGAGGAGGTCATGGGACCGCTCCAGGAGCCCCAAGTTCTCTTCGTCCCACTCGAGGTCCTCGGGGCACTCGGGGAAGAGGCACAAGAAGAAGTCCCAGTGAACTTCGGCTTTGCCATGCCCGTCAGTCGACAAGCCGTCACAGGAACGTTGACGTTCCAAGCACGGCTCCGCGGAGCCGATGCCAGGGCCAACTTCGTGTCTCCCCCCTTGTCCGGGAGTGACCCCCACTCAAAATAAAGACTTCTACGAAGCCATGCGCCTCATTTTTGAGCGAGCTGCCCCCGCGGGTGCGTCTTCAGACCCCGCGGGGACAGCCGGGGCCCCATCGGGTTCGACGTCGGCGGCTTTGGCACCATTTGGCACCATAGGATCTGATCACAGGATCTGATAGCCACACAGTTGGCCTCCTACAGCACCAGTCGACACTTCCCCCACCACCGACGCCCACCAGTGGTGGGAGCCCCATCCTCATTCCAGATGATCCGGAGCCAGAACAACGTTGCATGACGCCGATTCCAACTTCAACGGCTCCGACGTGGCCCAGATCAGTGCCTGAGGCTCATTTTGATCAGCCAGGCACAGGAGAGAAATGGGAGGGGTCTGAGGACCCTTTACAATATGGATTAGAGGATCAGGACTGGTATGAGGAACTAGGGGAAGCCAGTGGACTGGATACTTCTCCAGATACTGGTATGCTTTCTCCTCCTTCTGTGGCTATGGAGGAGGGAGCATCATACGCCATGGTAGTGCGTAGAGCGGCTGAGGTCTTGGACCTGGAGTTCCCTATGGTGATGGACAGGACTAACATCCTGACAAAGGTGCTTCAGCCGGGGGTTGCTACATTGGAGCTGATGTTACCATTTAATGCAGCTCTTACTGATGTCCTGTTGGGGACATGGTCCAAACCCAGCACAGGGGCTCTTGTAAATAGGACAATTGTCCACCGCCATCAACAAGCTCCTTCAAACCCTAGTTTCCTCACCTAACACCCCACCCCAACGAGCTTAATGTGATCTAAGCCTCCACTCCCCGTGGCAACTTCCCTTCCTCTACCCCAGATAGGGGATCAAAGAGGCTGGACCGACTTGGGAAGAAGATGTTTTCTTACTCCAGTCTGGCATTGATGTCCGGAAACACCTCATTCCTATTGGGCTGTTTTTCCCATACTTTATGGGATACAGTGGCACAGGTGCTGACCCAGGTCCTGGACGGCATGCAGGACACTTTCACTCAAGCTGTCAAGGATGGTTGGACACAAGTGACTCACAGGGAAGGGCGATTTCCTCAACAGTGGCCCTTCATTGCCATGCCTGACTTCGTACCACATGGCTTTTCGGGGGATGTCTAGGCAAATCTGATGGACATGCCCTTCGATGGCTCACACATTTTTGGAGTCTCGAGCCACGGCCAGATCCTTGGGCCTCTTGGCACCCACTTGCCAGCAGTCTGCCTATTGCCCCTTTTGAGGCTTCGGGAGGGGAGGGGTACCACGCTAACCACAGGTCAGCCACCGTCCTCCAGCTTCACAGCATCCAGTGTGAGGACGAGGTCGTGGTACCTTCAGACCCAGAGGGTCTAGCCAGAGGACGGCCACCACCCAGCCCCTTTTCTAAATGCTATGTTCATAATTTTTAACAGAGCTATGGCCCCTGCTGGTGCACTGGCTGTTCCCACGGGTTCATTAGCGTTCTCCTTGGGTTCGCCGGCTCCATACAAGTCGGCTCCGTTTGTGCCTTTCTATCAGGCTGAGTGTGCTGGTTCGGCGCCAATGACGTTGTTGCCTCAAATAATGCAGACGGCGCCGATGGAGTTAATACCTGCGCCGGATGGGTCCCGGTCAGGACATAGTGTATCTCCATCATCTCCTATGCCACGTCCATCTGTCTTGAAGCTGGCGTCGGCGACGTCGGCTAACTCTCCGTCGACGCCGAGATTGGAGTCCAGACTGAGATCGAGTAGGAGAGCATTGAGGCTCTTGGAAGCGCAAGAATACCAGTGACAGGTATTAGAGGAAGGAGAGATGTCTGAGCCTTTGGGAGAGTTTCAGGGTCTAAACTCAGCTACTGGACTGGATACCTCCCCTGAGTGGGATCTTTCATCCACAGGTGAATTTACAGAGGAGGCAGCATCCTATCACACAGTCAGAAGGAAGGCTGCAGATTTTTTGGAGCTTCCATTGCCATCTTCGGATGTAAAGACAAACATTTTGACAGAGGTATTGCATTCTTCCTCCACTTCTGCAGAGCCCATGCTGCCTTTCAATGATGCTCTTACTGAGCCTATTTTGGACATTTAGAGAAAGCCTGTTACGTCTCCAGCGGTATCCAGGACTGTAGCAAGGAGGTACAGGGTCGCTTCTGGGGATCCTCAGTTTTAATCCCAACATCCGCCTCCTGACAGCTCAGTGGTCCAGGCTTTTTGGTCTGCTCAATCTGCACCTGGTTCCTTTCCTGCTACTCCATCAGACAGGGAGTCCAAGAGAATGAAGCAAGCAGCCAAGAAGAGTTTCTCCTCTTGTAGTATGGCCCTAAAATCAGTCAGTGCTACCTGTGTGCTGGGTAGGTATGTTCATGCCCTAATGGACACGGCTAGACATGTGGTGCCTAACTTTCCTCAGGATATGCAGGACAGTTTGATGAGCTCCTTTTGGACACTCAAGCGGCGGCCAAGCAGATCATCCAGTCTGGTCTGGATACAGCGGACTCAGTAGCCAGTGCAATGGGTACTTCGGTGGCCACCAGGAGGCATGCGTGGCTAAGGTCTTCTGGATTTTCAACAGACTTTCAAGCAACTTTATGGGACCTCTCGTTTGACAGCGAAAAGTTGTTTGGGTCCAAAGTGGACTCTGCTTTAGAACATTTCAAAGACAGCCTGGCCACTGCGAGATCTTTGGCGCTACAGGCTTCTGCATCTACTCCCTTCAGATCCTTTCAGAAATTTAGGTGGTTTGGCCATGGATCCGATTATCGTGGAAGGCCTCAGTCCAGCACTCAACAGCCTGCCAACCCTCTCTATAGATCTTTTAGAGGGCAGGGGAGGGTTAGGACACGAGGAGCAACCCAGCAGCACCCTGCCTCATCCTCTTCCTCAGGGGGAACACAACAAGGAAAGCAGCCCTAGTTTTCCATCCATCTTAAATCATGCTTCTCACATAGAGGGCAGAATATTTAATTTTCTTAACGAGTGGAAGTTAGTCACATTGGACTCTTGTGTACTAAGTATTGTGGGAAAAGGTTATGCCCTTCCTTTTCAGGAGTTTCCACCTCCCATCCCTCCCCATCATTCGTTTTCTTCAGAAGATCATCTCCTGTTGCTGCAACAGGAGGTTCAAGTCCTTTTGTCAAAAGGTGCAGTGGAGTTGGTTCCAGAGCAGGAAAGGGGTCAGGGATGCTATTCGAGATATTTCCTGATTCCCAAGAAGGATGGTCGATTGAGACCTATCCTGGACCTGAGGATTTTGAATTGGTTCCTCAAACAGGAGAAATTCAAAATGCTGACTCTAGCTGAGGTGCTTCTGGCATTGAACAAGGAAGATTGGATGGCGTCTGTCGACTTGCAGGATGCCTATTTTCATATCCCCATTCTGAAGTCACACAGGAAGTATCTCCGGTTTGTGGTAGGGTCGCAACACTTTGAGTTTGCGGTTCTTCTTTTTGGTCTTACTTCCGCACCTCGAGTCTTCACAAAGGTGATGGCGGTTGTTGCAGCAGACCTCAGAAGGAAGGGAATATCTGTATTCCCTTACCTGGACGATTGGCTGATCAAAGCTGGGTCTCCAGAGCTTGAGCTGCATCATTTGCAATTGACCACACACTCGTTTTTCAACCTGGGCTTTACGGTAAATGTGCCCAAATCTCACCTGAAGCCCTCCCAGCACCTCCTGTTCATAGGGCAGTACTGGATACAACATAGAATCGGGCCTATCCCCCGCCTCAGCGAATTCAGGATATTCAGGCCTTGATTCCAATGTTTCAAAAGTGAGCAACTGTTTCGGTCCTCAAGGTCCTATGTCTGCTCAGTCTGTTCGCTTCTTGCATTCTGTTGGTCACTCATGCACGTTGGCACATGAAGGCTCTCAAGTGGTGCCACTGCAAGCAATGGTTTCAACACAAAGGGGATCTGGAGGAGTTGATAACGATCTCCAGAGCTGCTGCAGCGGATCTACGAGGGTGGGCTGTGGACGGCAACCTTTCTCAAGGAAGGCCGTTTTGACTCCCACCTCTGGTGGCCGCTGTCATAACGGATGCTTCCACTCTAGGGTGGGGAGTTCATCTGTGGGACCTGGAGATCAAAGGCCATTGGTCTCCAGTAGAACAGATGTTTCACATCAATCTGTTAGAACTGCGGGCAATACGTCAGGCTCTCAAGGCCTTCCTCCCATCTATTTGCATTTGCTGTCAGTCAGTACAAATCTTGACGGGCAACACAACCGCAATGTGGTACATCAAGAAGCAGAGTGGAGTAGGGTTGTATCTTCTTTGCAGAGAGGCTCTGCGGCTCTGGTCCTGGGCTCAGGATCATCAGATTTGCATAGTAGCAAACCATCTGGCCGGGGTTCTCAACATACATGCAGACAGTCTCATTCGGCATTTCTCAGCTGATCACGAGTGGCATCTCCATCCAGACCTGGTCCTTCACATGTTCGGGATGTGGTGTTTTCCACAGATCGACCTGTTTGCCACTCGGGAGAACGCACACTGCCCGCCGTTCTGCAGCCTCCAGTATCAGGTGAAAGGAGCACGGGGGACACATTTCAGATGTCTTGGTGCGGCCAGTTGCTTTACGCATTTCTCCCTATACCCTTGATTCCTCTGGTTTTGAGGAAGATTCGCCAAGACTGGGCTCAGGTCATTTTAATAGCTCCGGATTGGCCAAGAAGGGTGTGGTACTCAGACCTTCTCCAACTCTCATTGTGCCCTCCACTCTGTCTCCCTCACAGGGCAGACCTCCTCTCACTGTTGCAGGGGCAGGTTCTACACCTCCACCTCCAGAGCCTGCACCTTCATGCCTGTAGATTGAACGGGGCAATCTGAGTCCTTTTTCTCTCCCTCCAGAAGTGGTGGATGTTATTTTATCGGCCAGGGGACACTCCACCAAAACTGTCTATGCCAAGAGCTGGGCAAAATGTGTTACTTGGTATGGAGAGAGGCAAATTGATCCCTTAAAGGCCCATTGATTTGATGTTTTGCTTTTTGCCCTTTCCTTAGCACAGAAGGGTTGTGCAGTTGCGACTGTGAAGGGTTACTTATCAGCGCTGTCGGCCTTTCTGTGCCTTCCTGATCAACCTTCCTTGTTTAAATCTCCTATACATGTCAGGTTCTTGAGGGGCCTGACTAACAAGTTTCCTCCTACTCTGTTTCTCATGCCTCAGTGGGACTTGAATTTGGTTCTTACTTTTTTAATGGGTTCACCGTTTGAGCCTAAGCATTCTTGTTCATTGATCTGTTAGTCTTGAAAACAGTCTTCTTCATAGCTATCACTTCTGCTAGGCATGTGAGTGATCTCTAGGCTCTTAGTGTCAAACCTCCCTTTATATCCTTTCATGCTGACAAGGTGGTGTTGAGAACCAGAGCAGCTTTCCTTCCTAAGGTTGTCACTCCCTTCCATATGGGGCTGTCTATAACTCTTTCATCCTTCTACCCTCTTCCCCAACCTTCAAAGGAGGAAGAAAGACTTCATCGTCTAGACCCAAGAAGAGCTCTGAGTTTTTATATTGAAAGGACAAAAGACTTTTGTGTTGATGATCAACTCTTCATTGGATATGTTGGCAAGATGAAGGGCAAAGCCGTCCACAAGAGAACCATATCCAGGTGGTTCATTCTTTGCTTAAAGATGTATTATTCACTGACAAAGAAGGCTCCTCCTGAGGGTATTAGAGCCCATTCCACCAGGGCTAAGTCTGCCACTTCGGCCTTGGCTAAAGGTGTCCCAGTTGTGGATATTTGTAAGGCAGCAACTTGGGCTTCCCTCCACACTTTCGCGAAGCATTATTGCTTGGATTCGGAAGTTAGGAGCGATGGCTATTTTGCACGTTCTGTGGTGGCGAATATCTTGGTGTGACCGATCAGGCACTCACCTCCGAGTGCGGTACTGCTTTGGGATTCTATTCATAAGGTGAGGGATCCACTGGTAGTTGTATCCATCAGAAGAACAAGTTACTTACCTTCGGTAACGCTTTTTCTGGTGGATACAGTAGGTACCTGTGGATTCCTCACAGTAAAACCCGCCTCCCCGTTGCCTGTCTGGTCATACCAAGACTTCTTTTGCTAGATAGGTATATACGTTTTTGGTGCTTTTATATAAATATTGTGTTTATATTCTTTTTGGATTGGTATATATATGTTGCTTTTGTGGGGTCGGTTTTCACCTGTTCGCCTCAAAGGCACGTAACAAATGATGAAACCGCCGTCAGCACGCCGGCGAGGACCTCTTATTGCCACAGACGGACGGAGTCGTGTGCGGAGCTGTGCAATTGTGACGTCCAAGTCAATGTGAAGAGCTGGGAAGAAAGTTTCAGTCGAATGCTGGCACATTGGGAGAATTCATAAGGTGAGGAATCCACAGGTAGCTACTGTATCCGCCAGAAAAAGCGTTACTGAAGGTAAGTTACTTGTTCATATGGTACATAGGTACCCAGGGCATTGGGGTTCCAGGGGATCCCTATGGGATGCGGCACGTATTCTGTCACCCATGGGGAGCCCATACAAAGTATTCTGCAGGCCTGCAAATGAAACGGGTGAATGCACCTTTTTACACTACAAGTCACTAACCCAGGTCACTATAAGTCTCCCCTATGGTAGGCCCTCTCAGCCCAGAGGGCAGGGTGCACACACCGGTTCAGGGACCCCCAGTCCCTGCTCGGGCTTGAAACTGGACAATGGAAAAGGGAATGACCACTCCCCTGTCCATCACCACCCCAGGGGTGGTGCCCAGAGCTCCTCTAGAGGGTCCCTGGGTTCTGCCGTCTTGTCTTGGAGTGAAGGAGTCATTCCCCTGCAACCGCAGGCACCTATGACAAGCAATGACTGGCCGCGTAGACCCCCTCTCCTGCTGAGCTGCATGTATCCTGCATCACAGATGATGGTCCGGAGTAGTCCTCTTGATCCTCTCTGCCAGCAGTCCATTTTTGGTGGAGGTAAGCCTTTGCCTTCCCACGCAGGAGAGTACCCCCTTGCACTGCGTCTCTTGCAGCTGTCAAGGCTTGTTTGCATCTCCTTCAAGGGATCTTAAAGTGACGTGTAGCTTCAGCTCCCAGCACTCCATCCTGCAAACTACAGCCTCCTGCGTGCTTCTCCTGTGGCGTGGGATCCACTTTTGTAGTGCTACATGGGCTCCTTCTGCGACTCCTGTGTCCCTGTCCTGTGGGACTGCTGTGGGTGCTTCTTTTTCTCCTGTGGACTCTCTGCGATGCTGAGGGTCCCCTGTGACTCCACCTCCTGGGTTGAGTCTTCCTGGGCTTTGCTGGTCCCCGGCAGCACCTTTTTTCCATGAACCGTGAGTTTGCCTTTGCCAAGGCATGATGGTGGAAATCCTGCACTGACACCCATCTGCAATCTTCCTACCAACGTTTTTTTATTATAAAAACATCCTTTGGTACCAGACACGTTAGAGGGAGATTCCAGCCAGATGACCACGACTGTATGCTGATCGCTGATTGCTTCGCTACAGCTACTTGCCTAGATGGCCGGACCCCTGATCCACATGGGGACGGTGTCTCTCTAGACTACAGGCTTTTTCCTCCTGGTTTGAGGGATAGTGCATCCCCAGGGGGAAAACCCGAAGGGTAAATTAGGCTTATTACGCTGTGCTCAGACATGGTGTAGGTAGGAGAAATATATATCCATATCATTCTTAGTGACAGTATGGTAGGTCTATTCTTGTGTTTTACCCTGTTAGTCACCTGCTTGTTTTTATTGTGTTTTATCATCCTAGTTATTGCAATACATGCCTTTTTATCTAAGATGCAGTTACGTCAATAAATCCTTATTGAACTATATTCTGCCTCTGTTGTCTTTGCCTGTATGAGACTTTTTGGTATCTGAGAGAAAGGGATGGGATCTGATCGACTACAATTCCCCTGAGGAGTCTTATTGTCATGCGACCGGTTGCCACAATCATCTTGGCCAGATATAAGGCGCTGCTAGTTAGCCGGAGAACCCGTAGTAGGCCGACAGGTGCCATGTGGTGTGGAATCATACTTAGTATCCACAATCCATGTGATCCTGTCTCCTAAATCCAGTAGCCTCATTAGCATAATGAGAAGCTACGTGACATGGTGCCACCAACGTTTGCTCAGGCACTAATATTCAGATCCTCCTAAGTATCTATCTCTCATTAAGGCTAAAGATACCTCAATACTATATACGGAGATGTTTGTGGTATTGAGGATTTCCTTCTCAGCTACTCAGCTATCTTGAGCTGTAGGTTCATCAAGCTTGAACCTTAAAAGGACCACTACGTGTCTTTATCTTGGAACATACATCTACCATTAAAATGGCGAACCCACAAAAGGTAGCAATTGCAGTAAATAAGCGACCACGCCTTACTGCACATTTATTGGCAAATGGCCTAACGGCACAGGGGGGTCCAGTTACTTTTGTTGTTGAGGCTCATCCAGCCTATAGAACAGAAATTATTTATTCTTGAGTCACCTTTCCAGCAGTAGATGGGAACACAAATACATTTCACCACTGTATACCTGCTAAAATACCTGCACAATACAGAGCATATGCATGTTTAGAAATATCTTTATATTATCAAGACCATAGGAACTAGCTTGATGGTGCCCTACCACATACAATATTACATGTTAGGTTAGGTCCTCTGAGCAATGATGGCCCGTCCTGGCCTTTATTGGCCACATATACACCACACCCTAATGCAGCAACTTTAGCAGTAGCTGAGGTTCGCCGCCTATATATAGAGCTCACGACAATATACAGATTCTTAGTACAGTTTGTCATGCAAACATTAAATACCAACCCAGCACATGCAGTCCCAGTGCAGTCATGCCAGGCGTTAACCCTGTGACTGTACATTGAATCATGGGTAAGATACCCACCAAGCGGGAGGAAATTCCATTTTGGTTAGCTCACAAAATAAATGCACTTGAAGCACTTTTTCCATATACAGGACCTCAGGATAAACATAGTATTCTCACTATGTGCATGCCATTTGGGATGGTTCCCACAGTTGATAACTGCAATACATGGGGCACGGTATTTGCCACGCTTCATACTACCGCGCACGGTACACCAACACTTGCCAATCTTCTGGAGGTGTTAAAACAAATTCAAGGTGAATACCGGGCTGCCCCGGCCCTGGATTTGGGGATGCAATTAATGGGCAATTTCGCCACAGTATCTTCAATCATATTAAGTAATCTTAAAGGAGAAGCAGTTGCACTAGCAGTGCACATGCGGCTCTGTGATATTCCTACACAAGATCAAGAATGGGCGCTACCAAAGATTATCACAGAGACCTCTTCTAGTATTGGTCGAGATAGTCTTGGGCCAGACCAATTAAATTACAATTTCAAGGCAGATCTAATAAAGATACTACCAAGCAAGCACCTGAAGGTTCCAAAAAATTCTGGGATAAAAAACAACAAAAACCTAAAAAAGAAAGGGTAGAATCTCCACATGCAGAGACCCCACAAAATAGGTATAACCTTCGAAATAGGGATAATATAAAAACACCTGATAGATATCAATATACTGATGCACGCCAATCTCGTTCCTTTCAGGACTCACCTGAAAAACTAAGTGAGAGAGGTGGGCAATCGGAGCAGCGAACTGAGC
Source organism: Pleurodeles waltl (assembly GCF_031143425.1). Lineage (NCBI taxonomy): Eukaryota > Metazoa > Chordata > Amphibia > Caudata > Salamandridae > Pleurodeles > Pleurodeles waltl. Next base: position 202,423,740 of record NC_090441.1, on the reverse strand, counting down.
ACATGAAACTGAGAAAGGACTCACAACGATCGTCTGAAGTTTCAGTTAAAAAAGAAGAGAAACTTTCCCAACAAAAAAAACACTTTAAAAAGAATAAAGAGGCAGTGGTTACAATTCTACATGCCACTCAAGAAGAGAGCTTTACTGAAGAACAAGAAGTGGGCCCTGGCACTGCTCGACAGTGCAGCAGAGGTCACAATAGTCCACCAGGATCTTCAAGATCATCTGGAGGTGAAAGCAACTGATGACTTCTTACAAGTTGAGACGGTACAGAGTAACTATTCAGTTAGAAAGGGACATTGAATGCATAATTGACGCTATCTTTTGGGACTGCATCGTCTCTATTTATGATATTTCGCTGGCTGAAAAAGATTGGCCGCCAGAATTCATCCCTAATCTCCCTTATGTAAAGGATGTGATTGAAAAATCCTTCTCTCCCCTTATTCCCAGAAAGCTAGTTGAAATGCCTGCCATTGACTTTGAATTGGCACAGGCACCTGTGTTATATCGCAACCATGTAGGATGGGACAAAGATTCCCCCTACCACGTAATACCAATAAAATCCCAACTCCAAGCGCAACCTCAATATCCTACTAAATATGATGCTAAAGCACCTGTAAGGGAAATTCTTGACCAACTGGAGTACCAGGGTGTCATTGAACCCTCAGGCCCATCCATGAATAATCCATTATTTACAGTCGCTAAACCTGATCATTCATATAGAATCATCTTAAACTACAGACATTTAAATACTCACACAAAAACATTTGCTATACAAAATGCACATAGCACAGCTCTTATGAACAATGTGGTGCACAGAAAATACAAGATGACCCTGGATCTATCCAATGGGTTTTTCTGCTAAAACATAGCACCTGAAAGTAGGGACCTAAGAAGTTTTAGCACCCTTAGCTCTCAGAAAAAATTCTGCTGACGCCCACAAGGGTACAAGAACAGCCCGGGGCTGTAATCAGCTTGTGTAACATCTATCTTACATGGCATTGACCCTGAGGCATTGTCATTTATGGATGACATTTATCTCATATACGATGACCTCATGCAACATTTAAGAATTGTAGCCAGCAATGTTGTAGGACTTGCTGAAATCGGCTATAAATTCAACTTCAAAAAAACAAAAATAGCTTTCCTTAGTGACCTGGTTCTGGCATAGGAATTGTTGGATGAAGGCAGGAGTGTGGCACCCCACTTTCTAGAAAAATGCGCACAACTACAACCTCGAAACACAATAAAAAAGCTCCAATCAGTGCTGGGCTTTCAAAATTTTGGCAGAAAAAACATTTCAGATTATGCACAACGCATCAAACCATTGTACGACTTAATACGTCCTGATTTTACTGGCAAATTTTGGACAGTCGAACACACATGCATTTTAAAAGCTTTGCAAAAAGACATGCTAGAAGCAAAACACTTGCATACAAGGGACAATAAAAAGCATCTTCTCATCAGAGTAAATGCTGGTGCCATTGTTTTCACCTATGTGACATTCAATGAGGGTGAGTCTGTCCTAATTGCATATAAATCACACTTATATTCCACAGCTAGACAATGTTTGTCTCCCACTGAGAAAATCCTCACTGCTGTCCAGATGCAGTCCTTAAAGAGAGACCTCTGGCCCAGAGGAAGCGCATTATTGTCATCTCCCCCATTCCAGCCCTAGAGGCTGTTACCAAAGCAAGCGTTGCTAACACTAAAGCACTACATCCACGTTGGATTCAGTGGGCCATGTCTCTGACAGCCACTGATGTTGATTATGTCTTTGGCTCCAAATTACAGACCCAAGAATTCTTACAATATGAACTTGACTATTCAGTTCCAGCAAATACATTGCCTATCGAACAATATCATAACATTTTGTATACTGGTTGTCCAGCCCAACCAGCGATAGGAACAAAACATTAATATTCCGCTGCTTGCGCAGTTGTGAGTGGTTATATGAAGGATGGTAAGTTCCATCCACAAAATACACGCAGACTGACTTGGCAGTCCAGCCCCAGCTGTCATCCTCATATTCAGGACTTTTGAGGCAATTCTTTTCTTCGTTCCTGTACCAGCTGACACCAGGCATTCCTCCAGCACTCCAGAAAAGACGGCAGCTAATTGACTAGTATTCTCCAGGAAGTTTGTTCTTTGAGCGCTGCGCTTTCGTAGAACAGCTGGTGTGTTTCAGACCTCGTATTTTGGCAGAGTGCTTATCTTGAAGAGACAAATGCATTTCTGAACATTCTACATTATTATTGTAGTTACTTGCCTAAATGTGCTTCAGGAAATCTGCTTGAGCTCAAGTACTACAAAAAATGACAGTGCAATTTTAAAAGAGCATTTAAGTGACTTTTCTTTCTCCAATAGCATAACTCTTGGATTTTAAATTGTGTCATTCATGCATGTGTTTCAGGTTTCAAGATCTGCTACGCATTGGGCAAGAAGCAGCCTCCTGAGGGCTCATTCTACCAGGGGCAAAGCTGCTACTACTGCGTTAGCTCGAGGTGTTCAAGTCCTGGAGATTTGTCAGGTGGCAATGTGGGCATCTTTGCACACGTTCTCAAAGCATTATTGCCTGGACATTCAGGTGCGAAGAGACGGGCATTTTGCCCATTCAGTCCTGCAGGACTTCTTAGTGTAAGTAGAAATATCCACAGCCCACCACCAGGAGGTTATGGCTTGGATATCTATTCAAAGGTAACAAATCTGCAGCTAGAAGTCTCTATCAGATGAACAAGTTACTTACCTTTGGTAATGCGTTATCTGGTACAGACTCTATCTAGCTGCAGATTCCTTACACCCCCCCATGCCTCCCCGCTCTGCGGATATGTCTAATATGGCTAGGGTTATCCCTTCCGGGCACCCTAGTTGTGCACAGACCAAAATGTTTGCTCTATCCATGACTCTGCGCTTCTGGTGTGGAAGTGTTGTGGATGAAAGAACTGATGTACGTGCGCTGGGGTAGTGCCACAGATGACTCCCAGATGACAAAGGCACGTGGATTTGGATGACGCATGCGGATCCGAACAACGCCACCCGACAGCTCGCGCAGGGTATTGCTCAGCAAAAGATTCCAGATTCGAAGCTGATGCCACGGAATTCAAACCTAATGAATATGCAGCTAAATAGAGTCTCTACAAGATAATGTGTTACCGAAGGTAAGTAACTTCTTCATTGGGCTACTAGGTAGGGAAGAGCAGGGACCATGCCCAGGTGGGCCACCCCCTCCAAAAAACAAAAAAATACTGCATAAATGTAGTCCCTGGTGTGTAGTAAGCTTTCTGCTCCATCTGCCTTCAGGTGGGGGGGGGCAGTGGGGGGGGAATGGTAGAAAGACTGTCACCATAGTTTTTGAGGGAGTGGGGGCATGGCCATGGGCATGCCTGCCCATAGAGGACAGCTAAAACGCCTATATTTTTTTAAAGTTAGACTGTGATGTCTAGTGGGCTTGTCCTGCCCGGGCAGGTAAGTACCGCTATTCCCCTGAGATGAAGCAGTAAGACTGTCTCTCTTCTTGCTGTGGTGGAGGTATGACCATGTCCATGGTGAGCAGCCCCCACCTCTACTTTTTTTTAAAACCCCCGTGTCTAGTGGGCTTTCTGACCCTCCCTGGGGGTCAGAATGGGGATGATCACCTCCGTCTGCCCTCCAAGGGTAGGCAGAAAGACTGTCAACATAGATTCTGGGGGTGTGCGGCATTGCCATGTCCATAGTGGGCAGCCCCCACTCCTATATTTATTTAAAAAATAGACCCTGTCAAATCAGGGCTAATTACCGCCATCTGCCCTCCACCCCGGTGGCAGAAAGAATATCTCTCTTGTTGGGGTGGAGGCATGGCCTTGGTGGGCAGCCCCCACCCCTATATTTAAAAAAAATAATCTCTGGTGTCTAGTCGGGGGGGGGGGCAGGCAGATTGGGTCTAGTCACCTCATCTGCCTGCTAAGGGGGGGGGGGGGGCAAAAAGACTGTCAGTGTGTTTTTTGGGTGGTGGTGGCATGGCCATGCCCTGAGTGGGGAGATCCCTCGCTTCTAAATATTTTCAAAATATACCCTCGCATCTAGTGGGCTTCTCCCCCATTCACACTCAAGGGGGGCAAAAAGACTGTCTCTCTTGGTCGGTTGGGGCAAGCCCAATACACCTATATTTAAAAAGAAATCCCTGGTGTCTAGTGAGCTTTCGGCCTCCTCCTGAGGGGGTTAGATTGTTTGCAATGACCTCCTTTGCACCTCGGGGAGCAGAAAGTCTACTCTCATTTTGAGACTGGGGGACCACAAGCCTTTGCTGCTCTACCAAAATCCCTGGTGTCTAGTGGGTGGAACCCTGCTTGGGGATCTCCCTCCCATGACCATCCCCAAGGATGAATCCACTAGGCAGGGATATAATTTGAAAGAGGAGATTCTCACATTTCCAACAATACCTCTCCCACCCCATTCAGTTCTTGGGGGGCTGAGATGTGCACCAGAGCACTGATGAAATGAAACCTAAACAAGCCCACCGACTCATAGTACTTTCATTTTAATGTAATGATGTCAGTGTGGCCTGTGCGCTAATTGTCCTTACAAGAAAGAAAACAAGCATTTGCAATGCAATGGGTCTCGCATTTGCTTGATATAGAGCTATTAGCGTTGTAAATTCCTAACTGGACTTTTCTTGCCACATAAATTGAAAATGAAAAGTAAAACAGTTGACATAAGTGAGCCAATTCAAAGCACCACGGCTGCCATGAGTATGAGCAAGAAGGAGAGACACAGAAGGAAAAATAAGTTCACTCGCAGTCAAACATATCGGCAAAAGCACAATTATCCATGTAACAGGGTCGATGGCCAAGGTGGTAACAAAACTGCCCCAAGGAGGGACAAACGTAAAGCATTTACCAATGATAACAAATGATTTTTGAAAGGCAAGCTCATGGACCAGTGAAAATGACGGGCGTACCGTGGGCATAGTTAAAAGCCCACAGATAGATTACAACAGGCCAGAGCTCTTGCCTAAAAACACTAAGGACAGGCTGCAAGGAAAAAAAAAGAGGTATTTTCTTCCTCAGTCTACACAATTTAAAAATGGAATGATGCTGGTTGACAGGAGCTAACACTATGTTGAGATTTACATTTTCCTAATTATAGATCTTTATTTACAAAAGCACATTTAGCCAATGATCTACTATTTCATAAGTATTATGGTCCCCATTACTTTGCCTACAATTGTGGGTTAAATACAGTGATAACAGTTACCAACAACTAAATTTAAGGGAGGGAGCATAACTTCTGGTGTCCTGGTTAGCAGGATCCCAGAAGACACAGTCAAAAACACTGACAAACAGGCCAAAAGAGGGCGTAACCAAGCTAGAAAAAGGCTACTTTCCTCAATGCCCTTGATAGGAAACATTCCAAAACACAACATTGACACATCACATTTTTGCACTAAAAACTGACCCCTACATGGCTTCGTCAGCATTGCTGGAGCCGTCTGTGATGTCAAGGTCACCTATAAAAGCACCACCCTGGTGCACGTATGTCAGTTCTTTTCCTTCCACGCCAGTGAAGCGCTGGTCCGTGATCAAACTACCCTTTGCCTTTTTTGGCAAGCCTTTTTCGACCATTTTGTCAAAGATTTTTTCGTGTCTGTGCGAGGACTTTCATCTAGGAAGACGGGGTTTAAGCTGTGTGGTGCCTGCCATCGCGCCATGTCGGTGACGGACCACCACCAGGTATGTCTCTGGTGCCTTGACACGTACCACGACTCGAAGTTGTGCTCCAACTGCCGGGCAATGGCCCGAAGGCTTTGAGAGAGCTGTCTCTGAAGCTCATGGCGGCCCGGCAATCAACTTCGGTTAGTGCGACTCCTAGGAGGTCATGGAGGAGGTCGTGGGACCGCTCCAGGAGCCCCAAGTTCTCTTCGTCCCACTCGAGGTCCTCGGGGCACTCGGGGAAGAGGCACAAGAAGAAGTCCCAGTGGACTTCGGCTTCGCCATGCCCGTCAGTCGACAAGCCGTCACAGGAACGTTGACGTTCCAAGCACGGCTCCGCGGAGCCGATGCCAGGGCCAACTCCGTGTCTCCCCCCTTGTCCGGGAGTGACCCCCACTCAAAATAAAGACTTCTACGAAGCCATGCGCCTCATTTTTGAGCGGGCTGCCCCCGCGGGTGCGTCTTCAGACCCCGCGGGGACAGCCGGGGCCCCATTGGGTTCGACGTCGGCGGCTTTGGCACCATTTGGCACCATAGGATCTGATCACAGGATCTGATAGCCACACAGTTGGCCTCCTACAGCACCAGTCGACACTTCCCCCACCACCGACGCCCACCAGTGGTGGGAGCCCCATCCTCATTCCAGATGATCCGGAGCCAGAACAACGTTGCATGATGCCGATTCCAACTTCAACGGCTCCGACTTGGCCCAGATCAGTGCCTGAGGCTCATTTTGATCAGCCAGGCACAGGAGAGAAATGGGAGGGGTCTGAGGACCCTTTACAATATGGATTAGAGGATCAGGACTGGTATGAGGAACTAGGGGAAGCCAGTGGACTGGATACTTCTCCAGATACTGGTATGCTTTCTCCTCCTTCTGTGGCTATGGAGGAGGGAGCATCATACCCCATGGTAGTGCGTAGAGCGGCTGAGGTCTTGGACCTGGAGTTCCCTATGGTGATGGACAGGACTAACATCCTGACAAAGGTGCTTCAGCCTGGGGTTGCTACATTGGAGCTGATGTTACCATTTAATGCAGCTCTTACTGATGTCCTGTTGGGGACGTGGTCCAAACCCAGCACAGGGGCTCTTGTAAATAGGACAATTGTCCACCGCCATCAACAAGCTCCTTCAAACCCTAGTTTCCTCACCTAACACCCCACCCCAACGAGCTTAGTGTGATCTAAGCCTCCACTCCCCGCGGCACCTTCCCTTCCTCTACCCCAGATAGGGGATCAAAGAGGCTGGACCGACTTGGGAAGAAGATGTTTTCTTACTCCAGTCTGGCATTGATGTCCGTAAACACCTCATTCCTATTGGGCTGTTTTTCCCATACTTTATGGGATACGGTGGCACAGGTGCTGACCCAGGTCCTGGACGGCATGCAGGACACTCTCACTCAAGCTGTCAAGGATGGTTGGACACAAGTGACTCACAGGGAAGGGCGATTTCCTCAACAGTGGCCCTTCATCGCCATGCCTGGCTTCGTACCACTGGCTTTTTGGGGGATGTCTAGGCAAATCTGATGGACATGCCCTTCGATGGCTCACGCATTTTTGGAGTCTCGAGCCACGGCCAGATCCTTGGGCCTCTTGGCGCCCACTTGCCAGCAGTCTGCCTATTGCCTCTTTTGAGGCTTCGGGAGGGGAGGGGTACCACGCTAACCACAGGTCAGCCACCGTCCTCCAGCTTCACAGCATCCAGTGTGAGGACGAGGTCGTGGTACCTTCAGACCAAGAGGGTCTAGCCAGAGGACGGCCACCACCCAGCCCCTTTTCTAAATGCTATGTTCATAATTTTTAATAGAGCTATGGCCCCTGCTGGTGCACTGGCTGGTCCCACGGGTTCATTAGCGTTCTCCTTGGGTTCGCCGGCTCCATACAAGTCGGCTCCGTTTGTGCCTTTCTATCAGGCTGAGTGTGCTGGTTCGGCGCCAATGACGTTGTTGCCTCAAATAATGCAGACGGCGCCGATGGAGTTAATACCTGCCCCGGATGGGTCCCGGTCAGGACATAGTGTATCTCCATCATCTCCTATGCCACGTCCATCTGTCTTGAAGCTGGCGTCGGCGACGTCGGCTAACTCTCCGTTGACGCCGAGATTGGAGTCCAGACTGAGATCGAGTAGGAGAGCATTGAGGCTCTTGGAAGCGCAAGAATACCAGCGACAGGTATTAGAGGACGGAGAGATGTCTGAGCCTTTGGGAGAGTTTCAGGGTCTAGACTCAGCTAGTGGACTGGATACCTCCCCTGAGTGGGATCTTTCATCCCCAGGTGATTTTACAGAGGAGGCAGCATCCTATCACACAGTCAGAAGGAAGGCTGCAGATTTTTTGGAGCTTCCATTGCCATCTTCGGATGTAAAGACAAACATTTTGACAGAGGTATTGCATCCTTCCTCCACTTCTGCAGAGCCCATGCTGCCTTTCAATGATGCTCTTACTGAGCCTATTTTGGACATTTAGAGAAAGCCTGTTACGTCTCCAGCGGTATCCAGGACTGTAGCAAGGAGGTACAGGGTCGCTTCTGGGGATCCTCAGTTTTAATCCCAACATCCTCCTCCTGACAGCTCAGTGGTCCAGGCTTTTTGGTCTGCTCATTCTGCACCTGGTTCCTTTCCTGCTACTCCATCAGACAGGGAGTCCAAGAGAATGAAGCAAGCAGCCATGAAGAGTTTCTCCTCTTGTAGTATGGCCCTAAAATCAGTCAATGCTACCTGTGTGCTGGGTAGGTATGTTCATGCCCTAATGGACACGGCTAGACATGTGGTGCCTAACTTTCCTCAGGATATGCAGGACAGTTTGATGAGCTCCTTTTGGACACCCAAGCGGCGGCCAAGCAGATCATCCAGTCTGGTCTGGATACAGCGGACTCAGTAGCCAGTGAAATGGGTACTTCGGTGGCCACCAGGAGGCATGCGTGGCTAAGGTCTTCTGGATTTTCAACAGACTTTCAAGCAACTTTATGGGACCTCTCGTTTGACGGCGAAAAGTTGTTTGGGTCCAAAGTGGACTCTGCTTTAGAACATTTCAAAGACAGCCTGGCCACTGCGAGATCTTTGGGGCTACAGGCTTCTGCATCTACTCCCTTCAGATCCTTTCATAAATTTAGGTGGTTTGGCCATGGATCCGATTATCGTGGAAGGCCTCAGTCCAGCACTCAACAGCCTGCCAACCCTCTCTATAGATCTTTTAGAGGGCAGAGTAGGGTTAGGACACGAGGAGCAACCCAGCAGCACCCTGCCTCATCCTCTTCCTCTGGGGGAACACAACAAGGAAAGCAGCCCTAGTTTTCCATCCATCTTAAATCATGCTTCTCACATAGAGGGCAGAATATTTAATTTTCTTAACGAGTGGAAGTTAGTCACATTGGACTCTTGTGTACTAAGTATTGTGGGAAAAGGTTATGCCCTTCCTTTTCGGGAGTTTCCACCTCCCATCCCTCCCCATCATTCGTTTTCTTCAGAAGATCATCTCCTGTTGCTGCAACAGGAGGTTCAAGTCCTTTTGTCAAAAGGTGCAGTGGAGTTGGTTCCAGAGCAGGAAAGGGGTCAGGGATGCTATTCGAGATATTTCCTGATTCCCAAGAAGGATGGTCGATTGAGACCTATCCTGGACCTGAGGATTTTGAATTGGTTCCTCAAACAGGAGAAATTCAAAATGCTGACTCTAGCTCAGGTGCTTCTGACATTGAACAAGGAAGATTGGATGGCGTCTGTCGACTTGCAGGATGCCTATTTTCATATCCCCATTCTGAAGTCACACAGGAAGTATCTCCGGTTTGTGGTAGGGTCGCAACGCTATGAGTTTGCGGTTCTTCTTTTTGGTCTTACTTCCGCACCTCGAGTCTTCACAAAGGTGATGGCGGTTGTTGCAGCAGACCTCAGAAGGAAGTGAATATCTGTATTCCCTTACCTGGACGATTGGCTGATCAAAGCTGGGTCTCTAGAGCTTGAGCTGCATCATTTGCAATTGACCACACACTCGTTTTTCAACCTGGGCTTTACTGTAAATGTGCCCAAATCTCACCTGAAGCCCTCTCAGCACCTCCTGTTCATAGGGGCAGTACTGGATACAACATAGAATCGGGCCTATCCCCCGCCTCAGCGGATTCAGGATATTTAGGCCTTGATTCCAATGTTTCAAAAGTGAGCAACTGTTTCGGTTCTCAAGGTCCTACGTCTGCTCAGTCTGTTCGCTTCTTGCATTCTGTTGGTCACTCATGCACGTTGGCACATGAGGGCTCTCAAGTGGTGCCTCTGCAAGCAGTGGTTTCAACACAAAGGGGATCTGGAGGAGTTGATAACGATCTCCAGAGCTGCTGCAGCGGATCTACGAGGGTGGGCTGTGGACGGCAACCTTTCTCAAGGAAGGCCGTTTTGACTCCCACCTCTGGTGGCCGCTGTCATAACGGATGCTTCCACTCTAGGGTGGGGAGTTCATCTGTGGGACCTGGAGATCAAAGGCCATTGGTCTCCAGTAGAACAGATGTTTCACATCAATCTGTTAGAACTGCGGGCAATACGTCTGGCTCTCAAGGCCTTCCTCCCGTCTATTTGCATTTGCTGTCAGTCAGTACAAATCTTGACGGGCAACACTACAGCGATGTGGTACATCAACAAGCAGAGTGGAGTAGGGTCGTATCTTCTTTGCAGAGAGGCTCTGCGGCTCTGGTCCTGGGCTCAGGATCATCAGATTTGCATAGTAGCAAACCATCTGGCCGGGGTTCTGAACATACATGCAGACAGTCTCATTTAGCATTTCTCAGCTGATCACGAGTGGCATCTCCATCCAGACCTGGTCCTTCACATGTTCGGGATGTGGTGTTTTCCACAGATAGACCTGTTTGCCACTCGGGAGAACGCACACTGCCCTCCGTTCTGCAGCCTCCAGTATCAGGTGAAAGGAGCACTGGGGGACACATTTCAGATGTCTTGGTGCGGCCAGTTGCTTTACGCATTTCTCCCTATACCCTTGATTCCTCTGGTTTTGAGGAAGATTCGCCAAGACTGGGCTCAGGTCATTTTAATAGCTCCGGATTGGCCAAGAAGGGTGTGGTACTCAGACCTTCTCCAACTCTCATTGTGCCCTCCACTCTGTCTCCCTCACAGGGCAGACCTCCTCTCGCTGTTGCAGGGGCAGGTTCTACACCTCCACCTCCAGAGCCTGCACCTTCATGCCTGAAGATTGAACGGGGCAATCTGAGTCCTTTTTCTCTCCCTCCAGAAGTGGTGGATGTTATTTTATCGGCCAGGGGACACTCCACCAAAACTGTCTATGCCAAGAGCTGGGCAAAATTTGTTACTTGGTATGGAGAGAGGCAAATTGATCCCTTAAAGGCCCATTGATTTGATGTTTTGCTTTTTGCCCTTTCCTTAGCACAGAAGGGTTGTGCAGTTGCGACTGTGAAGGGTTACTTATCAGCGCAGTCGGCCTTTCTGTGCCTTCCTGATCAACCTTCCTTGTTTAAATCTCCTATACTTGTCAGGTTCTTGAGGGGCCTGACTAACAAGTTTCCTCCTACTCTGTTTCTCATGCCTCAGTGGGACTTGAATTTGGTTCTTACTTTTTTAATGGGGTCACCGTTTGAGCCTAAGCATTCTTGTTCATTGATCTGTTAGTCTTGAAAACAGTCTTCTTCATAGCTATCACTTCTGCTAGGCATGTGAGTGATCTCCAGGCTCTTAGTGTCAAACCTCCCTTTATATCCTTTCATGCTGACAAGGTGGTGTTGAGAACCAGAGCAGCTTTCCTTCCTAAGGTTGTCACTCCCTTCCATATGGGGCTGTCTATAACTCTTTCATCCTTCTACCCTCTTCCCCAACCTTCAAAGGAGGAAGAAAGACTTCATCGTCTAGACCCAAGAAGAGCTCTGAGTTTTTATATTGAAAGGACAAAAGACTTTTGTGTTGATGATCAACTCTTCATTAGATATGTTGGCAAGATGAAGGGCAAAGCCGTCCACAAGAGAACTATATCCAGGTGGTTCATTCTTTGCATAAAGATTTATTATTCACTGACAAAGAAGGCTCCTCCTGAGGGTATTAGAGCCCATTCCACCAGGGCTGAGTCTGCCACTTCGGCCTTGGCTAAAGGTGTCCCAGTTGTGGATATTTGTAAGGCAGCAACTTGGGCTTCCCTCCACACTTTCGCGAAGCATTATTGCTTGGATTCGGAAGTTAGGAGCGATGGCTATTTTGCACGTTCTGTGGTGGCGAATATCTTGGTGTGACTGATCAGGCACTCACCTCCGAGTGCGGTACTGCTTTGGGATTCTATTCATAAGGTGAGGGATCCACCGGTAGTTGTATCCATCAGAAGAACAAGTTACTTACCTTCGGTAATGCTTTTTCTGGTGGATACAGTAGGTACCTGTGGATTCCTCACAGTAGAACCCGCCTCCCCGTTGCCTGTCTGGTCATACCAAGACTTCTTTTGCTAGATAGGTATATACGTTTTTGGTGCTTTTATATAAATATTGTGTTTATATTCTTTTTGGATTGGTATATATATGTTGCTTTTGTGGGGTCGGTTTTCACCTGTTCGCCTCAAAGGCACGTAACAAATGATGAAACCGCCGTCAGCACGCCGGCGAGGACCTCTTATTGCCACAGACGGACGGAGTCGTGTGCGGAGCTGTGCAATTGTGACGTCCAAATCAATGTGAAGAGCTGGGAGGAAAGTTTCAGTCGAATGCTGGCACATTGGGAGAATTCATAAGGTGAGGAATCCACAGGTAGCTACTGTATCCGCCAGAAAAAGCGTTACTGAAGGTAAGTTACTTGTTCATATGGTACATAGGTACCCAGGGCATTGGGGTTCCAGGGGATCCCTATGGGATGCGGCACGTATTCTGTCACCCATGGGCAGCCCATACAAAGTATTCTGCAGGCCTGCAAATGAAACGGGTGAATGCACCTTTTTACACTACAAGTCACTAACCCAGGTCACTATAAGTCTCCCCTATGGTAGGCCCTCTCAGCCCAGAGGGCAGGATGCAGATTCCTATGTGTGAGGGCACTCCTGCACTAGCAGAGGTGCCCCCCACAAACTCCAGATCAATTTTCCTGGACTTTGTGAGTGCAGGGATGACATTTTACGCGTATAGTGGACCTATGTCCAGCTACATAATGGTAACTCCAAAACTGGGCATGTTGGTATCAAACATGTCGGAATCATACCCCGATACTGTTGCAAGTATTGGAAGTATGATTCCATGTACTCTGGGGGCTGCTTAGAGGACCCCCATCATTGCTACCACCAGTCTTCCAGGGTCTTCCGGGCACCCCTCAAACAGGTTTCTGCCCTCCTGCTGCTTGATCTGATCAAGCCCAGGAAGGCAGAACAAAGGATTTCCTTTGGGAGAGGGAGGTGACTAACTTGGGAGGGGTAGCCTCCTCAAGCCACTGGTTTGCTTTGAAGGGCACATTTGGTGCCTTCCATGCATAAACCAGCCCACACCGGTTCAGGGACCCCCAGTCCCTGCTCGGGCTTGAAACTGGACAATGGAAAAGGGAATGACCACTCCCCTGTCCATCACCACCCCAGGGGTGGTGCCCAGAGCTCCTCTAGAGGGTCCCTGGGTTCTGCCGTCTTGTCTTGGAGTGAAGGAGTCATTCCCCTGCAACCGCAGGCACCTATGACAAGCAATGACTGGCCGCGTAGACACCCTCTCCTGCTGAGCTGCATGTATCCTGCATCACAGATGATGGTCCGGGGTAGTCCTCTTGATCCTCTCTGCCAGCAGTCCATTTTTGGTGGAGGTAAGCCTTTGCCTTCCCACGCAGGAGAGTACCCCCTTGCACTGCGTCTCTTGCAGCTGTCAAGGCTTGCTTGCATCTCCTTCAAGGGATCTTAAAGTGACATGTAGCTTCAGCTCCCAGCACTCCATCCTGCAAACTACAGCCTCCTGCGTGCTTCTCCTGTGGTGTGGGATCCACTTTTGTAGTGCTACATGGGCTCCTTCTGCGACTCCTGTGTCCCTGTCCTGTGGGACTGCTGTGGGTGCTTCTTTTTCTCCTGTGGACTCTCTGCGATGCTGAGGGTCCCCTGTGACTCCACCTCCTGGGTTGAGTCTTCCTGGGCTTTGCTGGTCCCCGGCAGCACCTTTTTTCCATGAACCGTGAGTTTGCCTTTGCCAAGGCATGATGGTGGAAATCCTGCACTGACACCCATCTGCCATCTTCCTACCAACGTTTTTTTATTATAAAAACATCCTTTGGTACCAGACACGTTAGAGGGAGATTCCAGCCAGATAACCATGACTGTATGCTGATCGCTGATTGCTTCGCTACAGCTACTTGCCTAGATGACCGGACCCCTGATCCACATGGGGACGGTGTCTCTCTAGACTACAGGCTTTTTCCTCCTGGTTTGAGGGATAGTGCATCGCCAGGGGGAAAACCCGAAGGGTAAATTAGGCTTATTACGCTGTGCTCAGACATGGTGTAGGTAGGAGAAATATATATCCATATCATTCTTGGTGACAGTATGGTAGGTCTATTATTCTGTTTTACTCTGTTAGTCACCTGCTTGTTTTTATTGTGTTTTATCATCCTAGTTATTGCAATACATGCCTTTTTATCTAAGATGCAGTTACGTCAATAAATCCTTATTGAACTATATTCTGCCTCTGTTGTCTTTGCCTGTATGAGACTTTTTGGTATCTGAGAGAAAGGGATGGGATCTGATCGACTACAATTCCCCTGAGGAGTCTTATTGTCATGCGACCGGTTGCCACAATCATCTTGGCCAGATATAAGGCGCTGCTAGTTAGCCGGAGAACCCGTAGTAGGCCGACAGGTGCCATGTGGTGTGGAATCATACTTAGTATCCACAATCCATGTGATCCTGTCTCCTAAATCCAGTAGCCTCATTAGCATAATGAGAAGCTACGTGACATGGTGCCACCAACGTTTGCTCAGGCACTAATATTCAGATCCTCCTAAGTATCTCTCTCTCATTAAGGCTAAAGATACCTCAATACTATATACGGAGATGTTTGTGGTATTGAGGATTTCCTTCTCAGCTACTCAGCTATCTTGATCTGTAGGTTCATCAAGCTTGAACCTTAAAAGGACCACTACGTGTCCTTATCTCAGAACATACATCTACCATTAAAATGGCGAACCCACAACAGGTAGCAATTGCAGTAAATAAGCGACCTTGCCTTACTGCACATTTATTGGCAAATGGCCTAACGGCCCAGGGGGGTCCAGTTACATTTGTTGTTGAGGCTCATCCAGCCTATAGAACAGAAATTATTTATTCTTGGTCACCTTTCCAGCAGTAGATGGGAACACAAATACATTTCACCACTATATACCTGCTAAAATACCTGCACAATACAGAGCATATGCATGTTTAGAAATATCTTTATCTTATCAAGACCATAGGAACTAGCTTGATGGTGCCCTACCACATACAATATTACATGTTAGGTTAGGTCCTCTGAGCAATGATGGCCCGTCCTGGCCTTTATTGGCCACATATACACCACACCCTAATGCAGCACCTTTAGCAGTAGCTGAGGTTCGCCGCCTATATATAGAGCTCACGACAATATACAGATTCTTAGTACAGTTTGTCATGCAAACATTAAATACCAACCCAGCACATGCAGTCCCAGTGCAGTCATGCCAGGCGTTAACCTTGCGACTGTACATTTAATCATGGGTAAGATACCCACCAAGCGGGAGGAAATTCCATTTTGGTTAGCTCACAAAATAAATGCACTTAAAGCACTTTTTCCATATACAGGACCTCAGGATAAACATAGTATTCTCACTATGTGCATGCCATTTGGGATGGTTCCCACAGTTGATAACTGCAATACATGGGGCACGGTATTTGCCACGCTTTATACTACCGCGCACGGTACACCAACTCTTGCCAATCTTCTGGAGGTGTTAAAACAAATTCAAGGTGAATACCGGGCTGCCCCGGCCCTGGATTTGGGGATGCAATTAATGGGCAATTTCGCCACAGTATCTTCAATCATATTAAGTAATCTTAAAGGAGAAGCAGTTGCACTAGCAGTGCACATGCGGCTCTGTGATATTCCTACACAGGATCAAGAATGGGCGCTACCAAAGATTATCACAGAGACCTCTTCTAGTATTGGTCGAGATAGTCTTGGGCCAGACCAATTAAATTACAATTTCAAGGCAGATCTAATAAAGATACTACCAAGCAAGCACCTGAAGGTTCCAAAAAATTCTGGGATAAAAAACAACAAAAACCTAAAAAAGAAAGGGTAGAATCTCCGCATGCAGAGACCCCACAAAATAGGTATAACCTTCGAAATAGGGATAATATAAAAACACCTGATAGATATCAATATACTGATGCACGCCAATCTCGTTCCTTTCAGGACTTACCGGAAAAACTAAGTGAGAGAGGTGGGCAGTCGGAGCAGCGAACTGAGCACATGAAACTGAGAAAGGACTCACAACGATCGTCTGAAGTGTCAGTTAAAAAAGAAGAGAAACTTTCCCAACAAAAAAAACACTTTAAAAAGAATAAAGAGGCAGTGGTTACAATTCTACATGCCACTCAAGAAGAGAGCTTTACTGAAGAACAAGAAGTGGGCCCTGCCACTGCTCGACAGTGCAGCAGAGGTCACAATAGTCCGCCAGGATCTTCAAGATCATCTGGAGGTGAAAGCAACTGATGACTTCTTACAAGTTGAGACGGTACGGAGTAACTATTCAGTTAGAAAGGGACATTGAATGCATAATTGACGCTATCTTTTGGGACTGCATCGTCTCTATTTATGATATTTCGCTGGCTGAAAAAGATTGGCCGCCAGAATTCATCCCTAATCTCCCTTATGTAAAGAATGTGATTGAAAAATCCTTCTCTCCCCTTATTCACAGAAAGCTAGTTGAAATGCATGCCATTGACTTTGAATTGGCACAGGCACCTGTGTTATATCGCAGCCATGTAGGATGGGACAAAGATTCCCCCACCACGTAATACCAATAAAATCCCAACTCCAAGCGCAACCTCAATATCCTAATAAATATGATGCTAAAGCACCTGTAAGGGAAATTCTTGACCAACTGGAGTACCAGGGTATCATTGAACCCTCAGGCCCATCCATGAATAATCCATTATTTACAGTTGCTAAACCTGATCATTCATATAGAATCATCTTAGACTACAGACATTTAAATACTCACACAAAAACATTTGCTATACAAAATGCACATAGCACAGCTCTTATGAACAATGTGGTGCGCAGAAAATACAAGATGACCCTGGATCTATCCAATGGGTTTTTCAGCTAAAACATAGCACCTGAAAGTAGGGACCTAAGAAGTTTTAGTACCCTTAGCTCTCAGAAAAAATTCTGCTGACGCCCACAGGGGTACAAGAACAGCCCGGGGCTGTAATCAGCTTGTGTAACATCTATCTTACATGGCATTGACCCTGAGGCATTGTCATTTGTGGATGACATTTATCTCATATACGATGACCTCATGCAACATTTAAGAATTGTAGCCAGCAATGTTGTAGGACTTGCTGAAATCGGCTACAAATTCAACTTCAAAAAAACGAAAATAGCTTTCCTTAGTGACCTGGTTCTGGCATAGGAATTGTTGGATGAAGGCAGGAGTGTGGCACCCCACTTTCTAGAAAAATGCGCACAACTACAAACTCGAAACACAATAAAAAAGCTCCAATCAGTGCTGGGCTTTCAAAATTTTGGCAGAAAAAACATTTCAGATTATGCACAACGCATCAAACCATTGTAAGACTTAATACGTCCTGATTTTACTGGCAAATTTTGGACAGTCGAACACACATGCATTTTAAAAGCTTTGCAAAAAGACATGCTAGAAGCAAAACACTTGCATACAAGGGACAATAAAAAGCATCCTCTCATCAGAGTAAATGCTGGTGCCATTGTTTTCACCTATGTGACATTCAATGAGGGTGAGTCTGTCCTAATTGCATATAAATCACACTTATATTCCACAGCTAGACAATGTTTGTCTCCCACTGAGACTATCCTCACTGCTGTCCAGATGGCGGTCCTTAAAGAGAGACCTCTGGCCCAGAGGAAGCGCATTATTGTCATCTCCCCCATTCCAGCCCTAGAGGCTGTTACCAAAGCAAGCGTTGCTAACACTAAAGCACTACATCCACGTTGGATTCAGTGGGCCATGTCTCTGACAGCCACTGATGTTGATTATGTCTTTGGCTCCAAATTACAGACCCAAGAATTCTTACAATATGAACTTGACTATTCAGTTCCAGCAAATACATTGCCTATCGAACAATATCATAACATTTTGTATACTGGTTGTCCAGCCCAACCAGCGATAGGAACAAAACATTAATATTCCGCTGCTTGCGCAGTTGTGAGTGGTTATACGAAGGATGGTAAGTTCCATCCACAAATTACACGCAGACTGACTTGGCAGTCCAGCCCCAGCTGTCATCCTCATATTCAGGACTTTTGAGGCAATTCTTTTCTTCGTTCCTGTACCAGCTGACACCAGGCATTCCTCCAGCACTCCAGAAAAGACGGCAGCTAATTGACTAGTATTCTCCAGGAAGTTTGTTCTTTGAGCGCTGCGCTTTCGTAGAACAGCTGGTGTGTTTCAGACCTCGTATTTTGGCAGAGTGCTTATCTTGAAGAGACAAATGCATTTCTGAACATTCTACATTATTATTGTAGTTACTTGCCTAAATGTGCTTCAGGAAATCTGCTTGAGCTCAAGTACTACAAAAAGTGACAGGGCAATTTTAAAAGAGCATTTAAGTGACTTTTCTTTCTCCAATAGCATAACTCTTGGATTTTAAATTGTGTCATTCATGCATGTGTTTCAGGTTTCAAGATCTGCTACGCATTGGGCAAGAAGCAGCCTCCGGAGGGCTCATTCTACCAGGGGCAAAGCTGCTACTACTGCGTTAGCTCGAGGTGTTCAAGTCCTGGAGATTTGTCAGGTGGCAATGTGGGCATCTTTGCACAAGTTCTCAAAGCATTATTGCCTGGACATTCAGGTGCGAAGAGACGGGCATTTTGCCCATTCAGTCCTGCAGGACTTCTTAGTGTAAGTAGAAATATCCACAGCCCACCACCAGGAGGTTATGGCTTGGATATCTATTCAAAGGTAACAAATCTGCAGCTAGAAGTCTCTCTCAGATGAACAAGTTACTTACCTTTGGTAATGCGTTATCTGGTAGAGACTCTATCTAGCTGCAGATTCCTTACACCCCCGCATGCCTCCCCGCTCTGCGGATATGTCTAATATGGTTAGGGTTATCCCTTCCAGGCACCCTAGTTGTGCACAGACCAAAATGTTTGCTCTATTCATGACTCTGCGCTTCTGGTGTGGAAGTGTTGTGGATGAAAGAACTGATGTACGTGCGCTGGGGTAGTGCCACAGATGACTCCCAGATGACAAAGGCACGTGGATTCGGATGACGCATGCGGATCCGAACGACGCCACCTGACGGCTCGCGCAGGGTATTGCTCAGCAAAAGATTCCAGATTCGAAGCTGATGCCACGGAATTCAAACCTAATGAATATGCAGCTAAATAGAGTCTCTACAAGATAATGGGGGTCATTCTGACCTCGGCGGTAAAAGGCGCTTACCGCCGGTCAGAAGACCGCCATAACACCGCCGCGACCGCGGAAAGCCGCCACGGTCATTCTGACCCACAACGGCCAAACCTCCAAAAATCCGAACTCCACTGCAGGCCGCCACATCAGCGGGCAGCGATAAACTGGAGATGACCAAACCTCCACCGTCACGCCAACAGAAAAACGCCCATGCCATTACGACCCACGAATCAACACGGCGGGCTTTCCAACGCGGTATTCCATTGGCGGTACACACCGCCGCGGTCAAAATACACACACAGCACCAAAACACAGGCACATTGGACAATTACAAATACACACACCTGATACACATACACAACCCACTCCCACACAATCAATCAACTATAAAACACACCCCCACATCACCCACAAACCCCTACGACCACAATTACTGAGAGAAGGAGAGAGAGACACAGCAGACAATCCATAGCAATACACACTGAGGC
Organism: Pleurodeles waltl; assembly: GCF_031143425.1. Taxonomy (NCBI): domain Eukaryota; kingdom Metazoa; phylum Chordata; class Amphibia; order Caudata; family Salamandridae; genus Pleurodeles; species Pleurodeles waltl. The sequence goes on along the minus strand of NC_090441.1, from coordinate 202,403,990 downwards.
ACACTACACCATCACACACACCACATAGTAGCACAAAGCACCACACACCAACATACTCATCATCACATACACCACCCCACACCTCACCCACACCACCCCATGGCACCCCAAAGGCACCCGCGCTTTTCGGACCAAGAACTCCGGGTCATGGTGGAGGAAATCCTAAGAGTGGAACCCCAGCTCTTCGGCTCACAGGTGCAGCACACCAGTATAGCCAGGAAGGCGGAGCTATGGCAGCGGATCGTGGACAGGGTCAACGCGGTGGGACAGCATCCCAGGAATAGGGAGGACATCCGCAAACGATGGAACAACCTACGGGGGAAGGTCCGATCGATGGTCTCCAGGCACAACATCGCGGTCCAGAAGACTGGCGGCGGACCCCCACCCACCCCTCCCGAATTTACATCATGGGAGCAAGAGGTCTTCAACATCCTGCATCCTCAGGGCCTCGCAGGAGTAGCCGGAGGAATGGACTCTGGTAAGTCCAATCTCAACTACTAGATCCCCCCCACCCCACCAGCATGCCAACCCACACCCCCACCCTCACCCCCAACCCCCCAGCACACATCCTCCCTGACAATGTCTCACCAGCACAACCCACCCATCCCAACACCAACTCCTGCATGCCAACACAATCCATGGACACCCATCACCCAAGCATGACCACCGCACTTACCCCCCCACCCCCACTAACTACCCTCACAACACCTCCCTCAAGGGAATGCCTGCACTGGGGGACGAGGGCACCCATAACACGCACGCTATTGCACACACAGAAACAATAACCAAACTCTCTTACCCCATGCAGGACCCGAACGCCAAAACACCAGCCAGGAGGGTCCAGAAATGTCCATCCCACCACCGGAACAGGCCCACAGTGAGGACAGCAGCTCTGTCGACACTGAACCTGATGACCAGCCCGGACCATCGGGGACCTCTGGGCAGTCGGTTCCCCTCACCCAGACACAGGCCACACCAGACCCGACCCTCTCTGCCAACACCAGAACAGCTCCCACCCAGCGGGCCCATGCCTCTGTCTCTAGGACACGTCAATCAGCGGTGTGTCTGCCACTACAGGGCACCCAGGCTAACCCAACACCCCAACAACAACAGGGACCTGGGGGCAGTGGGAGCGGGCACACCGTCCAGGAGACAGAGGCCGGGGGAAACCGGGCAGCTCGGAGGGCTGCTGTGCGACAGGGGGGGGAGGAGAGGCCCAGGGAACCCACTCTCCAAGAGGCCCTCACCACCATCATGGGGGCCTACCACCACTCCCAAGAGACGATGGCGACGGTACTGGCCAGGTTCACGGAGATCCAGGCACAGCAGGAGGAACGCTACATGGGGTTCAGGGAGGAGCTGAGAATCATCGGGACCGCAATGGGGACCATCGTCCTGGCCCTCAACAGGATAGAAGACGCATTGCGGGACCATGTGGCACCACACAGGGCCCCTGTCACTAGCCCGGACCAGGAACAGCCTACCACCTCCGCCGGCGCTAGTGGACAGGAGGCCCCAACACCACGGCAGGCCACCAGAACCCCACCTCCTGCTGAAGAACAACCACCCCGTAAGAGGAGCCTGAGATCCAAAAAAAAGACAGAGTAGGATGTCAAGACCCCCGCCAGCAGGACATACCCCCTGAACTCTTCCCACTGTCCCACATTGCCACCCTGTCCAACCATGAACTGCCTCTGCTCCATCCTTCCACAGGCAAAAGGACAATGCACCTGTGAGACTGAGAACTGGACTCTGCCATGGACATTACTCCACCCCCACCCATCACCCTTATAATCACATGTACCAATATCTAGCCCTGTAAATAAATCACATATTGCACACAAATCAGTTTGGAGTCATGCTGTATTATTAGCAAATGTATTACATATTACTGTTCAATATCTGTTCTGTCAATTAGTGATGACAACATACCAATGTCAATACGCTGTAGTTCATGGGCAAACCAAGCAGAAGTCAGGCACTGCGTCATACAGCACTGAGAAGGGAAGGGAAAATCAAAAATTACCCAAAAATATCTGGTGGGAACTACAGAAAGTACAGATGCAGGAGGCTAGAAGCAATTGTGAAATGGCGTGGGTGAATCTTACCTGGGTGTTACTGGAAATACTGTTGTATCACTCTGTCCCTATTGTCTGTGTCGTCCTCTGAGTCTTCCTCCTCTTCACTCTCCACAGGCTCCACGGCTTCTACAACACCACCATCTGGACCATCCTCCTGCAGGAAAGGCACCTGGCGTCGCAAAGCCAGGTTGTGAAGCATACAGCACGCCACGATGATATGGCACACCTTCTTTGGTGAGTACATTAGGGATCCACCTGTCATATGCAGGCACCTAAACCTGGCCTTCAGGAGGCCAAAGGTTCGCTCAATCACCCTCCTAGTACGCCCATGGGCCTCATTGTAGCGTTCCTCTGCCCTTGTCCGGGGATTCCTCACTGGGGTCAGTAGCCACGGCAGCTTGGGGTAACCAGAGTCACCTATTAGCCACACACGTTGTCTCTGTAGCTGCTCCATCACATAGGGGATGCTGCTATTTCGCATCACATACGCGTCATGCACTGACCCAGGGAACTTGGCATTTACATGGGAGATGTACTGGTCAGCCAAACAGACCACCTGAACATTCATCGAATGATAATTTTTTCTGTTTCGGTACACCTGCTCATCGTCTTTTGGGGGTACCAAAGCCACATGGGTCCCATCAATGGCACCAATGATGTTGGGGATATGTCCAAGGGCATAGAAATCACCCTTCACTGTAGGCAAGTCACCCTCCTCTGGGAAAATGATGTAGCTCCGCATGAGTTTCATCAGGGCAGGCAACACTCTGCTCAAAATCTTAGAAAACATAGGCTGAGACATTCCAGATGACATGGCCACTGTGGTCTGGAATGACCCACTGGCCAAAAAATGGAGGACTGACAAAACCTGCACCAGAGGGGGAATCCTTGTGGGTTGGCGGATGGGGGACATCAGGGCTGGCTCCAGCTGGGCACACAGTTCATGGATAGTGGCACGGTCAAGTCTGTATCGAAGTATTATATGGCGTTCTTCCATTGTCGACAGGTCCACCAGCGGTCGGTACACGCGAGGATTCCTCCTTCTCATCGCAAGTCCCAGCGGACGGTGCCTAGGAAGGACAACATGGAGCACAGAGTCAGCCAAACCACAGGTACGTACAGACAGCTTGCACAGTTAAAGAATGGCAATGGGTTGAAAGGCGTGTATGTGTGGCAATGCAAGGCCTAGGCCTGTGTGTCGCAGTCAAAATTAAGCCATGTAGGCCCTTGAAATGGCGGCTGCCTGACCTGTGAAGTGGGACAATGGGATGTGAGGTCAATGCACTGGCGGGGCACACCGTGGCGGTAGGCGGTCGAAGACCGCTGCGCAAAGCCGCATTGGTTAACATTGAAGCCTATGGGTTTCAGGAGCCAATGACGAAGTGCGCCGGCGGTCGCGGTACGCACCGCCGCGGTACGCACCGCCGCGGTACGCACCGCCGCGGGCGTGACCGCCATTTTCTATCTGCTTAATCACTCGAGACCTGATCATCCACAGGAGAGGACCTATACTGCAAGTGCTGCTGTGACCTCGGTCTGGAAGATACAATGGCTGCTGCGACTGGGGAAAGGGCCCCTGCCTTCACGTCTGAAGAGTTGGAGAAGCTCGTGGATGGGGTCCTCCCCCAGTATGCGCTACTCTACGGTCCTCCAGACCAACAAGTGAGTACACCGGGTGCACATGGAATGGGCTATGCCTGTGTGGATTGGGGTGGATGTAAGTTGGTGGGGTGGGGGGCGAATGAGGAGTGCAACGCCCGACAGATGAGAGCATGTGCAAAACAACAAGTGATGGACGGAATGCTGAACATTGTCAAACATTCACCCCCAGTCACAGATCTGGGTTTAATCCATCGTTTTTTTGCTGCCCATGCCATTCCAGTTTGGACCCAGCCATATGCAAATCAGTCTTGACCCTGTTCCCCATGGGAACAGTCCAGCCCGAACTGCTAGGCCAGGTCTTTCCTGGACTGGAAACAAGCATCCTGGGACCGGTTTCGGGGTTTCACCCCTCATCAGCCAGGCTAGCTTGAATCCAGTGGCATGGGAAGCACGGGACCCACGCCTGGGCATACCCTTCCCACTTAGGGCGACAAATGCAAAACAACAAGTGATGGACGGAATGCTGAACATTGTCAAACATTCACCCCCAGTCACAGATCTGGGTTTAATCCATCGTTTTTTTGCTGCCCATGCCATTCCAGTTTGGACCCAGCCATATGCAAATCAGTCTTGACCCTGTTCCCCATGGGAACAGTCCAGCCCGAACTGCTAGGCCAGGTCTTCCCTGGACTGGAAACAAGCATCCTGGGACCGGTTTCGGGGTTTCACCCCTCATCAGCCAGGCTAGCTTGAATCCAGTGGCATGGGAAGCACGGGACCCACGTCTGGGCATACCCTTCCCACTTAGGGCAACAAATGCAAAACAACAAGTGATGGACGGAATGCTGAACATTGTCAAACATTCACCCCCAGTCACAGATCTGGGTTTAATCCATCGTTTTTTTGCTGCCCATGCCATTCCAGTTTGGACCCAGCCATATGCAAATCAGTCTTGACCCTGTTCCCCATGGGAACAGTCCAGCCCGAACTGCTAGGCCAGGTCTTCCCTGGACTGGAAACAAGCATCCTGGGACCGGTTTCGGGGTTTCACCCCTCATCAGCCAGGCTAGCTTGAATCCAGTGGCATGGGAAGCACGGGACCCACGTCTGGGCATACCCTTCCCACTTAGGGCGACAAATGCAAAACAACAAGTGATGGACGGAATGCTGAACATTGTCAAACATTCAAACTTGTTGTTTTAAGACAACCCATGAAATGTCCAGTAAACGCACAACATGGGGACAATGCTGAGCTAGTGGCCACGGTGTAACCAAACCACAACACTGTTGTAAATATACCGCCCCCTTACAAGTTAAAAAGTAGTCCACAAACCCAGCAAACCTCGCATGTTTTCTGTACTTGGTCGCTGCGCTCGAGGAGGGCTAACCACCGGAAAAGGCATGACGTATGCGTGCCTTACACTAATGAAAGCAAGAAGATATTAACAGGCAAGCCCACGAACCAATGAAAGACACTGACGTGACGTGGACGGGGCTCCGAGCCCTTTTGTAACTCCTAAAGCGTCTCGCAAGCGATACACATGCGAAAGCGCGTGCAGCGCAAGCTCGACCCTAAAAAAGACTCAGTCTGCTTAGGAAGCTCTTCCTGAGCAGCCCTACGTTCAGAAATAATAATAAAGGAATCCCTCTAGTGCCCTGCACTACAGGGGTTTTTATTTTCCTCCTCAATGTCGACCAATAACTGACAGATGCTTTGGGGAGGTACTGTGGGTGCTGTCCATTGGCCAAAACCCTCACTAAAGGGGTTAGAGACAAACATGTCTTAAGGGTGGATTGTAATTACCCTGTGCTAAAGCCTGTAAACAGGCATTTTGTTACATGGAATATCAAAGGTTACTGTAGGGGTCTTGGTTTTAGTGGTAGTGACACACCTGAGCAAACCGAGGGGAGACATGATTTGCACTCTGGTAATCTTTGTTAGGCTCTATTTGGAAGGATTTTGTATTGTTTTGACAGTTGTATTTTGTACATATTTGTAATTTCATTGTGGTATAACTGATAGTTGCACTGTGGGAAGTCTTATGAACCAACACATTAGGTCTGATTGTGAAATATAAGAAATAGGCAACAGCCCTGACCTACTGAGTGCAAAAACTTTTTTTAAGATCAATTAACATTCAAGTGTAGATTGCTATTCCTCTGTATTAAAGCTCACAATAGGTATTTTGGTACATGAAATCTCACACACTATCATCGTAGGCAAGCCTTTTGCTGCTGGGTAGCCCCTCTAACAAAACATGAATATAAAAGATTTGTAGTGCAAGAATCCAGGAGAAATCATATTTTGCTTTGCCAATTTTAATTTTGTGTATCATATAATTGTACCACACTCGAGATGAGATGGGACCCAGAGGACCGGTGATGCAGTCTTTTGGTGCCTGCGTTAGCAGGGGGAAGATTCCGTCGATGAACAAGAGATTTCTTCTTGGCTTCCAGTGCAGGGTGTAGGCAGATGACCCCCAGAGCATGCATCACCAGGAAACAGTCGAGAAAGCCGGTAGGATGAGGCACTACAATATTGCTGGTAGTCGTCTTGCGACTTTGTTCAGGTTTTGCAGGCATCCTGGAGCAGTCAGCGGTCGATCCGTGGTAGAAGTCAAAGAGGGAGATGCAGAGGAACCCTGGTGAGCTCTTGCATTCGTTATCTGAAGAATTCCCCAGAGGAGAGACCCTAAATAGCCAGAAAAGGAGGTTTGGCTACCAAGAAAGGAGGATTGGCTACTGAGAGAGGTAAGAGCCTATCAGATGGGGTCTCTGACGTCACCTGCTGGCACTGGCCACTCAGAGCAGTCCAGTGTTCCCCCAACACCTCTGTTTCCAAGATGGCAGAGGTCTGGGACACACTGGAGGAGCTCTGGGCACCTCCCCTGGGAGGTACTGGTCAGGTGAGTGGTCATTCCACTTTCCTTTGTCCAGTTTTGCGCCAGAGCAGGGCTGGGGGATCCCTGAACCGGTGTAGACTGGCTTATGCAGAGATGGGCACCATCTGTGCCCATCAAGCATTTCCAGAAGCTGGGGGAGGCTACTCCTCCCCAGCCCTTCACACCTATTTTCAAAGGGAGAGGGTATAACACTCTCTCCCAGAGGAAATCCTTTGTTCTGCCTTCTTGGTCCAGGCCTGCCCAGACCCCAGGAGGGCAGAATCCTGTCTGAGGGGTTGGCAGCAGCAGCAGAAACCCCGGAAAGGCATGGCTGGGAGATCCCTGGGTCTCCAGCACAGAACCCGGGTACGTGGACGTTATTTCACTCAGGCTGCAGTGGCAGGCCTGTGTAAGAATTGTCTGAGCTCTCTATGGGTGGCAAAAGAAATGCTGCACCCCATATGGATCTCCTGGAACCCCAATATCCTGGGTACCTAAGTACCATATACAAGGGAATTATATGGGTGTACCAGTGTGCCAATGAGAATTGGTAAAATTGGTCACTAGCCTGCAGTGACAATTTTTAGAAAGCAGAGAGAGCATAAACACTGAGGTTCTGGTTAGCAGAGCTTCAGTGATACAGTTAGGCATCACACAGGGAACACATACAGGGCATACACTATGAGCACTGGGGTGCTGCCTAGCAGGATCCCAGTGACACAAGGGCAAAAACAAACATACATACAGTGAAAATGGGGGTAACATGCCAGGCAAGATGGTACTTTCCTACATCCTTTCATTTGTTTAAGCCATAATAGAGGTTTGTGGTCTGTTTGAACAATAAAGTGAGTCCCAAAGACGTATGGTCTTAACCTTTTCAAGGCCCAGACCACAGCAAAGGCCTCCCTCTCTATGGCAGACCAACGCTTTTCTCTAGGGGTCAACCTCCTGCTAATGAAAGCAACAGGTTGATCCTGGCCCTCTGTGTTTAGCTGTGATAGAACTGCCCCTACGCCTAATTCAGTTTGTACTATGATTTTTTTGGAGTAGCAAGGGCTTCTGAGGACAGGTGTAGAGCACATGGCCTGTTTGAGCTCATCAAAAGCCTTTTGACAGCTAGCTGTCCATAGTACCTTTTTAGGAATTTTCTTGGATGTGAGGTCATTAAGAGGGGCAGCTATAGTGCCATAATTCTTGATGAACCTCCTGTAGTACCCAGTGAGGCCTAGGAAGACTCTCACTTGGGTATGAGTTGTAGGGGGAGTCCATTCCATAATGGTTTGGATCTTCCCCTGCAGTGGGGCAATCTGTTCCCCACCTACCAGGTGGCCCAGATAAACCACTTTCCCCTGCCCTATCTGGCACTTTGAGGCCTTGATAGTGAGGCCTGCCTTTTGCAGGGCCTCCAAAACTTTCCACAGGTGGACTAAGTGATCATCCCAGGTGGAGCTAAATACAGCAATATCATCTAAATATGCTGCACTGAAGGCTTCCAATCCTTGGAGGACTGTATTCACCAACCTCTGAAAAGTGGCAGGTGCATTTTTCAATCCAAAGGGCATAACAGTGAACTGATAATGCCCTCCAATGGTTGAAAATGCTGTCTTTGGTTTTGCATCTTCTAATAACTTAATCTGCCTATACCCTGCAGTTAAATTGAAAGTGCTTAGATACTTGGCAGAGGCCAGTGTATCTGTTAGCTGATCTGCCCTGGGTATAGGGTGAGCATCAGTTTTTGTTACTTGATTGAGACCCCTATAGTCCACACTAAACCGCATTTCTTTCTTTCCTTCTTTACTATGTGGTTTGAGGACAAGCACCACTGGGCTTGCCCTGGGGCTTTCAGAGGGTTCAATCACTCCAAGGTCTTACATTTTCTGTACCTCTTGTTTGATACATTCTCTGACATGGTCAGGCTGTCTATAAATTATACTTTTGACAGGTAAACTATCTCCAGTGTCAATTGTGTGCTCACACCAGGTAGTTGTACCTGGAACTAGTGAGAAGAGGTCAGAGAATTGTCCAAGGAGATTTATGCAGTTGTCCTTCTGCTCAGCAGAAAGGCAATCTGCTAGTACAACTCCCTCCACTAACCCGTCAGCTTCAGTGGTGGAGAAGAGGTCAGGGAGAGGGTCACTCTCTTCTTCCTGCCCTTCATCTGTGGCCATAAGCAGGATTAAATCAGCCCTGTCATAGTAAGGTTTAAGGCGATTGACATGAAGCACCCTAAGGGGTCTTCTGGCAGTTCCCAGGTCCACCAAATAAGTGACCTCACCTTTCTTCTCCACAGTTAGATGGGTTCCACTCCATTTATCCTGGGGTACTCTTGGTGCCACAGGCTCCAATACCCACACCTTCTGCCCTGGTTGGTACTGTGTCAGGACAGCCTTCTGGTCATGTCATTGTTTTTGGAGCTCTTGGCTGGCCTGAAGGTTTTTAGTGGTCTTTTTGATGTACTCAGCCATCCTTGATCGGAGGCCAACCACATAGTCCACAATGTCTTGTTTGGGAGCTTTTAAAGGTTGTTCCCAACCATCTTTCACAAGAGCAAGGGTACCTCTTACAGGGTGTCAAAAGAGGAGCTCAAAGGGGCTGTAGCCCACTCCTTTCTGGCTTATCTCCTTAAAAGCAAAAAGGAGGCATGGCAACAGGACATCCCATCTCCTCCTGAGTTGTTATGGGAGTCCCATGATCATGCCGTTGAGAGTTTTGTTAAATCTCTCAACCAATACATTTGTCTGTGGATGATAGGGAGTGGTGAACTTGTAGGTAACACCACACTCCTTCCACATTGGTTTGAGATATGCAGACATGAAGTTACTACCTCTGTCTGATACCACTGCCTTAGAGAAACCCACTCTAGAAAAGATTCCCTGGAGGGGTTTTGCCACTGCAGGAGCTGTAGTGGTCCTTAAGGGTATAGCTTCAGGATACCTAGTGGCATGGTCCACTACTACTAGGATGAATCTGTTTCCTGAAGCAGTTGGAGGGTCAAGGGGGCCAACAATGTCAACCCCTACCCTCTCAAAGGGCACCCAACCACTGGAAGTGAAATTAAGGGGGCCTTAGGTGTGCCACCAGTCTTGCCATTGGCTTGGCAGCTCACACAGGAGCGACAGAACTCCTTTGTGTCCTCTGACATATGAGGCCAGTGAAACAGTGGAACAAGACTGTCCCATGTTTTACTTTGGCCCAAGTGCCCAGCCAAAGGAATGTCATGAGCCAAAGTCAGAAGAAACTCCCTATACTGCAAAGGGATGACCAATCTCCTGGCAGCTCTAGGGTTAGGGTCCCTTGCCTCAGTATAGAGGTTATCTTCCCAATAGACTTTGTGAGTATCAGTGACATCCCCATTTTGCTGTTTGACAGCTTGCTGTCTGACACCCTCTAGTGTGGGACAGGTCTGCTGTGCCACACTCAGCTCTTCCCTAGCAGCTCCCCCTGCACTCAAAAGCTCAGCGGTGTCAGCTGCCAGCTCCTCTCGTGTAGGTTCTGCACAGGGAGAGGATTCCTCTTCCTCAAAAGGGGAATCTTCTGGAGAGGGAGGGATAGTGGACAAGGATTTACCCTTCTTTCTACCCCTAGCTTTTGGGAGCACTTGGCCCATTTTTCCAGTATCCAAGCTTCCCTGTCCTCTTTGCTTCTGGGCCGGAGCCCTTGTGAGAGCAAAGATATGCCCTGGAATGCCCAGCATTGCTGCATGAGCCTCCAACTCCACTTCAGCCCAAGCTGATGTTTCCAAATAATTTCCTAGTAAGCAGTCTACAGGTAAATCAGTGGTTAGCACAACTTTCTTTGGGCCTGTAGCCCTCCCCCCCAGTTGAAATTCACAACAGCCATGGGGTGGCTAAGGGTGTTGTTTTGGCATCAGTTACTTGGTACTGCTGACCAAGTAGGTGTTGATCATGGGCAAACAGTTTCTCTGTCACCATGGTGACACTGGCTCCTGTGTCCCTGTAGGCCTCAACCTCAACACCATTTATTAGGGGTAGTTGCTTGTACTTACGCATATTAAGGGGACAAGCAACTAAGGTGGCAAAATCAATACCACCATCAGAGACTAAAACAGCCTCTGTGGTCTCCTTAACTAGACCAACCCCCACTACATCACCAATGGTGAACCCAGCTACACCCTTTGTCTGGCTATTTGTATTGTTCTTCCCACCACCACTGCTATTACTAGGGGCACTAGTGGACACAATGGGGGTTGTGATGGTGGGAGCCTTGGTGTTTTTCTTTGGGCAGGTGGGATCACTTGCCCAATGGCCTTTACTTTTACATAAATAACACCATGGGTTCTTTTGATTGTGAGAAGAGGATTTGGACCTACCTCCCCCAGAGGATTTTTGTGGGCCTGATGAAGACTCAGAATTAATTTTGTCTTTGTCCCCACCCTTGTCATGAGAGTTACCATCCTTCTTCTTGCCATCCTTGTCACCCCCTGTATGGCTTTTCTGCTCACCCTTGTTCTGACCATTTTTTTCTGCCTTCTTTCCCAATTCTTGGGGAGAGGTCAGATCTGAGTCTACCAAGTATTGATGCAACAGGTCTGACACACAATTATTCAAGATATGCTCTCTCAAAATTAGATTATATAGGCTTTCATAATCAGTCACCTTACTGCAACGTAACCATCCCTCCAAGGCCTTCCCTGAACAGTCTACAAAGTCTGTCCAGTCTTGAGAAGACTCTTCTCAGGTATCTCTGAACTTTTCCTGTATTGTTCAGTGGTTAAGCCAAATCCATCCAAGAGTGCATCCTTCAAAGCTTTGTAATTGTTGGCATCACTCTCCCTGACAGTAAGGAGTCTGTCCCTACCTTTGCCAGTGAAAGATAGCCATAATATGGCAGCTCACTGCCTTTGAGGGACCAACTGTATCATACAGGCCCTCTCAAGTGCAGAAAACCACTTTTTAATGTCATCCCCCTCCTTGTAAGGGGGGACAATCGTATGCAGGTTCTTGAATCTGCTTCTCTAACAGGATGACTATCAAGATTGCTGCTGTTGCTGTCACTATGGGGAACTAACCCCAACTTCTGTCTTTCTCTCTCTCCATCTAAGGATTCCCTATCGAAGGCCAACTGTTGCAGCTTTAGCCTCAGTCTGGCCTTTTCCAACCTCAGCTTTCTGAGTTTCTCTTCTAGGGTGTTGTCCTCAGGGTGGGAGGCTTGGGAAACCTCTGATACAGAGGTAATGTGAGAATGTGCAGAAGTGGACCTTTCTCTGACTGCCTGAACCCTAGTGACCTGGACTTTAGGAGTGAAAGGTGTCCTACTGCTGTGTGACCCCCTCCCACTTACAGTTTCACAGGTGGCCTGTTAAATGAAAGGTCTTTGGAAGTACCCTCCCCAGAATGCTCAAGACCCACCCCCGAATCTATCTGGGTACCCCCCTCCTCTACCTCCCGATCCTGGGGTGGACCATTCTGATTCTGGTCAATTTCAAGGAGAAGGTTAAGAAGGAGATCCTTGGTAGGGCTTTTACCAATCCCCAAACTTATTTCTATACAGAGACTCCTCAAACTTTTAAAGTTAAGATTGTCATAAGTTGTTTTCGTAACTTTGGGAGTAGCCTCTACCATAGTCATGGTGAAAAGAAAGAGGTTAGGGGTAAGAGAAAAGGTTTTGAGCTTTCAAGAACAGAGAGAACAAACTTTTTCAAACTTTTTAGAAACTTTTCAGAAAGGTTTTGGAGTGAAAGTAAGACTGTTAAGTTTACTTGTGTATATTTCTAAGTATTAGGAATATGGTTTTCTTATGAAAAGCACCCATGACAAAGTGGTAAAGCAGTTACAAGTACTTATCCCACCACTGCCACCATTGTAGGAGGCTGGTCTGGTTTGTAGTGGGTACTAATGGTACTTACACCTTATACCAGGCCCAGTTATCCCTTATTAGTAGAGTGCAGTAGTGTTCTAGCAGCTTAGGCTGATAGAGGTAGCTATAGCAGAGCAACCAACGCTGAACTAGGAGACATGCAAAGCTCATGCAATACCACTTATATCATATAGGTCCTATATCATGAGAAAGACAATACCCATAGTTACTTAAAATAAAGGTACTTTATTGCCAAAAATATGGCAAAATATGCAAAAAATATATCAGTGAATATACTCCCTTAGCAGGTAAGTAACATACATAAAATATACACAAATAACCAAATCAGGTAAGTAAAACAGTCAGAAAGTAGTGCAAACACTGTAAAACACAATAGGATGCAATAGGCCTAGGGGCAACACAAACCATATACTAAGTAAGTGGAATGCAAACCACAAATGCACCCTTAGGCAAGTGTAGTGTGTAGAGGGTCACTGGGAGTGTGAGAAAACACTAGGGGTGTAAAGGAGACCCCACCCCAGGACCCAGGATAGTAGGAGTAAAGTACTACTATTTCCCCCAAAACACGCTAAAGTCATGATAAAGGATTTTGCAAGGACTACAACAGACTGCAAAGCACTGAAGACGGATTCCTGGACCTGAAGACCTGCAAAGGAAGGGGACCAAGTCCAAGAGTCGCTAAAGTGTCCCGGGGGAGGCAGGAGCTGTAGGAGGCTGGCCTGGCTTATAGTGGGTACCTTGTGGTACTTACACCCTGTGCCAGGTCCAGTTATATCTTATTAGTAGAATAGAGGTGTTTCTAGCAGCTTAGGCTGATAGAAGGTAGCTATCGCGAAACTTAGGCTGAACTAGGAGACATGCAAAGCTCCTACTATACCACTTATACTATATAGCACAATATCATAGGAAAACACAATTCTCAGCGTTACTAAAAATAAAGGTACTTTATTTTTATGACAATATGCCACAAGTATCTCAGTGAGTACCCTCAGTAAGAAGGTAAGTAATATACACAAGTTATATGTACACAAACCCAAAACAGGTAAGTAAGAGTCAGAAAAGTAATGCAAACAGTGTAGAATTACAATAGGATGCAATAGGTGAACATAAGTCTAGGGGCAACACAAACCATATACTCCAAAAGTGGAATGCGAATCACAAATGGACCCCAGACCTATGGGAGCTTGTAGAGGGCTGCTGGGACTGTAAGAAAACAGTCAGGGTGTCCAAGATACCCCACCCCAAGACCCTGAAAAGTAGGAGTAAAGTACACCTACTACCCCAAAAGGACGCAATAGTAGCGATAGGGGGATTCTGCAAGAACCACAAACACCAGCAAAGCACTGAAGATGGATTCCTGGACCTGAGGACCTGCAAGGCAAGGGGACCAAGTCCAAGAGGTGTGATAGTGTCCAGGGGGGGCAGAAGCCCAGGAAACCCCAGATGAAGGTGCAAGGAAGCTGCCTCCGGATGAAAGAAGCTTAGGATTCTGCAACAACAAAGAGAGCTAGGAACTTCTCCTTTGGAAGGAACATGTCCCACGGCGTGCTGAAGGTTGCAGAAGTGTTCCCATGCAGAAATACCGCAAACAAGCCTTGCTAGTTGCAAGGGTCAAGGTAGAGGTTTTTGGGTGCTGCTGGGGACCAGGAAGGACCAGGATGTCGCCCCTTGGAGGAGGAGACAGAAGGGGCACTCAGCAACTCAGAGAGCCCCCACAGAAGCAGGTAACACCCGCAGAAGTACCCGAACAGGCACTTAGAAGATTTGTGAGCCGGAGCTGGCTCAGAGTCACAAAGGAGGGTCCCACAATGTCGGACGCCATCTCAGAGGGTTGAGCACTGCAGGACGGAGTGCTGGGAACGCAGGCTAGGCTGTGCACAAAGGAATCCTTGGAGGAGTGCACAGGAGCCGGAGCAGCTGCAAATCACGCAGTACACAGGTTTGCAGTCTATCGTGGGGAAGCAAGGACTTACCTCCACCAAACTTGGACTGAAGGATCACTGGACTGTGGGAGTCAATTGGCTAGAATTCCTCTGTTCCAGGGACCACGCTCGTGGATGAGAGGGGACCCAGAGGACCGGTGATGCAGTCTTTTGGTGCCTGCGTTAGCAGGGGGAAGATTCCATCGACCCACAGGAGATTTCTTCTTGGCTTCCAGTGCAGGGTGAAGGCAGATGACCCCCAGAGCATGCACCACCTGGAAACAGTCGAGAAAGCTGGCAGGATGAGGCGCTACAATGTTGCTGGTAGTCGTTTTGCTACTTTGTTGCAGTTTTGCAGGTGTCCTGGAGCAGTCAGCGGTCAATCCTTTGCAGAAGTCGAAGAGGCAGATGCAGAGGAACTCTGGTGAGCTCTTGCATCTGTTGTCTGAAGAGAAACCCACAGGAGAGACCCTAAATAGCCAGAAAAGGAGGTTTGGCTACCAAGAAAGGAGGATTGGCTACCAAGAAAGGTAAGAGCCTATCAGAGGGGGTCTCTGATGTCACCTGCTGGCACTGGCCACTCAGAGCAGTCCAGTGTGCCCCCAACACCTCTGTTTCCAAGATGGCAGAGGTCTGGGGCACACTGGAGGAGCTCTGGGCACCTCCCCTGGGAGGTGCAGGTCAGGGGAGTGGTCACTCCCCTTTCCTTTGTCCAGTTTCGCGCCAGAGCAGGGCTGAGGGATCCCTGAACTGGTGTAGACTGGCTTATGCAGAGATGGGCACCATCTGTGCCCATCAAAGCATTTCCAGAGGCTGGGGGAGGCTACTCCTCCCCAGCCCTTCACACCTATTTCCAAAGGGAGAGGGTGTAACACCCTCTCGCAGAGGAAATCCTTTGCTCTGCCTTCCTGGGCCAGGGCTGCCTGGACCCCAGGAGGGCAGAATCCTGTCTGAGGGGTTGGCAGCAGCAGCAGCTGCAGTGGAAACCCCGGAAAGGCAGTTTGGCAGCACCCAGGTTCTGTGCTAGAGAGTCGGGGGCTCATGGAATTGTCCCCCCAATACCACAATGGTATGGGAGGGACAATTCCATGATCTTAGACATGTTACATGGCCATGTTCGGAGTTACCATTGTGATGCTATACATAGGAAGTGACCTACGTATACTGCACGCGTGTAATGGTGTCCCCGCACTCACAAAGTCCGGAGAATTTGCCCTGAACGATGTGGGGGCACCTTGGCTAGTGCCAGGGTGCCCACACACTAAGTAACTTGTCACCCAACCTTCACCAAGTGAAGATTAGGCATATAGGTGACTTATAAGTTACTTATGTGCAGTGAAAAATGGTGGCTGTGAAATAATGTGGACGTTATTTCACTCAGGCTGCAGTGGCAGGCCTGTGTAAGAATTGTCTGAGCTCCCTATGGGTGGCAAAAGAAATGCTGCAGCCCATAGGGATCTCCTGGAACCCCAATACCCTGGGTACCTAAGTACCATATACAAGGGAATTATATGGGTGTACCAGTGTGCCAATGAGAAGTGGTAAATTTAGTCAGTAGCCTGCAGTGACAAATTTAGAAAGCAGAGAGAGCATAAACACTGAGGTTCTGGTTATGAGAGCCTCAGTGATACAGTTAGGCACCACACAGGGAACACATACAGGGTGCATACTATGAGAACTGGGGTCCTGCCTATCAGGATCCCAGTGACACAGGGGCTAAAACATACATACATACAGTGAAAATGGAGGTAACATGCCAGGCAAGATGGTACTTTCCTACAGGAGCCTACTAAACCCCGGATGAAAATACAAAACGGCTGCCTCCAATTGGAAGAAGATGCTGGTTTTGCACCAACGAAAGAAGGTAGAAGGTCCTGCTTTGTGCAGAAGATGTGCCACGGCGTGCTGGAGGATCCAGAGTTGTTTCCTTGGCAAAATACCGCAAACAAGCCTTGCTGCCTGCAAGAGTCACGCTGCAGAAAGAGGGTGCTGCCCAAGCCCAGGAAGGACCAGGATATTACCGCTCAGTAGAGAAGACAGAAGGGGCTCTCAGCAACGTAGAGAGCTCACTGGAAGGAGGGAAGCACCCGCAGGAGTCCTTGAACACGGGTTCAAGAAGACTAAACACAGCGGTCGTCTCAACACTGCAAAGAGCGGTCCTACGACACCGAGGTAAACTCAGAGAGCTGAGCCTCGCAGGACGGAGTGCTGGGGACCTATACTCAGCTGTGTATGCAGGATTTCTTGGAAATGTGCACAGAAGCCCTTGTAGCTTCAGATCACACTGTGCACAGGATTACTGTCTGGGGATAGGAGGCAAGGACTTACCTCCTTCAAATTTGGATAGTTGGACCTCTGGACAGTCTTGGTCACTTGAGTCCACCACCTGTGTTTCAGGGACCACGCTCATCAGGATGAGAGGGGACCCAAAGAACCGGTGAAGCTGAAGTTTTGTTCCTGCTGGAGCAGGGGGAAGATTCCGTGGACCCACTGGAGATTTCTTCGTGGTTTCCAGTGCAGGATGACGCAGGCAGCCTCCAGAGCATGCACCACCAGGAAACAGTCGAGAAAGCCGGCACGATTAGGCGCTACAATGTCGCTGGTAGTCTCCTGGCTACTTTGTTGCATTTGTGCAGGCGCACTGGAGCAGTCAGCGGTCAATCCTTGGCAGAAGTCGAAGAGAGAAGTGCAGAGGAGTCTTGCTGGATTCTTGCAAGTCATAATCTGAAGAGAAGCCCACAGAAGAGACCCTAAATAACCCTGAGAGGAGGATTGGCTACCTACCCAGGTATGCACCTATGAGGAGGTGTCTCTGATGTCACCTGCTGGCACTGGCCACTCAGAGGCCTCCAGAGTGCCCCCACACCCCTGAAAACAAGATGGCAGAGGTCTGAGACACACTGGAGGAGCTCTTGGCACCACCCCTGGGGTGGTGATGGACAGGGGAGTGGTCACTCCCCTTTCTTTTGTCCAGTTTCGCGCCAGAGCAGGGGACAAGGGGTCCCTGAACCGGTGTAGAGTGGCTTATGCAAGGAGGGCACCATCTGTGCCCTTCAGAGCATTTCCAGAGGCTGGGGGAGGCTACCCCTCCCCAGCCTTTAACACCTATTTCCAAAGGGAGAGGGTGTAACACTGTGCTCTCAGAGGAAATGCTTTATTCTGCCTTCCTGGGACTGGGCTGTCCAGACCCCAGGAAGGCAGAACCCTGTTTGTGAGGTGGCAGCAGCTGGATCTGCAGTGTAAGCCTCAGAGAGCTGGTTTGGCAGTACTGGGGGTCCATAGTGGAGCCCCCAGGATGCATGGTACTGGCTCCCACGTCCACTTCCCAGGAAGGCAGAACAAAGGATTTCCTCTGAGAGAGGTGCCCCCACATCATTCAGGGCAAATTCCCCAGACTTTGTGAGTGCGGGGACACCATTACACGCATGCACTATACATAGGTCACTACCTATGTATAGCATCACAATGGTAACTCCGAACATGGCCATGTAACATGTCTAAGATCATGGAATTGTCACCCCAATGTAATTCTGGCATTGGGGGGACAATTCCATGATCCCCTGGGTCACTAGCATAGTACCCGGGTACTGCCAAGCTGCCTTTCCGGGGTCTCCACTGCAGCTGCTGCTGCTGCCAACTCCTCAGACAGGTTTCTGCCCTCCTGGGGTCCAGGCAGCCCTGAGCCAGCAAGGCAGAACAAAGTACTTCCTCTGAGAGAGGGTGTAACACCCTCTCCCTTTGGAAATAGGTGTGAGGGCTGGGGAGGAGTAGCCTCCCCCAGCCTCTGGAAATGCTTTGATGGGCACAGATGGTGCCCATCTCTGCATAAGCCAGTCTACACCGGTTCAGGGATCCCCCAGCCCTGCTCTGGTGCAAAACTGGACAAAGGAAAGGAAGGGGAGTGACCACTCCCCTGACCTGCACCTCCCAGGGGAGGTGCCCAGAGCTCCTCCAGTGTGTCCCAGACCTCTGCCATCTTGGAAACAGAGGTGTTGGGGGCACACTGGACTGCTCTGAGTGGCCAGTGCCAGCAGGTGACATCAGAGGCTCCTTTTGATAGGCTCTTACTTCTCTTGGTAGCCAACCTCCTTTTCTGGCTATTTAGGGTCTCTGCTTTGGGGAATTCTTTAGATAACGAATGCAAGAACTCACCAGAGTTCCTCTGCATCTCCCTCTTCACCTTCTGCCAAGGGATCGACCGCGTGGGGGTAGTCTGCCTCCTCTCTGCACTAGAAGCTCCGAAGAAATCTCCCGTGGGTCGACGGAATCTTCCCCCTCAACCGCATGCACCAAAGAACTGCATCACCGGTCCTCTGGGTCCCCTCTCAGCACAACGAGCGTGGTCCCTGGAACTCCGCAACTCTGTCCAAGTGACTCCTACAGTCCAGTGACTCTTCAGTCCAAGTTTGGTGGAGGTAAGTCCTTGCCTCCCCACGCTAGACTGCATTGCTGGGTACCGCGTGATTTGCAGCTGCTCCAGCTCCTGTGCACTCTTCCAGGATTTCCTTTGTGCACAGCCAAGCCTGGGTCCCCGACACTCTAACCTGCAGTGCACAACCTCCTGAGTTGTCCTCCGGCGTCGTGGGACCTTCTTTTGTGACTTCGGGTGAGCTCCGGTTCACTCCACTTCGTAGTGCCTGTTCCGGCACTTCTGCGGGTGCTGCTTGCTTCTGAGTGGGCTCTTTGTCTTGCTGGACGCCCCCTCTATCTCCTCACGCAATTGGCGACATCCTGGTCCCTCCTGGGCCACAGCAGCATCCAAAAACCCTAACCGCGACCCTTGCAGCTAGCAAGGTTTGTTTGCGGTCTTTCTGCACGGAAACACCTCTAGAAGCTTCTTCACGACGTGGGACATCCATCCTCCAGAGGGGAAGTTTCTAGCCCTTGTCGTTCTTGCAGAATCCACAGCTTCTACCATCCAGTGGCAGCTTCTTTGCACCCACAGCTGGCATTTCCTGGGCATCTGTCCACTCCCGACTTGACCGTGACTCTTGGACTTGGTCTCTCTCTCTGAGGAAGTCCTTTGGTCTGCCTTCCTGGGCCAAGCCTGGCTGGAGCCCAGGAGGGCAGAAACCTGTCTGAGGGGTTGGCAGCAGCAGCAGCTGCAGTGAAACCCCGGGAAAGGTAGTTTGGCAGTACCCGGGTCTGTGCTAGAGACTCGGGGGATCATGGAATTATCTCCCCAATGCCAGAATGGCATTGGGGTGACAATTCTATGATCTTAGACATGTTACATGGCCATGTTCGGAGTTACCATTGTGACGCTATACATATGTCGTGACATATGTATAGTGCACGCGTGTAATGGTGTCCCCGCACTCACAAAGTCAGGGGAATTTGCCCTGAACAATGTGGGGGCACCTTGGCTAGTGCCAGGGTGCCCACACACTAAGGGCCAGATGTAGCAATGTTTTGCGAGTCGCAAATGGCCCGAATCGCTATTTGCGACTGTGCAAAATCGGAAATGGGATGCAAAAACCCATTTCCGACTTGCAAAAAGCGATGTGAGCCATTTGCGACTCGCAAAATTTGCGATCCCATTTTGCGACCCGCAAATAGCAAGTCGCAAACCATATGCAATTGAAACTCGCAAATTGCGACTAGTCGCAAAAAACCCAGTTTGCACTTGCAATTTACCACTAACTCAGAGCAGGTGGTAACCATAACCAAAGTATAAAAGGAGACCCAGAAGGCATCTGGGTTACTCAAGATGGCGGAGATATACCTGATAGCAGTGAGGAGGAGAGTCTACGCAGCCCAGCAGAGGAGGAGGAGGGGCCACAGACAGGAGAAGATTTATAGAACAAGGGAGACTCTTTTTCAGCAAACTGAGGAAGAGATCTATGACAAATATCGCCTTAGCAGCGCTGCCATACTAGAATTAATTGATTTACTTAAACCACAGCTAGAACACCAGACTCTGCGTGGCTGCGCCATCCCTACGCATGTGCAAGTGCTATGCTCACTTCACCTCTTGGCCTCAGGGAGCTATCAGGGGGTCATTGCGGTATCTCAAAGTGCAGTGTCAAGGTTCCTCAGGGCATTCCTAGATGCCATACTCACACACAGGTCTCACTTCATATACCTACCCAGGAATGAGGCAGAAATAAACAGCACCAAGCTGGACTTTTATCGCATTGCCCACTTTCCCCATGTCATAGGGTGTGTAGATGGGACACATATTCAAATATGCCGCCCTGCAAACCTGGAACATCTTTTCTGCAACAGAAAGTGTACCCACTCACTGAATATTCAGGTTGTTTGTGACGCCCATTATGTCATCACTGACATTGTAGCTAAGTTTCCAGGCAGTACCCATGACTCCTACATTTTTAGGCATAGTGGGATACATCAATGCCTGGAACGTGGGGAGTTTGGAGACGGATACCTCCTAGGTAGAGCTACATACACCTTGCAGACATACACACAGGTCACTGTGCACACCAACCAGGACTTTCTAACAGTGTACTTTTTGTGCCTAACAGGTGACAGTGCATATGCTCTAAGGCCATGGATTATGACTCCGTTTTTAACACCCAGCAATGAATGTGAGAGGCGATACAACAATGCACATAAGAGGACCAGGAACCTGATCGAGCGCACCTTTGGACTCCTGAAAGCAAGATTCCGATGCCTCCATCGCAGTGGAGGTGCCCTCCAGTATACCCCCATTACAGCATTCAAAATTGTGGTCCCATGCGCCATCCTTCACAACATAGCCACCCGACGTGGGCTACCTCTCGCCCCTGCAGACCCAGATCCTGAGGATGAAGAGCAAGAGCAACCACATCGCCATCATGGGGATCGGAGTATAGCTAATCAAGGCAGACTGAGACGGGAACACATCGCAACACAATACTTTGGAAGGTACGTGTCAACTCCAACCATACTCACCTATTGACCAAAAACTCCATTTGTTAAGTGGAACAAAAAAACTATTTAATTTGTGCAGAAATAGAACTATATACAATTAATGACTGTTCATGGGCATGTAAATGCAAGCCATGCATGGGGCACATTGATGTCATGTGCCACATCAACAGGGCCAGGGTAATGTCTATGTCCTTCTGCGGCTCCTGCCAGCCTGGCTGGTCCCTGGTGCTTCTGCTGTGCTCCGCCTGGTACTCCGGAGCACCCTAGTGTCAGTGGCTGAGACACTGCTCACTGTAGAGCCTGCCTCGCTGTCCTGGGGTGTTTCCCCTGTGCCCCTGGACAGATGCCGTGCCTCCATTAAGTCTATGACGTGTGTGATACGTCCCAGGCCCCTAGCCACATCCCCAGCAAAATGGCCCATTTCGACTTGGAGGCCAACTGTCCTCCTCGACAGGCCTGTGGTGTTCATAGCCAGCCTGCCGATGGATGTGGCCATCCTATCTAGTCTTTGCAGGAGCTGACGGTCCCTGCGCCGCCCACCGTCAGCCTGGGCCAGTAGTCCTGCCGCCAGATCCCTCATGGCCAGGGCAAGGTCCCCAGTGTTTGTGGCAATCATGTCGATTCTGCAGTTAAGTTGCTGCATGCTGGCCTCGTTATTGCGGACAAAGCGGTGCAGCACACCACTAATCCTCCCTAATATGTTATTTTGAAGGCGCTGACCACACAGCAGCTGTGCCTCACTGTTGCTGGGAGGTTGATGGCCAGACGCAGCCTGCAGCCCTGATCTCCTGGACCTGCATCGCCTGCGCAGCGGTGGCTGCCCTATGTGTTCACCTGTCTCACTCCTGCCTGTTGCTGGCGCAGCCTCCTGGACAACAGTTGCAGCAGGTGTGGACATTTCAGGGATGATGTTGGCCGTGCAGGTGGGAGTGCTGGCGGCTCCTGAGCTGTCCTCATGGGGCTGGATGCTGTGGGTTGTGGTGGTGTCTTGTGGGAGACCTGTGGGACATGGGGAACAGACTGTCAGTGTCTACTATCTGTTGCACACTTCTTAATAAACATTTGCCTATAAACTGCCAACTTGGCTACATTTCCCATAATGCATCAATCTGGTGTTTGCTACCCTGAAATGGAGCTATCTTGGTTGAGCATGCCCCTGTCTACTTGGTGGGTGGGGGTATGGCATTGATAGGGGTACAGGCATGTCACATGGTACTCACCGGTTGATGTGGTGGGCTCTGAGGTGTCCAGGTCCCCAAATCCTGATTCTGCCTCCTGCTCCAGGGTTTCCTCCACCCTTTCTTCCAGGGGTGTGGGTGGTGGTACTGACGATGGTCCCCCTCCTGTGTCTCTCATCTCCCGGAGCCTTTCAGCCACCCTCTCCTTGGTCCGGAAGCAGAGGTCATACCACCTTTTTTTTATTTCATCAACACTCCTGTGGCTCACCCCCAGGGAGTTGATTTTTTCCTGGATGTCCTGCCACAGCTGTCTTTTGGTGGCTTCTGGCACATTGAGGGCTGCCTTCCCAAATAATTCGTCATAGTGCTGACAGCATTCATCTGTCAGCACCTCCAGCTCCTTCTCTGAGAACTTCAGTTTTCTCTTCCTAGGAGTTCCTTCCATTGCAGCTGCTGATTATCCTGTGTGCAGTTCAGCAGTTAAAAAGGGTGTGGTCCTCCCTCCTCCCAGGTGTATTTGTAAACTTCCTGGCTGTGATGTCATCATCATGTGCCAGGAAGTGTTTCCAGAGTGTTCTGGAGTGGTTTCTGGAGTGTTCTGCAGCACCTGTAAGCAATTTACATGCAACTCGCAATTTGCGACACCCACTCGCAAATTGCGAGTTCGTTTATTGCACGGTCGCAAAAAGCGACCTCGCAATCGGCGGACTCGCTCATTGCGTTGCGACTCCGGGTGCGAGTCGCTATTTCAGCACTGACATTGTACCTGCATTTCGATTTGCGAATCGCACCAACTCGCAAATTGCGAGTCGCAAATTTTTTGTTTCCTACATCTGGCCCTAAGTAACCTAGGGCCTGATGTAGCAAAAATAAAAATTGCGACTCGCATTTTGCGAGTTGATGCAATTCGCAAAATGCGAGTCGCAAAGTGGAATGCCAGAAAAAAAAGCGATCCGATTTTGCGACTCGCAGCCGGACTCGCAACGCTGTGTGCGAGTCCGCAGTTTGCGAGGTCGCTGTTTGCGAGTGTGCAAAAACGAACTCGCAATTAGCGAGTGGGTGTCGCAAATTGCAAATACCTTCAAAATTGCTTGCAGATGCAGCAGAACACACCAGAAAGCATACCAGAACACCCTGGAAACACTTCCTGGCACATGATGATGACATCACAGCCAGGAAGTTAACAAATACACCTGGGAGGAGGGCTCAACAGTGAGCAGTGTCTCTGCCACTCACAGTAGCGTGCTGAGGAGTGGTAGGCACAGCACCATGGACGCAGCAGGGACCAGCCAGGCTGGCAGGAGGGGCAGGAGATCATAGATAACAGCCAGGACAGATTCATGTGGCACATGGCGTTAATGTGCCACATGACTGGTTGGCATTTTCCTGCCCATGGACAATTTCAACTTGTATATAGTTTCTTCATGACATTAATAAAACAGTTATTTTTGTTCTACTTAACAAATGGTTAATAGGTGAGTATGGTGGGAGTTGACACGTACCGTCCAGAATATTGCGTTGCAATGTGGTCCCGTCTCAGTCTGCCTTGATTAGCTAGACTCCTATCCCCATGATGGCGATGTGGTTGTTCTTGCTCTTCATCATCAGGATCTGGGTCTGCAGGGGTGAGAGGTAGCCCACGTCGGGTGTCTATGTTGTGGAGGATGGCGCATGCAACCACAATTTTGAAAGCGGTAATGGGGGTGTATTGGAGGGCGCCTCCGCTGCGGTGGAGGCATCGGAATCTTGCCTTCAGGAGTCCGAAGGTGCGCTCTATGAGGTTCCTGGTCCTCTTATGCGCACTGTTGTATTGCCTCTCTGAATCATTGCTGGGTGTTAAAAAAGGAGTCATGATCCATGGCCTTAGAGCATATGCACTGTCACCTGTTGGGCACAAAAGTACACTGTTAGGAAGTCCAGATAGTCGTGCACAGTGACCTGTGTGTATGTCTGCAAGGTGTATGCAGCTCTACCTAGGAGGTATCCGTCTCCAAACTCCCCACGTTCCAGGCGTTGATGTATCCCACTATGTCTAAAAATGTATGAGTCATGGGTACTGCCTGGAAACTTAGCTACGATGTCCGTGATGACGTAATGGGCATCACAAACAACCTGTATGTTGAGTGAGTGGGTACACTTTCTGTTGCGGAAAATATGTTCCAGATTAGCGGGGGCATATTTGAATGTGTGTCCCATCTACACATCCAATTACATGGGGAAGTGGGCAATGCGGTAAAAGTCCAGCTTTGTGCTGTTAATTTCTGCCTCATTCCTTGGTAAGTATATGAACTGAGACCTGTGCGCTACTAAGGCATCTAGGAATGCCCTGAGGAACCTTGACACTGCACTTTGGGATACCCCACCTGCCACGGCAATGACCCCCTGATAGCTCCCTGAGGCCAAGAGGTGCAGTGCGCATAGTACTTGCACATGCGTAGGGATGGCGCAGCCACGCAGAGTCTTGTGTTCTAGCTGTGGTTTTAGTAAATCTATTAATTCTAGAATGGCAGCGCTGCTAAGGCGGTATTTATCATAGATCTCATCTTCAGTTTGCTGGAAAAGGGTCTGCCTTGTTCTATATATCTTCTCCTGTCTGTGGCCCCTCCTCCTCCTCTGCTGGGCTGCGTAGACTCTCCTCCTCACTGCTATCAGGTATATGTCCGCCATCTTGAGTGACCCAGATGCCTTCTGGGTCTCCTTTTATACTTTGGTAATGGTTACCACCTACTCTGAGTTAGTGGTAAATGCGACTTGCAAACTGGGCTTTTTGCGACTAGTCGCAATTTGCGAGTTGCAATTGCATAAGGTTTGCGACTCGCAAATTGCGACTTGCAATTTGCGGGTCGCAAAATGGGGTCGCAACGGATGCAACTCGCAAACGGGTCCCATCGCTTTTTGCGAGTCGGAAATGGGCTTTTTGCATCCCATTTCCGATTTTGCACTGTCGCAAATTGCGAATCGGCCCGTTTGCGAGTCGCAAACGTTTGCTACATCTGGCCCTTAGCACCCAACCTTTACCAGGTAAAGGTTAGACATATAGGTGACTTATAAGTTACTTAAGTGCAGTGGTAAATGGCTGTGAAATAACGTGGACGTTATTTCACTCAGGCTGCAATGGCAGGCCTGTGTAAGAATTGTCAGATCTCCCTATGGGTGGCAAACGAAATGCTGCAGCCCATAGGGATCTCCTGGAACCCCAATACCCTGGGTACCTCAGTACCATATACTAGGGAATTATAAGGGTGTTCCAGTATGCCAATGTGAATTGGTGAAATTGGTCACTAGCCTGCTAGTGACAATTTGTAAAGAGAGAGCATATCCACTGAGGTTCTGGTTAGCAGAGCCTCAGTGAGACAGTTAGGCATCACACAGGGAACACATACCTATAGGTCACAAACTTATGAGCACTGGGGTCCTGGCTAGCAGGGTCCCAGTGACACATAACAAACATACTGAAAACATAGGGTTTTTACTATGAGCACTGGGCCCTGGCTAGCAGGATCCCAGTGAGACAGTGAAAACACCCTGACATACACTCACAAACAGGCCAAAAGTGTGGTTAACAAGGCTAGAAAGAGGCTACTTTCTCACACAACCCCCCCACAAACGAAGGACAATAAGGCTAACCTTGGCCATTTGAGACTTTATTGTCTAAGTGGTGATAAGTAGAGAGTAGCTCTGCAATAGACTGGTTACTCCCTTTATCATCCACTATATGGTTACTTCGCTGTGGGGATGTAAACCACCCTGTTTGAAGTTTTTTAGCTAAGCAACAATGTGAAGATATATTTTCAGAGTTTCTATCAGTAAGTTTTAGTTTAGAGCAGTGGGAATTATCCACTGAACCTATTTCTAGTGATGAGAATGCCAGACAGGGATGCTGTCTCAGTAAAGCCATAGCTGGGCAAACGTTTTGTCCATATGGCTGGAAGAGAGAACAGGGATGCTGTTTCTCTTGAGTTGGAGCAGGGCAGGGATGCTGTCCTATGAGCTCCACACTAGGCCAGGGATGCTGTCCTAAGTGTTGTGAGGCAGTGCAGAGTTTCTGCACTAAAGTTTCTCTGGGAGGGTTGGAGGGATGCTCCATGTTAACTAAAATGCTGCTCTTTTTCTCACCAATGTTAGTTATCCCACAGAGAGGTACTTCCACCTAAGGGAGTACAGCTATGCCAGCTGGTGATTCCCTTGGAACAGGTGCCACCCCAGGAGAGGTTTCTCCCACCACAGGAATGGTATCCTGAATGGCAGGGTGGTTAGGGGATACAGTGATACCCTTTTTACCTGTTGTTGGAGAGGGATCCTGATTTTTCAGGCCTTCTCTCCGTTGCTTTTTCATTTCAGTAGAAATGAGAGGGAACAATTCCTCAGGGATACCCAGCATGGCTGCATGGGTATAAAACTCTACATCAGCCCAACCTGAGGCCTCTAGGTCATTACCTAAGAGACAATCTACAGGTAAGCTAGGTGACACTACCACCTGCTTAGGGCCAGTAACTCCACCCAAACTATAGCTAGGGGAAGAAACTTAGTGGAGTTATGGACATCAATAATCTTATACTGTTGTCCAATGATGTGTTGTTCAGGAGCCACAAGGTTTTCAGTCACCAAAGTGATACTGGCACCTGTGTCCCTGTAGGCTGGGCCTCAACACCATTTATTGAAACTGTCTGCCTGTACTTATCCATTGTAAGGGGACAAGCAGCCAGTGTGGCAAGGCCAATGCCACTAGGTGTGACAGAAACTGTCTTGGGACTGACTACCCCAGTTTCTATGACGGACCCATAAGTGAACCCAACTACACCCTTAACTTGACTGTTGCCAGCAGTCCCACCGCTAGTACCACTACTGCTAGGGGCACTAGAGCTTGATGTATTAGTGGTGGTAGGTTCAGGGGGTTTACCTGGACAGGACTTATCCCCTGGCCTATGGCCTCTGTTTTTACCCACAAAGCACCAAGGCTTTTTAATGTGTGTGGGTTGAGAAGAAGAGGAAGAATTTGTTTTATCCCCACCCCCTGAAGAGTGTTTAGGATTTGAAGAAGGATCTTTGGTTTTTCCCTTGTCCCCATGCTTATCCTGAGATTTCTCACCATCTTTCTTCTTGCCATCCTTGTCACCACCTGTATGAACTTTTCTGTTCACTCTTGTTCTGACCCATTTGTCTGCCTTCTTTCCCAATTCTTGGGGAGAGGTCAGATCTGAGTCTACTAGATACTGGTGCAACAAATCAGACACACAATTATTAAGAATATGCTCTCTCAGGATTAACTTATACAGGCTTTCATAGTCAGAAACTGTACTGCCATGTAACCACCCCTTCAAGGCCTTCACTGAATGGTCAACAAAGTCTACCCAGTCTTGTGAAGACTCCTTTTTGGTTTCTCTGAACTTGATCCTGTACTGTTCAGTGGTTAAGCCATAACCATCTAGGAGTGCATTCTTAAGAACTGTAAAATCATTGGCATCACTTTCCTTAACAGTAAGGAGCCTATCCCTACCCTTTCCACTGAAAGATAGCCATAGGATAGCAGCCCACAGCCTTTGAGGGACCCCCTGTACATTACAGGCCCCCTTAAGTGCAGCAAACTACTTGTTAATGTCATCCCCCTCCTTGTAAGGGGGAAGTATCTTGTGCAGATTCCTAGGGGCATATTTATACTCCGTTTGCGCCGGAATTGCGTCGTTTTTTTTTACGCAATTCCGACGCAAAACTAACTCCATATTTATACTTTGGCGTTAGACGCGTCTAGCGCCAAAGTCCATGGAGTTAGCGTCATTTTTTAGCGTGGACACCTACTTTGCGTTAATTATATGGAAGGTAGGCGTTCCCGTCTAAAAAATCGACTCCGAGGCATGTGCGTCGGATTTATACTCCAGGGCAAAATTCACGCCCGGGAGTGGGCGGGTCCAAAAAAATTACGTACGCCTGCTTTTGCGCCGTTTTTTAGCGCCTGCAAAAGGCAGGCGTTAAGGGACCTGTGGGCTCTGAAGGAGCCCAGAGGTGCCCTCCCATGCCCCCAGGGACACCCCCTGTCACCCTTGCCCACCCCAGGAGGACACCCAAGGCTGGAGGGACCCATCCCAGGGACATTAAGGTAAGTTCAGGTAAGTGTTTTTTTTTTTTTTTTTTTTTTTTTTGTGGCATAGGGGGGCCTGATTTGTGCCCCCCTACATGCCACTATGCCCAATGACCATGCCCAGGGGACAGAAGTCCCCTGGGCATGGCCATTGGGCAAGGGGGCATGACTCCTGTCTTTGCTAAGACAGGAGTCATTTCTATGGGGGTTGGGAGTGAATAAAAATGGCGCAAATCGGGTTGAGGCGAAAAAATTGCCTCAACCTGACTTGCCCCATTTCTTGACACCCAAGCCCAATATCCCCCTACGCCGGCGCTGCCTGGTGTACGTCGTTTTTTTTAACGCACACCAGACGGCGCCGGCGGCTAACGCCGGCTAACGTCATTCGATAAATACGGCGCCCGCATGGCGCTTCAGAATGGCGTTAGCCGGCGCTAATTTTTTTGACGCAAAACTGCGTTAGCGCAGTTTTGCGTCCAAAAGTATAAATATGGGCCCTAGAATCATGCTCTTTTACAGGATTACTATCTGTAATACTGCTGCTGCCACCATGGAGTCCAAACCCCAACCTCTGTCTTTCTTTTTCTAAATCAAATGCTTGCCTGTCTAAATCCAGCTGTTGCTTCTTGAGCTTCAGCCTGGACTCTTCCACTCTCAATCTATTGAGTTCCCTTTCTAACACTCTGGCCCTCATTCTGACCTTGGCGGGCGGCGGAGGCCGCCCGCCAAAGTTCCGCCGTCAGGTTACCGTTCCGCGGTCGAAAGACCGCGGCGGTAATTCTGACTTTCCCGCTGGGCTGGCGGGCGGTCGCCTTCAGACCGCCAGCCAGCCCAGCGGGAAAGAGGCTTCCACGATGAAGCCGGCTCGGAATCGAGCCGGCGGAGTGGAAGCTGTGCGACGGGTGCAGTTGCACCCGTCGCGTATTTCACTGTCTGCACAGCAGACAGTGAAATACATGTAGGGGCCCTCTTACGGGGGCCCCTGCAATGCCCATGCCAGTGGCATGGGCACTGCAGGGGCCCCCAGGGGCCCCGCGACCCCCCCCTACCGCCATCCGGATCTCGGCGGTCCGACCGCCGGGATCTGGATGGCGGTAGGGGGGGTCGGAATCCCCGCGGCGGTGCAGCAAGCTGCGCCGCCGCGGAGGATTCAATGGGGCCGCGGTACACTGGCGGGACCCCGCCAGTGGTGCCGGTCCGACCGCGGCTTTACCGCCGCGGTCGGAATCCCCATTGGAGCACCGCCGGCCTGTCGGCGGTGCTCCCGCGGTCCTCCGCCCTGGCGGTCAAAGACCGCCAGGGTCAGAATGACCACCTCTGTCTTCAGGGAGGGTGGGTTGGGCATGCCTTGACACAGAAGAATGGTGCGAATGAACAGAGGGAGACCTGTCCCTAACAGATGGCACTCTAACAACCTGGCCTAAAGGAGTAACCTCTATACTATGCTGAAAACTCACATCAGTACCAACCCTGCTAGGTGGCCTGCTAAGGGGCAGGTTGGGAAGGTTCCCTTCTAACCCTTTTACTGGGGGTGCCCCAGAATCAGAGTGTGAACCATCAGCTAATTTC
Source organism: Pleurodeles waltl (assembly GCF_031143425.1). Classification (NCBI taxonomy): domain Eukaryota; kingdom Metazoa; phylum Chordata; class Amphibia; order Caudata; family Salamandridae; genus Pleurodeles; species Pleurodeles waltl. Next base: position 202,373,969 of record NC_090441.1, on the reverse strand, counting down.
TAACCAGATGTGCCAACTAAGGTCTTATCCTGTTCAATGAGCATATTAACTAACAGTTCTCTTGAGGGATTCTTCCCTACCCCTAAACCTCTTTCAATGCAGAGACTCCCTTGCTCCTTTCCAGCTAAGGTGGTCATAAGCAATTCTGGACAGATCCAGAGTTTGATCTGTACCAGACATAATAGAAAAGGTTTAAGGGACAGAAAAAGAAAGAAAAAGTTTCAGTACTTTTTAAGGAACAGAAAAAAAAACTTTTAAAACTTTTTAAGAACTTTTTGAAAGTTTTAGAGGTACTTTTCAGCACTTAGCAAAGGAGTAAGAGAAGAAAAGAAAAGCTTTTTGGCTAGGTGTGCATACACTGAACTTGTTTTGTATATTTTTCTCTTATGAAAAGTACAAAATGACAAAGTGGTAAGTAGTTGCAAGTACTTATCCCACCGCTGCAAAACCAATGTAGGAGGCTGGCCTGGCTTGTAGTGGGTACCAAGGGGTACTTACACCTTGCACCAGGTCCAGGTATCCCTTATTAGTGTAGAGGGGTGTCTAGCAGCTTAGGCTGATAGAAAAGGTAGCTTAGCAGAGCAGCTTAGGCTGAACTAGGAGGCGTGTAAAGCTCCTACTATACCACTGGTGTCATATGCACAATATCATAAGAAAACACAATACAAAGATATACTAAAAATAAAGGTACTTTATTTTTATGACAATATGCAAAAAGTATCTCAGTGAGTACCCTCAGTATGAGGATAGCAAATATACACAAGATATATGTACACAATACCAAAAATATGCAGTAATAGCAATAGAAAGCAATGCAAGCAATGTACAGTCACTATGGATTGCATTGAGGGCACATAGGGATAGGGGCAACACAAACCATATACTCTAGAAGTGGAATGCGAACCACAAATGGACCCCAAACCTATGTGACCTTGTAGAGGGTCGCTGGGACTGTAAGAAACCAGTGAGGGTTAGAAAAATAGCCCACCCCAAGACCCTGAAAAGTGGGTGCAAAGTGCGCCTAAGTTCCCCAGAGAGCACAGAAGTCGTGATAGGGGAATTCTGCAAGGAAGACCAACACTAGCAATGCAACAACAATGGATTTCCTGACTAGAGTACCTGTGGAACAAGGGGACCAAGTCCAAGAGTCACGATCAAGTCGGGAGTGGGCAGATGCCCAGGAAATGCCAGCTGTGGGTGCAAAGAAGCTGCCACTGGATGGTAGAAGCTGTGGATTCTGCAAGAACGACAAGGGCTAGAAACTTCCCCTTTGGAGGATGGATGTCCCACGTCGTGAAGAAGCTTGTAGGGGTGATTTCGTGCAGAAAGACCGCAAACAAGCCTTGCTTGCTGCAAGGGTCGCGGTTAGGGTTTTTGGATGCTGCTGTGGCCCAGGAGGGACCAGGATGTCGCCAATTGCGTGAGGAGACAGAGGGGGCGTCCAGCAAGACAAAGAGACTACTCAGAAGCAAGCAGCACCTGCAGAAGTGCCGGAACAAGCACTACAAAGTGGAGTGAACCGGAGCTCAGCCAAGGTTGCACAAGAGGGTCCCACGAAGCCGGAGGACAACTCAGGAGGTCGTGCAATGCAGGTTAGAGTGCCGGGGACCCAGGCTTGGCTGTGCACAAAGAAAATCCTCGAAGAGTGCACAGGAGCCGGAGCAGCTGCAAATCACGCGGTACCCAGCAATGCAGTCTAGCGTGGGGAGGCTAGGACTTACCTCCACCAAACTTGGACTGAAGAGTCACTGGACTGTGGGAGTCACTTGGACAGAGTTACTGAGTTCCAGGGACCACGCTCGTCATGCTGAGAGCGAACCCAGAGGACCGGTGATGCAGTTCTTTGGTGCCTGCGGTTGCAGGGAGAAGATTCCGTCGACCCACGGGAGATTTCTTCGGAGCTTCTAGTGCAGAGAGGAGGCAGACTACCCCCACAGCATGCACCACCAGGAAAACAGTTGAGAAGGCTGCCGGATCAGCGTTACAAGGTCGCAGTAGTCGTCTTTGCTACTTTGTTGCAGTTTTGCAGGCTTCCAGAGCAGTCAGCGGTCGATTCCTTGGCAGAAGGTGAAGAGAGAGATGCAGAGGAACTCTGATGAGCTCTTGCATTCGTTATCTAAAGAATTCCAAAAAAAGCAGAGACCCTAAATAGCCAGTAAAGGAGGTTTGGCTACCTAGGAGAGAGGATAGGTTAGCAACACCTGTAGGAGCCTATCAGAAGGAGTCTCTGACGTCACCTGCTGGCACTGGCCACTCAGAGCAGTCCAGTGTGCCAGCAGCACCTCTGTTTCCAAGATGGCAGAGGTCTGGAGCACACTGGAGGAGCTCTGGGTACCTCCCAGGGGAGGTGCAGGTCAGGGGAGTGGTCTCTCCCCTTTCCTTTGTCCAGGTTCGCGCCAGAGCAGGGCTGGGGGATGCCTGAACCAGTGCAAACTGGCTTATGCAGAGATGGGCACCATCTGTGCCCATCAAAGCATTTCCAGAGGCTGGGGGAGGCTACTCCTCCCCAGCCCTGACACCTTTTTCCAAAGGGAGAGGGTGTAACACCCTCTCTCTGAGGAAGTCCTTTGTTCTGCCTTCCTGGGCCAAGCCTGGCTGGACCCCAAGAGGGCAGAAACCTGTCTGAGGGGTTGGCAGCAGCTGCAGTGAAACCCCGGGAAAGGTAGTTTGGCAGTACCCGGGTCTGTGCTAGAGACTCGGGGGATCATGGAATTGTCTCACAATTCCATGATCTTAGACATGTTACATGGCCATGTTCGGAATTACCATTGTGACCCTATACATATGTCGTTACATATGTACAGTGCACGCCTGTAATGGTGTCCCCGCACTCACAAAGTCAGGGGAATTTGCCCTGAACAATGTGGGGGCACCTTGGCTAGTGCCAGGGTGCCCACACACTAAGTAACTTAGCACCCAACCTTTACCAGGTAAAGGTTAGACATATAGGTGACTTATAAGTTACTTAAGTGCAGTGGTAAATGGCTGTGAAATAACGTGGACTTATTTCATTCAGGCTGCAATGGCAGGCCTGTGTAAGAATTGTCAGATCTCACTATGGGTGGCAAAAGAAATGCTGCAGCTCATAGGGATCTCCTGGAACCCCAATACCCTGGGTACCTCAGTACCATATACTAGGGAATTATAAGGGTGTTCCAGTATGCCAATGTGAATTGGTGAAATTGGTCACTAGCCTGTTAGTGACAATTTGGAAAAGAAATGAGAGAGCATAACTACTGAGGTTCTGGTTAGCAGAGCCTCAGTGAGACAGTTAGTCATCACACAGGGAACACATACAGGGCACACTTATGAGCACTGGGGCCCTGGCTGGCAGGGTCCCAGTGACACATATCAAACACACTGACACCATAGGGTTTTCACTATGAACAACATATATACAGTGAAATGTGGGGGTAACATGCCAGTCAAGATGGTACTTTCCTACAAGTACCATATGCAAGGGAATTATATGGGTGTACCAGTATGCCAATGTGAATTGGTAAATTTAGTCACTAGCCTGTTAGTGACAAATTTGGAAAGCAGAGAGAGCATAACCACTGAGGTTCTGGTTAGCAGAGCCTCAGTGAGACAGTTAGGCATCACACAGGGAACACATACAGGGCACATACTTATGCGCACTGGGTCCCAGTGACACATGGATTAAAACAACATACATACAGTTAAATGTGGGGGTGACATGCCAGGCAAGATGGTACTTTCCTACACAACCCCACCCCCAAACGAAGGATAATAAGACTAGCCATGACCTGATGAGTCTTCATTGTCTAAGTGGAAATATCTGGAGAGTCCATCTGCATTGGAGTGGGTACTCCCAGGTCTATGTTCCAATTTATAGTCCATTCCCTGTAGAGATATGGACCACCTCACAAATGTAGGGTTTTCACCTTTCATTTGTTTTAGCCAAAGTAGAGGTTTGTGGTCTGTCTGAAAAATAGAGTGAGTGCCAAACAGGTATGGCCTCCCTCTCTATGGCAGACCAACGCTTTTCTCTAGGGGTCAACCTTCTGCCGATAAAAGCAACTGGTTGATCTTGGCTCTCAAAATTCAGTTTTGATAAGACTGCCCCTACCCCTAATTCAGATGCATCAGTTTGAACAATGCATTTCTTGGAGTAACATGGGCTTTTTAGGACAGGTGCAGAGCACATGGCCTGTTTGAGCTCCTCAAAAGCTTTCTGACAGCTAGCCGTCCATAATACCTTTTTTAGGCATTTTCTTACTTGTGAGATCATTAAGAGGGGCTGCTATGGAGACATAGGGCCTGATTCAGACCTTGGCGGACGGCGGAGGCCGTCCGCCAAGGTTCCGCCGCCGAATGACCGCACCGCGGTCAAAAGACCGCGGCGGCCATTCAGACATTTCCGCTGGGCCAGCGGGCGCTCTCCAAAAGAGCGCCCGCCGGCCCAGCAGAAATGCCCCTGCAACGAGGACGCCGGCTCAGAATTGAGCCGGCGTAGTTGCAGGGGTGCGACGGGTGCAGTTGCAAGGCAGACACTGAAATACTTTGCGGGGCCCTCTTACGGGGGCCCCTGCAGTGCCCATGCCATTGGCATGGGCACTGCAGGGGCCCCCAGGGGCCCCGCGGCACCCCCTACCGCCATCCTGTTCATGGCGGGTTTCCCGCCATGAACAGGATGGCGGTAGGGGGTGTCTGAATCCCCATGGCGGCGGAGCGCGTTCCGCCGCCATGGAGGATTCATTGGGGCAGCGGTAAACCGGCGGGAGACCGCCGGTTTACCCTTTCTGACCGCGGCTGAACCGCCGCGGTCAGAATGCCCTCGGGAGCACCGCCAGCCTGTTGGCGGTTCTCCCGTGGTCGGTGACCCTGGCGGTCACCGGCCGCCAGGGTCAGAATGACCCCCATAGTTTTTAATTAATCTCCTGTAATACCCTGTGATGCCTAAAAAGGCTCTCACCTGGGTCTGGGTTGTAGGGGGAACCCAATCCATGATTGTCTGGATTTTCCCCTGCAGTGGTGCAATCTGTTCTCCACCTACCAGGTGTCCCAGATAAACCACCTTACCCTGCCCTATCTGGCACTTTGAGGCCTTGATAGTGAGGCCTGGCTTTTGCAGAGCCTCCAAAACTTTCCAAAGGTGGACCAGGAGCTCATCCTAGGTGGAGCTGAAGACAGCAATATCATCAGGATATGCTGCACTGAAAGCCTCCAACCCTTGAAGGACTGTGTTCACCAACCTCTGAAAAGTGGCAGGTGCATTTTGTCAAACCAAAGGGCATCACTGTAAATTGGTAGTGCCCTCCTTTAGTTGAAAATGCAGTCTTAGGTTTAGCATCTTCTGCCAATTTGATCTGCCAATACCCTGCAGTCAAATCAAAAGTGCTAAGATACTTGGTAGATGCCAGTGTATCAATGAGCTCATCTGCCCTGGGTATAGGGTGAGCTTCAGTTTGTGTTACCTGATTTAGACCTCTGTAGTCTACACAAAACCTCATCGCCCTCTTTCCATCTTCGGTGTGAGGTTTTGGTACAAGCACCACTGGGCTAGCCCATGGGCTTTCAGAAGGCTCAATCACTCCCAGATCCAACATTTTCTGCACCTCTTGTTTAATGCAGTCCCTGACATGGTCAGGCTGCCTATAAATCTTACTTTTGACAGGCAAGCTGTCTCCAGTATCAATTGTGTGTTCACATCAGGATGTTGTACCTGTCACAATTGAAAAGAGGTCAGAAAATTGTCCAAGGAGATTGATGCAGTTGTCTTTCTGTTCTGCAGTCAGACAATCTGCCAACACTACTCCTTCCACTAAGGCCTCTGCTTCAGTGGTGGAGAAGAGATCAGGGAGAGGGTCACTCTCTTCTTCCTGTTCCTCATCTGTTGCCATGAGCAGGGTGAGAATAGCCTTGTCATAGTAGGGGTTTAGGCGGTTGACATGAATCACCCTAATGGGACTCCTGGCAGTGCCCAGGTCTACCAAATAGGTAACCTGACCCTTTTTCTCAACAATTAGATGGGGTCCACTCCATTTGTCCTGGAGTGCTCCTGGGGCCACAGGCTCCAATACCCACACCTTCTGTCCTGGTTGGTATTGGATCAGAACAGCCTTGTGGTCATGCCATTGCTGTTGCAGCTCCTGGCTGGCCTGAAGGTTTTTACTGGCATTTTTCATGTACTCAGCCATTCTGGATCTTAGGCCAAGTACATAATCCACTATGTCCTGTTTGGGAGCTTTTAAAGGTTGTTCCCAACCCTCCTTCACAAGTGTGAGTGGACCTCTTACAGGGTGTCCAAAGAGGAGTTCAAAGGGGCTGAAGCCCACTCCTTTCTGGGGTACCTCCCTGTAAGCAAAAAGGAGGCAAGGTAACAGGACATCCCATCTCCTCCTGAGTTTTTCAGGGAGTCCCATTATCACACCTTTGAGAGTTTTATTAAACCTCTCTACCAGTCCATTAGTCTGTGGATGGTAAGGAGTGGTGAACTTGTAGGTAACACTGCACTCCTTCCACATTGCTTTCAAGTATGCAGACATGAAGTTGCTACCCCTGTCTGATACTACCTCTTTAGGAAAGCCCACCCTGGAAAAGATTCCAAGGAAGGCCTTTGCCACTGCAGGAGCTGTAGTGGTCCTTAAAGGAATTGCTTCAGGATATCTTGTGGCATGGTCCACAACCACCAAGATAAACCTATTCCCTGAAGCAGTAGGAGGGTCAAGGGGGCCAACTATGTCAACCCCTACCCTTTCAAAGGGCACCCCAACCTCTGGAAGTGGGATTAGAGGGCCTTTGGAGTGCCACTAGTCTTGCCACTGGCTTTACAGATCACACAAGACTTGCACAAATCTTTAGTGTCCTCTGACATCCTAGGCCAGTGAAACAAGGGGACAAGTCTTTCCCAGGTTTTAATCTGGCCCAAATGCCCAGCCAAAGGAATGTCATGTGCAAGAGTTAGGAGGAACTCTCTGTACTGCAGGGGAATGACCAATCTCCTGGCTGCTCCAGGTTTTGGGTCCCTTGCCTCTGTGTACAAGAGGTTGTCCTCTCAGTAAACTCTATGGCTGTCACTGACATCCCCATTTTGCTGTTTGACAGCTTGCTGTCTGAGACCCTCTAATGTGTGACAGGTTTGCTGTGCCACACTCAGCTCTTCCCTGGCAGGCCCCCATCCACCCAAAAGCTCAGCAGTGTCTGCTGCCAGCTCATCTGGTGAGGGTTCTGCACAGGGAGGAAATTCCTCTTCCTCAGAAGGGGAATCATCTGTAGAGGGAGGGATAGTGGGTAGGGATTTACCCTTGCTACTCCCAGCTTTAGGGAGCACTTGGTCCATTGTTCCAGGATCCTAGTTACCCTGTCCTTTTTGCTTTTTGGCCTGAGCCCTGGTTAAAGCAAAAATATGCCCAGGAATGCCAAGCATTGCTGCATTAGCCTCCAACTCCACTTCTGCCTAAGCTGATGTCTCCAAATCATTCCCTAGTAGACAGTCTACAGGTGAATCTGAGACAACCACAACTTTCTTTGATCCAGGAACCCCCCCGTTGAAATTTACAACAGCCATGGGGTGGCTAAGAGTGTTGTTATGAGCGTCTGTCACTTGGTACTGCTGACCAAGTAGGTGTTGTTCAGGGTGGACCAGTTTCTCTATCACCATAGTTACACTGGCCCCTGTGTCCCTGTAGGCCTGGACCTCAACACCATTTATTAGGGGAAGATGCTTGTACTTATCCATATTAAGGGGACAAGCAACCAAGGTGGCCAAATCAATGGCACCTTCGGAGACTAAAACAGCCTCTGTGGTCTCCCTAACAAGACCAATCCCAACGACATTGCCAGTAGTGAGCCCCGCTACACCCTTGGATTGGCTATTTGTACGTTTCCCACCACCACTGCTATTACTAGGGGCACTAGAATTTGCATCAGGGGTTGTGGTAGTGGGAGGTTTGGTGTTTTTCTTTGGACAACTGGAATCAGTTGCCCAATGGCCTTTGACTTTACACAAATAACACCAAGGCTTTTTAGGTTGATTATTGGAGGAGGATTTGGACCCACCACCCCCACCAGAGGATTTTTGTGCGCCTGATGAAGACTCCGTATTTTTACCTTTGTCCCCACCCTTGTCAGAAGACTTACCATCCTTCTTCTTGCCATCCTTGTCACCCCCTGTATGAACTTTTCTGTTCACCCTTGCTCTGACCCACTTGTCTGCCTTCTTTCACAATTCTTGGGGAGAGGTCAGATCCGAGTCCACTAGGTATTGGTGTACAAGTCAGACACACAGTTATTCAGAATATACTCTCTCAGAATAAGATTATACAGGCTTTCATAGTCAGATACCTTACTGCCATGTAACCACCTTTCCAAGGCCTTCACTGAACAGTCCACAAAATCTATCCAGTCTTGAGAGGACTCTTTTCTGGTGTCACTGAACTTAATCCTGTATTGTTCAGTGGTTAAGGCAAAACCATCCAAGAGTACTTCCTTCAATACTGTGTAGTTGTTAGCTTCACTTTCTCTAACAGTAAGGAGCCTATCCCTACCCTTTCCAGTGAAAGATAGCCACAAAATAGCAGCCCATTGCCTTTGAGGGACCAACTGTACCATACCGGCCCTCTCAAGTGCAGCAAACCACTTGTTAATGTCATCCCCCTCCTTGTAAGGGGGGACTATCTTGCGCAGATTCCTGGAATCAAGCTCTCTAACAGGATTACTATCAGGAATACTGCTGCTGCCACAATGGGGTCCTAACCCCAACCTCTTTCTTTCCTTCTCAATGTCCAGGGATTCCCTATCTAAAGCCAGCTGTTGCTGTTTAAGCTTCAGTCTGGTCTCTTCAACCCTCAACTTTTTGAGTTCCCTTTCTAACAAGTTATCCTCAGGGTGGGTGGGTTCCCGCCAGTACTAATTATGCCCAGAGTTCTGAAGAAGATCAGGCAAGACCGCACCTGAGTAATCCTGGTGTTTCCGGACTGGGAATGAAGAGTCTGGTATCCCGAGCTGTTGAGCATGGCCATCGATCCTCCGATTAGACTGCCTCTTCGGAAGGATCTTCTGTCGCAGCAGCAGGGGACGGTCATTCACCTGAACCTGTCCAGTCTCTGCCTTCTTGTGTGGAGATTGAGTGGCGGCAGTTGACGGCTTTTGACCTTACACCCAAAGTCTGTAACGTCATCTTGGCAGCCAGGTGTCCCTCCACCACAGCGATATATGCCTGTCTTTGGAAGAAATTTGTGGCATTGTGTATTAACAAGTTTATTGATCCCCTCTCTGCACATCTCGCAGAGGTTCTCTTCTTTATTCTCTTTCTTGCCCAGTAGGGCCCTACTCTGGGAACCATCAAGGCATATTTGTCTGAAATCTCTACCTTTTTAAGGCTACCAGACTAACCTTTTCTGTTTAAATCTCCCATTGTTGGGAGGTTTCTTAAAGGCCTCACACATATGTTTCCTCCTATCACATTCATAATGCCCCAGTGTGATTTGAACTTGGACCTCACATACCTCATGTGTGCTCCTTTCGAGCCAATCCACAAATGCTCTCTACGGCTCTTGACCCTGAAAACTGCCTCCTTGATTGCCATCACCTCTGCTCGTGGAGTGAGTGAGCTCCAGGCTCTTTCTTTGAAGCCACCTAGCCATTCCTAGCAGTACATCCTGACAAGGTGGTGCTTCATACCAGGACTTCCTTCCTTCCCAAAGTGATGACACCTTTTCACGTAGGCCAATCAATCACCTTGCCTACTTTTTACGCACCCCCACATTCCTTTCATGAGGAGGAGATACTGTACCGCCTCGATCCAGAAAGAGCGTTGGCGTTCTACCTAAATCTTACCAAAGATTTCCAGGTGGAAGATCAACTCTGTGTGGGTTATTTGGGTGCAAAGAAAGGAAGGGCGGTTCAGAAGAGGACAGTATCACGATGGGTAGTCCTCTGCATCAAGATGTGCTACGCTTTAGTGAAAAAGCAACCCTCTGAGGGTAGGCGTGCTCATTCAACCAGAGCAACTGCAGCTACCACAGTGTTAGCACACGGAGTTCCAGTACTGGATATTTGCCAGGCAGCAAGTGGGTGTCTTTGCATACGTTCACCAAGCATTATTGCCTGGACAGTCAGGTCCGCAGAGGCGGCTACTTTGGCTGTTTGGTCCTGCAGGACTTTTTGGTGTGATTTCACTTCTCAGCCCACCACCGGCATGGTATTGCTCAGGTATTTATTCTAAGTTAAGGAATCTGCAGCTAGAACTCTCTATCAGATGTACAAGTTACTTACCTTTGGTAACAATATATATGTGTAGGAAAGTACCATCTTGCCTGGCATGTTACCCCCATTTTTACTTGTGTGTCAGTTTGTTTTTGCCTGTCTCACTGGGATCCTGCTAGCCAGGACCCCAGTGATCATAGTTTGTGGCCTAAATGTGTGCCCTGTGTGGCGTCTAACAGTGTCACTGAAACTCTGCTAACCAGAATCTCAGTGTTTATGCTCTCTCTGCTTTTAAAATTGTCACTGCAGGGTAGTGACCATTTTTACCAATTATGATTGGCACACTGGAACACCCTTATAATTCCCTAGTATATGGTACCTAGGTAACCAGGGTATTGGGATGCCAGGAGATCCCTATAGGCTGCAGCATTTCTTTTGCCACCCATAGGGAGCTCAGACAATTCTTACTCAGAACTGCCACTGCAGCCTGAGTGAAATAACGTCCACGTTATTTCACAACCATTTTACACTGCACTCAAGTAACTTCTAAGTCACCTATATGTCTAACCCTCACTTAGTGAAGGTTAGGTGCAAAGTTACTAAGTGTGAGGGCATACCTGGCACTAGCCAAGGTGCCCCCACATAGTTCAGGACAATTTCCCTGGACTTTGTGAGTGCGGGGACACCATTACACATGTGCACTACATATAGGTCAATACCAATATGTAGCTTCACAATGGTAACTCCGAACATGGCCATGTAACATGTCTAAGGTCGTGGAATTGTCCCCCCCATGCCAAATCTGGTATTGGGATGTCAATACCATGCATCCCCGGGGCTCCAGTATGGGCCCTGGGTACTGGCAAACTAACTCTCTGGGGTTTTCACTGCAGCTACCGCTACTGCCAACCCCCAGACAGGCTTCTGCCCTCCTGGGGTCTGGGCAGCCCAGTCCAAGGAAGGCAGAACAAAGGATTTCCTCTTAGAGAGGGTGTTACACCCTCTCCCTTTGGAAATAGGTGTTAAGGGCCTGAGAGGAGTGGCCTCTCCTGGCCTCTGGGAATGCTTTGAAGGGCACAGATGGTGCCCTCCATGCATAAACTAGTGTACACCGGTTCAGGGTTCAGGCGCAAAACTGGACAAAGGAAATGGGAGGGACACTCCCCGGTCCATCACCACCCAACTGGACCCAGAGCTCCTCCAGTGTGTCCCAGACCTCTGCCATCTTGAATGCAGAGGTGTGAGGGCACAATGGAGGCCTCTGAGTGGCCAGTGCCAGCAGGTGACGTCAGAGACCCCTCCTGACAGGTGCTTACCTGGTTAGGTGGCCACTCCTCCTCTGAGGGGTATTTAGGGTCTCTCCTGTGGGTTTCTCTTCAGATAACGAATGCAAAAGCTCACCAGAGATCCTCTGCATCTCTCTCTTCAACTTCTGTCAAGGATCGACCGCTGACTTTTCCAGGACGCCTGCAAAACCGCAACAAAGTAGCAAGACGACTACCAGCAACATTGTATCACTTAATCCTGCCGGCTTTCTCAAATGTTTCCTTGTAGTGTATGCTCTGAGGGCTGTCTGCAGGTCGACGGAATCTTCCCCCTTCTAACGCAGGCACCAAACTTCTGGTCTGCATCACCAGTTCTCTGGGTCCCCTCTCACCTTGACGAGTGTGGTCCCTGGAACACAGGAGATGGATCCAAGTGACCCGACAGTCCAGAGGTCCTTCTCTCCAAATTTGGTGGAGGTAAGTCCTTGCCTCCCCAGGACAGACAGTAATCCAGTGTACTGCGTGAACTGCAGCTGCTAGGGCTTCTGTGCACTTTTGCCAGGAATCCTTCATGCACAGCATAGCCCAGGTCCCCAGCACTCCATCCTGCATTGCTCAACTCGCTGAGTTGACCACCGACTTTGTGGGACTCTCCTTTGTAGTGTTGAGACGACCGCGGTGCTCAGATTTCTTGAATGCCTGTTCAAGTGCTTCTGTGGGTGCTGCCTGCTTCTGCGTGGGCTCTCTCTTTTGCTGAGTGCCCCCTCTGTCTCCTCCTCCAAGGGGCGACCTCCTGGTCCTTCCTGGGTCTGGGCAGCACCCATTTTCTTTAACCGCGACTCTTGCAGCTAACAAGGCTTGTTTGCAGTCTTTCTGTGTGGAAACAACTCTGCATCCTCCAGCACGCCATGGGACATCTTCTGTGCAAAGGAGAAGTTCCTGGCATCTCCCGTTGTTGCAGAATCTTCAGCTTCTTCCACCCAGAGGCAGCCCTTTTGCACCTTCATCCGGGGTTTAGTGGGTTCCTGCCCCCCTTGGACACTTGCTTGACTCTTGGACTTGGTCCCCTTCCTTTACAGGTCCTCAGGTCCAGGAATCCATCTTCAGTGCTTTGCAGTCAGTTGTTGTCTTTGCAGAATCCCCCATCTCGACTTTACTGTCTTTCTCGCGTAGTAGGGTAACTTTACTCCTACTTTTCAGGGTCTTGGGGTGGGGTATCTTGGACACCCCTAGTGGTTTCTTACACTCCCAGCTACCCTCTACACACTACCCTAGGCCTGGGGGTCCATTTGTGGTTCGCATTCCACTTTTAGAGTGTATGGTTTGTGTTGCCCCTAGGCCTATGGTCTCCTATTGCATTTGATTGTGTTCTACAGTGTTTGCACTACTTTTCTAACTGTTTACTTACCTGATTTTGGCTTGTGTGTATATTTTGTGTATATTACTTACCTCCTAAGGGAGTATAACCTCTGAGATACTTTTGGCATATTGTCACTAAAATAAAGTACCTTTATTTTTAGTAACTGAGTATTGTGTTTTCTTATGATATAGTGCTAAGAGATATAAGTGGTATGGTTGGAGCTTTGCATGTCTCCTAGTTCAGCCTAAGCTGCTCTGCTATAGCTACCACTTTCAGCCTAAGTTGCTAGAACACCTCTAATCTACTAATAAGGGATGATTGGACCAGGTACAAGGCGTAAGTACTATAAGGTACCAACTATAAGCCAGGCCAGCCTCCTACAGAATCATTCAGGGAGCTGTGCGTAACAGGAAGGAGTGCTGGGGGCTGGAGCTTCAAGATACCTTAAGATCCTGTGGACAGGATGCCAACAAGCCTTGGTAGCTGCAAAGGATGTGGTGCACAGGGGTACTGTCCTACCTTGGTAGTCAAGGGCTTACCTCCACCCAAGTGGGACAGCTGGAAGAGAGGACCGTCGGAACCACTTCAGTCCACTAACAGTGATCTAGGATCCACACAACTCAGCAGGACAGGGAATCCACACAGCTGGTCATTGTCGCAGTTGGTGCATGCAGAAGCAAGGGAGTTACTACTTCACCCCAAAGGATATTCCTTCTTCCTTCTGATGCAGGCTAAAGACAGGCTTTCCTTAGAGGATGTATGACTGGAAAAATGTTGCAGTTGCTGGAAGGAGCCGTGGATACAAAGTTGCAGAAGGCGTCTTGCTTCTTTGTTGCAGCTTGCTGGGTCCTGGAGCATCAGAATGCAGTTTCTGCGGTCAGAAGTCGAAGTGGAGGGTGGAAAGGGTTCCTGCTGGAGTCTTGCAATCCGAAACTGAGGAACCACCCAAGAGAGAGACTCTACATAGCCCTGAAAGGGGGATTGGTCATCTAGCTGGGTGACCACCTATCAGGAGGGGGCTCTGACATCACCTGCTGGCACTGGCCACTCAGATGCACCCAGAGTTCCCTGGCAAAACCTAGGGACCCTCTGGAGGAGCTCTGAGCACCACCCCTTGGGTGGTGATGGACAGGGGAGTGGTCACTCCCCTTTCCTTTGTCCAGTTTCGCCCAGAGCAGGCACTGGGGGTCCCTGAACCGGTGTAGACTAGTTTATGCAAAGAGGGCACCAAATGTGCCCTTCAATGCATTGCCAGTGGCTTGGGGAGGATACCCCTCCCACGCCTGTTACACCTATTTCGAAAGAGAGAGTGTGTAACACCCCTCACCCAAAGGAAATCCTTTGTTCTGCCTTCCTGGGCTTGAGCTTCTCAAGCAACAGGAGGGCATAAACCTGTCTGGGAGGTGACAGCAGCTTGGGCTTCTTGGAAACCCTCAGAAGGCTGGAATGTCAATACTGGGGTCATACAAACAATACTTGCAAAAGTCTGGGGTATGATTCCAACATTTTTGATACCAAACATGCCTATGTTCGGAGTTACCATTATGTAGCTGGACATAGGTAGTGACCTATGTCCAGTACACGCAAAAAACGGTGTCCCCACAGTCACGAAGTCTGGGAAAATGGGCCTGGAGTTCATGGGGGCACCTCTGCTAGTGCAGGGGTGCGCTCACACACAGGTACTTTGCACCCTGACCTCTGGCCTGGAAGGCCTGCCACAGGGGTGACTTATAAGTGACCTGATGCAGTGAAAAGTGGCAGTAAAAGGGTACTTGCTCCTTTTCACGCAGGCTGTAATGGCAGTGCTGCAGAACCCTTTGCTTGGGCTCCCTATTGGTGGCACAGTATATGCTGCAGCCCATAGAGATCCTCTGGAACCCCAATGCCCTGGGTACCCAGTTACCATATACTAGGGACTTATAATGGGGCACCAGTGTGCCAATTGTGGATGAAATACAGAGTTTTGGGTGAGAGAGCATAATCACTGGGGTCCTGGTTAGCAGGATCCCAGTGAACACAGTCAAACACACTAACATCAGGCAGAAAAAGGGGGTAACCATGCCAAGAAAGGGGGTACTTTCCTACAAGGCGTTGTATATTTCTTAGCCTCAAACAAGTATCTATTGTTCAGTAGCTGATTCAAAACTGCCATCAGATCGTGGCAGCTTTCTTTCTGTTCGACATAGGTCATAGTCACGTCTCTCCGGCTTCCTGTGTCCTGCAGAGAGTGCCATTCTCAATATCATACCAGCCAGCCAGTTCAGACTATCCAATTCTCTATGCCAAGATTTAAAATGAGTCAGTTTGGTGACCGGGCGTTATTGCATTGTATTGTAATAGTATTTGTATAGTGCTTACCACCCCTGACGAGCCACCAAAGTGCTTTTCGGCGAGTAGCACGCTACTTCAGAACCCAACAAGAATTAGTGATGGATTAGTATCAGGAAATATGAGTACAGTTTTTGTATTATTATGAGTTAATTTGAGCCGCGGATATGGGAGTTTGTTAGATAGATTGACTGGAGTAATGGAGGGGTGGAGGAGGAAAGAATCCAAAAGTGTTAATTGGGAGTATATGGTAATAGGATTTAGGCTTGGGATGAGTAAATTGGGATAGCGAGAGGGAAGAGTCTGTGGAAGGGGTTAGGGAGATCATAGTAGCAGGGTGAGATAAATGAGGGCGAATTTGGTAGGGTTGTTTGGGAGGTTATGGTAGTAAAGTGAGGTTTGGTGAGTTAGATGTGGAAGCAGAGGGAAGAGCTTAGGCAGAGTTATTTAGGAGATTAAATTAGTAGAATGGATTTGGGATGAGTCAGAGTGGGAATGGAGGATAGATTGATAGAGACATGACATATGATGATGGGTAGATAAGTGTGATATAAGATGAGAGCAGGGATTCATAGATATCTAGTATAGCAACCCATCCAGGAGCCATGCAATGACCCACAAACATGGCAAGCACAGAACAACATACACACATACATATATATATATATATATATATATATATATATATATATATATATACACACACACACACGCCCATGCATACACACATGAATACACACACATATGCATACATATATGTACATACAATACATATTTAGAACCATGGGTAAATATACTTAGTTAAACAGGTTTAAAGAGTGTGTGTGTATTTTATTGTTATGACATAGTAGCGATACATATTTTCTAAAGAACTATACATAACTAGAAATATACACATAATCAGAAAAAATATTTATCAACATATGCATATGCAGTCCATAGTTGTTTGAACATGGTGGTTATGAAGGAAAGAGACAAGTCTTGAGTAGTTTTCTGAAGACAAGAAAGTTATCTGTGGCTCTTATAGTTGGGGGTGATGAATTCCATAGGTTGGCTGCTTGAACGGAGAAGGATGTACCACCTATAGTCTTTTTATTGTTTGGTGGTGTTCTAAGGCGGGGTGCCAATCTTGAGCGGAGGTTTCTTTGTTGGATGTATTTGGTTATTTTGTTTCTGATAAAAAGAGGTCCTGTTCCATGTATAGCTTTGTGGGTGATACAAAACAGCTTGAAAGTGCATCCTCTGGCAACGGGTAACCAGTGTAGTGCTCACAAGGCAGGGGAGATTTGGGCTTGCGGCTTTACATGCAATAGTAGCCTGGTTGCGCAGTTCTGAATACGTTGTAGTTTTTTCATAACAGATACAGATGATCTATGGTAGAGGTCATTGGCATAATCCAGTTTGGATAGTACAAGCGAGATGGTAGCTTGCACCTTGTGTGGAAATCCGACGTGGGGGAAGATGCGTCGTAGAGTCTTCAAGGTGATGAAGCTTGTTCGTGCTAATTTGTCCACTTGGGCATTCATAGTTAACTTGGAGTCCATGGTGATTCCAAGGTTTTTAACTTCCTTGGATAATTGAGGAGGTGGTCCGAGATCGTCAGACCAGATGCACAGAGGGTCATAACATTTCGAGTCACCACATATGAGTATTTCTGTTTTGTAGGTATTTAGTTTGACATGGCTCCAGGTCATCCACTGATCAACGGCTCTGAGGCAACTGAAGATTTCTGAGTTTTCAATGTTTTTGGGGCGTTCTAATTTAAGTAGTATTTCTGTGTCATTTGCATAGTTGTAGCATGTGAGCTGAAAATCATTGATCAGTTCTGGTAATGATATCATGTATATGTTGAAAAGCAAAGGTGAGATGATTGATCCTTGGGGGACCCCTGCTTTTGTGAGGTAGGGTTTGGACGAGAAGGGGGGTGAGTAGATGATATTAGATCTTTTTTGAAGATAGGAAGTAATTCAGTCGAGAGCAGTCCCTTGTATGCTGGATTCGTGGAGTCTTTGAATTAGGGTGTCATGGTCAACCATATCAAAGGCAGCCGAGAGGTCCAAGAGAAGTATTGCAGCAACTCCATTGCGGTCGACTGTGTTTTTAAGATCATCCCAGATTGCTATGAGTGCCAATTTAGTGCCTCTTCCTGGGCAGAATCCAGTTTGGAAGTCTGAAAGTATAGAATTGTCTTCAATGAATTGTGACATCTGGGCGAATGCTGCTCTTTCTATCAGTTTACCCAGGAAAGGTCCATTTGTGATTGGTCTGTAGTTGTAGGGGTCCTGCGGGTCTAGGTTTGTTTTCTTTAATAACGGTCGTATGTATGCCTTTTTCAGGTCTACAGGAAAAGTTCCTGTAGTTAAAGAGTTGTTGATGATTCTTCTTACAGGTGTGGCAGCAGAAGTAGATAAAATAATTTGACCAAATCCATAAATTCACCTTGGGATATTTGTTGGAAGGACTGTAGAGGCTGGGTTGGTTTATTCTTAGAGGGTATTTTAGGAAAGGGGTTGGTGCTGATGGTTTTCTTCTGTTTTAAATAGGAGTCCAGTGTGTCTGCCTTGGTTGTGTAATGAGTTGCCAGTTTGTTTGTGAAATATTGAGTAGTGGGATGACTTCCTTCCATGCATGTAGGGTTTCGGAATTCATTGAGAATTTTATAAAATTCCTTGGTTGTAGAGTTAGCATTTTTAATTCTGTCCGAGTAGTACCTTTTTTTAACCTTTTTTGATTGATATTTTGTATATTCTGTTAAGTTTGTGTAGCTGCAGGTTGTCTTGACTGTTGTTTGTTTTGAGACAGGTCCGCTGCAACTTTCTGATTTGTTGCTTTATCTTTTTGAGTTCTGTGCTTCTCCAAGGTGTTGGTTTTCTTTTGTCGTGTTTAGTTTTTCTGAGTGGTATTAGGATATCAAAAGTTTCCTGTAGCTACTCATAAAGTTTTGGAACTTAATTAATTGTATCTAGATCTGTGTTGGCTGTTAGTTGTGTTTCTATATCATCAAAATTGAGTTTGCTCCATGGTCGATAGGTGCACGTATATAAGTAGTTGTTGAGTGTGTTGATTTGTGGAGTTTTATGACGTAAAGTTATCAAAAGGTGGTCTGACCATGTGATTGGCGTGATGCTATGACTGGTATCTAGTTCAAGCTTAGCAAAAATGACATCTAGGATGTATCCAGCCATGTGTGTGGGATTGTGTACAATCTGATGTAGGTTCAATGTGACTAGGCCAGTGGTGATAGCTTTTGGATGGGGCATATTGGGTTTGTCAAACCAAATGTTTAGATCCCCAAGAATGCATAGGTTGGAGTATAGTGTAATTAGATTTGAGACTGTATCTAGAAAAGTATCTGGGAATGTCGAGTTGTTAGGTGGAGGTCTGTAAAGGAGGAGAAAGTTACAGGCGGAAGTTGGAGTAGGGTGGCATCTGGTGAGGAAGGCTTCACAACCTTGTATGGAAATGTCTGTTTTACTGAGGTTTATTGCCTGTTTGAATATAATAGATAGTCCACCTCCTCTCTTGCCTATACGGTTTTGTGTGATGGTTTGATAGCCCAGATGAAGGGCTTCATGCAACACTGGGGCCATGTCATCTCCCAACCAAGATTCTGTTATGAATAGTAAGTCAGGTTGTGTGTCTGTGAACAGGTTGTAGATGTGGTGCTTGTTCTTTTAGAGTGATCGAGCATTTATGAGCTGGCAGTTTAGAAAAGGTGTGTTAGTGGTAGTGTTGTTTTGTTTAGGAGAAGGGTAAGTAGTATAATATGAGCTTGAAGCAGGAGTGTTGTTAGTTATGATAACTGTGTGAGGCTCACAATAGTCTTTCTTTTCAATATAGTGTTCCTCTTCCAGCAGGTTAAGGAGGCATTTTGTTGGGTCTGTGTGTGTGGGTGGTGGACTTGGTGGCTGAGAGAGACATGAAGAGTATATTGTTTTTTGTATGGTAGTCTTATTATGTAATAGACAAGGGGATGCGAGGTTGTTAAGAGTGGCATGTTGCTTATTTTGTTTGCGTCTGTTTAGTGTGGATAGAGTATGGGTTAGGGGTGGTGGAGGAGCATGTGGATCATGATTTAAGGCTCTAAATTGTGCAATGGAGGAGAGGCGAGTGAATGAAAGTTTCTGGGTTGGGGTGCTTGTGGTAGGTGTTTGTGAAGAGTGAGAAAGTAGGGGTAAAGATAGGACGGGACTTTTATTGTTGTAGTCCTGAGGGTGGGAGTGGGTTTGACAATAAGTATAATGAGAATTTGTGTTGATTTTATGTGCTGATGTGTGTGATCTGTATTGTTTTTGTGGAATAGTGAGAGGGGATGTTGATGTAGTTGTTTTCGGTGAGGGATTTGTATGTGAGTTAGTGCTGGTGAGTAGAATTGGAGTGTTAGAGGGGGTGTTGATGTGTTTTGGAGATAAATGTATGAGGTGTGTAAGAGGGGATGGTTGTGTGTCAGGGGAGTTAGTGTTAGTTGTGATAACTGCAAGAGGTAAAATGTGTGGTGGAGTGAAGTGTGGGGATTGTATGGTTGTGTGTAATTGGTGAAGAGAGGGGAAGGGTGTTTGTAGATGGTGTGTTGGAAGGCTGGGTTTGGCCATTGTTATGATAAAAGGTGGTCTGTGTGGAGCAAACGGAGGATAGTGTTGTTGGTTAGTATGAACAGATAGTTTGTATCTGGAAGGCTGAGAGAAATGTATAGTGTGGTTTTGTGTTGTGTGGGTGATGGTAGGTTGTGTTAGTGGGAGTGGACAGAGTAGTCTTTGTTGTGAGAATGCAGGTGTTTGACTGTTGTAGTTGTGGAGGATATGTGTATATGTGTTGTATAATGGGCATTGTGCTGGGTGATGGGACATTGCAATCTGTGTGCGGTCAGTTTGTAATGCATGAGTTGGATGTCTTTGCAGATAATGTGTTTGCATGTTGACTGATGTGTAGGGAGTGAAATCATTCCTGGTCATTTGAGAATTGGGCAGCATTTCTGGCCCTAGTCCCTACCAGTCCCGAACACGCCCAAACAGGCAACTGCCTGTGTCCTCTCCACCCTTTGCCTCGACGCCTGGGCTGAGACGCCCTGAGTCCTAGGCTTAATTAGCCCTACTGGCCAATGGGAACCTGGTCCTAACCCTAACCAATCCAATTTGTAACCCTGATTTAAACAACTAATGGGAGATCCAGCCCTAATCACCATTCATACCCCTAATCCTGACCACCAATCACAGCCCCAGATCCAACAACCAGATTCCCAGCCCTATTCACCAATCACAGTCCTAGAACCAGCAACCAATCAGAATCTCAGCCCTATCCACCAGTCACAGCCCTAGAATCAGCAGCCAATCAGATCCCCAGCCCTATCCACCAATCACAGCCCTAGAACCAGCAAACAATCAGAATCTCAGCCCTATCCACCAATCCCAGCCCTAGAACCAGCAACCAATTAGAATCTCAGCCCTATCCACCAATCACAGCCCTAGAAGCAGCAACCAATCAGAATCTCAGCCCTATTCACCAATTACAGCCCCAGCCCTGGAACCAGCAACCAATGGAAAGACCAGCCCCCAACAACCTATCACAACAACATATGCAACAACCAATAGGACCTTATATAAGGAGCAAGTTAACTGAAGTCCAGTCCCTGTGGCTAGGGAGGAGGCAGCTGCTGCTCTATTCAGAATCTCCTTGGATACAGACAGGCTGAATCCACACTTCCAAACTAGCAGAGTCTACTTTCCAGGTAAGGGAGAGATTGTTTAAAAACAAAACACTGGAATACTGCTTGTCGCGCAATCTGAAATGTGGCTTTTTTAAGGCAAAAAACAGGGGGAGCAGACAGTTTCTAAACATAATTTAAATCACAGAAACAGAATAAACAGTCTCCTAAAACACACTCTGCAAAATATGTAGCCTTTTTACTTAGAAAAGAGGGGGGGAGGTAATGAAGTCATGTGCCACAAACTAGAAAGGTAATTCACACAGTCACAGCAACAACAAAAAACAAAAAAATAAATACAAAAATAATAATTAAAACAAACACCACTTTAAAAGGTCAAGCTGCTTGAAACACAGAGAGTCCACAGTAAAACAGGCACGGGTAGCTGAAAAAAACACTTTTGAACAAATAATACTATTTACCCAGAAAAGTCAGGGGGCTCCTTACCTAGGTCTTTTAGAAATCCTTCAACAATGGGCTGTATTATGACACAGGGAAGATGCTGAGGCTCACAAAATGGAGGTGGCTGTCTTAGGCTTCCCTCCACAAACTTAAGGGGCCAGAGCAAGTGTGGGGGGGGAGGACCCAGGTTGCCAGGGACTCAGAGAGTCAATCAGCTAAGTCCAGTCCCTGTGGCCAGGGAGGAGGCAGCTGCTGCTCTATTCAGAATCTCCTTGGATACAGACAGGCTGAATCCACACTTCCAAGCTAGCAGAGTCTACTTTCCAGGTAAGGGAGAGATTGTTTAAAAACAAAACACTGGAATACTGCTTGTCGCGCACTCTGAAATGTGGCTTTTTTAAGGCAAAACACAGGGGGAGCAGACAGTTTCTAAACACAATTTAAATCACAGAAACAGATTAAACAGTCTCCTAAAACACACTCTGCAAAATGTATGTAGCCTTTTTACTTAGAAAGAGGGGGGGAGTATGAAGTCATGTGCCACAAACTAGAAAGGTAATTCACACAGTCACGGCAAAATAAAATAAAAACACTACTTTAAAAGGTAAAGCTGCCTGAAACACAGAGAGTCCACAGTAAAACAGGCATGGGTAGCTGAAAAAAAAACTTTTGAACAAATAATACTATTTACCCAGAAACGACTGGGGGTCCCTTACCTAGGTCTTTTAGCAATCCGTGAACACTGGGCTGTATTAGGACACAGGGAAGATGCTGAGGCTCACAAAATGGTGGCCCAGCTGGATGAATTCACAGAAGGACTAACAGCTCTTGCTCCAGAGCTTACAGTTTTCTTTAAAATACGTGTGACTGTCAGTGCCAAGGCTTGCTTTCAGTAGCAATACAAAAAACAATTGTGTATTCCCGTGTTCCTTATGAGTGGGCATTTCTACGTCAGGAATGCGTGGCTATTTCTGAAGCCATAATTCGTTACTGAATAATTCTGCTTTTTCTAATGTCGCAGTGAACGAGTAAGTCCCATTTTGCAATTCCTAATACATGGGTATTTTTTTACTATTTAGCAAGTGTCTTTTTCTAATGCCCTTTATACTGGTGAATGCATGTTGGGGGAGGAGGGTCGAGGGTGTACATGTATCAGGGTCGCTGAATGAAGTCTAAAACAAGTTTACCCCGTCTTAAAAGGAAATTACATTTGCATTTTAGTGTTTACAGCGTCAACATCTGTATCTATGAACCGGGAATTTTCAACCAGTAAACTTTGGCAGATTTAGCCTTCTGAAATTTCCCACCCAAAAGTGCATGGGTTGTGGTAAATAGACAAAAACCTGTGATTCCTGTGCAAATATGTCAAAGAATTGGGGAAAATGGGCCACTCATAATGAGAGAGTAAGATTGTTGAGTGCATATCTGCGTTCTCATTAAGTGGATACTTTTGAGTATAGTGAGCCTCAGTTTCTGAATGCTCAAGAACAAATGATTCTCAATGGCAGGTTTTAGATACCAGTGAGTGGATATTTCTTTATTTTGACCAGGAGCTTTCCTTTGCTCTTAGTGACAAGAGGTACGTACACCCAGTAGGTCGCAAGTGCATGGATATTCCTTAAACTCAAACAAAGAATTTCTGTGGTCTGAGGAGAAGGTCTGAGTTTCTAATCACCCAGGGTTATTAATCATAGCTGCAGTGCTACACGGTTTGTCTCAAAGTCACCTCTTGCTTTATGTTTCAGGATGCTCTGGAGGATGAACCCCTGGTGCTCATCATTGATCAGGCACACTACATTGATTCATTTTCCTGGCAGTTCCTGGCCAAGCTCTTTCTCACACAACCTGTCTTCTTTATTATGGCACTGTGCCCCTACCGCCATGAGAGACCCCCACCTGAGGCGGCACTGACTTTGATGAAAAGCGTGAACACTGTCTACATCTACCTGGGGCCGCTTAAACCTTCTGTCATCCCAGATCTGGCCTGCCAAACGCTGGGTGTGATCAGCATCCCCACAGAGGTGGAAATGTAAGTGCTCTATTGATGAAAAGTGTCGCTGATGAGTGGTGTGAATGAAGACTGAATCAAGTGCACAACCAATGAAATGTCTTAAATGAGGAAAGTGAATGAAGCCTGAATCAAGTGCACTCCTGACGAAGAGTGTATTTGATGGGGGTGTAATTGAAGAATGAATCAAGTGCACTCCTGATGAAGAGTGTATTTCATGAGAGGTGTGAATGAGGACTGAATCAGCTACACTACTGATGAAGAGTGTCTCTGATGAGGGTTGTGAATGAGGACTGAATCAAGTGCACTCGTGATGAAGAGTGTATTTGATGAGGGGTGTGAATGAAGACTGAATCAAGTGCACAACCGATGAAGTGTCTTTAATGAGGGGTGTTAATGAAGACTGAATCAAGTGCACTACTGATGAAGAGTGTCTCTGATGAGGGGTGGGAATAAAGACTGAATCAAGTGCACAACCAATGAAGAGTGACTTCACTACTGATGAAAAGTGTCTCCAATGAGGGGTGTGAATGATGTCTGAATCAAGTCGACTACTGAATAGTGTCTCCAATGAGGGTATGATTGAATCAAGTGCACAACCGATGAAGAGTGTCTTCGATGAGGGGTGTGAATGAAGACTGAATCAAGTGCACTACTGATCAAGAATGTCTTCGATGAGGTGTGTCAATGAGGACTGAATCAAGTGCACTACAGAGGAAGAGTGTCTCTGATGAGGGATGTGAAAGATAACTGAATCAAGTGTACTACCGATGAGGTGTGTGTCCAATGGGGGGTGTGAATGAGGACTGTAAGAAAGTACCATCTTGCCTGGCATGTTACCCCCATTTTTACTATATGTATGTTTGTTTTTGCCTATGTGTCACTGGGATCCTGCTAGTCAGGACCCCAGTGTTCGTAATGTATGCCCTGTATGTGTTCCCTGTGTGGTGTATAACTGTATCACTGAGGCTCCGCTAACCAGAACCTCAGTGTTTATGATCTCTCTGCTTTTAATATTGTCACTGCAGGCTAGTGACTAATTTTACCAATTCTCATTGCCACACTAGAACACCCTTATAATTCCGTTGTCTATGGTACCTAGGTACCCAGGGTATTGGGGTTCCAGAAGATCCCTATGGGCTGCAGTATTTCTTTTGCCACCCATAGGGAGCTCACACAATTCTTACACAGGACTGCCTCTGCAGCCTGAGTGAAATAACGTCCACGTTATTTCACAGCCATTTTTCACTGGACATATGTAACTTATAAGTCACCTGTATGTCTAACCCTCAATTGGTAAAGGTTAGGTGCAAAGTTACTTATTGTGTGGGCACCCTGGCACTAGCCAAGGTGCCCCCACATTGTTCAGGGCAAATTCCCCAGACTGTGTGAGTGCGGGGACACCATTACACGCGTGCACTACGTATAGGTCAATACCTATATGTAACGTCATCATGGTAACTCCGAACATGGCCATGCAACATGTCTAGGATCATGGAATTGTCCCCACAATACCATTCTGGTATTGGGGGGACAATTCCATGCATCCCCTGGTCTCTAGCACAGAACCCGGGTACTGCCAAACTTGCTTTCCGGGGTCTCCACTGCAGCTACTGCTGCTGCCAACCCCTCAGACAGGTTTCTGCCCCCCTGGGGCCTGGGCAGCCTGGTCCCAGGAACGCAGAACAAAGGATTTCCTCTGAGAGAGGGTGTTACACCCTCTCCCTTTGGAAATAGGTGTGAAGGACGGGGGAGGAGCAGCCCCCCCCCCCCCAGCCTCTGAAAATGCTTTGATGGGCACAGATGGCGCCCTCTCTGCATAAGCCAGTCTACACCAGTTCAGGGATCCCCCAGCCCTGCTCTGGCATGAAACTGGACAAAGGAAAGGGGAGTGACCACTCCCCTGACCAGCACCTCCCAGGGGAGGTACCCAGAGCTCCTCCAGTGTGTCCCAGACCTCTGCCATCTTGGATGCAGAGGTGTGAGGGCACAATGGACAGCTCTGAGTGGCCAGTGCCAGCAGGTGACATCAGAGACCCCTCCTGATAGGTGCTTACCTTTCTCAGTAGCCAATCCTCCTCTGTGGGCTATTTAGAGTCTCTCCACTGGGCTATTCCTCAAATAACGAATGCAAGAGCTCATCAGAGTTCCTCTGCACTTCCCTCTTTGACTTCTGCCAAGGATCGACCGCTGACTGCTCCAGGTCGCCTGCAAAACCGCAACAAAGTAGCAAGAAGACTACCAGCAACATTGTAGCGCCTCATCCTGCCGGCTTTCTCGACTGTTTCCTGGTGGTGCATGCTCTGAAGGCTGTCTGCCTTCACCCTGCACTGGAAGCCAAGAAGAAATCTCAGTGGGTCGACGGAATCTTCCCCCTGCTAAAGCAGGCACCAAACTTCTGCATCACCGGTCCTCTGGGTCCCCTCTCATCCTGACGAACGTGGTCCCTGGAACACAGGAGCTGAGTCCAAGTGTCTCCCACAGTCCAGTGGCCCCCCTATCCAAATTTGGTGGGGGTAAGTCCTTGCCTCCCCACGCCAGACAGTAATCCTGTGTACTGCGTGAACTGCAGCTGCTCGGGCTTCTGTGCACTTTTCCAAGACTTCCTTCATTCACAGCCTAGCCCAGGTCCCCAGCACTCTGTCCTGCATTGCCCAACTCGCTGAGTTGGACTCCGACGTCGTGGGACCCTCCTTTGTGACTCTGAGTTGACCCCTGTCCTCAGATCTTCTAAGTGCCTGTTCTGGTACTTGTGCGGGTGCTGCTTGCTTCTGCGGGGGCTCTCTGAGTTGCTGAGCGCCCCCTCTGCCTCCTCCTCTAAGGGGCAACCTCCTGGTCCTTTCTGGGCCAAAGCAGCACCCAAAATCCTCAACCGCGACTCTTGCAGCTAGCAAGGCTTGTTTTCGGTCTTTCTGTGTGGGAACAACTCTGCATCCTCCAGCATGCCGTGGGACATCTTCTGACCAAAGGAGAAGTTCCTGGCACCTTCTGTTGTTGCAGAATCTTTGGCTTCTTACACTCAGAGGCAGCCCTTTTGGACCTTCAGCCAGGGTTTAGTGGGTTTCTGCCCTCCCGAACACTTGCGTGACTCTTGGACTTGGTCCCCTTCCTTTACAGGTCCTCAGGTCCAGGAATCCGTCTTCAGTGTCTTGCTGGCGGTTGTTGTCCTTGCAGAATCCCCTATCTTGACTTTACTGTCTTTCTAAGGTAGTAGGGTAACTTTACTCCTACTTTCAGGGTCTTAGGGTGGGGTATCTTGGACACCCTTAGTGTTTTCTTACACTCCCAGCAACCCTCTACAACCTACACTAGGCCTGGGGTCCATTCGTGGTTCGCATTCCACTTTTGGAGTATATGGTTTGTGTTGCCCCAGGCCTATTTCTACCTATTACATTCTATTGTGATTCTACCTTCTTTGCACTACTTTTCTAACTGTTACTTACCTGTTTTTGGTTTGTGTACATATAATTTGTGCATATTACTTACCTCCTAAGGGAGGGTATTCTCTGAGATACTTTTGGCATATTGTCACTAAAATAAAGTACCTCTATTTTTAATACCTCTGAGTATTGTGTTTTGCAGTGCTATATGATATAAGTGGTATAGTAGGAGCTGTGCATGTCTCCTAGTTCAGCCTGAGCTGCTCCGCTATAGCTACCTCTATCAGCCCAAGCTGCTAGAACACCTCTATTCTACTAATAAGGAATAAGTGGACCTGGCACAAGGTTTAAGTACCACAAGGTACCCACTATAAGCCAGACCAGCCTCCTACAAGGAGCGAATCAAATGCAGAACCGATGAAGAGTGTCTCCAATGAGGGGTGTGAATGAGGACTGAATCAAGTGCACAACCAATGAAGAGTGTCTTAAATGAGGGTTGTGAATGAACACTAAATCAGCTGAACTACTGATAAAGTATATCTGATGAGAGATCTGAATAATGACTGAATCAAGTGCACTACCTATCAAGAGTCTCTGATGAGGGATGTGAATGATAACTGAATCAAGTTGACTACCGATAAAGTGTGTCTCCGATAAGGGGTGTGAATGAGGACCGAATCAAATGCACAACTGATGAAGAGTGTGTCCGATGAGGAGTGTGAACGAGGACTGAATTAAGTGCACAACCAATGAAGAGTGTCTCCGATGAGGGGTGTGAATGAACAATGAATCAAGTACACTACTGATGAAGAGTGTCTTTAATGAGGGGTGTGAATGCATAATAATTTAGGTGCACTACCAATGAAGTGTCTTTAGTGAGGAGTGTGAATGAGGACTGAATCAAGTGCACAACCGATGAAGAGTGTCTTTAATGAGGGGTTTGAATGAAGGCTGAATCAAGTGTACTACTGGTGAAGAGTGTCTCCGATGAGGGGTGTGAATGAGGACTGAATCAAGTGCACTATGAAGAGTGTCTCTGATGAGGGGTGTGAATGAAGGGTGAATTAAGTGCACTACCAATGAGGGATGTGAATGAAGACTCAATCAAGTGCACTACCGATGAAGAGTGTCTCCGATGAGGGATGTGAATGAAGACTGAATCAAGTGCACTACTGTAGGAGGCTGGCCTGGTTTATAGTGTGTACCTATGGTACTTACACCTTATAACAGGTCTAGTTATCCCTTATTGGTGAAAATTAGGCAGTGTCTAGAAGCCAGGCTCTCTAGAGGTTGCGGTAGCTGAGCAGCAAAGGCTTATCTAGGAGACATGCAAAGCTCATGCAATACCACTGTAGTAACATTACTCAAACACATGAAAGAAAACACTCAGTGTTACAAACATATAGGTACTTTATTTTGGTGACACAAATACCAAAAATACCATAGAGACTATTCTCCTTTAGGTGGTAAGTATTTCACAAATTACATACACGAGTATGCAGAAATAGGCATAAAAACAGTTAGAAAACAGTGCAATTAGTGCAAATCTCAATAGGACCTAGGTGGAACATATACTATATACTAAAAAAGTGGAATGCAAATGTTGGTTTCCCACCTAGGCAACTGTAGTGTGTAGAGGGGAGCTGGGAGAACTAGAAAACCCCAAAGGTAAGTACTAGAACGCACCTCGGTGCCCAGGAAAGCAGGAGTAAAACACAGTAACTTTCCCAGAACACACACAGAAATGAAAACAAGGATTATGCAAGAACCAGAAGAGGCTCCAACAGTGGATTCCTGGACCTGAGGACCTGTGGACGAAGGAGACCAAGTCCAAAAAGCACAGAAGAGTCCAGGAAGAACAGGAGACCCTGCTAACTCGGATGAAGGTGCAAAAGAAGAACCACTGGTGAATAAAAACAGTCAGTACTGCAGCCAAGAAGACGGAGTCGGGTTGCTGGTTGGTGTAAATGATGTCCCATGCCTGATGGAGAATTGCAGTCTGGTTTGTGTTGCTGGAGTCCTCCAACAAGCCTTGGCACAGGCAAAGCTCTTGGTTAGCGGAAAATGGCGCTGCCCGGGTCCAGGAAGGACCACGTGGACTCTACCCAGGAGGGGAAGTCAGAGGGGGCTCCCAGTGACTCAGAGAGCCCACAGAAGACCAGGAAGCATACACAGGTGTCCCACAGCATGAGGACAAAGGTGCAAAAGAGGCCCACACAGCATGACAACAAAGGCTCCCACACTGTTGGAGAACCACTCAGGAAGCTGTGCATTGCGGGATAGAGTGCTGGGGGCCGGTGCTGCAAGATTCACGAAGAACTTCATGGAAGAATGCCAACGAGCCTTGGCAACTGCAAAACATGCAGTGCATAGGGGTACTGTCTTGCGTGGGGAGGCAAGCTCTTACCTCGATCAGAGTTGGACAGGAGGACATCAAGACCGTTGTGACCACTTAATTATACCACCTGTGATGCAGGATCCATGCAGCTCAGCAAGAGAGGGGATCCACGCAGGCGGTCATCATTGCAGTAGGTGCCTTCTGAAGCAGGGGACTCCAAGGAAGATTCCTTCACTCTTCTGGTGCAGGCTGAAGACATGTTGTTGTCAGAGGATGCACAACCGGGAAACAGTAACTGTTGCTGGCAGGAGCTGCGAATACAATGTTGCAGAAGGCGTCTTGCTTCTTTGTTGCAGTTTGTAGAGTTCCTGGAGGGTCCAGATGCAGTTTCTTCGGTGAGAAGTTGAAGTGAAGGATGCAGAGTATTCCGGCTGGAGTCTTGCAATTCGAATGTGAAGAACCACCCAAAGGAGAGACCCTAAATAGCTCTGAAAGGGGAATTGGTCAGCAAACCAGGTAAGCACCTAACAGGGAGGCCTCTGACGTCACCTGCTGGCACTGGCCACTCAGATGCTCCCAGAGTTCCCTGCCAACTTAGAATTCAAGATGGCAAATCCCAGGGACCCTCTGGAGGAGCTCTAAGCACCACCCTTGGGGTGCTGATGGACAGGGGAGTGGTCACTCCGCTTTGTCCAGTTTTGTGGCCAGAGCAGGGACTGGGGGTCCCTGAACCGGTGTAGACTGGATTATGCAAGAAGGGCACCAAATGTGCCCTTCAAAGCATTTCCAGTGGCTTGGGAAGCCTACCCCTCCCAAGTCTGTAAAACCTATTTCCAAAGAAAGAGGGTGTAACACCCCTCTCCCAAAGGAAATCCTTTGTTCTGCCTTCCTGGGCTTGAGCTTTTCAAACTACAGGAGGGGAGAAACCTGTCTTGTGGTGCCAGCAGCTGGTGCTGCCTGGAAAACCTCAGAAGGCTGCATTGATAGTACTGGGGGTCCTCTAAGGAGCCCCCAGAGTGCATGGAATAATATAACCAATGCTTCCAAAAGCCTTGGGGTATGATTCCAACATGTTTGATACCAAACATGCCTATGTTCGAAGTAACCTTGATGCAGTGTAAATGGCTGTGAAAGGCTGCATGCCCCTTTTCACGCAGGCTGCAATGGCAGTCCTGCAGAAGCCTTTGCATGGGCACCCTATGGGTGGCAAAATATATGCTGCAGCCCATGGAGATCCCCTGGAACCTAGGGTACATGGGTGCCTAGGTACCATATACAAGGGACTTATAAAGGGGCACCAGTATGCCAATTGTGGGTGAAATACTGTGTTAACAGTATCCTACAACCCATTTCAGAAGGTGAGAGCATAACTACTGGGGTCGTGATTAGCAGGATCCCAGTAGACATGGTCAAGAACACTGACATCAGGCAAAACATGGGGGTAACCATGACAAGAAAGAGGGTACTTTCCTACACAAGCTCCCTCCCTAAAGAAGGGACAATAAGGCTAACCTTACCCAGATAAGTCTTCATTGTCTAAGTGGAAATATCTGGAGAGTCCATCTGCATTGTAGTGGTTAGTCCCAGGTCTGTGTTGCACTTTAATGTCCATACCCTGTAGGGAAATGGACCACCTCAACAATTTAGGGTTTTCTCCTTTCATCTGCTTAAGCCATAAGAGAGGTTTTTGGTCTGTTTGAAAAATGAAGTTAGTACCAAAGAGGTATGGTTTTAGCTTCTTCAAGGCCCAGACTGAAAAGACACGCCAATGTATTTTATCCATGAAACAAAGTGCTTTTATTCAGCTAAGACTTGTACAACCAACCCTGGCAGGTTCTGCTTCCAACTGCCTTCATCACTGCCCTCAACATTCCACCATTCCTTATACTGTTACTAGGCAACAGCTGCCCGTCATATTCTATCTACAACCCAACACATCTCCCCCTCCTACACAGGGCAAACATAAGAGCATACTTAGTCACATACATGTATATACTATTGAATAAAGTAACATGACCTAACGTACCCCAAAATAATTCAACTTATACAAATAACTGTACTGGTCATTTACCATGTTGTTACTATATCATGCCACCAAATTCTGATGATGTGCACTCACATTTAAACTATGTACAAATGGAATTATTATTTTTTTCTCGATGTCTGGAGACTCACCACGTTCCTTGACGTTGGTGACACCACAAGTTATATAATCCTTCAAATACACAGGCTTCTTCACAGATCTCTTCCCCCCTCTACCCCCATTCCTCCTTATTCACATCTTCCTCCTTGTTACTATCCACCATGCCCTTCCACTTCCGCACTTCCACTTCATTCAATTTTACCACCCTGCTCACAATCCACCTTTTGCCATCATCCAGTTCCACACTATACTCATTCACCTTCACCACTCGTTTAGGCACAGACCACCTATACAGGCCTTTCCTGGTTTTATCCCACAACTTAGTCCTCACCCAATCCCCCACATTCAAATGGCATTTCTTCCAATTCTCCTTATTTCTCTCATCGTACATCTCCTGCTTTTCACTCACACAACTCAACAATTTCCTCTCATCCACCTTATCCCTTCCGGATTTACCCATCCACCCTGGCACAGCTTTAGTACAAGGCTTCCTACCTTTCAACAACACAAACTGAGTTTCCAAGGTGAGGGAATGCAGAGTGGTGCGATAACTCCACAATAGATTATTTATCTCCTTCCTCCAATTTAGACCATTTTGTACTGATAACTGTATGTTCTCACTCAATACCCTGTTGAATCTCTCTACTAGTCCGTTCTTTCTGGGATGTGCCACAGCCATTCTAATGGGTCTAACGCCACACCCCTCCACAAAATCACTAAACTCACCAGATGTAAAGTGTGGACCATTGTCTGTCACTACCGCCTCTGGATACCCCGTCTTCTCCAGACCTCTTCACAAAATTCAATGATCACATCTGACCTCACATCCTTCACTATGCTCACCTCCGGCCATTTGGAATGATAGTCTAACGTCACTATAGCAAAGATTTTCCCATTTGTATCCAAAACAAAAGGACCACATATATCCATACCCACCTTCTGCCAGGGTTTAACTGGGAATGGAAACGGAACTACCGGAGTTCTCCCCCCCACATGAGACTTATTCCTACACGCACAACAGTTTCTTACAAACTTTGCCACATCCCGGTCTATTCCTGGCCACCAAAAATCCTCCCTCACTTTCCTTTTCATTCCCGACGTACCCATATGTCCTTCATGCAATACTTCCAATAGTTTTCCCCTTAAACCATGTTGAACAATTAACCTGTCACCTCTCCTCAACAACCCGTCTTGATCCGAAAACTCAGACCACACACTCTTAAAATCTGATATTACATTAGTAATGTCTTCCAACTCTGACCAATGTTTACCCAAATTCTTTCTTAGCACTTGCAGTTCCACATCTTCATTCACTGATTCTAGCCAAACCTCTACACTGATAGCGCTTGTTCCCTAATCTTGGACGCTTGCGACCATCCACTCCTCATCTTCCTCACCCTTTACACCTTCAATCGGTAATCTGGATACGCAATCCACAGTCACGTTATTTACACCAGGGACATACTTCATCACAAAATCATACTCTTGCAGACTGTACATCCACCTTGCTATTCTGGAAGATGCTCGACCGGCACCCTTTGTGGTAAATACATCAATTAAAGGTTTGTGTTCTCAGTTCGAACATTCTTCCCCAAACATAGTTTCTGAAATACCTTACCCCCCACCAACAGGCAAGAGCTTTTTTCTCGATAGCAGAGTATGTTACTTCTACCCCCTTCAATGTCCTGAAAGCAAATGCTATCACATGTTCTTTCCCTTTTTGTGATTGCATTAATACCACCCCCAGACCCTGCATACTCGCATCTGTTGATAATAATAGTATGATCATCTGTCATAAATGGTTTCAAGTCAACCGCATTGATTATACTTTTCTTCAATGCAGAATACGCCTGTTGACACTCCATAGACCACTCAAACCTTTGATTTTTTTTCATTAGGGAGATCAACGGTTGAGCAATTCCACAAAGTTCTTTACAAATTTTGCATAGTATTCGGCTAAACCCAAAAACGATCTCAGTTGGTCCTTATCCTTGTAATAAGTTCGTCTTTGGTTTCATACCTTCCCCCGACACCGTATGACCCACATACTGAACACACCGGCATTCAAATTTACATTTCTTCATTTCCACAGTCAGCCCCGCATTTTCCAGAATCCAACACACTTTCTTCAATACATTATCACGTTCTTTCACATTTATCGCCCACACCAACACATCATCTTGAAAAAACTTTCAGTTTTCAACTTTCCCTAGCAAATTTTGCATGATTCTCTGGAAAACCGCCAAGGCTGACGCCAACTCAAATGGCATGCGTATAAATCTAAATGCCCCTTCCGGTGTTATGGAAGACGTTAAATGTATTGAATCCGGATGCAGCATGACCTGATGGTATGCACTGGATAAGTCTAGAGTCGAAAATATCTCTCCATCCTAAATACTTGATAACAATTCATTTATGTTCGGTATCGGGTGTCTATCAATCCAGATGTTCTCATTCAAATCTCTCAAATCCACGCACATTCAGATCTTACCATTCGGTTTCTGTGCCAAAACTACTGGAGTTAACCATTCCGAGGATTCAACTTCTTCTATCATTCCCATTTCAGTTCACCTCTCAGGGCTTCCTTTAGTACCACAGGAACCCCCCCTTACTTTATGTACTTTAGGTATGGCCCCTTCTTTCAGCACAATTTATGTTGGAACTTATTCAGACATCCCAATTTATCACCAAACAACACTAGGAATTCTAACCTCCACTTCTCTGATCTTTGTTCCTCACTCCCAATGGTCAACACTTGCTCCTCCGTATTTGGATTCAACACAATCCCTAAAGCTTTTTGTTCACTCCAACCTAGTAAACACCTTCCACTCTCTACCACATAAATGTCACTGGTGATGCCCCTCTGTTTGAACTCCATTTCCCCTTAGAAATAGCCAACTATGAGTATTCTGTTTCCTCCATAACACATCAATTCAATATTGATTTAG
Organism: Pleurodeles waltl; assembly: GCF_031143425.1. Lineage (NCBI taxonomy): Eukaryota > Metazoa > Chordata > Amphibia > Caudata > Salamandridae > Pleurodeles > Pleurodeles waltl. The sequence goes on along the minus strand of NC_090441.1, from coordinate 202,339,926 downwards.
ACAAATTTACTTCCCCCACTCTCATCCACGTTTCTCTATCAATCAGTGTATACGGGGAACATGAATCCGCCCACATACCAACCGATACTCCATTCAATCTTACAAAACACCTTGGTGGTCTATATCCATCGTTACCCAGCATTAACACATCGCCATTACACGATGTATCCTTCGAAACAACATCCTGCAGCATAAGTGTAGGAAAGTACCATCTTGCCTGGCATGTTACCCCCATTTTTACTTGTGTGTCAGTTTGTTTTTGCCTGTGTCACTGGGATCCTGCTAGCCAGGACTCCAGTGCTCATAGTTTGTGGCCTATATGTGTTCCCTGTGTGGTGCCTAACTGTATTACTGACGCTACGCTAACCAGAACCTCAGTGTTTATGCTCTCTCTGCTTTTAAAATTGGCACTGCAGGCTAGTGACCATTTTCACCAATTCAGATTGGCACACTGGAAAACCCTTATTATTCCCTAGTATATGGTACCTAGGTGCCCAGGGTATTGGGGTTCCAGGAGATCCCTATGGGCTGCAGCATTTCTTTTGCCACCCATATGGAGCTCAGACACTTCTTTCACAGGACTGCCACTGCAGTCTGAGTGAAATAACGTCCACATTATTTCACAGCCATTTTACACTGCACTTAAGTAACTTATGAGTCACCTATGGGGGTCATTACAACCCTGGCGGACGGTGTTAAAGCTGCGGTAATACCGCAAACAGGCCAGCGGAAAAAAAAGGGAATTATGACCGTGGCGGAAACCGCCAACATAGACAGCCACTTTAACACTCCGACCGCCACGGCGGTACAGACAAGCAGCGCGGTGGTCACCGCCAACAGACAGGCGGAAGACAAAGTACCGCCCACAGTATTACAACACACCAATCCGCCACCTTTTCCGGGGCGGATTCACCGTGGATAAAAACATGGCGGAAACAGCTTTTGCAATGGGAAAACGCTCACCTGAACACACTCCACGAGGAAGGAGGCTACCATGGAGCCCGAACTCCAAATACTCCCTGCGATTGTGTTCCTGCTCCTCTACGAACACCAGCAACGGCGGCGCCGAAGACAACAGTGAGTACTGCACCTACGACATAGGAGAGGGGGGAGGCAAAAGTCAGGGACACACACATGCAACACCCCCACTCCCACCCCGACCCTCACCCACTACAACACACACACCAATGCATATCCAAACATCACAGTAACAACCCCCAACCCCCCTGGAAGAATGCAAAGACAAAAGGAAATGAGTGCAACCATTGTAATATATCAAAATACAGTAAGCTCATATATACAGAAATATATACACATTAAAAATATATACATCACGATTAGTAGTGCAGGTATGCACATTTCAATGTCCGTGGACCACTGGGCCCACAATGCATGGGCAAGGCCCACACTAGATACCTGTCCACAAACGGAGAGAACACTGCCGGGGCATCAGATAGAAATACAACAGGCACCTCAGGGGGAAAGGAAGGGGGGCACCTCAGCCGGATGACTGCACCACGCCAGTTCCACGACGGGGCTCCATGCCCATTGATGTATCCTGGGGAGTGCAAAGCCACAGTCTCTCAAGTCTCTACAGTGGGTGGCTTGCCCACTGTACCATCCTGGGGAGTGCAAAGCCACAGTCTCTCAAGTCTCTACAGTGGTTGGTTTGCCCACTGTACCATCCTGGGGAGTGCAAAGCCACAGTCTCTCAAGTCTCTACAGTGGTTGGTTTGCCCACTGTACCATCCTGGGGAGTGCAAAGCCACAGTCTCTCAAGTCTCTACAGTGGTTGGTTTGCCCACTGTACCATCCTGGGGAGTGCAAAGCCACTGTCTCTCAAGTCGATGCATGTCTCCACAGGTTCTGGAAGGGGACTGGTGCCCAGAGTGCTTCATCCTGTCAAGGATTCAGGTAGTGTATGCAGTTCTCCACTGGTTCTAGAGGGGGACTGGTACCTAGAGTGCTTCATCCTGTCAAGGATTCAGGTAGTGGATGCAGTTCTCCACTGGTTCTGGAGGGGGACTGGTGCCCAGAGTGCTTCATCCTGTCAAGGATTCAGGTAGTGGATGCAGTTCTCCACTGGTTCTGGAGGGGGACTGGTGCCCAGAGTGCGTCACGCTCCCCGTGACGGTCCCAGTTCTGTCACTGTCCCAGCTGCAGATGGGCTAACGATGCTTGAGTTGGCGGTCTTTGCCCTGTTCAGCGGTGCTTGACTTTGCTGTCTCTGACCTGTTCAGCGGTGCTTGCCATGGCGGTCTGTGCCTTGTTCAGCGGTGCTTGACTTTGCTGTCTCTGACCTGTTCAGCGGTGCTTGCCATGGCAGTCTGTGCCCTGTTCAGCAGTGCTTGACTTTACTGTCTCTGACCTGTTCAGAGGTGCTTGCCATGGCGGTCTTTGCCCTGTTCAGCGGTGCTTGACTTTGCGGTCTCTGACCTGTGCAGCGGTGTGTGCCATGACGGTCCCTCAGTGCCCAGCGGGGCTGTGGCTGCCGGTGGACTCCTGGGCACTGACTCTGACGGTGGTCTCCTGACCAGTGACGATAGTGCTGCCCTCCTGGGCACTGACTCTGGCGGTGGTCTCCGGACCAGTGACGATAGTGCTGCCCTCCTGTGGCAGTGGTCTCCGGACCAGTGACGATAGTGCTGCCCTCCTGGGCACTGACTCTGGCGGTGGTCTCCTGACCAGTGACGATAGTGCTGCCCTCCTGGGCACTGACTCTGGCGGTGGTCTCCTGACCAGTGACAATAGTGCTGCCCTCCTGGGCACTGACTCTGGCGTGGTCTCCGGACCAGTGACAATGGGGCTGGCGGTGGCGTCCTGGCCAGCGGGAAGGATGGCGGCCTTCTCCGCCGTGCTGCTCTTCCCAGACTTTGGAGACTTCTTCTGCCCCTTCACCACCTTGTGAGGAGTCACAGCTGACTCGGCACTCCCCATGGGACCCTTGTGAGCGGCTTTGCCGGCAGGAGTCTTCACCCTCTCCCGTCGGGCACTGTCCAACTTCTGGTGCTTTACAGGGGGTGGACTGGCAGTGCTATGGCTCCGTGTCACACTGGCTGCCCTGGTGCCCGGTGCACTCCATATACCTCTAACACGCACCACTGGAACCGGACTTTTTTTGGCTGAGGTGCTAGTACGGGACCTATGAATTGGAGGGGTGGGGGTGGTGGGAAAGAGGTCAACGTTGCTCAGGAAAAGTTTCTGTCGAACACTGGGATGGGTAGCTGGAGGGGGTCTGGGAGTGGAGGAAGAGGAGGTGGTTGTAGGAGGTGTAACTTTAGATGATTTGGGTGCAGGTGCATATTCTGGAGGCTGTCGTGAGGTGGATGGATGTTGGGTGTGTGGGTGCCTGCGTTTCTGTACTTTGGGAGGGGGCATCACAGACACACTGGGAGAGGACACAGGGGACGTGTAAATGGTAGTGGGGGTGGTGAGTGCAGGTGAGCGGGGTGTGGTGCTGGGTGTTCTGGTGCGAGTCCTAGTGGCTGTAGATGTAGTGCATGCAGGTGAGAGTGTAGACGACACTCGGAGGGAGGAGGGAGACGACGACAAGGGGGACACAGTGGAGGCAGTGGATGTTGCTGTGTCTGTATGTGGGTGATGCTTGTGTGAGTGCCTGTGGGATGTGTGGTGCCTATGTTTGCCTGAGCTGCCCTTGTGTGTTGAGGTGTGTGCATGCTGGTGTGATGGTGTGCTTGGGATAGGCTGGGGTACAGGGGACTGGGTCTGGGTGGAGGAAGTTGGAGGGGGGAGGCTAGACACAAGGACAATGGCTGCCATCAGTGCTAAGGCCAGAGATTGCAGGGTTCGATGAAGGGCAGCCTGACCAGAATGAATGCCCTCCAGGAATGCATTACCGTGTTGCAACTCCCTTTCTACACCCTGGATGGCATTCACAATGGTAGACTGCCCAACAGTGAGTGACCTGAGGAGGTCAATGGCCTCCTCACTGAGGGCAGCAGGGGTGACTGGGGCAGGGGCTGAGGTGCCTGGGGCGAAGGAGATGCCCACCCTCCTGGGTGAGCGGGCACGGAGCGAAGGCTGAGGGGCTGCTGGGAGGGCGGTGCTGGTAGGGGGGGTGGCGGCTGTACCTGTAGAAGTGGCGGGCACAGATGGTGCCGCCACCACAAGGGAGCTCCCATCGGAGGACGAGTCCGTGTCGCTGTCTGCTGATCCGGTGACCGACGTGAAGCTCCCCTCGCCCTCTGTCCCACTGGTGTATTCGGAGCCTGTGGTGAGGCCCTCCATGGCCATGTGGGATGCAGCTCCCTCGTGCTCCGGTGCCACTGTACCTCCGCCTGATTCTGATGCACAAAAGAACAGGGAGAGCACAAAAAGGGGGGGAAACAGAAGAAAGACAGGTTGAGTGCATGGCTTACCGCTACCGTTGGCGGACAATACAGACACAGCAGCCCCCTGCACTACGCCGTGCTCTTGGCCTCTACAGATGCAGTTCCTGGGATATGGCCTACATGGCTATGAGTGTCATCTGTCCACATAGATGACACAGGGGCATGTATACCTGTACTTGACACTCTACAGAGGTGGGGTGGAGTGGCACATGGCCTGCATTCCGGAGGGGCCTAGCCTACGGAACTCGCCCTGGCCTAGGGAAACCCACAGCCCTCCTCCCCCACCCAGACCCCTCCACTGCGCGCAAAGTCATCAGAATGTGAGTGTACTCACCCCCTTGTGTCTGCTGTGATGCCCTCAAGCGCCCATCCAACTCAGGGTAGGCCACCACCAGGATCCGGAACATGAGGGGGGTCAAGGTGCGATGGGCACCCCTCCCACGTTGGGAGGCCATCCCCAGCTGAGCCTCCGCCGTCTTCTTGCTCCAGCGGCGAATGTCCTCCCATCTTTTACGGCAGTGGGTGCTCCTTCTGTGGTGGACCCCCAGGGTCCGGACTTCCTTGGCGATGGCACGCCAAATATCCTTCTTCTGGTGGGCGCTGACCTACATGACATGTACAGGGGAAGAAGAGAAGTGATTAGCAACAGCACCGTCGAAGTGAGTGGCCCACATCCCTGCCCTTGCCATGTGGCTCATGCATTCACACTCCTTGATGCTCGCATAACTCTGCCCCCTTCCTACTTACATCCAGGCCTCTCCACCCAGGCATAGCCCATACAACTTGCACCCTATGTACTCACCTGTTGGTCTGGAGGACCGTAGAGTAGCGTGTACTGGGGGAGGACCCCGTCCACAAGCTTCTCCAACTCCTGTGCAGTGAAGGCAGGGGCCCTTTCCCCAGACGCACGAGCCATTGTCTCTTCCAGACCGAGGTCATAGCAGCACTTGCAGTGTAGGTCCTCTCCTGTCGAAGATCAGGTATCGAGTGATTGAACAGTTAGAAAATGGCGGTCACGTCCGCGGCGGTGACGTCCGCAGATGTGCGTATCATCACCGCCGGCGCACTTCGTCATTGGCTCCTGGGACCCATAGGGTCCAATGTTAACCAATGGAGCATTGCGCCGCGGTCTTCGACCGCCTACCGCGACGATGTACAGCGCCAGCGCAGTTATCTCACATCCAATTGTCCCAGTTTAGAGGTCAGGCAGCCGCCATTTCAGGGGCCCACATGGCTTCATTTACAACTGCGTCACACATACCTAGGCCTGGACTCAACACACTTACAGACAACTTTTTGGATTATGTTTCGTGTACTGTGTAGCTGTGGGTACACACCTCTGAGTTGCTTGACTCTGTGGTCGCTGTTGTCCTTCCTAGGCACCGTCAGCTGGGACATGTGAGGAGATGGCGGAATCCTCCGGTGTACCGACCGCTGGTGGACCTGTTGACAATGGAGGAGCGACATTTAATCATCACCTATAGGTTTGACCGTGCCACAATCCAGGAACTGTGTACCCAGTTGGAGCCAAATCTGATATCACTAATCTGCCATCCCACAGGAATCCCCCCTGAAGTGCAGGTGCTGTCAGTACTCCATTTCCTTGCAAGTGGGTCATTTCAAACAACAGTGGCCATGGCATCAGGGATGTCCCAGCCTATGTTTTCCAACGTGTTGTCCAGAGTGTTGTCTGCCCTGTTGAAACACGTGAGGAGCTACATCGTTTTCCCTCAGGTGGAGGATTTGGCTACAGTTAAAGGTGACTTCTATGCCCTGGGACATATCCCCAACATCATTGGTGCCATTGATGGGACCCATGTGGCTTTGGTCCCCCCCCACAGGAGTGAACAGGTGTACAGGAACCGGAAGAGTTATCATTCGATGAATGTACAGATGGTATGTTTGGCAGACCAGTACATCTCGCAGGTAAATGCTATGTTCCCTGGATCAGTGCATGATGCCTACATCCTGCGGAATAGCAGCATCCCGTATGTGATGGGTCAACTCCAGAGGCACCGTGTGTGGCTATTAGGGGACTCTGGTTACCCCAACCTGCCATGGCTATTGACCCCAGTGAGGAATCCCAGGACCAGGGCAGAGGAACGCTACAATGAGGCCCATGGGCAGACTAGGAGGGTGATCGAACGCACCTTCGGCCTCCTGAAGGCCAGGTTCAGATGCCTGCATATGACAGGTGGTTCCCTATTCTACTCACCAAGGAAGGTGTGCCAGATCATCATCGTCTGCTGTATGCTTCAAAATCTTGCTTTGGGACGCCAGGTGCCTTTTCTGCAGGAGGATGGTCCAGATGACGGTGTTGTGGCAGCTGTGGAGCCTGTGGACAGTGATGAGGAGGAAGCAGAGGAAGAAGACATTAATAACAGGGACTCTGTCATACAGCAATATTTCCAGTGACACACAGGTGAGAACACATTTTTTTACTATTACATTTACTTTCACACTTCTACCTCTATCCTGTCTGTCAATTTGAAGCAATATATGCTAACTGAGTGTTACATTTCCATTACGGTTTCACAGGTGTGGTTACCAACGTGTGTCATCTGCTTGCATCCTTCATGGGCTTGTGATGTGTGACATAGGTATGTTGACATTACATTTTCGAACGGATTTTGTCATTGTCATAGCTAATACACATTTTCTAAATCACAGACTGACTCCAGATTGTTTTGTGGTTCAAGGGTGTTTATTGAAGTGCTAATTATTGAAGGGGGTGGCAAAATGGTGATGGGTGATGGTGGAGGAATGTCCATGGCAGAGTCCAGTCTATTAGTCTCACAGGTGCACTGCCCATATGGGCATAGGAAGTGGAGCTGGAACAGTTCCAATCTGGACAGGGTGACAAAGTGGGACAGTGGGATGACAATCAGGATGGTCTCATTTCCTAGCGGGGGTCTTGCCATCTTGCTCTGTTCTGTTCCTGGATCTCAGGGACCGCTTGCGGGGTTGTTCTCCGTCTGCAGGGGGTGGGGTGCTGGTGTGGTGGTCCTGTGGCGGGGCGTCCTATCCACTAGCGCCGGTGGAGGTGGTGGGCAGTTCATCGTCTAGGCTAGTATCAGGGGCCCCTTGGAGTGCCATGGTGTCCCTCATGGTCTTCTGTATATCCTTCAGCACCCCTACTATGGTGCCCAGGGCGGAGCTGATGGTTCTGAGCTCCTCCCTGAACCCCAAATACAGTTTGTCCTGCATGCGCTGGGTCTCCTGAAACTTTGCCAGGACCGTCACCATCGTCTCCTGGGAGTGGTGGTATGCTCCCATGATGGAGGAGAGGGCCTCGTGGAGAGTGGGTTCCCTTGGCCTGTCCGTCCCCTGTCGCACAGCAGCCCTCCCAGTTCCCCTGTGTTCCTGTGCCTCCGTCCCCTGGACCGTGTGCCCACTACCACTGCCCCCAGGTCCCTGTTGTTGTTGGGGTGGTGGGTTATCCTGGGTTCCCTGTAGTGGTGGACACACAGCTGATTGACGTGTCCTGGGAACGGAGGTATGGGCCTGCTGGGTTGGTACTGTGCTGGTGTTACCAGAGGGTGGAAGGTCAGTGTTGGGCTGTGCCTGTGCGAGGGGAATCGACTGTCCAGAGGCCCACGATGGTCCGGGCTGGTCATCTTGATCCAGTTGGCCAGAGCTGCTGTCATCACTGTGGGCCTCTTCTGGGGATGGGGTGGAGATGTCTGGACTCTCCTGTCTGGTGACGTTGGGTAGTGGTGCTGCAGGGATGGAAAAGCATGGTTATTGCATCTGTGTGTGTCATGGTGTGCAATGGGTGGGTGAGCGTGTACCCCACTGCTAGCTTTCCTGTGTGGGGGCTTGTGTGATGATGGTTAGGGGTTGTTATGGGTATGTGCAGTGGGCATGCTTTAGTGCTGGGTGTCCATGCTTTGTTGTGTCATGCAGGGCTTGGTGCTGGGATGAGTGGTTTGTCTTATTAGTACATTAGTGAGGAGTTGGAGTGATGGGGGGGTGAGGGGGGGTGTGTGATAGCATGCAGGTAGGGTGGGGGATGTGATAGTTAAGATTTGACTTACCAGTGTCCATTCCTCCACCGACTCCTCTGAGGCCCTCTGGATGCATGATGGTCAAGACCTGCTCCTCCCATGTTGTTAGTTGTGGAGGAGGAGATGGGGGTCCGCCGCCAGTCCGCTGAATCGCGATGTTGTGCCTGGAGACCACAGAACGCACCTTCCCCCGTAGGTCGTTCCACCTCTTCCTGATGTCCTCACGATTTCTTGGGTGCTGTCCCACTGCGTTGACCCTGTCGACGATTCTTCGCCATGGCTCCATCTTCCTAGCTATGGAGGTGTGCTGCACCTGTGATCCAAATAGCTGTGGCTCTACCCGTACGATTTACTCCACCTTAACCCTGAGCTCCTCCTCCGAAAACCTGGGGTGTCTTTGGCGTGCCATGGGATGGTGTAGGTGATGTGTGGGGTGGTGTATGTGGTGATGAGTGTGGTGATGTGTGGTGGTGTGTGGTGTTTTGTGCGTGGATGTTGTGTGGGTGATGGTGTTGTGTGCCTCTGTGTGGTGGGGTTGTCTATTGCTGTGCTCTCTCTCTGTCGCCTTCGTCTGAAATGTTTGGTCGTAGGGGTTTGTGGGTGATGTGGGGGTGTGTTTTATATTGTGTTGGGTGTGTGGGAGTGGTGTTTGTATGTGTATCAGGTGTGTGTATTTGGAATTGTCCAATGTGGCGGTGTTTTGAAGATGTGTGTGTATTTTGAGCGCGGCTGTGTGTACCGCCAATGGAATACTGCGGTTGAAAGGCCGCCGCGTGGGTTCGTGTGTCGTAATAGCATGGGCGTGTTTCTGTTGGCGTGACAGTGGAGGATTTGTTTTCACCAGTTTATCACTGACCTTTGGTGTGGCGGACTTGTGTGGGTGTCTGAATTTCAGCGGATTCCGAGATGTGGGTCATAATAGCTGTGGCGGATTTCCGCGGCTGCGGCGGTGTATTGGCGGTCTTCTGCACGGCGGTAAGCGGCTTTTACCGCCAATGTTGTAATGACCCCTATATGTCTAACCCTCACCTAGTGAAGGTTTGGTGCAAAGTTACAAAGTGTGAGGGCACCCTGGCACTAGCCAAGGTGCCCCCATAGTGTTCAGGGCAATTTCCCCGGACTTTGTGAGTGTGGGGGGACACCATTACATGCATGCACTACATATAGGTCAATACCTATATGTAGCTTCACAATGGTAACTCCGAATATGGTAATGTAACATGTCTAAGATCATGTAATTGTCCCCCCATGCCAACTCTGGTATTGTGGTGCCAATCCCATGCATCCCCAGGACTCCAGCATGGGCTGGAACACAGGAGCTGGATCCAAGTGACCCCGACAGTCCAGTGGTCCTTCTGTCCAAATTTGGTGGAGGTAAGTCCTTGCTCCCCACGCCAGACAGTAATCCTATGTACTGCGTGAACTGCAGCTGCTAGGGCTTCTGTGCACTTATGCAAGAAATCCTTCATGCACAGCATAGCCCAGGTCCCCAGGACTCCGTCCTGCATTGCTCAACTCGCTGAGTTGACCACCAACTTCGTGGGACCCTCCTTTGTAGTGTTGAGACGACGGCTGTGCTCAGATTTCTTAAACACCTGTTCAAGTGCTTCTGTGGGTGCTGCCTGCTTCTGCGTGGGCTCTCTGTGCTACTGAGCGCCCCCTCTGTCTCCTCCTCCAAGGGGCGATCTCTTGGTCCTGTCTGGGCCCGGGCAGCACCCATGACTCTTGCAGCTAGCAAGGCTTGTTTGCGGTCTTTCTGCATGGAAAGAACTTTGCACCCTCCAGCACGCCATGGGACATCTTCTATGCAAAGGAGAAGTTCCTGGCATCTTCCGTTGTTGCAGAATCTTCAGCTTCTTCCACCCTGAGGCAGCCCTTTTGCACCTTCATCCGGGGTTTAGTGGGCTACTGCCTCCCCTGGACACTTGTGTGACTCTTGAACTTGGTCTCCTTCCTTTGCAGGTCCTCAGGTCCAGGAATCCATCTTCAGTGCTTTGCAGTCTGTTGTGGGACTGGGCCGCCCAGACTCTAGAAGGGCAGAACCCTGTCTGTGGGGTGACAGCAACTGTAGCTGCCAAGAAACCCCTAGAGAGCTCGTTTGACAGTACTGGGGGTCCATAGCGGAGCCCCAAGGATGCATGGAATTGGCTCCCCAATATCATATTTGGAATGGGGGGACAATTCCATGATCTTAGATATGTTACATGGCCATATTCGGAGTTACCATTGTGAAGCTACATATAGGTATTGACCTATATGTAGTGCACACATGTAATGGTGTCCCCGCACTCACAAAGTCCGGGGAAATGGCTCTTAACTATGTGGGGGCACCTTTGCTCGTGCAAGGGTGCCCTCACACTTAGTGACTTTGCACCGAACCTTCAGCAAGTGATGGTTAGACATATAGGTGATTTATAAGTTACTTAAGTGTAGTGAAAATGGCTGTGAAATAGTGTGTGCACTATTTCACGCAGGCTGCAATGGCAGTACTGTAGAAGCATTTGCATGGGCTCCCTATGGGTGGCAAAAGATATGCTGCAGTCCATAGGGATCCTCTGGAACCCCAATGCCCTAGGTACCTAGGTACCATATACTAGGGACTTATAAGGGGGCACCAGTATGCCATTTGTGGGTGAAATACTGGGTTACTGGTATGCAAGAACCATATTTTAAGGGAAAGAGCATAACTACTGGGGTCCTGATTAGCAGGATCCCAGTAGACACAGCCAAGCACACTGACATCAGGCAGTAAATGGGGGTAACCATGCCAAGAAAGAGGGTACTTTCCTACAACTACCGATGAAGATCGTCTCCGATGAGGAGTGTGAATGAAGACTGAATCAAGTGTACTATTGATGAAGTATGCCTCTGATGAGGGATGTGAATGAGGACCAAATTAAGGGCCAGATGTAGCAAGCTGTTTGCATGTCCCAAACTGCGAAAATCGCAGTTTGTGCCATGCAAACGGCCTCCCGCGATGCACATTCACAAATTTCGAGTCGGTACCGACTCGCAATTTGTGAATGTGACTCGCCAATAGGAAGGGGTGTTCCCTTCCTATTTGCGACTCGCATCACAATTCAGACTTGCTTTGTGACCGTGAATGCGGTCGCAAAGCAACTCACAGTTACCACCAGTGTCACACTGGTGGTAACTCATTCACAGAAGGGAAGGGGTCCCCATGGGACCCCTTCCCCTTTGTGAATGTCGACAAAAATATTTTTTCAGAGCAGGCAGTGGTCCTATGGACCACTGCCTACTCTGAAAAAAACTAAACGAAATGGTTTCGGTATTTTTTTCATTTTGCAACTCGTTTTCCTTTAAGGAAAACGGGCTGCAAAATGAAAAAAAAAACTGCTTTATTTAAAAAGCAGTCACAGGCATGGAGGTCTGCTGACTTCAGCAGGCCACCATCCCTGTGAGTGCAGGGCCTCGCTATGGGGTCGCAAAATGCAACCCACCTCATGAATATTGATGAGGTGGGTCTTTGTGACCCCACAGCGAGTCGCAGAAGGTGTCTGATACACCATTCTACATATGCTTTTGCGATTCTGAAATTGCGAGTCGCACCGACTCGCAATTTCAGAATCGCAAAAGCATATCTTGCTACATCTGGCCCCAAGTGCACAACCGATCAAGAGTTTCTCCGATGAGGGGTGTGAATGAGGACTGAATCAAGTGCACTACTGAAGAGTGTTTTCGATGAGGGGTTTGAATGAAGACTGAATCAAGTGCACAACCGATGAAGAGTGTCTCCGATGAGGGGTGTGAATGAAGACTGAATCAGTGGAAACGATTCTGAGACCGAGCTGCATGGTGTGATATATGTGTGTGCTGCAGCGGTCCTGTGTGTGTGAGACTCAGCTTTGACTGTAGTCATCGCTCCCAGCCTCTGTATGAGCAGGCCTGCCCCGCTCCTGACTGTGCCTTGCCTGCTCGGTGTGTGTGCGGGGAAGCGAGTGCAGCTGCTCCATGGTGCTGGTACTCCAGTGTCTCCTTATGACATCTCCCCTTCTCTGTTCAGGCTTCTGATAGAGCGCAGCTATGGCATCCCCTACTACTGCGAGGAGCTCCTGAAGAGCATGTACATCAACAAGATCATCATCATGGAGCCATTGGAAGAGGAGGATGAAGATGATGAGGAGATACTGGTCACTAAGAGGATGAGCATATCTGCCTCTCTGGCGTGGAGGAGAAGAAGCGACAGAAGAGGCTGTAAGTTCCTTTTCTACCCTGCTTACAGTTCACCACCCACAATCACTTTTCACACACTTTAATACAGCCTTTCATTCTGTACATCTCAATCTCAGGTTGTCTTTACCCCCTGCTCTGGAATACTTTGTTTTAATGGGTTCTGTTGACACCATTCTTTCTCAGGGATAAGGCATTCTTACAATAACTGGTCATACTGGATGGCCAGTGGAAATATTGCTAAAAAATTTGTGTGTATCAACTCAAACTCAACTTTCTATTTCTCACTGCACAAGCACCCATCGGTGACCAACCATTCAATCTATAGCCATAACATGTGAGGCTCCTGGAGAAGTTCAAACTTCTAGCTTTCTGCTGCTCCCTCCAATCTGGATGTTTATTCTAGATTGCATTAATCATGTTAGGCCCAGGATACTTGTATTGAGATGTCCCAAAGCTAGAGCTAATGTTCAATATTTCCCTTTAGTGTGAGCCTGTATATTATTTACCTCTTTATCCATGTTTTGTACCAGGGCAAAGGATATGTATTTTATGTTAGCCAAAGGAGGGCTATATATTGCTGCATCATCTGCGTAGAAATGTTTGTGTATGGCCAAGATGCAAAGGAACATTTTTCTTTGGTTACTCCTTTAACAATAAGATAAACAAACAGGAATGACCTGAATTACTTGCATTTGGTGCTACCAAACAGGGGCTGCTATTTTAGGGTCTGTATCTGCACTCGCACTAGAAATATGTGTGCTTAGTAGTAAAGTAGGGCAGAATCCCACCCTATGACTTACGTTTTAGCCACTTTCTTACTTCTTTCACCTCTCAGTCGTTCTACATCACCGCATATAGTGCAATGGTCCAAGCATTACAAACTACCTCTGCTACATACTATAAGAACCTAAGTTCTGAAGAGGTCTAGGCAATCTTTTGGACATATATGACAAGTTGCCTAATTCTGAACTAGAAAATAAGACAGGCAAGAAACCCATAAATAAAGGAGGACACAAGGAGAATTAGCTAAGGTTGAACAAACCAGCATCAAGAATACAGGAGGAGATATAAAGCTGTTAAGAACACCAAAAGGCTTACTTTGCTCAACACACGAGAGGGAACACACTAAACAAGGGAGTTTTTTTACAGCTGTCAGGAGCTTGTCGCAAGCACTATGAGTTCACACTCCCGAAAGAGTCTACAGAGTATACATTGTGGGTAATGTGCCTGTAAAACAAGATGGAATTCCATTCAGGATTGCTTGTAAACACAACAAGATAGAAGCATCCTGTCCTTACACAACACCCTAAGGAACCTCACAGGAAATCCCCAAGACAAGCACAGGATTCTGAATTCGGAATTCTTTCTGATAGTTCAAAACGGCCAAAATTAATTTGTGGAAAAGGCTGTCAGTGTGCTGAATATTGACTTTGCATTTTATGACCAAGTTTAAAGTTGAAATCTGGAAGTATTTACTGTACATGATAAGTTCCTCACCTAGGGGTATGGTGGGTAATATAACCACCAGTTCCCTTGAACGTGTAAGAAGGGCCTCAGTGGGAGATCTGTCTCTCCCTGAAGTTTCTTTTGTCTGTCTACTAGAGGCTGTCAGTTCCTATGCCATACAAAATATTTTTGGTACTCTTCTGTTATTGGAGACATCTTTGCTTTATCAAGACTAGAGCAGCAGATCGAGAGGCTCTTAGCTAGCAACAATTCTTCATGTGATCACCTTGCCTTTTCAAGAGCAAAGCAAGACCTGTCCAGAGGCTGACAGTAACCCTTGCATATAACTTGACAGTCTCTTGATACCATCTAGAAAACTACTGTCAGCTGTACTCTCCACAGAATGTTTGTTTCTTACAACACACAGCATACATCGTTCATTCCCAGACAATCAGTCAGGCACCGCTCCTCCGGTAAGGCGGAGGAGCGTCGCACCCTCGCCAGCAGCAGCAGCTGCAAACCTTTTACTAAAAAACGATAATTAGCATTTTTTAGTAAAGGGGCGGGGCACAGGCTGTGACGATCACTGAGGGGGAGTGCACAGCACTTCCCCTCACTGCGCACTGTGCGCTCTCCAGCCTGGCACTGTGTTGCTGGGCTGGAGAGAGCAGGCACAGGCTCCCAGTCTGCCTGGGAGCGATCTGGCTGGGCACTCCTAGCCAAACCTAGTGCTGCTCTGAGTGGTGTCAGGATCGGCCGCAGGGCAGGTGGGGAGCCTCTGTCTGCAGCCTGCCTACAGGAGAGGAGCTGAGCGGTAGTGACATGGGGGAGGCGACGATACAGGTAAGGTTTTTTTTATTAATTTCCCCCCACCTGACCCACCCGTATTTAGCACCGCGAGCCGCTCCTGCAATCAGTACGCGTTGCAGGCTGTGCAACCAACCATATAATCATTTGTTTTTTTTCTGATGCTTGGTTGAGGACACAGTTGCACCTGTCTGCCAGGCAGGCCTCACATGAGGTCACTGATAGCAAGAGCAGGTGTTAGTCAAGTGTCAAGATAGCTACTATTCAAACAACAAGGCTAATGTGTGTTTGAGATTGAAGCGCTCAGACTCACACCACTTCATGATACAGCACTTCTCTTACTCAGCACTGACTTCCCCTCTCATTGCCTCAGTACCACACAGTCTGGAGGAGTCCTTTCCCATGACTGTTATGTTCACCCGCTGAGGAAGGCAAGAACAGATGGGCGACGAACCTGCTCTCCTGACTGAGGGAGCTCCTTTTCTGGCCGCAGCAAACACCAAGGAATCTCGTTTCTAACCGAAGAAACCTCTCCTTTGACAGCAGCACAGATCAAAGAAGTTCCTTTCCTGACATAAGCAGACATTCAAAAACCTCTTTTCCATACTCTCTTATCTCAACCTCAGGGCGCCACAGTTCTGACGCCATCACTGATTAGGGTGGGGCTTTTGATTTCTTCCCTCTTGTTGTAAGTGTGCGCGCAGCTTGTCTGCTGTCCGTTAATGCTTCCCGTTTCCTTCTTTTCCTTGTGGAAAGCCTCTCTCAGGTGGCAGCTGATAAACCCACGCAAGGTGATGTCGCTGGCAGCAGACCGCCCCGAGGAGGACACCGTGTTCATCTGCACCCTGAGCGAGGCCGTCAAGCTGCAGAACATGCCGCTTCCGTTCACTCTGAAGGGTGAGTGCCATTCATCTCTGGCTGGGAGGGAGTGCATGAGGCCACAGTTCTGTAACGACTCATTCATCCCTTCAGTGGTAGACATGAGAACCTGTGCTGTGTACTGCTCCAGTTCATAGTATTAGAAAGAAGTGAAGTCGGCAGTGGGTGGTTGCGAGTGTGGGATTGCAGGCAGAGAGTGCCTGAGAACTGTCTCAGACTCACAGTTTTAGAGACACTTACAGACAAGGTGGTCCTGCAAGGGAAGTCTGTGGCTCTGGGAAGTTGATGTGGAAACGGGGGAGGACATCTAGCACCTGCATGAAAACTATCGGCAGATTGGGAATTGTTGCTGCAGGGAAGGGCTCCGAGTACCACAAGAGAGGTTCGTTGTGCAGAGGCTGCTTAGAGGTCCTTTTCTTTTGCAGTATTACATATTTCAGAGATTCACATCCTTGATTATTCACCGTCGTTAAGGAGGGACTCCCACAGTTATTATAACAAGAGTACAAAAGAAAAGCTTAGCCTAACACAGCTTAAGGCAGTGACATTTGAAACCAATGTAAATCATTTGAGAAGCGCCCTACCCCATAAGGGCCACCATTCCAGGGACACTGCCCTTCTAAATTTAAAAAGCTATGTGGATGGTAATTGTAATCACCATCTACATTTCTTGTAGAAAGCAGTGCTAAGGAAAGCAGGGCGACGGATTACATCCAACCACATTTAATGATCACCAGCCACCACTGTGTCAGATCACAACCTTGACTCGCAGCCGGGATGCAATGCAAGCCTGATTCAGTGGATGCAATCAGAATTGTACTCCTCTGGGGCTCAGAGGAATGAGTTCCTAACGTGAAATGCAAATGCAACCCTGACCTGGAGTTTTCGGGGTCTCTGACACTGAGTTATACGCCACTCAACCCTATGACGAGATGGGATAGGCTGGGGTAAAGGAAGCAGACTGGACAAAAACAGCCACAACAGCAGAGAACTCTTCAACATCGTAAAAGAGTTCTCCAACCCCAACGCCAACGCCATCACGCCCTCACAAGATCTGTGCAACTCCCTCGCCACCTTCTTCCATCGTAAGATTACCGACCTACACGACAGCTTCTGACACCAGACCCAGCCGACCAACACTGAACCCACACCACCAGCCATCACCCTCAACGCCTGGACCCACATCAACACAGAAGAGACCAAAACCACCATGAACTCAATCTACTCCGGTGCCCCCTCGCACCCCTGCCCACACTTCATCTTCAATAAAGCCGACGACATCATCGCCCCGCACCTCCAGACCATCATCAACTCCTCGTTTTCGTCTGCTACCTTCCCCGAAAGCTGGAAACACGCTGAAGTCAACGCCCTACTGAAGAAACCTACGGCTGACCCAAGCGACCTGAAGAACTTCCGCCCCATCTCGCTCCTCCCCTTCCCTGCCAAAGTCATAGAGAAGACCGTCAACAAGCAGCTTACCAACTTCCTTGAAGACAACAACCTTCTCGACCCCTCTCAATCCGGATTCCGAGCCAACCACAGCACTGAAACCGCCCTCATCTCAGTCACAGACGACATCAGAACCCTGATGGACAACGGTGAAACAGTCGCCCTCATCCTCCTCGACCTCTCGGCTGCCTTCGACACCGTCTGTCACCGCACCCTAATAACCCGCCTCCGCTCCACCGGGATCCAGGGCCAGGCCCTTGGACTGGATCGCCTCCTTCCTCTCCAACCGCTCTCAAAGAGTCTACCTCCCACCTTTTCGCTCAGACCCCACCGAGATCATCTGCGGCGTCCCACAAGGCTCCTCGCTCAGCCCGACACTCTTCAATGTCTACATGAGCCCCCTCGCGGACATCGTACGCAAACACAGCATCATCATCACCTCCTACGCCGACGACACTCAACTGATACTCTCCCTCACCAAGGACCCCACCAGCGCAAAGACCAACCTGCAAGATGGAATGAAGGACGTCGCAGATTGGATGAGACTCACCTGTCTGAAACTGAACTCAGACAAAACGGAAGTCCTCATCCTCGGTAACACCCCGACCGCCTGGGACGACTCCTGGTGGCCCACGGCCCTTGGCACCGCACCCACCCCCTCAGACCACGCAGGCAACCTCGGCTTCATCTTGGACCCACTTCTCACCATGACCATACAAGTCAACGCCGTATCCTCCTCCTGCTTCCTCACCCTCCGCATGCTCCGGAAGATCTTCCGCTGGATCCCCACCGACACCAGAAAGACCGTGACCCACGCCCTCGTCACGAGCCGCCTGGACTACGGCAACACCCTTTACTCTGGGACCACCGCAAAACTCCAAAAACGTCTGCAACGAATTCAAAACGCCTCCGCCCGCCTCATCCTCGACATACCCCGCAACAGCCACATCTCCGCCCACCTGAGACACCTGCACTGGCTTCCCGTCAGCAAAAGGATCACCTTCCGACTCCTCACCCACGCACACAAAGCCCTCCACAACAAGGGACCAGAATACCTCAACCGCCGCCTCAGCTTCTACGCTCCCACCCGTCTTCTCCGCTCCACCAGCCTCGCTCTCGCCGCCGTCCCTCGCATCCGCCGCTCCACGGCGGGTGGGAGGTCCTTCTCCTACCTGGCGGTCAAGACTTGGAACACCCTCCCCACCACCCTCAGGACCACCCAGGACCATTCCGCATTCCGGAGACTCTTCAAGACGTGGCTCTTCGAGCAACAGTAACCCCTTCCCCCTAGCGCCTTGAGACCCGCACGGATGAGTAGCGCGCTTTATAAATGTTAATGATTTGATTTGATTTGATTTGAGTGACTCGAAGAGCTGCAACAAGATGCAGAGGGGAATAGACAAGCTCAACCTGGGCATTCTGGGCAAACAGGGCTGATGCTGCACACACCCAGGTTTTCATCAAAATGTGATGCTGCTTTGCATCATTAGATGGAGGACTCGGAGGACGCAAAGTACTGCAAGCCGGGGCTGGCACCATGTCACCCTGTATGCTGCTTAATGGTACCAGAAAGATGGCAATGGCACACGCGCACAAGCGCATTTGCATAACTTAAACTGCCTGCTTGCCTGACCTTCGTGCTAGTGAATGCCACTTCAGGAAGGCTAATGCACTGCTTTCTATAAGAAATGTAGATGCTAATTGCTTTTTGCAATTACCATCCACATAGCTTTTAAATTTAGAAAGGTGGTGCCCCTTCACCCAGCAACAGGAACCAACCCTGGAAGGTGGCTGTTTTGAGGGAAGTGTCAATCATGTAAATGAGTGAAGCGCTGATCGTGGGTCTTCCCATTTTGTAAATATAGTGGGGGCGGGGCTCTGTGTGAGCCCCTGAGTGAACTGTCTTCATTATTGCTACAGTGTCCTTGATGGATATGGGATTCCATGCTGTCAGTTGATAGTCTTTGGTTGATGAGGTTAGCAGACTGTGAAGGTCAATGGGGGCAGTGGCTGATTTTCAAAGTTTTTGTAGGTCTTGGTGATTTTTCATGGAAAAGTTGGAGAGGTGGCTGCACTGTTCTTGTGTAGGGGTGATGGTTTGGGTTGCGGCTGTTGGGTTGGTGAATTTCTTGACAGTGGCGAAAAGTTTCTTATGGTTGTTGGAACTACATTCCATTCTCAAGGTCAGGGCCTTGTTCTTGGTCTTTTTAACTTGATGGTGATAGTGTCTACGTACAGACTTGAAGGTGTTTCTTGCTGTGGTTCCTTGTGCGGTTCTTCATTTCTTTGAGAGTTGTTTGCAAGCTCTATTGGATTCTCTGTGGTCAACGTTGTATCAGCTAGCTTGTTTGTCAGATCGTTTGGGTTTGGTGGTTTTTAGGTGCCCCAGGGTTTTAGACCAGGATTACAGACATCACACACATCATAAACGTCACACACTATACTATACTTTGAGCAATACAGTTAAAACAACAGTCTTATTAAAAATCCTAAAAACTCATAAAAGATCTTCCTCCAGTGCATTGTGAAACTTCTATTTTCTGCTGGGTTTGTTAGTGGCCTGGAATGTGGCCAGAATCTCCCAACTTTTCCCTAGTTGTACGCCGGTTGTTTTGCTTGCAACACCTCAAAGGTCACTTAATAGGAAACTTACTTGCTGCACTGGATTATCAAGCTGATCTTTCCATAATATCTTATTTATTGAGTTTGAGCTGACCATGTTATCAAGAGGGATCATGGGGAAATGTTTTCCAGATAGCAAAGACAGTAATCGTAGCTATTCCATTCCTGTACTTCCCATGATACCAAGAGTGCTGAACAAAATGACAAAAGAACCGTGCAACCCCATCCTCATAGCATCGTTGTGGCCCAGACAATTTTGGTACACAGGTCTACTTCTCCAATTGGAAAAACACCAGATTCCACTCAGACTCGTATTCAACCTGCTAATGATGAACAAGGGGCATGTTCTTTATCCCAATCCAAAACTTCTCAGTTTGTCAGTCTGGTTCCACCTCTGAAATATTTCAGAAGACTGTAGAGAGTTTTAGACAAAACCAGAGCTGACACAACAAATGCCACATATCGGGGTAAATGGACTAGTTTTTGCATAAAGTGTTCTGAAAACAACATCCATTCTCTTTCTTCTTGATCTCCATACTTGTTACACTTAGCACTGTTAGGTCTCTCTACTGCTTCTATCAAAGTCCACCTGGTGACTGGGCATACTGGGAATACAGCAGGCTGAGGGTGAAGTGGTAGACTGGAGGAGAGGAGGCACAGTGTTAAAGGATGTGAGGGTGGGTAGGGTGTGGGGCTGAGTGGATTGGCTAAGGACGTGAGCAGGCAGGCCGAGGGTGAAGTGGTAGACTGGAGGAGAGGAGGCACAGTGTTAAAGGATGTGAGGGTGGGTAGGGTGTGGGGCTGAGTGGATTGGCTAAGGACGTGAGCAGGCAGGCCGAGGGTGAAGTGGTAGACTGGAGGAGAGGAGGCACAGTGTTAAAGGATGTGAGGGTGGGTAGGGTGTGGGGTTGAGTGGATTGGCTAAGGACGTGAGCAGGCAGGCCGAGGGTGAAGTGGTAGACTGGAGGAGAGGAGGCACAGTGTTAAAGGATGTGAGGGTGGGTAGGGTGTGGGGCTGAGTGGATTGGCTAAGGACGTGAGCAGGCAGGCCGAGGGTGAAGTGGTAGACTGGAGGAGAGGAGGCACAGTGTTAAAGGATGTGAGGGTGGGTAGGGTGTGGGGCTGAGTGGATTGGCTAAGGACGTGAGCAGGCAGGCCGAGGGTGAAGTGGTAGACTGGAGGAGAGGAGGCACAGTGTTAAAGGATGTGAGGGTGGGTAGGGTGTGGGGCTGAGTGTATTGGCTAAGGACGTGAGCAGGCAGGCCGAGGGTGAAGTGGTAGACTGGAGGAGAGGAGGCACAGTGTTAAAGGATGTGAGGGTGGGTAGGGTGTGGGGCTGAGTGGATTGGCTAAGGACGTGAGCAGGCAGACCAAGGGTGAAGTGGTAGACTGGAGGAGAGGAGGCACAGTGTTAAAGGATGTGAGGGTGGGTAGGGTGTGGGGCTGAGTGGATTGGCTAAGGACATGAGCAGGCAGGCTGAGAGGAAAGTGGTAGGTGGAGGAGAAAGCAGGCATGCTTAGGAGAGGTGGCAGTTTGAGGAGAGAGCATGCATAGTGTTACAAGAGCTAGCATAATTGTATAGCGAGGGGTGAGTAGACCAGTGTCAGGACCCACCTGGGTGTCCAGTGGGCAAGAAGATGTGACTCTGCCACAATTGTAGTGGTTGAGGCCATTTACCGTTGCTGCTCTTGGGCTTAAACATACTAATTCACTGCAAACTCAACAACAACTTCACCTTTCAGCACTTACCCCTCAGAATAGTGGGGCGAGCACTCACAGGCTTCTCGGGAGGGCAATGTAGGGGTGAGGAGTTGCAACTCAGAGCTCAACAGATACCCAATAGCATGCAGTAATGATTGTTCAATCCAGTGCTCATCTTTAAAAAAAAAAAAAAAAGAAGTACTTTATGACACACCTAGAAATATACCCTATGGGCAGAAAGTGCATCAGTTGGCGTTTTAGAACACCAACAATATGCGCTTAAATCCACTTGTGACATTTCTCGAATCCGGCTCGTCACCGCAACCAGCACATGCACACTATGTTGGTCAGCGGGGCACCCTTGAGGATTGCAGATGCGACCCGATTTCCCCAGAGCTGTGAGCAGCACAAGTCCCATGCAAGTCTACATCTGTATTTGCTCCCAGAAGTGTGTCACAGTACCTCGTGGCACTGTGCTCTCTTGAGCACCCTTGTGGATACTCCCAAAGCTATCTATTACTCAAGCAGACACATTGGTACATACCTGTGCTCATGTCCTGAAGAGGCCTAGAATTGTAAGGCCGAAAGGCATTAACCACTAACACCAGGAGCTCGCCTCACTAGATCTACAAAACAAGGCAACAAAATTCTTTTTTCAAAGACCATTGCTCAAACTTTCTAGAGACAGTTGATTAACTACTCTCTGAACTGGCTCTTTTTAGGTAGCGAGCGCAAGCACTCTGACCTGTTGTAAACTATCTGTGGCCTTTTCACCATGCCCACAGCATGCCCATCACTATCACTCGTTCATGGACCTGCCTTTCAAAAATTCTTTGTTTGTCGCTCCTTGGATCAGTTTTGGTACCGCCGTGGCCATCAACCAACTGGAAGCTAACTTCTTTTTCCTTCTGTGTCTCTCCTTTGTGCTCACTTCATGGCGGCTGCGAATTGGCTTGCTTATTTCAGCGTTTTGTTTTTCATTTTCAATTTATATGGCAACAAAAGGCCAGTTAGGGATTTACAACGCTATTAGCTCTAACCTGAGCAAACGTGAGACCCACTGCATTGTAAATGCTTGTTCTTCCTTTCTTTCACTCGGTGACCTACCTGGAGACGGTACTTTTATTCCTTATATTCCAAATAACAGATTCAGATTATATTGTAAATTCAGCAAGGATTGTGCCAAAAGCACCACTCCAAAACAAGAGCCTACCCTGATATAATCTTCATATATTTTTCATGTAGGTGTTCCCCTTTTGCGTTTTACATGTTTGTTTATTTAAGTATGCATTTTATATTTCCTAATGAATAATTGTGAATGTTGTGAAAATATCCACATGGTTTCATAGAATTTGCTATTGCAATTTCTGGGTTTTTGCTTTTAAACTGTAAAGTGTAAATAATAATTAACAGAACATGAGAAGATGAAAAGTAATAGGTGCTTCTGTACTGAGTGTTTGTTTTAAACATTCAACAACGTTCAAGTACTATATAATCTACATTGAGGCATTGCTCGCTAGGCAGGAATCTTCGATCCAGGGATTGCAGGGTGAGGGTCGTGTAAAGACAAGGGATTTGAACAGCTTTCCATGCTGAGACCTGAGAGAATGGCATTTTGAGTTTCCAGCCATATTTTTCTGCTTGCCTGAACAGCATATCCTCGGAGGCAGAGAAATATTAAAAAACGCTGTCCTATCTTTTTTGCTCAAACGCTGCCTCCCTTGAGCTAAAAGTTACGCAGGTGTGTGCAACACTATTCAGTAAACTCAATAGACCACATTTGGTGCAAAGACCAGCTTAGTTAGCAAAGGAAAGGAATGGCTTGCAAACCAATGCAGCAAAATCCTAAAAGACAGTCTTTTCTATAGGAGCATGCCCCTTTTTGCATAGTCATCCTCATTTTTTGCTGGATTTTATTTCTAGTTTTCTGGATCCTGCACACTTGAGCCATGCTGTCCAATGCCTAGTGCATCTGTTCTCAACCTTAAAAACATGTCAAATTGGTATACACCTAACTCGCACATTTAACTTAAGTCCCTAGTTTATGGTACAAAGTGCAACCAGGGCCTGTAATTTAAATGTCACTAGTAAACTGCAGCATACATTGTGCCACTAATAAAGTGACAATGCAAAACCTGACTGCAGGCCTACCACCAGTAACCTGACTGTGCAGGGTTAAACTGCAAATTCAACCTGTCAAGTTAACCCCTACGGACAGGCTTAAACCCTACTTTTAAATATTAACAAATCACCCCCTACATATCCCCTAAATCCCCATGAAGCAGGATGCATGATATTTAAAAATAGGACATGTAAAAGGTTAATGTTAAACAGGTCCCTACAGCGATAATACCCTAAAATCCACTTTTATTGTAGTGGGATTAGCTGTTTGATAGAAAAATATCGGGACACATTATTAAAAGTAATACATTTATCTCTGCCTAGGAAACAGATAAATACTTGATTGTTGGAGGTTTTGAAATATTTATTACAAATCCACTTCATTGACAAAGTGAGATTTGTAACAAATATTTTACAAAACGTACTTTAAAAAAGTTTACTTTAGCTACATAAAGCCTCTGGAGATCTGCTTAGCTGAGCTTCCAACTCTCACCAAGGAGCTGAATAGCTCACTAATTAGGTGGAAAGTAGCACCCAAAGCTAAGGCAAAAGGCTAGGGTGTGGAGAGGTGTCCTGTTGCTCTGACAGGAACACCACCTGGACAGTGCACAGAAGCTTAATTATCTTCAAAGGGGCCTACCTTCTCACAGGCAGATGTAGCTCACACCTGGGCCAGTCACTTTCATTGTCCTTCTAGCCAGCCAGGCACGAGTCTCAGTGGGAGAGGGGCTGTCCCCAGAACCCAGACCAGTTTTGAATGACCATAAGGGAGAGCTTGCTCTTTTTCCTGGCCATACCTCTAAGGCGGGCATAGAAGCTCTACACACTGTAGGAAAGAGTCTGCCACCATGAATATGGTTAGAAAAAGGCACTGTGGGATTGTTTGCAGTAGGGCACATGGGAACTATTGCAAAAGTGGGTAGCGTTACTCCTGAGAACTTTTCTGTATTGGTCAGGGAAGAGCCAGGAGTCACCCAACACCGATAGGCTAGTGTCAGGCATACAGGTGGAACCCTGGGTCACCCTCCCAGAACACTCCTAAACCTATGGAAGACAGAGGAAAGACAGCACCTACTATTGTGACCTGTGAGGAGAACCCTAAGGGATGGACCTGCTCTTATTTGCACCCAGGATTTAAAAATGGACGCCAAGGGTCAGTTGGCTGACTTCCTGTTAAGCTGCAGGAACACAAAAACTGCAAGTAGCCTACTTTCCTGAAGATCCAAGCTGAACAGTTCCAACTGGACCAGCCTTGGACTCTGTCGCTGGCATCTGTTGGAGTGAGTCCTGACCCCCAAGTGCAGTCCTGGAACCTGTGGATGGTGTTCGAGTTTACTGCTAATGTCCAAACTGCAAAAGTTGGGACTTGAAAACTTTTCCCTAACTTCCTTGGCCTGGACCTCAATTGACATCAAATCGCCAGTCGTATCCAGCTTTATGGTTTGTCCCTCTGAAGGAGATCTGACTTCCAAAAAAAGTCTTAATATAAAAGGGCTTCACCAAGGGCAAATCTGAGCTGAAGCTGATCAACCTCAAGACCTTCCTGGGGTGCTGCTGGCAGTGTTTAATGTGTGAAAATGTATGTGGCAGGGCACTTGTCAGAAGGGCACTGCAGCTTGCTCCACCCACTGCCCCTGCCAGCGCTGCCAGTGACAGTACCCACACAACTACTAACCACAGCACTTCTTCAAGTGTGACAGTTTAGGCTTTCCCACACCCCTACAGCTATAAGAATGGCTTGGATGGCAATTAATATTTATTTTCAAAATATACTGAATGTAGGAAAATGCCTCTCATGGCATGGTTACCCCCCAAAGTTTTGCCTTTTGTTGATGCTAGTTATGATTGAAAGTGTGCTCAGACCCTGCTAACCACGCCCCAGCACCAGTGTTCTTTCCCTAAACTGTACCTTTGTCTCCACAATTGGCACAGCCCAGGCACACAGATAAGTCCCTTGTAAATGGTACCCCTGGTACCATGGGCCCTGGAGCCAGAGAAGGTCTCTAAGGGCTGCAGCATGTATTATGCCACTCTGGGGACCCCTCACTAAGCACATGCACACTGCGTCATAGATTGTGTGTGCTGGTGGGGAGAAAATGACTAAGTCGACATGGCATTCCTGTAGGAAGGTGGCCTCTTTCTAGCCTTGTTACCCCCACTTTTGGCCTGTTTGTGAGTATATGTCAGGGTGTTTTTACTGTCTCACTGGGATCCTGCTAGCCAGAGCCCAGTGCTCACAGTGGAAACCCTATGTTGTCAGTGTGTTTGATATGTGTAACTGGGATCCTGCTAGCCAGGGCCCCAGTGCTCATAAGTTGTGCCCTGTATGTGTTCCCTGTGTGGTGCCTAACTGTATCACTGAGGCTCTGCCAACCAGAACCTCAGTGTTTATGCTCTCTCTGCTTTCTAAAATTGTCACTGCAGGCTAGTGACTAATTTTACCAATTTTCATTGGCACACTGGTACACCTATATAATTCCCTTGTATATGGTACTTAGGTACCCAGGGTATTTGGGCTCCAGGAGATGCCTATGGGCTGCAGCATTTCTTTTGCCACCCATAGGGATCTCAGAAAATTCTTACACAGGACTGCCACTGCAGCCTGAGTGAAATAACGTCCACGTTATTTCACAGCCATTTTTCACTGCACATAAGTAACTTATGAGTCACCTATATGTCTAAACCTCACTTAGTGAAGGTTAGGTGCATAGTTACTAAGTGTGAGGGTACCCTGGCACCAGCCAAGGTACCCCCACATAGTTCAGGGCAATTTCCCCGGACTTTGTGAGTGCGGGGACACCATTACACGCGTGCTCTAAATATAGGTCAATACCTATATGTAGCTTCATAATGATAACTCCGAATATGGCCATGTAACATGTCTAAGATCATGGAATTGTCCCCCCATGCCAAATCTGGTATTGGGGTGCCAATCCCATGCATCCCCGGGGCTCCAGCATGGGTCCCAGGCATTGCCAAACTAGCTCTCTGGGCTTTTCACTGCAGCTAGCGCTGCTGCCAACCCAAAGACAGGTTTCTGCCCTCCGGGGGTCTGGGCAGCCCAGTCCCAGGAAGGCAAAACAAAGGATGTCCTTTGAGAGAGGGTGTTACACCCTCTCCCTTTGGAAATAGGTGTTAAGGGCCTGAGAGGAGTAGTCTCTCCTGGCCTCTGGGAATGCTTTGATGGGCACCAATGGTGTCCTCCCTGCATAAACCAGTCTACACCGGTTCAGGGATACCCAGCCCCTGCTCTGGCATGAAACTAGACAACGAAAAGGGGAGTGACCTCTCCCCTGTCCATCACCACCCCAGGGGTGGTGCCCAGAGCTCCTCCAGTGTGTCCCAGACTCCTGCCATCTTGAATGCAGAGGTGTGAGGCCACAATGGAGGCCTCTGAGTGGCCAGTGCCAGCAGGTGACGTCAGAGACCCCTCCTGATAGGCGCTTACCTGGTTAGGTGGCCAATCCTCCTCTGAGGGCTATTTGTGGGTTTCTCTTCAGATAATGATTGCAAGAGCTCACCAGAGTTCCTCTGCATCACCCTCTTCGGCTTCTGCCAAGGATCGCCCCCTGACTGCTCCGGGACGCCTGCAAAACTGCAACATTGTAGTGCCTAATCCTGCCGGCTTTTTCAACTGTTTCCTGGTGGTGCATGCTCTGAGGGCTGTCTGCCTTCACCCTGCACTGGAAGCCAAGAAGAAATCTCCTGTGAGTCGACGGAATCTTCCCCCTGCTAATGCAGGCACCAATCTTTTGCATTACCGGTTCTCTGGGTCCCCTCTCATCTTGATCAGCGTGTTCCCCGGAAGACAGGAGCTGGATCCAAGTGACCCCGACAATCCAGTGGTCCTTCTGTCCAAATTTGGTGGAGGTAAGTCCTTGCCTCCCCACGCCAGACAGTAATCCTGTGTACTGCGTGAACTGCAGCTGCTAGAGCTTCTGTGCACTTTTGCAAGGAATCCTTCGTGCACAGCATAGCCCATGTCCCCAGCACTCCGTCCTGCATTGCTCAACTCGCTGAGTTGACCACCGGCTTCGTGGGACCCTCCTTTGTAGTGTTGAGACGACTGCCATGCTCAGATTTCTTGAACCCCTGTTCATGTGCTTCTGTGGGTGCTGCATGCTTCTGCATGGGCTCTCTGTGGTGCTGAGCGCCCCCTCTGTCTCCTTCTCCAAGAGGCGACCTCCTGGTCCTTCCTGGGCCCGGGCAGCACCCATTTTCTTCAACCGCAACCTTTGCAGCTAGCAAGGCTTGTTTGCGGTCTTTCTGCGTGGAAACAACTCTGCCTCCTCCAGCACGCCGTGGGATATTTTCTGCGCAAAGGAGAAGTTCCTGGCATCTTCTGTGGTTGAAGAATCTTCAGCTTCTTCCACCCGGAGGCAGCTATTTTGCACCTTCATCTGGGGTTTAGTGGGTTCCTGCCCCCCCGAACACTTTTGTGGCTCTTGGACTTGGTACCCTTCCTTTTCAGGTCCTCAGGTCCAGGAATCCGTCTTCAGTGCTTGGCAGTCAGTTGTTGTCTTTGCAGACTCTCCTATCACGACGTTAATGTGTTTCTGGGGAAGTAGGGTAATTTTACTCCTACTTTTCAGGGTCTTGGGGTGATGTATCTTGGACACGCTTAGTGTTTTCTTACACCCCCAGCGACCCTCTACACACTACACTAGGCATGGGGTCCATTCATGGTTCGCATTAGAGCATATGGTTTGTGTTGCCCCTAGGCCTCTTGCATCCTATTGTATTCTAGACTGTTTGCACTACGTTTCTAACTGTTTACTTACCTGATTTTGGTTTGTGTGTATATTTTGTGTATTTTACCTACCTCCTAAGGGAGTATATCCTCTGTGATATTTTTGGCACATTGTCACTGAAATAAAGTACCTTTATTTTTAGTAACTCTGAGTATTGTGATTCTTATGATATAGTGCTATATGATGTAAATGGTATAGTAGGAGCTTTGCATGTCTCCTAGCTCAGCCTAAGCTGCTCTGCTATAGCTACCCCTATCAGCCTAAGCTGCTAGAACACTGCTAATCTACTAATAAGGGATAACTGGACCTGGCACAAGGTGTAAGAACCATCAGGTACCCATTATAAGCCAGGCCAGCCTCCTACAACTGCTCCCTGATAAGCATACTGCTCGACCACACTACCACAAAAAAGAGCATTAGTATTATCTAATTTTGCCACTATCAACCTCTCAAGGGAAACCCTTGCAGTCTGTGCACACTATCTCTCACTTTGGGATAGTATATACAGAGCCAATGTCCTACACTGAATTATTAAACAACTGCTGTTGTGCTCATCTCTAAAATAGACAAACTTTGTCATCATGTGACAGACTGTCATAAGCGCAGGTGTTGACAATTAAGTGCTGGTGCCGAATACCAAAAAATCAGTGGCTCAGATTAACCACTGGATACCCACTTTTGCTCCTTCCTAGCTTTCCCACTTTCTTCGACAACCGCCCAGGTGCCTTGTTCTTTAGCAACCTGCTGTCATCACCTTCCCTGCTGATGAATCGTCGACAACCACCTTGTCTCCAGAAAAGTTACAAAGTCCGAAGGTAACCCATTGGCTAGCACCTACCTGGGACCCATACCCGACCTGCCCTCTATCACGGTCAGCCTTAAACCTTAGCAATACAAGAGGATGATGGATGACTACTGAATCTTTTCAATCACTCACCCCCAGGCACAGATCTGGTTTTAATCCATGATTCTTTTGCTCATGATACCGCCCTAGTTTGGACCCAGCCATAAGCAAATCAGTCTTGACCCTGCTCCACATGGGACCAGTCCAGCCTGAACTGCCAGGCCAGGTCCTCCCTAGACCGGAAACAAGCATCTTGGGACCAGTTTCTGGGTATCACCCCTCATCAGCCAGGCTAGCTTGAGTCCAGTGGCATAGTGAGCAAGAGACCCACATCTGGGCGTAACCTGGCCACTTTAGCAACACAAAAGGATGATGGACAGAGTGCTGAAACTTTTCAAACATTCACCCCCTGTAACAGATCTGGGTTTAATCCATCGTTCTTTTGCTCGCCATGCCATCCCAATTTATACCCAGCCATATTTAAAAGAGATGCTCTAGTTTTATAAATTAGAGTGGAATTTTTATTGTATTATGTTGTTAACTTTTCAACTGTCTTAGTACGCTGAAATGCTTTACAGATTTTCTTAAGCAAAGCCTTCCTTCTCTGGGTCATAGCTCCCAAGGGTTTAAATTACTAAAACCTTTTCTAGATGTAACAAGAATAGTGAAATTATTACTGGTGGGTGGAACTACCATCCATCCCAACTAATAACCACTTTCTCGCAATTATGTTACAGTATTCCTTGTTATCTTATAGAGACTTGTAGCTGCAGAGTCCTTACCTTTAGGAATTCCTGTAATCAGCTTGGAATCTGAAGCGTTTGCAGAGGAATACCCTTGAGCGTACTGTCAGGTGGCATCGTTCACATTCGCGTGGCCTCATTGGAGCTACCTGTGATGTCACGATCGCCAATAAAGGCACTATCGAGGCACGTGGACGTCGGTTCTTTTCCTTCCGCGCCAGTTAAAGCCCAGATCCAAAAAGGAGCTACCTTTTGACTTTTTTGCAGGCCTTTTTCGACATTTTTGTTGAGACTTTTTTTCATCTGTGCAGGATTGCTTCGAGGAAGGCAGGTGGCGCCTACCACGGCGCCATCTCAGTGACTGCTCCAGGAACCCCAATTCCTTTTCATCCCACTCAAAGGAAGAGGCACAAAAAGAAGAAGTCCAAGTGGACTTCGACTTACCTTGCCCGTCAAGCCATGTCGGGAACATTGACGATCAAGGATCATGGTTCCGCGGAACCATTGCCAAGGCCCATTCCACGCCTTCCTCCTTTTCTGAAAGCAGGAGCAACCTCCAGTCAGCTTAAGGAGTTTTATGAGGCCATGAGCCTCGTATTTAAGCGTGTCAGCCCCACCGGAGCTCCTCTCGGCCCTGAGGAGTCATCAGAGGCCCCATCAGCTGCCACGTCATCGGCTTCTGCCCTGATGGGGTCTCTTGGATCCAATATCGGATCCAGAACACCATTGGGTCCACACAGTCGGCCTCCTCCAGATCCGCTTCCAACGTCGACATTCCCGGCGCCACCTGCGCCTACCGGTACGAGCCGCATTCTATTCTAATTACCAATGATCAGGAGCTGGAACAGCATTGCACAACACAGATTCCAGCGCCAATAGTGCCCACAGTTGACAGATCATTGCCTGAGCATTTCTATGAACAGCCAGGCACTGATGAGGCAAATGAGGGGTCTCAGGACCCTCTAGATGTTCAGTTAGAGCCTATGGACTGGTATGAGGAGAGGTTAGTAGAGTGGACACCTTTCCAGACGCTGACATTTTGTCACCTCCTACAGTGGCTACGGAGGAACATGCATTGTATGCATTGGTGGTACGCAGGACAGCTGAGGTCCTGGACCTTGAGCTCCTCTCAAAAAGTCAAGACTAACATCTTGATGGAGGTGCTTCAGCCCGGGGCTTCGTCATCGGAACCAATGTTGCCCTTTAATGAGCCCGTCACTGATGTCCTGCTGGGGATGTGGTCCAAACCCAGCACAGGGGCACCTGTAAACAGGACGATTGGTCGTCACCATTGCTCGACTCTGAGCGACCCTAGCTTCCTCATGCAACACCCCACCCCGGAGAACTTGGTGGCTGAGGTCTCCATTTTCCCATGGCTCCTTCCATTCTGCGTCCCCGGATAGGGACTCAAGAGGCTGGACCAATTGGTAAAGAAGATGTTTTCCTCCTCCAGCCTGGCTTTGAGGTTGGTAAACACCTCATGCCTATCGGGCCATTTTTCCCATACTCTGTGGGATATGGTGGCTCGGGTGCTGCCTCAGGTCCCGCAGAATGTGCGAGCCACTCTCTCATAGGCAGTCAAAGGTGGGAGAGACGCAGCAAAGGTTACCATCAGGTATGGTTTGGACACAACAGACTTGCTAGGTAGGCCGATTTCCTGGACAGTGGCACTTCAATGCCACGCCTTGCTACGTATCTCTGGCTTTTCGGAGGATGTCCAGGTAAACCTGATTGTCATATCCTCCAATTGGACCCACCTTTTTTGGCATGAAGGCAGATTTAGCTCTGGAATGCTTCAATGACTCCCGGGCTATGGCCAAGACCTTGGGCCTCTCGCCGAACCCTCATCAACAATCTTTTTATCGCCCCTTTTGATGCTTTGAAAGGGGATTGGCACTGCGCCATCCACCGACCCGCCAGCGTCCTCCACCAAGTCAACATCTTGTGCGGGGACACAGTCATGGTGCCTTCAGATCCCGAGGGTCTGGCCAGAACTCATCCACCACCCAGCCCCCACCTCCACAGCATTCAAGCCCTCTTAGTGTGATTGTACAACACCAAGTATATCCAGTTGGTGGGAGGATTCAACTTCATCTCTCTCACTGGCAGTCCATAACATCTGACAAATGAGTCTTGCAGATCATACAGAAGGGCTATTACCTCCCCCACCCCTCTTTCCCTCCCCTAATGTCTCCATCAAAAGAACGGAGGAGGGGGGATCTCTTAGTTTTGCTCCATGAGGAAGTTTCAGCTCTATTGGCCAAGGAAGAAAGAAAGGGTCCCGTTATCATAAGTAGGCAGTGGATGTTATTCCCACTACTTTCTAAAACCCAAAAAGAACAAGAGCCTTCGCCCTATTCTGGATTTGCGGGACATAAATATCTTCCTCAAAAACAAGAAATTCAAAATGCTCACTCTAGCTCAGGTCTTGTCTGTCCTAGACCAAGGAGACTGGATGGTAGCATTGGCTTGCAGGATGCGTATTTCCATATCTCCATCCTACCTGCCCACAGATGTTACCTGCGGGTCAAGGTGGGACACAAGCGCTTTCACTTTACTGTGCTCCCC
Source organism: Pleurodeles waltl (assembly GCF_031143425.1). Taxonomy (NCBI): domain Eukaryota; kingdom Metazoa; phylum Chordata; class Amphibia; order Caudata; family Salamandridae; genus Pleurodeles; species Pleurodeles waltl. The sequence goes on along the minus strand of NC_090441.1, from coordinate 202,307,441 downwards.
TTTGGCCTCACAAGTGCCCCTCACATGTTCACCAAGGTGACGGCGGTGGTTGCAGCTCATCTGCGCAGGCTAGGGGTTTCAGTCTTCCCCTACCTCAACAACTGGCTGTTGAAGGCTCTTTCGCCCCAGGCTGTCATCACCCACCTTCAGACTATGGTGAACCTCCCCTATTTTCTGGGGTCCACTGTTGGAGGCCGGCCCTCTATGCAGTATACAAAATCTAGTACACTATGCAGAGGGTTTAGGCAACCACACGTTGGTTTCCAGACGTAAAAATCAGACCACCTAATGCTCCAATTTTTAAGGTAGCTAGTTAGGGAGTTAGGCTAATCCAGGAGACGTGCTAAGCATTTAGGGCCATATTTATACTTTTTGACGCAGAACTGCGCCAACGCAGTTGTTCGTCAAAAATTTTAGCGCCGGCTAACGCCATTCCAAAGCACCATGCGGGCGCCTTATTTATTGAATGACGTTAGCCGGCGGAGCTGACTGGTGTGCGTCAAAAAAAATGACTCACACCAGGCAGCGCCGGCGTAGGGGAAAATGGAGCTTGGGCGTCAAAAAATGGGGCAAGTCAGGTCTGAGGCAAAATTTTCGCCTCAACCCGATTTGTGCCATTTTTTTGGACTCCCAACCCCCATTGAAATGACTCCTGTCTTAGCACAGACAGGAGTCATGCCCCCTTGCCCAATGGCCATGCCCAGGGGACATATGTCCCCTGGGCATGGTCATTGGGCATAGTGGCATGTAGGGGGGCACAAATCAGGCCCCCCTATGCCACAAAAAAAAAACCCAAAAAATACTTACCTGAACTTACCTTAAGTTCCCTGGGATGGGTCCCTCCATCCTTGGGCGTCCTCCTGGGTTGGGCAAGGGTGGCAGGGGGTGTCCCTGGGGGCATGGGAGGGCACCTCTGGGCTCCTTCCGAGCCCACAGGTCCCTTAACGCCTGCCCGGACCAGGTGTTAAAAAATGACGCAAAAGCGTCTGGACGTCATTTTTTTTGACCCGCCCACTCCCATGCGTCATTTTTGCACGGGAGTTTAAATAAGGCGCACATGCCTTAGAGTCATTTTTTAGAAGGGAACACCTACCTTGCATATCATTAACGCAAGGTAGGTGTCCACGCAAAAAAATGACGCAAACTCCAAGATCTTTGGCGCTAGACGGGTCTAACGCCAAAGTATAAATATGGAGTTAGCTTTGCGTCAGATTTGCGTAAAAAAAACTGACGCAAATCCGGCGCAAACAGAGTATAAATATGCCCCTTGCTGTTCTCACAAATCCAATCATGCACCACACACACTCAATCAATAACTCGAGACCAGAATTTATGAAAATACTTCAGACTTTGATATACATTTTAAGACCAAGATCATTAAAATACTTTAAGTACTTTTCAAGTTAGGACTGGGGAAGTAGGGTAACCTTACTCCTTTTGAAGTTTTAGGACTTTTGAGGTTTTAGCAAAGTTAATCTTTCTGTGCGTAATTACGCACCATTGAAATCAATGCACCTTTAAAAATGCAGTATAAATCACACAGTTGTAACACCAGTCTCTCCTCTTGCAGGGTGGATGCAGCAGTCGGTGGGCACACTGTGCCAGCTGGAGAGTCTCAGCTGGCTCCCGGTTCTGGCGGAAGCAGTGCTGGAGAGGTTGTTGGCACAGGCACAGGGCCACCTGGAGGGGCCACTTGGAAAAGGAGCTGGTTTGCAGGTTTGAAGATGGTGCCTTGGGGTCCCCTTGGGCGAGGCCACAAGGGGTTGGTGACCTGGGGCACACAGCAGATCCCACGATGCAAGGCTCAGGGCAGCTAGGTGCAGGGCGAGTTGGAGGGCCAGGAGCTCTCGCAACACAGTCCTTTGGAGGTGGAGGTGAGTCCCTTTGAGAGCTGCTTACAGGACAACGGGGACACTGGTCAGAGGTCCAGGGTGTTCCTAAGGTCCCTTGTAGGAAAGTACCATCTTTCTCGGCATGTTACCCCCAATTTTACATGTATGTCAGTATGTTTTTGCCTGTCCTGCTAGCCAGGTCCCCAGTGCTCATAGGTTGTGGCCTAAATGTGTATGCCTGTGTAGTGCCTAACTGTGTCACTGAGGCTCTGCTAATCAGAACCTCAGTGCTCGTGCTCTCTCTGCCTTTAAATTTGTCACTATGGGCTAGTGATTACATTTACCAATTTCAATAGGCATACTGGACCCCCCCTTTTAAGTCCCTAGTATATGGTACCTAGGTACCCAGAGCATTGGGGTTCCAGGAGATCCATATGGGCTGCAGCATTTCTTTTGCCACCCATAGGGAGCTCAGATAAACCCTTACACGGGACTGCCACTGCAGCCTGCGTGACATAACGCACACGTTATTTCACAGCCATTTTCACTGCACTTAAGTAACTTATAAGTCACCTATATATCTAACCTTCACTTGCTGAAGATTAGGTGCAAAGTTACTAAGTGTGAGGGCACCCTTGCACTAGCAAAGGTACCCCCACATAGTTCAGGGCCATTTCCCCAGACTTTGTGAGTGTGGGGACACTATTACACGTGTGCACTTCATACAGGTCAATACCTATATGTAACTTCACAATGGTAACTCCGAATATGGCCATGCAACATGTCTAAGATCATGGAATTGCCCCCCCCCCACTCCAAATCTGGTATTGGGGAGCCAATTCCATGCATCCTGGGGGCTCCACTATGGATCCCCAGTGCTGTCAAGCCAGCTCTCTCGGGTTTTCTCTGCAACTACAGTTGCTGCCACACCACAGATAGGGTTCTGCCCTCCTGGGGTCTCGGCAGCCCAGTCCCAGGAAGGTAGAACAAAGCATTTCCTCTGAGAGCAGGGTGTTACACCCTCTCCCTTTGGAAATAGGTGTTAAAGGCCGGGGAGGGGTAGCCTCTCCTAGCCTCTGGAAATGCTTTGAAGGGCACAGATGGTGCCCTCCTTGGATAAGCCACTCTACACCAGTCTAGGGAACCCCAGTCCCTGCTCTTGCGTGAAACTGGACAAAGGAAAGGGGAGTGACCACTCCCCTGTCGATCAGCACCCCAGGGATGGTGCCCAGAGCTTCTCCAGTGTGTCTCAGACCTCTGCCATTTTGTTTTCAGAGGTGTGGGGGCACTCTGGAGGCCTCTGAGTGGCCAGTGCCAGCAAGTGACGTCAGAGAACCCCTCCTGATATGTGCATACCTGACTAGATAGCCAAACCTCCTCTGAGGGCTACTTAGGGTCTCTCCTGTGGGCTTCTCTTCAGATTACAATTTGCAAGAATCCAGCAGGGCTCCTCTGCACTTCTCTCTTCGACTTCTGCCAAGGATCGACCGCTGACTGCTCCAGGACGCCTGCAAAACTGCAACAAAGTAGCCAGAAGTCTACCAGCGACATTGAAGGCCGCAATCCTGCCGGCTTTCTGAACTGTTTCCTGGTGGTGAATGCTCTGGGGGCTGCCTGCCTTCATCCTGCACTAGAAGCGATGGAATCTTCCCCCTGCTTAAGCAGACACCAAACTTCAGCTTCATCGGTGCTCTGGGTCCCCTCTAATCCTAACGAGTGTGGCCCCTGGATCACCGGATGTGGACCCTCCCCAGACAGTAATCCTGTGCACCATGTGAGCTGCAGCTACAAGGACTTCTGTGCACATTTCCAAGAAATCCTGCATGCACAGCCAAGCCTAGGTCCCCAGCACTCCATCCTGTGATGCTCAGCTCCCTGAGTTGACCTCTGGTGTCGTGGGACCTCTCTTTGCAGTGTTGAGACGACCGCCGTGTTCAGTCTTCTTGAACCCGTGTTCAAGGACTTCTGCAGGTGCTTTCTTCTTTTCAGTGGGCTCTCTACGTTGCTGAGGGCCCCCTCTGTCTCCTCTTACAAGTGGCCACATACTGGTCCTTCCCCGGAGACATGCAAAGCACCTACTATACCACTTATATCATATAGCACTATATCATAAAAATCACAAAACTCAGGGTTACTAAAAATAAAGGTACTTTATTTTAGTGACAATGTGCCAAAAATATCACAGAGGATATACTCCCTTAGGGGGTAAGTAAAAATAGAGAAAATATACACACAAACGAAAATCAGGTAAGTAAACAGTTAGAAAAGTAGTGCAAACACTGTAGTATACAATAGGATGCAATAGGCCTAGGGACAACACAAACCTTATGCTCTAAAAGTGGAACGCGAACCACAAATGGACCCCAGGCCTAGTGTAGAGTGTAGAAGGTCGCTGGGAGTGTAAGAAAACACCAAGGGTGTCCAAGATACCCCACCCCAAGACCCTGAAAAGTAGGTGTAAAGTTACCCTACTTCCCCAGAAACACACTAATGTTGTGAAAGGAGATTCTGCAAAGGCAACAACTGACTGCAAAGCACTGAAGACGGATTCCTAGACCTGGGGACCTGTAAAGGAAGGGGACCAAGTCCAAGAGTCACGCAAGTGTCCGGGGGGCAGGAGCCCACTAAACCCCGGATGAAGGTGCAAAAGGGCTGCCTCCGGGTGGAAGCTGAAGATTCTGCAACAACAGAAAAAGCCAGGAACTTCTCCTTTGCTCAGAAGATGTCCCACGGTGTGCTGGAGGATGCAGAGTTGTTTAAACGCAGAAAGACCACAAACAAGCTTTGCTAGCTGCAAAGGTCGCTGTTGAAAAAAATGGGTGCTGCCCGGGCCCAGGAAGGACCATGAGGTCGCCCCTTGGAGAAGGAGACAGAGGGGGTGCTCAGCAGCACAGAGAGCCCATGCAGAAGCGGGCAGCACTCGCAGAAGCACTTGAACAGGTGTTCAAGGAATCTGAGCACGGCGGTCATCTCAACACTACAAAAGAGGGTCCCACGAATCCGGTGGTCAACTCAGTGGGTGAGCAATGCAGGACAGAGTGCTGGGAACCTGTGTTGTGCTGTGCAAGAAGGATTCCTTGCAAGAGTGCACAGAAGCCCTAGCAGCTGCAGATCACACAGTACACAGGATTACTGTCAGGCGAGGGGAGGCAAGGACTTACCTCCACCAATTTGGACAGAAGGACCACTGGTCTGTTGGGGTCACTTGGATCCAGCTCCTGTGTTCCAGAGGCCACGCTCGTCAAGATGAGAGGGGACCCAAAGGACCAGTGATGCAGAAGTTTGGTGCCTGCGTTAGCGGGGGAAGATTCAGTTGACCCACAGGAGATTTCTTCTTGGCTTCCAGTGCGGGGTGAAGGCAGACAGCCCTCAGAGCGTGCACCACCAGGAAACAGTTGAGAAAGCTGGCAGGATTAGGCGCTACAATGTTGCTGGCAGTCGTCTTGCTACTTTGTTGCGGTTTTGTAGGCGTCCTGGAGCAGTCAGCGGTCGATCCTTGGCAGAAGTCGAAGAGAAGGATGCAGAGGAACTCTGTTGAACTCTTGCATTCGTTATCTGAAGAGAAACCCACAGGAGAGACCCTAAATGGCCCTCAGAGGAGGATTGGCCACCTAACCAGGTAAGCACCTATTAGGAGGGGTCTCTGACGTCACCTGCTGGCACCCGCCACTCAGAGGCCTCCACTGTGCCCTCACACCTCTGCATTCAAGATGGCAGAGGTCTGGGACACACTGGAGGAACTCTGGGCACCACCCCTGGGGTGGCGATGGACAGGGGAGTGGTCACTCCCCTTTCCTTTGTCCAGTTTCATGCAGGGGCTGGGAGATCCCTGAACCGGTGTAGACTGGCTTATGCAAGGAGGGCACCATCTGTGCCCTTCAAAGCATTTCCAGAGGCTGGGGGAGGCTACTCCTCCCCAGCCCTTAGAACCTATTTCCAAAGGGAGAGGGTGTAACACCCTCTCTCAGAGGAAATCATTTGTTCTGCCTTCCTGGGACTGGGCTGCCCAGACCCCAGGAGGGCAGAAGCCTGTCTGTGGATTGGCAGCAGCGCTAGTTGCAGTGAAAACCCCAGAGAGCTAGTTTGGCAGTACCCGGGGTCCATGCTGGAGCCCCGGGGATGCATGGGATTGGCAACCCAATAACAGATTTGGCATGATCTTAGGTATGTTACATGGCCATATTCGGAGTTACCATTTTGAAGCTACATATAGGTATTGACCTATATGTAGTGCACGTGTGTAATGGTGTCCCCGCAATCACAAAGTCCAGGGAAATTGCCCTAAACAATGTGGGGGCACCTTGACTAGTGCCAGGGTGCCCTCACACTTAGTAACTTTGCACCTAACCTTCACTAAGTGAGGGTTAGACATATAGGTGGCTTATAAGTTACTTTAGTGCAGTGAAAATGGCTGTGAAATAATGTGTGCACTACTTCACTCAGGCTGCAGTGGAAGTCCTGATGAAAGGTTTGTATGAGCTCCTTATGGGTGGCAAAATAAATGCTGCAGCACATAAGGATCTCCTGGAACCCTATTGCCCTGGGTACCTAGGTACCATATACCAGGGATTTTTAAGGGGGGGGGGTCCAGTGTGCCAATTAGAATTGGAATATGGAGTCACTAAAGTGTAGTGACTAATTTGGTGAGGAGTACCGTATACTAGGGACTTATAAGGGGGGGGGGGGTTCAGTGTGCCAATTAGAATTGGAAGATGGAGTCACTAAAGTGTAGTGACTAATTTGGTGAGGAGTTTGGGTTAGCAGATCTTCAGTGACACAGTTAAGGATACTGATAACACACACATAGGCCACAAACTATGAGCACTGGGGTCCTGGCATAATGGCAAAACACACTGGCAAACACACATGCCAAGTAAGATGGTATTTTCCTACAGCCTACCAGTTTGGGGATATGTTGGGGGAATTACCAGTCTTATCCTGCTGTGTAGGCATGTCATGCTGCATTGTCAGCTGCTGTGTGGCAAGTACTTGTTCCTCTCCACTCAGGAGGTGTACAATAGAGGATGTTATCTATGTTACAACTTTCCTGTCCCACAAGTGTGTGACTGCCTATGAAGACCCTCACATATGTGGTATCATAGCTGTTGGGCCTGTCCTCCTGTGTATGTGTTCAAATGGTGTGGATGTATGTATTGTTTACATGCCTTACAAGTTTGTGCCTGATTCCATTTAATTTTCCCTCTTCAGGTCACATCTCTGTCTGCAAGCTGACTTCTGTATTGTCTGTTGCCATCGTTGACACTGGAAATCTTTACAATTTGGATTTGCTTCTACTCCTGCCTGGGTGCCCCACTACATCTGTCACTTCAACATTGTTGTGGTGCTGAAATGTGTATATATTTGCTGCTTGGAAACAGGATTGCCACTACATACAATGAAGAGCCGTGCACCATGACTTGTGTGAATTTGTGTTTATTGAGTGTATGAAATCAATCAATCAATCATAGTTTATAGAGCACAGCTACTCTCCCATTAGGGTCTCAAGGCGCTTGGGGGACGGGGGGTGTAGCGTGTACCGGAGGTGGATTAGAAAAGCCATGTCTTCAGTTCCTTTGTGAAGCTGGGAAGGGAGGTGGTTTGTCTGATGTGGATGGGTAAGATGTTCCAGGTGGTGGCTGCGAGGTAGGAGATGGTGCGTCCTCCTGTTCTGGTGTACCTGATGCTGGGTACTTTTGCAAGGGAGAACTGGGTTGAGCGTAGGGTCCTGTGGGGTCACTGGACATCACAGTCAAGAGGAGTTGGGTATTGGTGTGGGTGCTGATCAGAGTGAGTGGTACAGCTGTTTGTCTCACAGGTCCTGTATCCATTTGCCCAGTATGCTGTGTTTTGGTATTGGACAGCCAACAGGGTAAAACAGTGATATACAAGGGTGACGGTTCAGAAGAAGGATCACTTTCAGGTGAGGGTATTGGTCTTGGCCTGAGGTCCTGCAGGATGTCTGGATGGGTGGCCTCTTTTGCGGCAGGGTCCCTCAGCTGCAGGGGTAAGGGTGCTGGTGGCATGTGGCTCCTCCTGCTGTGCCTCAATTCCAGTAGCAGGTGCTGATGTTGTTGCCACTGGTGTTGCCTGACTACGGGATGTGGCCTGCTGTTGGTTTGAGGATGTCCGTAGGATGTTGTTCAATTCCTTGAACTCCCCTAATATGGAGACCATGGTGGCATTGAGTGCCTGCCACTGCTGCATGGCCTTCTGGTGGTATTCCCCCTGCAACATTTGTGTGTCCTGCAAGGTGGTGTGTATCTGGCCCATCTTGTCCTGGGTTTGCTGGTAGGCTCCCAGGACTCCGGAGACGGCCTCCTGGCCAGTAGTGTCCTCTACCAGCCTCGTCCCTTGGCCCACAATTGTCCTCCCACTGGTCCTTGCCCCCTGTGCATGTGCCCCTGGTGCAGTGTGCCACTTCCCACTGACACCAGGACTGTCATCGTACTGGGTTTGCACCATTGACTCCTGCCTCTGTCCTGTGGGGCACACTGTTGTTTGATGTGACCTTCGGACACAGGTATGGCAAGGTGGGCTCTGCTTTACATTGGATGCCACAAGGGAGGTGGTTTCAGTTGCGGGCAGGGTGATGTTGGTAGTGGTGGACTGACCACTCATGCCTAATGGACCAGAATTGTCATCCATATCCAGACTTCCAGTCGAGTCGTCCCCTATTGGACCTGCTTCCAGGCCTGGGCTTTCTGTCACTGGGCTCCACTGCTCTGTGACAGTACTTGGGAGACCTGTGTAATGAGAGGTATTATGTCAGATGATGGTACTGTAGCAGTGACACACATGGTTGTATGCCATCATTGACTGGATTTGCAGGGCAGTAATGGCATGACAGTTAGCAGTTGTACTAAGCTGGCTCTTTATATACTATATCAAAATGAGATATAGTGTACACAGAGTCCTGGGGTTCCTCAGAGGCTTGACAAAGGCAATAATAGATAATACTAACACTCTATTTTTGGTAGTGTGGTCGAGCAGTTGGGCTTATCAGAGAGTAGTGTTAAGCATTTGTTGTACACACACAAGCAATAAGTGAAAACACACACTCAGTGACTTAACTCAAGACCAATAGGTTTTTATATAGAAAAATATATTTTGTTAATTTATTTTTAGAACCACAAGATTTCAGTTTGCAGGGAAGTACATTAAATGAAAGGTACTTTGCATAGCTAAGTTCAGTACTTTGAATCAAATTGGCAATGCATACAGTTTTCTTTAAAATGGCGAAAAGCTATTTTAAAATTGGACACTGCAATTTTCAACAGTTCCTGGGGGAAGATAATACAATACAGTTTTGGAGGTAAGTAATGGACTTACAGGCTCAGGCCCCCATTATGAACTTGGCAAATCGTCAAATAATGACTCATGGAGCCTCAACGCCATTGATGGCGATGAGGGCGCCATGCGCCATGATGGCGGTCGGTGGTGGGGGTGGATGCTGCTCCACCCTCACCGCCACGTCAGACCATAGACCGCCACACCTATAATGAAGCAGTTATAGGCATGGTGGTGTATGGAGAGGTAGTGATGGCAGCAAAGCAGCATCCAGGGAGCCTGTTCCCTCCCGGAGCAGCGTGACGGAAGAGGTAAGTGCTGTCCAAGAGGGAAGGGGGGAGGGGTGTGAGTGTGTCTGTGCATGGGCGTGTGTGTGAGTGTATGTGTCGGGGGATGTGTGTCTGAGGACATGTATGCATGTGTGCATGTAGGTGAATGGGTGCATGTGGATGTGGGGCATTGGGTTTGGGGGACCTGTATGTAGGGGTGGGGGGTGTGGGATGGTGAGGGTCGAGTTGGGGGAGCATACATGGGGCTTTGGGGGTGGAGGGTTGGGGGTCGGTTTTCAGGGTCCGGGAGGTAGGGATGGGGGCAGATATAGGGGTTTTGGGGGTTGGGTAGGTGTGGTGGCAAGGGGGGGCTGGCGTGTCCTGTGTATTCCTGTAACCCCAATGATTTCCGCCAAGGATTACCTGGCGGGGTATCTCTCCAGGAAATCCCTGGTGGAAATGGGATCAAAATCCCACTGCTGGTCCGGCCTCCACCACTGGGTGGAATCTGGCCTGGCCGTGGGTGGTAGTGAACTGGCTGCAACCAGCAGAATATGGTCAGAATATGGCGGACTGGACCGCCACGCTGTTGGTGGTAATTACCGCCACCGCTGGCGTGGTGGTCCAGACCGCCATGTTCACAATGACCACCTCAGTCTCTGGGGCATAGGTAGCCCAACATTGTGTCACGACCTACTCGTAGTCTGTGTCTGTGGCCCACTGTAAGTGTGGCGAGATTCTTCTTCTTGTAGGTTCTGCCTTGGCCCAAATAGGAGCGACCCTTTCTGGTAGCCACGGTGCTGCTGACGGAGGGAATGCCAAAGGCAGTCCGTGCCCTCCAGGAGGAGTCCCCGAGGGAAAAAACCCAAAAAGTGGAAAAAACCTCAAAAAAGGAACTCCTGAAACAAAAACAAAGGTAAAAGTAAATCAGAACAAAAAGGCAAAAATGACCAGGAAAAGAGAAGGGAAGCATGGGTAGGAAAGAAAAGCATAAGTTAGGAAGAAAACGAGAACGACAGAAAAGACAGAAAAAAAAATAGAAGGTAAGTGGGAGAGCAAGGGAGAGTGGGGGAATGCAGGAACTAACAGAGGCGCGCCGCGCCAATGCAGAAGCGAGGCCCCTTGGCCAATTTGGGGCCTTGACAGAGATAGGAAAAACTAGGGGCGCGGCGCGTCCTATTGCTGCGCTCCGCGTCCCGAGCTGAATATTCGGCTCGTGCAGCGGGCCGCAGCGCAACAGTAGGTCCCCCCGTCCGTAAGCCTCTGGTTTGTGTGGAAACAACCGGAAAAATTGATGAATGAGAAGAGGGGCATGAACAGAAGAGGAATCTTCCCAAGAACATTCACTAAGAGGATAGCCCTTCCGATGAATCAGATACTGAAGATGGTTCCGGAATATACGAGAGTCACATATTTCCTGTACTTCATATTCAGGTTCATCATTCACCAACAAAGAGGGAGGACATGTGTAATGTCAGGAAAAAGGATCAGATATATAGGGTTTCAACTGAGAGACATGAAAGACTGGGTGGATTTTCCAAGTTCGAGGTAAACAGAGACGGAAAGTTACAGGATTAATTTTCTGAAGAATACAAAAGGGTCCGTAGTACCGAGGCTTGAACTTATTTTAGGAAAGACGTAGGGGCAGAAATTGTGAAGATAGCCAGACTTTATCTTGGATGTGATGCGCTGGAGCCTCACTACATTTCTTATCAGCCAGTCTTTTCATGTATCTTTTAGTGACTAATAAATTGGATTGAATCAGTCTTTGAATTCTCTGTAGTCTCTTGGAAAGAGAGGTGATAGTGGGAAGAGTAGAGGAAGTCTTGGGAATAGTAGGAAAAGAAGTAGGATGGAATTCATATGAACAGAAAAAAGGAGTGACCTTGGAGGCACTCTGGACGGTAATATTGTAAGAAAACTCTGCAATGGGAAGATAAGTGCTCAGTTACTCTGGGTGGAGTTACAGAAACAACGAAGATATTGCTCAAGTCCCTGGTTGAGACGTTCAGTCTACCCATTGGTTTGAGGATAAAATTCAGAGGATAACGCTACATTGATGTTTAAGATCTTACAGAAGTGTTTCCAGAACCGTGAGATTTATTGAGGTCCCCTGTCTGACACAATGCTTTGGGGGAGACCATGGAGGTGAACAATTTGTTGAATAAAGATCTGGCTTAATTCTTGTGAGGTGGGTAATTTCTTCAAGGCAGTAAAATGAGCCATCTTAGTAAAGGAATCTACTGTTACCATTTTAACTCGGTTTGCGGCTGATGGAGGTAATGAACACATAAAGTCGGTTGATATTGTGTGCCTAGGAGCTGGTGGAACTGGTAATGGTTGAAGTAATCCTGCAGGCCTAGTATGGGGTACTTTAACTTAAGCACAAATAGGACAAGATTTCAGGTATCTTTCGGTGTCTTGTTTCAACGTAGGCCACCAGAAGGATCGAAGAAGTAATCCCTGCCTGGCTTTAATACCTCAATGACCAGTACTGGAGAATCATGACACATCTGAAGTGCCTTTTCTTGCACTTTTTTAGAAGGGAGAAATAAGATGTCCTTGTGATAGTAGTATCCTTTATGTTCGTGTCTCTTGGGATGCAGATTTTTTAGCTCTTGTTCTGAAAGGGTTGAGTATTCAGATCATATTTCATCTAGGAATGACTTAACTACAGCAATGATCTTGTCTGGTTCAAGTAGATATGGTGACGGGGTATGAGTACTATCGGGATAACGGCGAGATAGGGCATCGCGAAGAATATTTTGAGATCCTGGAATGTAGGTAACATAGAAATCTTACTGACTAAAGAAAAAGGCCCAACGAGCCTGATGACTGTTTCGGCACTGAAAATTGTGTAAGCATTGCACATTACGATGGTCCGTTCTTACTTCAAAAGGCTCCTTAGAACCCATGAGAAATTGTCTCCACTCTTGGCAGGCAGTCTTTAGTGCCAACAGTTCCCTTTCCAGTACTGAGTAATGTTGTTCAGAATCAGAGAGCACATGGGATAGATAAAAGATTGGATGCTCTAAACCATCGTCGCCTTGTTGTTGTAGTAATACTGCCCCAATGGCTTTTTCGGAAGCGTCCGTAACAACAATAAATTGTTTATTGGTGTCGGGATGTCTCAGTATGGGTGCTTGGGTGAAGGCCTGTTTTAGGTTTTGAAAGGCAGTCTCAGCTGTGTCTGTCCAGATGAACCCGTTTCGCAGACTCTTTTTTGAAAGTTTGTGTAATTTGACTGGTTTGTTTCGCAAAGTCCAGGATAAATTGAAGGTAGAAGTTGGCCAGCCCTAAGAAAAATTGAGTTTTCTTGTTAGATGAAGGGGATGGCCAATCTAGAAAGGCTTGAACCTTTTCCGGATCCATAGAGATACCAATTGGACAGATATGATAGCCCAAATCCTTCACCTCAGTCTTATCAAATTTGCATTTCTCCGGTTTACCGTAAAGTTGATGTTGCCTGAGTCTATTTAAGACTTGCTTAATGTGTGTTGAATGAAGTTCAGGGCGTCTGGAATATAGGAGGATATCGGCCAAATAAATCACTACAGTGTGGTTTAATAAATCGGAGAATATGGAATCCATAAATCTTTGAAACACTGAGGGAGCGTTAGTTAAGCCACAAGGCATTACCTTATATTCATAATGTCCAAAAGGAGTCCGAAAGGCAGTCTTCCACACATCTCCCTCCTTAATACGCAAGAGATGATAGGCTCCACAAAGATCTAATTTTGTGAACTTTTGTGCCCCTCCGACAGCCTCCAGAGTGTCTTTGATTAGGGGTAGTGGATAACGATCTTTTATGGTGATTTTATTTAATCCGCGGAAGTCTATACAAGGACGAAGATCTTTCATCTTTTTAGGTACGAAGAAGAGGGGAGCCCCCACCGGAGAAGAAGATGGTGTAATAAGACCACTGTGTAGATTTTCTTGTAGATAATTCTTGAGAATCTTTTTTTCTGGCTCAGTGAGAGAATACATTCTCCCAAAAGTAACAATTGCTCCAGGTTCCAGGGGCATGGCACATTCATAGTCTCTGTGTGGAGGTAATACGGGCTTAGATGGTTTTAGAAATACATCTTGAAATTCCAAATAGTGGCTTGGTACTTCCTAAACTGCATTAATGAAAAGCCCTACATTAGTTTCCGAGGTTATTATCTTTTTGGGAGACCAATAGGTGTCCGAGGCATAACAATGATCGTGACAGAACTGAGAAGACAAAGAAATGGTTCTGGTTTCCCAGTTAATATACGGATTGTGTCTTATGAACCAGGGAGTCCTTAGGATTATAGAATGATTGCGGAAGGAAAATAAATCAAAGGAGACATGTTCCTGATGTTTCCCAAATTGTAGACCTAAAATCGAAGTGTTAGTAACAACAGGACCGGAGGACAGTAAGGATCCATCCACAGTGTGCACTTGTTCAGGAATTTGTAGTGTTTTAGCCCAGGTCATATCCATATAAATGCCACTAGCTCCACAATCTAATAATGGCAGAGTTCTTTCTTCACGACCATCAGGTAATTGCAGGATCACAGGTACCATAAATAAAATAGTGGCATTTTCATTGGAAGAACTGATGAAAGGTAATGCAGAAGATCCCGTCCCCTCCCTTCTCAGAGAGGACGGGAAGTAGCGTTTCCCAAAGACTTCATAGGACGAACTGGACAAGTACGGAGCAGATGACCAGCGGCACCCCAATAAAGGCACAATCCTCTTCTTTTTCTATCTTCATGTTCGCTGGTTGAGAGTGGACCACAAGTAGTATCTACCTGCATAGGTTCTCCTTCGGTCTCTCTAGATATAGGTTGAGGTTATTCAGGACGATGTACAAAGACACGTGAGGTGCTTGGTTGGGAAGGTGCTTGATTCTTTTTTTTCTCCAGACGACGTTCTTGGAGACGATATTCTATAGAGAGAGTTAAATCCATCAGACCTCGAAGATCTTCTACTCGGGTAGAGTGTACTAATTCGTCTTTCATTTCTTCTCGCAACCCTCTGCGAATCAGAGTTACCAGAGTACGCTCTACCCATGTTGTCTCGGCCGCCAATTGTCTGAAGCGTGTGATTTATTGGAGAACATCTTGAGTGCCTTGTTATCACAGTGCGCTTCTTCAGCAGATGCTTCCAATCCTGGGCGTTCAAACATTTGTTTGAATCTGTTCACAAAAGCTGAGTAATCAGACAACACCGGGTCGTTGGAGGCTACTATCGGAGTCACCCAGGCCAAGGCAGGAACTGATAATGCACTGATGAGATAACCCACCTTCGTCTTACCTTGTGAAAATTGTGTAGGTCTGAAAGCAAAGTAGACAGTCAGAGCATCCAGAAATTCTCACAGCTTATTTGGGTCTCCTGAAAACCGTGGAGTTGTAGTAGAGACAGTAGGAACATCAGTACTTCGGGATGCCAAGGCTTGTTGTAAAGCCACATTTACATTTCTAAATTGTTGCAGTTCCTGGGCCTCTTGCTAAATAGTTACGAGTAGGCACTGGTCAGGTTCTGCAGCAGGCGTTACGGTATCTTCCATTCTGCTTGACGAGGTCTGGTTTGTTGGGCGCTGCAATCTATCTGTCACTACCTACTCGTAGTCTGTGTCTGTGGCAAACTGGAAGTGTGGCGAGATTCTTGTAGGTTCTGCCTCGACCCAAATAGGGGCGACCCTTTCTGGTAGCCACATTGAAGCTGATGTAGGGAATGCCAAACGAGGTCCGTGCCCTCCAGAAGGAGCCCCAGAGGGAAAAAATACCAAAAGGGGGAAAAACTTCAAAAAATGAACTCCTGAAACAAAAACAAAGGTAAAAGTAAATCAGAACAAAAAGGCAAAAATGACCAGGAAAAGCTGGAACAGGATCAGAAACTCAATATCTGACTCAGAAGAACAGAAGCGAAGCTCACCACCCAAAGGAAGTGTTGCAGCACAAAGGGAAGAGGAATCACACACCTTATATACCCAAAGAACAGGCAGTGACCGACAGGAAGTAAAAGCTGCCATATTGGATTGGGATGATGTCATAGAATTCTATAGAAAAAGCACCATATTAAATAAGGTTCCAAGGCATGCAGGGAAAAGGGAAGGCATGCTGGAAAAGAGAAGGGAAACATGGGTAGGAAAGAAAGGCATAAGTTAGGAAGAAAACAAGGACGAGAGAAAAGAAGGAAAAAGAAATGGAAGGTAAGTGGGGAAGCAAGGGAGAGTGGGGAAATGTAGGAACTAACGGGGGCCAGCCGCGCCAATGCAGAAGCGAGGCCCCATGCCCAATTTGGGGCCTCGACAGAGATAGGAAAGACTAGGGGCGCAGCGCGTCCTACTGCTGCGCGCATGTCCCAAGCTAAACATTCGGCTTGTGCAGCGTGCCGCTGCGCAACACGTTGGCGGTTCACGATAACCACAAGCACTGAGCACCAGCAACACAGGGCCGGTTAGGTGCAGAGGTCAAACAGGAGACAAAATGACGTGGGCGCCTATGGAGACAGGGGGTACTCCGGTTCCGGTCTGCTTGCGGGTAAGTATCTGCGTTGTCGGAGGGCAGACCAGAGGGGTTTAGAGGAGCACAGGGGGGGGGGCAAGTAGGCACAAACATGCACCCTCAGTGGCACAGGGCAGCCGGGTGAAGGGTGCAAACAGGGCATCGGGTTCCCAGTTGAACTCTGTGGGAGTACCTGGGGGTCACTTAGGTGCTACAAGCAGGGGACAGGGGGCCTTCTCTGGCAAGCCTCTGATTTGACAGGGAGAAGGGCCACCTGATGGTCACTTCTGCACCGGTGGTTAGTTTCTCTTGAGTCTTGGGGATGTGAATGTAGTGCTTCTTCAGGCGTTGGATATCTTCGTCCCGGGCAGTCGAGGTCAGGGGGGTTCTCGGTATTCCATTTGCCATTGTCGTTGTGGAGGTGTGGAGAGGTCAGCCCAGGATGAACACTTGGTTGGAATCGCCTCGGGCTTCACTCTGGCTGGTTGGTTCCTCTGGACACGGGCTGGGGGCGTCGGGTGCAGAGTAGTTTTAGACTCTCGCTTCTGGAGTGAGGTGGGAGTCCCTTTAAAGATGGTTGCCTTTTCCTCTAGTTGGACAGGGCTGTTGTCCATGGAGTTGCTTGGTCCTCGGTGATGCAGGCAGTCAGGGGTCGCTGGTCCTGTAGAACGCGTCTCTTTTCTTTTGCAGGGTCTTTGAAGCAGGAGACGGGCCGATAGGGCTGGGACTGAGACAGTTGTCTTCTTCTCTTCTCTGCGGGGGTTTTTAGCTCAGCAGTCTTTCTTCTTTTCTTGAGGTTGACAAGAATCTAAATCTCTTGGTTCAGGGAGCCCTTAAATACAAGATTTAGGGGCGTTCTTAGGGTTAGAGGACAGTAGCCAGTGGCTACTGGCCCTGGGGGTGGCTACACCCTCCTTGTGCCAACTCTCTTTGGGGAGGGGGGGCTCATTCCTATCCCTATTGTCCCTAATCCTCCACAGCAAGATGGAGGATTTCTCCAGGAGGGGGTCACTTTAGCTCTGGACACCTTAAGGGATGTCCTTGTTTTTCCTCATTATCCCTCTGGGCTTGCCGCCAAAAGTGGGGGTTTGTCCAGGGGGCGGACATCTCCACTAGCTGGAGTGCCCTGGGGCACTGTAACATGAGGCCTGAGCATTTGAGGCTCACCGTCAGGTGTTACAGTTCCTGCAGGGGGAGGTGGGAATCACCTCCACCTAGGAAAGGCTTTGTTTCTGACCACAGAGTGCACAAAGGCACTCACCCCATGTGGCCAGAAACTCGTTTGGAAGTGGCAGGCTGGCACGGACCGGTCAGTCCTACACTACCAAGCAGGCTGATATACAGGGGGCATCTCTAAGATGCTCTCTATGTGCATTTTTCAATAAATCCCACACTGCATCAGTGTGGGTTTATTGTGCTAAGAAGTTTGATACCAAACTTCCCCGTATTCAGTGTAGCCATTATGGTGCTGTGGAGTTCGTAATGACAAACACACAGACCATATACTCAGTATGGCTATCCTGCACTTACAATGTCTAAGAATTGACATAGACACTGTAGGGGCATATTGCTCATGCAGCTATGCCCTCACCTGTGGTATAGTGCACCCTGCCTTAGGGATGTAAGGCCTGCTAGAGGGGTGACTTACATATGCCACAGGCAGTGGTTTGTGGGCATGGCACTCTGAGGGGAGTGCCATGTTGACTTTCTCTTTTCTCCCCACCAGCGAGGGATCTCTTAGGGTGGCATAATATATGCTGCAGGCCTTAGGGACCTTCCCTGGCAACAAGGCCTTTGGTCCAGGGGTACCTTTTACAAGGGACTTAACTGTGTGCCAGTGCTGTGTCAATTGGGTAACAAAGGTACAGTGTTTAGGAAAGAACACTGGTGCTGGGGCCTGGTTAGCGGGGTCCCAGCACACCTTCAGTCAAAGCTGGCATCAACACAGGGCACAAAGTGAGGGGGTAACCATGCCAACAGTGGTATTTTCCTAGAGCAGTCCACTGCTTGTGTTCCCATCAGTGGAATGTTACAGTGGGCCTATTTTGGAGGATAGTTCATGTTTGCCTTGCTACTGTCATTGGTATGTACTGATGTACATTGCTAATACTTATTGGTGATGGGGAGTGACAAGGTTTAAGGTGCAATTGCAGTGATGTGATGTGAATGTAGCAGTCATGCAAGGGTAGGGAGTGTTGCATTGTGGTAGATGTGGTACTTGCTGCAGCGTGGGGTATCCATGCACTAGGTGGGTCTATGAGGGAATGGTGTCAGTAGAGTGCTGTGGCATGCAAGGATGGGTATTGGGTCCATGGTAGGTTTGTGCACATTAGGGTGGTGTGAGAGGGTGGTGGGGGTACATGCTGTGCACAGGGACATGTTGGCTGGGGTGTACAGTAGATTTACCAGTGTCCAGTCCAGTAGGTATTCCCGTCAGCCCTTCTGGGTGTACTATGGCCAGGACCTTCTCCTTCAACAGTAACATTTCTGGGGTGGGGGGGGGGCAGTGGGGGCCGACCACCTGTCTTCATTATGGCAATTTGGTGGGTGAAAGCCATGGCCTGTACCTTCCCCCTAAGGTCGTTCCACCTCTTCCTAATGTCATCCCTTTCGTGTGGATAGTTCCCCACTGCAGTCACCCTGTTGACTATCCTTTGCCATAGGTCGTTCTTTCGGGCTATGGATGTCTGCTGGACCTGTGCTCCAAACAGTTGCGGCTCCACTCTGAGGATTTCCTCAACCATTACACTGAAGTCCTCATCTGTGAATCATGCTTTTTTTGGTGGTGCCATGGTGGTTGTGTTGTGGGTGGGGGTGTTTGTTGTGCAGGGATTCTGGGTGTGCTTTTTGTTGATGTGAGTTTGTGTAGTGGTATGTGTGTGTGCTCTGTGGTGTTTGTGTGCAGTGGAGTGTGATGCGTGTTCAGTGTGATGGAGCCTGTGGTATCTAAGTGCAGTGCCTTCTTTCAGTGTGCTCTTGCCTTGCTGTGTCAGAGTTTCTGGTTGCAAAGGGTTCTGGGTATGTGTGGGAGGGTGTTTTGTGGTGCTGTGGACAGGTGTGTGTATGTGCCTCAGGTGTTGGTAATGTCCAATGTGGTGCAGTATTCTGGTGGTGGTGCCTTTTTTTCTTGCAGCGGTTCTGACTGCCAATGCATTTCCAACTCGTTGAGTCCACGGTGCTGATTTGTGACTCGATATTTGGCGGATGGGATAGTCTCGACGTGGCGGTGCTGGTGATGCAGACGCCTCCTTCACGCCGTTGTTTCGGCGGACGGTATAGTTTTTTGGGTGTATTTTGGGCGGTGTTGTGTGGGTGACTCGTAACGTGGCGGTCTTCACTCTGCCATCACTAGTGGTCTTTCTGCAGCTGGTTGCACGGCGGTCTTCGGTGATGACTGCCAAACTCGGAATGACCACCTAAGTGAATTTTCTGAGTTAAGTGTGTGGTTGTGTAACATAACTGGTGGTAATGTAAAGCACACCAGTACCTTTGGTTGTTGTTGGTACTATATAAAACTAACCCGAAAATAAAATCCTGAAAAGCAGGTTTGGGTGTGGAGGCAATTTGGGGGATGTAGGCGATCTGTGCAATGGTAACTCAGTAGATGGGCAACATACAACAAATGCAAGCAGCTACAGGGAGTATAGGTCAAGGGAGAAGGACAGAAGTGAAATCACATGCAGCCACCAAACACGCTTGCTCTCAAATAACATTGAAGGTTGGCACAAGCAGATTAAACATAACAGGAAGGAGTACTTGAGCCAAGCTCCACTGACAAGAGAGAAACACACGATGAACAGTAGCAAATAGCATGCTACAACCAACAGAAATGAAGGAAAAGTAAGTGGCAAGCACACAAAAAATGAAAAGTAAGGGCAGGTGTAAGATTTATCAATCACTGTGCAGGCGAAACCTAAAAATTACTGACTGGATGGTACATGAGCCACAGTATAGAACTATATATGTTGTGTCTCATTGCCTGTGCCTCTTCTAAACCGGCTCTGTATTGAAGTCTTTTAAGGCCCTCATCACAGGTAACTCTCTTGATTGGCTCCATCCATATCTGTAGGCCATTTCTAATGAGGAGGGTTATTAAAAAAGGTGCAGGGGAGGCATGCAGTCTGTGGGGAGATGCGCAGTGGTTGCTGGCAGAAGGCACAAGTACTTATTTTTCCCATATCAGATATTTGCCAAGTGAAAGAGAGAAAAACACAAAGATCGGGACGACAAAGAAATAAAAAAACAGCAAAAAAATCATAAAACAGAAACCTGCAAGTGCAGGAAAAAAGGATATGGAGTGTCTGGTAGTGGATTAGAGACAACCAGCCTTGGTGTTTAATGTACAGATGTGTACTTGCCCTTGCCACTGGCTTCTGAGCAGAGTTCGGGCACCAGCACTCTTTGTTTCATAAATTAAGCACTGCTCATGAAGAGAGCCAGTGTTGTGGCTTGTAGGCACGAGTTGAGTTGTGGCCAGTTCCTAGCTTCTAGATTTAGACTCTGGGTACGTGGATTCGGGGAGTAAAAGAAGGTTGACAGAGAAGGGTTAGAGAAATGGGAGCAGTAGGACATTTGCTACCATTGTACTCTATTTCTTCAGGCAGAATTGATATGGATTAAACCACTTTTTTACTCAACAAATTGTAGGAGTATTCATTTTAACAATGGCGATGAGCTGCCTGAAGAAGAATCTAAGCGTGCAGACACGGTGTTTAAGTGTGGTGACAGCGAGGTAGAAATTACTTAAAAAACTGTGGTAAGACATTTAGGGGGTCATTACGACCCTGACGGCCGGCGGTAAGGTGGTGACCGTGGTGCAATAGCCACGGCCATACCGCCGGCCCCTCCAACATACCGCCAGGCTTCCGCCTGGCGGTCATAATCCCCAGGGCAGCCCTAGGGATTATGAGTCCCCGACCGCCAGCCTGTCCGTGGCGGTAAACACCGCCATGGAACGGCTGGTGGTAAGGGGACTTGGGGTGTCCCTGGGGGCCCCTGCACTGCCCATGCACTTGGCATGGGCAGTGCAGGGGCCCCCAGGCATAGCCCGTCGCGCATTTCACTGCCCGAATTTCGGGCAGTGAAATGCGTGATGGGTGCTACTGCACCCGCTGCACATCAGCATTGCTGCCGGCTCTATTACGAGCCGGCAGCAATGTTGATGTGACATTTCCGCTGGGCCAGCGGACGGTAACACTGTTACCGTCCGCTGGCCCAGCGGAAATGTCATAATAGGGAGCCAGGAATACCGCCGGCAATGGCGGTATTCTGTCTCCCGCAGCCTCGGCGGTCTTTTTCCAAGACCGCCAAGGTTGTAATGACCCCCTTAATATATAATTCTACTGCAACAGCAAAAAGGCAACTGTACGGTCATTCAGCATTGCCTTTTGTGGGAGACAAGCCGCAGAGATTTTGCTGGCATTTGGAGAGACGTGCATTTAAGTCTCCACGAGCATTCGAAGATGCGCGTCATTTTGATGTTCACGAGCGCTCAAGTTCCGTCAAAACATTAGAACGCACACACGTGTTCATGACGTTACGGCAATAGGCACGCCCTTAGTTGATGCCGATGCAAACTGTTGACCTACGCATTGTCAAGGAGAACAACATATTCAATTATGGTGCCAGGAATAGTTAACCACGGAGAAAGGCACACCATTACATGAATGTACAGCAGTTGTATGTATTTCAGGATGCCTACACATGGATATTGACGGCGATAAGCACGCCATAATTTTTTTTAAAAGGAGAGAAATTAATTTTGCTGTACTTATTTACATACAAATCAGATGTGTGCTTAGAAAAATTGCTGTGATAGGCACAGCTATTGTATTTTATGAATATATAAATTTCAGAATAGTAAAAAATGTGTTTATTGTTTAAGAAATGAGTTCATCAAAACCAACTCATTCTGTAGCTGCACACAATCTCACTATCAGCCCTCCTGCATCTTTTTGGTCTTCAGGTACTGAACCTATCTTAAAATGGGAAGAGTGGAAAGAATAATTTTTAAATTACATTGCGGTAATTGCTGAGAAGAACACAATGTCAGCAGAACAGAAACAAAGATTACTTTTACATGCTTTAGGTCCCATTGGGCTTAAAACTTACAATCAGATGAATAAAATGGAAGTGACCAGCGACATCAATATTTTTAATGCAGCTATTCTAGACCTAGACTGTTATTACAGACCTAAAGTATATATTGGTATTACTAGGTACAAATTCTTTCAAAGAAAACAAGAAAAAAAAGAATCTGGTGATGATTATGTAGCAGAATTAAATATGTTCGAGTTAAATTCCAAATTTGGTTTATTAAAGGATGATTCAATCAGAGACCAAGTAGTTAGGCATGCAAATAACCCTGTGATTCAAGAACATTTATGGAATAGCGGAGACACATCTTTGAGTGATGGTTCGTAAAGCTGAAATGTAGATGTGCTGGTGCATTGAAAATGGATACAAAAGAGTGTGAAATGGTATGCAAAATCCAAAACAAATATAAAAGTTCGAAACAGACAACTAAGAAGGTGAAACCTAAAGACTCACTGAGATGCTATTGATGTGATAGTAAAGCCCACCTTGCATTTAGGAAAAATTGTCCTGCAGTCAAACAGAAATGTGCCAATTGTGGTATTATTGTGCTTTTTTCCAAAGTATGTAGGGGGAAAAGGAATTCAGTGAAATGTGCAAGAATACCAATCTACGAAGAGGAGGGAAGCAGTTAGAGAGTTGCGATAGTGAGAAAGTAACTAGCCTGAGTAAGAACTTTGTTCTAAATATAGAAGGGGATATAGTCAAACCTACGCCTGAATGCTGGATGAATATTGGGGGTGTAGTGTTGAAAATATATGCTGATTCGGGATCACCATAGACTATCATTAATAAAACAATTTGGAAAGAAAACGTATCAAAAAAGTTGGAGACAAGTATTGCCTTCAGACATTAATCCTGAAGGATATCGTGGTGAACAAATTAACATGTTTGGTTTTAGGTGGTTTGTTTTTAAATTCAAGAACAGGAAAACAGAGGGAAACATTACGTCGCAAAAAAGGACCTCCAGTACTTGGGTGGTATGACCAAGGCAATTTACATATTGTGTTGGATCCCAATAATAGAGAACAAGTATTAATCGTGGATGAAGATTTAAAAATCTGTGAGGAATTAAAACTCTAATTTCCAAATGTTTTTTGCATAGATGTAGGAAATCTTAAAGGTTTTGAACTCCCAATCATTTTAATTGATGAAGCCATACCAAAAATCCATAAAGTGAGAAACATTCCATTTACAGTGAGAGATGAAGTATCTGCAGAGTTAAAAAAGTTAGTACTATCAGACCTAATAGAAATTATTGAAGCATTCAACTGGATCTCTCGTTTTGGTAGTTGCGAGATGACCGCCAGGTTCGCAGATGGTGGTCTGACCACCACCAATGTGGTGGCCTGAGCACCATAGTACGAACACAGCGGTCACAGGCGGGCAGACTCCCAGCACCACCAGGATCAGAGATCCTGGTGGTCGTAATCCACGAGGCCAGCGCTGCAAGCAGCGCTGCCCTGGGGATTACAACCATGTTCTTCACTAGCAATTTAATGGCGGTGGCACCACCGTGAAAAGGCTGGCGGAGAACGAGTGCAGGGGCACCCAAGGGGGGGTTCCTGCACTGCCCATGCACTTGACATGGACAGTGCAGGGGTCACCCTGACCAGCATCCTCACAATGTTCACTGTCTGCTTTGCAGACAGTGAAAATTGCGAGGGTTCTGGCGCACCCTGCAACCTACAGCATTGCCGCTGGCCTGATTACGAGCTGGTGACAATGCTGTAGGCTGTTTCCCACTAGGCCAGCGGGCGGAAACTCTACCTCCCCGCCATAATTGGCCTGGCAGGGAGGTAGCCGCAATGGTGGCAACCTCCCAATCGGAAGTTTGTCAGACGGGCAAAACCATACTCCGAACTCATAATGAGGCCCAATGTGTTGATTTACGCCACCTAAATAATAACATAATCGTGAACCAGTTTCCATTGCTGAAAATTAATTCAATGCTATCTTGTATCAGGGGAGCAAAATAGTTTTCCACAATTGACTTATCTTCTTCGTACCATCAGATTTTAATCAATGTGAATTTGAAGAAATATACAGCTTTCATAGTATCGGAAGGATGCTATCAGTTCAAACGCATGCCATTTGGTTTAGCATCAGCGGCGGCAGTATTTTAGAGATTGATGTTTAAACTTTTTTAAAAGGAGAAAAAATTTAAAAAAATTCAAGATGACATTCTGATTTTTGAAGTACAAGAGAAGAACATGATAACAGACTCATGAGAGTTTTGTCAATTTTAGAATCTAAAGGGTTAACTATTGAGTTTGCTAAACGTAAATTCGCAGAAAATAGTGTTTCATACCTTGGTTACATTATTAGTGCAGACGGAGTTAGTCCAAAACCATTTTTGATAAAAGCCATTAAGGATGCACCTGCTCCTTCTAACAAAGATGATGTAAGGTCTTTCTTAAGAATGGCGGAATATTGCACCAAGTATATTCCAGTTTTGTTTTTTTAAAACATATTGTATTATACAATTGCTTAAAAATAAATACAAATTTGAGTGAGCTACACAATGCAATGAAAGTTTTCAGAGCATAAAGGAAGAAATAGCTAAATCATCAGTGTTAGAAAGGTTTGATCCAAATGCAATGTGTATTATTACCACGGTCGCAAGTAATAAAGGTTTGGGGGCAGTGCTAACACAGAGAAATGGAACAAACAACGAATGTGTAATTGCATATGCTTCATGATCTCTCACATCAACTGAAGAAAAATGCCCTGTAATTGAGAGAGAAACATTAGCTTGTGCATGAGGGTTAGATTGTTTTCGGGTTTTTGTGTGGGAAATCTAAGTATCAAACAAACATCATAAACCTTTGGTAAAAATCTTATCTACAGATGGCATGGTAATCGCATCAGCTAGGTTAGCTCGATTATCTATGCGGCTGTCTGATTATCAATAGAAGATAGTTTATGTTCCTGGGAAGAATAATGTGGTATCAGATTTGTATCTAGAATCCCAAATGAGCTAGAAGAATGTGAAGACGATAAACGGAAAGAATTCCAAATTGCATTGGTTCGCGATAGGGGTGAAGCAGCTATTAAAGGAGGTGTTTGGGACAAAGAGTATGAAGCTGATGAAATTCTATTTGTTACAACTCTGTCGTCCCATTTCTAGGGGGCGCTGTAAGGGGACTCTCGGTAGCCTGGGAATCACCTTGAACACCTATCTAGAGTCCCTTGCTGACTCCTGTTTGTTTCTCTTTTCGCCATGGTATACTTGTGTAGTACTATATTTGCTTCCTGGGACTGCAAATTCCATAATGCACAGCCTGGTAGTCAGGAAAGCCTAGATTCTGTTTCCCATTTTTTTCTATGGGAGAAGTCCAGTTGCTCCTTTTCACCAGATCCTCTCCTCCAGGACTTGCAAGTGTCTGAAAGTACACACACCTGAGACCTCTCCTGTGCAGTCCAGCTTGGAACTGCTTATAAGCAGCCATTTCCTCAAGATCCCCGTCGTGCATGGGAGTTCGATTCCTTTGTGTTACAGACCTCTTATCGGATGGTGTTCCAGTTTTGTTCCTGTTTTGTTCCAGCTTGAACCTGTTTCCTGTACCTCTGCCCTGCTCCTGATTGTTCCAGCCAGAGTCTGCTACCTATTTCTTAGCCTTGTACCTGTTTGTTTCTTCTAGAGCCTGCTCCCTCTTTCTCTCTCCTGCTCCTGCCTTGTTTCAGCCTGAACCTGCTCTCTGTTTCCCAGTCCTGTTTTCTGCTTATTCCTACACCCTGTATTCCAGCCCTGTCCTTGCCTGTTCTAGCCACAGCCTGCTCTCAGTTTCCTAGTCCTATCTCTGTTTGTTCCAGCCAGAAGTTTGCACCCTGTTTTCAAGTCCTAGTCCTGCCTTTGCTTTAGCCTGAGCCTGTTCCTAGTTCTTGCCTCTGCCTCTTAATTTGGTTCCTTCTGTTCCCGTTTCTTCTTGGTTATTTGCATCTGGTAAGTGTTCTATCAGTCTTCACCAGTGTATAAGTGTCCTCCTTTGTACTGGGTTGGCTCCTGGTTTCCAGGAGGCAATTCCAGTCCCCATCCTTGTCTAGTGTTATACCTTGTATTTCGTGCCTAACAGTGACAGTGTGCTATTGCTGTTTTCTCAGGAATCGCCATTGTGTTTCCAGCTGGACCCACAAGAGCGTGTCTTGTGTATGTAAGTACTATCCTTGTTTGTGCTCTAGGTTCCAGACACAGAATCACTTCTGCCTCCTCCTTTCTATGGGGCTGGGAGGGTGACTATCTGTAAGAGCAAACTGCACAGAGGCATTGACATTCCCTGTCACTGTGGGAGGTTCTGCGCCTTACTCTGTGTACAACCCCAGTGTGTTTGTCCATTAGTAATCTGTTTCCTGTTTGTTCACACAAGGGTTGCTCTGCCTTTACTTTCCTGTGCCTGTCCATAGCTGTCCTTTCCGTGTATGCCTTTAGCAGCTTTTCTGCCCCAGTATATTACCTCTTTACGATATTCGGTGATCCCAAGGGGTGTCCCAACCAGAGTTCTGATCAGACCCGCCTGAATCCGTGACACTATTAGATGTGAAGAAGTATGTATGTAATGACTGTCCTAAAAAACAGGGTTTTAGGTCAAGCTTTGAAATAGTTTTGGGAGGTGAGATCAGATCTTACTGTGGAAGATTTGAGAGGACAAAGAATAATTCCACCTGTAATTCTGCAGGAAACACTCATTGCATTAAGTCATGAAGGACATTCAGGAATCACTAGAACCAAAGCTATAGTAAAAATAAATGTTTTTGTGGCCTGGTGTCAATACTGCAGTGGAAAGATTTGTAAGCGAGTGCCCTAAGTGTAGATTGGCTGACAAGTCATTAAAGACTTTACGACCGCCAATGAGTGATTGTCTAATACCAAACAATCCATGGGAAACTATAGCAATAGACATTGTTGGTCCTATTGGTAACCCACAGAAGTACATTTTAGTTTTAACCCCTTCGCTGCCAAGCCTTTTCCCCTCTTGTGCCAAGCCTTTTTCTGATGGATACAACTACCTGTGGATTCCTCACCTCATGATTCCTCACCTCATGAATACTCCCATGGCGCCAGCATTCAACGGAAATCTTCTTACTAGTCTCTGCACGTCGACGAGGACGTCACTGTCGCCCACGCGACGCCGTCTGACGTCATACAGGCAATAAGAGGTCCTCGACGACGTGCGGACGTCAGTTCCCTTTTTTCCGTGCATTCGAAACGGTTATCTTCGAGGGAGCAACTGTTACTCTTGCGGTTAAAGTGTATATCTTGCTGCGTAGTCTTTCGCTGTGGAAATAATGTCGCAGAGAAAGTCTGGATTTAAGCCTTGTCGTGAGTGTGGAGGCAAGATGTCGGTGACGGATCCTCATTCCGATTGCCTTTGGTGTTTGAGCTCCGACCACGACGTCTCGACTTGTGATTCATGTCAGCACATTAATCCAAAGGCTCTTAAAGAACGTGAGGCGAAGCTGTTTATGGCCAAGTCAAAGGAGAAGCATCACAAGAAGTCTTCTCCAAGACATCGGCGTCATCGAGACTCCCGGCGCCGTAGAGAATCTCGGCGTCATTCAAGGGAGGCTCGTTCCAGGTCTCCGGATCGGCGCCGAAGAACATGGGAGGTCAGCCCCACGGTTACGCCGCATCCTTCGACGCCGTTGCCTTCTCCGGCGTCTCCAACTTCACCTGGACAGGCGTCGGTGATTGAGGTATTGGAGCCTCAAGTGTTTTCTCCGGCGCAGACGCCGAGGCCGGCGTCGGGGTCGCCTCCGAGACAGGCACCCCAGTATCCGGCTTTTCTCACCCCTGGAGCCGATAGTTCCGCATTCTTGAATGCGATGTATGCCATCTTCCAACAGATGGCTCCAGGGGGTGCTCCGGCTGGGCCTTTGGCCTTTTCTTTGGGTG
This sequence comes from Pleurodeles waltl, assembly GCF_031143425.1. Classification (NCBI taxonomy): domain Eukaryota; kingdom Metazoa; phylum Chordata; class Amphibia; order Caudata; family Salamandridae; genus Pleurodeles; species Pleurodeles waltl. The sequence continues at coordinate 202,279,591 of NC_090441.1, read as the reverse complement.
ATCCTGCGCCTCTTCGGCCGGCACCCTTTATGCCCTTTCTCCCGTTTGGGAACGTGGGCTCGGCGCCAGTGTCGGCGCCGGTGGCCGCTCCGGTGGCTTCGGAAGGATTGGCCCCAGGGATTTCCATCCCGTCGACGTCGAGATTTCGGCCTGTGACTCCGGTGGGTCCATCCGTTTCAACTGCTCTTCAGTCGGCGCCGAAGTTACCTGTGGCGCCGGATGCAGCGTCGGTGGCTTCGGAAGATCGGCGCCGATCTCCGACTTCGGCGGAGGCATTGTCGACTCCGCGGATTGAGCAACGACTGCATTCAAGGAGACGTGCTCTCCGGGTACTAGAAGAGCAGGAGTACCAACGAGCCCTAGAGGAAGGAGAGCTAGAGGACTCGGGTGATGGGCTGCGTGGACTGGAGTCGGCCAGTGGGCTGGACACTTCCCCTGAGTGGGACCTTTCGTCCCCGGGGGAATATACTGAGGAGGCTGCTTCGTTTCATGCAGTGGTACGGAAGGCAGCTAGTTTTTTGGACCTGCCTTTGCCGGTGGTGGAGGCGAAACAAAACCTTTTGACAGAGGTGTTACATCCGGCCTCAGCCGCGGCGGAGCCTCTGTTACCTTTTAATGACGCTCTGCTGGATCCGGTTTTAGAGGTGTGGAAGAGGCCGGCATCTTCCCCAGCAGTTCACAGAGCCGCGGCCAGGAGGTATCGGGCGGCTCCAACTGACCCTGGTTTTCTGTCCAGGCACCCTACGCCGGAGAGCTTGGTGGTGCAGGCCTCCTGTTCGTCCAAGTCAGCGCCTGGTTCTTTTCCGACGGTGCCTGGGGACAGAGATTCAAAGAAGCTAGAGGCGCAGTCGAAGAAGATTTTTTCGTCCTGCAGTCTGGCGTTAAAAGCCACCAATGCAACCTGTATCCTGGGGAGGTATATTCATGCTCTGATGGATGACATCTCCTCTTCGTTTACAGAGCTTCCCCAGGGTCTTTTGGATCTTGTCTCAAATGCCCAGGCTGCTGCGACCCAAATTATCCAGACGGGACTGGATACCACCGACTCGGTAGCCAGAGCAATGGGCACAACTGTGGTGGCAAGGAGACAGGCCTGGCTCCGTAACTCGGGCTTTTCGGCTGATGTACAGTCCATATTGTTGCATCTCCCGTTTGATGGGGACAAACTGTTTGGGGCTAAGGCTGATTCGGCCTTGGAACGTTTTAAGGAAAGCAGGGCCACGGCTAAGTCGTTAGGGCTCCAAGCTCCTTCTTCCACGGCCTCTTCCAGATTTTTCAGGAGGTTTCATGGATTTGGGCGTGGCTCTTCCTCCTCTTCCTTTCGGGTAAGATATCAGCAACCTGCCTCTTCCCATCCCTATAGATCTTTTAGGGGGAGAGGTAGGGTCCGCACCAGAGGAGCCTCTCAGCAGCACTCTGCCTCTTCCTCATCCTCTGGCGGGGTGCAGCTGGGGAAGCAGCCTTAGGCTTCCACCATTTCCAACTCACGCCTCTCCTGTAGGGGGAAGATTACAGCATTTTCTCACCAAATGGGGGACTGTTACGTCGGACAATTGGGTTCTCAGTGTTGTGGGAAAAGGCTACACCCTTCCTTTTCGGGAGTTTCCGCCCCTCATCCCGCCCCGCCCTTCGTATTGTTCACAAGAACACCTCCTGTTGCTAGAACAGGAGGTAGAAGTCCTCCTTTTAAAGGGCGCGGTGGAGTTGGTCCCGGAGCAGGAAAGGGGTCAAGGAGTTTACTCAAGGTATTTCCTGATTCCCAAGAAGGATGGTCGTTTGAGACCAATTCTGGACCTGAGGATCTTGAATTGGTTCCTCAAGCAGGAAAAGTTCAAGATGCTGACCCTAGCACAGGTGCTTTTGGCGTTGAACATGGAAGACTGGATGGTGTCTGTCGACTTGCAGGATGCTTACTTTCATATCCCGATACTCAAGTCACACAGGAAGTATCTCCGGTTTGTGGTGGGATCGCAACACTATCAGTTTGCGGTCCTTCCGTTTGGTCTTACTTCAGCACCTCGAGTCTTCACGAAGGTGATGTCGGTGGTTGCGGCAGAGCTCAGAAGGAAGGGGATAGCAGTATTCCCTTACTTGGACGACTGGTTGATCAAAGCCAAGTCCCCGGAGCTTGTGTTGCGTCATCTGCAGTCAACAACCCAGTTGTTGTTCGACCTGGGTTTTTCGGTGAACGAGCCCAAATCTCACCTAGAGCCCTCTCAGCGCCTCCTGTTCATAGGGGCAGTACTGGATACAACATTGGGTCGGGCCTTTCCTCCGCCTCAGCGGATTCAAGATATTCAGGATTTGGTTCCAATGTTTCGAAATGGAGCGGTAGTTCCAGTCCTCAAGGTCCTTCGTCTGCTCGGTCTTTTTGCCTCCTGCATTCTGTTGGTCACGCATGCTCGCTGGCACATGAGGGCTCTTCAGTGGTGCCTCCGAAGGCAGTGGTCTCAACACAGAGGGGATCTAGAGGGTACTGTCAAGATCTCCAGAGATGCTGCTGTGGATTTGAAGTGGTGGATTGTAAGCAACAATCTTTCGCAAGGAAAGCCGTTCCAGCAGTCGCCACCAGTGGCCACAGTCATAACGGATGCTTCCACTCTAGGGTGGGGAGCTCATCTGGGGGATCTGGAGATCAAAGGTCTTTGGTCTCCAGAGGAACAGATTTTTCACATCAATCTGTTAGAATTACGGGCTGTACGTCTGGCTCTCAAGGCCTTCCTCCCTTCCCTTCGTGGTCAGTCGGTACAGGTCCTAACGGACAATACTACCACGATGTGGTACATAAACAAGCAGGGAGGAGTGGGGTCGTACCTTCTCTGCAGAGAAGCTCTTCGACTATGGTCCTGGGCAAAGGACCATCGGATTTGCTTGATAGCAAACCATCTGGCCGGATTTTTGAACGTGCGTGCGGACAGTCTCAGTCGCCACTTCTCGGCAGACCACGAGTGGCGTCTCCATCCAGATCAAGTCCGTTTAATCTTCCAGAGGTGGGGGTTTCCTCGGGTAGATCTGTTCGCCACTCGAGAGAACGCGCATTGTCCGTTGTTCTGCAGCCTTCAGTATCCGATGCAGGAAGCGTTGGGGGACGCGTTTCAAATGACCTGGTGCGGCCAGTTGCTTTACGCGTTTCCTCCCATACCCTTGATTCCTCGAGTATTGAGGAAGATTCGCCAAGACCGGGCTCTAGTATTCTTAATAGCTCCGGATTGGCCAAGGAGGGTGTGGTACTCCGACCTTCTCCAACTCTCAATGTGCCCGCCGCTCCGTCTCCCTTTCAGGGCAGACCTCCTCTCGCAGTCGCAGGGGCAGGTTCTACACCCCAACCTCCAGAGTCTGCACCTACATGCCTGGAGATTGAACGGGGCAACCTGAGTTCCTTCTCTCTCCCGCCTGAGGTAGTGGATGTTATATTAGCGGCCAGGCGACACTCCACTAAATCTATCTACGCTAATAGGTGGTCTAAATTTGTTGCGTGGTGTGGAGAGAGGCAGATTGATCCTTTGCATGCTCATTTATCGGACGTTTTGTCTTTTGCTCTATCTCTGGCGCAGAAAGGTTGTGCAGTGGCTACCATTAAAGGTTATTTATCGGCCTTGTCAGCCTTCTTATGTCTTCCAGACCAACCATCTTTATTTAAATCCCCTATTGTTATCAGATTCTTGAAAGGTCTTCTAAATCAATATCCTCCAAAGCCATTCGTTATGCCGCAATGGGATTTGTCCTTAGTCCTGACTTTCCTTATGGGGTCCCCTTTTGAACCTATGCATTCTTGCCCCTTGAGGTATTTGGTTTTAAAAACAGTCTTCCTGATAGCTATAACATCAGCAAGGAGAGTGAGTGAGTTGCAGGCCTTATCAGTAAAACCCCCTTATACAACTTTTTATGGGGATAAGGTGGTGTTGAGGACCAAGGCTGCTTTCCTCCCGAAGGTTGTTTCACCCTTCCATTTGGCTCAGGCAATTACTTTGTCCACGTTCTATCCTCCGCCTCATCCTTCCAAAGAGGAAGAAAGACTGCACCGTCTGGACCCAAAGAGAGCGTTGAGCTTCTTTATCGATAGAACAAAGGATTTCAGGCTGGAGGATCAGCTGTTTATTGGATACGTGGGCAAGAGGAGAGGAAAGGCAGTCCACAAGAGAACACTATCCAGGTGGGTTGTTCTTTGCATTAAAATATGTTACTCTTTGGCAAAGAAGGATCCTCCTGAGGGCATTAGAGCTCATTCCACCAGAGCTAAGTCGGCCACTTCGGCCTTGGCCAGAGGTGTTCCTGTGGTCGACATCTGCAAGGCCGCAACTTGGTCGTCCCTTCACACTTTTGCAAAACATTACTGTTTGGATTCTGAGGTTAGAAGGGACGGCCATTTTGCACGGTCAGTGCTGCAGGATTTCTTGGTTTGACCATTTAGGCACCCACCGCCGGGAGTGGTACTGCTTTGGGACTCTATTCATGAGGTGAGGAATCCACAGGTAGTTGTATCCATCAGAAGAACGAGTTACTTACCTTCGGTAACGACTTTTCTGGTGGATACATTAGCTACCTGTGGATTCCTCACGGTCCCACCTGCCTCCCCGTTGCCTTTCTGGTCTTACCAAGTAATCCTTGAGTGCGCTCCTCTTGGTCTTTGAGGGTGCAATAGATGTATATATAATATATTTATATATATATATGTATATATGTATATATCTTTATGTATATACTTGGTGTGTGTATATATTTTAAAAGAGAGAGTTTTATATATATATATATGTACATAAAAAGATTTACAGTTATTCATACAATGTGGTGTATTTTTACAATATAATGGATGTTGCCTTGCTCTTTCATTGCATTGCCTGGTTGTTCTCATGCACGTAAAAAATGATTGGTACTGACGTCCGCACGTCGTCGAGGACCTCTTATTGCCTGTATGACATCAGACGGCGTCGCGTGGGCGACAGTGACGTCCTCGTCGACGTGCAGAGACTAGTAAGAAGATTTCCGTCGAATGCTGGCGCCATGGGAGTATTCATGAGGTGAGGAATCATGAGGTGAGGAATCCACAGGTAGCTAATGTATCCACCAGAAAAGTCGTTACCGAAGGTAAGTAACTCGTTCTTTTGGCTATTTGGGGCAGTTCGCGCTTAGGCCCTCATAACTGTTTGTTCATATAAGTTACCCACGCCGAATTTGCATCCTTTTTTTCCAACATCCTAGGGAATCTAGAGGTACCCAGACTTTGTGGGTTCTCCTGAAGGAGACCAAGAAATTAGCCAAAATACAGAGAACATTTATTAATTTTTTAAATGGGAAAATAGGGCTGCAGAAGGCGGCTCGTGTTTTTTTCCCTGAAAATGGCATCAACAAAGGGTTTGTGGTGGCAAGATCACCCTCTTCCCAGCTTTCAGGAACAGGCAGACTTGAGTTAGAAACCCCATTTTTCAATACAATTTTGACATTTTACTGGGACATACCCCATTTTTACTATTTTTTGTGCTTTCAGCCTCCTTCCAGTTAGTGACCAAAATGGGTGAGAAACCAATGCTGGATCCCAGAAAGCTAAACATTTCAGAAAAGTAGACAAAATTCTGAATTCAGCAAGGGGGCATTTGTGTAGATCCTACAAGTGATTCCTAAAGAAAACAACAGCTGAAATAAAAAAAGATTGAAATTGAGGTGAAAAAAACAGCAATTTTTCTCCACGTTTTACTCTGTAACTTTTTCCTGCGATGTCAGATTTTTTAAAGCAATACCGTTGCATCAGCTGGACTCTTCTGGTTGCGGGGGATATATAGGGCTTGTAGGTTCATCAAGAACTCTAGGTACCCAGAGCCAATAAATGAGCTGAACCTTGCAATGGGTTTTTATTCTATACCGGGTATACAGCAATTCATTTGCTGAAATATAAAAAGTGAAAAATAGGTATCAAGAAAACCTTTGTATTTCCGAAATGGCCACAAGATAAGGTGTTGAGAAGCAGTGGTTATTTGCACATCTCTGAATTCCGGGGTGCCCATACTAGCATGTGAATTACAGGGCATTTCTCAAATAGACACCTTTTTTACACACTGTCTTACATTTGGAAGGACAAAATGTTGAGAAAGACAAGGAGCAATAACACTTGTTTTGCTATTCTGTGTTCCCCCAAGTCTCCCGATAAAAATGGTACCTCACTTGCGTTGATAGGCCTAGCACCAGCAACAGGAAATGCCCCAAAACACAACGTGGACACATCACATTTTCACAAAGAAAACAGAGCTGTTTTTTGCAAAGTGCCTTGCTGTGGATTTTGGCCTCTAGCTCAGCCGGCACCTAGGGAAACCTAGCAAACCTGTGCAGTTTTGAAAACTAGACACTTAGGGGAATCCAAGATGGGGTGACTTGTGGGGCTCTGACCAGGTTCTGTTATCCAGAATCCTTTACAAACCTCAATAATTGGCCAAAAAAACACTTTTTCCTCTCATTCCGGTGACAGAAAGTTCTAGAATCTGAGAGGAGCCACAAATATCCTTCCACCCAGCGTTCCTCCAGGTCTCCTGATAAAAATGGTACCTCACATGTGGGGGTAGGCCTAGCGCCCGCGAAAGAAAATGCCCCAAAACACAACATGGACACATCAAATATTTCCACAGAAAACAGAGGTGTTTTTTACAAACTGCCTAGCTGTGGATTTTGGCCTCTAGCTCAGCCGGCACCTGGGGAAACCTAGCAAACCAGCAAATTTTTGAAAACTAGAAACCTAGGGGAATCCAAGATGGGGTGACTTGCGAGGCTCTGACCAGGTTCTGTAACCCAGAATCCTTCACAAACCTCAAAATTTGGCCATAAAAACACTTTTTCCTCTCATTTCGGTGACAGAAAGTTCTGGAATCTGTGAGGAGCCACAAATTTCCTTCCACTCAGCATTCCCCCAAGTCTCCCGATAAAAATGGTACCTCACCTGTGGGGTTAGGCCTAGCACCCGCAAAAGGAAATGCCCCAAAACACAACGTGGACACATCACATTTTTCCATAGAAAACAGAGGTGTTTTTTACTAACTGCCTAGCTGTTGATTTTGGCGTCTAGCTCAGCCGGCACCTGGGGAAACCTAGCAAACCAGCGCATTTCTGAAAACTAGACACCTAGGGGAATCCAAGATCGGGTGACTTGTGGGGCTCTGAAAAGGTTCTGTTACCCAGAATCCTTTGCAAACCTCAAAATTTGGCCAAAAAAACACTTTTTCCTCTCATTTCGGAGACAGAAAGTTCAGGAATCTGAGAGGAGCCACAAATGTCCTTCCACTCAGCATTCCCCCAAGTCTCCCGATAAAAATGGTACCTCACCTGTGGGGGTAGGCCTAGCGCCCGCAAAAGGAAATGCCCCAAAACACAACGTGGACACATCACATTTTTCCACAGAAAACAGAGCTGTTTTTTGCAAAGTGAATAGCTGTTGATTTTGGCCTCTAGCTCAGCTGGCACCTAGGGAAACCTAGCAAACTTGTACAGTTTTGAAAACTAGACACCTAGGGGAATCCAAGATGGGGTGACTTGTGGGGCTCTGACCAGGTTCTTTTATCCAGCATCCTTTACAAACTTTAAAAGTTGGCCAAAAAAACACTTTTTCCTCTCATTTCGGTGACAGAAAGTTCTGGAATCTGAGAGGAGACACAAATGTCCTTCCACTCAGCATTCCCCCAAGTCTCCCGATAAAAAATGGTACCTCACCTGTGGGGGTAGGCCTAGTGCCCGCAAAAGGAAATGCCCCAAAACACAACGTGGACACATCACATTTTTCCACAGAAAACAGAGGTGTTTTTTACAAACTGTCTGCCTGTGGATTTTGGCCTCTAGCTCAGCCGGCACCTAGGGAAACCCAGCAAACCTCTGCAGTTTTGAAAACTAGACACTCAGGGGAATCCAAGATGGGGTGACTTGTGGGGCTCTGACCAGGTTCTGTTACCCAGAATCCTTTAAAAACTTCAAAAATTGGCCAAAAAAACACTTTTCCTCTCATTTCGGTGACAGAAAGTTCTGGAATCTGAGAGGAGCCACAAATTTCCTTCCACTCAGCATTCCCCCAAGTCTCCCGATAAAAATTGTACCTCACCTGTGGGGGTAGGCCTAGCGCCCGCGAAAGGAAATGCCCCAAAACACAACGTGGACACATCACATTTTTCCATAGAAAACAGAGGTGTTTGTTTTTTACAAACTGCCTACCTGTGGATTTTGGCGTCTAGCTCAGCCGGCACCTGGGGAAATCTAGCAAACCAGCGCATTTCTGAAAACTAGACACCTAGGGGAATCCAAGATGGGGTGACGTGTGGGGCTCTGACCAGGTTCTGTTACCCAGAATACTTTGCAAACCTCAAAATGTGGCCAAAAAAACACTTTTTCCTCTCATTTCGGTGACAGAAAGTTCAGGAATCTGAGAGGAGCCACAAATGTCCTTCCACTCAGCATTCCCCCAAGTCTCCCGATAGAAATGGTACCTCACCTGTGGGGGTAGGCCTTGCGCCCGCGAAAGGAAATGCCCCAAAACACAACGTGGACACATCACATTTTTCCACAGAAAACAGAGCTGTTTTTTGCAAAGTGCCTAGCTGTTGATTTTGGCCTCTAGCTCAGCTTGCACCTAGGGAAACCTAGCAAACTTGCGCAGTTTTGAAAACTAGACACCTAGGGGAATCCAAGATGGGGTGACTTGTGGGGCTCTGACCAGGTTCTGTTAACCAGCATCCTTTACAAACTTTAAAAGTTGGCCAAAAAAACACTTTTTCCTCTAATTTCGGTGACAGAAAGTTCAGGAATCTGAGAGGAGCCACAAATGTCCTTCCACTCAGCATTCCCCCAAGTCTCCCGATAAAAATGGTACCTCACCTGTGGGGGTAGGCCTAGCGCCCACGAAAGGAAATGCCCCAAAACACAACGTGGACACATCACATTTTTCCACAGAAAACAGAGGTTTTTTTTACAAACTGCCTGCCTGTGGATTTTGGCCTCTAGCTCAGCCGGCACCTAGGGAAACCTAGCAAACCTGTGCAGTTTTGAAAACTAGACTCTTAGGGGAATCCAAGATGGGGTGACTTGTGGGGCTCTGACCAAGTTCTGTTACCCAGAATCCTTTACAAACTTCAAAAATTGGCCAAAAAAACACTTTTTCTTCTCATTCCGGTGACAGAGAGTTCTGGAATCTGAGAGGAGCCACAAATATCCATCCACCCAGCGTTTCCCCAAGTCTCCCGATAAAAATGGTACCTCACATGTGGGGGTAGGCCTAGCACCCGTGAAAGGAAATGCGCCAAAACACAACGTGGACACATCACATTTTTCCATAGAAAACAGAGGTGTTTTTTACAAACTGCCTACCTGTGGATTTTGCCGTCTAGCTCAGCCGGCACCTGGGGAAACCTAGCAAACCAGCACATTTCTGAAAACTAGACACCTAGGGGAATCCAAGATGGGGTGACGTGTGGGGCTCTGACCAGGTTCTGTTACCCAGAATCCTTTGCAAACCTCAGAATTTGGCCAAAAAACACTTTTTCCTCTCATTTCGGTGACAGAAAGTTCAGGAATCTGAGAGGAGCCACAAATGTCCTTCCACTCAGCATTCCCCCAAGTCTCCCGATAAAAATGGTACCTCACCTGTGGGGGTAGGCCTAGCGCCCGCGAAAGGAAATGACCCAAAACACAACGTGGACACATGACATTTTTCCACAGAAAACAGAGCTGTTTTTTGCATAGTGCCTAGCTGTTGATTTTGGCCTCTAGCTCAGCTGGCACCTAGGGAAACCTAGCAAACTTCACAGTTTTGAAAACTAGACACCTTGGGGAATCCAAGATGGGGTGACTTGTGGGGCTCTGACCAGGTTCTGTTAGCCAGCATCCTTTACAAACTTTAAAAGTTGGCCAAAAAAACACTTTTTCCTCTCATTTCGGTGACAGAAAGTTCTGGAATCTGAGAGGAGCCACAAATTTCCTTCCACTCAGCATTCCCCCAAGTCTCCCGATAGAAATTGTACCTCACTTGTGGGGGTAGGCCTAGCGCCCGCGAAAGGAAATGCCTCAAAACACAACGTGGACACATCACATTTTTCCATAGAAAACAGAGGTGTTTTTTACAAACTGCCTACCTGTGGATTTTGGCGTCTAGCTCAGCCGGCACCTGGGGAAACCTAGCAAACCAGCGCATTTCTGAAAACTAGACACCTAGGGGAATCCAATATGGGGTGACTTGTGGGGCTCTGACCAGGTTCTGTTACCCAGAATCCTTTGCAAACCTCACAATTTGGCCTCAAAAACACTTTTTCCTCTCTTTCAGTGACAGAAAGTTCTGGAATCTGAGAGGAGCCATAAATTTCCTTCCACCCAGCGTTCCCCCATGTCTCCTAATAAAAATGGTACCTCACTTATGGGGGGAGGCCTAGCGCCCACGACAGGAAAGGCCCCAAAACACAACGTGGACACATCACATTTTCACAAAGAAAACAGAGCTGTTTTTTGCAAAATGCCTAGCTGTGGATTTTGGCCTCTAGCTCAGCTGGCACCTAGGGAAACCTAGCAAACTTGCGCAGTTTTGAAAACTAGACACCTAGGGGAATCCAAGATGGGGTGACTTGTGGGGCTCTGACCAGGTTCTGTTAACCAGCATCCTTTACAAACTTTAAAAGTTGGCCAAAAAAACACTTTTTCCTCTCATTTCGGTGACAGAAAGTTCTGGAATCTGAGAGGAGCCACAAATTTCCTTCCACTCAGCATTCCCCCAAGTCTCCCGATAAAAATGGTACCCCACCTGTGGGGGTAGGCCTAGCGCCCGCGAAAGGAAATGCCCCAAAACACAACGTGGACACATCACATTTTTCCATAGAAAACAGAGCTGTTTTTTGCAAAGTGCCTAGCTGTTGATTTTGGCCTCTAGCTCAGCTGGCACCTAGGGAAACCTAGCAAACTTGCGCAGTTTTGAAAACTAGACACCTAGGGGAATCCAAGATGGGGTGACTTGTGGGGCTCTGACCAGGTTCTGTTAACCAGCATCCTTTACAAACTTTAAAAGTTGGCCAAAAAAACACTTTTTCCTCTCATTTCGGTGACAGAAAGTTCTGGAATCTGAGAGGAGCCACAAATTTCCTTCCACTCAGCATTCCCCCAAGTCTCCCGATAAAAATTGTACCTCACCTGTGGGGGTAGGCCTAGCGCCCGCGAAAGGAAATGCCCCAAAACACAACGTGGACACATCACATTTTTCCAAAGAAAACAGAGGTGTTTTTTACAAACTGCCTACCTGTGGATTTTGGTGTCTAGCTCAGCCGGCACCTGGGGAAACCTAGCAAACCAGCGCATTTCTGAAAACTAGACACCTAGGGGAATCCAAGATGGGGTGACTTGTGGGGCTCTGACCAGGTTCTGTTACCCAGAATCCTTTGCAAATCTCAAAATGTGGCCAAAAAAACACTTTTTCCACTCAATTCGGTGACAGAAAGTTCAGGAATCTGAGAGGAGCCACAAATGTCCTTCCACTCAGCATTCCCCCAAGTCTCCGGATAAATATGGTACCTCACCTGTGGGGGTAGGCCTAGCGCCCGCGAAAGGAAATGCCCCAAAACACAACGTGGACACATCACATTTTTCCATAGAAAACAGAGGTGTTTGTTTTTTACAAGCTGCCTACCTGTGGATTTTGGCGTCTTACTCAGTCGGCAGCTGGGGAAACCTAGCAAACCAGCGCATTTCTGAAAACTAGACACCTAGGGGAATCCAAGATGGGGTGTCTTGTGGGGCTCTGACCAGGTTCTGTTACCCAGAATCCTTTGCAAACCTCAAAATGTGGCCAAAAAAACACTTTTTCCTCTCATTTCGGTGACAGAAAGTTCAGGAATCTGAGAGGAGCCACAAATGTCCTTCCACTCAGCATTCCCCCAAGTCTCCCGATAGAAATGGTACCTCACCTGTGGGGGTAGGCCTTGCGCCCGCGAAAGGAAATGCCCCAAAACACAACGTGGACACATCACATTTTTCCACAGAAAACAGAGCTGTTTTTTGCAAAGTGCCTAGCTGTTGATTTTGGCCTCTAGCTCAGCTGGCACCTAGGGAAACCTAGCAAACTTGCGCAGTTTTGAAAACTAGACACCTAGGGGAATCCAAGATGGGGTGACTTGTGGGGCTCTGACCAGGTTCTGTTAACCAGCATCCTTTACAAACTTTAAAAGTTGGCCAAAAAAACACTTTTTCCTCTAATTTCGGTGACAGAAAGTTCAGGAATCTGAGAGGAGCCACAAATTTCCTTCCACTCAGCATTCCCCCAAGTCTCCCGATAAAAATGGTACCTCACCTGTGGGGGTAGGCCTAGCACCCGCGAAAGGAAATGCCCCAAAACACAACTTGGACACATCACATTTTTCCACAGAAAACAGAGCTGTTTTTTGCAAAGTGCCTAGCTGTTGATTTTGACCTCTAGCTCAGCTGGCACCTAGGCAAACCTAGCAAACTTGCGCAGTTTTGAAACTAGACACCTAGGGGAATCCAAGATGGGGTGACTTGTGGGGCTCTGACCAGGTTCTGTTATCCAGCATCCTTTACAAACTTTAAAAGTTGGCCAAAAAAACACTTTTTCCTCTCATTTCGGTGACAGAAAGTTCTGGAATCTGAGAGGAGCCACAAATGTCCTTTCACTCAGCATTCCCCCAAGTCTCCCGATAAAAATGGTACCTCACCTGTGGGGGTAGGCCTAGCGCCCACGAAAGGAAATGCCCCAGAACACAACGTGGACACATTACATTTTTCCACAGAAAACAGAGGTGTTTTTTACAAACTGCCTACCTGTGGATTTTGGCGTCTAGCTCAGCCGGCACCTGGGGAAACCTAGCAAACCAGCGCATTTCTGAAAACTAGACACCTAGGGGAATCCAATATGGGGTGACTTGTGGGGCTCTGACCAGGTTCTGTTACCCAGAATCCTTTGCAAACCTCACAATTTGGCCTCAAAAACAATTTTTCCTCTCTTTCAGTGACAGAAAGTTCTGGAATCTGAGAGGAGCCATAAATTTCCTTCCACCCAGCGTTCCCCCAAGTCTCCCGATAAAAATGGTGCCTCACTTGTGGGGGGAGGCCTAGCGCCCACGACAGGAAAGGCCCCAAAACACAACGTGGACACATCACATTTTCACAAAGAAAACAGAGCTGTTTTTTGCAAAATGCCTAGCTGTGGATTTTGGCCTCTAGCTCAGCCGGCACCTAGGGAAACCTAGCATACCTGTGCAGTTATGAAAACTAGACACCTAGGGGAATCCAAGATAGGGTGACTTGTGGGGCTCTGACCAGGTTCTGTTACCCAGAATCCTTTGCAAATCTCAAAATGTGGCCAAAAAAACACTTTTTCCTCTCATTTCGGTGACAGAAAGTTCAGGAATCTGAGAGGAGCCACAAATGTCCTTCCACTCAGCATTCCCCCAAGTCTCCCGATAAAAATGGTACCTCACCTGTGGGGGTAGGCCTAGCGCTCGCGAAAGGAAATGCCCCAAAACACAACGTGGACACATCACATTTTTCCATAGAAAACAGAGCTGTTTTTTGCAAAGTGCCTAGCTGTTGATTTTGGCCTCTAGCTCAGCTGGCACCTAGGGAAACCTAGCAAACTTGCGCAGTTTTGAAAACTAGACACCTAGGGGAATCCAAGATGGGGTGACTTGTGGGGCTCTGACCAGGTTCTGTTAACCAGCATCCTTTACAAACTTTAAAAGTTGGCCAAAAAAACACTTTTTCCTCTCATTTCGGTGACAGAAAGTTCTGGAATCTGAGAGGAGCCACAAATTTCCTTCCACTCAGCATTCCCCCAAGTCTCCCGATAAAAATTGTACCTCACCTGTGGGGGTAGGCCTAGCGCCCGCGAAAGGAAATGCCCCAAAACACAACTTGGACACATCACATTTTTCCATAGAAAACAGAGGTGTTTTTTACAAACTGCCTACCTGTGGATTTTGGCGTCTAGCTCAGCCGGCATTGGGGAAACCTAGCAAACCAGCGCATTTCTGAAAACTAGACACCTAGGGGAATCCAAGATGGGGTGACTTGTGGGGCTCTGACCAGGTACTGTTACCCAGAATCCTTTGCAAATCTCAAAATGTGGCCAAAAAAACACTTTTTCCACTCAATTCGGTGACAGAAAGTTCAGGAATCGGAGAGGAGCCACAAATGTCCTTCCACTCAGCATTCCCCCAAGTCTCCCGATAAAAATGGTACCCCACCTGTGGGGGTAGGCCTAGCGCCCGCGAAAGGAAATGCCCCAAAACACAACGTGGACACATCACATTTTTCCATAGAAAACAGAGCTGTTTTTTGCAAAGTGCCTAGCTGTTGATTTTGGCCTCTAGCTCAGCTGGCACCTAGGGAAACCTAGCAAACTTGCGCAGTTTTGAAAACTAGACACCTAGGGGAATCCAAGATGGGGTGACTTGTGGGGCTCTGACCAGGATCTGTTAACCAGCATCCTTTACAAACTTTGAAAGTTGGCCAAAAAAACACTTTTTCCTCTCATTTCGGTGACTGAAAGTTCTGGAATCTGAGAGGAGCCACAAATATCCTTCCACCCAGCGTTCCTCCAGGTCTCCTGATAAAAATGGTACCTCACATGTGGGGGTAGGCCTAGCGCCCGCGAAAGAAAATGCCCCAAAACACAACATGGACACATCAAATATTTCCACAGAAAACAGAGGTGTTTTTTACAAACTGCCTAGCTGTGGATTTTGGCCTCTAGCTCAGCCGGCACCTGGGGAAACCTAGCAAACCAGCAAATTTTTGAAAACTAGAAACCTAGGGGAATCCAAGATGGGGTGACTTGCGAGGCTCTGACCAGGTTCTGTAACCCAGAATCCTTCACAAACCTCAAAATTTGGCCATAAAAACACTTTTTCCTCCCATTTCGGTGACAGAAAGTTCTGGAATCTGTGAGGAGCCACAAATTTCCTTCCACTCAGCATTCCCCCAAGTCTCCCGATAAAAATGGTACCTCACCTGTGGGGTTAGGCCTAGCGCCCGCAAAAGGAAATGCCCCAAAACACAACGTGGACACATCACATTTTTCCATAGAAAACAGAGCTGTTTTTTGCAAAGTGCCTAGCTGTTGATTTTGGCCTCTAGCTCAGCTGGCACCTAGGGAAACCTAGCAAACTTGGGCAGTTTTGAAAACTAGACACCTAGGGGAATCCAAGATGGGGTGACTTGTGGGGCTCTGACCAGGATCTGTTAACCAGCATCCTTTACAAACTTTGAAAGTTGGCCAAAAAAACACTTTTTCCTCTCATTTCGGTGACAGAAAGTTCTGGAATCTGAGAGGAGCCACAAATTTCCTTCCACTCAGCATTTACCCAAGTCTCCCGATAAAAATTGTACCTCACCTGTGGGGGTAGGCCTAGCACCCGCGAAAGGAAATGCCCCAAAACACAACGTGGACACATCACATTTTTTCATAGAAAACAGAGGTGTTTTTTACAAACTGCCTACCTGTGGATTTTGGTGTCTAGCTCAGCCGGCACCTGGGGAAACCTAGCAAACCAGCGCATTTCTGAAAACTAGACACCTAGGGGAATCCAAGATAGGGTGACTTGTGGGGCTCTGACCAGGTTCTGTTACCCAGAATCCTTTGCAAGTCTCAAAATGTGGCCAAAAAAACACTTTTTCCACTCAATTCGGTGACAGAAAGTTCAGGAATCTGAGAGGAGCCACAAATGTCCTTCTACTCAGCATTCCCCCAAGTCTCCGGATAAAAATGGTACCTCACCTGTGGGGGTAGGCCTAGCGCCCGCGAAAGGAAATGCCCCAAAACACAACGTGGACACATCACATTTTTCCATAGAAAACAGAGGTGTTTGTTTTTTACAAGCTGCCTACCTGTGGATTTTGGCGTCTTACTCAGTTGGCAGCTGGGGAAACCTAGCAAACCAGCGCATTTCTGAAAACTAGACACCTAGGGGAATCCAAGATGGGGTGACTTGTGGGGCTCTGACCAGGTTCTGTTACCCAGAATCCTTTGCAAACCTCAAAATGTGGCCAAAAAAACACTTTTTCCTCTCATTTCGGTGACAGAAAGTTCAGGAATCTGAGAGGAGCCACAAATGTCCTCCCACTCAGCATTCCCCCAAGTCTCCCGATAGAAATGGTACCTCACCTGTGGGGGTAGGCCTTGCGCCCGCGAAAGGAAATGCCCCAAAACACAACGTGGACACATCACATTTTTCCACAGAAAACAGAGCTGTTTTTTGCAAAGTGCCTAGCTGTTGATTTTGGCCTCTAGCTCAGCTGGCACCTAGGGAAACCTAGCAAACTTGCGCAGTTTTGCAAACTAGACACCTAGGGGAATCCAAGATGGGGTGACTTGTGGGGCTCTGACCAGGTTCTGTTAACCAGCATCCTTTACAAACTTTAAAAGTTGGCCAAAAAAACACTTTTTCCTCTAATTTCGGTGACAAAAAGTTCAGGAATCTGAGAGGAGCCACAAATGTCCTTTCACTCAGCATTCCCCCAAGTCTCCCGATAAAAATGGTACCTCACCTGTGGGGGTAGGCCTAGCGCCCACGAAAGGAAATGCCCCAGAACACAACGTGGACACATCACATTTTTCCACAGAAAACAGAGGTGTTTTTTACAAACTGCCTACCTGTGGATTTTGGCCTCTAGCTCAGCCGGCACCTAGGGAAACCTAGCAAACCTGTGCAGTTTTGAAAACTAGACACTTAGGGGAATCCAAGATGGGGTGACTTGTGGGGCTCTGACCAAGTTCTGTTACCCAGAATCCTTTTCAAACTTCAAAAATTGGCCAAAAAAAACACTTTTTCCTCTCATTCCGGTGACAGAAAGTTCTGGAATCTGAGAGGAGCCACAAATATCCTTCCACCCAGCGTTCCCCCAAGTCTCCCGATAAAAATGGTACCTCACATGTGGGGGTAGGCCTAGCACCCGTGAAAGGAAATGCGCCAAGACACAATGTGGACACATCACATTTTTCCATAGAAAACAGAGGTGTTTTTTACAAACTGCCTACCTGTGGATTTTGGCGTCTAGCTCAGCCGGCACCTGGGGAAACCTAGCAAACCAGCGCATTTCTGAAAACTAGACACCTAGGGGAATCCAAGATGGGGTGACGTGTGTGGCTCTTACCAGGTTCTGTTACCCAGAATCCTTTGCAAACCTCAGAATTTGGCGAAAAAACACTTTTTCCTCTCATTTCGGTGACAGAAAGTTCAGGAATCTGAGAGGAGCCACAAATGTCCTTCCACTCAGCATTCCCCCAAGTCTCCCGATAAAAATAGTACCTCACCTGTGGGGGTAGGCCTAGCGCCTGCGAAAGGAAATGTCCCAAAACACAACATGGACACATGACATTTTTCCACAGAAAACAGAGCTGTTTTTTGCATAGTGCCTAGCTGTTGATTTTGGCCTCTAGCTCAGCTGGCACCTAGGGAAACCTAGCAAACTTGCGCAGTTTTGAAAACTAGACACCTTGCGGAATCCAAGATGGGGTGACTTGTGGGGCTCTGACCAGGTTCTGTTAACCAGCATCCTTTACAAACTTTAAAAGTTGGCCAAAAAAACACTTTTTCCTCTCATTTCGGTGACAGAAAGTTCTGGAATCTGAGAGGAGCCACAAATTTCCTTCCACTCAGCATTCTCCCAAGTCTCCCGATAAAAATTGTACCTCACCTGTGGGGGTAGGCCTAGCGCCCGCGAAAGGAAATGCCTCAAAACACAACGTGGACACATCACATTTTTCCATAGAAAACAGAGGTGTTTTTTACAAACTGCCTACCTGTGGATTTTGGCGTCTAGCTCAGCCGGCACCTGGGGAAACCTAGCAAACCAGCGCATTTCTGAAAACTAGACACCTAGGGGAATCCAATATGGGGTGACTTGTGGGGCTCTGACCAGGTTCTGTTACCCAGAATCCTTTGCAAACCTCACAATTTGGCCTCAAAAACACTTTTTCCTCTCTTTCAGTGACAGAAAGTTCTGGAATCTGAGAGGAGCCATTAATTTCCTTCCACCCAGCGTTCCCCCAAGTCTCCCGATAAAAATTGTGCCTCACTTGTGGGGGGAGGCCTAGCGCCCACGACAGGAAAGGCCCCAAAACACAACGTGGACACATCACATTTTCACAAAGAAAACAGAGCTGTTTTTTGCAAAATGCCTAGCTGTGGATTTTGGCCTCTAGCTCAGCCGGCACCTAGGGAAACCTAGCATACCTGTGCAGTTATGAAAACTAGACACCTAGGGGAATCCAAGATAGGGTGACTTGTGGGGCTATGACCAGGTTCTGTTACCCTGAATCCTTTGCAAACCTCAAAATTTGGCCAAAAAAACACTTTTTCCTCTCATTTCGGTGACAGAAAGTTCTGGAATCTGAGAGCAGCCACAAATTTCCTTCTACCCAGCGTTCCCCCAAGTCTCCCGATAAAAATGGTATCTCACATGTCGGGGTAGGCTTAGCGCCCGCAACAGGAAAAGCCCCAAAACACAACGTGGACACATCACATTTTCACAAAGAAAACAGAGCTGTTTTTTGCAAAGTGCCTAGCTGTGGATTTTGGCCTCTAGCTGAGCCGGCACCTAGGGAAACCTAGCAATGCTGCGCAGTTTTGAAAACTAGACACCTAGGGGAATCCAAGACGGGGTGACTTGTGGGGCTCTGACCAGGTTCTGTTACCCAGAATCCTTTGCAAACCTCAAAATTTGGCCAAAAGAAACACTTTTTCCTCGCATTTCGGTGACAGAAAGTTCTGGAATCTGAGAGGAACCAGAAAGTTCCTTCCACCCAGCGTTCCCCCAAGTCTCCCAATAAAAATGGCACCTCACTTGTGGGGGTAGGCCAGCGCCCACGACAGGAAAACCCCCAAAACACAAAGTGGACACATCACATTTTCACAAAGAAAACAGAGCTGTTTTTTGCAAAGTGCCTAGCTGTTGATTTTTGCCTCTAGCTCAGCTGGCACCTAGGGAAACCTAGCAAACCTGCGCAGTTTTGAAAACTAGACACCTAGGGGAATCCAAGACGGGGTGACTTGTGGGGCTCTGACCAGGTTCAGTTACCCAGAATCCTTTGCAAACCTCAAAATTTGGCCAAAAGAAACACTTTTTCCTCGCATTTCGGTGACAGAAAGTTCTGGAATCTGAAAGTAGCCACAAATTTCCTTCCACCCAGCGTTCCCCCAAGTCTCACAATAAAAATGGCACCTCACTTGTGGGGGTAGGCCAGCGCCCACAACAGGAAAACCCCCAAAACACAAAGTGGACACATCACATTTTCACAAAGAAAACAGAGCTGTTTTTTGCAAAGTGCCTAGCTGTGGATTTTGGCCTCTAGCTCAGCCGGCACCTGTGGAAACCTAGCAAACCTGCGCAGTTTTAAAAACTAGACACCTAGGGAAATCCAAGATGTGGTGATTTGTGGGGCTCTGACCAGGTTCTGTTACCCAGAATCCTTTGCAAACCTCAACATTTGGCTAGAAAAACACTTTTTCCTCTCATTTCGGTGACAGAAAGTTCTGGAATCTGAGAGGAGCCACAAATTTCCTTCCACCCAGCACACCCCCAAGTCTCCCGATAAAAATGGTACCTCACTTGTGGGGGTGGGCCAGGTGCCTGCAACAGAAAAAGGCCAAAAACTTGTAGAGATTGATGGGATAGCACAGCGAGTTGATAAGCACATCTTTTTCTTTTATACACCTTTTAGGCTGACTCTGCTTTGGGGTCCCATGCAAGTGAGGTATCATTTTACTTGGGGGACTGAGGGGAACGCTGGGTGGTAGGAAATTTGGGACGCAGCGGTGATCCTACAAAGAAAAGTGAGGAAAATATGATTTTGTATGCAAATTTTGAGGTTTGCCGAGGAGTCTGTGTAAGAAAATGTTGGGGGATCCATGCAAGCCACACCTCCTTGGGGTGTCTATTTTTAAAACATGTCTGGGTTTGGTAGGTTTCCCTAGATGAAGGCCGCACCCAGGACCAAAACCATAGGTGCCCCCCCCCAAACACAGGTAGTTTTGCAATAGATCGTTTTTGGTTTGTCCACATACGTATGTGATGTTCCAAAGACTAAAATTGTGAAAAGAAATGCACTTAGGTTATGTTAAAAAGACCCCTCACCCACCAACTAAGTTGGTGGCATGCTTCATCATCGGTGTCCCACCCAAGGCACCTAGCGTGTCACAGGTGTGCTGCGACGCCTGATTACAGCGGAGCAGGTTTTGTCATTTTTACCACACCTACTGGTTGGATTTGGCACGAGGGTGAGTGATGGTTCAGTGGATCAAATTTTATTAACAAGAGATTTCACAAAAATGAAATGCACTGTTAATAACTGAAAGGCCAAAAAACTGAACCAATGACTCACAGCTCGTGAGCTGTAAATCCACGGCAAGGCACCAACCGCTTTACAGTCTATTCACACACCTTTCATACATGACATGCACAAGACCGTTCATGCCGCCAGCCACAGGCCCAGCACATTACAACACTCGCATCGACAGACAGCGCCACTCAAGGGCCCATCACTTACATACACCCACATGCCTGATACAGTAATCACAACAGCTGATGGGAGTGTGTGGACTGGTGTTTGGCTGGCAGTGTGTTGCAGTAGCCAACAGCAAGTCAATATGTACACTATGTACACCGTCAGCCAAGCGCCACTCCACACACAATGGCATCACTTTTTTTTTTTTAAACAAAGAAACCTCTAACTAATTAGAAATAATTACAAAACTACAAACACAAAAGCTCTAACTAAGTACATGACAGAAATGCCAACCATGAAACTGAACACATGAAAATACAAAACAGGCAGTTTACACTCATGGTTGTTCCCAGTAATTCTTCTGGGTGTGGTAATTCTTAAAACAACCACCCACACATAGCCCAGTGTAAGGAAATGCTTCCTTGGCATGGTTACCCCCTGACTTTTTGCCTTTGCTGATGCTAAGTTTTGATTTGAAAGTGTGCTGAGGTCTGCTAACCAGGCCCCAGCACCAGTGTTCTTTCCCTAACCTGTACTTTTGTTTCCACAATTGGCACACCCTGGCATCCAGGTCCCTTGTAACTGGTACCCCTGGTACCAAGGGCCCTGATGCCAGGGAAGGTCTCTAAGGGCTGCAGCATATCTTATGCCACCCTGTGGACCCCTCACTCAGCACAGACACACTGCTTGTCAGCTTGTGTGTGCTAGTGGGGATAAAAAGACTAAGTCGACATGGCACTCCCCTCAGGGTGCCATGCCAACCTCACACTGCCTACAGGTATAGATAAGTCACCCCTCTAGCAGGCCTTACAGCCCTAAGGCAGGGTGCACTATACCATAGGTGAGGGCATAAGTGCATGAGCACTGTGCCCCTACAGTGTCTAAGCAAAACCTTAGACATTGTAAGTGCAGGGTAGCCATAAGAGTATATGGTCTGGGAGTCTGTCATGCACGAACTCCACAGCACCATAATGGCTACACTGAAAACTGTGAAGTTTGGTATCAAACTTCTCAGCACAATAAATGCACACTGATGCCAGTGTACATTTTATTGTAACATACACCCCAGAGGGCACCTTAGAGGTGCCCCCTGAAACCTTAACCGACTACCCGTGTAGGCTGACTGGTTTTAGCAGCCTGCCACACTCCAGACATGTTGCTGGCCACATGGGGAGAGTGCCTTTGTCACTCTGTGGCTAGTAACAAAGCCTGTACTAGGTGGAGATGCTTATCACCTCCCCCTGCAGGAACTGTAACACCTGGCGGTGAGCCTCAAAGGCCTCAAAGGCTCACCCCCTTTGTTACAGCACCCCAGGGCATTCCAGCTAGTGGAGTTGCCCGCCCCCTCCGGCCAAGGCCCCACTTTTGGCGGCAAGGCCGGAGGAGATAATGAGAAAAACAAGGAGGAGTCACTGGCCAGTCAGGACAGCCCCTAAGGCAACCTGAGCTGAGGTGACTCTGACTTTTAGAAATCCTCCATCTTGCAGATGGAGGATTCCCCCAATAGGGATAGGAATGTGCCCCCCTCCCCTCGGGAGGAGGCACAAAGAGGGTGTAGCCACCCTCAGGGCTAGTAGCCATTGGCTACTAAACCCCCAGACCTAAACACATCCCTAAATTCCGTATTTAGGGGCTCCCCAGAACCTAGGAACTCAGATTCCTGCAACCTGAGAAGAAGAGGACTGCTAAGCTGAAAAACCCTGCAGAGAAGACGGAGACACCAACTGCTTCGGCCCCAGCTCTACTGGCATGTCTCCCCACTTCTAAAGACACTGCTCCAGCGACGCTCTCCCCAGGTACCAGCGATCTCTGAAGCCTCAGAGGACTGCCCTGTATCTAGAAGGACCAAGAACTCCCGAGGACAGCGGCTCTGTTCACCAAAGACTGCAACTTTGAAACAAAGAAGCAACTTTGCAACAACTTGCGTTTCCCGCCGGAAGCGTGAGACTTGACACTCTGCACCCGACGCCCCCGGCTCGACTTGTGGAGAACAATCACTTCAGGGAGGACTCCCCAGTGACTGCGAGACCATGAGTAGCCAGAGTT
Organism: Pleurodeles waltl; assembly: GCF_031143425.1. Taxonomy (NCBI): domain Eukaryota; kingdom Metazoa; phylum Chordata; class Amphibia; order Caudata; family Salamandridae; genus Pleurodeles; species Pleurodeles waltl. The sequence goes on along the minus strand of NC_090441.1, from coordinate 202,257,084 downwards.
GCCCCCCCTGAGCCCTCACCGCGACGTCTGTAGAGGGAATCCCGAGGCTCCCCCTGACCGCGACTGCCTGCTTCTAAGAACCCGACGCCTGGTAGGGACACTGCACCCGCAGCCCCCAGGACCTGAAGGATCCTAACTCCAGTGAGGAGTGACCCCCAGGAGGCCCTCTCCCTTGCCCAGGTGGTGGCTACCCCGAGGAGCCCCCCCCTTGCCTGCCTGCATCACTGAAGAGACCCCTTGGTCTCTCATTGCTTTCTATTGAAAACCTGACGCTTGTTTGCACACTGCACCCGGCCGCCCCCGTGCCGCTGAGGGTGTACTTTCTGTGCTGACTTGTGTCCCCCCCCGGTGCCCTACAAACCCCCCCTGGTCTGCCCTCCGAAGACGCGGGTACTTACCTGCTGGCAGACTGGAACCGGGGCACCCCTTTCTCCATTGAAGCCTATGCGTTTTGGGCACCACTTTGACCTCTGCACTTGACCGGCCCTGAGCTGCTGGTGTGGTAACTTTGGGGTTGCTCTGAACCCCCAACGGTGGGCTACCTTGGACCCAAACTTGAACCCCGTAGGTCGTTTACTTACCTGCAAAAACTAACAAACTCTTACTTCCCCCAGGAACTGTTGAAAATTGCAGTGTCTAGTTTTAAAATAGCTATATGTGATTTATTTGAAAACTGTATATGCTATTTTGCTAATTCAAAGTTCCTAAAGTACCTACCTGCAATACCTTTAATTTGAAGTATTACATGTAAATCTTGAACCTGTGGTTCTTAAAATAAACTCAGAAAATATATTTTTCTATACAAAAACCTATTGGCCTGGAATTGTCTTTGAGTGTGTGTTCCTCATTTATTGCTTGTGTATGTACAACAAATGCTTAACCCTACTCCTTTGATAAGCCTACTGCTCGACCACACTACCACAAAATAGAGCCTTAGTATTATCTCTTTTTGCCACTATCTTACCTCTAAGGGGAACCCTTGGACTCTATGAATACTATTCCTTACTTTGAAATAGTGCATACAGAGCCAACTTCCTACATTGGTGGATCAGCGGTGGGGTACAAGACTTTGCATTTGCTGGACTACTCAGCCAATACCTGATCACACGACTAAATTCCAAAAATTGTCATTAGAAACTGATTTTTGAAATTTGAGCTATTTTTCTAAATTTTTAAAAGTCCTGCTATGGCCTTGTGTTAGTCCCTGTCAGCATTTCTTTTAGAGTTTAAAAGTTTTGTAAAAGTTTGAATTAAGTTCTAGAGATAGTTTTAGATTCTTAAAAAGTATTCCAACTTTTAGAAACATAGGGGCTGATTCTAACCCCGGCGGTCTTCGACCGCCGGGGCGAGGGTCGGCGGGAGCACCGCCGAAAGGCCGGCGGTGCCCCGCAGGGCATTCTGACCGCAGCGCTTTGGCCGCGGTCAGAAAGGGTAAACCGGCGGTCTCCCGCCGGTTTACCGCTGCCCTCAGAATCCCCCATGGCGGCGCAGCTTGCTGCGCCGCCATGGGGGATTCTGACCCCCCCTACCGCCATCCTGTTCATGGCGGGAAAGCCGCCATGAACAGGATGGCGGTAGGGGGGGGGGTCGCGGGGCCCCCGTAAGAGGGCCCCGCAAGGTATTTCAGTGTCTGCCTTGCAGACACTGAAATACGCGACGGGTGCTACTGCACCCGTCGCACCTTCCCACTCCGTGGCTCGATTACGAGCCGGCATCCTCGTGGGAAGGGAGTTTTTCCCTGGGCTGGCGGGCGGTCTTTTGGAGACCGCCCGCCAGCCCAGGGAAAAACTCATAATACCCTCCGCGGTCTTCTGACCGCGGAGCGGTATTATGGGGGCGGAATTCTGGCGGGCGGCCTCCGCCGCCCGCCAGAATTAGAATCACCCCCATAATGTCTAATGCAGAATAGAGAGTGATGGAACTCGACCTCACACCTTACCTCCATCTTAGGATGAGGGAGCTAAGGTCTCTCTGCAAATTGAAAAATATTAAAGCTGGCATAAACCCTTCCAAACTACAGCTCCAGGAGCTGTTGGCAGAGTTTCCCAAAGCCAACCCCTCTGAGGATGACCTCCCAGAGGGGGAAGTTAGTGATGTGGAGGAGAATTCCCCCCTCAAGTCCTAATTAGGGAGATCAGGGCCCCTCGAGCCCTGTCTCCAACTGTAATAGTCAGAGATGCTGCTTCCCTCACAGGAGGGTCCAGCACCTCTGTAGTCACTGAGGATAGCCTCAGTGAAGATGACCTCCTGCTAGCCAGGATGGCCAAAATATTGGCTTTAGAGAGACTGCTCCTAGCCATAGAAAGGGAAAGACAAGAGATGGGTTTTGGTCTATCCATGGTGGCAGCAACATAAATAGGGTCAGAGATTCTCCTGACATGTTGAAAATCCCAAAAGGGATTGTAACTAAATATGAAGATGGTGATGACATCACCAAATGGTTCACAGCTTTTGAGAGGGCTTGTGCAACCAGAAAAGTAAACAGATCTCACTGGGATGCTCTCCTTTGGGAAATGTTTACTGGAAAGTGTAGGGATAGACTCCTCACTCTCTGGAAAAGATGCAGAATCATATGACCTCATGAAGGCTACCCTGATTGAGGGCTTTGGATTCTCCACTGAGGAGTATAGAATTAGGTTCAGGGGGGCTCACAAATCCTCGAGCCAGACCAGGATTGATTTTGTGGACTACTCAGTGAAAACACTGGATGGTTGGAGTCAAGGCAGTGGTGTAAATGATTATGATGGGCTGTACAATTTTATTGTGAAAGAACACCTATTGAGTAATTGTTCAAATGATAAACTGCATCAGCATCTGGTAGACCTAGGACCAATTTCTCCCCAAGAATTGGGAAAGAAGGCGGACCATTGGGTCAAGACTAGGGTGACCAAGACTTCCACAGGGGGTGACCAAAAGAAAGGGGTCACAAAGCCTCCCCGGGGAAGAGTGTTGAGACATCCAAAGGTAAAAATAGTAAAGAGTGTTCTACAGGCCCCCAAAAACCTGCACAGGAGGGTGGGCCCAGAGCCTCTTCACAATCCAATTTTGGGTACAAGGGTAAAAACTTTGATCCCAAAAAGGCCTGGTGTCGTAGCTGTAATCAACCTAGACACCAAACTGGAGACAAGGCCTGTCCCAAGAAAGGTTCCACTTCAAACTCTACTCCAGCTAACACTGGAATGGCCAGTCTCCAAGTGGGATCAACAGTGTGCCCAGAGCAAATCAGGTGTCACACTGAAGCTACATTAGTCTCTGAGGGTGGGGTGGATTTAGCCACACTGGCTGCCTGGCCCCCTAACATGCAAAAATACAGACAGCAGCTCTTAATTAATGGGACAAGTGTAGAAGGCCTGAGGGATACAGGTGCCAGTGTCACCATGGTGACAGAGAAACTGGTTTCCCCTGGTCAATACCTGGCTGGACAAACTTATCGAGTCACCAACGCTGACAATCAGACTAAAGTACATCCCATGGCTATGGTAACTTTAGAGTGGGGAGGGGTCAATGGCCTGAAACAGGTCGTGGTCTCCTCAAATATCCCTGTAGACTGTTTGCTTGGAAATGACCTGGAGTCCTCAGCATGGGCTGAGGTAGAATTGAAAACCCATGCTGCCATGCTGGTTATCCCTGAACTGGTGTGTGTCAAGACAAGGGCACAGTGCAAGGCTCAGGGTGAAAAAGTAGTGTTGGAGTCTGGAAAAAGGGCCCAACCTACCAAGAGAAAAGGAAAGACAACTGGGGAACCAGTTGCAACACAACAACAGAAAGAGAACCTCTCTTCTCAGGAAGAAGTTCTTCCCTCTGAGGGAACTGAGCCTCTGGAGTTAGAACCTTATCAGGTTGAGCTCCTAGGCCCAGGGGGACCCTCAAGGGAGCAGTTGTGTAAGGGGCAAGAAACCTGTCCCTCTCTTGAAGGCCTTAGGCAGCAAGCTGCTGAAGAGTCCAATGGAAAGAAAACAGGAACACATAGGGTCTATTGGGAAGATGGACTCCTTTACACTGAGGCAAGAGATCCCAAACAGGGTGCCACTAGGAGAGTGGTAGTGCCTCAGGAGTTTAGGGAGTTCATACTGACATTAGCCCATGATATTCCTCTTGTTGGGCATTTGGGACAGACCAAGACGTGGGGGAGACTAGTCAACCACTTCTATTGGCCCAACATGCCCCAGAAGGTCAAGGAGTTTTGTGTCTCCTGTGCCACCTGTCAAGCCAGTGGTAAGATAGGTGGACACCCAAAGGCCCCCCTCATTCCACTTCCAGTGGTGCGGGTCCCCTTTGAAAGAGTGGGTGTGGACATAGTGGGTCCACTTGAACCTCCCACAGCCTCAGGGAACCTATACATACTAGTAGTAGTGGATCATGCTACTAGATACCCTGAAGCAATTCCCCTTAGGTCGACTACTGCCCCTGCAGTAGCCAAAGCACTCATTGGTATTTTTACCAGAGTGGGTTTTCCTAAGGAGGTGGTGTCTGACAGAGGTACCAACTTTATGTCAGCATACCTGAAACACATGTGGAATGAGTGTGGGGTGACTTACAAATTCACTACACCATATCATCCACAAACTAATGGCCTTGTTGAGAGATTCAACAAGACATTAAAAGGCATGATCATGGGGCTCCCTGAAAAACTCAAAAGGAGATGGGATGTCCTCTTGCCATGTCTGCTTTTCGCTTACAGAGAGGTGCCTCAGAAGGGAGTAGGGTTTTCACCCTTTGAACTTCTGTTTGGCCACCCTGTAAGGGGACCACTAGCTCTTGTGAAAGAAGGCTGGGAAAGACCTCTTCATGAGCCTAAGCAAGATATAGTGGACTATGTACTTGGCCTACGTTCAAGGATGGCAGAGTACATGGAAAAGGCTAGCAAAAACATTGAGGCCAGCCAACAGCTCCAGAAGTTTTGGTATGACCAAAAGGCTGCAATGGTTGAATTTCAACCAGGGCAGAAAGTCTGGGTATGGAGCCTGTAGCTCCCAGGGCACTTCAGGACAGATGGAGTGGCCCTTACCTAGTGCTAGAAAAGAAGAGTCAGGTCACCTACCTGGTGGACCTAGGCACTAGCAGGACCCCCAAGAGGGTGATCCATGTGAACCGCCTTAAGCTCTTCCATGACAGGGCTGATGTGAATCTGTTGATGGTAACAGATGAGGACCAGGAAGCTGAGAGTGAACCTCTCCCTGACCTCCTCTCCACAGACCCTAAAGATGGCTCAGTTGATGGAGTGATCTACTCAGACACCCTCTCTAGCCACAGCAATCTGACTGTACGAAGGTCCTGCAACAGTTTGCTGAGCTCTTTTCCCTAACCCCTGGTCAGACACACCTGTGTACCCATGATGTGGACACAGGAGACAGCATGCCTGTCAAAAACAAAATATTCAGACAGTCTGAAAAAGTTAAGGAAAGCATCAAAGTGGAAGTCCACAAGATGCTGGAATTGGGAGTCATTGAGCACTCTGACAGCCCCTGGGCTAGCCCAGTGGTCTTAGTCCCCAAACCTCACACCAAACATGGAAAGAGAGAGATGAGGTTTTGTGTGGACTACAGAGGACTTAATTCTGTCACCAAGACAGATGCCCATCCCATTCCAAGGGCTGATGAACTGATTGACAAATTGGGTGCTGCCAAATTCTTAAGTACCTTTGACTTAACAGCAGGGTACTGCCAAATCAAAATGGCACCAGGAGCAAAAGAAAAGACAGCATTCTCCACACCTGATGGGCATTATCAGTTTACTGTTATGCACTTTGGTTTAAAGAATGCCCCTGCCACCTTCCAAAGGTTGGTGAATCAAGTCCTTGCTGGCTTGGAGTCCTTTAGTGCAGCTTATCTTGACGATATTGCTGTCTTTAGCTTCAGCTGGCAAGATCACCTGGTCCACCTGAAGAAGGTTTTGAAGGCTCTGCAATCAGCAGGCCTCTCTATCAAGGCATCCAAATGCCAGATAGGGCAGGGAACTGTGGTTTACTTGGGTCACCTTGTAGGTGGAGGCCAAGTTCAGCCACTCCAGCCTAAGATCCAGACTATTCTGGACTGGGCAGCTCCAAAAACCCAGACTCAAGTCAGGGCATTCCTTGGCTTAACTGGGTATTACAGGAGGTTTGTGAAGGGATATGGATCCATAGTGACAACCCTCACAGAACCTACCTCAAGAAAATGCCCAAGAAAGTAAACTGGAGTGTAGAATGCCAACAGGCCTTTGACACCCTGAAACAAGCAATGTGCACAGCACCAGTTCTAAAAGCTCCAGATTACTCCAAGCAGTTCATTGTGCAGACAGATGCCTCTGAACATGGGATAGGGGCAGTTTTGTCCCAAACAAATGATGATGGCCTTGACCAGCCTTTTGCTTTCATTAGCAGGAGGTTACTCCCCATGGAGCAGCGTTGGAGTGCCATTGAGAGGGAGGCCTTTGCTGTGGTTTGGTCCCTGAAGAAGCTGAGACCATACCTCTTTGGTACTCACTTTGTAGTTCAAACTGACCACAGACCTCTCAGATGGCTGATGCAAATGAAAGGTGAAAATCCTAAACTGTTGAGGTGGTCCATCTCCGTACAGGGAATGGACTTTATAGTGGAACACAGACCTGGGACTGCTCATGCCAATGCAGATGGCCTTTCCAGGTTCTTCCACTTAGAAAATGAAGACTCCCCTGGTCTGCCCTCCGAAGACGCAGGTACTTACCTGCTGGCAGACTGGAACCGGGGCACCCCCTACTCCATTGAAGCCTATGCGTTTTGGGCACCACTTTGACCTCTGCACCTGACCGGCCCTGAGCTGCTGGTGTGGTAACTTTGGGGTTGCTCTGAACCCCCAACGGTGGGCTACCTTGGACCCAAACTTGAACCCCGTAGGTGGTTTACTTACCTGCAAAAACTAACAAACTCTTACTTCCCCCAGGAACTGTTGAAAATTGCACTGTCTAGTTTTAAAATAGCTATATGTGATTTATATGAAAACTGTATATGCTATTTTGCTAATTCAAAGTTCCTAAAGTACCTACCTGCAATACCTTTCATTTGAAGTATTACATGTAAATCTTGAACCTGTGGTTCTTAAAATAAACTAAGAAAATATATTTTTCTATACAAAAACCTATTGGCCTGGAATTGTCTTTGAGTGTGTGTTCCTCATTTATTGCTTGTGTATGTACAACAAATGTTTAACACTACTCCTTTTATAAGCCTACTGCTCGACCACACTACCACAAAATAGAGCATTAGTATTATCTCTTTTTGCCCCTATCTTACCTCTAAGGGGAACCCTTGGACTCTGTGCATACTATTCCTTACTTTGAAATAGTGCATACAGAGCCAACTTCCTACACCCAGGCTTTGAAGGACAATCTGGGCAGTACATTTGAGTCTCCCTTCGGCTACCTCTTCGAAAACACACTCTACATTTCTTAGCTGGAAAGTCTTTTTTGGGTGTGGGAGAAATGTGCTCAGCAAAGTGGCGATCTTTCAATCTAGCCACATCCTCCACCACTGCTTCTCTAGGAACTCTGGCCTGTTCCACCACAATAAGGCTCTCTATCACTGACTCCTGAAATTTCACAAATGTCACCTTTGACTCTGGAGACCTATCCTTAAACACAATAAAAGCATTAAAAGTTGCTAAGTGGAAAAGGTGAATTGCTAACTTCTTATACCAAACGTAAGACTTACGAATAGCAGTATAAGGTTCCAACCTTTGATCAACTCTATCTACACCTCCCATGTACTTATTATAATCTAAAATGCACACAGGTTTGCGCACTTCAGTAAGCTGGCCCCAAACAGTCACAGGGGAAGTACTCTCATCATGGATGGTACCTAGCATGTAGACATCCCTCCTGTCTGAAAATTTCAAAGCCAGTAGCTCATCATTCCGCAAGGCACTGCACTGTCCCCTCAAGTTTTTTACAGACAAGCTCCCTTGGATAGCCTTTCCGGTTACAACGAATTGTGCCACAAGCAACAGTGTCCACGCTAAACAATTCCTTGAACAACTGCACTCCAGTGTAGAAGTTATCTACATACAAATGGTGACCTTTGTTGAACAGTCGTCTACCAAGTTCCCACACAATTTTCTCAGCAATTCCAAAAGTGGGAGGACAACCAGGGGGGTCAATACTGGAATCCCTACCAGTGTAGACATGGAAATTATACACATATCCTGTACTACTTTCAGACAGCATATACAATTTAATTCCATATTGTGCCCTCTTGCTAGGAATGTACTACCTAAAAACCAAACGACCATTGAAGAGGACCAAAGACTTGCCCACAGCTATTTCTTTGCCTGGAACATAGACCTCTGAGAACCGATCTACAAAATGATCAAGGACAGGCCTAATCTTAAAAAGACTGTCAGAATCAGGGTGATCTCGTGGCAAGGCTAATGTATTGTCAATAAAATGCAGCATCCTAAGAAGAAGCAAATACCGATTACGACTTATGGTTGCAGGAAATATAGCTGTTGCCATCAAGGGACTAGTAGACCAATAAGAAGCCAGTGACGGCTTCCTTATCAACCCCATCAAAAGAGTCAAACCCAAAAGCCTTTTCATCTCCTCCAAATTTGTGGGAATCCACTGGGTAGCTCTAGAGTGTGGCCTAAGTCTAGCAGCGTTGTCCCTCAAATACTGCTCCGCATACAAATTAGTCTGCTCAACAATCTCTTCCAAAAACACATCATCCACAAACATCTGACAGGCAAAACGTTCTCTGTATTGACTCTACACCCCGGGAGACCAGTACAGGCAGGCAACTCTGGCTGCTCCACGGGAAACCTTTCAGCCCCAGGTTGCTGCACTAATGGCACATCAGTGTCCTCCTCTAAAACTGGCCCTTCATCTGCACTGAGTGTGGCTTCCTCATCAGAAGATTCCTCTCCGACAGAAACTTCACTGCCAGAATCTCTCACTTCCTCCTCTGCCTCAGATGCAGAGTCCGTCTCATAATCATGATCAGACAATGACTCAAAAAGCATACCAACCACCTGCTGAGCGGTCATTCTGCGGCTAGCCATGATCTTTCGTACGAAAATTAACTGGACAAATGCACCACCAACAACCAGCACTGTGTAAGATAAGTAATAAAGTGTAGCTTTATTAGTAAGAGTTATAAACTCAAAAACTATGCGGCTCACTTGCCTGAAAAAGCTTGAATCACCAGCAACTACTCTGCACAGACACAGCAATCACCAACTATATCCCACTAAAAAGAAAGAAAGAAAAGCAAATTAGAAATGAGACAACACAAATATCGTTGTGCACAAATATAAGGACAATTTCACACAAACCTGCATTTAGTACACCCCTTGGAGGCAGATCAGGTTAAAAATAATAGGCCGATCTGCCCCCAAGGGGGGCAGAAATGGCCAACGGTTCAATGTCCCCCTTGGGGGGGCACCCCTTGCCCGAGGGGGCTCCCCCCACATAAATAAACATTTTTACCAAAATCCCTGGTGTTCTAGTGGTTTCTAGTGGTAATAGGCTGATCTGAAATGGCCACAGGTAACATGCCCCCAAAATGGGAGCGACCCTTGCCCAAGGGGCCGCTGCCAAACAACAAAATATAGCAGTATGAAAAAAAGAAAAATTCCCCGCCGTCTAGTGGTTTCTGCCCCCCTTGGGGGCAGATCAGCCTAAAAATAATAGGCCGATCTTCCCCCAAGAGGGGCAGAAATGGCCCCAACAAACATGCCTCCCAAGGGGCCACTCCCGACACACACAGCAGAATAAAACAAAACAAAAAAGAAAATCCCTGGCATCTAGTGGGCATTCCTGCTGCCCGATCGCAATGCCTTTCCTTTCCCCTGGTGCCTCTTTGTTCCAAACCCCCCACCCGCCAGATGAGAAACTCACCTGTTTCTCCCTCGTCGCACTAGAAGCAAATGGCTTCCAGTGCGACCGGCACTGTGCAACGATGTCAGCGCGATCGCACGCTGACGTCATAACAGGGGGTGGGGTTGCGGGGGTGGAAGGGGAAGGGCTTCCCCTTCCATCCCTAGCCTTGGGGGGGTGGGAGGGAATCCCACAGAGGGAGCGCTAGCGCTCCCTCTGAGCTCAGTGCCGAGTACGTAATGGTTACGTCCTTGGCACATAAGCACTGTTCCGCGGGACGTAACCATTAGGTCCGCGGCACAGAACCGGTTAATTGATTTGTTTAGCTATTGGCCAGCAATAAAAGTTGTGGGCAAGGCAGATACAGATGCTGTGTTGGAGATCTTAGATATTCCTGAAGGTATTCCATCGAATTTTTTGAGTGACAATGGAGTGCAATTCAGGTCACTAAAGGCCAAAAGTTATTTTGAACATGTAGGAATTAAACATAAAACCACTTCACTTTACAGTCCCAGTGGGAATGGCATGGTTGAAAGGCTCAACCGAGTAATTAAAGGAATCATACAATTGGCAATGGTTAGTAATGAGGATTGGGTTACCCAGTTGGGAAAAATGATTTGTGCATATAGAGTCAGAGACTGTGATTCTGCAGGTGTTTCTCCTTTTGTTATGATGTGTGGTCGGAAAGCTAGGACCAAATTTACTCCAGGATGGTTGTTCCATTCAAGTGTAGAACAGAGTTCTATTGAAGATGTTAGAAAAAAATGAAGGAGGTTCACAACAAAACCAAATCATAGTATGATGATAAGAAAGGAACAAAACAAGTAAACATTCAAGTGGGTGACAGGGTCGGGATAAAGAGCCCGGGTGTAGTACCAAAAGGAGAAAGCAGATTTTATGAACTTGAAGAGGTTGTTGAGGTGTTGAGGAATGCTTTAAGATTAAGTAATGGTAAAGTTTAGAATCTTAATGGTGTAGCTCATTATCATAAGAATTTTGGGAAACAAGAGCATAAAGATAGCAGCAAACTAAAGATAGATTTTGGAGATGAAAATGATTTGAAGGAAAGGGAACACATAAATAATAAACAACATAATGGGAAGATACAAACTGAAGGGGAACCATTAGCTCAAAGTAAGCCTAAATAAATGGAAATGGTAAAGTCAGGAAAGTATTTGGACAAATGTGTTGAGAATATAGACAGTGATACAAATAAGTGTTGCAAGAGTGGAGAGAGTCTGTGTTGCGAGAGTGGAGAGAGTCTGGGAAATGATTTGACCAATGATCTGACCATGCATCCTGATGTTGACGAAAGCATTGAAGCACATGATTTGGGAACTGAGGAAGACACCGGAATTGTACAGAGGAGTAATCGCATAAGAAAAGCTCCTAAGTGGTTGAAGGATTAAATACACGATAATTTGTAAATAAGAAATGTAACATTGTATAGCTGAGGTATTTTAAAGGGAACTATGCACATAGTTTTAGAGTGTAGTTTCATATTGCAGGCTGTGTTTTATTTTATAATTTTATTATTGTTATTTTGAATTGTATTATCTTATTGTATTTTGAATAAAGTAGGGGTGGGGTGTTGTGGCTTGTAGGCACGAGTTGTGTTGTGGCCATGTTCCTGGGTTCTAGATTTAGAATCCAGGTACATGGATTCGGGGAGAAAAAGGAGGTTGATGGAGAAGAGTTGGAGATACAGGAGCGGAAGGAGGTTTGCTAGCATTATACTGCATTTCTTCAGACAGAACTTTTATGGATTAAACCATTTTTTTACTCAACAAATTGTCGGAGTATTCATCATAACAGCCAGTTATGCTGATTCCAGGTGGGTGCCATGTCTCCCTGGACAACTCAAGAGTCCATATTTACCCAGACACCAGCTGGAAAAGGTGGTAATAAATGCCATAGGTGGCTGGACGCCCCTTCCAACACAACATAAGCACAGTGGGTACCTATGGGGTGAGGGTAAGGAAGATGAGTACTTCCAACACCAGCATTAGGACCATTGTTGTGTTGCATAATGAAGTGCATATCTACTTGATTAGAGCCTGTAGGAGGCTGGCCTGGCTTATAGTGGGTACCCTGTGGTACTTACACCTTGTGCCAGGTCCAGTTATCCCTTATTAGTAGAATAGAGGTGTTTCTAGCAGCTTAGGCTGTTAGAGGTAGCTATGGCAAAGCAGCTTAGGCTGAACTAGGAGACATGCAAAACTCCTACTATACCACTTATATCATATAGCACAATTTCATAAGAAAACACAATACTCAGAGTTACTAAAAATAAAGTTACTTTATTTTAGTGACTGTTAGAAATGGGGTCTTTGGTTGACAGTCAGGTTACCCCCTGTTCAAGCAAGGACCCTCACTCTAGTCAGGGTAAAAGAGAATCACCCTCAGCTAACCCCTGCTTACCCCCTTGGTAGCTTGGCAGAGCAGTAGGCTTAACCTCAGAGTGCTAGGTGTAAAGTATTTGTACCAACACACACAGTAACTTAATGAAAACACTACAAAATGACACAACACCAGTTTAGAAAAATAGGAAATAATTATCTAAACAAAACAAGACCAAAACGACAAAAATCCAACATACACAAGTCAAGTTATGAATTTTTAAAGATTAAACTCAAAAATAGCGCTTAGAAACAAAAATGCTTCAATGAGATGTTAACACGGCGTCGTGACGGAGTCGTTCCCAACAGGCCGACACCAGCGGCGCCGGACACGGAGTCGTGTAGACCCCCAAGTACAGTACCTTTGGTGAAGAGTGAAAACAAGCCGATGCGCGAAGTCGGGCGATCGCGGCGTCTGTGCGAAACTTTGAATCCGCGCACTTCGTGCGGCGGCGGTCACGACGTGGTGCAGCGACTTCCATGGAGTCGCGGACTTCAGCAGGGCTGCCGCGGCGTCGGGCCTGCGAAGAGCGTCGCGTTCCAGCGAAGGTTACGCGTTGGATGCAGGCGGCGTCACCGGATTCAGCAGCAGCGTCGGTCCAGAGTCGTCTGAAGTCGCTTTCCTTGGATTTCCACCAGCTTTCCTTTCAAGGGCCCAGGGACTGGATAGGGCTCCACTTGTCAGAGCAGGAGTCTCTCCAGAGACTCCAGGTGCTGGCAGAGAGAAGTCTTTGCTGTCCCTGAGACTTCAAACAACAGGAGGCAAGCTCTAACTCAAGCCCTTGGAGATTTCTTCACAAGATGGAAGGCACACAAAGTCCAGTCTTTGCCCTCTTACTCTGGCAGAAGCAGCACTGTAGGAAAGCTCCACAAAGCACAGTCACAGGCATGGCAGCACTTCTTCCTCAGCTATCAGCTCTTCTCTAGGCAGAGGTTCCTCTTGGTTCCAGAAGTGTTTCTCAAGTCTGTAGATTTGGGTGCCCTTCTTATACCCATTTTAGTCTTTGAAGTCACCTTTCTTCAAAGGGGACTCACACCTACTTGTGAAATCCTGCCTTGCCCAGGCAAGGCATCAGACACACAGCAGGGGGTTGGAGCCGGCATTGTCAGAGGCAGGCACAGTCCTTTCAGGTGAGAGTGACCACTCCACCCCTCCCTCCTAGCAGAGATGGCTAATCAGGAAATGCAGGTTACACTCCAGCCCCCTTTGTGTCACTGTCTAGTGCGAGGTGAAAAACAACCCAACTGTCAAACTGACCCAGACAGGGAATCCACAACCAAGGCAGAGTCACAGAATGGTTTAAGCAAGAAAATGCTCACTTTCTAAAAGTGGCATTTTCAAACGCACAATCTTAAAATCAACTTTACTAAAAGATGTATTTTTAAATTGTGAGTTCAGGGACCCCAAACTCCACATGCCCATCTACTCTCTAGGGAAATCTACACTTTAATCATAATTAAAGGTAGCCCCCATGTTATCCTATGAGAAAGACAGGCCTTGCAACAGTGAAAAACGAAGTTGGCAGTATTTCACTGTCAGGACATATAAACCACATTACTATATGTCCTACCTTATCCATACACTGCACCCTGCCCTTGGGGCTACCTAGGGCCTACCTTAGGGGTGCCTTACATGTAAGAAAAGGGAAGGTTTAGGCCTGGCAAGTGGGTACACTTGCCAAGTCGAATTTACAGTGTAAAAATACACACACAGACACTGCAGTGGCAGGTCTGAGACATGATTACAGAGCTACTTATGTGGGTGGCACAACCAGTGCTGCAGGCCCACTAGTAGCATTTGATTTACAGGCCCTGGCACCTCTAGTGCACCTTACTAGGGACTTACTAGTAAATCAAATAGGCCAATCATGGATAAACCAATTACATACAATTTACACGGAGAGCATATGCACTTTAGCACTGGTTAGCAGTGGGAAAGTGCTCAGAGTTCAAAAGCCAACAGCGACAGGTCAGAAAAAAATAGGAGGCAGGAGGCAAAAAGATTCAGGATGACCCTGCATAAGCAAAAGTCCAACACGACCCCCTACCAGCCTAAAGCCAGGGGAGAACAATCAATACCTTGATGTACTTCCCTGATTGGGGCGATAGAACAAGGACCCAGGCCCACAACAGCAGGGGCATGTTCCAGTTCTACGCCTTCCTGACTCCCGTTGGATCCCTCTATCCATACTCTCAGGGCCCACTAAGCTAACCCATGGGGAACCCTTCTCCACATCTGCAGACACCATCTGTGCAGCGTCTAACTTTACTTTGCTCACAGATGTATTGCAATGGGCAGATAGTACCACCAGGGCCAACACAGTGGTGTTGCCCACTCCACCCCTGGGGTGTGACTCTCGTTCCCCTCCCAGGGGCAGCTCTGTCAACCAGGACAGCAAGCCACAGTGACCCCTGACAACTGTCAGGGATGAGAGCCTGACCTCAGGCCTCTCCAACCACTGTGACTGTGGAGAGTGGGGGGCGGTATCACCTGTGTGACTGTGGAGAGTGGGGGGGCGGTAGCCCCAGGTGCCTGACACCCTTTGACCACTCTACCTTCCACCAGGTCAGAGAAGATAACCTGACCCTGGTCCTCCCCTCTGGGGCTCTGTACCCTCCCTCCAGGAGCGGCACCCCCAGAGTAAAAAATTGTCAGGGTGCTTGTAGAAGCAGTCCTGCACAATTCTTCCACTACTGCAGGGATGTTAACCTGCAACTGATCCTCCAACCTGGGGTCTGTACCTTCAGGTTGGACCAGGGCCAGGGGTGAGGCTTCCCTCCCCCTGCCCTCTCTTCTGGGGTCCTGAACCACCCAACTAGGAGTGGCCCCCCCAGAAGACAACATGGTAGGGGCACTGTTAGCAGTAGACCCTTCCTTCAGGTCAGGGGGGACACCCTGAACCTGGCCTTCCAATCCAGGGTCTGTACCCTTAGATTGCTCTGGGGTCAGGGGTGAGTCTTTCTCTCCCCTTCCCCTACTCTCAGGGTTCTGCACCCACCCCTCAGGGAGAGTACCCCTTGAAATCACACCAGGGGGGGTGATTGGGCAAACCGCCCACCCCTTCAGGTCAGGGTTTACCCCCTGCACCTGATCCTCCAGTCCAGGGTCTGTACCCACAGACTGGACCACTGCCTGGCAACCCAGGACTTCCTGGGGGGCATACCTACCCCCCACCAGGTCAGAGTTTACCCTCTGAACCTGGTCATCCAACCCAGAGTCACCACCCTGTGGCTGAATCACTGCCTGGCGCACCAGGACTTCCTTGGGAACACACTTACCCCCCATCAGGTCAGAGTTTACCCCCTGAACCTGATCATTCAACCCAGAGTTACCACCCTGTGGTTGAACCATTGCCTGGCACACCAGGACTTCCAGGGGGGCACACTTACCCCCCTCAAGGGACACACTGTCCCGAAGGGCCACACAAGAGTCTGGCTGGCGCAGGTCTCCTGACCTCTGCCCATCTGACAGAGTCTGGATTCCCCCCCAACCCAGAAATGGTCTCACCAAGGTCATTCATGGGGGGCTCTGCTCTCAGAGCTGACCCCTGACCCTCCAGGTTCTCCACTGGGATCCGCAACCCCCTCTCAACCCTCTGTCTGGACTTCTGCACCCCCTCACTAGGAGTGGTACTGCCAGACACCTGAACTGGTGGGACGCTGGCTACAGACGCCCCCCCCCCCAAGTTTTCCTGACACTGTGGGGTCTCCCTCAACAGATGGCCCTATGGTACAGGCTAGGCTCCCCTCCTGGTGTTCCCTCATGGAACCCTCCAGGACCTGGGACCGGATCTTGGGCACCTTGGGCCTCAACCCATTCCCATTCCATCTCCTCTGAGACTGGACATGGGGTCCCTCACCCATCCCACTACACTGGGACCTACCTGGGACACTGCAATCCTTCCCTACCTCACCTGGTTGGGAACTACCTAGACCACTCCTTTCAGGAGCACCCCCAAATGCCTCTTCAGACTCTCTGGTACTCACCCAGATGTCTGCCTCCATTGTAAGCTCCCTGGGGTCAGAGAACTCACACTCCACCTGGTGTTGGCATAGCTCTGGAAAATAAGGACTAGACATATGCTCTCCAGCAATTACATCACTCAGCCCCTCACATGAATTAACCAAAGTACCCTTCACCCAACCATCCAGTGACTCTGCTTTGAAAAAGCACCCCACATCACCCTCCTGAGACTGGTGAGACAGTACCTGATTGTCCCTGACACTCAACCCACACTCTTCTTGGATGTCTTCACACTCCATAACCAGGACTTCTACCTGGGGGGAACCCCTCTCTGTGTCACTCTCACCTAGAGTCAGTAGAGTGTCCCTCCCACCAGTAGGAATATGACTTCCCATGCCAGTTCCCCAATCCACCTCAAGGACCCTGTGCATCACTGGAGCTACCTCATACCCCTGAACCTCCTGGCGTGTGTTAACTCCCTCCTTCAAGTAGGGCACCACATCTCTGGGCATGTGCACTTCTTTAGCAGCACTGGATATACAATTGTTGCTGCCACCATTCCAGCTGGACTCAGCCCTCATGACTTCCAGCTCTTTCAATTTAAGCTTGTAAGCATAAATCATCCTTTTTATCTCTAAGTCCCTTTCCCACTTGTCGTACTCCCTTTGCATCCTCAACTTTTCTGCCTCCAACCGGCGAGCCCTTTCTGCCTGTCTGTCCTGCACATCTTTAGGAGTCAGACCCTTAGAGGACCTACCGCTACCACTCCTGGAGAACCTCTCCCCAGGTGTAACAGGTACCTCTAATACACCACGCTGTAGACTCTGCACTTTCCCATCCATATCTTCTGTGTGCCCCCCAGCTTCCTTGGCTGTCACCCAGGCCCTCAATGCCTCATGCAGCTCCCCCTTCCTGGCAGAGCTCTTAACGTGACAGGCAAGATCTTCACAGAACTGTTTCAATTGAGCAACTGAGTACCTCTTCAGTTTTCCTAATTCAAACACAGCTCCAGCTGTTGCATCTCCAGATTGAGACATGATGGCAACAAGTGCAAAGTTCCAACGGCAGAAAACAAGTTCCCAATGAAGTAAAAACAATCAGTCAAGGGATCAGCAAAATCATGGAAGTAGAACAAAAAGGAGTCCTTAAGAGAAAAATGAAAGATCACCAAACAAGTAGTATGTGATCACGTAGTGGTCTGAGATCAAAACAGTAGTGTACACTTAATTACTGTATGTCAAGTACAAATACAAGCCCAAATCCCAACCGCTGATCACTAATGTTAGAAATGGGGTCTTTGGTTGACAGTCAGGTTACCCCCTGTTCAAGCAAGGACCCTCACTCTAGTCAGGGTAAAAGAGAATCACCCTCAGCTAACCCCTGCTTACCCCCTTGGTAGCTTGGAAGAGCAGTAGGCTTAACTTCAGAGCGCTAGGTGTAAAGTATTTGTACCAACACACACAGTAACTTAATGAAAACACTACAAAATGACACAACACCGGTTTAGAAAAATAGGAAATATTTATCTAAACAAAACAAGACCAAAACGACAAAAATCTGACATACACAAGTCAAGTTATGAATTTTGAAGGATTAAACTCAAAAATAGCGCTTAGAAACAAAAATGCTTCGATGAGATGTTAACACGGCGTCGTGACGGAGTCGTTCCCAACAAACCGACACCAGCAGCGCCGGACACGGAGTCATGTAGACCCCCAAGTACAGTACCTTTGGTGAAGAGTGAAAACAAGCCGATGCGCGAAGTCGGGGATCGCGGCGTCGGTGCGAAACGTTGAATCCGCGTACTTCAAGCGGCATCGGTCACGACGTGGTGCGGCAACTTCCACGGAGTCGCGGACTTCAGCGGGGTTGCTGCGGCGTCGGGCCTGTGAAGAGCGTCGTGTTCCAGCGAAGGTCACGGCGTCAGGTGCAGGCGGCGTCACCGGATTCAGCAGCGGCGTCGGTCCGAAGTCGATTTCCTTGGATTTCCACCAGCTTTCCTTTCAAGGGCCCAGGGACTGGATAGGGCACCACTTGTCAGAGCAGGAGTCTCTCCAGAGACTCCAGGTGCTGGCAGAGAGAAGTCTTTGCTGTCCCTGAGATTTCAAACAACAGGAGGCAAGCTCTAACTCAAGCCCTTGGAGATTTCTTCACAAGATGGAAGGCACACAAAGTCCAGTCTTTGCCCTCTTACTCTGGCAGAAGCAGCACTGCAGGAAAGCTCCACAAAGCACAGTCACAGGCAGGGCAGCACTTCTTCCTCAGCTATCAGCTCTTCTCCAGGCAGAGGTTCCTCTTGGTTCCAGAAGTGTTTCTCAAGTCTGTAGATTTGGGTGCCCTTCTTATAACCATTTTAGTCTTTGAAGTCACCTTTCTTCAAAGGGGACTCACACCTACTTGTGAAATCCTGCCCTGCCCAGGCAAGGCATCAGACCCACAGCAGGGGTTTGGAGCCGGCATTATCAGAGGCAGGCACAGTCCTTTCAGGTGAGAGTGACCACTCCACCCCTCCCTCCTAGCAGAGATGGCTAATCAGGAAATGCAGGTTACACCCCAGCCCCCTTTGTGTCACTGTCTAGTGCGAGGTGAAAAACAACCCAACTGTCAAACTGACCCAGACAGGGAATCCACAAACAAGGCAGAGTCACAGAATGGTTTAAGCAAGAAAATGCTCAATTTCTGAAAGTGGCATTTTCAAACACACAATCTTAAAATCAACTTTACTAAAAGATGTATTTTTAAATTGTGAGCTCAGGGACCCCAAACTCCACATGTCCATCTACTCTCTAGGGAAATCTACACTTTAATCATAATTAAAGGTAGCCCCCATGTTATCCTATGAGAGAATCAGGCCTTGCAACAGTGAAAAACGAAGTTGGCAGTATTTCACTGTCAGGACATATAAACCACATTACTATGGGGGTCATTCTGACCCCAGCCGGCGGCGGAAGCCGCCGGCCTGGCTGGAACCTCCAGAATACCGCTGCGCGGTCAAAAGACCGCCGTGGGTATTCTGGGTTTCCCGCTGGGCTGGCGGGCGACCGCCAGAAGGCCGCCCGCCAGCCCAGCGGGAAACACCCTTCCATGAGGATGCCGGCTCCGAATGGAGCCGACGGAGTGGAAGGGGTGCGACGGGTGCAGTTGCACCCGTCGCGATTTTCAGTGTCTGCATGGCAGACACTGAAAATCTTGGTGGGGCCCCCAGGGGCCCCACGACATCCCATACCGCCATCCTGTGCCTGGCGGCCAAAACCGCCAGGAACAGGATGGCGGTATGGGGGTCGGAATCCCCATGGCGGCGCAGCAAGCTGCGCCGCCATGGAGGATTCCCCAGGGCAGCGGAAAACCGGCGGTACACCGCCGGTTTTCCGTTTCTGACCGCGGCTGTACCGCCGCGGTCAGAATGCCCAAGGGAGCACCGCCAGCCTGTTGGCGGTGCTCCCGCGGTCGTTGGCCCTGGCGGATTTTACCGCCAGGGTCAGAATGACCCCCTATATGTCCTACCTTATCCATACACTGTACCCTGCCCTTGGGGCTACCTAGGGCCTACCTTAGGGGTGCCTTACATATAAGAAAAGGGAAGGTTTAAGCCTGGCAAGTGGGTACACTTGCCAAGTCGAATTTACAATGTAAAAATACACACACAGACACTGCAGTGGCAGGTCTGAGACATGATTACAGAGCTACTTATGTGGGTGGCACAACCAGTGCTGCAGGCCCACTAGTAACATTTGATTTACAGGCCCTGGCACCTCTAGTGCACCTTACTAGGGACTTACTAGTAAATCAAATAGGCCAATCATGGATAAACCAATTACATACAATTTACACAGAGAGCATATGCACTTTAGCACTGGTTAGCAGTGGGAAAGTGCTCAGAGTTCAAAAGCCAACAGCGACAGGTCAGAAAAAAATAGGAGGTAGGAGGCAAAAAGATTCAGGATGACCCTGCATAAGCAAAAGTCCAACAGTGACAATATGGCAAAAGTATCTCAGAGGATACCCTCACTTAGGAGGTAAGTAATACACACAAATTATATGTACACAAACCCAAAACAGGTAGTAACAGTAAGAAAAGTAGTGCAAACAATGTAGAATCACAATAGGATGCAATTGGTAAACATAGCCCTAGGGGCAACACAAACCATATACTCCAAAAGTGGAATGCGAATCACGAATGGACCCCAGGCCTATGGGAGGTTGTAGAGGGTCGCTGGGACTGTGAGAAAACAGTAAGGGTGTACAAAACACCCCACCCCAAGACCCTGAAAAGTAGGAGTAAAGTTACCCTACTACCCCAGAAAGACAGTATAGTCGTGATAGGGGATTCTGCAAGAACCACAACTGCTACCAAAGCATTGAAGATGGATTCCTGGACCTGAGGACCTGTAAAAGAAGGGGACCAAGTCCAAGAGTCACGCAAGTGTCCTGGGAGGGCAGGAGCCCACTAAACCCAAATGAAGGTGCAAAAGGGCTTCCTCTGGGTGGAAGAAGCCAAAGATTCTGCAAAAATGGATAGTGCCAGGAACTTCCCCTTGGGTGAGAAGATGTCCCACAGCATGCTGGAGGTTGCATAAATACCGCAAACAAGCCTTTCTAGCTGCAAGAGTTGCGGTTGATGATTTTGGGTGCTGCTGGGGACCAGGAAGGACCAGGATGTCGCCCCTTAGAGGAGTCAGAGTCACAAAGGAGGGTCCCACGACATCGGAGTCCAACTCAGCGAGTTGGGCAATGCAGGACGGAGTGCTGGGGACCCAGGCTAGGCTGGGCACAAAGGAAGTCCTGGAAAAGTGCACAGAAGCCGGAGCAGCTGCAAATCGCGCAGTACACAGGTTTGCCGTCTGGCGTGGGGAGGCAAGGACTTACCTCCACCAAATTTGGACAGAAGGGCCACTGGACTGTGGGAGACACTTGGACCCAGCTCCTGTGTTCCAGGGACCATGCTCGCCAGGATGAGACGGGACCCAGAGGGCCGGTGATGCAGAAGGTTGGTGCCTGCGTTAGCAGGTGGAAGATACCGTCGACCCACAGGAGAGTTCTTCTTGGCTTCCAGTGCAGGGTGAAGGCAGACAGCCCTCAGAGCATGCACCACCAGGAAGCAGTCGAGAAAGCCGGCAGGATGAGGCTCTACAATGTTGCTGGTAGTTTTCTTGCTACTTTGTTGCGGTTTTGTAGGCGTACTGGGGCAGTCAGCGGTCGATCCTTGGCAGAAGTCGAAGAGAGAAGTGCAGAGGAACTCTGGTGAACTCTTGCATTCGTTATCTGAAGAGGAACCCACAGGAGAGACCCTAAATAGCCCTCAGAGGAGGACTGGCTACCTAACCAGGTAAGAGCCTATTAGGAAGGGTCTCTGAGGTCACCTGCTGGCACTGGCCACTCAGCGGCCTCCATTGTGCCCTCACACCTCTGCATTCAAGATGGCAGAGGTTTGGGGCACACTGGAGGAGCTCTGGGCACCACCCCTGGGGTGGTGATGGACAGGGAAGTGGTCTCTCCCCTTTCCTTTGTCCAGTTTCACGCCAGAGGAGGGGCTGGGGGCTCCCTGAACCGGTGTAGACTGGCTTATGCAAGGAGGGCACCATCTGTGCCCTTCAAAGCATTTCCAGAGGCTGGGGGAGGCTACGCCTCCCCAGCCCTTAACACCTATTTCCAAAGGGAGAGGGTGTAACACCCTCTCTCAGAGGAAATCCTTTGTTCTGCCTTCCTGGGACTGGGATGCCCAGACCCCAGGAGGGCAGAAAACTGCCTGAGGGTTGGCAGCAGCGGTAGCTGGAGAGAAAACCCCAGAGAGCGAGTTTGGCAGTACCTGGGGTCCATGCTGGAGCCCCGGGGATGCATGGGATTGGCACCCCAATACCAGATTTGGCTTGGGGGGACAATTCCATGATCTTAGACATGCTACATGACCATGTTCAGAGTTGCCAATGTGAAGCTACGCATAGGTATTGGCCTATATTTAGTTCACACATGTAATGGTGTCCCCGCACTCACAAAGTCCGGGGAAATTGCCCTGAACAAAGTGGGGGCACCACTAATTGAGGGTTAGACATATAGGTGCCTTATAAGTTACTTAAGTGCAGTGTAAAATGGCTGTGAAATAACATGGGCGTTATTTCACTTAGGCTGCAGTGGCAGTCCGGTGTAAGAATTGTCTGAGCTCCCTATGGGTGGCAAAAGAAATGCTGCAGCCCATAGGGATCTCCTGGAACCCCAATACCCTGGGTACCTAGGTACCATATACTAGGGAATTATAAGGGTGTTCCAGTGTGCCAATCAGAATTGGTAAAAATGGTCACTAGCCTGCAGTGACAATTTAAAAGACAGAGTGAGCATAAGCACTGAGGTTCTGGTTAGCAGAGCCTCAGTGACACAGTTAGGCACCACACAGGGAACACATATAGGCCACAAACTATGACCACTGGGATCCTGGCTAGCAGGGTCCCAGTGACACATATCACACACTGACAAATAGGGTTTCCACTATGAGCACTGGGGTCCTGGCTAGCAGGATCCCAGTGAGACAGTAAAAACACCCTGACATATGCTCACAAACAGGCCAAAAGTGGGGGTAATAAGGCTAGAAAGAAGCTACCTTCCTACAGTTCTTTATTTCTGCTTGTGGTTAGGGTGCCCTGCAAAGGGGAATGATCTGTGATCCCTTGCGGCGTACACCTGGCCCCCAAGAACCTAACCAGTGTATCTCTAGGTGTCAGAAAATAGTCTAGTCTGGAGGACATGGCATGTGAGTAGAAGAATTCCCCTACCTGCCTATGAAGAGTGCTCCATACAGCCGCCAGATCTAGTGTCTGTAGAAATTTCTCCAGTCTCCCAGGTGTGGTTTCCCCTCCTAGCTTAATACTCATTCTGCCCAACTGTGTGCCATGCGCTAAGTTAAAGTCTCCCCCAATATTTGTGAGAGCGCGTATACATTAAGAAGAACCATTGTCGAACCCTCCCCCCACCAGAGCTGTATAGCACCTTGTACCATCTAAGTACGAAGGTGGCTTAGTATCTTCGTAACTGGCATAAAGGCCCCCCTTTGTTTCGGGACCAGAATCAAATAGTCTGGATAAATGTTAACTTCATGTTTTTCAATGAGCCATGGGCCATCTTTGCAAGAGATTTGGAGGATATTGTCCTGGTCTCTGTAATTCATTAACTGAGCTACGATTGGTGGGGGCTGTCCAGGGGCCATGCCCTTGCTGGTATTCTGTGTGCTCTCCACTGAGAAAAAATTAGAAGGTCAGCCCTGCAGTTCTGTCTTTTCCAGCCAATCCTCCACAAACAGTTCAATATTTAGCCCCTCCTCCTTCACAGGTAACCCATCAGTCTCACATTATGCCTCCTGGATCTCCCCTCCCCGTCTTCCAGGTGATCTGTGAAGACAATCACTCCCTTCTCTAGCTACGTGCACCGCCTCATGAGTTCCTGTACCTCTAGGTGCACCATGTCTGGTTTGGTTTCCACCTCTCTGACCCTCACCACTAGCTTTTTGTAGTCAGCCCACAATATGTCTGCTTCGTTCACCACAAAGCATTAGTTTGGTATCTCTGCCTACATCACTACAATGTGTATTGCTAGGAGTCTTCTTCCGGGTCCCCGGCAGGGGGCCCCTTCCCATCCTTTTCAAAGGCATGTCCGGCACTTTGCTTTTTGCCACCTTTGCTTTCTCCAAGTCTCAACGGGTTCTAATAACCAACCCTGACCTCTGCAGCCAGAAGGGTGTTGGGGAGAGAAGGGAGAGGACCGGGCCAAGGGTTGAGGGGAATCCTATCCTCCGTTGAGTTCAAAGCCTTTTCTGTTGTCCCAGGTTCTCACCCGCAGGGGGGTCCTCCAATCAATTTGGCGATGGGAGGTGTTAGGGATCTGCACTGCACCCATATCTTGTCGCAGGCCAGCCCTTCCTCCTTTCAGTGCACAGATGCTCCCAATACATATATTGTATTTTCACCCACTATACGCAGGGTATGGAGGGCTATTGAGGTATAATGCCTCAGAAGTGCCAGGCTGCAGTAGCTGAAGATCCACCCAGTCTCCCCACTATCCCTGCTGCTTCGCCATGCAGTTACCTTGTGGCGGATGGTATAAGCGTCAGCAGTGCCAAACTATATCCCCACAGGCACCGTTACCTTGCTTCTTAGACTATCTTCTCAGCCCTGGGCCTTACAATTCTTCTTATTTGCAGTCCTGCAGCCACTTCGATGGCTCTGAGTCATCTAGCATTTTCCAGTGGTTGGGGTAGAGAAGGAAGGAGCGCCCTGTCACTCCGGGCTCGGTTGTACCCAGGGTCTCAAGTTATGTCAGAGGCTGTCCTCTTTTTGAGCCTGTCTGCGGTGTCTGCCATTGCCGGTGGAATCTCCAGGCAATTCCGCCTCTGGGTGCACGGCAATTGGGTCAGATCATGTACAGCCTCCGGGGAGTCACCCTTGATCCGAGGAATCCAGGGTCATGCTCTGCTGCTGTCAGTGGCACTGGGCACTTCTCTGGTCTCCATCCTGTGTGTCAGGTCCAGGCCTCGGCAGGCCACCCGCAAACCTTCATGTAAGGGGCTCTCCAAGACTCCAAGTGAGTCCACCAGTGGCTCACAGGTCAGGGCTTAGGAAATTCATCTCTGGGGCGCATAGTGCGGCAAGAGCTCAGCTGATCACATCTGCTGCCGTTGCCTGCTACGCCATGCCCCCATTTATATGGCTATTGAATTCCTTGCAGCCCCCATCAAGCAGCAGCCAGAGATTAGGGGCAAGTTGTTCGGGCGTGGAGGAAATAACAAGATCCAACTATTTCCAGAGGATTTCTTTTTAGCTTTTGTAGATCCAGAAACTTCAATTCTGCAGGCCTGGACATATTAGAGCACTTCAGAAGGGTATATCATTTTCAGGTCAAACTAGAAAAAGTCCAGCTATTAGATGTAGATCTGCCGAAAACGTAAGAGCTCCATCCACTCACAGAGTTTACACTGTTCAGATGGGCTAAGGAGAAGATTAAGAAACTGGCGATATATAAGTTACTTGAGGACTTCGCGACCTCTGCAGATTTTCCTCGGTTGCTCAATGCAATTACTACTGACATACACAGATTGCACAAGCTGTACATATCATGATTAGGTACATTAGAAACACTGAAAATTCACATTATACCTAGACTGATCAAAGTCTCTCAGGCTCTGCTAAGAATTTCTGACTCGGCTACTGATTCTTTTCTCTGGGCTAGAAGAAGACCCCGAATCTCACAGTTTTGCAGACACACAAGAGGTCAGGAGGTCTGTGGCTTCCGGATGTAAAACAATACTGTTCACCTCCCAACTTAGGCCGATATTTATAGATTTTGACGCAAAACTGTGCTAATGCAGTTTTGCGTCAAAATCCATAGCGCCTGATAGCGCCATTCTATAGTGCCAGCCAGACGCCATATTTATGGAATGGCGCACAGTGGCTCGAAGGACAGGCTAGAGTCTAAAGAAAAGACACTAGCTGCTGGTGGGGAGGGGGACTGGGGAGAGGGGAAAAGGTGTTAGTGGGTCAGAAAAGATTCTAGGATGGTTAGCTGGAATAAGTATGCTGCTAGCCAGCCTAGCCCATTTTCTGATGCACTACCATCCAAAATTGACTCCTGTCTTAGTAAAGACAGGAGTCATGCCCACCACCCTAATATCCAGAGAACCAGTGTCCCTTGGGCAAGGCAATAATACCCAGTGCCAAGCAGGGGCCCCATGTAAGGGGCCCCAAATGGCACATACAAAAAAAAATTATACTTACCTATACTTAATTAGGATGAGGTCCCCATGCTATGGCGTCACTCTGGTGTGGGTGTGGTGTTCCTGGGGATTTGGGTGGGCATCTGTGGGCCCATTCCATGGTGTTTATCCATAAATGGGTCCACTGGTCCCCTAACGCCCAGGTGTTAAATAGCAACCATTATTAGGGGCTGCCTACTCTGTGTGTGTTGTTTTTGGAGTATAAATATGGTGGTAGGGGGTTAGCGTGATATTGTGGATGGGAATGCCTATCTTGCATCTAATTAGCGCAAGGTAGTTTGCTGCATTCACAATATGATGCTAACTCCTATATTTTGACACTGGACGGGTCCAGCGTCAAAATATAAATAAGAAGTTAAGTTTGTCCTGTTTTAGCATCAAAATAAATGACGCTAAAATGGCACAAACCAAGTATAAATATGCCCCCTAGAGTTTTCTTTGAATAGTTCCTATATGAGATGGAGATCCATTGGATTCATATGGATGTTTCAGTGGGAGGGCAGACACCATGGGTGATCCACAGATGCTAGACCCCCCGTATCTTTCTTTCCTGAAATGCCAAATCCTACTTTGGAAATATGGGTTCTGCTTGCTTAGAAAAGGGCTCTGACATCTTTTACCTTCTCATATACTCTACTGTGGGGGGACTCAGAATTTGCTACAGGGAGCGCACAGGATGAAGCAGGCTGCAGAACAGGAGAATGTTACAAGGTTTGTTTGCAAGGGAAGAGATTTAAGCGTTTGGTCATTGTAAGAAAGAGGTTAGGTGATATTGGCAGCTATGGCTTTGTGCTTTGTACCCAGCCAACAGTGAAGCAGGCACCAGGTGTGAGAAAGTAGCCCCTTTCTAGCATGGTTACCCCCATTTTTGGACTGTTTGTCAGTGTGTTTGACTGTGTCACTGGAGTCCTGCTAACCAGGGCCCCAGTGATTATGCTCTCTCGCTTCTCAAATTTGTCACTACACACTGGTAACGCAGTATTTCATCCCAAATTGGCATACTAGTCACCCCTTATAAGTCCCTAGTATATGGTAATTAGGTACCCAGGGCATTCCCGGGGATCCCTATGGGCTGCAGCAATACTTTTGCCACCCATAGGAAGCCATGCAAAGGCTTCTGCAGGACTGCCACTGCAGACTCCATGAAATGGTGCATGTACCATTTCACAGCCATTTACACTGCACCAGGTCACCTATAAGTCACCTATATGCCACGCCTTCCAACCCTGAAGGCTAGGTGCAAATTACCTGTTTATGAGGGCACCCCTGCACTAGCAGAGGTGCCACCACATTGTCCAGGATCGTTTTCCTGGACTTCGTGAGTGCGGGAACACCATTGTATGCGTCAATACCTATGTCCAGCTTCACAATGGTAACTCCAAATATGGCTATGTAAGGTGTCTAACATCTGGGAATTGCACCCCAATACTGATTCTAGTAATGGTTTTACAATTCCATACACTCTGGGGGCTCCACAGTGGAACTCAGTACTGCCATACCACCCTTCTGAGGTTTTCCAGGCAGCCCCAGCTGCTGCCACCTCACAGACAGGTTTCTACCCTCCTGTTGCTTGAGCAGCTCAAACCCAGGAAGGCAGAACAAAGCATTTCCTTTGGGAGAGGGGTGTTACACCCTCTCCCTTTGGAAATAGGTGTTACAGGCATGGGAGGATAGCCTTCCATAGTCTCTGGAAATGCTTTGAAGGGCACGGATGGTGCCCTCCTTGCGTAATCCAGTCTACACCGGTTCAGAGACCCCTAGTCCCTGTTCTGGCGCGAAACTGGACAAAGGAAAGGGGAGTGACTACTCCCCTGTCCATCACCATCACCTAAAGTTCCTCCCTGGGTTTTGCCATCTTGGATGAAGGTGCCAGTGTCATCCCTCTGCAGCGACGACCAGTGGCATGGGTCCTCTTTCCTGACAAAGCATGTGGATCCAGCAACACTGGTGGTGGACTGAAGTTGTCCCATGGGTCCTAAGGTCCAGCTGTCCAACTTTGGGGGAGGTAAGAGCTTGTCTTCCCATGCAAGACAGTACCCCCGTGCACTGCCTGATTTGCAGTTGACAAGGCTTGTGTGCAACCTTCCACAAAGTTCTTCGTGCACAGCACAGCCCGGGCCCCAGCACTCCTTCCTGCAATACACAGCCTCCATTTGCACCTTCTTTGTCCTCGTGCTGTGGGACTCCTGTGCGTGCTGCTTGGTCCTCTGTCTGCCCCTCCTGGGTAGAGGCCACAAGGTCCCTCCTGGTCCTGGGCAGCGCCATATTCCACTAACCGCAAGCTTTGCGTGTTCCAGGGCTTGTTGGCAGAATCCATTGACACAACCCAGACTGCAGTCTTCCATGCAGCGTGGGACATCATCTGCACCAACCAGGAACCCACATCCATCTTCTTGGATGCAGTACTGACTGTTCTTCTTCACTGGTGGTTCTTCTTTTGCACCTTCATCCGGGTTAGCAGGAGCTCCTGTTCTCCCTGCACTCTTCAGTGCTTCTTGGACTTGGTCCCCTCCTTCCACAGGTCTGCAGGTCCAGGAATCCATCATTGGTGTCTTGCAGTCTCTTCTGGTTCCTACATTATCTTCTGTCACAAGTTCTTGTGTGTTCTAGGAAACTTCCTGTGATTGACGCCTGCTTTCCTGGGCTCTGGGGTGGGTTCTATTACTTACCTTTGGTGTTTTCTTACACTCCCAGCGCCCCGCTACACACTACGCTTGCCTAGGTGGGAAACTGACTTTCGCATTCCACTACTTTAGTATATGGTTTGTGTTCCCCCTAGGCCCATTGCACGCTATTGTGATTTCCACTATTTGCACTGTTTTCTGACTGTTTATACAGTTATTTCTGCATTCTAATGTATATACTGTGTATATTACTTACCTCCTAAGGGAGTGTAGTCTCTAAGGTATTTTTGGCATTGTGTCACTAAAAATAAAGTAGCTTTATTTTCGTAACACTGAGTATTTTCTTTCATGTGTGTGAATACTGTGTGACTACAGTGGTATTGCATGTGCTTGCATGTCTCCTAGATAAGTCTTGGCTGCTCAGCTACAGCTACCTCTAGACAACCTGGCTTCTAGACACTGACTACATTTTACTAATAAGGGATAACTGGACCAGGTATAAGGTGTAAGTACCTTTGGTACCCACTACAAACCAGACCAGCCCCCTACACTATGCCTCTAACTGAGTGGGTGAACCCCCTCCCCAACTATACATTACATCACCCAAGGGATTAATTTGAAGTATCTATGTGACTCTGATGGAGGAGGGTATTAGGTGCAATGTTCATATGTGAGACGATGGCAAAGCATTCTAAAAAGAAATAGTCATCTTATTGGGGCAATAGCAGAAACCCAGGGCAAATATATTGCAGAAGCTTACAAAATAGAGTCCCTGTACAAATGCATGACACTATGGCATACCGCGCCAGTGAGGTTGAAAGGAATGTACCCACACACATCAGGGCCTTTCTGGAGGGACTGTGATCAAGAGGGGAACAAAATGCATATCTGGTAGCCTTTTCCCTGGTTGCAATGTTCTGGAAATTCTTGGCTACCACAGGGTTATTCAATCAGCTCAGACACTTCCATAATTCTGCTGAACATGCGACCCACCAAACATAAACAGCTTACCAGTACAGACAGGAGAATTGTAACTAATATATTTCTAGCAGCAAAACAGCTGATTGCCCAGAAGTGGAGATCAGATGTGACACTAACAGTTCACGAATGGACGAGTAAAGGTTGTGTAGTAATCACGCAAAGAGACTGGAACGTAAGATGTTTATTCAATGACTCCTCACAATCAACTGGCTCTACACACACTCAACATTCTAAGGCAAACTCCAGGTTGATCCAAGACTCAACATTCTAAGGTGAGTGGAACGTACTATTTTAACTATAAAGACATTAAATATGTACATTTTAGGAGATTCAATCTATCTACACTAATATGCATATATATACATATTTACAACATTAAAATATGTAATACCTTTACAATTATGCTTATAACATATCTCCTTCCCTTACGGATACAGTACATAGTCTCTCTGCCACACAGGAAATCTTCGGTCACGGGAACTTGTTCTTCTCTGAGAGGTATTCGAAACTTGTCTTGCATTGTCATCAATCACAGACTCTTCTCTGGGCCTGTTTATCCTTCCATCGCCAGGTACTATGCGATCCATGCTCCATACTCTACCATCTTGTAGTTTAACTACATTACGATGCACTTCTTTGATTTTAATGGGGTTAGAAAATTTACTTTTACAATCTTGATCACATCTAGGAAGTCGAACTTTCACCCATTGACCCACATACCATTGCTTGTTTTTGGTTCAAAATTTTCTATTGTACCACTCCGCATACTTATTTTGTTTATGTTTAAAACACTCTGCAGATACCTCTCTTTGTTCACAAACATGTTCACCACCTCTTAACCAATTAGGGTTCAATTTTGTTCCGGGCTGCCTTCCCTTCAATGATTGGAAAGGTGACAAACCCGTGACTGAGTTCGGTGTATTAAGATATGACCACAGCATCTCATTCAGTGCTATTTCCCCTTGAATACCTGATACTTTGGCTCTTTGGATACACTCTTTTATCACTCTATTCATTCTTTCGACTAAACCGTTAGCCTTCGGATTGTACAATGCTGTTCTAAAATGATACACCCCCCATTTCTTCAAGAACTCTTTCATGTGGTCCTAGGTGAATTGTACTCCGTTATCAATGTGCTTGGGATACCTTCTCTCATGAATGCTTCTGTCAGAAATTTAATGACTTCAATTGTAGTTATTTGGTTAACTATCTTGAACATAGTCCAGTGTGAATGATAATCAACCAGGACAAACATGTACTGACCTTTATTTCCTAGATGACTCATTGGGCCTAACATGTCCAGGCCAAGCTTATCCCATGGTTTCACCGGAATGTTCACAGGAGACAGTGGAGCCTTACGTGTTGAGTGAGATTTATCACTCGCGGCACATGCCCAACAATCCTGCACTACCCTCTCTACCTCATTGTCCATTTGGGGGAACCAGTACGTGGCACGTAGCTTGTTTTTCGTGAGACTACGACCTAAGTGTCCCTCATGTGCCAGTTCTACCAGTTTGGTCCACAGGTTACAAGGAGGTACAATTCTTTCACCTCTCATTACAAAGTCATTTGAGATGTGAAGTTCAAATCTGACATTCCAATAACTTTTTAAAGGTTCTTCTACATCTTTAACCTTATCAGGCCACCCATTAACAATTTTATTCTTAATTAATTGTAATGTTTGATCTTTTTCTGTTTCTTCTATCCTTTCTTTTTTTGTGAGGCTAGCAAGATCTATCCACAGTATGGATTCACTTTCTTGCAAATCCTCCTCTTGTTCCGGTACTTCCTCATTTACTCTGTTACCTCCCGTAGATCTGGACAGGAAATCAGCGATGTTGTTTTTGTCACCTGGCACGTATTCTACATTAAAATTGTACCCCTCCAAGCCTAATAACCATTTGGCTATCCGTGGAGTAGCACGTTCCCTGCCTTGAGTAGTGAATACATTGATTAATGGTTTGTGGTCCGTTTTGATTGCAAATGGTAAACCCCATAAGAAGAATTTAAAATGGGTTATGGCCGAAAAACAAGCCAACATTTCTCTTTCAATGGTTGAGTATCTTCTTTCTGCTTCATTTAAAGCTCTTGAAGCAAATGCCACGATTCTTTCCTGCCCATTTGATTTCTGGCCTATCATTGCTCCCAGACCTTGGCTACTGGCATCAGTCGTTACATATGTTTTTAATTTAGGATCAAATTTTCCTAAATGTGGTGAATGCATTATAGCTTCCTTAATGTCACAAAACGCTTGTTGGCATTCACTGCTCCATAGAAATGGAATATCTTTTTTCAAAAGTGTTCTTAGAGGAGCTGTAATTATAGCAAAATTTCGTACAAATTTCGCCATGTATTCGGCTAGGCCCAGAAAGGATCTAAGTTCTTGTTTGTTTGAGGGAGCTAAAGCCTCTTTTACCGCTTTAACCAGATCATTTTTGGGTTTGACCCCTTCCTCTGAAATTTTGTGACCTAGATACTCTACTGATGATACCCCAAATTGACATTTTTCTTTCCTAATTGTCATTCCAGCTTTGTGTAAAGCTCGAAGAACGCTCCTTAGAGTGTCATCATGCTCAGGCCTACTGTTACCATAGATCAAAACATCATCTTGGAAACACAACACGTGTTCCACACCTTTCAATATCTTCTGCATGATACGTTGGAACACCGCAGCAGCAGAGGCCAGTCCAAAGGGCATCCTGCAGTACCTGTAGGCTCCGAAAGGCGTGATAAATGAGGTGAGAGAGCGTGAGGATGGATGAAGCTCCACTTGGTGATATGCTGAGGAGAGATCCAAAACACTAAAGATTTTGGCTGGTCACATTGTACTTAACATCTCATTGATTTTTGGTAAGGGGAACCTCTCTACCCAAATATTAGCGTTCAAATCCCTAAGATCTACACAGACACGTATCCCATGACTTCCAGCCTTCTTTGTGATCACCACCGGAGCGACCCATAACGCACTATCAATGGGTTCGATAATTCCCAACTGCTCTAAACGGCACAATTCTTGTTTCAAAGGTTCTTGCATCAATAATGGTACCGGCCTTGCTCTATGTGCAATAGGAATTGCCCCTTCTTTAACTATGATTTTGTGTTGATAATCTACCAAACTACCAAGTTTATCTTCAAAAAGGCTTGGGAACTCATTGCACACGGTGTAATCATTATCTGTATTCCCTACCAGCAATACCGGTTCCTCCCTGTTAGGGTCCAGACGTATACCTAAATCACGTTGATGCTCCCATCCTAATAGATTTGAGCCTTTACTGGTAAAATACACTTTACCCTTAGTGGATCTACCCTTGAAGGTTATGTGCATGGACAACATTCCCTTCAGGGGTATGGGATCACTGTTGTAACCACCTGGACAGATATCTGCTGGTTGTAACTCATATCCCTTGCTCTTGAATTTACTCTCAAATGTATCAAAGTTTATAAAGGTAAATCAAATCATTAACATTTATAAAGCGCGCTACTCACCCGTGCGGGTCTCAAGGCGCTAGGGGGGAAAGGGGGGGTTATCGCTGCTCGAACAGCCAAGTCTTTAGGAGTCTCCGGAAAGCGGAGTGGTCCTGGGTGGTCCTGAGGCTGGTGGGGAGGGAGTTCCAGGTCTTGGCCGCCAGGAAGGAGAAAGATCTCCCACCCGCCGTGGAGCGGCGGGTGCGAGGGACGGCAGCAAGGAGAAATGGAGAACAGGAATCAGCATAAACCCATATCCGTTCTCCATTAAGATCTATTTCGCACGACGGGTAGGTGGTCTTCAGGCCTGTGTCATCAATGCCCTCCTTCACTTGCAGTACAAATTTGCTATGACTGTCTTGGGTATCTTCCACTTTATGTGCAACTTTTCTACTTAAATTCTCATCTTTTTCTCTCCTACATGCTCTCGCATAATGTCCTTTGTTCCCACACTTCCTGCATATGCAATTACGAGCTGGACATTCCGGGCTGTTAGCCAAATGTTTAGCATTACCACACCTGTAACACTTGTTCCTCAAATTCCCCATGAATTTTTTTTTATTAGTGATTTCCTGAATTTTGAGTTCCTCACTACCTCTTGGTTCCTTGTCCTCTTGGTTAGATATAGTTCTAACTTCCTTTACTTCATCTACTATGCTGGAATTTTTGAAAGCTCTTATGCATTCTGCTGTTTGCTCAATGCTCTTAGCCACCTCAATAGCTTCTTTCAAAGAGGGACTTATAATTAACAGTTTCTCCTGAACTTTGCTATTATTAGTACATCTCACCAATTGATCTCTAATGAGAGAGTCTTCAAGATTACCAAAGTCGCAAGTCGAAGCCAAACCCCTAAGACTGGCTATATAACTTGAAACTGTCTCATCCCTCCCCTGGACTCTACTGAAAAATTTGTGTCTTTCAAACACAACATTTATTTTTACCCCAAAATGTCCTTCCAATCTTCTAAGAGTCTCTTCATACACATCCAGTTCCTCCTCCTCGTTCTCCTCTTCTTCCCCAAAATCTGTCAAATTGTCATATACTTCACGTCCCTGTACCCCTAGATTGTGTAGTAGGATATGTTGTTTCCTTAGTGGTGAAAATTTCTCTCCTCCTATCGCTATGAGGTAAGATTCAAACAAACGTCTCCAATCTTTCCATAGTAAACTGGGTTCCCCAGTATCATTTAGGAAAGGAGGAGGTTGAGACATACTAGCTGCAGCCATGACCACTTTACTACCTGTTGTTTCTGTTACTTAATATCTACTTACGAGTATTGATATAATCTTATGTACAATAAATAAATTCCTAAAGCCTTAACCATATACTTATCAATACATCCACAACCAGATTAGATTTACACATATAGTTTTTTTTTTGTTTTTGTTTTTAAACTTCACAATATAATACTCTGTACTGGAGACTCAGGAGTTATTTTGTTCTAGAGAGTCAGGGGTTAATCCTCGACCTCTTGGGGAGCATCACGGGCTCGTAATACGAGACGCTGCCAATTGAAATGCAGGAGATTATGCTCAAACTCCCATTTTACACCGCAATTGCGTAGTCCGATGCAGTCTCTCAACGAGACCAGGAACGCCGCTTCCAGTGCACAATGTGCACACGATAACAAAGTTCGGCTGGAGGGACGGAGAACGCCTCCACCTTCACGCGATGAACGCACCTCACCTTCGGATCGGATGCAGTCTCCCAACGAGACCGGGAACGCCGCTTCCAGTGCACAATGTGCACCCGATAACAAAGTTCGGCTGGAGGGACGGAGAACGCCTCCACCGTCACGCGATGAGCGCACCTCACCTTCGGATCGGTTATTCGGAACCCCTCCTCTGAAGAGACAGCACAATGTAGATGAGCCACACAGCGCCCTGTTGGCCCCGTCGAGCTGTCAGTCAACTACCTCACGACGAGGCTTGGAGAGGCTCGGGGAGTCTTGTGCAAACGCACAGCCGTGCACCACGTCAACTAGCTTAGCAACAAGGTTCCAGCCTGCCACCGGGTACTCACGCTCGATGTGGTGCTCCTACACCACTCCAGGAACTGCCCATACTCCCTGGTTCCAAAACAGCACTTCAGTGACAGCTCCTATCCGCACCAGCTTCCATCTCAGTAGTTCGAAGATAAACAAGTTTTTCACCTTGACAGCGTGCTCCTCGCAGTTGTACCCGATGACAGAGCGCCGTAACTGTCACCACCCTACACAGGCATCTTGGCCTAACCAAAGTGAGAGCCTTCCAGCACACACACCGGAGGATAAATAATCCAGTCACAAATTATCACAAAAACATCTGGTTCAGGGGTGAGGAGTTACACTGCCCCTGCGCAGTTCTTCAATAGATGGATCTCAACAGACGGAATCCCATCCTCGTCGCCAAAATAAGTTATTCTGTAGTAATCACGCAAAGAGACTGGAACGTAAGATGTTTATTCAATGACTCCTCACAATGAACTGGCTCTACACACACTCAACATTCTAAGACAAACTCCAGGTTGATCCAAGACTCAACATTCTAAGGTGAGTGGAACATACTATTTTAACTATAAAGACATTAAATATGTACATTTTAGGAGATTCAATCTATCTACACTAATATGCATATATATACATATTTACAACATTAAAATATGTAATACCTTTACAATTATGCTTATAAAAGGTTGGTCTTTACTAGCAATGGAAACGCTAATGTGGGATACCCACAACATGGGATACAAATATGAGCACACATGCCATCCCCTGGTTGAGTACTTTTAATGAGTACAACAATGTTGGGATACCTGAGATCCCTGTGGTCCCTGGATGTTGGTGGAACAAGCTATAGCTGAGGGCTGGTTTAATGGAGTAAGCGAGATCCTAGTGTTTCTTTGTGTCTTTTTGTCAATCTACCATGGGAAGCATGCAGGTAGCGGTGATTGCTTATTATGTTACCCTGATTGTGGTGTGTTGTTATTCATCAATGCTAATAACATCAATAAAATATCCAAAAAGGATACAACAAGTCTTTTACAGCAGTCGCTTTACTGTACAGTATGATATTCATAGTCTACTTTGCTTTATTGCACGGGATGGGCTTCATAGCCAGCTTGTTTTACCGGATAGTACAGGGTTCATAGTCATTTCTTTACAGTACTGGAGGGGCTCATAGCCAGCTTGTTTTACCGGATAGTACAGGGTTCATAGTCATATCCTTACAGCAGAGTACTTTCTCATAGCCAGCTTGCTTTACTCATTAGTACAGGGTTCATAATAATTTCCTTACAGTACAGCATAAGCCCATAGCCAGCATCATTTACTCAATAGCACAGGGTTCATAGTAATTTCCTTACAGTACAGTAAAGGGATTACATCCAGCTTGACTGTAGGGAATTGTATTTATAGCTTGAACATTAATGCCTAGTCCTGAATGTGGGTCACTCTGATCATGTGCCGAACCCTCTTTGTTCTCTCCCTAGGTATTGCTCTTGCGCAGCTGGATCACATGAGCACCTCAGAACAGATGGCAGTAAAATGTGCTTCTGTGATTGGACAGACTTTCCTCTTCAAGCTGCTGCATCACATACTTCCAGAGAGATCACAGAAGAAAGTGGTGCACACACTGATGTCTCTTGTGAAGTCACGGATCTTTGAGTGTGCTTCACCAAGGCCAGAAAACAGAAACGAGCGTGGAAGAAATGGCTTCTGCTTCTGCCCAGAGGAAACAACTGCGTCCGGTAAGGAAGAGATGCGTTACCAATGTATAAGGGTTCAGGAAGCTAAGAGGTAGCTCATCCCAAATGTGGTGGGTGTGGCAAAAAGAGACAGTTTATGTGAAAGAAGCAGGGCAGAAAAAGGCAGTGCCATAAAGATGAGTTGTGCTGCCATCTGCAAGGCGAGGAAAAGGCAGTTCAGTCCATCTGTGGTGGGTGTAGCAAGAAAGGGAGGTGGCAGCAGGATGTGTGCAAGGTCAGAAATTGTAGAAGGGGAAGCAGTCCAGGTGTGTGGCCACTCTAAAGGCAGGGGTGCTGGATCTAGGGGTGCAGGAGGGGCTTCAGTATCCCCAAATAACTTTTGAAGACCTGAGCTGCAGATTCACCCATGAAGAGACCTATCATTCTTGGAGTATTTGTTTTAAGTTCAAAGAGGAGGTCAGCTGCCAAGCAACGTCTTGTGACAAATGTCCTAACTCTAAAATTGGAGATCTACTATAACGTTTCTTTCTCCCGGGCTAGAAGGTTGAGGGCTTTTTAGATCTGGCGTTAGCCAAGAACGTTTGATTTTACTAAAATTATATGCATGATATACTTGCATAACCGTGCTTTCAGCCACCATTCTTCATCCAGTGGTCTGTTCTTGTGCCATTCACATTTTGCTTCCGCTCGCTACAACCTACAGCATAGAGGAATGGGTCAGCCAACTTCAGCCATTGGCTAACTTCACTATGAGTGACTACATTTAGCCCTTTAACAAGGAGGAGATCCACACACAAGGTAGGTAATTCCCTTCAATGCTAGTGTTTTGTTGCTTTATTATTACTTTAGTGTTGCCTTTGTTTGTAGGGCTACCAAATGAAAACACAGGGCATGTGTCAGGTTCATCAGTTCCTGTTGCCTGCCAATTCATTAGTAAATTCCTTTTGAAGTGGCATCTGTTTATTTGTTTGATTGCTGCTTTTCCACACCACACCAACAGCATACATGAACTCTAAATATAAGCTCATGAGGGTACTCTATCTTTACAAACTTGCCTGTTAGCATTTCTTTCTTTCATTTTTTACTGTCTTTATTTCTTGTTTGTTTGTTTCTTTCTTCTCTTTCATTTGTTCCTCTTTCTTTGGTCTTTCTTTTCGTCTTTCTTCCTTTGTTTGTTTGTTTGTTTCTTTCTTTCTTTCTCTCCTTTGTCTTTCTTTTCTTCCCCTTCCTTTGTTTGATGTGGTCCCACCTACTTCTCGAACAATACAATTTTGCAAAAACCATGACAAAGCAAGAAATATCAAATGGCTGATGGCCAACTCTGTACCTGTTGGTCTCGCCAATCGCTCTTTCTGCTAGAGACTCTTCTAGCCTCAGACCTACCCACCCTCCCCGTTCTGTGATTGTACTGTATCCATTAATAGGATCCCAAGTCTAGGAATCAAAACTAGTTTTCTCTTGGGTTTCTGCGTCTTGGGGTGCAGATAGCCTCTAAAACAACTGACGTAATTGAGGAGGGGTAGCACCTATATAGGTTCCGCATATCATTTGTGGAGCAGAACGGCACCAGTGCAGAGCTGCACCACATCACCTAATGGCATGCCATGGTACTGCTGAAAAGTTTCCCGATCCTGTCTGACGCATGGTGTAGGAAGTTGGCTCTGTATATACTATCTCACATTTTGAGATAGTATATACAGAGCCAACTTCCTACATTGGTGGATCAGCGGTGGGGTCTAAGACTTTGCATTTGCAGGACTACTCAGCCAATACCTGATCACACAACTAAAATTCCCAAAATTGTCATTAGAAATTGATTTTTGCAATTTGACTATTTTTCTAATGTTTTAAAAGTCGTGCTGGGGCCTTGTGTTAGTCCCTGTTAGCATTTCTTTTGAAGTTTAAAAGTTTGTAAAAGTTAGGATTTAAGTTATAGTAGTTGTTAGATTCTTAAAAAGTAATCCCAACTTTTAGAGTCATAATAAGTCAAACAGATGAGACAGTGATGGAACCCAACCTCACCCCTTACCTGCATCTAGGGATGTCAGAGTTAAGGTCTCTCTGTAAAATAAAGCAGATAAAATCTGGGTCCAACCCTACCAAGGCACAGGTCAAGGAGCTCTTGGCAGAGTTTGGACCACCCCTCTGATATGGAGAATCCTCCTTCAGATGGGGGAATTAGTGAACAGGAGGATGAACTCCCCCCTCCTGTCCTAAATAGTGAGGATAGGGATCCTAGAACCCTGTCCCCAAAAGCCTGGTTCTTCCACAGTGGAGTCCAGTGCCTCTGTAAGAATTGAGGACAGCCTCAATGCAATGGAGAGGACATCCTGTTAACCAGGATGGCCAAGAGACTGTCTTTGGAGAAGCAGCACCTAGCTATAGAAAGGAAAAGAAGAGAAATGGGTTCACCTCCCATAAATTGTGGCAGCTACTTAAATAGGGTCAGAGAGAATGCTGACATCCTAAAAATCCCCAAAGAGATTGTAACTGAATATGAAGAAGGTGATGACATCACCAAATGGTTCACAGCTTTTGAGGGCCCTTGTGCAACCAGAAAAGTAAGCAGATCTCACTGGGGAGCTCTCCTTCGGAAAATGTTCACTAGAAAGTGTAGGGATAGACTCCTCACACTCTCTGGTAAAGATGCAGAATCTTATGATCTCATGAAGGCTACCCTGATTGAGGACTTTGGATTCTCAACTGAGGAGTACAGGATTAGGTTCAGGAGGGCTCACAAATCCTCGAGCCAGACCTACCTAGGTTGATTTTGTTGACTTCTCAGTCAGAACACTAGATGGTTGGATAACTGGCAGTGGTGTAAGTGATTATGATGGGCTGTATAATTTATTTATGAAAGAACATCTGTTAGGTAATTGCTTCAATGACAAACTGCATCAACATCTGGTAGACCTGGGTCCAATTTCTCCTCAAGAATTGGGAAAGAAGGCAGACCACTGGGTCAAGACTAGAGTGACCAAGACTTCCACAGGGGGTGACCAAAAGAAAGGGGTCACAAAGTCTCCCCAGGGGAAGGGTGGTGAGACATCCAAGGACAAAAACAAAGAGTCTTCTACAGGGCCCCAAAAACCTGCTCAGGAGGGTGGGCCCCGAGCCTCTTCACAGTCCACAAATGGGTATGAGGGTAAAAACCTTGATCCTAAGAAGGCCTGGTTTCACAGCTGTAGACAGCATAGACACCAAACTGGAGACAAGGCCTGTCCATAGAAAAGTCCCACAACAACTACTCCAGTTAGTACTTGAATAGCCAGTCTCCAGGTGGGATCAACAGTGTGCCCAGAGCAAATCAGGGTCCACACTGAAGCTACTTTAGTCTCAGAAGGTGGGGTGGATTTAGCCACACTTGCTGCTTGGCTGCCTAAGATGCAAAAATACAGGCAGCAGCTCTTGATAAATGGAAATAGAGTAGAAGCTGTGAGGGATACAGGTGCCAGTGTCCTCATGGTGACAGACAAACTGGTTTACCTATGACAGTTCCTGGCTGGACAGATATATCCAGTCACAAATGCTGACAATCAAACTTAAGTCCATCCCATGGCAGTGGTGACTTTAGAATGGGGAGGGGTCATTGGCCTATGCAATTCCAGTAGAGTGTCTGCTAGGTAATGATCTGGAGTCCTCAGCATGGGCTGAGGTAGAGCTCAAGACCCATGCAGTCATGCTGGCCATCCCTGAACTGGTGTGGTTCAAGACTAGAGCACAATGCAAAGCACAGGGTGAAAAAGAAGTATTGGAGTCTGGAATAATGGCCCAACCTTTCAAGAGGAAAGGAAAGAAGACTGGGGGACCAGCTTCTCCACAGCAAAAGAAACAGAACCTCTCTTCTCAGGAAGATGTTCTATCCCCTGAGGGAACGGAGTCCATGGAGCTGGAGCCTTAGCAGGTAGAACTCTTGGGCCCAGGGGGACCCTCGAGGGAACAGCTGTGTCAAGGACAAAAGAGTTGTCCCATTCTTGAAGGCCTAAGACAGCAAGCAGCTGAGCAAGCAAAACATAATGTCAGTGGAACCCACAGGGTCTATTGGGAAGATGAACTCTTTTACGCTGAGGCAAGAGATCCCAAACCTGGTGCTGCTAGGGGAGTGGTAGTGCCTCAGGAGTTTAGGAAGTTCATACTGAACTTAGCCCATGGCATTCCCCGTGGTGGGCATTTAGGACAAAACAAGACTTGGGAGAGATTAGTCAACCATTTCTATTGGCCCAATATGTCCCAGAAGGTTAAGGAGTTTTGCATCTTCTGTGTCACCTGTCAAGCCAGTGATAAGACAGGTGGCCATCCAAAGGCCCCCCCTCATTCCACTTCCAGTGGTGGGGGTCCCCTTTGAGAGAGTGGAGGTGGACATAGTGGGTCCACCTGAACCTCCCACAGCATCAGGGAACCAATATATACTGGTAGTAGTGGATCATGCTACCAGGTACCCTGAGGCAATTACCCTTAGGTCCACTGCTGCCCCTGCAGTAGCCAAAGCACTCATAGGTATTTTTTAACAGAGTGGGGTTTCCTAAGGAGGTGGTTTCTGACAGAGGTACCAACTTCATGTCAGCTGACCGAAAGCATATGTGGAATGAGTGTGGGGTGACTTCCACCATACCATCCACATACCAGTGGTCTTGTGGAGAGATTTAATAAGACATTGAAGGGCATAATCATGGGGCTCCCTGAAAAACTCAAAAGGAGATGGGATGTCCTCTTGCCATGCCTGCTGTTTGACTACAGTGAGGTGCCACAGAAGGGAGTAGGAATTTCCCCCTTTGAGCTTCTGTTCGGCCATCCTGTCAGGGGACCACTGGCACTTGTAAAAGAAGGCTGGGAGAGACCTCCCCATGAGCCTAAACAAGACGTAGTGGACTATGTACTAGGCTCCGCTCTAGGATAGCAGAGTACATGGAAAAGGCAAGCAAAAACCTTGAGGCCAGCCAACAACTCCAGAATTTGTGGTATGACCACAAGGCTGCTATGGTTGAGTTTCAGCCAGGACAGAAAATCTGGGTTCTGGAGCTTGTGGCTCCCAAGGCACTTCAAGACAGATGGAGTGGCCCTTACCCAGTGCTAAAGAAAAAGAGCCAGGTCACCTACTTAGTGGACCTGGGCACTAGCAGGACACCCAAGAGGGTGATCCATATTAACCACCTTAAGCTCTATAATGACAGGGTAGATGTAACCATGCTGATGGTTACTGATGAGGATCAGGAAGCAGAGAGTTAACCTCTCCCTGACCTCCTCTCAACTGACCCTAAAGATGGCTCAGTAGATAGAATTGTCTACTCAGACACCCTCTCTGGCCAACAGCAAGCTGACTGCAGGATGTTCCTCCAGCAGTTTGCTGAGCTCTTTTCTTTGACCCCTGGTCAGACACACCTGTGTACCCATGATGTGGACACAGGAGACAGTTTACCTGTCACAAATATTTTATTCAGACAGTCTGACCAAGTCAAGGAAAGCATCAAAGTGGAAGTCCACAAGATGCTGGACTTGGGAGTGACAGATAACTCTTACAGCCCCTGGGCTAGCCCAGTGGTCTTGGTCCCCATACCTCACACCAAGGATGGAAAGAGAGAGATGAGGTTTTGTGTGGACTACAGAGGGCTCAACTCTGTCACCAAGACAGATGATCACCCCATACCACGGGCAGATGAATTAATTGACAAATAGGGTGCAGCCAAATTCTTAAGTACCTTGACTTGACAGCAGGGTACTGGCAAATCAAAATGGCACCTGGAGCAAAAGAAAAGACAGCATTCCCTACACCTGATGGGCATTATCAGTTTACTGTTATGCCCTTTGGCTTAAAGAATGCCCCTGCCACCTTCCAAAAGTTGGCGTATCACGTCCTTCCTGGCATGGAGTCCTTTAGTACAGCATATCTAGATGATATTGCTGTCTTTAGCTCCAATTGGCAGGATCACCTTGTCCACCTGAAGAAGGTTTTGCAGGCCCTGCAAGCAGCAGGCCTCTCTATCAAGGCATCTAAATGTCAGATAAGGCAGGGTACAGTGGTTTATTTAGGACACCTTGTAGGTGGAAGCCAAGTTCATCCACTCCAATCCAAGATCCAGACTATTCTGGACTGGAAAGCTACAAAAACCCAGACTCAAGTCAGGGATATGGATCCATAGCGACACCCCTCACATAACTTACCTCCAAGAAAATGCCCAGAAAACATAACTGGACCTTGGACTGTCAAGAGGCCTTTGACACCCTGAAAAAAACTATGTGCTCAGAACCAGTTATAATAGCTCCAGACTATTCTAAGCAGTTCATTGTGCAGACTGATGCCTCTCAGCATTGGATAGGAGCAGTTCTATCCCCAAACCAATGATGATGGCCTTGACCAGTCTGTTGCTTTTATTAGCAGGAGGGTACTCCTCAGGGAGCAGCGTTGGAGTGCCATTGAGAGGGAGGCCTTTGCTGTGGTTTGGTCCCTGAAGAAGTTGAAACCATACCTGTTTGGTACTCACTTTATAGTTCAAACTGACCACAGACCTCTCACATGGATAATGCAAATGAAAGGAGAGAACCCTAAACTGTTGAGGTGGTCCATATCCCTACAGGGAATGGACTTTGTAGTGGAACACAGACCTGGGACTGCCCATGCCAATGCAGATGTCCTTTCCAGGTTCTTCCGCTTAGAAAATGAAGACTCTCTTGGGAAATGTTAGTCTCATCCTCTTTCGTTTTGGGGGGTTTGTGTAGGAAAATGCCTCTCATGGCATGGTTACCTACTAACCTTTTGCCTTTTGTTGACGCTACTTATGATTGAAAGT
This sequence comes from Pleurodeles waltl, assembly GCF_031143425.1. Classification (NCBI taxonomy): domain Eukaryota; kingdom Metazoa; phylum Chordata; class Amphibia; order Caudata; family Salamandridae; genus Pleurodeles; species Pleurodeles waltl. Next base: position 202,213,600 of record NC_090441.1, on the reverse strand, counting down.
GTGCTGGGACCCTGCTAACCAGGCCCCAACCCAGTGTTCTTTCCCTAAACTGTACCTTTGCCTCCACAATTGGCACAGCCCTGGCACACAGATAAGTCCCTTGCAAGTGCTACGCCTGGTACCAAGGGCCCTGTGGCCAGGGAAGGTCTCTAAGGGATGTAGCATGTATTATGCCACATTGGAGACCCCTCACTCAGTACATGCAGACTGCCTCACAGCTTGTGTGTGCTGGTGGGGAGAAAATGACTACGTCGACATGGCAGTCCCCTCAGAGTGCAATGTCCACAACCCACTGCTTTGGCATAGGTAAGTCACCCCTCTAGCAGGCCTTACAGCTCTAAGGCATGGTGCACTATACCACAGGTGAGGGCATAGTTGCATGAGCACTATGCCCCTACAGTGTCTAAGCCAAATCTTAGACATTGTAAGTGCAGGGTAGCCATAATGGGTATATGGTCTGGGAGTTTGTCAAACACGACCTTCACAGTTCCATAATGGCTACACTGAATTCTGGGAAGTTTGGTATCAAATTTCTCAGCACAAAAAAACCACACTGATGCCAGTGTGGGATGTATTGAAAAATACACACTGAGGGCATCTTAGAAATGCCCCCTGTATACCACTTCAACTACTAGTGTTAGTCTGACCAGTTTCTGCCAGCCTGCCACATCCAGACGGGTTTCTGGTCACATGGGGAGAGTGCCTTTGTCACTCTGTGACCAGGAACAAAGCCTGCACTGAGTGGAGGTGCTTCACACCTCCCCCTGCAGGCACTGTAACACCTGGCGATGAGCCTCAAAGACTCAATCCAGGTGTTACAGTGCCCCAGGGCACTCCAGCTAGTGGAGATGCCCGCCCCTCTGGACACAGCCCCCACTTTTGGCGGCAAGTCCGGAGGAGATAATGAGAAAAACAAGGAGGAGTCACCCACCAGTCAGGACAGCCCCTAAGGTGTCCTGAGCTGAGGTTATCCCTGCCTGTAGGAGGCTGGCCTGGCTTGTAGTGAGTACCAGAGGTACTTACACCTTGTGCCAGGTCCAGTTATCCCTTATTAGTGTAGAAGAGGTGTTTCTAGCAGCTTAGGCTGATGGAAGGTAGCTATAGCAAAGCAGCTTAGGCTGAACTAGGAGACATGTAAAGCTCCTACTATACCACTGGTGTCATATGCACAATATCATAAGAAAACACAATACACAGAAGTACTAAAAATAAAGGTACTTTATTTTTATGACAATATGCCAAAAGTATCTCAGTGAGTACCCTCGGTATGAGGATAAGATATATACACAAGATATATGTACACAAATCAAAATTAGGTAAGTAATAGCAAGAAAAGTAATGCAAACAGTGTAGAATCACAATAGATTGCAATAGGAGCACATAGGTATAGGGGCAACACAAACCATATACTCCAAAAGTGGAATGCGAACCACGAATGGGCCCCAAACCTATGTGAGCTTGTAGAGGGTCACTAGGACTGTAAGAAAACAGTGAGGGTTAGAAAAATAGCCCACCCCAAGACCCTGAAAGGTAGGTGTAAAGTTCACCTACTACCCCCAGAGAGCACAGAAGTCGTGATAGGGGGATTCTGCAGGAAGAACAAACACCAGCAATGCAACAACAGTGGATTTCTGGACCTGAGTACCTGTAAGACAAGGGGACCAAGTCCAATAGTCGCAACAGTGTTGAGAGTGGGCAGGAGCCCAGGAAATGCCAGCTGAGGGTGCAAGGAAGCTGCCACCGGTTGGAAGAAGCTTGAAGTTCTACAAGAAAGAAGAGGACTAGGAACTTCTCCTTTAGAGGATGGATGTCCCACGTTGCGATGAAGCTTGCAGAGGTGTTCCCATGCAGAAAGGCCGCAAACAAGCCTTGCTAGCTGCAAGGGTTGCAGTAGAGGTGTTTGGGTGCTGCTGTGGCCCAGGAGGGACCAGAATGTCGCCACTTGGAGGAGGAAACAGAGGGGGCGCCCAGCAACTCAGGAAGCCCTCACAGAAGCAGGCAGCACCCGCAAAAGTACCTGAACAGGCACATGGAAGGAAAGTGAACCGGAGTCCATGCGAAGTCACACAAGGGAGTCCCACAACGCCGGAGGACAACTCAGAAGGTTGTGCACTGCAGGAAGGAGTGCTGAGGACCCAGGCTTGGCTGTGCACTAAGGAAATCCTGGAAGAGTGCACAGGAGCCGGAGCAGCTGCAAATCACGTGGTACCCAGCAATGCAGTCTAGTATGGGGAGGCAAGGTCTTACCTCCACCAAACTTGGACTGCAGAGTCATTGGACTGTGGGAGTCACTTGGACAGAGTTGCTGAGTTCCAGGGACCACGCTCGTCAGGATGAGAGGGGACCCAGAGGACCAGTGTTGCAGTCTTTTGGTGCCTTCGTTAGCAGGGGGAAGATTCCGTCGACCCACAGGAGATTTCTTCAGAGCTCCTGGTGCAGGGTGAAGGCAGGCTACCCCCAGAGCATGCACCACCTGGAAACAGTCGAGAAAGCCGGCAGGATGAGGCGACACAAGGTTGCTAGTAGTCGTCTTGCTACTTTGTTGCAGTTTTGCAGGCGTCCTGAGCAGTCAGCGGTCGATCCTTTGGTAGAAGGTGAAGAGGAAGATGGAGAGGAACTCTGATGAGCTCTTGCATTCGTTATCTAAAGAATTCCCCAAAGCAGAGACCCTAAATAGCCAGAAAAGGAGGTTTGGCTACCAACAAAGGAGGATTGGCTACCATGAGAGGTAAGAGCCTATCAGAAGGAGTCTCTGACGTCACCTGCTGGCACTGGCCACTCAGAGCAGTCCAGTGTGCCCCCAGCACCTCTAAATCCAAGTTGGCAGAGGTCTGGGACACACTGGAGGGGCTCTGGGCACCTCCCCTGGGAGGTGCAGGTCAGGGGAGTGGTCACTCCCCTTTCCTTTGTCCAGTTTTGCACCAGAGCAGGGCTGGGGGATCCCTGAACCGGTGCAGACTGGCTTATGCAGAGAGGGGTACCATCTGTGCCCATCAAAGCATTTCCAGAGGCTGGGGGAAGCTACTCCTCCCTAGCCTTCACACCTATTTCCAAAGGGAGAGGGTGTAACACCCTCTCTCAGAGGAAATCCTTTGTTCTGCCTTCCTGGGCCAGGGCTGCCTGGACCCCAGGAGGGCAGAAACCTGTCTGAGGGGTTGGCAGCAGCTGCAGTGGAGACCCCGGAAAGGCAGTTTGGCAGTACCTGGGTACTATGCTAGAGACCCGGGGGATCATGGAATTGTCCCCCCAATCCCAGAATGGCATTGGGGTGACAATTTCATGATCTTAGACATGTTACATGGCCATGTACGGAGTTACCATTGTGACGCTGTACATAGGTAAGGACCTATGTACAGTGCACACGTGTAATGGTGTCCCCGCACTCACAAAGTCCGGGGATTTTGTCCTGAACGATGTGGGGGCACCTTGGCTAGTGCCAGGGTGCCCACACACCAAGTAACTTTGCACCTAACCTTCACCTGGTGAAGGTTAGACATATAGGTGACTTATAAGTTACATAAGTGCAGTAAATGGCTGTGAAATTACGTGGACGTTATTTCACGCAGGCTGCAATGGCAGGCCTGTGTAAGAATTGTTAGAGCTCCCTATGGGTGGCAAAAGAAATGCTGCAGCCCATAGGGATCTCCTGGAACCCCAATACCCTGGGTACCTCAGTACCATATACTAGGGAATTATATGGGTGTACCAGTATGCCAATGTAAATTGGTAAATTTAGTCACTAGCCTGTTAGTGAAAAATTTGGAAAGCAGAGAGAGCATAACCACTGAGGTTCTGGTTAGCAGTTAGGCATCACACAGGGAACACATACAGGGCACATACTTATGAGCACTGGGGCCCTACCTGGCAGGGTCCCAGTGACACATAGACTAAAACAACATATATACAGTGAAATATGGGGGTAACATGCCAGGCAAGATGGTACTTTCCTACACAACCCCCCCCCCCAAACGAAGGACAATAAGAATAGCCATGACCTGATGAGTCTTCATTGTCTAAGTGGAAATATCTGGAGAGTTCATCTGCATTGGAGTGGGTACTCCCAGGTCTATGTTCCACTGTATAGTCCATTCCCTGTAGAGATATGGACCACCTCAGCAATTTAGGGTTTTCACCTTTCATTTGTTTTAGCCAAAGTAGAGGTTTGTGGTCTGTCTGAACAATAAAGTGAGTGCCAAACAGGTATGGCCTCAACTTTTTCAGTGCCCAGACCACAGCAAAGGCCTCCCTCTCTATGGCAGACCAACGCTTTTCTCTAGGGGTCAACCTTCTGCTGATAAAAGCAACTGGTTGATCCTGGCCCTCAGAATTCAGATGTGATAAGACTGCCCCTACCCCTAATTCAGATGCATCAGTTTGAACAATTAATTTCTTGGAGTAACATGGGCTTTTTAGGACAGGTGCATGGCACATGGCCTGTTTGAGCTCCTCAAAAGCTTTCTGACAGCTAGCTGTCCATAATACCTTTTTAGGCATCTTCTTACTTGTGAGATCATTAAGAGGGGCTGCTATGGAGCCATAGTTTTTAATGAATCTCCTATAATACCCAGTGAGGCCTGAGAAGGCTCTCATCCGGGTCTGTGTTGTAGGGGGAACCCAATCCATGATTGTCTGGATTTTCCCCTGCAGTGGTGCAATCTGTTCTCCACCTACCAGGTTTCCCAGATAAACCACCTTTCCCTGCCTGTATCTGGCACTTTGAGGCCTTGATAGTGAGGCCTGCCTTTTGCAGGGCCTCCAAAACTTTCCAAAGGTGGACCAGGTGCTCATCCCAGGTGGAGCTAAAGACAGCTATATCGTCTAGATATGCTGCACTAAAAAGCCTCCAACCCTTGCAGGACTGTGTTCAACAACCTCTGAAAAGTGCCAGGTGCATTTTTCAAACCAAAGGGCATCACTGTAAATTGGTAGTGCCCTCCTATAGTTGAAAATGCAGTTTTAGGTTTAGCATCCTCAGCCAATTTGATCTGCCAATACCCTGCAGTGAAATCAAAGGTGCTTAGATACTTGGCAGATGCGAGTGTATCAATGAGCTCATCTGCCCTGGGTATAGGGTGAGCATCAGTTTTTGTTACCTGATTGAGACCTCTGTAGTCTACACAAAACCTCATCTCTCTTTTTCCATCTTTTGAGTGAGGCTTTGGTGCAAGCACCACAGGACTCGCCCCTGGGCTTTCAGAAGGTTCAACCACTCCTAGATCAAGCACTCCTAGATCAAGCATTTTCTGAACCTCTTCTTTTATGCAGTCCCTGACATGGTCAGGCTGCCTATAGATTTTACTTTTGACAGGCAAGCTGTCTCCAGTATCAATGTGGTGCCTGGCACAGTTGAAAAGAGTTCAGAAAATTGTCCAAGGAGATTTATGCAGTTGTCTTTCTATTCTGCAGTCAGACAATCTGCCAAAACGACTCCCTCCACTAAAGCATAATTTTCAGTGGTGAAAAAGAGATCAGGGAGAGGGTCACTCTCTTCTTCCTGTCCCTCATCTGCTGCCATGAGCAGGGTGAGATCAGCCCTGTCATATTAGGGTTTTAGGCGGTTGACATGAATCACCCTAAGGGGACTCCGGCAGTGCCTAGGTCTACCAGATAGGTAACCTCACCCTTTTTCTCAACAATTAGATGGGGTCCACTCCATTTGTCCTGGAGTGCTCTTGGGGCCACAGGCTCCAATACCCACACCTTCTGTCCTGGTTGGTCCTGGATCAGAACAGCCTTCTCGTCATGCCATTGCTTCTGGAGCTCTTGGCTGGCCTGAAGGTTTTTACTGGCCTTTTTCATGTACTCGGCCATTCTGGATCTTAGGCCAAGTACATAGTCCACTATGTCCTGTTTGGGAGCTTTTAAAGGTTGTTCCCAACCCTCCTTCACAAGTGTTAGTGGACCTTTTACAGGGTGTCCAAAGAGGAGTTCAAAGGGGCTGAAGCCCACTCCTTTCTGGGGTACCTCCCTGTAAGCAAAAAGGAGGCAAGGTAACAGGACATCCCATCTCCTCCTGAGTTTTTCAGGGAGTCCCATTATCATACCTTTGCGAGTTTTATTAAACCTCTCTACCAGTCCATTAGTCTGTGGATGATAAGGAATGGTGCATTTGTAGGTTACACCACATTCCTTCCACATTGCTTTCAAGTATGCAGACATGAAGTTGCTACCCCTGTCTGATGCAACCTCTTTAGGGAAACCCACCCTGGAAAAGATTCCCAGGAGGGCCTTTGCCACTGCAGGAGCTGTAGTGGTCCTTAGAGGAATTGCTTCAGGATATCTTGTGGCGTGGTCCACAACCACCAAGATAAACCTATTGCCTGAAGCAGTAGGAGGTTCAAGGGGGCCTACTATGTCAACCCCTACCCTTTCAAAGGGGACCCCAACCACAGGTAGTGGAATAAGGGGAGCCTTTGGTGTGCCACCAGTCTTGCCACTGGCTTGGCAGGTCACACAAGACTTGCAAAAATCTTTAGTGTCCTCTGATATCCTAGGCCAGTGAAACAGGTGGACAAGCCTTTCCCGTGTTTTGATCTGGCCCAAATGCCCAGCCAAAGGAATGTCATGTGCAAGAGTTAGGAGGAACTCTCTGTTCTGCAGGGGAATGACCAATCTCCTGGCTGCTTCAGGTTTTGGGTCCCTTGCCTCTATGTACAAGAGGTTGTCCTCCCAGTAAACTCTATGTGAGTCACTGACATCACCATTTTGCTGTTTGACAGCTTGCTGTCTTAGACCCTCTAATGTGAGACAGGTTTGCTGTGCCACACTCAGCTCTTCTCTGGCAGGCCACCCTTCACCCAAAAGCTCAGCAGTGTCTGCTGCCAGCTCATCTGGTGAAGATTCTGCACAGGGAGGACATTCTTCTTCCTCAGAAGGAGAATCATCTGTAGAGGGAGGGATAGTGGGTAGGGATTTACCCTTGCTACCCCTAGCTTTAGGGAGCACTTGGTCCATTGTTCCAGGATCCAAGCTACTGTGTCCTTTTTGCTTTTTGGCCTGAGCCCTTGTCAAAGCAAAAATATGCCCAGGAATGCCCAGCATTGCTGCATGAGCCTCCAACTCCACTTCTGCCCAAGCTGATGTCTCTAAATCGTTCCCTTAGTAGACAGTCTACAGGTAAATCTGAAGCAACCACAACTTTCTTTGGCTCCTCCTCCCCCCCAGTTGAGTTTGACAACAGCCATGGGGTCGCTAAGAGTGTTGTTATGAGCGACTGTCACTTGGTACTGCTGACCAAGTAGGTGTTGTTCAGGGTGGACCAGTTTCTCTATCACCATGGTAACACTGGCCCCTGTGTCCCTGTAGGCCTGAACCTCAACACCATGTATTAAGGGAAGTTGCTTGTACTTATCCATATTAAGGGGACAAGCAACCAAGGTGGCCAAACCAATGGCACCTTCAGAGACTAACACAGCCTCTGTGGTCTCCCTAACAAGACCAACCTCAACTACATTACCAATAGTGAGCCCAGCTACTCCCTTGGATTGGCTATTTGTAGGTCTGCTTCCACCACCACTGCTATTACTAGGGGCACTAGAATTTGCAGTAGGGGTTGTGGTAATGTGAGGTTTGGTGTTTTTCTTTGGACAGCTGGCATCAGTTGTCCAATGGCCTTTGACTTTACACAAACAACACCAAGGCTTTTTAGGTTGATTATTGGAAGAGGATTTGGACCCACCACACCCACCAGAGGATTTTTGTGGGCCTGATGAAGACTCAGTTTTACTTTTGTCCCCACCCTTGTCAGAAGACTTACCATCCTTTTTCTTGCCATCCTTGTCACCCCCTGTATGACCTTTTCTGTTCACTCTTGTTCTGACCCATTTGTCTGCCTTATTTCCCAATTCATGGGGAGAGGTCAGATCTGTGTCCATTAGATATTGGTGTAACAAGTCAGACACACAGTTATTCAGAATATGCTCTCTAAGAATAAGATTATACAGGCTTTCATAGTCAGAAACTCTACTGCCATGTAACCACCCCTCCAAGGCCTTCACTGAACAGTCTACAAAGTCTGTCCAGTCTTGTGAGGACTCTTTTGTGGTGTCTCTGAGCTTAATCCTGTATTGTTCAGTGGTTAAGCCAAATTCATCCAAGAGTGCATCCTTCAAAAGTGCAAAATTGTTAGCATCACTTTCTCTAACAGTAAGGAGCCTATCCATACCCTTTCCAGTGAAAGATAGCCACAATATAGCAGCCCACTGCCTTTGAGGGACCCCCTGTACCACACATGCCCTCTCAAGTGCAGCAAACCACTTGTTGATGTCATCCCCCTCCTTGTAAGGGGGGACTTTCTTGTGCAGATTCCTGGAATCATGCTCTCTAACAGGATTACTATCAGGAATACTGCAGCTGCCACCATGGGGTACAACCCCCAATCTCTGTCTTTCCTTCTCCAGGTCTAGGGATTCCCTATCTAAGGCCAGCTGTTGCTGTTTAAGCTTCAGTCTGGTCTCTTCAACCCTCAACTTTTTGAGTTCCCTTTCTAACAAGTTATCCTCAGGGTGGGTGAGTTGGGAATGCTTGGACACAGAATACAAGGTTGAAACAACAGAGGAGGATCTGTCCCTAACTGACTGGACCCTAGCAACTTGGCCTCTTAGAATAAATACTTCCCTACTGTGATGGGAACCTCCATTACTACCAACATTACTGGGTGTCCTGCTAGGGGCAGATCCTGATCAGAACCCTCCCTATCTCCCTCAAGGAGATCCCCTTAGTCAGATTGGGAACCTTCTATTAACCTCTCATTTGATGTGCCTGCTTGGGACTCATAATTTACAATAAGCATGTTAAATAGAAATTCTTTGGTAGGGTTCTTTCCTATCACTAAACCTCTTTCTAAGCAGAGACTCCTTAGGCTCTTGTAATTCAAATTGTCATAAGTAGTATTGACCATTTTAAGAGTAGAGTCTTCTACAGACATGATAGCAAAAGGTTTAGAAATAGTGAGAAGGAAGAAAAAGTTTCAGAACTTTTTAAAGAACAGAGAAAAAACTTTTTCTAACTTTTAGAATCTTTTAGAAGTTTAGGGAAACTTTTCAAAACGTTGTAAAAAAGTTTAATTAGAGAAAAGAAAAACTTTTTGGTTAGGTGTACATACACTGAACTGTTTTGTGTATTATTCTCTTATGAAAAGTACACAGTGACAAAAGTGGTAAGTAGTTACAAGTACTTATCCCACCGCTGCACAACCAATGTAGGAGGCTGGCCTGGCTTGCAGTGGGTACCAGAGGTACTTACACCTTGTGCCAGGTCCAGTTATCCCTTATTAGTGTAGAAGAGGTGTTTCTAGCAGCTTAGGCTGATAGAAGGTAGCTATGGCAAAGCAGCTTAGGCTGAACTAGGAGACATGTAAAGCTCCTACTATACCACTGGTGTCATATGCACAATATCATAAGAAAACACAATACACAGAAGTACTAGAAATAAAGGTACTTTGGGCCAGATGTAGCAAAAAAACAAATTGCGATTTGCAATTTGCGAGTCCTTCCGACTTGCAAATTGCAACTCGCAATTTGGTATGCAGAACGGTGTCTCAGACACCGTCTGCGAGTCGCTATGGGGTCGCAAAGACCCACCTCATTAATATTAATGAGGTGGGTAGCAAATTGCAGCCCCATAGTGACTATGGGCACTCGCTAACATGGAGGCCTGCTGTAGTCAGCAGACCTCCATGTTCGTGACAGCTTATCAATAAAGCAGTTTTTTTTTTTTTTAAGTGTAGCCCGTTTTCCTTAAAGGAAAACGAGCTGCACTTAAAAAAAAATCCGAAACCTTTAGTTTCGGAATTTTTTCAGGGCAGGTAGTGGTCCCTTGGACCACTACCTGCCCTGAAAAAATATTTTGTGCTCTAATTACAAAGGGGAAGGGGTCCCATGGGGACCCCTTCCAATTTGCGAGTGGGTTACCATCCACTTCAAGTGGATGGTAACTGCGACTCCATTTGCGACCGCATACGCGGTCGCAAATGGAATTGCATACCACTGCGAATCGCAAATAGGAAGGGAACACCCCTTCCTATTTGCGATTCGGAAATGAATTTTGCGAGTCGGTCCCGACTCGCAAAATGCATTTCTGCATAGGAAACTCCGATTTGCGACTCGCAAACGGCAATTTTTGCCGTTTGCGAGTCGCAAATTGTTTCCTACATCTGGCCCTTTGTTTTTATGACAATATGCCAAAAGTATCACAGTGAGTACCCTAGGTATCAGGATTAGATATATACACAAGATATATGTACACAAACCAAAATTAGTTATGTAATAGCAAGAAAAGTAATGCAAACAGTGTAGAATCACAATAGATTGCAATAGGAGCACATAGGTATGGGGGCAACACAAACCATATACTCCAAAAGTGGAATGCGAACCACGAATGGACCCCAAACCTATGTGAGCTTGTAGAGGGTCGCTGGGACTGTAAGAAAACAGTGAGGGCTAGAAAAATAGCCCACCCCATGACCTTGAAAGGTAGGTGTAAAGTGCAACTACTACCCCCAGAGAGCACAGAAGTCATGATAGAGGGATTCTGCAGGAAGAACAAACACCAGCAATGCAACAACAGTGGATTTCAGGACCTGAGTACCTGTAAGACAAGGGGACAAACTCCAATAGTCATGAGAGTGTCGAGAGTGGGCAGGAGCCCAGGAAATGCCAGCAGAGGGTGCAAGGAAGCTGCCACCCGTTGGAAGAAGCTTGGAGTTCTGCAAGAAAGAAGAGGACTAGAAACCTCTCCTTTGCAGGATGGATGTCCCACATCAGAGGTGTTCCCTTGCAGAAAGACAGCAAACAATCCTTGCTAGCTGCAAGGGTTGCGGTAGAGGTTTTTGGGTGCTGCTGTGGCCCAGACGAGACCAGGATGTCGCCACTTGGAGGAGGAGACAGAGGGGGCGCCCAGCAATTCAGGAAGCCCTCACAGAAGCAGGCAGCACCCGCAAAAGTACCTGAACAGGCACTTGGAAAGAAAGTGAACCGGAGTCCACGCGAAGTCACACAAGGGAGTCCCACAACGCCGGAGGACAACTCAGAAGGTTGTGCACTGCAGGAAGGAGTGCCAGGGACCCAGGCTTGGCTGTGCACAAAGGAAATCTTGGAAGAGTGCACAGGAGCCAGAGCAGCTGCAAATCACACGGTACCCAGCAATGCAGTCTAGCGTGGAGAGGCAAGGTCTTACCTCCACCAAACTTGGACTGAAGAGTCACTGAATTGTGGGAGTCACTTGGACAGAGTTGCTGAGTTCCAGGGACCACGCTCGTCAGGATGAGAGGGGACCCAGAGGACCAGTGTTGCAGTCTTTTGGTGCCTGCGTTAGCAGGGGGAAGATTCCATGGACCCACGGGAGATTTCTTCAGAGCTCCTGGTGCAGGGTGAAGGCAGTCTACCCCCAGTGCATGCACCACCTGGAAACAGTCGAGAAAGCCGGCAGGATGAGGCGATACAAGGTTGCTAGTTGTCGTCTTGCTACTTTGTTGCGGTTTTCCAGGCGTCCTGAGCAGTCAGCGGTCGATCCTTTGGTAGAAGGTGAAGAGGGAGATGCAGAGGAACTCTGATGAGCTCTTGCATTCGTTATCTAAAGAATTCCCCAAAGCGGAGACCCTAAATAGCCAGAAAAGGAGGTTTGGCTACCAACAAAGGAGGATTGGCTACTAAGACAGGTAAGAGCCTATCAGAAGGAGTCTCTGACGTCACCTGCTGGCACTGGCCACTCAGAGCAGTCCAGTGTGCCCCCAGCACCTCTAAATCCAAGATGGCAGAGGTCTGGGACACACTGGAGGAGCACTGGGCACCTCCCCTGGGAGGTGCAGGTCAGGGGAGTGATCACTCCCCTTTCCTTTGTCCAGTTTCGCGCCAGAGCAGGGCTGGGGGATCCCTGAACTGGTGTAGACTGGCTTATGCAGAGAGGGGCACCATCTGTGCAAATCAAAGCATTTCCAGAGGCTGGGGGAGGCTACTCCTCCCCAGCCTTCACACCTATTTCCAAAGGGAGAGGGTGTAACACCCTCTCTCAGAGGAAATCCTTTGTTCTGCCTTCCTGGGCCAGGGCTGCCTGGACCCCAGGAGGGCAGAAACCTGTCTGAGGGGTTGGCAGCAGCAGCAGCTGCAGTGGAGACCCCGGAAAGGCAATTTGGCAGTACCCGGGTACTATGCTAGAGACCCGGGGGATCATGGAATTGTCCCCCCAATGCCAGAATGGCATTGGGGTGACAATTCCATGATCTTAGACATGTTACATGGCCATGTTCGGAGTTAACATTGTGACGCTGTTCATTAGTAGTGACCTATGTACAGTGCATGCGTGTAATAGTGTCCCCGCACTCACAAAGTCCGGGGATTTTGCCATGAACGATGTGGCGGCACCTTGGGTAGTGCCAGGGATGCCCACAAACTAAGTAACTTTGCACCCAACCTTCACCAGGTGAAGGTTAGACATATAGGTGACTTACAAGTTACTTAAGTGCAGTGGTAAATGGCTGTGAAACGTGGACGTTTTTTCACGCAGGCTGCAATGGCAGGCCTGTGTAAGAATTGTCAGAGCTCCCTATGGGTGGCAAAAGAAATGCTGCAACCCATAGGGTTCTTCTGGAACCCCAATACCCTGGGTACCTCAGTACCATATACTAGGGAATTATATGGGTGTACCAGAATGCCAATGTGAATTGGTAAATTTAGTCACTAGCCTGTTAGTGAAAAATGTGGAAAGCAGAGAGAGCATAACCACTGAGGTTCTGGTTAGCAGAGCCTCAGTGAGACAGTTAGGCATCACTCAGGGAACATATACAGGGCACATACTTATGAGCACTGGGGCCCTTCCTGGCAGGGTCCCAGTGACACATGGGCAAAAACAAACATACATACAGTGAAAATGGGGGTAATATGCCAGGCAAGATGGTACTTTCCTACACAACCCCCCCAGAAACGAAGGACAATAAGGCAAACCTTGCCCAGATGAGTCTTCATTGTCTAAGTGGAAATATCTGGCGAGTCCATCTGCATTGGAGTGGGTACTCCCAGGTCTATGTTCTACTGTATAGTCCATTCCCTGTGGGGATATGGACCACCTCAACAATTTAGGGTTTTCACCTTTCATTTGTTTTAGCCAAAGTAGAGGTTTGTGGTCTGTCGGAACAATAAAGTGAGTACCAAGCAGGTATGGTCTCAACTTTTTCAGTGCCCAGACCACAGCAAAGGCCCACCTCTCTATGGCAGACCAGCGCTTTTCTCTAGTGATCAACCTTCTGCTGATAAAAGAAACAGGTTGATCCTGGCCCACAGAATTCAGTTGTGATAGTACTGCCCCAACCCCTAATTCAAATGCATCTGTTTATACAATGGATTTCTTGGAGTAACTTTAAGGACAGGTGCAGAACACATGGCCTGTTTGAGCTCCTCAAAAGCTTTCTGACAGCTGTCTGTCCATAATACCTTCTTAGGCATTTTCGTGCTAGTGAGATCATTAAGAGGGGCTACTATGGAGCCATAATTGTTTATGAATCTCCTATAGTACCCTGTGAGGCCTAAAAAGGCTCTCACCTGGGTTTGAGTTGTAGGGGGAACGTAATCTATGATAGTTTGGATTTTCCCCTGTAGTGGTGCAATCTGTTCTCCACCAACCAGGTGGCCCAGATAAACCACTTTCCCCTGCCCTATCTGGCACTTTGAGGCCTTGATAGTGAGGCCTGCCTTTTGCAAGGCCTCCAAAACTTTCCATAGGTGGACCAGGTGATCATCCCAGGTTGAGCTAAAGACAGCTATATTGTCTAGATATGCTGCACTGAAAGCTTCCAACCCTTGCAGGACTGTGTTCACCAACCTCTGAAAAGTGCAGGTGTATTTTTCAAACCAAAGGGCATTACTGTGAATTGGTAGTGCCCTCCAATGGTAGACAATGCCGTCTTGGGTTTAGCATATTTTGATAATCTAATCTGCCAATACCCTGCAGTTAGATCAAAAGTGCTAAAATACTTGGCAGAAGTCATTGTATCAATGAGCTCGTCTGTCCTGGGTATAGGGTGAGCATCAGTTTTGGTTACCTGATTGAGCCCTCTGTAATCTACACAAACCCTCATCTCCCTCTTTCCATCTTATGTGTGAGGTTTTGGTACAAGCACAACTGGGCTAGCCCAGGGGCTTTCAGAAGATTCAATCACCCCTAAGTCCAAAATTTTCTGTACCGCCTGTTTAATGCAGTCCCTGACATGGTCAGGCTGCCTATAAATTTTACTTTTGACAGGCAGGCTGTCTCCAGTGTCAATTGTATGTTCACACCAGGATGTAGTACCTGGTATAAGTGAAAAGAGGTATGAAAACTGACTTAAGAGATTGATGCAGTTGAATGAGCCTCCAACTCCACTTCTGCCCAAGCTGATGTTTCCAAATCATTGCCCAGTAAGCAATCTACTGGTAATTCAGTGGCTACCACAACTTTCTTTGGACCAGTAACCCCCCCCCCCCCAGTTGAGATTCACAACAGCCATTGGGTGGCTAAGAGTGTTGTTATGAGCATCAGTCACTTGGTACTGCTGACCAAGTAGGTGTTGATCGGGGGGACCAGTTTTTCTATCACCATAGTTACACTGGCTCCTGTGTCCCTGTAGGCCTCAACCTCAACACTGTTGATTAGGGGTGGTTGTTTGTACTTACCCATATTAAGGGGACAAGCAACCAAGGTGGCAAAGTCAATGCCACCATCAGAGACTAAAACAGCCTCTGTGGTCTCCCTAACAAGACCAACCCCAACTACACTGCCAATAGTGAGCCCAACTACACCCTTGGATTGGCTATATGTAGTAGATTTCCTACCACCACTGCTATTACTAGGGGCACTAGAGGTTGCAGTAGGGGTTGTGGTGGTGGGAGGTTTTGGTGTTTTTCTTTGGACAAGTGGAATCACCTGCCCAATGGCCTTTGACTTTACACAAATAACACCAAGGTTTTGTTTTGATTGTTTGAAGAGGATTTGGACCCACCACCCCCAGAGGATTTGTGTGGGCCTGATGAAGACTCAGAATGCTTACTTTTGTCCCCACCCTTCTCAGAATACTTACCATCCTTCTTCTTGCCATCCTTGTCACCCCCTGGATGAACTTTTCTGTTCACCCTTGTTCTGACCCATTTGTCTGCCTTCTTTCCCAATTCTTTGGGAGAGGTCAGATCAGAGTCTACTAGATATTGGTGCAACAAGTCAGACCCACAATTGTTAAGAATATGCTCTCTCAGAATACGTTTATACAGGCTTTCATAGTCAGAAACATTACTGCCATGCAACCAACCCTCCAAGGCCTTCACTGAACAGTCTACAAAGTATGTCCAGTCTTGAGAGGACTCTTTTCTGGTGTCTCTGAACTTAATCCTGTATTGTTCAGTGGTTAAGGCAAATCCATCCAAGAGTGCATCTTTCAAAACTTTGTAATTATTGGCATCACTTTCTCTGACAGTAAGGAGCCTATGCCTACCCTTTCCAATGAAAGATAGCCACAAGATAGCAGCCCACTGCCCTTGAGGGACCAACTGTACCATACAGGCCCACTCAAGTGCAGCAACCCACGTATTAATGTCATCCCCCTCCTTGTAAGGGGGGAAGATCTTATACAGGTTTCTGGAATCTTGCTCTCTAACAGGATTACTATCTGAAACACTGCTGCTGCCACCACGGGGAACTAACCCCAACGCTGTCTTTCCCTCTCCCTCTCTGTCTAGAGATTCCCTGTCTAAGGCCAGCTGCTGCTGTTTGAGCTTCAGTCTGGTCTCTTCCAACATCAGCTTTCTGAGTTCCCTTTCCATTAAGTTATTCTCAGGGTGGGAGGCTTGGGAATGTTTGGACACAGAGGAGATTTGGGAATTTGCAGAAAGAGGCCTGTCCCTAACTGTCTGGGCCCTAGTAACCTGGCCTCTAGGAGTGAAAGATGCCCTACTGATGTGTGACCCTCTAACACTACTAGTGTCCCTAGGTGCCCTGCTAGGGGGTAGGACTTTGTAAGAACCCTCCCCAGCTTCTTGAGGGAACTCCTCTGAGTCTGACTGGGAAGATTCCCCTTGTTCTACCCTTTCCTGAGATGGGCCAGAACTGGTTCTGGTCGTCCTCAATGAGCAGGTTAAAGAGAAACTCTTTTGTTGGATTCTTACCTATACTTAAACCTCTTTCCAGGCAGAGACCCCTGAAACTCTTATAGTTTAAACTCTCATAAGTTGCATTAACAGTTTTGGGAGTGGGCTCTACTGAAGATACAATAGAAAAGGTTTAAGGATAGTGAGAGAAAAAGTTTTAGAACTTTAGAGAGCACAGAGAAAAAACTTTTTCAAACTTCTAGAAAACCTTTAGAAGTTTTCAAAACTTTGCAGAAACTTCGTTAAATGTTTTAGAGTAGAAAAGTAAACTGTTTTGGTTAAGTGTACATATTTTCTTATGAAAAGCACCAAATGACAAAGTGGTGAAGCAGTTACAAGTACTTCTCCCACCGCTGCACCACCAATGTAGGAGGCTGGACTGGCTTACAGTGGGTACCTTGTGGTACTTACACCCTGTGCCAGGTCCAGTTATCCCTTATTAGTAGAATAGAGGTGTTTCTAGCAGCTTAGGCTGATAGAAGGTAGCTATGGCAAAGCAGCTTAGGCTGAACTAGGAGAAATGCAAAGCTCCTACCATACCACTTATATCATATAGCACAATATCATAAGAAAACACAATACTCAGAGTTACTAAAAATAAAGGTACTTTATTTTAGTGACAATATGCCAAAAGTATCTCAGAGAACACCCTCACTTAGGAGGTAAGTAATATACACAAGTTATATGTACACAAACCCAAAACAGGTAAGTAACAGTAAGAAAAGTAGTTCAAACAATGTAGAATCACAATATGATGCAAAAGGTAAACATAGGTCTAGGGGCATCACAAACAGTATACTCCAAAAGTGGAATGCGAATCACGAGTGCACCCCAGACCTATGGGAGGTTGTAGAGGGTCGCTGGGACTGTAAGAAAACAGTAAGGGTGCTCAAGACCCTGAAAAGTAGGATTAAAGTTACCCTACTATCCCAGAAAGACAGTATGGTCGTGATAGGGGGATTCTGCAAGAACCACAAGCACCAGCAAAACCCTGAAGATGGATTCCTGGACCTGAGGACCTGAAAAGGAAGGGGACCGAGTCCAAGAGTCACAATAGTGTCCGGGGGGGGCAGGAGCCCAGAAAACCCTGGATGAAGGTGCAAAAGGGCTGCCTCTGGGGGGACGAAGCCAAAGATTCTGCAACAACGAAAAGGGCTAGGAACTTCTCCTTTGGATGGAAGATGACCCACGGCATGCTGGATGTTGCAAAAGTGTTTCCACGCAGAAATACTGCAAACAAGCCTTGCTAGATGCAAGAGTCGCAGTTGAGGATTATGGGTGCTGCTGGGGACCAGGAAGGACCAGGATGTCGCCCTTTGGAGGAGGAGACAGAGGGGGCGCTCAGCAACTCAGAGAGCTCCCGCAGAGGCAGGCAGCACGTGCAAAAGTACCTGAACAGGCACTTAGAAGATCTGTGAACTCAGAGTCACAAAAGGAGGGTCCCACAACCTCGGAGTCAACTCAGCGGGTTGAGCACTGCAGGACGGAATGCTGGGGACCCAGGCTAGGCTGTGCACAAAGGAATCCTTGGAAAAGTGCACAGAAGCCGGAGCAGCTGCAAATCACGCAGTCTGGCATGGGGAGGCAAGGACTTACCTTCACCAAATTTGGACAGAAGGGCCACTGGACTGTGGTAGACACTTGGACTCAGCTCTGTGTTGCAGGGACCACGCTCGTCAGGATGAGAGGGGACCCAGAGGACCGGGGATGCAGAAGTTTGGTGCATGCGTTGGCAGGGGGAAGATTCCGTCAACCCACAGGAGATTTCTTCTTGGCTTCCAGTGCAGGGTGAAGGCAGACAGCCCTCAGAGCATGCACCACCAGGAAACAGTTGATAAAGCCGGCAGGATGAGGCGCTAAAATGTTGCTGGTAGTCGTCTTGCTACTTTGTTGCAGTTTTGCAGGCGTCCTGGAGCAGTCAGCGGTCGATCCTTGGCAGAAGTCGAAGAGGGAAGTGCAGAGGAACTCTGGTGAGCTCTTGCATTCGTTATCTGAGGAATAGCCCAGAGGAGAGACCCTAAATAGCCAGAAAAGGAGGTTTAGCTACTAAGAAAGGAGGCTTGGCTACTGAAAGAGGTAAGCACCTATCAGGAGGGGTCTCTGACTTCACCTGCTGGCAGTGGCCACTCAGAGCAGTCCATTGTGCCCCAACACCTCTGAATCCAAGATGGCAGAGTTCTGGGACACACTAGAGGAGCTCTGGGCACCTCCCCTGGGATGTGCAGGTCAGGGGAGTGGTCACTCCCCTTTCCTTTGTCCAGTTTCGCACCAGAGCAGGGCTGGGGGATCCCTGAACCGGTGTAGACTGGCTTATGCAGAGATGGGCACCATCTGTGCTCATCAAAGCATTTCCAGAGGCTGGGGTAGGCTACTCCTCCCCAGCCCTTCACACCTATTTCCAAAGGGAGAGGGTGTAACACCCTCTCTCAGAGGAAATCCTTTGTTCTGCCTTCCTGGGACTGGGCTGCCCAGACCCCAGGAGGGCAGACACCTGTCTGAGGGGTTGGCAGCAGCTGCAGTGGAAACCCCAGAAAGGCAGTTTGGCAGTACCCGGGTTCTGTTCTAGAGACCCGGGTGATCATGGAATTGTCACCCCAAGGGTGACAATTCCATGATCTTAGACATGTTACATGGCCATGTTCGGAGTTACCATTGTGACGCTACACATAGGTAGTGACCTATGTGTAGTGCACGTGTGTAATGGTGTCCCTGCACTCACAAAGTCCGGGGAATTTGCCCTGAACAATGTGGGGGCTCCTTGGCTAGTGCCAGGGTGCCCACACACTAAGTAACTTGGCACCTAATTGTCACCAAGTGAGGGTTAGACATATAGGTGACTTATAAGTTACTTATGTGCAGTGAAAAATGGCTGTGAAATAACGTGGATGTTATTTACTCAGCCTGCAGTGGCAGTCCTGTCTAAGAATTGTCTGAGCTTCCTATGGGTGGTAAAAGAAATGCTGCAGCCCATAGGGATCTCCTGGAACCCCAATACCCTGGGTACCTAGGTACCATATACAAGCGAATTATATGGGTGTTCCAGTGTGCCAATGAGAATTGGTAAAATGAGTCACTAGCCTGCAGTGACAATTTTAGAAAGCAGAGAGAGCATAAACACTGAGGTTCTGGTTAGCAGAGCCTCAGTGATACACCACACAGGGAACACATACAGGGCATACATTATGAGCCCTGGGGTCCTGCCTGGCAGGATCCCAGTGACACATGGGCAAAAACAAACATAAATACAGTGAAAATGGGGGTAACATGCCAGGCAAGATGGCACTTTCCTACACCCTGCATCTCTGGACATGACTGGAACTTCAGGTCATATCCCTGGTGGTTCAACACTTCTACCAGCTCTCCGAACCCCAGAGCGGACAAACTCAGCCAAAGATGCCTAGTGGATCATGAATGGAGTCTCGATCCGGAAGTGGTGCAAGGTCTGTTTCAGCAGTGGGGAGAGCCTTGGTTAGATCTGTTCGTCACCACTGAGAATGCATAATGTCAGCAGTTCTGCACGCTGTAGTTTCCAAGGTGGCTTCAATTGGAGATGCTTTTTGTCTTCAGTAGAGTTCAGGCCTCCTATATACCTATGCCCTTTCTTGTTTAGAGTTCTCAAGAAGGTCAGGGATTACCGGGCCCAAGTCATTCTTGTGACTCCGAACCAGGCACGGAGAGTGTGATATCCCGAGTTGAGTATGGCCATCAATCCTCCGATCAGGCTGTCCCTTCGAGAGGATCTTCTGTCGCAGCAGCAGGGGAGTGTCCTCCACTTGAACCTGCCAACTATTCATCTTCTTGCGCGGCAATTGAGCGGTGACAGTTGACAGCTTTAGATCGTCCTCCCGAAGTCTGTAATGTTATCTTGGCAGCCAGGTGTCCCTCCTCTAAGACGGTACATTCCTGCCTTTGGAAAACTTTGTGGCATGGTGCACAGAAAGACAAATTGATACACTTTTTGCTCCTCTTTTTCCAGTTCTCCTTTTCGTTCTTTCTTTTACCCAGCAGGGCTTTGCTCTGGGCACTCTTAAGGGCTATTTCTCTGCTCTGTTCTGTTTTGTGAGTGCCTGATCAGCCGTTCCTCTTCAAATCCCCTGTTGTAAATAGGCTCTTGAAAGGTTTGCAACATTTGTTTCCACCTTCGCCTTTCATTATACCGCAGTGGGACCTCAATCTCGTCCTCACTTTTCTTATGTGCGCTCACTCTTAGCCTTTGCACAATTGTCCACTCAAGCTCCTTACCATCAAAACAGTGTTTCTCGTGGCCATAACATCTTTTTGGAGGGTCACTGAGCTTCAGAATTCGTCATTCAAGCTGCCCAGACAAACTGGTGCTTCATAAAAGGGCCTCCTTTCTTCCAAAATTGATCACTCTCTTTCATGTAGGCCAATCAATCATTCTGCCTACTTTGTGCTCCGCCACATCCCTTTAAGGAAGAAGAGCCATTCCAACATCTAGACCCAAAAAGAGCATTGTCATTCTACCTTGACCACACACGAGTTCTGGGTGGATGACCAACTCTTCATGGGGTATGTCGGAGCGAAGAAAGGATGAGCTGTGCAGAAGTGGACCATTGCCAGATGAATTGCTCTCTGTATCGAGATCTGCTATGCACTGGCTAAACTTTAACCCCCTGAGGGCTTGTGTGCTCACTCCACCAGAGAGAAAGCTGAAACCACTGCAGAGTTCTGGTCCTGGACACCTGCCAGGAAGAAACGTAGGCCTCCTTGCACACATTCACAAAGCACTACTGTCTGGACAATCAGGTCTGTCCAGAAGGTCATTTTGCTTGTTTGGTCCTGCAGGACTTTTTTGTCTGAAACTGGCCCTCACACCCACCTATGGGGATGGTATTGCTTGGGTATCTATTCTAAAGTAAATAATCTGCAGCTAGAAGTCTCTATCAGGTGAACAAATCACTTACGTTCGTAATGCCTTATCTGGTAGAGACTCTTTCTAGCCGCAGATTCCTTACCAACCCACCCATCCTCCCCGCTCCCCAAATGTTTTTCTAGGGACAGGGCTGTTCCCTTTCAGTACACTAGTTTTCCACACCAGTGATCAGTGTTTCCTGTGTCTCCACCCTCCTGGTGTGGAAAACTGTGAAAAGAAAAGAAAGTCAGCGCAATGGGGTGGCGCCTATATGGGCACCAGGCACATCACTTCCAGTGCGGATGAGACAGTCGATGGCATGCGGAGCTGAATGACACCACCTACCGGCGCGCTGGGGTACTGCTCCCCCAAAAAAATTCTGAATCCAGTCTGATGCCTGGGTATAATTCTAAGAAAAGGAATCTTTGGCTAGATAGAGTCTCTACCAGATGACGTGTTTCCTAAGGTAAGGAACTTGTTCATTTAGTTTTATAATTTTACCTTCTGGGTGGCTACCATGTTTCATTAGTATCTACGTATAGAGCAGTCTGGTATTTATAAAACAAGCATTGGCAAAGCTCCCAGTGGGTTGCTACAGAGAATTATTTTCTGCTTTGTAGCTACTCTACAACAACTGAATAGAATTGTCAAACATAGTGGCTTTTTCAATGCCTGATTGTCACCATTCGTACCACATTTATCAGACTTGAGTCTTAGTTCTGATTTTTTTATGTTAAATGTGTTCTTGTTCAGCTCAACATGACCGCTGATGATCTCTGTCCTTTTTGCAGAGTCCCTCATAAATCTACCAGAACTCAAGGGCTGGCCCTGCAAGATAATGCGCTTCTGCACACCCCTACTACAGGAGACAGCATATGAACTATGGTTAAGAGAGCAGGTGACAGAGCTCCACCTGAAGTGTGCAAAGTTCTTGGAAAAAGATGCCCATAAATGTGAAAGCTGTGGGGGAGGTGAATTTATCTTTGAGCATCGTTTGGCCATTGAAACTGTCGCCAGCCAATATGACTTCACTGGTGGCCCAGAGCTATATCATGAGCAGGATCTTACTGAAAAGATATCAACTCTCTCACAGGAAGCAGTTGATGTTGTCCCGGAGCCACCAAAAGGTAAAAATACTTTATTTGCACTATTTGTATATGACTCTCTGTTCTAGACCCTCAAAATTTTGAAGAGATAAAACTTGAATATGTTTGAGCCTAATCTGTGGTACCAAACTCTCAGATACCACATCCCCTTATGTTCCAGCGGTGAGACACAAACACACCACCTCAAGCCTGACCTGGAGCACCTGTCATTGCAGTAGATACCTACACTCAAATCATTTGAATGAATCTCATTCCTATCTTTAGAATCCCATCCAAATCGAGGTTTGAGTCTAACCAAAGTTCAGCCAGTCCTCACCCCATTCCTCATCGGTAGTAGCTCCTTCTTGTTTAGCACTGGAATTTAAAAACAGGCCTTTCTACACCATGAACGTAACTGGCTAGGAAACTTAGTCGGAGGAAACCTTAATGGTAATCAGAATTCTCAATCATAAGTGCCCATCTGCACTTCTGGCCTTCAACTTCTTTTTGGTCTCAGCCCACACATCTAATCCTGCACTTTCAAACTAATTCATGCTCCATCTTCATTCTTTTAGAAATAAGCCTTGTTTAACCCTCACTCTCTAACATAATTCGATACCTCAGACTACATCTATTCTAAAATTAGATAGGGCCTTGAAAATCCCATGTGGTAACTCAGACCTCTGCGGATCAATTTGCGGCCTCATTGACAACATTTTTGATAAATATGAACCCGACCGCGACTACGCCATTCTGGGGGTTTACACCTGCTATGAAAATCTGCACTTGAGTACCTTCAGTGCTATAGAGGATGGAGAACCTCGACCTTTCTGGGGGTTCAAGTCGGACCAGGTTCACTGAGATTTGTAGGAGGCTGGCCTGGCTTATAGTGGGTACCTTGTGGTACTTACACCTTGTGCCAGGTCCAGTTATCTCTTATTAGTAGATTAGAGGTGTTCTAGCAGCTTAGGCTGATAGAGGTAGCTATAGCAGAGCAGCTTAGGCTGAACTAGAAGACATGCAAAGCTCCTACCATACCACTTATATCACTTAGCACTATATCATAAGAAAACACAATACTCAGAGTTACTAAAAATAAAGGTACTTTATTTTAGTGACAATATGCCAAAAGTATCTCAGAGGATATACTCCCTTAGGAGGTAAGTAATATACACAAAATATACACACACAAACCAAAATCAGGTAAGTAACAGTTAGAATAGTAGTGCAAACATTCTAGAACACAATAGAATGCAATAGGGAGAAATAGGCCTAGGGGCAACACAAACCATATACTCCAAAAGTGGAATGTGAACCACGAATGGACCCCAGGCCTAGTGTAGTGTGTAGAGGGTAGCTGGGAGTGTAAGAAAACACTAAGGGTGTCCAAGATACCCCACCCCAAGACCCTGAAAAGTAGGAGTAAAGTTACCCTACAATCCCAGAAAGACAGTAAAGTCGAGATAGGGGATTCTGCAAGAACAACAACTGACTGCAAAGCACTGAAGATGGATTCCTGGACCTGAGGACCAGCAAAGGAAGGGGTCCAAGTCCAAGAGTCACACAAGTGTCCAGGGGGGGCAGGAGCCCACTAAACCCCGGATGAAGGTGCAAAAGGGCTGCCTCCGAGTGGAAGAAGCCAAAGATTCTGCAACAACGGAAGGTGCCAGGAACTTTATTTTTAGTTTTTATTTAAGTTCATTCGGTCTGAGAATTTAGACCATTAAAAATTCAAAAATAACAGTCTTACATGGTGAAATAAAACCGTTAAGATTAATGATAACAATCATACATAATACTGATAGGACCTAATAGCCAACAATTGGGTAAAATGTTACGAGAAAATCCTCAGAACTAAGGCTATGGTCATACTTAAAATGCAGTAAATAAGACATAAATAAGATAAAAAAACTGTGATAAAAAACTTATGTCTATCATGCAAATATATACAGCTATTACCTTCCATAAAACTTTACTCAGTATCTTAGCCAATTTATGAGCTAGTGAAATTCATTTCTATATATAAAATGTTTTGTCAAGTAGCGTGGCAAATTTCGGGTGAAAGTTCATCTCTATAAACTTATGGGGTCTCTGCTACTCATATGAGAGGCCACGAGTTCCTAATAGGATTCCTAAAGATACCACATAAAAGTTAAGAAAATTCACATCAATATCAAAATGCATGACACATCTAAAAGATAGGAGACAGAGAAAAATATGTCTTGTTAAAATCTCCCTCTGTGGACAAGTGCCTAACTGACTCAAGGGCCCTTGGCTGAGATATACCTACGGCGGATAAACCAGGCCTCCGATAGATATTTAGTGACTGAGGTAGCTACCAGTGTGGATGTATCATATTTACATATTCTGGTGGCGTTGGCTCTATCCTGCAGTAATACATTTTTACAGAGGGGAATGATCCACCTCCCTCTGGGGCTTTTGTATAAAGGGCAGAAAAACAGCATATGCTCAATTGTTTCTTTACAATGATGGCAAAATATACATCTATCAGTTGAAAAGTTACTTGGTGATCAGCGAGCCATGTAGCTGTTAATAGGCAGGGTACCATATCTTAGCTCGAGATATAAGGCACGAGCATATGGAGGCATAGGAAGATTCATGAAGTTCTCGGTCCAGGGTTCATGTTTAAGTTGAAGAAATTCTGTTGTTAGCCTGCCCACCCCATTATGATGCAGGGAATCTTCATTGATTTTCTCCCAATATCTTCTTTTAACAAGTTGCCTTGCCTTATTGGGAATCAGTTCAGGGTGTTTCCAATAATGGGGAAATCCTATTTTGTCCCAGGCAGATTTCATCTCCTTCAGCCAAAGGATTTTTTCCGGTCCCTGGGGAGAAGCTATGAGTTCTCTTATCGCCACCCTGAATGGTTCAAGTTCGACAGTTTTCCATAGACGGATCCAGTAAGAGAGTGGTCTCAGGCCCACTGTAGTTTTGATGCTATTTAATCCTAAATCGAGCCTGAGAGGGATCATTGGTGTGCCCATCCCTAACTGGGAAACCTGTCTAAGGAAATGGTTTTCTTTGGTATGTAAAATGTTCAATTTTCTGTGCAAACCCCAAAGTTCCGCTCCGTACACGGCCGCTGCACGGATTTGGACATTATAAATCTCTGAGATTGTATTCAGGGGGGGACTCGGGGTCTTTCTTGACCTGCGTACTAGGGCCCCACCTCTTTGGCTTATAATAAGTGCCCCTTTGTCAATAGCAGCGTCCCATTTACTTGTGATCGATAGTCTGATACCCAGGTAATCAAACTCTTCCACTTTCTCCAGTGGGATTGAGTTCATTTCTATTCTGGCACGAGAACGTTTCCTTGAGGTACTGTATATCATGAGTTTCGTTTTCTTGACATTAACGTCCAGCCCATAGTCTCTACAAAAGGCACACAATTGGTTGACCAGATTTTGAATTCCCATTGGTGATTTAGCTAGCAAGATTGTATCGTCCACGTATAGCAGACACAGGATTTTCTTTCCAGACAATTTGGGCGAGTCGTTTATGCAGTTCTCTAAATAATGAATACAGTTATTTATGTAGAGCAAGAAAAGAGTAGGAGCCAGGACACAACCCTGCCTGACTCCTCTTTTGATGGCTACAGGATCTGTCAGCTCACCCTCCTTACCGCATCTGATTTGAGCATAGGCATTATCATGGAGTCAGGTAATAAGTTTCAAGAGGCCAGATGGAACCCCCATATTGGAGAGTGTTGACCATAGCATATTCCTGGGGATCAAGTCAAATGCAGCTCTAAGGTCTATAAAGACCCCCCCCAGGGCCACGTTCTTCCATTTAATTGCCAGGAATCTCAAGGCTTGGTCTATGGTACTCACAGCAGGTCTGAACCCCGCTTGTAAATTAGATAGACCTTCAGACTCCGAAATCCATTCATCGAGGTGAAACAAAACATGTTTTGCATACATTTTTGGGGAATTGTCAAGAAGACAAATCGGTCGGTAATTGGCAGGATTATTGGTGCTACCTTTTTTGAAGATGGGAACTATCTCAGCCCGTTTCCAAGAAGATGGAGCAGGGGCTCCCGCTGCAATTGTATTGCAGATTAGGTTAAGATAAGGTGCCTATATATCAGGTCTTGTCTTATATAAATCACCCGGAATCTTTTCTGGGCCAGGGGCCTTTCCCCAATTCAATGAGTCTATTGCGGCTCTTGTTTCAGCTAGAGTGAATATAATCGGGGTGGCCTCTTGGATTATTGGAGCATTGAGGGTCCTAAGAGATACTTCAGATGGTCCTTCATATAATTGACCAAAGTGCTCAACCCATACTGCAGAGAGAATTGAGGTGCCAGGTACAGAGGCAGAATCTCTACAATCATCTGCAATTAGTTTCCAGAACCTGGAAGTATCGTTGGATTTAGCAGTCTCCACGATAGCAGCCCATCTAGCCTCTTCCCAGATTCTACGCGCCTTAGAACATTCCTTCTTGTAATCCTTCCTGGCTTTTCTTATGTACTTAACGTGGCCTTCTTTTAGAGCTTTCAATTGATTGAGCTGTGTGCTTCCCTGCATAAGTTGTTGAACCACCGTGCACAGCATTTTTTCTTGGGGTTACTAATAATCTATTTTGTGAAGAGATACTTTAAAGAATTAAACAGTTCAGTATGGGCTGCTAAAAGCCTGTCGCCCTTCTCGTCCTCATTGTATCGAAGCATACACTCCATTCGATTAGCTAACAAGTTATATATTGATGTGAGGTGTTCAGGGGATGAGATAACAGACTCCCATTTTATATTGCGTCTATTATTTGTTAGGGCAAGCTGTTGGGCATAAGCCTTGGAATGGGGTGCTTCAAGCGAAGGGAAGAGGCCTCTAGTCAATAGGATCAACGGGTCGTGATCACTCTCATCGTGCTCTTGTACCCTCATGTCAGACATGTGGCCCCACAGTCGAATGTCGAGAAGTATTTAGTCAATCTGGCTCCTATGCTCTCCACCCCTAAAAGTGGGGTGCAAATTAATATCTGAACGGGAGCGACCATTGCAAGCTCGGAGATCGTGCGTTAGTGTAATATCAGCCACTAGGCGCGCTGTTTTGTTCAGTCTCGGTCTTTTGTTGGAAGCTAGCTGAGGGATACCCCAATAGGCATCCTCTTCTTTATATATCTCTTGGACCAGGGGATTAGGCTCAAATGTAACATTAAAGTCCCCTCCAATCAGGATAAAATGGGATGAATTGTTTTTAAGAAAGCTATCCAATAAGGACAGAGCATCAGAGTCATAGTGGCTGCCCACACTCCTATTATAGATATTAATTATTAATCAAGATCTCTCATCAGAAATCGTAGGAGAAGTGTAGCTCAATGGTTAGAGCGGCAGACCCTGATGCAGAAATCTGGCCTGGGACCAGGGTTCAATTCCTGCCTCGGCGGGTCTTGGGCTCAATTTCCTCAGACCTGATAATTCTCGCATCGGTGCCTAATCTAATTCATGGGTCCCACTCTGTAACTCTGGGCAATAGCTTGCTTAATCTCCACAACAGCACTGGGATGCCTGGCTTCACCTTGGAGGTTGCCCAGGAGTGGGCACCTCACAGGGAAAAGCCAGGAGGGGTTCCACAGCGGTATGCGTACAGCGCCTTGAGACCCTAACGGGTGAGTAGTGCGCTATACAAGTACGAAGTTTACAGTTCTACAGTTTTACAGTTTTACAGTTTACTAGTAAGGCCTGTAAATCAGGACAACCCATGTCTATTGCTTCAGCTTTGCACCTAAGAGAACTACTTAACCATATGAGTAGCCCTCCCAATGATCTCCCAGAGGACGACTTGCGTGCTGCAACCCAATAGCTTTTGAAGCCTAATCTATATTTAGGTCCCAATGCCCATTTTCTTGGAATAGAAAAATCTGGTGTTCGTCAATAAATTGGCCCCATCACGGGCTTTGCAATTTACTTTCCAGCCCTGCTATGTTCCAGCTAAGAATCATATCAAAATCATTTGTTTTATTGTACCCAACTTATTTCGGGGAATGTTTCCTACAAGGGGAGATACAGCTAAAAACCGTACTGTTCCCAACAAGCATACAGTAACCTATGTCTTTCTCAGCCTGTGGTTTATTCGCCTCACTAAATACTACACCAGTCGTATTCATATCTGGTAAGTTATCGGAACGGGTAGGCCCAGAATTGCAGGGAGCGGTTGTCGAGAGTGAAACCCCCTCCTCATTGGCTAGATATATAATACTCTTGGAGATTCCCAGATTGTCAGGGTCTTTCAGAATCAATGGAATTACAGGAGTAAAAACACTAAGGGCAGGATGACTGGTGTGCTCAGTTTCAAGGGTACTCAAGGCCACTCCCCAAGGACCATCACTTAGTCAATCTATCTTAGAGAGAGATACTGAGAGGCGTCTAAGGCCAGGTTTGGGGATAGACTGTATCTGGATATCAGGGGAGACTCTGTGCAACAGTGGCAATTGCCTGTTCACAAATGGTGGAGAAGGGGGATAAAACACTTGTAGTCTACACAGGGAAACTTTACCTACTAAGGGATAAGGTCTGTTAGCATTTGAAAAGAGCAGCTGTACAAGATCAGGAGAGTTGAAGTTAATAACAATACAATCCCCTGTACCATTCTTTTCTAAAGAGCCCACCCACCCTACCCTTCTCACCATCAGTACCGAGGGTATCATGGAAAATACAAGCCCCGCATTAACGTGCAACCAATGTGTGACCTTGTTTTTAAGTTCAATAAAAGATTCTGAGGTTTTGGTTTTAAGTTCAGGTACATTGGTGATAACAAGAACGTATGGGCATGACTCCGGTGGAAGATGCAACACTCTCAATCCAATCGAACCATTAATCTGGGCCCTCTTCTGGGGGCCTATTGGAGAATGGTCACAGGTAGAATTGGCTTCACCAGTGTTAGTTGCTGTATTGTTCAAGAGAACAATTCCTTCTGAAAGGGGGGCTGAGACCTTGGAAGGCTTGTTCTTTGAGATGTTAGCTACTCTAACAGAACTGGTCCAATCTTGATTTTTAGGGAGAAGAAGACTCTTGCCCATTTCGGCAGGTGGTCTGCTAACATTAGCAAGCTCTTGGTTAAGGTGAGAGTGGTGGGGATAGGATTGGATTTCTACAGTTGGGGGAGGTACTGGCTTCTGGCTCTTAATGCAACCTTCCAGTTTATCCTCTATCATTTGGAGATGGGCTACAATGGGAAGAAGCAGCTTAGAAAGCTCTTCTCTTATAAGATCCCTAATATGCTTGTTTGCCTGTCGTCCGTTGGTGTTTTGTGAGGAGGTTCGAATCACGTCCTTATTAGAGGGCTGGGCCGGATTAGGGGGGCTCAAAGTCCTAGTTCGTTTGTTTTTAATAACGGGCTCCCTTTGTTTCCTTTTTCCTATGGTATTGGGATCTACAGTAATTGAGGACCCTCCTTTGGAAGGGCTCCGAGTCAGCGGGATTGGCACGGCAAGGGCATTAGATTAATTTAACAGTTCGCCCTGGTACTCCTGAGAGTTTCTAGAGGGAGAGGAGCGAGGGGTGGTCGGTACAGGCTGTGATTCTATTCGCAGGGGGGGGCTGTAAGGCAAAACTGACATAGGCTGGGCTAGTGACTGGAGAAGAAGGGACAGCTAGGCAGCGCTGCACCAGCTCTATTTCTTTTTCAAGTGTCCCAATGGCCTTTTGTAAAAAAACGTCTAAGGTTTTATTAGACGCGTGCTTTTCTTCCGCCCCCACACCCCCCACGCCGTCTGCCCATCTTTCCTTGTTAGTTCCGGGAGCCTCAGGTAAGCCCTAGGTTGGTGGCTTGCTTGGCCTATGGGCCCCACCCACTACTACTAAAGACCCTTCACCGAGGATAGAACTTGTGAACTCCTCGGCCCCAGCTGCTGACGGCAAGCAAAGGCAAACTCAGGGACAAAAAATAAGGGATATAGCCCAGCCCGGCCTCTTTCGGTCACTGACGGGCGCATGATGGGCGCAGGCTTCGCCCGTTAGCGTCCCACGCGCGTCCCGCAGTAGTTTTTAAAGGGGCTGCTCCCGCCCCCAACTCCAGCGACCAATAGGCGAGGGGGCTTGGCTCCTGCCCCTGCCTCACCAGCTTCAGAAAAGCGCAACCCCGGAACTTCTCCTTTGGTCAGAAGATGTCCCACGGCGTGCTGGAGGATGCAGAGTTGTTTCAGCACAGAAAGACCGCAAACAAGCCTTGCTAACTGCAAGAGTTGCAGTTGAAGATTTTGGGTGCTGCAGGGCCCAGGAAGGACCAGGAGGTCGCCCCTTGGAAGAGGAGACAGAGGGGCGCTCAGCAACAGAGAGAGCCCACGCAGAAGCAGGCAGCACCCGCAGAAGTACCTGAACAGGTATTCAAGAAATCTGAGCACGGTGGTCGTCTCAGCACAACAAAAGAGGGTCCCACGAAGTCGGAGGTCAACTCAGCGAGTTGGGCAATACAGGACGGAGTGCTGGGGACCTGGGCTATGCTGTGCATGAAGGAAGTCTTGTAAAAGGGCATAGAAGCCCTAGCAGCTGCAGATCACGCAGTACACAGGATTACTGTCTGGCGTGGGGAAGCAAGAACTTACCTCTACCAAATTTGGACAGAAGGACCACTGGACTGTCGGGGTCACTTGGATCCAGCTCCTGTGTTCCAGGGACACGCTCGTCAAGATGAGAGGGTACCCAGAGGACCGGTGATGCAGAAGTTTGGTGCCTGCGGTGAAAGTGCAGGGTGAAAGTGCAGGGTGAAAGCAGACAGCCCTCAGAGCATGCACCACCAGGAAAGAGTCAAGAAGGCCGGCAGGATTAGGCGCTACAATGTTGCTGGTAGTCTTCTTGCTACTTTCTTGCAGTTTTGCAGGCGTCCTGGAGCAGTCAGTGGTCGATCCTTGGCAGAAGCCGAAGAGAGAAGTGCAGAGGAACTCTGGTGAGCACTTGCATTCGTTATCTGGTGAGATACCCACAGGAGAGACCCTAAATAGCCCACAGAGGAGGATTGGCTACTGAGAAAGGTAAGCACCAATCCAGAGGGGTCTCTGACGTCACCTGCTGGCACTGGCCACTCAGAGCTGTCTATTGTGCCCTCACACCTCTGCATCAAAGATGGCAGAGGTCTGGGACACACTGGAGGAGCTCTGGGCACCTCCCCTGGGAGGTGCTGGTCAGGGGAGTGGTCACTCCCCTTTCCTTTGTCCAGTTTCGCACCAGAGCAGGGCTGGGGGATCCCTGAACCGGTGTAGACTGGCTCATGAAGAGAGGGCACCATCTGTGCCCATCAAAGCCTTTCCATAGGCTGGGGGAGGCTACTCCTCCCCAGCCCTTCGCACCTATTTCCAAAGGGAGAGGGAGTAACACCCTCTCTCAGAGGAAATCCTTTGTTCTGCCTTCCTGGGACCAGGCTGCCCTGCCCCAGGGGGGCAGAAACCTGTCTGAGGGGTTGGCAGCAGCAGTAGCTGCAGTGGAGACCCTGGAAAGTTAGTTTGGCAGTACCCGGGCTCTGTGCTGGAGACCCGGGGATGCATGGAATTGTCTCCCCAATACCAGAATGGTATTGGGGTATCAATTCCATGATCCTAGACATGTTGCATGGCCATGTTCGGAGTTACCATTGTGACACTAGATATAGTTATTGACCTATATGTAGTGCAGGCGTGTAATGGTGTCCCCGCACTCACAAAGTCCGGGGAATTTGCCCTGAACAATGTGGGGGCACCTTGGCTAGTGCCAGGGTGCCCAGACACTAAGTAACCTTGCACCTAACCTTCACCAAGTGAGAGTTAGACATATAGGTGACTTATAAGTTACTTATGTGCAGTAAAACATGGCTGTGGAATAACATGGACATTATTTCATTCCAAGCTGCAGTGGCAGTCCTGTGTAAGAATTGTCTGAGCTCCCTATGGGTACCAAAAGAAATGCTACAGCCCATAGGGATCTCCTGGAACCCCAATGCCCTGGGTACCTAGGTCCATATACAAGGGAATTATAAGGGTGTTCCAGTGTGCCAATGAGAATTGGTAAAAATAGTCACTAGCCTGCAGTGACAATTTTAAAAGCAGAGAGAGAATAAACCCTCAGGTTCTGGTTAGCAGAGCCTCAGTGATACAGTTAGGCACCACACAGGGAACACATACAGGGCATACTTTATGAGCACTGGGGTCCTGACTAGCAGGATCCCAGTGACACATAGGCAAAAACAAGCATACATACAGTAAAAATGGGGGTAACATGCTAGGCAAGATGGTACTTCCCTACACAACCCTCCCCCCCCCAAACGAGGGACAATAAGGCTAACCTTGCCCAGGTGAGTCTTCATTGTTTAAGTGGAAATATCTGGAGAGTCTATCTGCATTGGAGTGGGTACTCCCAGGTCTATGTTCCACTGTATAGTCCATTCCTGTAGGAGGCTGGCCTGGCTTGTAGTGGGTACCAAGGGGTACTTACACTCTGTACCAGGTCCAGTTATCCCTTATTAGTGTAGAAGAGGTGTTTCTAGCAGCTTAGGCTGATAGAAGGTAGCTATAGCAGAGCAGCTTAGGCTGAACTAGGAGACATGCAAAGCTCCTACTATACCACTGGTGTCATATGCACAATATCATAAGAAAACACAATACACAGATATACTAAAAATAAAGGTACTTTATTTTTATGACAATATGCCAAAAGTATCTCAGTGAGTACCCTCAGTATGAGGATGCCAAATATACACAAGATATATGTACACAATACCAAAAATATGCAGTAATAGCAAAAGGAAGTAATGCAAGCAATGTACAGTTACAGTAGATTGCAATAGGAGCACATAGGTGTAGGAGGCTGGACTGGCTTGTAGTGAGTACCAAGGGGTACTTACACCTTGCACCAGGCCCAGTTATCCCTTATTAGTGTATAGGGTGTCTAGCAGCATAGGCTGATAGATAATGGTAGCTTAGCAGAGCAGCTTAGGCTGAACTAGGAGACGAGTGAAGCTCCTACAGTACCACTAGTGTCATATGCACAATATCATAAGAAAACACAATACACAGATATACTAAAAATAAAGGTACTTTATTTTTATGACAATATGCCAAAAGTATCTCAGTGAGTACCCTCAGTATGAGAATAGCAAATATACACAAGATATATGTACACAATACCACAATATGCAGTAATAGTATTAGAAAACAGTGCAAACAATGTATAGTTACAATAGGATGCAATGGGGACACATAGGGATGGGGGCAACACAAACCATATACTCCAAAAGTGGAATGCGAACCACGAATGGACCCCAAACCTATGTGACCTTGTAGAGGGTCGCTGGGACTATTAGAAAATAGTAAGGGTTAGAAAAATAGCCCACCCCAAGACCCTGAAAAGTGAGTGCAAAGTGCACTAAAATTCCCCAAAGGACATAGAAGTCGTGATAGGGGAATTCTGCAGGAAAGACACAAACCAGCAATGCAACAACAATGGATTTCCAGTCGAGGGTACCTGTGGAACAAGGGGACCAAGTCCAAAAGTCACAAGCAAGTCAGAGATGGGCAGATGCCCAGGAAATGCCAGCTGTGGATGCAAAGAAGCTGCTACTGGGATGTAGAAGCTGAGGATTCTGCAGGAACGACAAGGGCTAGAGACTTCCTCTTTGGAGGATAGATCTCCCACGCTGTGGAGAGTCGTGCAGAAGTGTTTTCCTGAAGAAAGACTGCCAACAAGCCTTGCTATCTGCAAATTGTGCGGTTAAGGTTTTTGGATGCTGCTGTGGCCCAGGAGGGACCAGGATGTCGCCAATTGCATCTGGGGACAGAGGGGGCGTCGAGCAAGACAAGGAGCCCTCTCAGAAGCAGGCAGCACCCGCAGAAGTGCCAAAACAGGCACTACGAAGTGGAGAGAAACGGTGCTCACCCGAAGTCGCACAAAGGAGTCCCACGTCGCCGGAGGACAACTTAGGAGGTCGTGCAATGCAGGTTAGAGTGCCGTGGACCCAGGCTGGACTTGTGCACAAAGGATTTCCACCAGAAGTGCACGGAGGCCGGAGTAGCTGCAAAAGTCGCGGTTCCCAGCAATGCAGTCTGGCGTGGGGAGGCAAGGACTTACCTCCACCAAACTTGGACTGAAGAGTCACTGGACTGTGGGAGTCACTTGGACAGAGTTGCTGGATTCAAGGGACCTCGCTCGTTGTGCTGAGAGGAGACCCAGGGTACCGGTGATGCAGTTCTTTGGTGCCTGCGGTTGCAGGGGGACGATTCCGTCGACCCACGGGAGATTTCTTCGGAGCTTCTAGTGCAGAGAGGAGGCAGACTACCCCCACAGCATGCACCACCAGGAAAACAGTCGAGAAGGCGGCAGGATCAGCGTTACAGAGTTGCAGTAGTCGTCTTCGCTACTTTGTTGCAGTTTTGCAGGCTTCCAGCGTGGTCAGCAGTCGATTCCTTGGCAGAAGGTGAAGAGAGAGATGCAGAGGACCTCGGATGAGCTCTTGCATTCGTTATCTAAGGAATCCCTAAAGACAGAGACCCTAAATAGCCAGAAAAAAGGGTTTGGCTACTTAGGAGAGAGGATAGGCTAGCAACACCTGAAGGAGCCTATCAGAAGGAGTCTCTGACGTCACCTGCTGGCACTGGCCACTCAGAGCAGTCCAGTGTGCCAGCAGCACCTCTGTTTCCAAGATGGCAGAGGTCTGGAGCACACTGGAGGAGCTCTGGGCACCTCCCAGGGGAGGTGCAGGTCAGGGGAGTGGTCACTCCCCTTTCCTTTGTCCAGTTTCGCGCCAGAGCAGGGCTGAGGGGTCCCTGAACCGGTGTAGACTGGCTTATGCAGAAATGGGCACCATCTGTGCCCATGAAACCATTTCCAGAGGCTGGGGGAGGCTACTCCTCCCCAGCCCTAACACCATTTTCCCAAGGGAGAGGGTGTAACACCCTCTCTCTGAGGAAGTCCTTTGTTCTGCCTTCCTGGGCCAAGCCTGGCTGGACCCCAGGAGGGCAGAAACCTGTCTGTGGGGTTGGCAGCAGCAGCAGCTGCAGTGAAACTCCGGGAAAGGCAGTTTGGCAGTACCCAGGTCTGAGCTACAGACCTGTGGGATCATGGGATTGTGCCAACTATGCCAGGATGGCATAGAGGGGGCAATTCCATGATCATAGACATGTTACATGGCCTTATTCGGAGTTACCATTGTGAAGCTACATATAGGTAGTGACCTATATGTAGTGCACGCGTGTAATGGTGTCCCCGCACTCACAAAGTCCGGGGAATTGGCCCTGAACGATGTGGGGGCACCTTGGCTAGTGCCAGGGTGCCCACACACTAAGTAACTTAGCACCCAACCTTCACCAGGTGAAGGTTAGAAATATAGGTGACTTATAAGTTACTTAAGCGCAGTGGTAAATGGCTGTGAAATAACATGGACGTTATTTCACTCAGGCTGCAGTGGCAGGCCTGTGTAAGAATTGTCAGAGCTCCCTATGGGTGGCAAAGAAATGCTGCAGCCCATAGGGATCTCCTGGAACCCCAATACCCTGGGTACCTCGGTACCATATACTAGGGAATTATAATGGTGTTCCAGTATGCCAATGTGAATTGGTGAAATTGGTCACTAGCCTGTTAGTGACAATTTAGAAAGCAGCGAGAGAATAACCACTGAGGTTCTGGTTTGCAGAGCCTCAGTGAGACAGTTAGTCATCACACAGGGAACACATTCAGGGCACACTTATGAGCACTGGGGCCCTGGCTGTCAGGGTCCCAGTGACACATACACTAAAAACAACATATATACAGTGAAATATGAGGGTAACATGCCAGGCAAGATGGTACTTTCTTACAATTCCCTTTAGGGATATGGACCACCTCAGCAGTTTAGGGTTTTCACCTTTCATTTGTTTTAGCCAAAGTAGAGGTTTGTGGTCTGTCTGAACAATAAAGTGAGTACCAAACAGGTATGGTCTCAGCTTTTTCAGTGCCCAGACCACAGCAAAGGCCTCCCTCTCTATGGCAGACCCACGCTTTTCTCTAGGGTTCAACCTCCTGCTGATAAAAGCTACATGTTGATCCTGGCCCTCAGTACTCAGCTGTGATAGCACTGCCCCAACCCCTAATTCAGATGCATCAGTCTGGACTATGAATTTCTTGGAGTAGCAATTGCTTTTTAGGACAGCTGCAGAGCACATGGCCTGTTTGAGCTCATCAAAAGCTTTTTGACAGCTAGCTGTCCACAATACCTTTTTAGGCATTTTTTTGCTAGTGAAATCATTAAAAGGGGCTGCTATGGAGCCATAATTCTTGATGAATCTCCGATAGTACCCTGTGAGGCCTAAATAGGCTCTCACCTCGGTTTCAGTAGTAGGGGGAGTCCATTCCATAACAGTCTGGATCTTCCCCTGCAGTGGTGCAATCTGTTCCCCATCTACCAGGTGGCCCAGAAAAACCCCTTTCCCCTGCCCTATAGGCACTTTGAGGCCTTGATAGTGAGACCTGCCTTTTGTAGGGCATCCAAAACATTCCATAGGTGGACCAGGTGATCATCCCAGGTTGAGCTAAAGACAGCTATATCAACTAGATATGCTGCACTAAAAGTTTCCAACCCTTGCAGGACTGTGTTCACCAACCTTTGAAAAGTGCCAGGTACATTTTTCAGACCAAAGGGCATTACTGCGAATTGATAGTGCCCTCCAATGGTTGAAAATGCAGTCTTTGGTTTAGCATCTTCTGATAACCTAATCTGCCAATACCCTGCAGTTAGATCAAAAGTGCTTAGATACTTGACAGAAGCCAGTGTATCTATGAGCTCATCTGCCCTGGGTATAGGGTGAGCATCTGTCTTGGTTACTTGGTTGAGCCCTCTATAATCAACACAAAACCTCATTTCTCTCTTTCCATCCTTACTGTGAGGTTTAGGGACAAGCACCACTGGGCTTACAATGGGCTTTCTGAAGGCCCAATCACTCCTAAGTCTAGCATTTTGTGAACCTCTTGTTTAATGCAGACCCTGACATGGTCAGGCTGCCTATAAATCTTACTCTTGACAGGTAAACTGTCTCCAGTATCAATTGTATGTTCACACCAAATAGTGGTACCTGGTATCAGTGAAACGAGTTCAGAAAACTGACTTAAAAGGTTTATACAGTTATCTTTCTGTTCTGCAGAAAGACAATCTGCAAGTACTACTCCCTCCACTAAGCCATCAGCTTCAGTGGTGGAGAAGAGATCAGGGAGAGGGTCACGCTCTGCTTCCTGTCCCTCATCAGTTGCCATGAGCAGGATGAGATCAGCCGTGTCATAGTAGGGTTTCAGACAGTTGACATGGAGCACCCTAAGGGGACTCCTGGCAGTGCCAAGGTCTACCAAATAGGTAACCTCACCCTTTTTCTCAACAATTAGACGGGGTCCACTCCATTTGTCCTGGAGTGCTCTTGAGACCACAGGCTCCAATGCCAACACCTTCTGTCCTGGGCGGTACTGAGTCAGGACAGCCTTCTGGTCATGCCATTGCTTTTCCAGCTCCTGGCTGGCCTGAAGGTTTTTACTGGCCTTTTTCATATACTCAGCCATTCCTGATCTTAGGCCAAGTCCATAGTCCACAATGTCCTGTTTAGGAGCTTTTAAAGGTTGTTCCCAAACCTTCTTCATAAGAGCAAGGGGACCTCTCACAGGGTGCCCAAAGAGGAGTTCAAAGGGGCTAAAGCCCACCCCTTTTTAGGGTACCCCCCTGTAAGCAAAAAGGAGGCAAGTTAACAGGACATCCCATCTCCTGAGTTTTTCAGGGAGTACCATTATCATACCTTTGCGAGTTTTATTAAACCTCTCAACTAGACCATTTGTCTGTGGATGGTAAGGGGTGGTAAACTTGTAAGTTACACCACACTACTTCCACATTGCCTTGAGGTATGCAGACATGAAGTTACTACCTCTGTCTGACACCACTTCCTTAGGGAAACCCACTCTGGAAAAGATTCCCAGGAGGGCCTTTGCCACTGCAGGAGCTGTAGTGGTCCCTAAGGGGATGGCTTCAGGGTACTTAGTGGCATGGTCCACTACCACCAGGATAAATCTATTACCTGAAGCTGTTGGAGGGTCAAGGGGGCCACTATGTCAACCCCTACCATTTCAAAGGGCACCCCAACCACTGGAAGTGGAATTAAGGGGGCCTTTGGGGTGCCACCAGTCTTGCCACTGGCTTGGCAGGTCACACAAGAGCGACAAAACTGTTTAGTGTCCTCTGACATATGAGGCCAGTGAAACAGGGGAACAAGTTTCCCCCAAGTTTTCGTCTGGCCCAAAGGCCCAGCCAAAGGATTGTCATGTGCCAAGGTAAGAAGAAACTCTCTGTACTGCAAGGGAATAACCAGCCTCCTGGCAGCTCCAGGTTTAGGGTCCCTTGACTCAGTGTACAAGAGGTTGTCTTCCCAATACAACTGATGGCTATCACTGACATCCCCATTCTGCTGCTTGACAGCTTGCTGTCTTAAAAACTCTAGTGTGGGACAGGTCTGCTGTGCCACACTCAGCTCTTCCCTAGCAGGCCCCCCTGCACCCAAAAGCCCAGCAGTGTCTGCTGCCAGCTCCTCTAGTATAGTTTCTGCACAGGGAGAGGATTCCTCTTCCTCAAAAGGGGGATCTTCTGGTGAGGGAGGGATAGTGGGCAAGGATTTACCCTTCCTACCCCTAGCTTTTGGGAGCACTTGGTCCATTGTTCCAGGATCCAAGTTTCCCTGTCCTTTTTGCTTTTTGGCCTGAGCCCTTGTCAAAGCAACAATATGCCCAGGAATGCCCAGCATTCCTGCATGAGCCTCCAACTCCACTTCAGCCCAAGCTGATGTCTCCAAATCATTGCCTAGTAAGCAATCTACAAGTAATTGAGTGTCTACCACAACTTTCTTTGGACCAGTAACCTCTCCCTCCCAATCCCCCCCACCCCAGTTGAGATTCACAATAGCCATGGGGTGGTTAAGTGTGTTGTTATGAGCATCAGTCACTTGGTACTGCTGACCAAGTAGGTGTTGATCAGGGTGACCCAGTTTCTATATCACCATAGTTACACTGGCTCCTGTATCCCTGTAGGCCTCAACCTCAACACCGTTGATTAGGGGTAGTTGCTTGTACTTACCTATATTAAGGGGACAAGCAACCAAGGTGGCAAAGTCAATACCACCATCAGAGACTAAAACAGCCTCTGTGGTCTCCCTAACAAGACCAACCCCAACTACACTGCCAATAGTGAGCCCAGCTACACCCTTGGATTGGCTATTTGTAGTAGACTTCCCACCACCACTGCTATTACTAGGGGCACTAGAGGTTGCAGTTGGGGTTGTGGTGGTGGGAGGTTTGGTGTTTTTCTTTGGACAAGTGGAATCACTTACCCAATGGCCTTTTACTTCACATAAATAACACCAAGGCTTTTTCTGATTGTTTGAAGAGGATTTGGACTCAACACCCCCAGAGGATTTTTGTGGGCCTGATGAAGACTCAGAATGTTTTTTATCTTTGTCCCCACCCTTGTCAGAAGACTTACCATCCTTCTTCTTGCCATCTTTGTCACCCCCTGTATGAACATTTCTGTTCACTCTTGTTCTGATCCATTTGTCTGCCTTCTTTCCCAATTCTTGGGGAGAGGTCAGATCTGAGACTACCAAGTACTGGTGCAACAAATCAGACACACAATTGTTAAGAATATGTTCTCTCAGGATCATATTATACAGGCTTTCATAGTCAGTCACCTTACTGCCATGCAACCAACCCTCCAAGGCTTTCACTTAACAGTCTACAAAGTCTGTCCAGTCTTGAGAGGACTCTTTTCTGGTGTCTCTGAACTTAATCCTGTATTGTTAAGTGGTTAAGCCAAATCCATCAAAGAGTGCATCGTTCAAAACTTTTTAATTATTAGCATCACTTTCTCTGACAGTAAGGAACCTATTTCTACCCTTACCAGTGAAAGATAGCCACAAGATAGGAGCCCACTGCCTTTGAGGGACCAACTGTACCACACAGGTCCTTTCAAGTGCAGAAAACCACTTGTTAATGTCATCCCCCTCCTTGTAAGGGGGGACTACTTTATGCAGGTTTCTGGAATCTTGCTCTCTAACAAAATTGCTATCTGAAACACTGCTGCTGCCACCATGGGGAACTAACCCCAATCTCTGTCTTTCCCTCTCTACATCCAGGGATTCCCTGTCTAAGGCCAGCTGCTGCTGTTTAAGCTTCAGTCTGGTGTCTTCCAACCTCAGCTTTCTGAGTTCCCTTTCCATTAAGTTATCCTCAGGGTGGGAGGCTTGGGAATGTTTAGATACAGAGGAGATTTGGGAATTGGCAGAGAGAGACCTGTCCCTAACTGGCTGGACCCTAGTAACCTGGCCTTTAGGAGTGAAAGATGCCCTACTAATGTGTGACCCTCTCCCACTACCAGT
The DNA here is from genome assembly GCF_031143425.1 of Pleurodeles waltl. Lineage (NCBI taxonomy): Eukaryota > Metazoa > Chordata > Amphibia > Caudata > Salamandridae > Pleurodeles > Pleurodeles waltl. The sequence continues at coordinate 202,173,182 of NC_090441.1, read as the reverse complement.
GTCACTAGGTGGCCTGCTAGATGGCACGTCTTTGTAAGAACCCCCCCCCCCAATCTCTTCAGGGAATTCCTCTGAGTCTGACTGGGTACCTTCCCCTCCTACCTCCTGTTCCTGAGAAGGGCCAGACTGGTTCTAGTCACTTTCTAGGAGAAGGTTAAAGAGAAAGTATTTTGTAGGATTCTTACCAATGCTTAAACCTCTTTCTATGCAGAGACCCCTCAGACTTTTAAAGTTTAAACTCTCATAGGTTGCCTGAGCAATATTGGGAGTGAGATCTACTGAACACATGATAGAAAAGGTTTAAGACAGAGAGAGAAAAAGTTTTAGAACTTTTGAAAGCACAGAGAAAAAACTTTTTCACACATTTTGAAAACTCTTAAAAGTTTTCAGAACTTTTCAGAAACTTAGTAGAAAGTTTTAGAGCAGAACAGTAAACTGTTTTGGTTCACTGTGTATATATTGAAATATTTGGTGTATGTTTTTCTTATGAAAAGCACCAAATGACAAAGTGGTAAAGCAGTTACAAGTACTTATCCCACCGCTGCACCACCAATGTAGGAGGCTGGCCTGGCTTATAGTGGGGTCCTTGTGGTACTTACACCTTGTGTCAGGTCCAGTTATCCCTTATTAGTAGAATAGAGGTGTTCTAGCAGCTTGGACTGATAGAGGTAGCTATAGCAGAGCAGCTTAGGCTGAACTAGGAGACATGCAAAGCTCCTACTATACCACTTATATCATATAGCACTATATCATAAGAAAACACAATACTCAGAGTTACTAAAAATAAAGGTACTTTATGTTAGTGACAATGTGCCAAAAGTATCTCAGAGGATATATTCTCTTAGGAGGTAAGTAATTTACACAAAATTATATGCACACAAACTAAAATCAGGTAAGTAACAGTTAGAAAAGTAGTGCAAACAATGTAGAATCACAATAGAATGCAATAGGGAAAAATAGGCCTAGGGGCAACACAAACCATATACTCCAAAAGTGGAATGCGAACCACGAATGGACACCAGGCCTAGTGTAGCGTGTAGAGGGTCACTGGGACTGTTAGAAAACACTAAGGGTGTCCAAGATACCCCACCCCAAGACCCTGAAATGTAGGAGTAAAGTTACCCTACTACCCCAGAAAGACAGTAGTCGAGATAGGGGATTCTGCAAGGACAATCAACAAATGGAGGGGTAGAGAGAAATAATAGTCCAGTGTATAGCCTCCCTAGTTGAATGCAAAATACACCAAGATACACTGTTCCAAAGAGGAAGACGGAAGAGGAATTCCTATTTTTAGGAGCAAGAATCCTCACACACCCAAGTGGGTGTCATGCTTCATCATCGGAATTGCTCCTCGTCAGACTGGCGCTGCAATGTCTGACGGGCACCCCCGCAGGGGGGCTCTTTGCCGGAGATCTTTACTCGATGATGCCAAGATCCCTAGAAGGTGAGTTTGGAAGTAGAAAAAGATAGAAGATGATGGCAAAAAAGTGTTAAAATTGGCTCAGGACCCAAAATCTAGGGATAACCATTTATTCAACCAAAGAGGGTGGAGGCCAAGATTAAAACAAATGAGGAGAGTGAAATGAGTACAATGGTCAAAACACTCTCAACCACATATAATGGAGTAAGGGTGGTGTGGAATTACCAGACCGTCCCTGTTACAAGGTTCAACATGTTTTCGCGTCTTTGGATGGTCCAGATGGATCCAGCGACGCTTCTTCAGGAACAGATGAAATTAAACTTCTCCTTCTCTAAGAATGAAAAAAATACCTGTGGAGTAAGACTGTCACTTGTCAGTTCTTCTGTCACTTACACTAGTATGTGATCTGGACGTCCTATTCCTAATTGTCGCCCTGTAAACAAGAGAACAGGTGACAAAACCGTAATGTAGTTATAACAAAATTCATTACAAAAACCTCGTATTTGGTGATAAACAAGCTGTGATGGTGCAGGTGGTAGCACACTAGTCCATGCAAAAATTGTTAAATAGCTTACCCCCTCATTAAAGGAACGAGCTTCATGGGACAGTGGGGGCCCAATGACCGGGCATGAACTATCTAGTTGATAATTAGACATTAAAAATAGCTGTTAATAAAAAAGAACAAGGTGTAGTACCCAGACAGTCTTACAGTGAAGGTGCCCATAATTGGAAAATTTAACTGCTGCTGGACCTATTAGTCACTTACAACAACGTAAAACTAGAAACCAACACCCACTAAAAATCTTAATCAGTAAATGCAAAGTCTCCAAGACAATCATGATGAAGTAATGGATTATAGACAGGCCTCTCTGATATGAGGTATTTAAGGTGTGGATAACATAATCCCCAAATATTGAGATCGAGAGAGACAGTGACAATATGGTGCCGTCACAACTCTTATACCGAAACAAGTGCCTCTGAATACAGGAAGCTTAAGGTCACAGGCAACCGCCTGTAATCAAATCGAATACATTGTCGAACAAAAACGGAACTGCTATACAGTGTCTGTAATAGCTGGTCAAATAACAAGTAGGAGAAGTCAGTTTTGGTGGGAGAAACTTACTTGTGTGTCTCCTGGTCGCAGCAGTGCATCTACCCCAGGCCGCGCTCCCGAACAGATGGTGAGAGCGCTGGAAGCGGGAAGGAAAAACCCGCTTGCCGGAAGCGGGTGCGTCGGCATGACTTGAGTGTTGCTAAGCAACACTGATATAACTTCCGCGCAGCGTCGCGGTCGTATAGAAAAATGGTCAAAATAGAAAGAGGACTAAACCTCAGTGTCACTAACGATCGAGAGGAGTCGCATATGGTGAAAAATGCAGACAAAAAGTGAAGGAGAAGCTCTCCATCAAGGCAAGGGGAGTATACTTATTAGAGTAAGCTCGCCCAGATGTAATAATCTTAACAAAATGGGGAGAACAGAACAGGGAGCTGAAAAGAAATCTATGTTGGTGTTAAGGATGCAGAAAAACAGCAATGAGCTGAATAAAAATGATAAACATGGCATCAATCATACAAAAAAAATCTCCAAATGGAGAACATTATCTCAGTGAAAGACTAATCCAAGGTATGTCATCATTAAGTCCCCTAATATGGGTGTTTAGTTTATACACCCAACGTTGTTCAAGTTCAAAAAGGGCTTTGGTGTCCTTTAGGGGGGAGGTCTGTAAAATAACCCACCACATGTCATCTGGACTACGGTTCACCTCAATATAATGTAGACTAAGTTTGGTCGTGGAGCGGCTGCATTTGATGTTACTCCGATGATCATTGATTCTCATTTTGACCACTCTCGTGGTCATGCCTACATAACGCAAGTTACACGGGCACACAATCAGGTACACCCAATTACGGGTGTTGCAATTGGTGTGCTTTAATAGCTGCCATGTGCTATTGGGTCGAGTTCAAGAGTGTCTGTGCGTTTCGTGAGTGTACACACATTGCAGTTGCCACAAGGGAAATGGCCTGCTACTGGTGGGATATCCCACAAAGCCCTTTGTCTGCAGGGAGTGACCCTGGGACGTGGGCGGGTGTGGACCAACATATCCCTAATGTTTGTCGTACGTTTGAAAGCAAAAAAAGGTTTGGGAATATCTATACCTCCCCTGCGTAGTATGTTCCATCTTTTATTAACTACCCTCTTTATGGTGTTAGATAGCGGAGTGAATGTGGATACACAAGTCAGTTTATTCTCTGGGGGACGAGAGCTGGTCTGAAACAATGCGTCCCGATTGCAATGTTTGGCTCGTTTGTAGGCAGTCTTAACCACCTGATCTGGGTAATGACGTAATTTGTTAGAAAGATCCTTGGCTTGAGTATTGAATGTGGGTATGCTGGTACAATTCCGACGTAATCGAAGGAATTGACCGTAGGGAAGATTGTCCCGAAGTGCTTTAGGGTGGTGGCTAAGTGTGATAAGTTCTTGTCACAAGTTTGCCATTATCACTGCTAATCAACAGATCCAAAAATGGGATCTCAGTGCCAGTAGCAGGCCATTTCCCTTGTGGCAACTGCAATGTGTGTACACTCACGAAACGCACAGACACTCTTGAACTTGACCCAATAGGCACATGGCGGCTATTAAAGCACACCAATTGCAACACCCGTAATTGTGCGTACCTGATTGTGTGCCTGTGTAACTTGCGTTATGTAGTCATGACCACGAGAGCGGTCAAATTGAGAATCAATGAACATCGGAGTAACATCAGATGCGGCCGCTCCACGACCAAACTTAGTCTACATTATATTGAGGTGAACCATAGTCCAGATGACATGTGGTGGGTAATTTTACAGACCACCCCCCTAAAGGACACCAAAGCCCTTTTTGAACTTGAACAACGTTGGGTGTATAAACTAAACACCCATATTAGGGGACTTAATGATGACATACCTTGGATTAGTCTTTCACTGAGATAATGTTCTCCATTTGGAGATTTTTTTTGTATGATTGATGCCATATTTATCATTTTTATACAGCTCATTGCTGTTTTTCTGCATCCTTAACACCAACATAGATTTATTTTTAGCTCCCTGTTCTGTTCTCCCCATTTTGTTAAGATTATTACATCTGGGCGAGCTTACTCTAATAAGTATACTCCCCTTGCCTTGATGGAGAGCTTCTCCTTCACTTTTTGTCTGCATTTTTCACCATATGCTGCTCCTCTCGATCGTTCACTACAATCGTTAGTGACACTGAGGTTTAGTCCTCTTTCTATTTTGACCATTTTTCTATATGACCGCGACGCTGCGCGGAAGTTATATCTGTGTTGCTTAGCAACACTCAAGTCATGCCGATGCACCCGCTTCCGGCGAGCAGGTTTTTCCTCCCCGTTTGCAGCGCTCTCACCATCCTTTCGGGAGCGCGGCCTGGGGTAGATGCACTGCTGCGACCAGGAGACACACAAGTAAGTTTCTCCCACAAATACTGACTTCTCCTACTTGTTATTTGACCAGCTATTACAGACACTGTATAGCAGTTCCGTTTTTGTTCGACAATGTATTCTATCTGATTGCAGGCGGTTGCCTGTGACCTTAAGCTTCCTGTATTCAGAGGCACTTGTTTCGGTATAAGAGTTGTGACGGCACCATATTGTCACTGTCTCTCTCGATCTCACTATTTGGGGATTATGTTATCCACACCTTAAATACCTCATATCAGAGAGGCCTGTCTACAATCCTGTAGGAAAGTACCATCTTGCCTGGCATGTTACCCCCATTTTTCACTGTATATATGTTGTTTTAGTTGTATGTGTCACTGGGACCCTGTTCACCAGGGCCCCAGTGCTCATTAGTGTGCCTGAATGTGTTACCTGTGTAGTGACTAACTGTCTCACTGAGGCTCTGCTAATCAGAACCTCAATGGTTATGCTCTCTCATTTCTTTCCAAATTGTCACTAACAGGCTAGTGACTATTTTTACCAATTTACATTGGCTTACTGGTGTGAGAAAGTAGCCTCTTTCTAGCCTTGTTACCCCCACTTTTGGCCTGTTTGTGAGTGTATGTCAGGGTGTTTTCACTGTCTCACTGGGATCCTGCCAGCCAGGGCCCAGTGCTCATAGTGAAAACCCTATGTTTTCAGTATGTTTGTTATGTGTCACTGGGACCCTGCTAGTCAGGACCCCAGTGCTCATAAGTTTGTAACCTATAGGTATGTGTTCCCTGTGTGATGCCTAACTGTCTCAGTGAGGCTCTGCTAACCAGAACCTCAGTGGTTATGCTCTCTCATTTCTTTCAAATTGTCACTAACAGGCTAGTGACCAATTTTACCAATGTACATTGGCTTACTGGAACACCCTTATAATTCCCTAGTATATGGTACTGAGGTACCCAGGGTATTGGGGTTCCAGGAGATCCCTATGGGCTGCAGCATTTCTTTTGCCACCCATAGGGAGCTCTGACAATTCTTACACAGGCCTGCCACTGCAGCCTGAGTGAAATAACGTCCACGTTATTTCACAGCCATTTTACACTGCACTTAAGTAACTTATAAGTCACCTATATGTCTAACCTTTACCTGGTAAAGGTTAGATGCAAAGTTACTTAGTGTGAGGGCACCCTGGCACTAGCCAAGGTGCCCCCACATTGTTCAGGGCCAATTCCCCGGACTTTGTGAGTGCGGGGACACCATTACACGCGTGCACTACATATAGGTCACTACCTATATGTAGCTTCACAATGGTAACTCCGAATATGGCCATGTAACATGTCTATGATCATGGAATTGCCCCCTCTATGCCATCCTGGCATAGTTGGCACAATCCCATGATCCCAGTGGTCTGTAGCACAGACCCTGGTACTGCCAAACTGCCTTTCCTGGAGTTTCACTGCAGCTGCTGCTGCTGCCAACCCCTCAAACAGGTTTCTGCACTCCTGGGGTCAAGCCAGGCTTGTCCCAGGATGGCAGAACAAAGGACTTCCTCTGAGAGAGGGTGTTACACCCTCTCCCTTTGGAAAATGGTGTGAAGGCAGGGGAGGAGTAGCCTCCCCCAGCCTCTGGAAATGCTTTCTTGGGCACAGATGTGCCCAATTCTGCATAAGCCAGTCTACACCGGTTCAGGGACCCCTTAGCCCTGCTCTGGCGCGAAACTGGACAAAGGAAAGGGGAGTGACCACTCCCCTGACCTGCACCTCCCCTGGGAGGTGTCCAGAGCTCCTCCAGTGTGCTCCAGACCTCTGCCATCTTGGAAACAGAGGTGCTGCTGGCACACTGGACTGCTCTGAGTGGCCAGTGCCACCAGGTGACGTCAGAGACTCCTTCTGATAGGCTCCTTCAGGTGTTGCTAGCCTATCCTCTCTCCTAGGTAGCCCAACCCTCTTTTCTGGCTATTTAGGGTCTCTGGGGAAACTTTAGATAACGAATGCAAGAGCTCATCCGAGTTCCTCTGCATCTGTCTCTTCACCTTCTGCCAAGGAATCGACTGCTGACCGCGCTGGAAGCCTGCAAACCTGCAACATAGTAGCAAAGACGACTACTGCAACTCTGTAACGCTGATCCTGCCGCCTTCTCTCGTAGGGGATTTCCATGTATAGTCATAAGCACTGAATAGTTCCGCGCGCCTGCGGGGACCCCGGAGCACTGTTGTGTAGTATATTCTTAAGTGCAATCATCAGCTCCTTGACAAAAAAGGTCTGTGAAAAACACTTAAGAATAACAATGTGCAGCCTATGTGAACAGCTACACAAGCCAAAATTGTTAGAAGAAAAAACAGTTGTAGTGTAAATTTCACGTTTAAACCTCTATTTATTCTATAAATACATAAATAAATACATTCTCATATTTTATTTACACCTCTCATGAGAATAAAACAATGTAGGGCAGTGTAGCCCATAGGCTGCCATTATACAGAATGAAAATAGAGCTGTGCCTTTAAGAAAGTAAAGTCTTCCTGTTTCCCATCATGCACAGCAAAAGGCAGTTGCCTCAGTTCTTTTTTCCGGCTCCTGCTGACAGGACCCTGAAGCATTGAGCTCTACCTCACAAAATCTTTTGTGACAGAAATTTATTGAAATATCTTCTGAATTTCATTTTCTCTCGACGTTTTTACCTTTGAGTGATCATTTTCTACTGATTTCTGTTAAATTCTGACAGAATTTGGAGGTTTTTTCTAGTTAGAAATGCCTTCACTTTTTGATAAATGTCCTTCTTGTGGAAGAAAGAAGGCTAAAACAGATCCACATAGGGTCTGTATAATTTGTCTTCCATCCAGCCACAAACCGGAGTCGTGTGACATTTGTAAAACCTTCTCTAGAAGAACCCTTCGTGATAGAGAGAAGATCCGACTTCAGGCGAGAGAGGACAGGAAAAAAAGTGGCCATTCCACTACAGAGCGAGGAGAAGGTCAGACTTCTACCAGGGCTCAACCTGTTTCCTCCATGACTCCTTCCAGACCTGCTGAAAAACGACATAGATCTCCGACGACGTCGAGAGCGTCGACGTCGAAGCAGGGAACGGCGCCAACATGTTCGCCGTCGAGGAGTGCTTCGCCGGCGAGAAAAAGGCATTGTTCGCCGTCGACAACTATTTCGCCGTCGAGGCAGCGAAGACACCCGACGTCGAGAGGATCTGGGTCGCCGCCGACACGGCGAACACAGTCAACGTCAAGGAGATCCGAGTCGGGCTCGCCGTCGACACGGCGAGGGAGATCGCCGTCGAGAGAGAGTGTTCGCCGTCGGAGGCGTTCACCGTCACTGCACCGACGTCGAGGTTCGTCGTCGAGAGGTTCTCAGCGGCGAGACGAGTCGACGTCTAGAGGCACTCGCCGTCACCGCAGTTCGACGTCGAGGAGTGCTTCGACGTCGAGAAGACCATCTAAGAGGCCTAGAAGGGTTTATACAACCTCGGAATCCTCGGCCTCGCTTATCCTACTTCCAGCATCGCCACAGCTCTCGCAAAGGCAGTCGCCGTTACCTCAGACGCCGGTAACACCTACGGCTCCTCTTCCGGCGCCTCCTCCAGAACCTGTTCCGAGGACTCCAACGCGATCTGCAGGGCGTTCTGGTTATTCCTCGAGGCGTACATCTACCTCTAGGCACCGTCGTCAGGAATCACATCATGGACATTCTTCATCGTCCACACGAGACTACTCTCCAACCTTATCGGATTCACCGTCCCCAAGAGTGTCTCCCATAGATGATGTCAACACATTTCAGGAGGTCTTAGTAAGAGGGGCAACCAAGCTGAATATCCCGCTAGCAGCTCCGGCCCCATCGACATCAGTGATCTTTGAGACCTTGCATCAAAGGACATCTTCACGACCTTTACTTCCACTGGTTCCGGGTCTTATTGAGCCAGCAATGGACATTTTTCTCACGCCGGCTACAACAAAGTCTGCTCCTTCCAGACTCATTAAAAAGTACCGTCCACCAGAGCAAGATCCTCTGTTCTTGAGGTCGGACCCAGTACCAGACTCGGTAGTTATAGTGGCAGCGAAGAAATCGCATTCGACGTCACCGTCTTCCTCTGCTCCCCCAGACAAAGAGAGCAGAAAGATCGATGCTGCAGGAAGAAAAGTATGCTCGACGGCATCCATCACCATGAAAGCAGCCAGTGCCACTGCTTTATTAGGGAGATATGATCGATCCCTCTGGGACTCTATACTGCAGTTCGCGGAGCATCTCCCTAGGGACAAAAGGGAAGATTTCCTAGAGGTCGTGAGCGAGGGAGCTATGGTTTCTAACCAGATTATAAGTGCTGCGGCGGATTCTTCAACACTATCCGCACATAACTATGCTCATGGTATAGCGCTCAGGAGACATGCATGGCTGCGGCTTACATCGCTTAAACCCGAAGCACAGCAGAGGATACAGAACCTGCCTTTCTCAGGCTCCACTTTGTTCGGCTCTCATGCCGATGATGAGATGGCCAGAATGAAGTCGGAGCTGGATACCCTGAAAGCGGTAGGCATGGAGCGACCTAAGGAACAGCGAAAAGGATTCCGCCCATATCAAAGAAGACTGCTCACCCACAGGTATCAGGCTCCACATTGGACGTCTTCACGCCCTCAGCAACAGCAACAGCAGCAGCATCAGAGGGGCTTCTCCAGAAGGTCGACAAGGGGTCGTTCAACACCTCAGACCCAGACACCTCGACAAGCTCCCACGTCTAAGCCCTGAATCTCTGCTTCCCCCTCCTCCGTTACCCACTCCGGTAGGGGGAAGTATCGCAAATCATCTGGACGAGTGGCAACGCATCACAACAGACGCCTGGGTATTGAATATTGTGAGACATGGTTACGCTCTCAGATTCACCAGTTCTCCACCATCTGTTCCACCCAAAACAGCCAACCACCATCTCGAAGCTCTGCAGTTAGAGGTCAATATCCTATTGCAGAAAAGAGCGATAGAACCCGTTCCCATCAGCCAACAAGGGAAGGGGATTTATTCGAGATATTTCCTTGTACCGAAAAAAGACAAACAAGAGTTTCGTCCCATCTTAGATCTGAGGACAGCAAACAAATGGATTCGCAAAGAAAAATTCAGGATGTTAGCCTTACACCAAATTTACCCACATCTACGTCAGGGCGACTGGCTATGTGCGATAGATCTTTGCGACGCTTACTTTCATATCCCAGTAACCAAGAAACACCGAAAATTCCTAAGGTTCACTGTCGGAAAACGCCATTACCAATTTGCAGTTCTACCTTTCGGCCTAAAATCAGCGCCAATAACTTTTTCCAAATGCATGGCGGTAGTAGCCGCCCACTTGAGGAAACAGCGAATATTCGTCTACCCCTATCTAGACGATTGGCTCATAAAGGCCTCCAGCTGTCTCGAGGCACAGCACCATTTCGAATGGACTCTACAACTGCTACAAAAACTTGGTCTTCAAGTCAATCTTCTGAAATCTACAGCAACACCTGTTCAGAGGTTGCATTACTTAGGGGCCATTGTAGATACCAGGCTAGGAAAGGTGTTTCCTTCGGAGGAACGACAGTTATCGATTCTCCAAAAATGCAAACAACTGCAGGAAAGACCTCAAGCCACTGCAAGAATAATAGCTTCTCTACTGGGCTCGATGGCGTCTTGTATCCATCTCGTTCCCAATGCTCGCCTCCATATGAGACCATTGCAGGAAAATCTAGAGGATCAGTGGTGTCAACTGAGGGACGATTGGGAGAACAAAGTCCTTCTTTCTCCTCACACCCTACAATCCCTGAAGTGGTGGTGCTTACCCAGCAATCTCTTGGTGGGGATTCCGTTCCAACAACGGCCTCCATCTCAAACCATCGTAACAGATGCGTCACTGCTCGGATGGGGGGCGCACATGGAACATCTTCGAGTCCAAGGCGAGTGGTCACAGAGAGAGAGTCTCTATCACATCAACCTGCTGGAACTTCGCGCAGTCCACCTTGCGCTCAAAGCCTTCCTTCCCTCTCTGAGAACGGAAACTCTCCTTCTTCAGACAGACAACGTGGCCACTATGTACTACGTGAACAAACAAGGAGGCACCAGGTCCAGAATTTTATCCAGAGAGGCTCAGACAATCTGGCATTGGCTTCTAGCCAGGAACCTGTCGCTAGTGGCAACTCACCTGCCCGGCATCCAGAATGTTCAAGCGGATGCCCTCAGTCGGGTAATGAACGAGAACCACGAATGGGTACTACACGACGATGTCGTTCATTCCATTTTCGCACTCTGGGGTACCCCCTCTACAGACCTATTCGCAACCCCAGAAAACAAAAAATGCCAAAACTTCGCCTCCAGATATTACCATCCAGGGACACTGGGGAATGCCCTGTGGATAAGCTGGTCAGGAGCATTTCTTTACGCCTTTCCACCGCTTCCCCTGATTCCGGCGGTCCTCCAGAAGCTGTCCAATGCTCAGACCAAAATGATCCTAATTGCTCCGGAGTGGCCACGCCAGTGGTGGTTCCCAGACCTTCTTCACCGGTCACTCAAACCACACATCAGGCTACCATATCGTCCGGACCTTCTCACGAAGTTCAGAGGGCAGATATCTCATCCCAACCCCTCATCGTTGAGTTTGGCAGCATGGCTCCTGAGCTAGTGCAATATGGACACTTGAACCTACCTCAGGACTGTATGGAAATTCTGAAGGAAGCAAAACGCCCTTCCACACGATCAGCCTATGCAAGCAAGTGGAAGAGATTCTGCATTTGGTGTTTACACAACAACATTGACCCGGTTTCCTGTGGAGAACAATCTATCCTGCCATACCTGTTAAGTTTGGCAAAATCGGGCTTACAACTGTCGTCAATAAAAGTTCACTTGGCGGCGATAACGGCATACAGAAAGAGTCCTTCACAAACGTCCTTTTTTCGGATGCCGATTATTAAGGATTTCCTAGAAGGTTTAAAGAAGGTTTTTCCTCCCATTAGAAAGCCTTCTCCTCCATGGGAACTGAACGTTGTCTTATCACGTCTGATGCTGACGCCATTCGAGCCGATACACAAGGCATCGCTGCAGCATCTCACATGGAAAGCTGCTTTTCTAGTGGCAATCACTTCAGCGCGTAGGGTCAGCGAAATCCAGGCCCTTTGCGCGCAGGAACCCTACACGGTTTTTCATTCTACAAAAGTGGTAATGAGAACTCATCCAAAATTTCTACCTAAGGTAGTCTCCGACTTCCATGTGAACCAAACAATTTCATTACCGACTTTCTTTCAGAATCCAGCTACTCCTGCTGAGAGAACTCTGCACTCTCTGGATGTAAAGAGAGTATTGAAATTTTACTTGGACAGGACAAAAAGCTTACGAAAATCACAACAGCTTTTTATTAATTATGGCCCAATCAGAACAGGTTTGGGCACATCTAAACAATCTTTATCCAGGTGGATTGTTTCATGTATAATGTTATGTTATCAGTTAGCAAACAAATCCCTTGGTGGTAGGCCAAAAGCCCACTCTACCAGAGGGAAAGCAGCTACTGTAGCCTTGATGAGAAATGTCCCTTTGGCAGAAATATGCAAGGCTGCCACTTGGAGGTCGGTCCATACCTTTACTAAGCATTACTGCCTTGATACAGACGCTAGGGCAGATGCTCAGGTTGGACAGGCTTTGCTCAAGAATTTGTTTGCATGATTCATGTTTTTTCTCAGTGTTCTTATATCTACTCCACCGCGGTTATGGGGATGGGCTTGCTACTCTATTCAGTGCTTATGACTATACATGGAAATCCCCTACGAGAGAAGGAATGGTTTCTTACCTGTAACTCCAGTTCTCTCGTAGGGGTATTTCCATGATAGTCATAAGCAACCCTCCCTCCTCCCCGGTGGAGTTGACATAGAATATGAATATTATGGAGGTTGGTACTCCAACAAATGTTTTGTTTTTCTTCATGTCAGGTTAATAGCCTCCAAAAAAGAACTGAGGCAACTGCCTTTTGCTGTGCATGATGGGAAACAGGAAGACTTTACTTTCTTAAAGGCACAGCTCTATTTTCATTCTGTATAATGGCAGCCTATGGGCTACACTGCCCTACATTGTTTTATTCTCATGAGAGGTGTAAATAAAATATGAGAATGTATTTATTTATGTATTTATAGAATAAATAGAGGTTTAAACGTGAAATTTACACTACAACTGTTTTTTCTTCTAACAATTTTGGCTTGTGTAGCTGTTCACATAGGCTGCACATTGTTATTCTTAAGTGTTTTTCACAGACCTTTTTTGTCAAGGAGCTGATGATTGCACTTAAGAATATACTACACAACAGTGCTCCGGGGTCCCCGCAGGCGCGCGGAACTATTCAGTGCTTATGACTATCATGGAAATACCCATGATAGCATTTCCTGGGCATCTGCCCATCTCCGACTTACTTGTGACTTTTGGACTTGGTCCCCTTGTTCCACAGGTACCCTAGATTGGAAATCCACAGTTGTTGCATTGCTGGTTTGTGTCTTTCCTGCATTATTCCTCTAACACGACTTCTTTGTCCTTAGGGGAACTTTAGTGCACTTTGCACTCACTTTTCAGGGTCTTGGGGAGGGTTATTTTTCTAACTCTCACTATTTTCTAATAGTCCCAGCGACCCTCTACAAGGTCACATAGGTTTGGGGTCCATTTGTGGTTCGCATTCCACTTTTGGAGTATATGGTTTGTGTTGCCCCTATCCCTATGTGTCCCCATTGCATCCTATTGTAACTATACATTGTTTGCACTGTTTTCTAAGACTATACTGCATATTTTTGGTATTGTGTACATATATCTTGTGTATATTTCCTATCCTCTCACTGAGGGTACACTCTAAGATACTTTGGCATATTGTCATGAAAATAAAGTACCTTTATTTTTAGTATAACTGTGTATTGTGTTTTCTTATGATATTGTGCATATGACACTAGGTGGTACTGTAGTAGCTTCACACGTCTCCTAGTTCAGCCTAAGCTGCTCTGCTAAGCTACCATTATCTATCAGCCTAAGCTGCTAGACACCCTATACACTAATAAGGGATAACTGGGCCTGGTGCAAGGTGCAAGTACCCCTTGGTACTCACTACAAGCCAGTCCAGCCTCCTACAACTGGAACACCCTTATAATTCCCTAGTATATGGTACTGAGGTACCCAGGGTATTGGGGTTCCAGGAGATCCCTATGGGCTGCAGCATTTCTTTTGCCACCCATAGGGAGCTCTGACAATTCTTACACAGGCCTGCCACTGCAGCCTGAGTGAAATAACGTCCACGTTATTTCACAGCCATTTTACACTGCACTTAAGTAACTTATAAGTCACCTATATGTCTAACCTTTACCTGGTAAAGGTTAGGTACAAAGTTACTTAGTGTGAGGGCACCCTGGCACTAGCCAAGGTGCCCCCACATTGTTCAGGGCCAATTCCCCGGACTTTGTGAGTGCGGGGACACCATTACACACGTGCACTACATATAGGTCACTACCTATATGTAGCTTCACAATGGTAACTCCGAATATGGCCATGTAACATGTCTATGATCATGGAATTGCCCCCTCTATACCATCCTGGCATAGTTGGCACAATCCCATGATCCCAGTGGTCTGTAGCACAGACCCTGGTACTGCCAAACTGCCCTTCCTGGGGTTTCACTGCAGCTGCTGCTGCTGCCAACCCCTCAGACAGGCAGCTGCCCTCCTGGGGTCCAGCCAGGCCTGGCCCAGGATGGCAGAACAAAGGACTTCCTCTGAGAGAGGGTGTTACACCCTCTCCCTTTGGAAAATGGTGTGAAGGCAGGGGAGGAGTAGCCTCCCAAAGCCTCTGGAAATGCTTTCTTGGGCACAGATGTGCCCAATTCTGCATAAGCCAGTCTACACCGGTTCAGGGGACCCCTTAGCCCTGCTCTGGCGCGAAACTGGACAAAGGAAAGGGGAGTGACCACTCCCCTGACCTGCACCTCCCCTGGGAGGTGTCCAGAGCTCCTCCAGTGTGCTCCAGACCTCTGCCATCTTGGAAACAGAGGTGCTGCTGGCACACTGGACTGCTCTGAGTGGCCAGTGCCACCAGGTGATGTCAGAGACTCCTTGTGATATGCTCCTTCAGGTGTTGCTAGCCTATCCTCTCTCCTAAGTAGCCAAACCCTCTTTTCTGGCTATTTAGGGTCTCTGTCTCTGGGGAAACTTTAGATAACGAATGCAAGAGCTCATCCGAGTTCCTCTGCATCTCTCTCTTCACCTTCTGCCAAGGAATCGACTGCTGACCGCGCTGGAAGCCTACAAACCTGCAACATAGTAGCAAAGACGACTACTGCAACTCTGTAACGCTGATACTGCCGCCTTCTCGACTGTTTTCCTGGTGGTGCATGCTGTGGGGGTAGTCTGCCTCCTCTCTGCACTAGAAGCTCCGAAGAAATCTCCTGTGGGTCGACGGAATCTTCCCCCTGCAACCGCAGGCACCAAAAAGCTGCATTACCGGTCCCTTGGGTCTCCTCTCAGCACGACGAGCGAGGTCCCTCGAATCCAGCAACTCTGTCCAAGTGGCCCCCACAGTCCAGTGACTCTTCAGTCCAAGTTTGGTGGAGGTAAGTCCTTGCCTCACCTCGCTAGACTGCATTGCTGGGAACCGCGACTTTTGCAGCTACTCCGGCCTCCGTGCACTTCCGGCGGAAATCCTTTGTGCACAGTCCAGCCTGGGTCCACGGCACTCTAACCTGCATTGCACGACCTCCTAAGTTGTTCTCCGGCGACGTGGGACTTCTTTGTGCGACTTCGGGTGAGCACCGTTTCACACATCCTCGTAGTGCCTGTTTCTGGCACTTCTCCGGGTGCTACCTGCTGCTAAGAGGGCTCCTTTTCTTGCTCGACGTCCCCTCTACCTCCTGGTCCAATTTGAGACCTCCTGGTCCCTCGTGGGCTGCAGCAGCGTCCAAAAACGCTAACCGCACGATTTGCAGCTAGCAAGGCTTGTTGGCGTTCTTTCGGCGGGAAAACACTTCTGCACGACTCTACAAGGCAAGCGGGATCCGTCCTCCAAAGGGGAAGTCTCTAGCCCTTTGCGTTCCTGCAGAAACCGCAGCTTCTTCTGTCCAGTAGAAGCTTCTTTGCACCCGCAGCTGGCATTTCCTGGGCATCTGCCCATCTCCGACTTGCTTGTGACTTTTGGACTTGGTCCCCTTGTTCCACAGGTACCCTAGATTGGAAATCCACAGTTGTTGCATTGTTGGTTTGTGTCTTTCCTGCATTATTCCTCTAACACGACTTCTTTGTCCTTAGGGGAACTTTAGTGCACTTTGCACTCACTTTTCAGGGTCTTGGGGAGGGTTATTTTTCTAACTCTCACTATTTTCTAATAGTCCCAGCGACCCTCTACAAGGTCGCATAGGTTTGGGGTCCATTCGTGGTTCGCATTCCACTTTTGGAGCATATGGTTTGTGTTGCCCCTTTCCCTATGTTTCCCCATTGCATCCTATTGTAACTATACATTGTTTGCACTGTTTTCTAAGACTATACTGCATATTTTTGCTATTGTGTATATATATCTTGTGTATATTTCCTATCCCCTCACTGAGGGTACACTGTGAGATACTTTGGCATATTGTCATAAAAATAAAGTACCTTTATTTTTAGTATCACTGTGTATTGTGTTTTCTTATGATATTGTGCATATGACACTAAGTGGTACTGTAGGAGCTTCACTCGTCTCCTAGTTCAGCCTAAGCTGCTTTGCTAAGCTACCATTATCTATCAGCCTATGCTGCTAGACACCCTATACACTAATAAGGGATAACTGGGCCTGGTGCAAGGTGCAAGTACCCCTTGGTACTCACTACAAGCCAGTCCAGCCTCCTACATTGGTTGTGCAGTGGTGGGATAAGTGCTTTGAGACTACTTACCACTCTTGTCATTGTACTTTTCATAAGAGAAAAATATACAAAACAAGGTCAGTGTATATACACATAGCCAAAAAGTTTAGCATTTTCTCTTTTCACTCTTTTCTAAGTGCTGAAAAGTACTTCTAACTTTCTAAAAAGTTCTAAAAAGTTTAAAAAGTTTTTTTTTCTCTGTCTTTCTAAAAGCTCTGACAAACTTTTTTCTCTTTTTCTATCACTTTAACTCTCTCTAAAAATGTCTGGCACAGGCCAAAATGTTGACCTGTCTAAGATTGCATATGACCACCTTAGCTGGAAAGGAGCAAGGAGTCTCTGTATAGAGAGAAGTTTGAGTGTAGGGAAGAATCCTTCCTTGGAATTGTTACTTAACATGCTTAGAGAACAAGATAAGGCTAAAAGTGCCCCATCTGTTGAAAAAGTAGCTAATGGTTCCCAATCTGATCCAGGGACTCCCCCGGGAAAAGATTCAGGAAAGAAACTTCTCAGCCTGCCCATTACTAGACAGTCTAGCATAGTTGGTACAGAGGTTGAATCACACCATACTGATGGTGTGCTCTCACATTATACTGTTAGCCAAGCTGTTAGGGTGCCCTCTGTAAGGGACAGGTCTCCTTCTGTCCATTCTCACCATACTTCTGTTTCAGGGAATGTCCCTCCCACCCACCCTGATGACAGACTGTTAGAAAGGGAGCTCAATAGATTGAGAGTGGAACAAACCAGACTGAAGCTCAAGAAGCAACAGCTGGATTTGGATAGACAGACTTTAGAAGTAGAGAAGGAGAGACAGAAACTGGGTTTAGAAACCCATGGTGGCAGCAGCAGTATTCCCCATAGTCATCCTGCAAAAGAGCATGATTCCAGGAATCTGCATAAGATAGTTCCCCCTTATAAGGAGGGGGATGACATTAACAAGTGGTTTGCTGCACTTGAGAGGGCCTGTGCTGTACAGGATGTCCCTCAAAGGCAGTGGGCTGCTATCCTATGGCTATCATTTAGTGGAAAAGGTAGGGATAGGCTCCTTACTGTAAAAGAAAATGAAGCTAATGATTACAAAGTTCTTAAGAATGCACTCCTGGATGGTTATGGCTTAACCACTGAACAATACAGGATAAAGTTCAGAGAGACCAAAAAGGAGTCTTCACAAGACTGGGTTGATTTCATTGACCATTCAGTGAAGGCCTTGGAGGGGTGGTTACATGGCAGTAAAGTTACTGATTATGACAGCCTGTATAACTTGATCCTGAGAGAGCATATTCTTAATAATTGTGTGTCTGATTTGTTGCACCAGTACTTGGTGGACTCTGATCTGACCTCTCCCCAAGAATTGGGAAAGAAGGCAGACAAATGGGTCAGAACAAGGGTGAACAGAAAAGTTCATACAGGGGGTGACAAAGATGGCAACAAGAAGAAGGATGGTAAGTCTTTTGACAAGGGTGGGGACAAATCTAAAAATGAGTCTTCATCAGGCCCACAAAAACACTCTGGTGGGGGTGGTGGGCCCAAATCCTCTTCTAATCAAAACAAAGAAAAGAAACCATGGTGCTATTTATGTAAAATAAAAGGCCATTGGACAACAGATCCCAGTTGTGCAAAGAAAAGCACCAAGCCTCCTACCACTACAACCCCTACTGCTACACCTGGGCCCATATTTATACTTTTTGACGCTAAACTGCGCTAACGCAGTTTAGCGTCATAAATTTTTGCGCCGTCTAACGCCATTCTGAAGCGCCATGCGGGCGCCGTATTTATGGAATGGCGTTAGCCGGCGCAAGCAGACCGGCGCTGCCTGGTTTGCGTGGAAAAAAAACACGTACACCAGACAGCGCCGGCGTAGGGGGAAAATGGCGTATGGGCGTCTTAAAATGGGGCAAGTCAGGTTACGTCGAAAAAATCGTCGTAACTCGACTTGCGCCATTTTTTTTCGACGCCCATCCCCCATCAACATGACTCCTATCATTGTAAAGATAGGAGTCATGCCCCCTTGCCCAATGGCCATGCCCAGGGGACTTCTGTCCCCTGGGCATGGTCATTGGGCATAGTGGCATGTAGGGGGGCACAAATAAGGCCCCCCTATGCCACAAAAAAAAATTGAAAAATAACAAAAATTATACTTACCTGAACTTACCTGTACTTCACTGGGATGGGTCCCTCCATCCTTGGGTGTCCTCCTGGGGTGGGCAGGGGTGGCAGGGGGGGTCCCTGGGGGCAGGGGAGGGCACTGTGGGCTCATTTTGAGCCCACTTGTCCCTTAACGCCATCCCTGACCCAGGCGTTAAAAAGCGGCGCAAATGCGCCGTTTTTGGCCACGCCCACTCCCGGGCGTCATTTTTGCCCGGGAGTATAAATACCACGTAAAGGCCTGGGAGTCATTTTTTTAGACGGGAACGCCTCCCTTGCATCTCATTAACGCAAGGAAGGGGTTCACGCTAAAAAATGACGCTCACTCCGGGCACTTTGGCGCCCGAAGCGTCTAACGCCATAGTATAAATATGGCGTTAGTTGGCGTTAGTTTAGCGTCGAATTTGCGTCGAAAAAAACGACGCAAATTCGGCGCAACCAGAGTATAAATACGGCCCCTAGTGTCCCTACTAATAGCAGTGGTGGTGGGAGCAAACCTACTAATAGCCAATCCAAGGGAGTAGCTGGGCTCACTTTTGGTAACTTAGTTGGGGTTGGTCTTGTTAGGGAGACCACAGAGGCTGTGTTAGTCTCTGAGGGGGCTATTGATTTAGCCACCTTAGTTGCTTGTCCCCTTAATATGGATAAGTACAAGCAACTACCCCTAATAAATGGTGTTGAGGTTCAGGCCTACAGGGACACTGGTGCCAGTGTGACTATGGTCATAGAGAAACTGGTCCACCCTGAACAACACCTACTTGGTCACCAGTACCAAGTAACCGATGCTCACAACAACACACTTAGCCACCCCATGGCTGTTGTAAATCTCAACTGGGGGGGGGGTTACTGGTCCAAAGAAAGTTGTGGTAGCCACAGATTTACCTGTAGACTGTCTACTAGGAAATTATTTGGAGACATCAGCTTGGTCAGATGTGGAGTTGGAGGCCCATGCAGCAATGCTGGGCATCCCAGGGCATATTTTTGCTTTAACCAGGGCTCAGGCCAAAAAGCAAAAAGGACAGGGTGACTTGGATCCTGGAACAATGGACCAAGTGCTCCCTAAAGCTAGGGCTAGTAGAAGTAAAGCACTTCCTACTATCCCTCCCTCTACAGTGGATTCTACTTCTGAGGAAGAAGAATTTCCACCCTGTGCAGAACCTACACCAGAGGAGCTGGAAGCAGACACTGCTGAGCTTTTGGGTAAAGGGGGGCCTGCCAGGGAGGAGCTGAGTGTGGCACAGCAAACCTGTCCCACACTAGAGGGTCTAAGACAGCAAGCTGTCAAACAGGCTAATGGGGATGTCAGTGACTCTCATAGAGTTTACTGAGAGGACAACCTCTTGTACACTGAAGCAAGGGATCCTAAACCTGGAACTGCCAGGAGGTTAGTGATTCCTCAGGAGTACAGAAAGTTCCTCCTAACTCTAGCCCACGACATTCCCCTAGCTGGACATCTGGGACAAATGAAAACTTGGGACAGGCTTGTTCCCTTGTTTCATTGGCCTAGAATGTCTGAGGACACAAAAGAATTTTGTAAGTCCTGTGAAACCTGTCAAGCCAGTGGCAAGACAGGTGGCACTCCAAAGGCACCCCTTATTCCACTGCCTGTGGTTGGGGTTCCCTTTGAAAGGGTAGGGGTTGACATAGTTGCCCCCCTTGACCCTCCTACTGCTTCAGGCAATAGGTTTATCTTAGTGGTAGTGGACCATGCCACAAGATATCCTGAAGCAATTCCTTTAAGGACCACTACAGCACCTGCAGTGGCAAAGGCCCTCCTGGGAATGTTTTCTAGGGTGGGCTTCCCAAAGGAAGTAGTATCAGACAGGGGAAGCAATTTCATGTCTGCATACTTAAAGGCCATGTGGAAAGAGTGTGGTGTGACTTACAAGTTCACTACACCCTATCATCCACAAACAAATGGACTGGAGGAGAGATTTAACAAAACTCTCAAAGCCATGATTATGGGTCTCCCTGAAAAACTCCGCAGGAGATGGGATATCCTGTTACCATGTCTCCTTTTTGCCTACAGGGAGGTACCCCAGAAAGGAGTGGGCTTCAGCCCCTTTGAACTCCTCTTTGGACACCCTTTTAGGGGTCCACTAACACTTGTCAAGGAGGGTTGGGAACAACCTTTAAAAGCTCCAAAGCAATATATTGTGGATTATGTTCTTGGCCTCAGATCAAGGATGGCTGAGTATATGAACAAGGCCAGTAAAAACCTTCAGGCCAGCCAAGAGCTCCAGAAGCAATGGCATGACCAGAAGGCTGTTTTGGTTCAGTACCAACCAGGATAGAAAGTGTGGGTCTTGGAGCCTGTGGCCCCAAGGGCACTCCAAGATAAATGGAGTGGACCCCACACAATTGTTGAGAAAAAGGGTGAAGTCACCTACTTGGTTGACTTAGGCACTGCCAGGAGTCCCCTTAGGGTGTTCCATGTCAATCGCCTGAAACCCTACTATGACAGGGCTGATCTCACCCTGCTCACGGCAACTGATGAGGGACAGGAAGAAGACAGTGATCCTCTACCTGATCTCTTCTCTTCCACAGAACAAGATGCTCTAGTGGAAGGTGTAGTTTTGGCTGATTGTCTTACTGCTGAGCAGAAAGACCATTGCATAAATCTCCTGGGTCAGTTTTCTGAACTCTTTTCTACTGTGCCAGGTACCACTTCTTGGTGTGAGCACACTATAGATACTGGAGACAGCTTGCCTGTCAAAAGTAAGATCTATAGGCAGCCTGACCATGTCAGAGACTGCATAAAGCAAGAGGTGCAGAAAATGTTAGAACTGTGAGTGGTTGAGCACTCTGAAAGTCCATGGGCTTTTCCTGTGGTACTTGTACCAAAACCTCATTCCAAAGATGGAAAGAAAGAAATGCGGTTTTGTGTTGATTACAGAGGTCTCAACCAGGTAACCAAAACTGATGCTCACCCTATACCCAGGGCAGATGAGCTCATAGATACACTGGCATCTGCCAAGTATCTAAGCACTTTTGATTTGACTGCAGGGTATTGGCAGATCGAATTATCAGAAGATGCTAAACCTAAAACTGCATTTTCAACCATTGGAGGCCATTACCAATTCACAGTAATGCCTTTTGGATTGAAAAATGCACCTGCCACTTTTCAGAGGTTGGTGAACACAGTCCTGCAAGGGCTGGAAGCTTTTAGTGCAGCATATCTGGACAATATAGCTGTCTTTAGCTCCAGTTGGGATGATCACCTGGTCCACCTATGGAAAGTTTTAGAGGCCCTGCAAAAGGCAGGCCTCACTATCAAGGCTTCAAAGTGCCAGATAGGGCAGGGGAAGGTGGTTTATCTGGGACACCTTGTTGGTGGGGAACAGATTGCACCACTTCAGGGGAAAATCCAAACTATTATAGATTGGGTTCCCCCTACTACTCAAACTCAAGTGAGAGCCTTCCTAGGCCTCACTGGGTATTACAGGAGGTTCATTAAGAACTATGGCTCCATTGCAGCCCCTCTTAATGACCTCACATCCAAAAAGATGCCTAAAAAGGTATTGTGGACAGCTAGCTGTCAGAAAGCTTTTGAGGAGCTGAAGCAGGCCATGTGCTCTGCACCTGTCCTGAAAAGCCCTTGTTACTCTAAAAAATTCTATGTCCAAACTGATGCATCTGAATTAGGAGTAGGGGCAGTCCTATCACAACTTAATTCTGAGGGCCAGGATCAACCTGTTGCTTTTATTAGTAGGAGGTTGACCCCTAGAGAAAAGCGTTGGTCTGCCATTGAGAGGGAGGCCTTTGCTGTGGTCTGGGCACTGAAGAAGTTGAGGCCATACCTGTTTGGCACTCACTTCATTGTTCAGACAGACCACAAACCTCTACTTTGGCTAAAACAAATGAAAGGTGAAAATCCTAAATTGTTGAGGTGGTCCATATCCCTACAGGGAATGGACTATACAGTGGAACATAGACCTGGGAGTAGCCACTCCAATGCAGATGGACTCTCCAGATATTTCCACTTAGACAATGAAGACTCATCAGGTCATGGCTAGTCTTATTGTCCTTCGTTTGGGGGGGGGGTTGTGTAGGAAAGTACCATCTTGCCTGGCATGTTACCCCCATTTTTCACTGTATATATGTTGTTTTAGTTGTATGTGTCACTGGGACCCTGCCAGCCAGGGCCCCAGTGCTCATAAGTGTGCCTGAATGTGTTACCTGTGTTATGACTAACTGTCTCACTGAGGCTCTGCTAATCAGAACCTCAGTGGTTATGCTCTCTCATTTCTTTCAAATTGTCACTAACAGGCTAGTGACCAATTTAGCCAATTTATATTGGCTTACTGGAACCACCTTATAATTCCCTAGTAAATGGTACTAAGGTACCCAGGGTATTGGGGTTCCAGGAGATCCCTATGGGCTGCAGCATTTCTTTTGCCACCCATAAGGAGCTCTGGCAATTCTTACACAGGCCTGCCACTGTAGCCTGAGTGAAATAACGTCCACGTTATTTCACAGCCATTTTACACTGCACTTAAGTAACTTATAAGTCACCTATATGTCTAACCTTTACCTGGTAAAGGTTGGGTGCTAAGTTACTTAGTGTGAGGGCACCCTGGCACTAGCCAAGGTGCCCCCACATTGTTCAGGGCCAATTCCCCAGACTTTGTGAGTGCGGGGACACCATTACACGCGTGCACTACATATAGGTCACTACCTATATGTAGCTTCACAATGGTAACTCCGAATATGGCCATGTAATATGTCTATGATCATGGAATTGCCCCCTCTATACCATCCTGGCATAGTTGGCACAATCCCATGATCCCAGTGGTCTGTAGCACAGACCCTGGTACTGCCAAACTGCCTTTCCCGGGGTTTCACTGCAGCTGCTGCTGCCAACCCCTCAGACAGGCTTCTGCCCTCCTGGGGTCCAGCCAGGCCTGGCCCAGGATGGCAGAACAAAGGACTTCCTCTGAGAGAGGGTGTTACACCCTCTCCCTTTGGAAAATGGTGTGAAGGCAGGGGAGGAGTAGCCTCCCCCAGCCTCTGGAAATGCTTTCATGGGCACATTTGGTGCCCATTTCTGCATAAGCCAGTCTACACCGGTTCAGGGACCCCTTAGCCCTGCTCTGGCGTGAAACTGGACAAAGGAAAGGGGAGTGACCACTCCCCTGACCTGTACCTCCCCTGGGAGGTGCCCAGAGCTCCTCCAGTGTGCTCCAGACCTCTGCCATCTTGGAAACAGAGGTGCTGCTGGCACACTGGACTGCTCTGAGTGGCCAGTGCCACCAGGTGAAGTCAGAGACTCCTTCTGATAGGCTCCTTCAGGTGTTGCTTGCCTATCCTCTCTCCTAGGTAGCCAAACCCTCTTTTCTGGCTATTTAGGGTCTCTGTCTCTTGGGATTCCTTAGATAACGAATGCAAGAGCTCATCCGAGTTCCTCTGCATCTCTCTCTTCACCTTCTGCCAAGGAATCGACTGCTGACCGCGCTGGAAGCCTGCAAACCTGCAACATAGTATCAAAGTCGACTTCTGCAACTCTGTAACGCTGATCCAGCCGCCTTATCGACTGTTTTCCTGGTGGTGCATGCTGTGGGGGTAGTCTGCCTCCTCTCTGCACTAGAAGCTCCGAAGAAATCTCCTGTGGGTCGACGGAATCGTCCCCCTGCAACCGCAGGCACCAAAGAACTGCATCACCGGTACCTTGGGTCTCCTCTCAGCACAACGAGCGAGGTCCCTTGAATCCAGCAACTCTGTCCAAGTGACTCCCACAGCCCAGTGACTCTTCAGTCCAAGTTTGGTGGAGGTAAGTCCTTGCCTCCCCACGCCAGACTGCATTGTTGGAAACCACGACTTTTGCAGCTACTCCGGCCTCCGTGCACTTCCGGCGGAAATCCTTTGTGCACAGTCCAGCCTGGGTCCACGGCACTCTAACCTGTATTGCACGACCTCCTAAGTTGTTCTCCGGCGACGTGGGACTCCTTTGTGCGACTTCGGATGAGCACCGTTTCACGCATCCTCATAGTGCCTGTTTCTGGCACTTCTGCGGGTGTTGCCTGCTGCTGAGAGGGCTCCTTGTCTTGCTCGATGCCCCCTCTGTCCCCAGACGCAATTGGTGACATCCTGGTCCCTCCTGGGCCACAGCAGCATTCAAAAACCCTTACCACACGATTTGCAACTAGCAAGGCTTGTTGGTGGTCTTTCGGCGGGAAAACACTTCTGCACAACTCTCCACGGCGTGAGGGATCCGTCCTCCAAAGGGGAAGTCTCTAGCCCTTGTCGTTCTTGCAGAAACCTACGCTTCTACTGTCCAGTAGCAGCATCTTTGCACCCACAGCTGGCATTTCCTGGGCATCTGCCCATCTCCGACTTGCTTGTGACTTTTGGACTTGGTCCCCTTGTTCCACAGGTACCCTCGACTGGAAATCCATCGTTGTTGCATTGCTGGTTTGTGTCTTTCCTGCAGAATTACCCTATCACGACTTCTATGTCCTTTGGGGAACTTTAGTGCACTTTGCACTCACTTTTCAGGGTCTTGGGGTGGGCTATTTTTCTAACCCTTACTATTTTCCAATAGTCCCAGCGACCCTCTACAAGGTCACATAGGTTTGGGGTCCATTCGTGGTTCGCATTCCAACTTTGGAGTATATGGTTTGTGTTGCCCCTATCCCTATGTGTCGCCATTGCATCCTATTGTAACTATACATTGTTTGCACTGTTTTCTAAAACTATTACTGCATATTTTGGTATTGTGTACATATATCTTGTGTATATTTGCTATCCTCATACTGAGGGTACTCACTGAGATACTTTTGGCATATTGTCATAAAAATAAAGTACCTTTATTTTTAGTATATCTGTGTATTGTGTTTTCTTATGATATTGTGCATATGACACTAGTGGTACTGTAGGAGCTTCACTTGTCTCCTAGTTCAGCCTAAGCTGCTCTGCTAAGCTACCATTATCTATCAGCCTATGCTGCTAGACACCCTATACACTAATAAGGGATAACTGGGCCTGGTGCAAGGTGCAAGTACCCCTTGGTACTCACTACAAGCCAGTCCAGCCTCCTACAGACAGCCATTGGGCTAGCCCAGTGGTCCTAATCCCAAAACCTCACTTCCAGAATGGGAAGAAAGAAATTAGGTTTTATAATGACTATAGAGTGCTCAACACTTACATAAACAGATGCTCAACCTATCCCTAGGGAAGGTGCGCTAATAGATACACTGGCATCTGCCAAATATCTGAGCACATTTGATCTGACTGCTGGATATTGGCAGATTAAGTTATTAAATGATGCCAATCCTAAAACAGCATTTTCAACCATTGGAGGGCATTATCAGTTTACAGTGATGCCCTTTGGATTGCAAAATCCACCTGTCACATTTCAGAGGCTGGTTTAATACAGTCCTCCGAGGATTGGAAGCATATAGTACAGCTTGATGATATAGCTGTCTTTATCTCCACTTGAGAGGATCACGTGGTCCACCTGTGGAATGTTTTGGAGGCTCTGCAGAAAGCAGGCCTCACTATCAAGCCCTCTACGTGCCAGATAGGACAGTGGAAGGTTGTATAGCTGGGCCACCTGGTAGGTTGAGGCCAGATTCAACCACTGCAGGGGGAGATTCAAACCATTTTTGATTGGACTCCCCCTACTACTCAGACTCAGGTGAGAGCCTTTTTAGGCCTCACTGGATAGTAAAGGAGGTTCATTAAGAACTATGGCTCCATTGTAGCCCATCTTAATGACCTCACCTCAAAGAGAATGCCCACAAAAGGTTTATGGACAGCAAGCTGTCAAAAAGCTTTTGAAGATCTCAAACAGGCTATGTGCTCTGCACCTATTTTAAGAAGCCCTGATTGTACTCCAAGCAGTTCATAGTTCAGACAGATGCTTCTGAGGTAGGGGTTGGGGAAGTTTTGTCACAACTTAATACAAAGGGCCAGGACCAACCTGTAGCTTTTATAAGCAGAAGGTTGACCCCAGGGAAAAGCATTGGTCAGCCATAGAAAGGGAGGCCTTTGTTGTGGTTTGGGCTTTGAAGGAGCTGAGGCCATACTTGTTTGGTACTCACTTTCTTGTTCATACAGACCACAAGCTCCTTCTATGGTTAAAGCAGATGAA
This sequence comes from Pleurodeles waltl, assembly GCF_031143425.1. NCBI lineage: Eukaryota > Metazoa > Chordata > Amphibia > Caudata > Salamandridae > Pleurodeles > Pleurodeles waltl. The sequence continues at coordinate 202,146,238 of NC_090441.1, read as the reverse complement.
AGGCGAAAATCCCAAACTGATGAGGTGATCCATTACCCTACAGGGAATGGACTATACAGTGGAACATTGACCTGGGAGTAACCACTCCAACGCAGATGGACTCCCCATATGTTTCCACTTAGACAATGAAGACTCATTTGGGCAACATTAGCCTTATTGCTCTTCATTTGGGGGGGAGGGGTGTAGGAAAATACCCTCTTTTTGGCATAGTTACCCTTATTTCTTTGCCTTTTGTCATTGTGTTTGACTTTGTTCACTGGGATCCTGCTAACCAGGACCCCAGTGACTGTGCTCTCTACCTTTACATTTGGTTGCCTAGACCACACATGCCACACATTTGGCATACTGCTGCCCGCTTGTCAGTCCCTAGTATATGGTACCCAGGTACCCAAGGCATTGGGGCACCAGGGGTTCCTCATGGCCTGCAGCATGTATTATGCCACCCACGGGGAGGCCATGCAAAGTCTATATGAAGGCCTTCCATTGCAGACTGCGTGAAAGGGTGCATGCAACCTTATCACTACAGGTCACTGCACCAGGTCACTTTAAGTCACCCCTGTGTGTAAGTACCTGTGTGTGAGGGCACCCCTGCATGAGCATGTTGTGTAGCCGTTTTAGCTATAGCCTCATACACAGTATTTTAGCAAACTAGGCCTGCCATTGTGCACTTTAACCTAGATATGTTTTTATTCTAGCTTCGTTATATTATTTTATTGATAGCCACATTTGCGGTCTTGTTTTATTTTCTCTATCTAGTTACACCTCGCCTAGGTCAGCACTGCGTTCTTAAATAAAGACATTTCTTTCACTCTGTGCTTTCTCAAGGCTGCATTGAGATAGGTTGCCAGCAAAAGTGGTACGCTTTGTCTCCACTGTTCACAGAAACATACGCACTCTTACGTGGGGATCCTTTCTTGGAACATCAGCTGTTTTATGATAAAACACTACTTTGACCCATGTACGTTAGAGGGAGATTCCTGCCAAACAGGAAGAGATTCTGTTTTGGTTAGCTCAAAAAATAAATGCACTGGAAGCGGTATTTCCCCATACGGGACCTCAGGATAAACAGTGAATATTAGCTGTGTGCTTGACAGTTGGAATAGTTCCCACAGTAGATAACTGCAATACTTGGGGCCCGATATTTGCCACGCTCTATACTGCTCATTATTCTAATGAGACTACTGGATTTTGAGCGGCAGAATCGCCCGCGGTGTGGGAGACTAAGTCAAACCCACTGCGGGTGACACCTGTCGCCCCAATCCGGGTTTTGCTTCGGCTACCTAGCAGTGCCTCATCTCCATCAAAGGATGGTGATGATTGGGTAGCCGAACGCATGACATACTTGGCTTCTCAGGGAAGTTGTGGTCACTCAAGTCTCATCCGGTTCTCTCACTTACAATTCAGTCTCATATATGAATGACAAACAGAAGCAGTATATGTTTCAATAATGAGTTTAATAAAACAACTGCATCTTAGATAGCAAAGCGTGAGCTGCAATAACCAGGACGACACAACATGACAGTATTAAAATTGTGACGAGAAGAGTGAAGCATAAGAACAACGCTATCATATTGTCACTATTTTCGATAGACTAATCCCTACCTAGGCTAGGGTAGAGCACAGCATGTTAAGCTCTAATCCTACCCTTCAGGTTCCCCAGGAAAGACATCAACCCCCATACCTGAGCAAAGGCCTGCGATCTGCGTTAGCATCTATAGTGAAGCATTGGGCAATCAGCATACAATCGTGGATCTCTGGCTGGAATCTCCCTCTAACGGGTAAGGGACATGGAAGTGTTTTTATAATAACACAGCTGATATTCTGAGAAAGTGTCCCTATGTAAGGATGTGAATTTCTACGAATATTGAAGACTAAACTTCTACCACGTTTACCGGCAATGTACCGTGCTGTAGCCTTGGAAGAAGCACAGAGTGATCAAGAATGTCTTGTTTGAGAACAGAGTGCTGGCCTAGGCAAAAACAGTTAGATTGACGAAAATAAAACAAGACCGTAAAAATTGTTATTGTAACAATAATAAGACAAAGCTGAATAAAATATATCTAAGTTAAAGTGCACAGCAGCCTAGTGTGTTAAAGTAACGTGCATGGAGCTATAACTAAAATGGCTACACAACAATACTACTGCACACAGTACGCCAACACTTGCTGTAGGAGGCAGGCCTGGCATACAGTGGATACCTGATGGTACTTACACCTTGTGCCAGGTCCAGTTGTCCCTTATTAGTAGATTAGTAGTGTTCTAGCAGCTTAGGCCAATAGAGGTAGCTATACCAGAGCAGCTTAGGCTGTTCTAAGAGACATGCAAAGCTCCTACTATACCTCTTATATCATATAGCACTATATCATAAGAAACACAATGCTCAGAGTTACTAAAAATAAAGGTACTTTATTTTAGTGACAATATGCCAAATGTATCCCAGAAGATATACTCCCTTAGGAGGTAAGTAAAATACACAAAATATACACACAAACCAAAATCAGGTAAGTAAACAGTTAGAAAAGTAGTGCAAACACTGTAGAACACAATAGAATGCAATAGGACACAAAAGGCCTCGAGGCAACACAAACCATATTCTCCAAAAGTGGAATGCGAACCACGAATGGACCCTAGGCCTAGTGTAGTGTGCAGAGGGTCGCTGGGAGTGTAAGAAAACACTAAGGGTGTCCAAGATACCCCACCCCAAGACCCTGAAAAGTAGGAGTAAAGTTACCCTACTACCCCAGAAAGACAGTAAAGTCAAGATAGGGGATTCTGCAAAAGCAACAACTGACTGCAAAGCACTGAAGATAGATTCCTGGACCTGAGGACCTGAAAAGGAAGGGGACCAAGTCCAAGAGTCACGCAAGTGTCCAGGGGGGACAGGAGCCCACTAAACCCCGGATGAAGGTGCAAAAGGGCTGCTAGCTGCAAGAGTCGCTGTTGAAGATAATGGGTGCTGCCCGGACCCAGGAAAGACCAGGAGGTCTCCCCTTGGAGGATGAGAAAGAGGGGGTGCTCAGCAACAGAGAGAGCCCATGCAGAAGCAGGCAGCACCCGCAGAAGCACTTGAACAGGCATTCAAGAAATCTGAGCACGGCGGCTGTCTCAACACAACAAAAGAGAGTCCCACAAGGCCGGTGGTCAACTCAGCGAGTTGAACAATGCAGGACGGAGTGCTGGGGACCTGGGCTGTGCTGTGCACAAAGGAATCCTTGCAAAAGTGCACAGAAGCCCTAGCAGCGTCAGATCACGCAGTACACAGGATTACTGTCTGGCGTGGGGAGGGAAGGGCTTACCTCCACCAAATTTGGAGAGAAGGACCACAGGACTGTCGGGGTCACTTGGATCCAGCTCCTGTATTCCAGGGACCACGCTCGTCAAGATGAGAGGGGACCCAGAGGACTGGTGATGCAGAAGTTTGGTGCCTGCGTTAGCAGGGGGAAGATTCCGTCGACCCACAGGAGATTTCTTCTTGGCTTCCAATGCAGGGTGAAGGCAGACAGCTCTCAGAGCATGTACCACCAGGAAACAGTCGACAAAGCCGGCAGGATTGGGTGCTACAATGTTGCTGGTAGTTGTCTTGCTACTTTGTTAAGGTTTTGCAGGCATCGTGGAGCAGTGAACGGCCAATCCTTGGCAGAAGTTGAAGAGAGAGATTGCAGAGGAACTCTGGTGAGCTCTTGCATTCGTTATCTGAAGAGGAACCCACAGGAGAGACCTTAAATAGCACTCAGAGGAGGATTGGCTACCTAACCAGGTAAGAGCCTATCAGGAGGGGTCTCTGACGTCACCGGCTGGCCCCCATTGTGCCCTCACACCTCTGCATTCAAGATGGCAGAGGTCTAGGACACACTGGAGGAGCTCCTGGGGTGGTGATGAACAGGGGAGTGGTCACTCCCCTTTCCTTTGTCCAGTTTCGCGCCAGAGCAGGAGCTGGGGGAGCCCTGAACCAGTGTAAACCGGTTTATGCAAGGAGGGCACCATCTGTGCCCTTCAAAGCATTCCCAGAGGCCAGGAGAGGCTACCCCTCTCAGGCCCTTAACACCTATTTCCAACGGGAGAGGGTGTAACACCCTCTCTCAGAGGAAATCCTTTGTTCTGCCTTCCTGGGGCTGGGCTGCCCAGACCCCAGGAGGGCAGAGACCTGTCTGAGGGTTGGCAGCAGCGGTAGCTGCAGAGAAAACCCCAGAGAGGTAGTTTGGCAGTACCCGGGGTCCATGCTGGAGCCCCGGGGATGCATGGGATTGGCACCCCAATACCAGATTTGGCTTGGGTGGACAATTCCATGATCTTAGACATGTTACATGGCCATGTTCGGAGTTACCATTGTGAAGCTACATATAGGTATTGACCTATATGTAGTGCACGCGTGTAATGGTGTCCCCGCACTCACAAAGTCCAGGGAAATTGCCCTGAACAATGTGGGGGCACCTTGGCTAGTGCCAAGGTGCCCTCACACTTAGTAACTTTGCACCTAACCTTCACTAGGTGAGTGTTATACATGTAGGTGACTTATAAGTTACTTATGTGCAGTGTAAAATGGCTGTGAAATAACGTGGACGTTATTTCACTCAGGCTGCAGTGGCAGTTCTGTGTAAGAATTGTCTGAGCTCCCTATGGGTGGCAAAAGAACTGCTGCAGCCCATAGGGATCTCCTGGAACCCCAATACCCTGGGTACCTAGGTACCATATACTAGGGAATTATAAGGGTGTTCCAGTGTGCCAATCAGAATTGGTAAAAATGGTCACTAGCCTGCAGTGACATTTTTAAAAGTAGAGAGAGCATAAACACCGAGGTTCTGGTTAGCAGAGCCTCAGTGATACAGGTAGGCACTACACAGGGAACACATATAAGCCACAAACTGTGAGCACTGGGGTCCTGGCTACAGGATCCCAGTGACACAGGGAAAAACAAACTGCCCCACAAGTAAAAATGGGGGTAGCATGCCAGGCAAGATGGTACTTTCCTACACTTGCCAATCTAACGGAGGTGTTAGAGCTGATTCCAGATGAATACGGGGCTGCTCCGTCCCTGAATTTGGGGATGCAGCTCATGGGCAATTTTGCCACGGTATCTTCAATCATGTTAAGCAACCTTATAGGGGAAGCAGTTGCACTAGCAGTGCGGATGCGGCTGCGGGATGTTCCTCCACAGAATCAAGAACATGAGCTGCCAAAGATTATCGTGGAGACCTACTCTAGTATTGGTCGAGATAGTCTGGGGGCCGGACCCACGAAACCACAGTTTCAGGGTAAAACTACGAAAGATTCTACCACTCAAGCACCTGAGGGTTCTAAAAAACGCTGGGATAAAAAACAACAAACACCTAAAAAGGAAAGGGGAGAATCTCCGCATAAGGAGAACCCTCAGAATAGATATAATCTCAGAAATAGAGATGATATAAAAACGCCTGATAGTTATCAAAATACTGATACACGCCAATCTCGTTCCTTTCAGGACTCACCAGAAAAACGCAGTGAGAAAGGTGGGCGGTCAGAGCGAAGAACAGAGTACGTGAAACCGAGACAGTAATCACAACACTCTACAAATGTTTTATTTAAAAAAAGAAAAGAAACTTCCCCAACACAAGACTCAATATAAAAAGACAAAATGGCAGCAGTTGCGATTCATCATGTGTGAGAAAGTAGCCTCTTTCTAGCCTTGTTACCCCCACTTTTGGCCTGTTTGTGAGTATATGTCAGGGAGTTTTACTGTCTCACTGGGATCCTGCTAGCCAGGGCCCAGTGCTCATAGTGAAAAACCTATGTTGTCAGTATGTTTGTTATGTGTCACTGGGACCCTGCTAGCCAGGACCCCAGTGCTCATACGTTTGTAGCCTATATGTATGTGTTCCCAGTGTGATGCCTAACTGTCTCACTGAGGCTCTGCTAACCAGAACCTCAGTGGTTATGCTCTCTCTGCTTTCCAAATTGTCACTAACAGGCTAGTGACCAATTTCACCAATTCACATTGGCATACTGGAACACCCTTATAATTCCCTAGTATATGCTACTGAGGTACCCAGGGTATTGGGGTTCCAGGAGATCCCTATGGGCTGCAGCATTTCTTTTGCCACCCATAGGGAGCTCTGACAATTCTTACACAGGCCGGCCACTGCAGCCTGTGTGAAATAACGTCCACGTTATTTCACAGCCATTTACCACTGCACTTAAGTAACTTATAAGTCACCTATATGTCTAACCTTCACCTGGTGAAGGTTGGGTGCTAAGTTACTTAGTGTGTGGGCACCCTGGCACTAGCCAAGGTGCCCCCACATCGTTCAGGGCAAATTCCCCGGACTTTGTGAGTGTGGGCACACCATTACACGCGTGCACTATACATAGGTCACTACCTATGTATAGCTAGACAATGGTAACTCCGAACATGGCCATGTAACATGTCTAAGATCATGGAATTGTCACCCCAATGCCATTCTGGCATTGGGGAGACAATTCCATGATCCCCCGAGTCTCTAGCACAGAACCGGGTACTGCCAAACTGCCTTTCCCGGGGTTTCACTGCAGCTGCTGCTGCTGCCAACCCCTCAGACAGGTTTCTGCCCTCCTGGGGTCCAGCCAGGCCTGGCCCAGAAAGGCAGAACAAAGGACTTCCTCAGAGAGAGGGTGTTACACCCTCTCCCTTTGGAAAAAGGTGTCAGGGCTGGGGAGGAGTAGCCTCCCCCAGCCTCTGGAAATGCTTTGATGGGCACAGATGGTGCCCATCTCTGCATAAGCCAGTCTACACCGGTTCAGGGATCCCCCAGCCCTGCTCTGGCACGAAACTGGACAAAGGAAAGGGGAGTGACCACTCCCCTGACCTGCACCTCCCAGGGGAGGTGCCCAGAGCTCCTCCAGGGTGCTCCAGACCTCTGCCATCTTGGAAACAGAGGTGCTGCTGGCACACTGGACTGCTCTGAGTGGCCAGTGCCAGCAGGTGACGTCAGAGACTCTTTCTGATAGGCTCTTACCTGTGTTGCTATCCTATCCTCCCTCCTAGGTAGCCAAAGCTCCTTTTCTGGCTATTTAGAGTCTCTGCTTTGGGGAATTCTTTAGATAACGAATGCAAGTGCTCATCAGAGTTCCTCTGCATCTCTCTCTTCACCTTCTGCCAAAGAATCGACTGCTGACTGCCCAGGATGCCTGCAAAACCGCAACAAAGTAGCAACGACGACTACTGCAACCTTGTATCGCTGATCCTACCGCCTTCGCGACTGTTTCCTGGTGGTGCATGCTCTGGGGGTAGCCTGCCTCCTCTCTGCACCAGGAGCTCTGAAGAAATCTCCCGTGGGACGACGGAATCCTCCCCCTGCAACCACAGGCAACAAAAGACTGCATCACCGGTCCTCTGGGTCCCCTCTCAGTACAACAAGCGTGGTCCCTGGAACTCAGCAACTCTGTCCAGGTGACTCCCACAGTCCAGTGACTCTTCAGTCCAAGTTTGGTGGAGGTAAGTCCTTGCCTCCCCATGCTAGACTGCATTGCTGGGTACCGCGTGATTTGCAGCTGCTCCGGCTCCTGTGCACTCTTCCAGGATTTCCTTCGTGCACAGCCAAGCCTGGTTCCCCGACACTCTAACCTGCAGTGCACAACCTCCTGAGTTGTCCTCCGGCGTCGTGAGACTCCCTTTTGTGTCTTTGGATGAGCTCCGGTTCACTCCTCTTGCAAGTGCTTGTTCCGGTACTTCTGCGGGTGCTGCCTGCTTCTGTGAGGGCTCCCTGACTTGCTGGGCGCCCCCTCTGTCTCCTCACGCAAGTGGTGACATCCTGGTCCCTCCTGGGCCACAGCAGCATCCAAAAACCCTAACCACAACCCTTGTAGCTAGCAAGGCTTGTTTGCGGTCTTTCTGCGTGGGAACACGTCTGCAAGCTTCTACACGACGTGGGACACCCATCCTCCAAAGGGGAAGTTCCTAGTTCTCTTCGTTCTTGCAGAATCCACAGCTTCTACCATCCGGTGACAGCTTATTTGCACCCTCAGCTGGCATTTCCTGAGCATCGGCCCACTCTCGACTTTGTCGCGACTCTTGGACTTGGTCCCCTTGTTCCACAGGTACTCTCGTCCGGAAATCCACTTTGGTTGCTTTGCTGGTGTTGGTCTTCCTTGCAGAATTCCCCTATCACGACTTCTGTGCTCCCCGGTGGAATATAGGTGCACTTCACACCTACTTTTCAGGGTCTTGGGGTGGGCTATTTTTCTAACCCTCACTGTTTTCTTATAGTCCCAGCGACCCTCTACAAGCTCACATAGGTTTGGGGTCCATTCGTCATTCGCATTCCACTTTTGGAGTATATGGTTTGTGTTGCCCCTATACCTATGTGCTCCTATTGCAATCTACTGTAACTTTACATTTCTTGCATTACTTCCTTTTGTTATTACTGCATATTTTTGGTATTGTGTACATATATCTTGTGTATATTTGGTATCCTCATACTGAGGGTACTCACTGAGATACTTTTGCCATATTGTCATAAAAATAAAGTACCTTTATTTTTAGTATATCTGTGTATTGTGTTTTCTTATGATATTGTGCATATGACACCAGTGGTATAGTAGGAGCTTTGCATGTCTCCTGGTTCAGCCTAAGCTGCTCTGCTATAGCTACCTTCTATCAGCCTAAGCTGCTACAAACACCTCTTCTACACTAATAAGGGATAACTGGACCTGGTACAGAGTGTAATTACCAATTGGTACCCACTACAAGCCAGGCCAGCCTCCTACATCATGCCACTCAATAAGAGAGCTCTATTGAAGAACAAGAAGTGGGCACTAGCTCTACTAAACAGCGCAGCAGAGGTCACAATAGTTTGCCGGAATCTTCAAGCGCATCTGGAGGTGAAAGCAACTGATGACTTCTTACAAGTTGAAACTGCGGACATGCGTGTCTCCACGCCTGACAGGATGTACAAAGTAACGTTACAGTTAGAAGGAGACATTGAACGCACAATAGACGCAGTCTTTTGGGACCACGTCGTAAACATATTTGATATTCTACTGGCCGAAAGGGACTGGCCACCTGAATGTATCTGTACTTGCCCATACGGGGAAGAAGTTATCAAACCTTCTTTCTCGCCCCTTGTTCCTGATGAGCTCCCAGAGTTCTACACCATTGATTGGGCATTGGCGCAGGCATCCGTGTTATATCAGAACCACGTAGGGTGGGATAAATATTCCCACTATCATTTAATTCCAATTAAGAATCAACCCCAACCTCAACCACAGTATCCAATAAAACATGATGCTAAAGCACCCATGAGGGAAAACCTCACACAACTAGAATACCAGGGCGTAATAGAACCCTGTGTCTCACCAATGAATAATCCTTTATTCCCAGTAGCTAAACCGGACAATTCGTATATGATAGTCTTAGACTACAGACACTTAAACAGTCATACACACACATTTGCTATACAAAACTCTCATAGCAAAGCATTAATGAACAACATTAGTGTGCAAAAAATACAAAACACTTGATATTTCCCACGGTTTCTTCTGCAAAAATATGGCACCTGAAAATAGAGACCTAACAAGTTTCAGCGCACAAGGCTCTCAGAATAAATTCTGTTGTTTACCACAGGGGTACAAGAACACTCCAGGACTGTTCGCAGCTCGTGTGACTTCAATATTGCACGACATTGACCCAGAAGCATTGTCCTATGTAGATGATTTCTATCTTACGGAAGATGAATTACTGCAGCATCTAATACGGGTAGCCCGCATTGTTGTAGGATTTGCCAAATTCGGCTATAAATTCAAGAAAACAAAAATAGCCTTCCTTTGCGTCCTGCTTCTGGGATACGAATTATCAAGTGAAAAAAAGAGCCTAGCACCACAATTCTTCGAAAAATGTGCAGTTACAACTTCCAAATACCATTAAAAAACTCCAATCCCTATTGGGTTTCCTAAATTTTGACAGAATTTACATTCCAGATTATGCATCACGCATAAAGCCCTTATATGACTTAATATGTCCTGACTTTTCCAGTAAATTCTGGACAGTTGAACACACGCATTCTCAGAGCTTTGCACACAGACATGCTTGCAGCACAACACCCTCACACAAGGGACATTAAAAACATCTGGCCATCAGAGTAATAGCTGGTGCCATTGGTTTCACCAATGTGACATTCAATGTGGGTGAGACCATCCCGATAGCATACAAATCACATTTGTATACTCAGCAGAACAATGCTTTGCACCCATCGAGAAAATCCTCACTGCTGTTCAGATGGCTGTCATTAAAGAAATACCACTAGCCCAGGGGAAACACATTATTATTGTATCTCCAATCCCAGCCCTCGAGGCTGTTACCAAAGCCAGCGTTCCAAACGCTAAAGCGCTACAACCACGTTCGATCCAATGGGCAATGTCTCAGACAGCCACTGATGTTGACTATATCTTCGACCCAAAGTTACAAACTCAAGAATTTTTGCAATATGAACTAGAATACCCAGTTCCGGCAAATACATTGCCTATTGATCAGTATCAAAGAGTCATGTACATTGATGGCTCAGCACAACCTACAATTGGCACAAAGCATCAATACTCCTCTGCTTGTCGTAAGTGGCTATATGAAAGGTAGTAAATTCTATCCACAAAATAATCTCACGCAAACCCTAGGGGATTGACTGCACAAATAGTAGCACTAAAGGGTCTGGTGATGGCACTGGAACATACAGATCCTGACCATCTAACACTGATTGTCTGTGAATCGTACTACTGTGTCCAGTCCTTCAATGAATATCTGCTTTACTGGCTCCAGAATGGGTTCAGAGATTCTAAAGGTAACACCATCAAACATACACTACTGTGGGGGAAAGTAGCGGATCTGAAGGAACCGCTACCAAATGTCCATGTTGCACATGCACTTGGACACCAGCGCGTTGGAATACACGTTGCTGGAAATACACTGGATGATGAAGCAGTGGCTACGCCTTCTGTTGCTGTAGAAAGCCGTTCTAGAATGAAACCGGATGATGGCATATGGGCTGCCGTGAAAGCCACGGCTGAAGGCACGCCTTTACCAAAAGCATTGCCTGCTAAACATTCCTACCAGATGGGAGGCTTCCTAGACACAGACATAAAAATACCAGGCATGGGAGTTTGAGTAATTCCCAATAAAGACCTAAAACCAGAGTTGATTAAAGCAGTGCATGAGGGGGTTGCCTCTACCCATGTTGGTGTGGCGGCTACAATATCATTATTGCAAGCACGTTATTGGTGGGCAGGTCTATACAAACAGACCAAGCAGTATGTCCTTTGTTGTGACATCTGCCAACAAATAAAGGGGTCCACCGTCAAACGCCCACCGCAGACACCCCTCCTAATTTCTAACAAACCATTACAATGTGTGTACTTGGACTATTGTGGTCCCCTAACACTGGACAGTGCTTACAAATGCATTGTGCCCACATCGCTTGGCTGACGCTCGGACTGTTATTAAAGATTTCCAGGTCTTGATCAGCACATATGCAGTTGCGGCTTTCCACTCGGACCAGGGTCCTGCTTTCGTCTCAAGGGCTTTCAGGGACGCCATGGCTTCTTAGGGGTCCAACTCTATTACTCGTCTTCATTTCATCCAGAGGGAAATAGTGTTGTGGAGCGACAAAATGGAGATTTAAAGCAGCCAGAGTATTAGGTATGGGTCGTAGTCGGTTTAATCACCTGTATGGAGTCCAGAGAGCACGTAATAATCTGTCTAGAAGGTCCCTCGGGGGTCATACTTCATACGAGTGCCTGTTTGGAACTTGAATGTCGATCCAGATCTTGATGGTCCTGGCGTGGAGGTGGCAGAAACCTTTTGACATAAATGAACATGTCACTGTCTTGCAGGAATTACAACAGTTCCGTGACGACAACGCTTCTGCCAGTGCTGCCTCCGTAGGAATTAAGGATGTACCAATAACATTTACAGGCTGGATTCCAAAGTTTGGAGATCTAGGGCCAGATGTAGCAAAGGTTTTTCCCCATTCTATGTCTATGGGAAAAAGTGTTCGTACATATGGCCCCTAGTATGTGCAAAAGTTGTTGTGAAAAAGGAGTTTGGTCCTTCCTATCATGCACCAGTCCCAGTCCTGGGAATACACAGTACCAGAACTGTCATTCTACCACCGCTGCCTGCTTCTAAAGAGAACTGCTTTGTTTCCATTGACAATGTCAAGTTACACCATGTGGCCCATCCCGTACAGCAGAACAAGCGGAGCAGCCAGTAGGTCCCGAATCGCTTTCACTACTGGTCATGAGAAGCAACGCTGACACCTCTCTGAGCTTGGGGAGGGTGGGAAATGATCTTGCATTAGTTCCACTAACATCTATTACAACAAGTAATATAGAAATTGCTGATCGATTTGACTCGACTTCTACACAAACAGATGCTGTCATTTACAGTGAACCACCGTGGGATACCCCTACCAGCTCTCCTCCTTCAAATACAGCTCCAGTTTTTGCAAGAACTGCTTCTGGATACTTTGCCGACATCAATGACACCTTTTTGGATTAATTTGCCACTTCTACACCTGAACTGCCAAAAACACGTAAGCTGATAAATTGACTTAAAATAAATTACCTTATTTTCCCATCAAACTGTGGCTTTCCTTGACTGTATTATTTCTTCCTTTGGATTGGTTTTGTTATTACCTTCTTTCTACTAATGCATGGTCATAAGCTTCCTGAAAGATCTACAGTTGAACTGGTGGATGAGGTCCTAAAACCCCATTTCTCTTCTCACAAGATCTGCAGAGACTTGTCTCTCATGAACATTTCCTCTATACCAGTTCCTGATGGGATTGTTTGGGATAAAGTCACATTTGATATATACGGCCTGGCGGAGGTCATTCAAGTACCATATGTGTTTAAACCTTCTATGAATGATGTAATAATACCCAGAGTTGTTTCTGATGACTGGGGTGTAAAAACAGTTGATTCTATGATGACTGAATTGCAGTATTTTACTGTATTTGAAAGTGAGGATGTTTATCAATCCACAGAAAATTATGGAGATATGTACTGTTATAATTATTACGGACACCATTTCATTCTCAGAGCAAGCACCCCAAAAACTATCTTTAATTACAAACAATGGGAACATTGTCCAACTCCACTACAAGGAAGTTCTAAAACATATTCTGGAAAATGTACATATTTTTCTGGGCACAATGTTAAAAATGCTGAGTTGTGTTATTTAAAATTGCCATTTATGGAAAATGTACATATATTATTGACAGATACAAACTTCATTTATTAGATTCCTTTGTTTTCCAGTTAGCTAAAGAAGGCTGTGAATATTGTTTAAAGTTGATTGACTTAAAAAGTCTGTGGGGACAAAACATTGGTAAATAAGGCGAAAGGAAGCTTTACTTAGAGCATGCCTGATACCTGTTCAAATTATATTTTCAAATGAAACTGTACAACGGACAAGTTGTTTAGGCGTGGAAAGAATAAGGATTTGAATGCACCCAGTATTCCTGCCCCTGCAAAATTTTACAAATGGCAAAAGTATATAAATGCAACTGAAGATCAGCTTGATGAATAGGTCCAAAATGGCACGTTTAATGCCTCACTTTCACGTCCTGGTGGGTGGTTATTGTGGCCAGTAGATGCCAGTGGGTGTCATAAACATTTTGTAAACTCTGCAGGGAGTTTTAGAACTATGGCCCTCATTATAACCCTGGCAGTAAATGCCACCTACCGCCGTGCTGACGGCCGCCAACATACCGTATCCGTGGCGGAAATCCGCTATGGGTATTATGACCCACACTTAGAAATCCTCCAGACATCCACACAAGTCCGCCACACCAAAGGTCAGTGATAAACTGGCAGTGTCAAAACCCACACCATTATGCCAACAGGAATACGCCCTCACTATCACGACCCACGAATCAACGCAGCGGACGTTCAACTGCGGTAATCCATTGGGGTACACACACGCCAACAAAACACAACCACATTGGACAATCCAAAATACACACACCCGATACACATACAAACACCACACCCACACACTCACACCACTATAAAACACACACCCACATTACCCACAACCCCTTACAATGACATTTTTGAAAGAAGCAGAGAGACAGAAAAGCTTCCAGAGGCACACAACACCATCACTCATACACCATCCGCGCACCTCAAAGAGCACACCCCACCACATCACCCCACACATAACATCAACCATCACCTCACACATCACCCACACCACATCATGGCACCTCAAAGACACCCCAGGTTTTCTGAGGAGGAACTCAGGGTCATGGTGGAGGAAATCACCCGGGTAGAGCCACAGCTATTTGGATCACAGGTGCAGCCGACGTCCATTGAAAGGAAGATGGAGCTATGGCGGAGAATTGTCGACAGGATCAACGCAGTGGCACAGTATCCAAGAACACGGGATGACATCAGGAAGAGGTGGAACGACCTACGGGGAAGGTACGTTCCATGGTATCCAGACACCAGGTAGCCGTACAGAGGACTGGCGGTGGACCTCCTCCCCCACAACTAACAACATGGGAGGAGCAAGTCTTGGCGATCATCCATCCTGAAGGCCTCGCAGGAGTAGCAGGAGGACTGGACTCTGGTAAGTCAGATCTTTACTACTATATCCCCCCACCCTACCTGCATGCCTTCAGAAACGTTTACCACTACCTTACACCCATCACCCCAACACCTCACAGATACCCCACTATCACAACCCACACATCCCAATACCAAGCCCTGCATGCCACATCAATGCATGGACACCCATCACCAAAGCATGTCCAAGAGAGAGACTCACCCACCCCACACAATCACCACTCACACAAGGGCCAAGGCGATAATGCAAGCACAGTAATAGAGGGAAACACACCCATTGCACAAAATGGCACACACAGATACAATAACAATGCATTTACACCCCATCAGGTCCCCTACACAATGTCACCGGACGGAGGTGCCAGCCATATCCAGTCCCCGCACAGAAGAGGCCCACAGTGACGACAGCAGCTCTGCAAGCCTGGATCAAGATGACCAGCCCAGCCCATCAGGGACCTCTGGACAGTCGGTTCCCCTGCCACAGTGCCAAACCACGACTGAACCTCCCCCCTCAGGAAATACCACCACAGCACCCACCCAGCGGGCCCATGCCACTGTCACATGGACACGTCAATCAGCAGTGTGTCCACTACTAAGGGACCCCAGGCAAACCCACTAACACAGGACGATCAGGGATTTTCTTGGGTCTGTGGCACTGGGCACACGGTTCGGGGGACAGAGGCACATGACAACAGGGAAGCTGGGAGGACTGCTGTGCGACAGGGGGAGGATAGGCCCAGGGAACCAACCCTCCACGAGGCACTATCAAACATCATGGGAGTATACCACCATTCCCAGGAGACCATGGGCACGGTACTGGCCAAGGTTCAGGAGACCCAGCGGTTGCAGGAGGAACAGTACCTGGGGATCAGGGAGGATTTGAAGTCCATGAACACCACCCTGGTCACCATTGTAGGGGTGCTGGCAGACATGGCCAACACCATGAGGGAGACAGTGGCATACCACCGGGCCCCTGACACCAGCCCGAACGATGAACAGCCTTCCACGTCAACCAGCGCTATTGGACAGGAGGTCCCACCACAGGAACAACAGGCCACCAGCACCCCACCCCCTGCAGAAGGAGAACCACCCCACAAACGGTCCAGGCACAAGACAGAGAACATTGCCAAGACCCCCACCAGGAAATAAGACTCTCCTGATTGTCATCCTTCTGTCCCACTCTGTCACCCTGTCCACCTTGAACTGACATTGCTCCCCTTCCTCTGCCCCTTTGGACAATGCACCTGTGATACCAAGAGACTGGACTCTACCATGGATATTTCTCCACCATCACCCTAGCCCATTTCACATCCCCCTCTACTTATTAGCACTTAAACACCCTTGAATCACAAAACAATTTGGAGCCAGCCTGTACTTTCACAAATGTATTATTACAACCTCTTAGACAATTATCACTGTAAATGTTCATTTGCACATACCAAAGTATGACAGTTGTTGGGCAGCAGTAAACATAGCAGAAGGCAGAATGTGGTATCCAGATCTGTGAAAAGGAAAGCCAAAGTGAACTGTCAGGGTCCACACACCGAGGTAAAAAGGCTGACTTATACAATGTCATACAGTAGTCAGATATGAGATGAGCGGGGCCAGTCTCTTACCTGTGTCTCACTGGAAGTACTGCATGATGATGTTGTTTCGGTTGTCAATATCTTCTTCCTCTGCCTCCTTTTCCTCACTGTCCACAGGCTCAACAGCTGCCACAAGACCAACATCAGGGCCATCCTCCTGCAGAAAAGGCACCTGTCGTAGCAAAGCCAGGTTGTGCAACATACAGCATGCCACGATGATCTGGCACACCTTCTTCGGTGAGTAGTATAGGGAGCCACCTGTTAGATGGAGGCACCGGAATCTGGCCTTCAGGAGGCCGAAAGTCCGCTCAATAATCCTCCTAGTTCGCCCATGTGCCTCATTGTAGCATTCCTCTGCCCTTTTCCTGGCATTCCTCATTGGGGTCAGTAGCCATGAGAGGCTGGAGTAACCAGAGTCACCTGCAAATGTCAAGGGATATCTATTATACATACACCAACCCTTAGGGACTCCCCCACACCCAGACACCTATTCAAACTGTGTGGGGACCTTGGGCTCACCTATTAGCCACACCCAGTGCCTCTGGAGTTAGCCCATCACATAAGGGATGCTGTTATTCCTCAAAATGTAAGGGTCATGTACAGAGCCAGGATGCTTGGCATTCACATGAGAGACGTACTGGTCTGCCAAACACACCATCTGCACATTTATTGAATAGTAGCTTTTTCAATTTCTGTACACCTGTTCATTCCTGCGGGGGGACAAATGCCACATGTGTACCATCAATGGCACCAATGATGTTGGGGATATGTCCCAGGGCATAGAAGTCAGCTTTCACTGTGGCCAAATCCTCCACCTGGGAAAACGATGTAGCTGTGCATGTGTTTCAGCAGGGCAGATAACACTCTGGACAACATGTTAGTGAACATTGGCTTAGACATCCCTGATGCCATGGCCACTGTTGTTTGGAAGGAACCACTGGCCAGGAAATGGAGCACTGACAGGACCTGCATTAGAGGGGGAATACCTGTGGGATGGCGGATAGCTGACATCAGGTCTGGCTCCAATTGGGCCAACAGTTCTTGGATTGTGGCACAATCAAGTCTGTAGGTGATAGTGATGTGTCTGTCTTCCATTGTCGACAGGTCCACCAGGGGTCTGTACACCGGAGGATGACGCCATCTCATCATCTGCCTCAGCGGATGTGCCCTATGGAGGAGAATGGTGAGCAGAGGGTCACGTACACATAGGTTGCACAAGGGCTTTTGCACTAATGTGTAAGTTCACTCCCTTGATACCTGACCTTCAACAGGGGAGGACCTACACTGCTGTGACCTCAGTCTGGAAGCGACAATGTCTCGAGTGTCTGGGGAAAGGGCCCCTGCCTTCACTGTGGAGGAATTGGAGAGACTAGTGGATGGGGTCCTCCCCAGTACACGCAACTCTACGGTCCTCCAGACAAACAGGTGAGTAAACCTTGAGCATGATGCATGGGACATGAAAGTATGGAGTGGTGTGGATGGAAGATACATGTGGGGGGGCTGGCTGAGGCCTGCATGTGAGGATGGTGAGTGTATGTGTGTCAGGGCATGGGTGGGAACTGGTGGCTTATGAGTATGAAGAACCGGACAGGGTAGTAAGTTCCTGTCATACTTTACCTTTCCTCTAGGTCAGTGCCTATCAGGAGAAGGGTATATGGTGTGCCATCGCCAAGGAAGTGCGGACCCTGGGGGTCTATCATAGACGGAGCACCCACTGCCACAAGAGATGGGCGGACCCGCGCCGCTGGAGCAAGAAGACAGGGAAGGCCCAGCTGGGGATGGCCTCCCAACGTGGAAGGGGTGCCCGTCGCACCATGACCCCCCTGATGTTCCGGATCCTGGCGGTGGCATATCCGGAGTTGGATGGGCGCTTGAGGGCATCACAGCAGCCACAAGGGGGTGAGTACAGTCTCATTCAGCTGACTCTGCGTGCTTTACGAGGTGTCTGGGTGGGGGATGTGGGCTGTGGGTTCCCCTAGGCCAGGGCGAACCTGGTAGGGTAGGTCCCTTGTTAGGCAGGCTCTGTGGCACTTCAACCCCAATAGTGGTAGTGGCCATCTACAACTAGTCAGCCTCCTGTGGGTTCTAGGTGTGCTGCAAATGAGGTTAGGCATAGTCCCCCATGGGCAGGTGATTTTCCTACAAACTGTTAGTGCATGGCCTAGTGCATAGGGCTGCTCCCTGTGTGTTGTGTCCGCCAACGATAGTGGTGTTGCTGGCACTGACCATGTGTCTCCTCTGTCTTTCCCACCCTTTTTGTTTAGTCACCCTGTCCTTGTGTGCATTAGCATCATCTGGCAGAGGAGCAGAGGCACCGGAGACAGAGGGAGCTGCATCCCACATGGCTCAGGAGGGTGAATGTATGAAGTCTGAAGGCACCAGTGGGACAGAGGACGAGGGGAGCTCCACGACGGGGACAGGAGGGGACACCAGCGTCAGCGACTTCTCCTCTGATGGGAGCTCCCTTGCGGTGGCGGGCACCTCTGTGCCCACCGCAAAAACAGGTCCAGCCACCACCCCCCTACCAGCACCGCCCTCCCAGCAGCCCCTCAGTGTGTTTCCTGTGTCCACTTACCCAGGAGTGTAGGCATCTCCTTCGCCCCAGGCACCTCGGGCCTGCCCCAATCAGCCTTGCTGCCCTCAGTGAGGAGGATATTGACCTCCTGAGATACCTCACTGTTGGGCAGTCAACCATTTTGAGTGCCATCCAGGATGTCAAGAGGCATTTGCAGCAAACAAATGCATACCTGGAGGGCATTCACTCTGGTGTGGCAGCCCAACAGAGAGCATTTCAGGCTCTGGCCTCAGCACTGATGGCAGCCATTGTCCCTGTGTCCAGCCTCCCCCTCCAAGATCCACTACCCAGACCCAATCCCCTCTACCTCAGCCTATGCCAAGCATACCATCAGACCAGCAAAATGATTTTAATCCATCAAATTCCATGGAGTCACTGCATATGTAGACTTATGTGTATGATAAGTATTCTTAGTGTATATGCCAAAGTTCACACTTGTAAGGAAAAGTCAACTCTTCAAATAATCCTCCAGTGTCTCACATGAAACACACCATAATGAGTCCCAAAGTATCACGGAGAACCGACAGTATGCCTGGTCAATATCAATCGTTTGAGACACTGGAGCATTATTTGAAGAGTTGACTTTTCCTCACAAGTGTGAACTTTGGCATATACAAATTCCAGTGACTCCCTGGAATTTGATGGATTAAAATCATTTTTAAGGAGCCTTGATGAAGTCCGTAACAGGACAAAACACATGTCGGCTGAATTCCACAATTACAAGCAGGATTGTTCTTGAATGGACTTACCTTGGATCTAATTGTTTGTTTTGGTTTCACATTTTGTGTGTACATCTGTTATATTAGGTCCAGGGCCCTAATGTGGAGTATTTTGTTCAAATAGGTTGGTTTTTACACCAACATACCTTAATGTTGTTGAAACATTGGTCAATATGGGAGGTTCTTTGTAATATAATTGTTAAATGTCAATTAAAGGATTTTTTATGATTACTTGCCACATACCAGCTGTATGATCAATTCATCTTTTGTGTTTACATTTTATAATTGAAGATCTCTTTGCCAAATTGACTATGGATCCTTTGAATCCATTATATTAGACAATATGGCCCTCATTCTGACCCTGGCGGTCGGTGATAAAGCGGCGGCCAACCCGCCAACAGGCCGGCGGTCCAAAATATGCAATTCTGACCCTGGCGGGAACCGCCAACACAGCCCGCCGCATTAACACTCCGCCCGCCACGGCGGAACAAACAAACAGCGCGGCGGTCACCGCCAACAGCCAGGCAGCAGACAATGTACCGCCCACCCTATCACGACCCACCAATCCGCCACCTTTTCCGGGGCGGGAGCACCGCCGATAAAAACACGGCGGAAACAGACTACGAACGGGAAAACGCTCACCTCCACATACTCCACGCGAGATTCCGGCAGTATGGAACCCGAGTTACAGGTCATCCCCGCACTCCTATACCTGCTCCTGTACCAGGAGCACGCCCGGCGGCGTGGAAGACATCGGTGAGTACTGCACCTACGACACAGGGGAGGGAAAAGATTACCGGCACACACCCACCCACCCACACCCACTACAACACACACATCAATGCATTCCCACAGATCACTGTCACAACCCACAAACCCCCCCCTCCGAAATAATGCAAAGACCAAAAGAAGAGATCTTAAACGGGCAGATATATTGAAACATGGACAGCAGTAATCCAAATAAATAAATAAACTATGTACAAAATATATACATCTACTATATGTAGTCCAACCACTGTCCGTGGACCACAGGGGTCCTGAGCAAAGGGGCAAGGCCCAGTCCCACGACAAGAACTCCACGGAGAGAACACTGCAGGGGCATCAGAAAGAAAAAAGGACAGGCACCTCAGGGGGAAGGGAAGGGGGGGCACCTCAGCCACTTGAGTACACGACGCCAGATCCACGAGGGGACTCCATGACCACTGGCCCATCCTGGGGAGAGCAAAGCCACAGTCCATACAGTCCATACAGTGGGTGGCCTGCCCACTGGGCCATCCTGGGGAGAGCAAAGCCACAGTCCATACAGTCCATACAGTGGGTGGCCTGCCCACTGGGCCATCCTGGGGAGAGCAAAGCCACAGTCCATACAGTCCATACAGTGGGTGGCCTGCCCACTGGGCCATCCTGGGGAGAGCAAAGCCACAGTCCATACAGTCCATACAGTGGGTGGCCTGCCCACTGGGCCATCCTGGGGAGTGCAAAGCCACAGTCCAAACAGTCCATAACAGACTCCACTGCCACTGGAGGAAGCATGTTGGCCAGAGGACATCCTGCAGCCCTGCCCGAGACCGATCCTGCCCTGCCACGTCTGCCAAAGGGCCAGCGGTTCTTGCCTGGAAGGGCCCAGTTCAGCGGTTCTTGAGACGGCGGTCCCCAGCGGAGCGGTGCTGGAGACGGCGGGGCCCAGTTCAGCGGTTCTTGCCTTGAAGGGCCCAGTTCAGCGGTTCTTGCCTGAAGGGCCCAGTTCAGCGGTTCATGCCTTGAAGGGCCCAGTTCAGCGGTTCTTGCCTTGAAGGGCCCAGTTCAGCGGTTCTTGCCTTGAAGGGCCCAGTTCAGCGGTTCTTGAGACGGCGGTCCCCAGCGGAGCGGTGCTGGAGACGGCGGGGCCCAGTTCAGCGGTTCTTGCCTTGAAGGGCCCAGTTCAGCGGTTCTTGCCTGAAGGGCCCAGTTCAGCGGTTCATGCCTTGAAGGGCCCAGTTCAGCGGTTCTTGCCTTGAAGGGCCCAGTTCAGCGGTTCTTGCCTTGAAGGGCCCAGTTCAGCGGTTCTTGAGACGGCGGTCCCCAGCGGAGCGGTGCTGGAGACGGCGGGGCCCAGTTCAGCGGTTCTTGCCTTGAAGGGCCCAGTTCAGCGGTTCTTGCCTTGAAGGGCCCAGTTCAGCGGTTCTTGCCTGGAAGGGCCCAGTTCAGCGGTTCTTGAGACGGCGGTCCCCAGCGGAGCGGTGCTGGAGACGGCGGGGCCCAGTTCAGCGGTTCTTGCCTTGAAGGGCCCAGTTCAGCGGTTCTTGCCTTGAAGGGCCCAGTTCAGCGGTTCTTGAGACGGCGGTCCCCAGCGGAGCGGTGCTGGAGACGGCGGCCATTCTATGGCCAACTGCTCATTGCCTGGTGGTGCCCTCCTGGGCAGCGGGGATGGTGCTCCTTCAATGCCCACCTGGGCTGTGGGTGGTGGGGCCCTCCTGGCCAGCTGGGCTGGGTCCTCCCTGGGCAGCGGCTATGGGGGTGGTGGGCTCTCCCTGGGCAGCTGTGACGGTTCCTCCCTGGGCAGCGGCTATGGGGGTTGCGGGCTCCTCCTGGGCAGCTGTGACGGGTCCTCCATGGGCAGCAGGCCTGCTGCCTGACTTCTCCGCCTTGCTGCCCTTGCCCTCCTTAGTCGGGAGTCTGTGGCCCTTTCCTCCCTTTGGAGCTGTGGCTGTTGACGGTGGCTGGCTAGTGTCCTGGGGGGATATAGAACCCGGGCTCCTGCGGCGGCCCTTCCGCCTTCTGCTCCTCTTCCCAGGTAGTGGGCTGGCTGTCCCCTTGCTGCTGGGCGAAGATCCAGACCTGCGGGCTGGTGGGCTCCAATACCCCTGCACCCTTGTCAAGGGGGCTGCAGGGCTGGTGGTGGCTGAGGTGCTCTTCTTACCCCGACGAGAAGGAGGGGGGGGCTCAGGGTCAGGAAAGAAGGTAGCAGTAGAGAGATAGATTTTCCTGGGACAATGGATAGTGGTAGGTACAGTGGGTATGGGAGTGGAGGGAGAGGATGTGGTTGTAGGCGAGACAAGTTTGCTGTCTTTGGGTGCAGGTGCAGGAGCGGGAGGCTGTCGTGAGGTGGATGGCTGTTGGGTGGGTGGGTGGCTGCGTTTGTGTGGTGTGGAAGAGGGGGTGACAGACACAGTGGGAGAGGACACAGGGGACGTGTAAATGGCAGTGGGGGTGGTGACTGCACGTGTGCGGACTGTACTGGAGGGTGTGCTGGTGATGGAAACACTGGCTGATGGTGAGGTGAATGAAGGTGTGAGTGTAGACGTCACAGGGAGGGAGGAGGGAGACGAGGAGGTGGGGGTCACAGAGGTGGTAGTGACTGTTGGCATGTCTGCATCGGAATGTTGCTTGTGTGAATGTCTGCGTGATCTGTGGTGCTTATGTTTGGATGAGCTGCTCTTAGGTGTTGAGGTGTGTGCAGGCTGGTCTGATGGTGTGGGTGGGACAGGCAGAGGAACAGGAGACTGGGAGGAGGGAGTTAGTAGAGGGAGGCAGGAGACAGGGACAATGGCTGCCGTCAGTGCTGAGGCCAGAGCCTGGAACGATCGCTGATGGGCAGCCTGACCCGAATGAATGCCCTCCAGGTACGCATTGCTGCGATGAACCTCCCTCTCCACCCCCTGGATGGCATTCAAAAGGGTAGTCTGCCCAACAATGAGCGTTCGGAGGAGGTCAATGACCTCCTCACTGAGGGCAGCGGGGGTAACAGGGGCAGGGCCTGAGGTGCCTGGGGCGAAGGAGATGCCCGGCTTCCTGGCAGAGCGGGCACGGGGCGAACGCTGAGGGGCTGCTGGGAGGGCGGAGATGGTGCGCTGGGTGGCGGCTGTACCTGTAATGGCGGGGGGCACGGATGGTGCCACCCCCGCAAGGGAGCTCCCTTCCGAGGACGTGTCCGTGTCGCTGCAGGGTCCAGTCGTCCCCGTTGTGGAGCTCCCCTTGCCCTCCGTCTCACTGGTCCAGTCAGACTCTGTGGCATGGCCCTCCTGGGCCATGTGAGATGCAGCTCCCTCCTGCCCCGATGCCACTTCTCCTCCGCCTGATGATGCTGATGCACACAAGCACAGAAAGACAAACAAAAAGGGGGGGGGGAGAGAGAAATAAAGAGATTTTGAGTACATGGATCACCGGTACAGTTAGCGGACATGACAGACACAGATGCCCCCTGCACTAAGTTGCGCACTTGGGGTCCCCTACGCATTCCGTGGAACATGCCCTACACGCCTAGAGTTGACAACTGCACCCATGGATGACACGGCCCAGGGATGGCTGTACTGGCACACTACTGAGGGTGGTGGCTGGGGACACAGGTGCTTACGGGGGTGCCCAGCCTACAGATATCGCCCTGGCCTAGGGGGACCCACAGCCCTCCTCCCCCACCCAGACACCTCCACTGCGCGACGACAGAGTAGATTATGCTTGTACTCACCCCCTTGTGTCTGCTGTGCTGCCCTCACGCGCCCATCCAAATCAGGGTAGGCCACCGCCAGGATCCGGAACATCAGGGGGGTCAGTTGACGGCCGGCACCCCGCCTACGTTGGGAGGCCATCCCCAGCAGAGACCATCCCCGCCAGGCCCCCCGCCAGGCCCCCCGCCAGGCCCAACATGCCCCCCATCCCCGCCAGGCCCCCCGCCAGGCCCCCCCGCCAGGCCCCCCGCCAGGCCCCCCGCCAGGCCCAACATGCCCCCCATCCCCGCCAGGCCCCCCGCCAGGCCCAACATGCCCCCTATCCCCGCCAGGCCCCCCGCCAGGCCCCCCGCCAGGCCCAACATGCCCCCCATCCCCGCCAGGCCCCCCGCCAGGCCCCCAAGCCAGCCAGTGGCCCCAAATCCATATTGAATTAAACTCACTTGTTGGTCTGGAGGACCGTAGAGTAGCGCATACTGGGGGAGGACCCCATCCACAAGTTTCTCCAACTCTTCTCCAGTGAAGGCAGGGGCCCTTTCCCCAGGCGCAGCAGCCATTGTCCCTTCCAGACCGAGGTCACAGCAACACTTGCAGTATAGGTCCTCTCCTGTGAAAGTTCAAGTCGCGAGTGAATAAGTAGATAGAAAATGGCGGTCACGCCCGCGGCGGTGCGTACCGCGGCGGTGCGTACCGCCACCACCGGCGCCCTTCGCCATTGGCTCCTGAAACCCATAGGCTTCAATGTTAACCAATGCGGCTTCGCGCCGCGGTCTTCGACCGCCGACCGCCGCGGTGAGCCACGCCAGCGCATTGACCTCACATCCCATTGTCACACTTCACAGGTCAGGCAGCCGCCATTTCGAGGGTCCACATGGCTCAATTTCAACTGCGTCACACAGGCCTAGGCCTTGCATAGCCACTCAGACACGCCATTCACTGCATAGAGAATCGTTTACCCTGCAAGCTGTGAGTACGTACCTGTGGGTTGCTTGACTGTGTGCTCCATGTTGTCCTTCCTAGGCACCGTCCGCTGGGTTTGGCGAGGAGACGGATGAATCCTCCTGTGTACAGGCCGCTGGTGGACCTGTCGACAATGGAAGCACGCCACATTATCCTGACCTACCGGCTTGACCGTGCCACTATACATGAACTGTGTGCCCAGCTGGAGCCCGACCTGATGTCCCCCATCCGCCAACCCACAGGGATTCCCCCTCTGGTGCAGGTCCTGTCAGTACTCCATTTCTTGGCAAGTGGGTCATTTCAGACAACAGTGGGAATTGCTTCTGGGATGTCTCAGCCCATGTTTTCGAAGGTGTTATCCAGAGTGTTGTCTGCCCTGATGAAATACATGAGGAGCTACATCCTTTTCCCTGAGGTGGGCGAATTGGCTACAGTGAAGGGTGATTTCTATGCCCTTAGACATATTCCCAACGTCATTGGTGCCATTGATGGGACCCATGTGGCTTTGGTTCCCCCAAGAGACAGGGAGCAGGTGTACAGGAACAGAAAAAGTTACCATTCCATGAACATCCAGGTGGTGTGTTTGGCTGACCAGTACATCTCGCATGTAAATGCCAAATTCCCTGGGTCAGTGCATGACGCCTACATCCTAAGGAATAGCAGCATCCCTTACGTGATGGAACAGCTAGAGAGACACCGTGTATGGCTATTGGGGGACTCTGGGTACCCCAACCTGTCGTGGCTACTGACCCCAGTAAGGAATCCCCGGACCAGGGCAGAGGAACGGTACAATGAGGCCCATGGGCGTACTAGGAGGGTGATCGAACGCACCTTCGGCCTCCTAAAGGCCAGGTTTCGGTGCCTGCATATGACAGGTGGATCCCTAATGTACTCACCTAAGAAGGTGTGTCACATCATCGTGGCCTGCTGCATGCTTCACAACCTGGCTTTGCGCCGCCAGGTGCCTTTCCTGCAGGAGGATGGTCCAGATGGTGGTGTTGTGGCAGCTGTGGAACCTGTGGAGAGTGAAGAGGAGGAAGACGACGGGGATGAAACAGACAACAGGGACAGAATCATTGCACAGTACTTCCAATAGGACACAGGTAACAATTCAAACATAATTTTGTAAATGTAAAATACTCTCCTGCATCTCTGCTGCCTGTCTATTTGCCCCAGTGTATGATGACTGAGTTGTGGCTTTTCCCTCCCTATTTCAGATCTGGGGTCCCCACTACGAGTCCTGTGCTTCGTTTCCCCATGGACTACAGCTTTGTGGCAGCTGTTTGTTGACTTCACTATGTACAAGGACATATTTGCACTGTCATGTCAATTACAATATTTTGAATTCACAGCCAGACTCCAGATAGTTTTGTGCAAAATAGGTGTTTATTTCAGTGCTCAAAATGGGATGGGTGGTTTCAAGTGGGTGGGGGCTATGGTGAAGGAATGTCCATGGCAGAGTCCAGAGTAACAGTCACACAGGTGCATTGTCCATAGGCCTGTGGAGAGATGGAGCATGGGCAGTTCAAGGATGGACAGGGTGACAATGTGGGACAGTGGGATGACATCAGGTGGTATCCTTTGCTGGCGGGGGTCTTGACATCCTACTCTGTCTTCTTGCGAGATCTCAGGGCCCTCTTGCTAGGTGGTTCTTCTGCTGCAGGAGGTGGGGGTCTGGTGGGCTGCTGTTGTGCGGGGGCCTCCTGTCCACTAGCGCCGGCGGAGGTGGTTGGCTGTTCTTGGTCCAGGCTAGTGGCAGGGGCCCTTTGTTGTTGTTGAGTGTCCGTCCTGGTGTTGATGAGTTCCTGCAGCAGCCCTACCATGGTAACCAGGGTGGAGGTGAGGGCTCTGATGTCCTCCCTGTACCCCCGATAGTGTTCCTCCTGCAGTACCTGGATCTCCTGGAACCTGGCCAGTACCGTCGCCATCGTCTCCTGGGAGCGGTTGTATGCTCCCATGATGGTGGTGAGGGCCTCGTGGAGAGTGGGTTCCCTGGGCCCGTCCCCCCCCTGTCGCACAGCTGCCCTCCGAGTTGCCCTGTTTCCCTGGGCCTCTGCCCCCTGGCCGGTGTGCCCACTACCACTGCCCCCAGGTCCCTGTTGTTGTTGGGGTGGTGGGTTATCCTGGGTGCCCTGTAGTGGTAGACACACCGCAGATTGACGCGCCCTGGAGACAGAGGCATGGGCCCGCTGGGTGGGAGCTGTGCTGGTGTTCCCAGAGGGGTTTGGGTCTGTAGTGGCCTGTGCCTGTGTGAGGGGAACCGACTGTCCAGAGGTCCCCGATGGTCCGGGCTGGTCATCAGTGTCCAGGTCGACAGAGCTGCTGTCATCGCTGACGGCCTCTTGGGTGGGGGGTGTGGAGAATTCTGGGCCCTCCGTGGCGGTGTGTTGGCGGTCGGGTCCTGCAGGGGTATAGAGGTATGGTTATAGTTTCAATGTGTGCCATATGGGTGTATCTGTGGGGTCCCGTGTCCCCAAGTTCTGGCATTCGTGTGTGGGGGCTTTGGTGAGGGTGGCTTGTGGGGGGGATGTGTATATGCATTGGGCATGCTTTGGTGATGGGTGTCCATGCTTAGTGGACGCATGCAGGCCTAGGTTTTGGGATGTGTGGGTTGTGATGGTGAGACATTGGCAGGGAATAGGTGTGCTGGGGGTGGGGGTGAGGATGGTGGTGGGGGTGAGGATGGTGGTGGGGGTGAGGGTGGGGGTGAGGATGGGGGTGGGGGTGAGGGTGGGGTTCGAGGATGGGGGTGAGGGTTGGGGTATGATTTGGCATGCAGGTGGGGGGGAAGCAGTAGTGAAGCTTCAACTTACCAGAATCCATTCCTCCGCCGACTCCTGCGAGGCCGTCAGGATGCAGGATGTTCAAGACTTCCTCCTCCCATGTTGTAAATTGTGGGGGTTGAGGTGGGGGTCCTCCGCCAGTCTTCTGCACGGCGATGTTGTGCCTGGATACCATGGAACGCACCTTCCCCCGTAGGTCGTTCCATCGCTTCCTGATGTCTTCCCGATTTCTGGGGTGCTGTCCCACAGCGTTGACCCTGTCGACAATCCTCTGCCATAGCTCCGTCCTCCGGGCAATGCTGGTGTATTGGATCTGTGTGCCGAAGAGCTGGGGCTCTACCCGAACGATTTCCTCCACCATGACCCTGAGTTCTTCGTCTGAGAAGCGGGGGTGTCTTTGGGGTGCCATGGAGTGGTGTGTATGATGTGTGGGGTGGAGTATGTGTAGTTAAGTGTGTTGAGTGTGGTGGTGTGTGTTGTTTTGTGTGTGGATATTGTGTGGGTGATGGTGTAGTGTGCCTCTGTGTGATGGTGTTCTGTGATCGCTGCTGTGTCTCTCAGTGCTTCTTTTTGGATTTTGGTCGAAAGGGGTTTGTGGGTGATGTGGGTGTGTGTTTTATATTGTATTGTGTGTGTGGGAGTGGTGTGTGTATGTGTATCAGGTGTGTGGAATTCAAATCGGCCAATGTGGCTGAGTTTTGTTCGTTTGTGTGTATTCTGACTGCGGCGGTGTGTACCGCCAATGGAAAACCGCGTTTGAAAGACCGCCGCGTGGATTCGTGGGTCGTAATGGCATGGGCGTATTTCTGTTGGCGTGACGGTGGAGGTTTGGTCACCTCCACTTTTCCGCCGACCGCTGGTCTGGCGGTCTGTTGTGGCTGTCGGATTTTCGGAGGTTTGGCTGCTGCGGGTCAGAATGACCGTGGCGGGTTACCGCGACCGCGGCGGAATTATGGAGGATTTCTGACCGGCGGTAGGCGCCTTTTACCGCCAAGGTCAGAATGACCACCTATATTACTTATATATTTGTGTGCTCCACATGATGTTTTTTTGTATATAGTTGTATTTCCTGGTATAGGTTTGGTCCTATCCTAGTGTACATATTTGGCAACAGATATGTTTATTTGTGTATGAGCACCTTCAGCGTATCCATGATAAATTACAGGAAGATGCGGCCACTATAATGGTCATTGTTGCCATATTTATGTTGTTTACATTGGCTTGTTATCTGAAGGAAGTCCCGGTCCCCTTGATTAGACCTGCATTCCAGGTGCTCTCGAATGGCAGCTATGTGCTCCCTAATAGAAAGAGCTGTTGTGGGATGCGAGCCGGAATAGTTTGCATCATTTCGGTCTCCAAAATTGTTACGTGCTGCAGGAATGTATGTTTTCCTTCTACACAACAGAGGTAAGTAGCTGAGATTTGGCCCCATATCAGTATTTCAAATGTGAATTTTGACAAGTTGACCAGACTCAAGGCTTTATTGTTTCAAAAACATGTGGTGCTCACATCTGCACGCAAGACCTATGCGCTTCAGCTTGCGAAGTCGGCAGAGATTCAGTCCCTTTTAACTTCTATCTTTCTGAGACACTTGGTGGCCTCGTGGGGCGGATATTTAACGCGACCAGTACTACTGGAATCACTAATTTGTTTAAGGCTGTTGGTCCTGGTTTCGTTCACACCTTCTCCTCTATATTTGGCTTGATACCTTCAGCCATCCATTCAATATTCTCCAGCATTTTCGGGGGATTTCTGATAACTTTGGCTATATTACGTGGCATTTTGCTATTGCTACTTTTTCTGCACAATGGCTGTCCCTTTACAACAAGGAGGACTGAAAGCGCTTCCACCAGTGCAGCTGTGTCGTGAACGCATGGAACACCACTCATGGAGCGATTGGAGTGTGACTGCTCTCTCTCATTCAGAGCGGTTTTAGAATGTGTGCAGTCCATGTTTTGGTGCCTCTGGTGCACTTTTGAATGTGCACTGAAAGTCGTCTGCCTTTCTACGCAGCGCTTACTTTCATTGGACGCTGATCTGTTAATGCGCGTTGAGGGTGAGTTTGCTTCGGGAAGCTGTTTAGAAGTTGCCCTTTGTGGATCATGAAGCTCTAAACTCATTGTTGGGCACACCAAGGAATGCTGCTGTCTCAGCTGGAGCTCAGGCTTTGGAACACAAATGCTCCTTGGTTTTCCTTGGCGATGAACTTCCTATTTTACCACCTGCCGAAGTGGAGGATTTCCTGTCTTTAATTATACACCACAATTACCATTTTAAATTGTCCTTTTAATACATGCTCCAGTGTCTTTTGAAGTCATTATTGACACTCCCATATATATGCCTTAGGATGCATTTTCGTAGCTTTTAGATATTATTAGGCTTTGAACCACCATTGAACTGGCAAGGGGAGGGTGTTGTGTAGCCATTTTAGCTATAGCTTCATACACAGTATTTTAACAAACTAGGTGTGCCGTTGTGCACTTTAACCTAGATATGTTTTTATTCTAGCTTTGTTATATTATTTTAAAAATATCCACATTTGCGGTCTTATTTTCTTTTCTTTATCTAGTGGCTCCTCGCCTAGATCAGCACTGCATTCTTAAATAAAGACATTTCTTTCACTCTGTGCTTTCTCAAGGCTCAGTGAGATAGGTTGCCGGCAAAAGTGGTACGCTTTGTCTCCACTGTTCACAGAAACATACACACTCTTACGTGGGGATCCTTTCCTGGAACATCAGCTGTTTTATTATAAAAACACTACTTTGACCCATGTACGTTAGAGGGAGATTCCAGCCAGATGACCACAACTGTATGCTGATTGCTGAATGCTTCACTGCAGCGGCTTATGTAGACTACAGGCCTCTTACCCAGGTACGAGGGATGATGTCTTCCCAGGAGGGACCCGAAGGGCAGAATTAGAGCTTAACATGCTGTGCTCTAACATAGCCTAGGTAGGAATTATCCTTCACAATCTTAATGACACAATGGTAGTGTTATTTTTGTGTTTCACTCTCCTCGTCACAATTTTAATCTTATTGTGCTTCGTCGTCCTAGTTATTGCAATACATGCTTTATTATCAAAGATGCAGTTACTTCAATAAAACCTTATTGAACTATACTCTGCCTCTGATTGTCCTTGCATACATGAGACTAATGTAACTGAGAGAAACGGATGAGACCTGAGTGACCATGAACCCCCTGAGGAGTAATTTATGTCATGCGCTCGCTTGCATAAAATCATCCCTGCTCTTGGGTGGAGACGAGGCACTGCTAGTTAGCCAAAACAAACCCGGATTAGGCTGACAGGTGTCACCTGGAGCAGGTTCAGACTCAGTCCCCTGCAGCCCAGGCGATTTTGCCACCCAAATCCAGTAGTCTCATTAGGATAATGAGAACCTACGTGACAAGCAGAGGTGCCCTCACAAACTCAAGCTCCATTTTCATTGGTTTCGGGAGTGCGGGGATACCATTTTAACATCTGTACTGGACATAGGTCACTACCTATTTACAGCTACATAATGGTAACTCCTAACCTAGGCGTGTTTGGTGTCAAACATATTGGAATCATACCCAGTATATTCTAGCATAGGAAGTATGAATCCATGCACTCTGGGGGCACCTTAGAGGACCCCCAGCATTGCTACTACCAGCCTTCTGGGGTTTTATGGGCAGCCAAGCTGCTGCCACCCCTCAGACAGGTATCTGCCCTCCTGCTGCTTGATCACCTCCACCCCAGGAAGGCAGAAGAAAGGGTTTCCATTGTGAGAAGGGGTAACACCCTCTCTCTTTGTAAATAGGTGTTGCATAAATTCGGAGGGGTAGTTTCCCCAAGCCACTGGTATGCTTTGAAGGGCACATTTGGTGCCCTCCTTGCATAAACCAGTCTGCAGCAGTTCAGCGACCTCCAGTCCCTGCTCTGGCGAGAAACTGGACAATGGAACGCGGAGTGACCTCTCCCTTGTCCATCTCCACCCCTAGGGGTGGTGCCCAGAGCTCTTCCAGAGGGTCTCTTGATTCTTCCATCTTGAATCCATGGTGGGCAGAGGCCTCTGGGAGTATATGAGTGACCCGATCAGGTAGGTGACACCAGAGCCCCCTCCTGATAGGTGGTCACCTGGTTACGTGACCAATCTCCCTTTCAGGGCTATTTAGGAGCTCACTCTTGGGTGGGTCCTCAGATTCGGCTTGCATGATTCCAACAGGACTCCTCTGCAACCTCTACTTCGACTTCTAGTCACTGGAACTCCGACTGGACCCTGGAGGAACCGACAATCTGCATCCATGATGAAAACTCTGCTTTCCACAGCATCTTCCAGCTTCTGCAACATTTCCCCGGCTGTGCATCCTCTGAGGGCGGTAAGTCTTCAGCCTGCATGAGAAGGAAGGAGGAATCCCCCTTGGAGTGAAGGAGTCACTGTCCTGCATCCGCAGGCACCAACGGCAATGACGACCAGCAGGGTGGATCTCCTCTTATCCTGAGCTGTGTGGATCCGGTATCACAGGTGGTGGTCTGGAGTAGTCCTCTTGGTCCACTCTGCAAACTGTCCAGCTTTGGTGGAGGGAAACTCTTGCCTTCCCATGCCGGACAGTACCCTTGTGCACCGCATCTCTTACAGCTACCAAGTCTTGTTGGCATCTACTCCAAGGGATCTTCAGGCTCCATGTAGTCCTAGCCTCAAGCACTCTTCTCTGTGATGCATAGCCTTCTGCATGCTTCTCCTGTGGCGCGGGACCCTTCTTCAGTTTTGCTGCCTGGACTCCTCTGTGATTCCTGGTTCCTCTTACAGTGGGTCTCCTTTGGGGGCTGCCTTTTCTTCTGTGGACTCTCTGCCTTGCTGAGGATCCCCCAGGAGTCCCCCTCATGGGTTGAGTCCTCCTGGACCTTGCTGGTGCCCAGCAGTGCCACTTTTGCTTCATCTCAACTTCTACCATTGCCAATGCTTGTTGGTGACTTTTCCACGTCACTGACCGACTGCAATCTTGCATCCGGCATGGTGCATCGACTGCATCCTCCAGGAACTCTTCTCCGGCTCCAGGGCTGCATTGCTGACCGTCTTCATCCTACCCTCGACCAACTCCTGCAACTACTGATGGGTGGGTAGTAGCTCCTGCCCCCACTGGACACTTGTGTGCCTTCTGGACTTGGTTCTTTTCTTCCACAGGTCTTGCTCTTCAGCAAACCACTGCTGGTTTCTCGCAATCTTGTCTGGGTGTTGCATTATCTTCTTTTTAGTACTTTAGGGTAGTTTAGATCCAGTAACGTACTCCTTTCTTTCTGGTCACTGGGGGCACCGTGGTAATTACCATTGGGGTTTCCTAGTTCCTCCAGCTCCTGTCTACACATTCCACTTACCAAGGTGGGGGTCCTGCATTCGCATTCCATTTTTTTGTATATGGTTTGGGCTCTCCCTAGGGTCACCATTGCCTAATACAATTGCACTGCTTTCTACTGCTTTGTATGGCTATTTCTCATTACTAGTGTACATATCTAGTGTGTTACTTACCTCCTATTGGAGAGTTGCCTTTCTAATACTTTTTGGTAATTGTGTCACTAAAATAAAGTACCTTTATTTTTGTAACACTGAGGACACTGATGCTCTCATTACAACCCTGGCGGTCGGTGTTAAAGTGGTGGTAATACCGCCAACAGGCCGGCGGTAAATAACATGGGATCACGACCACGGCGGAAACCGCCAAAACATACAGCCACTTTAACACACTGACCGCCACGGCGGTAGCAACAAACACTGCAGCGGTAACCGCCAACAGCCAGGTGGAAGACAATGTACCGCCCACCCAATCACAACCCGCCCATCCTCCAGCTTTTCCGGGGCGGTACCAATGCCATCAAAAGCACGGCGAAAACAGTACATGGAAGGGAAACCACTCACCTCTCGACACTCAACGAAGAACCAGGACGCCATGGAGCCCGAGCTGCAGGTCCTCCCCATGCTGGTCTACCTCCTCATCCACCAGGAGTACCAACGGCGACGACAACGGTGAGTACTGCACCTATGAGACAGGGGAGAGGGGAGGAAAAAGAGAGTGACATACACACGCTACACGTCACACCCCCACCCTCACACACAACACCATACACACAAACACATGCAGCAACATTACATTTACACCCCGTAACCCCCTGGAAGAACGCAAGGACAAAAGGAATAGAGTCAAATCAGTATAAATAGTCAGATATACATAAGAATTTTAAAAACAGTATTTACAAAAATATACAATATGTACATAAGGCGGTACATTGTCCACTCAAAATGTTTGTGGGCCACTGGGCCAAAACTCATAGGCCAAGCCCACACTTGACTCCTGCCTCAATACGGAGAGAACGCCGCAGGGGCATCAGGTCAAAAACACACAGGCACCTCAGAGGGAGGGTGAAGGGGGGTGCACCTCAGCCGGAAGATGGGACAATGCTATTGCTCCTGGAGGAGGCTCCATTCCCACAGCGATGTCCTGGGGAGTGCAAGGTCACAGTCTCTCAAGTCGGTGGTTTGCCCACTGCTTGGTCCTGGGGAGTGCAAAGCCACAGTCTCTCAAGTGGGTGGTTTGCCTACTGCTTGGTCCTGGGGAGTGCAAAGCCACAGTCTCTCAAGTGGATGCCTTCTTCCATTGGTTCTGGAGGGGGCTTTGTGCCTAGTGTGCTTCATCCTGCCAAGGATACGGTGAGTGGATGCCTTCTTCCACTGGTTCTGGAAGGAGCTTTGTGCCCAGTGTGCTTCATCCTGCCAAGGATAGGGTGAGTGGATGCATTTCTCCACTGGTTCTGGAGGGGTCCTTGTGCCCAGTGTGCTTAATCCTGCCAAGGATAGGGTGAATGGATGCCTTTCTCCACTGGTTCTCGAGGGAGATCTGTGCCCAGTGATGCAACACTTGTGGTGTGGCAGTTCACAGTCCCTCACCTGGGTGTCTGAGGCACAAGATTTTCAGAGACCAGGTTGCATGATAGTCAGTGGAGGCAGGGCTAGACTCCACCCGGTGACGGCTACGACTGCAAACTGGTGGTAGTGCCAGGGCTCGTGGGGGTGCTGGCAGTGGTGGAGGGAGGCTCCAGCCCTTTTCCTGCAGCCTCAGATGACTGCCCACTGGGGCTGCTGCCAGTGGTGCCACTGTCAGCGGTGCAGGTGGCAATGCTTGCAGTGGGGCCTGCGGCAGTGCTAGTGGCTGTGCAGGTGGCAGTGCTGGCTGTGGTGCAGGTGCCAGTGCTGCTAGTGGTGGATGGAGGCTCCAACCCTTCTCCTGCAGGGTCTGACAGCTGCCCACTGGGGCTGCTGCTGCTGACAGTAGTGGTGCTTTCAGCGGTAGAGGTGGCGGTGCAGGTGGCGGGGCTTGTGGCGGTGCTAGTGGCAGGGCTGCTGGCGGTGCTGGCCGCGGTGCAGGTGGCGGTGCTGGTGGTTGTGCTGGTACACACCAGCCCTTCACCTGCAGTCTCGGAAGGCTGAAGTGCCTTGGCTGGTTTTTTTTTGCCCCTTCCTCACCTTGGGAGATAGTGGTGTGACCTTGGGTTGTGGCTCCTTCCCCTTGCTGGATCCTGTCCCCCTCTTTAGCTTGCCAGGTGGTGGAATGGCTTTGGCCTTGGCAGGGGTTGGTGGCACACTGGCTGGGCTGACGAGTGCCCCCTTGGAGGCTTTGATAGCTGCAGGAACCACAGCAGATGATGATTTGGTGGCTGAGGTGCTGGGCTGGGTTCTGGCCACCCTGGCCCGAGGGGAAGGACGGGGGGAGGGGTAGGGAAGAGGTCAATGTTTGCCAGAAAAGTTTCTTAGGGACACTGGGGCAGAAGAGAGAGAGGGTTTGGGAGTGGAGGAAGAGGGAGTGGTTGTAGGAGGTGTCTGTCTGCTGAGTTTGGGTGCAGGTGATGAGCTGCACGCTGTTGTGAGGTGGATGGCTGTTGGGTGGGTGGGTGCTTGTGTTTGTGTACTTTGGGAGGAGGGATCACAGACACACTGGGAGAGGACACGATGGATGTGTGCATGGATGTGCGGGTGGTGACTGCCGGTGAGGGGTGTGTAGTGATGGGCGTGCTGGTGATGGAGGTAGTGGATGAGGATTGGGTGCATGCAGGTGTGAGGGGAGACGCTACTGGGAGGGAGGTGGACAGCAAGAAGGAGGGGGACACAGTGGAGGCAGTGGATGTTGGTGTGTCTGCATGGGGATGGTGCTTGTGTGAGTGCTTGTGAGATGAAGTGTGGTGCTTGTGTTTGCCTGAGCCAGTTTTGTGTGGTGATTTGGGTGAATGCTGGTATGAACGTGTGCTTGGGATAGGTTGTGGTTGAGGGGATTGGGGCTGGGTAGAGGAAGTTGGAGGAGGGAGGTTAGAGACAGGGACAATGGCTGCCATCAGTGCTGAGGCCAGAGCCTGAAATGCTCTCTGTTGGGCTGCCACGCCAGAGTGAATGCCCTCCAGGTATGCATTTGTTTGTTGCAAATGCCTCTCGACACCCTGGATGGCATTCCGTATGGTTGACTGCCCAACAGTGAGGGATCTCAGGAGGTCAATAGCCTTCTCACTGAGGGCAGCAGGGTGACTGGGGCAGGGCCTGAGGTCCCTGGGGCGAAGGAGATGCCCACACTCCTGGGTAAGCGGGCACTGGAAACACACTGAGGGCTGCTGGGAGGGCGGTGCTGGTGGGGGTGTGGCGGCTGGACCTGTTGTTGAGGTGGGCACAAAAGCGTCCGCCACCGCCAGGGAGCTTCCATCGTAGGAGGAGTCGCTGTCTGTGGTGTCCCCTCCTTTCCCCGTCGTGGTGCTCTCCTCGCCCTCCGTCCCACTGGTGCCCTCACCGTGGGTGGATTCGGCCTCCAGGCCCATGTGGGATGCAGCTTCCTCCGTGGCCGGTGCCTCTGCTCCTCCGCCAGTTGATGCTAATGCACGCAAGGACAGGGTGACAAAACAAAAAGGGGGGGGAGAGAAAGAGGATACACTTGGTCAGTGCCAGCAACAACACTACCGTTGGTGTACACAACTCACAGGGAGCAGCCCTATGCACTAGACCATGCACTACCAGTTACTAAGATAGTCACCAGCCCATGGGGTACAATGGCTAACGCCATTGGCTGCACACATGAAACCCACAGGACCCTGCCCAGTAGTAGATGCCCACTAGCGCTATTGGGGGTGGAGTGCTTCAGAGCCTGCCCAACAAGGTACCTATCCTGCCATGATCCCACAGCCCACATCTCCCACCCAGGTAAACCTTAACACGTGCAAAGTCATGATTCTGAATCTGTACTCACCCCCTTGTGGAATTGTATTCCCCCAGGTGGAGGATTTGGCCACAGTGAAAGCTGACTGTATGCCCAGGGACATATTCCCAACATCATTGGTGCCATAGATGGTACACATTTAGCATTTGTCTCACCCCGGAGAAATGAACATGTGTTCAGGAATAGAAAAAGCTATCACTTTATGAATGTGCAGTTGGTGTGTTTGGCAGACCAGTACATTACCCATGTGCATGCCAAGTTGCCTGGCTCTGTGCATGACGCCTTTATCTTGAAGAATAGCAGCATCCCATATGAGATGGGCCAACTCCAGAGGCACCGGGTGTGGCTAATAGGTGAGTCGAAGGTCACCACCCAGTATAAGTTTGTGTCTGGGTATGTGGCTGTCCCTAAGGGATAGTGTATGTCTAACAGGTATCCCTCGATATTTGCAGGTGACTCTGGTTACCCCAACCTCTCATGGCCACTGACCCCAGTGAGGAATGCCAGGACAAGGGCAGAGGAACGTTACAGTGAGGCACATGGGCGAACAAGGAGGATCATTGAAAGGACCTTTGGCCTCCATTTGACAGGTGGATCCCTGCACTACTGACCCAAGAAGGTGTACCAGATCATCGTTGCATGTTGCATGTTGCACAACCTGGCCTTGAGACACCAGGTGCCTTTTCTGTAGGAGGATGAGCCTGGAGATGGTCTTGTGGCAGCGATGGAGCATGTGGACAGTGAGGAAGAGGAGGCAGTGGAAGAAGATGTGGACAACAGAAGTAATATAATACAGCAGTACTTCCAGTGACACACAGGTAAGACACTGTAACTTCACTTTACATTTCAGTTTTCTGTTGGACATTGACATTGTACATGGCAGCCTGATTTCCCTATGTCTATGACCACTTACTGTACCCTTTGGCATCTCTATTTTCAGATCTCTTTGGCCCACTCTGGCTTCTGGTATGTTTACTGCTGCCCACTAAAGGTCTGGAGATGGTGGGCTGTTCTTCGCTGTCGCTAGTGTCAGGGGCCCATTGGTGTACCACTGCCTCCCTCATGGCCTTGCCCATGTCTTCCAGCACCCCTGCAATGGTGACCAGGATGGTGTAGATGTTTTTGAGGTCCTCCCTGTTCCCCAGGTACTGTCCCTCCTGCAGCCTCTGGGTCTGCTGCAACTTGTACAGTATCTGGCCCATGGTCTCCTGGGAATGGTGGTATGCTCCAAGGATGTGGGTTGTGATGGTGGGGTATATGTGAGGTGGTGGAGTGATGGGGGTAGGGGTAGGAGTAGGAGTTTGTGATGGCATGCAGGTAAGGTGGGGGATATAGTAGTAATGATTTGACTTACCAGAGTCCAGTCCTCCTGCTACTCCTGCGAGGCCCTCAGGATGCATGATCGCCAAGACTTGCTCTTCCCATGTTGTTAGTTGTGGGGGAGGAGGTGGGGGTCTACCGCCAGTCCTCTGTACAGCTACCTGATGTCTTGCAACCACGGAACGCACCTTCCCCCGTAGGTCGTTCCACCTCTTCCTGATGTCATCCTTTGTTCTTTGGTGCTGTCCCACGGCGTTGACCCTGTCCACGATCCTC
Source organism: Pleurodeles waltl (assembly GCF_031143425.1). Taxonomy (NCBI): domain Eukaryota; kingdom Metazoa; phylum Chordata; class Amphibia; order Caudata; family Salamandridae; genus Pleurodeles; species Pleurodeles waltl. Next base: position 202,107,805 of record NC_090441.1, on the reverse strand, counting down.
CGCCGTAGCTCCATCTTCCTAGCAATGGACGAACTGCTGCACCTGTGATCCGAATAGCTGTGGCTCTACCCAGATGATTTCCTCCACCATGACCCTGAGCTCCTCCTCTGAAAACCTGGGGTGTCTTTGGGGTGCCATGGATGTGGTCTGAGTTATATCTGTGAGGATGTGTGGGGTGATGTGTGGGTTGATGTGTTGTGGTGTGTGCTGTGAGGTGCGTGGATGGTGTATGGGTGATGGTGTTGTATGGCTGAGATTGAGTGGGTGCTCCTGGCTTGTGTCTCTCTCTGTTGGCAATTTTTTTTTCATAGAAAGGGTTGTGGGTAATGTGGGTATGTGTTTTATATTGGATTGGGTGTGTGGGTGTGGTGTGTGTATGTGTGTCAGGTCTGTGTAGTTTAAATTGTCCAATGTGGTGTAGTTGTGTGAGTGTGTGTGTATTTTGAGCACGGCAGTGTGTACCGCCAATGGTTTACCGCAGTTGAAAGACCGCTGCAGTGATTCGTGGGTCCTGATACTGTGGGCGTATTCCTGTTGGCTTAACGGTGTGGGTTTTGGTACTGCCAATTTATCACTGACCTTTGGTCTGGTGGACTTGTGTGGGTGTCTGTATAGTGGCAGATTTCTCAGTGTGGATCATAATACCCGTAGCGGAATACCACCATGGTCACAGTATCTTTTTTTTTTTTTTACATCTGTTTATTAAGTTTATTAAGTTTCCACACTTCAGTCCGGATATGGGGCCGGTTACAATACCAACGCTCGTGACAATACAACATCATGACTTAAACCACTGAGTATGAACAGAATAATTATTATCAGAGACTTGAGAGTAAATGAAAAGAAAAGATGTAAGAACGACCAAGATAAAAAGGGACAGAGCTGCTCGTTAAAGACCTAGAGATAGGTCGGGGGATGAGAAGGGGAGAAGAAGGAGGGAGGGGAATGGGGAGGAGGGGGGGGGGGCGACCACACAGAGAGGGGAGCACCTGGGGAACAACCCAGAAAAATCTGGCTACATAGAGCAGCCAGATGGGTGTGACCCCCTGTGCTCGTGTGGGTTAGGTCCAATTCCAAAAGTGGGGTCGTCGGGGGCACATGTTCACATCAGTGGCACTGGTTTCCATCGCGTAAGGTGTAGGGGCAGTTCTGCTTGGCATCAAGCCAGCAATCTAGACATTCCCAATCCGTGCCCCGCGACCCCACATCTACCGCTGCATGTGAATTTGTATTATATATGGACATAGAGGCTACTGTTCAGGGTGGGCAGGTATCGTCCTTGTTCTCCAGTTGATTAATAAAGGAATCCCATGTGTCCGCCCCCTTGACTATCACCCCCCTATCACGGAGGGAGTGCAGTACCTGCGCTTCTGCTCTGGCCCAATGCAACAATTCGTTTGACCAGCGATGTGTGTCTGGCACGCTTGGTGACTTCCACTGCATTGCTAAAAGACGTTTAAATAAAATGAACGCTAGGTCTATGCACCGGTGCGCCTGCTTCTCCCCACTGCGTCTCAGACGGATCCCCAATAAACAGGATTCGGGTGTAAGGGATAGAGAAAGTCCCGACCAGTCAGCCGTCATTGAGGTAACATCATGCCACGCGCGTAGCACCGGGGGACAGTCCCACGTCATATGGGAGAAATTAGCATCTGGATCCCCGCATCTCAGGCACTCCGGGGTAGATTGTGGCAACATACGCTTGAGCCAATTTGGGGATAAATGAGTTTGGTGTAGGTAATTGAATTGCGTGTACCGGAAGCGAGAGTTACGTGATACCTCTCGTGTTGAAGTGAGTGCTGTAATCCATACGCGCTGTGTCAATGGCGCGGGCAAAGCCGCGTCCCATCTAACCTTTGCCTGTTTCTGCGCCTCCTCAGGCCAAGCAAGTCATGTTTTATATATCCATGATATGTTAGACTGCGTGCCTGCTCCCGTTAGCAATTTGTGTAAGACAGGGGCCGTCAGTGGTTCACTGTCCCCGTTTCCCCATGTGCCGCGCACAAGCCGATGCAGCGCCCGCATGCAATGAACCAGCCCTGTCCCAGGTCGTGTGCGTTCGCCAGCGCTTTGTACATCAGGAAGCATCCCTCCTCAAAAATGTCTCCTATTGTCTGTATACCTTTTGTGAGCCAGACAGCCGGTCTGTGTTGTCCAGCTACCCTCCCTATGTCCGGGATGGCAAGCGGGGGGATCTTGGGTGAATAGAGTGGAGGCCGCTTCCCCCCATTACATACTGGCGCCAGACCCATCCAGCCACATTCATCAGGGTATTACGCAGGCGGGGTGGACCCTCCTGATTGAGAAGCCATCGTAGCACATTTGAATGGCCTAAGAATGCATTCACCATCCGACTCTCCGAGCAATGTACCTGCGCCGCTGCATAATACAGTTTGTACGGCGGGGCACCCAGTCCCCCCTGCTCCAGTGGTAAATAAATCTTGGTCACGGCCACCCGTCGGCGCCCACTGCCCCACACCAGGTCGGTCAACAGACTGGACAGAGTCCCGAAGAAGGCCTGAGGGAGTGTCAATGGCAGAGCGGAGAAATAGTATAGTAACCGTGGGAGAATAATCATCTTTGCAATAGCCATTCACCCCAGCAGAGACAGCAGAAGTGAGCACCAGAAGGGTAAGGAGCCTCTAATAGATCTGATCTCTCGACCTAGATTCCCCTCCCTAAGATCCATGGTGTCATGATATATATGTATCCCTAAATATTTGAAAGTGGTGTAGCACCATAGTAAGGCATAAGACGAGGCCCTAGCTCGCTGAGGCTCCGGTACTAAGCACATCGGAAACAGAGAGGACTTCGACCAATTCACTCGCAGACCAGAAAGATCTCCAAATGAGTCCAGCAGACTCAGTAAATCCGGGAGGGATTCAAAGTGATTGTGCAAATATATCAATGCGTCATCTGCATATAAGGAGACGATCCGATGCTCGCCTCCATCCAGAATGCCCTAATGTGGAGCCATACTCCATAGCTGCGCGGCTAATGGCTCAATTGCCAATGCGAACAAGATCGGCGATAAAGGGCAACCCTGTCTCGTGCCCCTGCCAATGTCAAACCCATCTGAGATGACCCCGCATGTCTTGACTCTCGCTTTCGGGTCAGAATATAATACAGTTATCCAATGCATAAATGTATTGCAGAAATCCATGCGCCTCAATGCTTGCATTAAAAATGGCCAGCCTAGAGTATCGAATGCCTTTTCTATATCCAGGGAGACCACAACTTGTACGTAGTCTGGCTCCGGAGTCTCCCCCATAAGCCTCAGCAGGCATCGAGTATTAATGAATGTGTTGCGGCCAGGTATAAAGCCAGATTGATCCGAGTGGACCAGAGATGGCATTAGCAGAAGAAGGCAGTGTGCTAGCACTTTCCCCAGTAATTTACAATCTGAGTTCAGCAGCGATAAGGGGCGATATGATAGGACGTCCAGGGGGGGTCGCTGTCCCTCTTATGGAGAACCACTATCACTGCCTCACGCTGCTACCCTGGGAGCCGACCCACACCGAAAGCCTCCGTCAACATTTCCAAATATGGTTTAAGCGTCTGTGCAGAAAAAGCCTGATAGTACTCGGCTGGCAAGCCATCACTCCGGGAGCTTTATTGTGGGCTAGTTGGCGCAAAGCCTGTTGAGTCTCTTCCAGTTCTATAGGTTTCTCTTGTTCTAGCAACTGTAGAGCAGTCAGGCGGGTTAAATGAAGCACCTTGAAAAAGTTCTCTATCCACCCTGGGGATGGAGGGGGACGTGCCATGTACAGAGCGCTATAATATTGTCTGAAGGCCTCATTGATTTCTAACTGTGTGTTAACTGTGGCTCCAGAGTCCAGTCGGATGCCGCCTATGGGGATATGCTATTGTTTGCTTTTTACTAGCCAGGCCAATAAACTGCTAGAGTGGTCCTCCTCAGAGTGCAACTGAGCTACCTGATAGCGGTAATCAAACTGCCTCAGTCGCGATTCAACCTCGGCCCAATTCCCTTTCAACCCAACCAATTTTCCACGGTCCACCACGCCCGACGCCACCCCGCGTTCCGCCTCACGCATCTCCGCTTCAGTTTTTTGTAAATCGCGTGTTAACGTGCAGCGCACCCCCCTGCCATTGACACACACAAACCCCTTACCACCACCATCAGACCATCCCACTCAATTGCCCGTGAGGACCCCGTCTGGACATTCAGAGTAAAGTAGGAATCTATATGCTCAGCCAGCTCTGTATGGAAGGGGGGGTCAAGTAACAGGGTTGGTTGCAGGTGCCACGTAGGGATGCGTGTGGGCACTTTGCCCCACTGAACAGCGGCGAACAGGGGGCAGTGGTCGGATAAAGTTTTGGCTAGATATGAAGCCCCAGTGAAGGTATGAGTCAGCTCATGAGAGCTGATTAGTAAATCTATGCAGGTGTGAAGGCAGTGGACCGGAGAGAAGAAGGAGTATTCCCTATCCAAGGGGTAAAAGCCCCTCCATACATCATTGAGTCTCCTCTCCAGCATCCAAGACTGCAACGCCTGAGAGAGTCTCCTGCTGGGGGCGCCCCCCAGTGGCAGATGAGATCTGTCCATATCCACATCAGGGACACAGTTAAAGTCTCCGCCCCAGATGCCGGGTAGCGGGGGGTCTCATACTAATTGTGCGGAGGTAGATGACAGGTAGTCTTCCTGTTTGATGTTAGGTACGTAAAGTCCCATTATAACTAGTTGTCGCACGTCCAATGCTCCCTCTAGGTGAACATATCTACCTTCTTCATCTATTTGATTGTGCGTTACTGTTTAAAGGACCCCGGGGGCAATCCATATCAGCACTCCCCTCGCGAATGCCGATGTTTAAGTGAATTGTGTCTATTTCACAAGTGTTGCGTAGAATGTATACTGTTCTTAGTAAATTCTTTGATAATACTCTGTGTGTTATTTCTCATGAGAGTTTCACTGTCTACAAACAGTGTGGTAGAGAGTAAACTCTCTCCATACAGTACCCACATTTTTACTCTTATCAACTTAATTTTTCCAAGTAGGTTTGGTGACTGTGAGGTGTTTGATATAGATAAAAGCTGTACCGCATTCATTTTATTTTGGAACAGACATTGAATATCTTGAATAACTTGGCTTTTCCTGAACGGCTATATACTTATTTAACACTTTGTGTAATGAGGGTTTCCCCTGTGTCTGTGTCTCTAATGCCATACTAGATTATAGTGCAATATGTACACAAGAAGTTTGGATGATGTCATCAGTGATGTCATCAGTGATGTCATCAATGATGTCATCTGAGATGTAATTAGGGATGTCATAAAGGATGTCATAGAACATGTCATGAGTGATGTAGAATGTGAGTTCATAAGCAATGCATGATGGGGGCAAGTTATAGTTCTCTCTCCTAACTATGGCTGGTGAATGTCTGTTTTTTTTTAGTTCAAACATTAATATTGCCACTGAGATATTCACCAAACTATAACATTACTTTAACCTTTAACCTCCAGCCAGGCCCTGCGGCAAACTCCCTCCACAGGCAGCCAGCATCACACTGCACCCACAGCCAGGCCCTGTGGCTAACCCACCCGAAACCAGCACTGTTGCATACTACTAATGTGGAAGGGGTGGGGCCAACAGCAAAGCTTATAGGTGATTTGACACCTTTTTATACTCAGCAGCAATTAAGAGGGAGAACCGGCCACTCTGGCCTCGGACCAGGAGACAAAAAGAAATAACATACTTGTCTTGGACAGCCACTACAGAAAAGGTTGCACTCCAAAAAAACATTGATGCATTTACCTCCATCAAGGATTTCAGATCAGTTTTCAACGTGCAATTGTAGAACACACTGACCATCTGCCTGGAAAATAGCAAGAACTCTGTTGCCTACCACTAACTTGGAAGGAGTGGGGCCAACCAGGCAGAGTTTATAGGTGATTGGGCACCTTTACATACTCAGCAGCAGTTAAAAAGGAGAACCGTGGATCTGCCCTCAGACCAGGAGATGACAAGAAATAACCTACTTGTCTTGGAATTCACTACAGAAGAGATTGCACTCCAGTAAATCAGTGATGCATTCACTGACCATAAAGGATTTCAAATCGTTTTTCAACATGCAATTATAAAGAAAACACACTGTCCATCAGCATGGAAAATGTTGGGAACACGGTTTCATACTACTTATGTGGAATGGCTGGGGCAAAACAAGTGGAGCTTGTAGGTGATCTGGCGCCTTTGCATACTCAGCAGCATTTCAGCGAGGGAACGGTGGACTCTTGTCTGCTCAGGAAATGACAAGAAAGAACCCACTTGTCTTGGACAGTCACTACAGAAAAGAGCGCATTCCAATAAATCAACAGTGCGTTCACCTCCATCAAGGATTTTAGATAATTTTTCAGCATCCAGTTGTAAAGAAGAAACACCATCCATCAGCCTGAAAAATGAGGAAATACTGTTGCATACTACTAATGTAGAAGGGGTGGAGTAAAACAGGCCGAATTTTTAGGTGCCTTTTTTTTAAGGGGAGGGGGACCGCTCACCCTCCCTTCCCCTTATGAAATGAGGCCCTGGAGGTAGGTTCCCCAGGGCCTATACCAAGTCTGGGACAGGGCACATGCCTCTAAAACCATTTATTGACCAATGTGGCCCCAGACCTCCAGTTTATTCTGATGTCTTGCTTTTTACGATCCAGCAGGAGTCCTCCAGGGTTGTGGCAAAGATTGCTGTTTTTTTTTTTGCAACTGTGGCTCCAGGGGGAGTCCCTCTGGGTTCCCCCCATGGGGCCTGTGGGGGCAGGTTATCCCTACGCTGCCCCCTTATAAATCATTTTTCTCACACTTCAAGGCAGGGGACTGAGGAAAGTACCATCTTGCTTCGCATTTTACCCCCATTTTTACTGTATGTATGTTTGTTTTTGCCTGTGTTACTGGGATCCTGCTAGCCAGGACCCCAGTGCTCATAAAGTATGCCCTCTATGTGTTCCCTGTGTGGTGCCTAACTGTATCACTGAGGCTCTGCTAACCAGAACCTCAGTGTTTATGCTCTCTCTGCTTTTAAAATTGTCACTGCAGGCTAGTGAATACTTTTACTAATTCTGATTGGCACACTGGAACACCCTTATAATTCCCTAGTATGTCGTACCTAGGTACCCAGGATATTGGGGTTCCAGGAGATCCCTACGGGCTGCAGCATTTCTTTTGCCACCCATAGGGAGCTCAGACAGGACTGCCACTGCAGCCTGAGTGAAATAACGTCCACGTTATTTCACAGCCATTTTACACTGCACTTAAGTAACTTATAAGTCACCTATATGTCTAACCCTCACTTAGTGAAGGTTAGGTGCAAAGTTACTTAGTGTGAGGGCACCCTGGCACTAGCCAAGGTACCCCCACATTGTGCATGGCAAATTCCCCGGACTTTGTGAGTGAGGGGACACCATTACACGCGTGCACTACATATAAGGTCAATACCTATATGTAGCGTCACAATGGTAACTCCAAACATGGCCATGTAACATGTCTAGTATCATGGAATTGTCCCCAATTCCATGCATCCGTGGGTCTCCAGCATAAAGCCCGGGTACTGCAAAACTAACTTTCTGATGAATACACCTACCTGTGGATTCCTCACCTATCATCGTCGACGTGCAGAGCTAGAAGAAATTTCCGTTGAGGGCTGGCGCGAGGGGAGAATTCTTTAGGTGAGGAATCCACAGGTAGTTACTGTATCCACCAGAAAAAGTGTTACCGAAGGTAAGTAACTTATTCTTCAGGGGTTTTCTCTGCAGCTACCGCTGCTGCCAACCCTCAGACAGATTTCTGCCCCCCTGGGGCCTGGGCAGCCCAGTCCCAGGAAGGCAGAACAAACGATTTCCTCAGAGAGAGGGTGTTACACCCTCTCCCTTTGGAAATAGGTGTGAAGGGCCTGAGAGGAGTAGCCTCTCCTGGCCTCTGGAAATGCTTTGAAGGGCACAGATGGTGCCCTCCTTGCATAAGCCAGTCTACACCGGTTCAGGGATCCCCCCAACGCTGCTCTGGTTCGAAACTGTACAAAGGAAAGGGGAGTGACCACACCCCTGACCAGCACCTTCCAGGAGAGGTGCCCAGAGCTCCTCCAGTGTGTCCCAGACGTCTGCCATCTTGGATGCAGAGGTGTGAGGGCACAGTGGACAGCTCTGAGTGGCCAGTGCCAGCAGGAGACATCAGAGATCCCTCCTGATAGGTGCTTGCCTTTCTCTGTAGCCAATCCTCCTCTGAGGGCTATTTAGGGTCTCTCCTGTGGGTATCTCACCAGATAACGAATGCAAGAGCTCACCAGAGTTCCTCTGCACTTCCCTCTTTGACTTCTGCCAAGGATCGACTGCTGACTGCTCCAGGACACCTGCAAAACTGCAACAAAGTAGCAAGAAGACTACCAGCAACATTGTAGTACCTCATCCTGCCGGCTTTCTCAACTGTTTCCTGGTGGTGCATGCTGTGAGGGCTGTCTGCCTTCACCCTGCACTGGAAGCCAAGAAGAAATCTCCCGTGGGTCGACGGAATCTTCCCTCTGCTTCAGCAGGCACCAAACTTCAGTTACTCCGGTACTCTGGGTCCCCTCTCATCCTGATGAGTGTGGGCCCTGGAACACAGGTGGTGGACCCAAGTGCCCCAGACTGTCCAGTGGTCCAACTGTCCGAATTTGGAGGAGGTAAGTCCTTGCCTCCCCTCCCCAGATAGTAATCCCGTACACCGCGTGTTCTGCAGCTACAAGGGCTTCTGTGCACATTTCCAAGATATCCTGCATGCACAGCTGAGCCTAGGTCCCCAGCACTCCGTCCTGTGATGCTCAGCTCCCTGAGTTGATCTCCAGTGTCGTGGGACCTCTCTTTGCAGTGTTGAGGCGACCGCCGTGTTCAGACTTCTTGAACCCATGTTCAAGGACTGCTGCGGGTGCTTCCTTCCTGTCTGAGGGCTCTCTACATTGCGGAGTGCACCTCTTTCTCCTCTCCCAAGTGGCGACATCCTGGTCCTTCCTGGGCCCGAGCAGCACCCTTTTTCTCCAACTGTGACTCTTGCAGCTAGCAAGGCTTGTTTGTGGTATTTTGCCAAGGAAACAACTCTGCATCCTCCAGCACGCCATGGAACATCTTCTGCTTCTCCTTTCATTGTTGCAAAACCTGCAGCTTCTTCCAACTAGAGGCAGCCATTTTGCACCTTCATCCGGGGTTTAGTGGGCTCCTGCCCCCCCTGGACACTTTAGCGACTCTTGGACTTGGTCTTCAGTTCCAGGAATCCACCTTCAGTGTTTTGCAGTCTGTTGTGGTCTTTGCAAAATCCTTTATCACAACTTTAGTGTGTTTCTGGGAAATAGTAGTACTTTATTCCTACTTTCCTGGGTCTTGGGGTGGGGTCTCCTTTACACCCTTAGTGTTTTCTTACACTCCCAGCAACCATCTACACACTACACTAGCCTAGGGGTCCATTTGTGGTTCGCATTCCACTTTCTTAGTATATGGTTTGTGTTGCCCCTAGGCCTATTGCATCCTATTGTGTTCTACATTGTTTGCACTACTTTCTGACTGTTTTACTTCCCTGATTTGGTTTGTTGTGTATATTTTGTGTATATTACTTACCTCCTAAGGGAGTATATCCTCTGAGATATTTTTGGCACATTGTCACTAAAATAAAGTACCTTTATTTTTAGTAACTATGAGTATTGTTTTTCTTATGATATAGTACCTATGTGATATAAGTGGTATCGCATGAGCTTTGCATGTCTCCTAGTTCAGCCTTGGCTGCTCTGCTATAGCTACCGCTACCAGCCTAAGCTGCTAGAACACTACTACACTCTACTAATAAGGGATAACTGGCACAAGGTGTAAGTACCATTGGTACCCACTACAAGCTAGGCTAGCCTCCTACACTAACTATGCAAAAAGAGACCTCCTCTCACACTGCCCCCCACCCAAAAAAAAGACCCTTTCCCTAGTGAGTCTTCATCTTCTAAGTGGAAGAACCTGGAGAGGCCATCTGCATTGGCATGGACAGTCCTCGTCTGTCTTACACTTTAAAGCCCATCACCTGTAGAGAAATGGACTACCTCAGCAGTTTGGGGTTCTCGCCTTTCATTTGTTATAGCCATCTGAGCGGCCTGTGGTCAGTCTGAACAGTGAAGTGAGAGCCTCAAGTTCTTCAGAGCCCAAACCACAGCAAAGGATTCCCTCTCTATGGCACTTCATTTTTGTTCCCTAGGGAGTAGCTTTTTGCTAATAAAAGCAAATGGCTGGTCATGTCCAACATCATTTCTTTGGGAGAAGACTGCTCCTAACCCCATCTCTGAAGCATCTGTCTGGACTATGAATTCTCTAGAGTAGTCTGGTGCTTGTAGTACTGGAGCAGAGCACATAGCTTTCTTCAGAGTGTCAAAGGCCTCTTGACAACTCACTATGCAGTTGCTTTTCTGGACATCTTTTTAGAGGTGAGTTCTGTGAGGCAGGGCAACGATTGTGCCATAATCCTTCACAAACCTCCTGTAATACCCAGTTAAGCCAAGGAATGCCCTGACATGTGTCTGGGTTGTGGGAGCTTCCCAAGCAAGAATAGTCTGAATCTTGGGTTGTAGAGGTTGTACGTGGTCTCCACCAACTAGGTGGCCCAGGTACACAACTTTTACCTGCCCTATCTGGCACTTACTGGCCTTAATAGTGAGGCTTACCTTCTGCAGAGCCTCAAGGACCTTGCCAATGTGGATCAGGTGATCCTGCCAGGTGGAACAATAGACAGCTATGTCATCTAAGTAAGCTGTACTAAAGGTTTCCAGTCTAGCAAGGACTTGGTTCACCAACCTTTGGAAGGTGGCAGGTGCATTTTTGAGTCCAAAGGGCCTTACAGTGAACTGATAATGCCTACTAGGAGTAGAAAATGCTGACCTCTCTTTTGCTTCCGGGATCAGGCCAATCTGCCAGTACCCTGATGTCAAATCAAAAGTACTCAGATACTTGGCTGCCCCTAGTGTGTCAATAAGCTCATCAGCTCTTGGGATTGAGTGTGCATCTGTTTTGGTCACCGAGTTGAGGCCTTTGTAGTCCCCACAAAACCTCATTTCTTTCTTGTCGCCCTTGGAGTGAGGTTTGGGGGCTAACACTACTGGGCTAGCCCAGCGGCTCTCTGATGGTTCAATGACACCCAAATCCAACATTTTCTTGACTTCAGCTTCTATCTTTTCTCTGGCATGGTCAGACTGTCTGTAAATTCTGTTTTTGACAGGCAGGCTGTCACCAATGTTCACATCATGGGTACACCAGTTTATCTTCCCAGGGGTCATCAAAAAGAGCCCAGCATTCTGGTTGAGGACTTTCCTGCAATCAGTCTGCTATTGTACTGAGAGGGTGTCTGACAAGACCACTCATCTACAGAACCATCTTGGGGATTGCTGGAGAGGAGATCAGGGAGAGGTTCACTCTCACCTTCCTGTCCCTCATCAGTAACCATGAGCATGGTTATATCAGCTCTGTCATAAAGGTGTTTTAGGCGGTTGACATGTATGATTCTTTTGGGGTTTTTACAACTGCCTAGGTCAACTAGATAAGTGACCTCCCCTTTCTTTTCAAGGATGGGATAGGGCCCTGACTATTTGTCCTGGAGGGCCCTTGGAGCAACAGGTTCCAACACCCAAACTTTCTGCCCTGGCTGGAACTTCGCCATAGCAGCTTTCTGGTCATACCAAAGCTTTTGAAGCTCTTGGCTGGTCTGAAGATTTTTGCTGGCTTTCTCCATGTACTCAGCCATTCTCGAACGTAGGCCAAGCACATAGTCCACAATGTCCTGTTTGGGCTCTTTGAGAGGACTCTCCCAGCCTTCCCTTACAAGACTTAGTGGTCCCCTAACGGAGTGCCCAAACAAAAGTTCAAAAGTTCATAAGGAGAAAAACCTACTCCCCTTTTGTGGCACTTCCCTGTAGGCAAACAGCATGCAAGGAATTAGGACATCCCATCTCCTTCTGAGTTTTTCAGGGAGCCCTCCAATCATGCCTTTTAGGGGCTGGTTGAATCTTTCTACCAGCCCATTGGTTTGTGGATGGTATGGGGTAGTGAACTTATATGTCACTCCACACTCCTGCAACATGTGTTTTAAGTATGCAGACATAAAGTTTGTCCCTCTTTCTGATACTACCTCCTTAGGGAAGCCAACCCTGGTAAAGATACCCAGGAGGGCTTTGGCAATTGCAGGTGCAGTGATTGCCCTAAGGGGAATAGCCTCAGGATACCTAGTGGCATGATCCACTACCACTAAGATGTATCTATGTCCTGATGCTGTTGGCGAGTCAAGGGGGCCAACAATGTCAACGCCTACCCTTTCAAAGAGAACCCCAACCACAGGTAGTGGGGTTGAGGGGACCTGTAAGTGCCAACCTGCCTTGCCACTGGCTTGGCAAGAGGGACAGGACTGACAAAAGTCCTTCACTTTTTGTGACATACCTGGCCAGTAGAAGTGGGTAACCACCCTACACCATGTCTTGTTCTGGCCCAGATGCCCTGCTAGGGGGATGTCATGGCATAAAGTGAGAATGAAGTCCCTGGCCTTCTGTGGCACCTTCACCCTCCTGGTTGTATCAGGCTTGAGGTCTCTGGCCTCAGTAAACAGGAGCCCCTCCTTCCAGTAGAACCTGTGAGTACCACTGACATTTCCTAGCTCCACCTGAGCAGCTTGCTGTCTCAGGCTTTCAAGAGTGGGATACTACCTTTGTCACTGGCACAGATCTTCCCTAGAGGGTCCCCCAGGGCCCAAGAGCTCTGGGAGGTAAGGCCCAAGCTCTTCAGGCTCAGTTACCTCTGAGGTGGGTGGCTCCTCCTACTGAGAAGAGGCGTCCTGTCTTGGGCTCTGTTTTGAAGCTGGTCCCCCAATCTTCTTTCCTTTTCTCTTGGGAGGCTGGTTCACTATTTCAGGACCCAGCTCTCCTTTTTCTCCCAGATGTTTGCTCTGTGTCCATTCAAAGTTTACCTTGGCCATGGGGATGAATGTGGTCTCATTGTCAGCATTGGTGACAGGATAAGACCTCCCTACTAGGAACTGAGTTGAAGGAACCAGGGGCTGAGACACCATGGTGATACTAACCCCTGTATCCCTTAATGCATCTGCTTTCTCCCCATTAATCACAGGGTGCTGCCTATATTTGTTCATGTTACTTGGCCAGGCAGCACAGGATAAATCTACCCCATCCTCAGTGATTAATGTTGTCTCTGTGGGGACAATGACATGGTCAGGCCACACCTCTGACTCCATCTGGATATTGGCAACAGCATTTACTGCAGGTTGACTAGAGGCATTCTTTTTGTTTTTACAGCCAGAGTCTTGGCACCAAGCCTTGCTGGGGTCAAAGTGTTTCCATTTGTACCCTCATTTGAACTGTGAGTAGTCTCTGGGCCCACCCTCCTGTGCAGATGTTTGGGGGCCTTGAGAAGACTTTTTGTTGTTTTTACCCTGGCTCCAATCTTTCCCTTGGAGGGTCTTTTTGGCTTCTTTCTTTTGGTCTCCCCTACCAGTGGTAGTTTTAGTAATCCTTGTTTTGACCCAATGGAATTCCTTCCTCCCCAGCTCTTGAGGGAAAAGTGGACCGATGTCTACCAGATGCTGATGTACTCTATCATTGGAACAATTACTCAACAGATGCTCTTTCACAAACAAATTGTACATCCCATCATAATCTTGTATGTTGTTCCCAGCTAACCAACAACCCAGCATTTTTACTGAATAGCCCACAAAGTCAACCCAGGTCTGGATCTTGGATTTTTGATCCTCCCTAACTTTATCCTGTACTCTTTAGTTGTAAATGAAAAGCCCTCAATCAGGGTACCCTTCATGATGGCATAGGATTTAGAATCTGCCTCATTCAGTGTCAGGAGCCTATCCCTATACTTTCTTGAGAATAACTCCCCCATAAGTGTGCCCCAGTGTTTTTTTTTTAATTTCTCACCATTTCGCTATGGTATTCCCTTCAGTGAAGGGAGGGACAGCTCCTTTTGGGAGTTTGATGTTGAAAGCTTTTCCTTTCAACACATGTATGCTGCAACCAGAGATGGGTGCCAAGCCCAACTCTTATATTTGTCTTTCTATCTCAAAAAGCTGACTTTCTAAACCCAGTCTTTTGGTCAGCCTGGCAAGCTCCAGGTCTGTGTTTGTGGATGGTTTAGAGCTGCTGTGGGAAGAGGAGCTACCCTCATCCCCCATCTCCACAGGATCTTCATCCTCCTCAGATGCATCATCATTATCAGCTGGGGGATGACCTTTTTTATACTGGGCAACCAGAAACCTAAGTTTCTCTGTTTTAGGGCATTTTCCAGTTTGAATCCGGTATAGTCTGCGGAGTCCTCTAAATTGGTCATAGGTATATGTCTCATAAGGTACCAGGTTGAGCTCCTGGGTTCTGGACTCTGTGTCAGACATTGTTATCTTACTAAAGTTGGGACCTCTTTAGAATTTAGAATTCCCCTTTTTGGATAGCCAACTAAAGCAAAGACTTTTAAAAGGTTTTTTTTTAAGTTGCAGGGACCTAACCAGGGCCCTAACAATTACTTTTAGAAATTTATAAAAAATTGTTAGTCGATTAGAAAAATCAAAAACAATTATCTAAAGACAATTTAGAGTGTTATTCGTCTGTTTACAGAAAAAGTGGTATCTGCAAATTCAAAGTTTTTATCCCAGCGCTGATACACCAAATGTAGAAGGCTGGCACTTTTAAAAATGCATTAAAAATGGTACAGTTGGGTTCCCAGTCTCTTCTTTTGCAGGATGATCGCAGCAGTTGGTAGGCACCATGTGCCACGTGGAGAGGTTCCGGCGGCTCCCGGTTCCAGCAGGAGCAGTGATGGAAAGTCTCTTGGCACAGGGCCACCTGGCGGGCCACTTGGAAAAGGTGCTGGATTGCAGATTTAAAGGTGGTGCCTTGGGGTCCCCTTGAGCTGTTAAGGTCGCAAGGGGTTGGGGACCCAGGGCACACAGCAGATCTCGAGATGCAAGGCTCAAGGCAGCCAGGTGCAGGGCGTTTTGGAGGTCTTGGCTGCTGTGCGCAAAGGGACTCTTTAGAGCTGGAGGTAAGTCTTCTTCTTGGAGTCTTGCAGGAAGTCACAGCTGCTCTGGCACAGGTCAGGGGTGTCACTGAAGTCCCTACACTGGGGCGTCCTCCAAGTCCAGTTGCAGCTCAGGAGGAGCTGTCTTTCTTGGTGTCCGATGTGCACTGGCCAGTACCTGGGGAATTGGCACAACTCGGCCACGGGAGGATGCCGTGCCACCAAACTTGGCACACATGCAGGTCTCATCCAGGCTGTTGTTGGTGTGTTGTCGGGTTCAGTTGCGACTTCCAGCTGTGGAGATATCGTCCGGTCTGTGAAGTGTCCCTCACCAGTTTGCAGGTTCCTTTGGTTTCTTGAGTAGTGCCTCAGCTCAGGAGGGTGATCTTGGGCTATTTGCAAAGCCTGGAGGTCCTCGGGGTCTCTTGAGGTCGGCCCAGTGGTCAGCTCCTCCGCAGCAGGGATTGTCGGGACTCTGGTGCAGCAAGCAGGGGTCTTGGATCCTGTTCTGGTGCAGCAGGTCCACTGTTCTTGTCCTGTTGGGTTCTTTGGTGCTGTCTTCTTTTCTTCCAGATGAATCTAGTTTCTTGGTCTAGGGGAGCCCATTAAATACTGAATTTAGTGGGTGTTTATAAGGGAAACCTAGTAGTGTCCAATGGGAGTCTTACCCTTGGGTTGCTACACCCATTACAGTGACAACTTCCGGTGGGAAGGGTCACTTCCCTAAACCTCATTGGATATTTTCCTGCATCCATCATGGAGGAAAATTAAATGGGGGGTCCACTTCGCCTGCAAGCCCCTAGGGGTGGTGCATGCTCAGTGATACCCCTTCTCTTACCTTTTGTGTGGTTTCTCGCCTTTGCTGCCGCCAAAAGTGGGGGCTGACAAAGGGGAAAGCCATCTGCTGCTAGCAGCAGGCCTGGAGACTTGAATTTCAAGGGCAGTAGCCCTTTGAAGCTCACCCCCAGGGTGTTGCACATTCCTGAGGGAGGGGGTGTTAGCTCCTTCACCCAGGAAGGGCATTGTTTTACAAACCAGAGACCCATGGAAGTAGCAGGCTGGATGGAACCAGTCAGCTACTATGCCAGTTAGGTTAGCTTTTGCAGGGAGCACCTCTAAGGTGACCCCTTGGTACTTTTGGGGTTAAATCCAATACTGGTACCAGTTTGGATTTATCATCCTGAGCTGTTTGATATCAAACAACCCAGGGTGCAGAGTGGCCATCATGTAGCTCGGGAACTCGTGTTTGACCAGTGTCCAGTACATGCACTTAAAATTGCTGCTCTGTTCACTCACTATGTCCTAGGTTTGGCTAGGACACAGTGGGGCATATTACTCATGCAATTATGCCCTCACATATAGTATGGTGCACCCTACCTTAGGCCTGTAAGGCCTACCAGGGGGATGACTTACCCATATCATGTGTAGTGTAGGGTGGACAAGGCACACAGGGAGTGTGCCATGTCGAGTTTGCCTTTTTAGGTTTGTCCCAGTACACTCAGCCTGCACTGTCAGTACTGGGTGCATCTGGGTGCAGGGCCCTAGAGGGTGGCACAATGAGTGCTGCTGCCCTCAGTGGACTATTCCTACTATGCTATGCCCTGGGTACTGTGGTACCCATACACTAGTGTCTTACAGTGATATGTAAGAGTGTATCTAATTGTGCCAAGCATCCCAACAGATTTAGGGAAAGAGTTCTGGCCCAGGGAACCTGGTTAGTAGGGGCCATGGGTACTACCAACTTCTAGAACACACCAACAGCAGGCAAAAAGTGACCATGCAGAAAGAGGCCTCCTTTCACAAACTGCACAGAGCAGCTCTGTCAATAGCATTATGAATTGAGCTGCAGTTCACCATGTTATTCTAGTCTGAATTACACCCTCAGATCTGCTAAAGGACTTCTGCCCTGATAGCATCAAATCCATCCTTTCAACTACTGAGACCTACATAGATTTACTGATGAAACAAATTCCTTATTAAAGCTTGGTTTGCAGGAGTATCTTTTGTCTCAGGAATAATTTATGGTCTATCTTTAACATGTCTCCTAAGGTAGACCCCACACTGCTCTGACAGAAAACTTAAGACTTGATGTGCAGTACCTCTTTTTTACTAAAATGTGAGTTTTCTCTATGAAGTGTAATTTACAGTGCTAAATTCTTCAATGACAGGGCCAACACCTTTACAAAGGAGTGCAATGTCAACAAGGAAGAGTGGATCACAATTTAGGAGGATATTCGAGTCACAAATGAAGATTGCAGACTACATAAAGCAGCAATCAGCAGTTGTTGATCCCTGCCCAGATGGACAAGGAGGTAAGACCCCTTTTCCTTTGCATTGGCTCATCACATCATGCTAAATACTGGTCCATTTCAATTATGCACTCTGCAGTTTACGTAGGTTTAGATTGCAATCTCTGCTCTCAACGGCTGGGAGAAACCAAGGTCAAAAGAAGCCCAGTGAGACCATGGGAATGTAGTATCATTATCATTTGTCACTGGGGCAATTGAGTAATTCAAAGCAGTGCTGCCTGTCGCCCAAATGGAAAAATAAACTTCTGGAAAGATATGTTGAAAGAGACTGGCATTAATGATGGTAAATATGGGCGAAGGAGCTTCTCCCCAGATGGCTTTTATGAAGACGAAGGTAGAACATCATCTTCATAGAAGGGGGCTTTGAGGGATTGACATTGGTAAGGTCATCAAGAGGCAGTGGTATGAAAGATAAGCCTTGCTAGTTAATACATGAGGGATGGGACATAAGAGACAAAGCAGGCTTGGTGCAGATGGATCCTCAGTAACTTTTTCACTGAAGACAAGTTTGAAGGCACTGCACTTGTTTGTGTGGTGTGGCATAAGTATAACAGGCATTTGATTGATGCTGTGTTTGATTGTCTTGAAGAGTGTTCAGCTTTTTGTGGCAACTTCATTACTAGTATTAATAGAGTACTTGACATTAACTGGTGGGCGGACTCAGCAAGTTCATTGGCGGTTCTGTTTATTTCTATTTTCTTTCCTAAGTACAGGCATTTTTGCCTTTTCTCCCCTGCCGCTGTGTCCCCTGCGGCCCCTCCCACCTCCCCCCTCCTTCTCACCTCTTCGGTAGTCAATTTCCCCTGCCGATGCGTCCCCTGCGGCCCCTCCCGCCTCCCCCCTCCTTCTCACCTCTTCGGTAGTCAATTTCCCCTGCCGCTGCGTCCCCTGCAGCCCCGCCCCCCAGCCCTCTCATTGGACAGGCCCTCCCGCCTCCCAGATGCCACTCCCTCCCTCCCCTCTTCTTATGGCAGCCGCGGCACGGTAACGAGGAGCAACCTTTGACCCTGCTTCTGCAGGCAGGTCGCTCCCCGCTCCGCCTTCCACGCCACCTCCTTCCCTGTTTAATTTTTGCCGTTTCTCCCCTGCCACTGCATCCCCTGCGTCCCCTCCTGCCTCCCCCCTCCTTCTCACCTCTTCGGTAGTCAATTTCCCCTGCCGCTGCGTCTCCTGCGGCCCCGCCCCCCAGCCCTCTCATTGTACAGGCCCTCCTGCCTCCCAGCTGCCACTCCCACCCTCCCCTCCTCTTATGGAAGCCGCGGCACGGTAACGAGGAGCAACCTTTGACCCTGCTTCTGCAGGCAGGTCGCTCCCCACTCCGCCCTCTGCGCCACCTCCTTCCCTGTTTCATTTTTGCCGTTTCTCCCCTGCCGCTGCGGCCCCTCCCACCTCCCCCCTCCTTCTCACCTCTTTGGTAGTCTATTTCCCCTGCCGCTGCGTCCCCTGCGGCCCAGCCCCCAGCCCTTTCATTGGACAGGCCCTCCCGCCTCCCAGCTGCCACTCCCACCCTCCCCTCCTCTTATGGCAGCCACAGCACGGTAACGAGGAGCAACCTTTGACCCTGCTTCTGCAGGCAGGTCGCTCCCCGCTTGGCCCTCCGCGCCACCTCCTTCCCCGTTTCATTTTTGCCGTTTCTCCCCTGCCGCTGCGTCCCCTGTGGCCCCTCCCACTTCCCCTCTCCTTCTCACTTCTTCGGTAGTCAATTTCCCCTGCTGCTGCGTCCCCTGCGGCCCCGCCCCCCAGCCCTCTCATAGGACAGGCCCTCCCGCCTCCCAGCTGCCACTCCCACCCTCCCCTCCTCTTATGGGAGCCCCGGCATGGCCGCGCCGCTGGCGCGCCAAAGGCAAGCCCATCTGCGCCCGTCCGTGCCTGGACCGCACCCAGCGCCAGAACCCCTTGCCCTCTCAGCCACACCTACTCCCCCCTCACCCTCCACTCGCTCAACCCAGGCCCCCGCCCCACATGCACCACATCTAGCCCCACACACACTCATGGCCCCTTCACCTGCTGCATCTGCCACTTCTCCTGCTCGTCATCCCTCACACCACACACCAACCATAGCGACCCCACCTTCAACAAACACAACACCCCCAGTATAAGACTCACCCACCCCGCCCCCACCAACCAACCCCACAGCACACCAGCCCACAACCAGAACACACCCCACAACAACACCCTCATGCACCACACCAACCCCACCCACCACAACCACCTTAACTGCCTGCTCCTCAACATCCTCTCCCTTCACAAACATGCCATAGAACTCTGGGACCTCATCACATCACACTCATGTGACTATTGCCTGCCTCACGGAAACCTGGACCAACCCCTCCTCAGAACCCGACATAGCCACCCCCAAGGGATACAAACTCCAACACAAAACCGCCTCAACAGGCCAAGCAGTGGCATCGCCATCCTACACAGAGACACCATCAAAGTCACCACCAGCTCCCAAGACACTATCGACAACACTGAACACATCCACTTACTCACCCACATTAACAACAACTCCACCCTCAGAGGTACACTAATCTACAGAGCACCCGGACCACGCCCTGCCTTCTGCGACACCATCGCCGACAGCATCAGCTCGCACGCCCTCACCTCCACAGACAACATCATCCTCGGTGATTTCAACTTTCACTTAGAAAACCCACAAGACCACAACACTACCTCCCTCATAGACAACCTCACCAACCTCGGACTCAAACAACTGGTCACCGCACCCACCCACTCAGCAGGACACACGCTCAACGCAATTTTCACCTCAAGCCAACACATAGCCTACACCCACACCACCAAACTCCTCTGGACTGACCACCGCTGCATCCAGTTCTCCTTCACCAAACCCCCCACACACTACCATCAACACACCACACCCTACCGCATGTGGGACAAGATCCCCACAGAATGACTAAACTCCCAACTGGCCCATAACACCCCCCCACATCAACGACCCCAACACAGGAGCACACAACCTCTCCAAATGGATCACTACCTGCGCAGACACACTAGCCCCCCTCAGAAAATACATTGCCACCCGCAACATCAAGAACGTCCCATGGTTCAACCCTGAACTCCAAGACTCCAAGCGCAAATGCCGCCAAGCTGAGAAAATATGGAGACTAGAACCTTCCACAACCAACTTCTCCACCCTCAAAACCACCACTCGCACCCATCACCAACTCATACGCACCGCCAAAAGAGATCACTACAAGACACGCCTTGACAACAGCTCTCAAACAGCAAAGAACTCTTCACCATCATCAATGAACTTGCCAAACCCAAAGCCTGCAACATAGACCCCACACACACACACAGCCCTATGTGACGCCCTTTCCAACCACTTCCTCCACAAAATCCTGGACATCCGCAACATCTTCATACCACACACACACACCACACATACCCCTCACTCACCCAACCCAACCCCCACTCAGGAACCCCCCACCACACTCTCCACATGGACCCCCACCACACACGAAGAAACCGAAAAAAACATTAACTCCATCCTCTCCGGTTCCCCCTCCGACCCCTGTCCTCACCGCATCTACAACAAAGCTAGCCCTACCATCGCCCCCACACTCTACAACATAATCAACTCCTCCTTCGACTCCGCCACCTACCCTGACCCCTGGAAGCACGCGGAAATCACTGTTCTACTAAAAAAAAAAAAAAGCCAACCCGGAGATCCTCTCCAACTACCGCCCCATCTCCCTCCTCCCTTTCCCCGCCAAGGTTGCAGAGAAATTACTCAACACCAGCCTATCCCACTTCCTCGAAGCAAACAACACTCTTGACCCCTCACAATCTGGGTTCCGCAAGAACCACAGCACAGAAACCGCCCTCATCGCATGCACTGACGATATCAGGACCAAAGTCGACAAAGGCGAGACCGTCGCACTCATCCTCCTAGACCTCTCCGCAGCCTTTGACACCGTCTGCCACCACACACTCCGCACACGCCTCCACAACATAGGAATTCGCCACAAAGCCTTAGACTGGCTCACCTCCTTTCTCACCGACCGGACCCAGAGAGTTCGCCTTCCGCCCTTCCACTCCAACATTACCAAGATCACCTGCGGAGTCCCCCAAGGGTCCTCCCTCAGCCCCACACTCTTCAACATCTACATGATCCCCCTAGCCAACATCCTCCGAGCACACGGAATCACTATCCTCTCCTATGCAGATGACACCCAACTCATCCTCTCCCTCACCCGCAACCCCACCACCGCCAAAACCAACCTACACGCTGCTCTCCTCGACACTGCCAACTGGATGACCACTAACCACCTCAAGCTCAACTCAAACAAAACCGAGATCATCATCTTCGGCCCCAACAAAACCACATGGGACGACTCCTGGTGGCCCACCGCCCTAGGCCCCGCACCCACCCCTGCAACACACGCACGCAACCTCGCCATCATCCTCGACCCCTCCCTCTCCATGACACAGCAAATCAAAGCACTAACCTCCTCCTGCTTCCACACACTCCGCACTCTAAAAAAATCCTTCAAATGGATTCCCCCAGAAACCGGAAAGACAGTCACCCACGCACTCATCAGCAGCAGACTGAACTATGGTAACGCCCTCTACGCCTGCACCACACTCAAACTCAAACACAAACTCCAGAGAATCCAGAGCACAGCCGCACGCCTCGTCCTTGGCCTCCCCCGCCACGAACGAATCTCACCACACCTCAAATCCCTTCACTGGCTCCCCATAGACAAGAGAATCACATTCAAGATCCTCATCCACACACACAAATCCCTCCACAACACCGGCCCAACCTACCTCAATGAAAGAGTTAACTTCCACACTCCCACACGCAGCCTCCGATCAGCCGACCTCGCCCTAGCCACAGTCCCCCGCATCCAACGCACCACCACAGGAGGCAGGTCTTTCTCCTACCTCGCTCCCAAAACCTGGAACTCCCTCCCCAACGACCTTCGCAAAACCAAAGACCTACTGGTCGTCAGAAAGAACCTCAAGACACAGTTGTTCGATCAGTAACCCTCTCTGCCCCCCCCCCGTTTTCCCTCCCCCAGCGCCTTGAGACCCTCACGGGTGAGTAGCGCGCTCTACAAATGTCTTTGATTGATTGATTCAGGCATAGTATTTATTTTTAGTGAGGTCTTTAGAGTAACAAAACGCTGAAGGATTCAACTTAAACTTGTGTTTTTTATTGGCGTGTGGGTGTTCACATTGTTTATAAGAAGTGTATTGAGTTTGTATAGGAAAGTGTTGACATCATACCTGGAAGTGGCAGTCTGAGATGAGTTTGAGCTTTACGTTGTTGATGGAAAAATCTTTGAAGGTGTGTAATTGTCTTTAGGGGTCTCTTAGAAATGGGGTTCATGGTTGGCTAGGCACCTCAGCCAGGCAAGGACAACCACTCTAGCCATGGTAAGGGAGCTACATACCCAAGATAACCACTGTTCACCCCTTTGTAGCTTGGCACGAGCATTCAGGCTTATACCAGAGGCAATATGTAAAGCGTTTGCACAACACACACAATACTACTGACTCAATAAATACACCACAAAGAAAACTCCACAACAAGTTATATAAAAATAAAATGTATTGCACAAAACTTCATTAGACCAAAAACAACACGTATCAGTAATACTCTGCTACTCCACAACATACAAAAACACACAGGTTACTAGTACTAGCAAGCAGTAGTCAGGTAAACACATAGGTTACTACTATTCTGCAACACAAGCAGTAGTCATGTCATCATTATCTCCAAGAATGCACATAGAGTGAAACATTCCCCAATGGCATAAGTCATATAAAACATTACCCATCCCCCTGCATGCAATGTAAACCCTGAAAATATGTGTTATCCTACAAGGAAAATAAGATATCACATGAATCAGGTCATCAAAAGCAATGCAGTCACATAATGAGGATCAAAACATTGTGGTGAAATGTTAACTTCCTTTAGCCAATTTACGGTACGCAAGCCCCAATATACCGTATCAGATATAGGAGCTCCTGCGCTCCTATTACATCAGGGCTGGTACTTCAAATAATCTTAGCAAGATTGGGAACCTTCGTCGAGGGTCGCCACCATGTCCTGGTTACAGTACCAACAATGTCGCGCTAGCATAAGTATGCGGCCGATCTGGGGTGGTGGCACACACACCTCCGTTAGGATGAGCAGGGAGACTTCTCCCGATGTCCCCGCATGCAGCATTATCAAAATGACTGCAGGCGAATGCCTGGCGCAGACATTGAAGGCACGGAGCAACCCACCTCCCAGATCCACAAGGTGCTTTAGTAATAGCTATGCCCCAATGGAGGAGGCACTCGTGGCTCTGCTCCTAACAGGTAGGCCCTCCTGGGTCCTCCACTCAGAGCTCAGCACTGAGTGAGGACAAGGACAGCCGATCCCGTCCTCACGGGGTGGCTGTAAAAGACTGGCAGTTTCTCTTCCACAAGGTGACCCCGCCCGAGGTAGCCTCCTGGTGCCTTAAGGGCTAGCTGGCTCCTCTTCTGTGTGTGGCCTGGGTCTCAATAGTTCTGCACCGAAACAGGTGCCTGCTTGTGCCATGGGTGCACTTAAGAAAGCACACCGCAGCCGATGGGAGGTCGGCAGAGTTTTCTCCTGCATCAGGGTAGGGTGTGGAGGGTTCACGTATGCTGTGACATGGGGCGCTTCTGGCACCCAGGCAGGCAAACAAGGCAGTGCTCTTCATGCACTGTACAGGACCAAAATAAAGCGATGTTCACGTGCTGCCCTGTCAGAATTAAGCGATTTCCCCACGCTGTACTGCAAGAATGAAGTGCTCTCCACGTGCTTCCCAAGGGCAGGGGACTCTCCACTCATGCCCAGCTGCAAGACAACAAAAGAAATGCAGGAGAGCAGAGGGGCACACCACCCAGCATCTGAAGACAGCTGCAGGGACACAGGACTGCAGGATTCAGGCAAGTAGGACAGCACAAGGCCCCAGAGAAAAGCAGTGGCAGTCCTACTAGTGCCCCAGCAAGTCATAAGTCAACACAACAACAGGGCAGTCCCAAGGTGGTTCGTGGCAAGTCCTTCCAGCATGTTGTGTACAGTCCTTAGAGTGTTCATCAGTGTCTAAAAAATTGTGGAGAACCACAGTACTTATTTTGCCCAGCTTCCACAAAGGTGGGGAGGAGGGTCCAACCAGCGCTAACTGGTTCCAGAAATGTCCCCTTCTTCTCCAACACTGGCTCGTTCTTGGGTAAACAAGCCCATTGTGTGAGGCCAGGGCACAACCTTTACAGATGCATGTGTGCCCTGCCTTTACCTCTGCCAGCCCAGGAAGACCACTCGATATGCAGATGTACTCCTGTTACACCTCCACCCTCCCAGTGTGATGGCAGTCTGAAAAGTATGCACAAAACCCAGCTGTCACTCTACCCCAGTCCTGGACTGGAGTCAAGCTGCAAAAGCACCACAGTTATAAGCACAGAAAAATGCTCACTTTAAAAAAAAGGCATTTCTACAATGGTAATAAAAAATCTACCTATACCAGTAAGCAGCATTTTTCACTACCATTCAATCCATACCAAAACATGCCCACAACCCCCTGATAAATCAGACAATACCACTTAGCCATATGTAAGGGAATTTACAATGCATTCCTATGAGAAAGGCAGCACTCACAGCAGTGAGAAACCAAATAGACTGTCACTACAAGGACAAGCAACACAACAAGGCACATGTCTTACCTCTTACCTACACAGCACCCTGCCCATAGGGCTATCTAAGTCCTACCTTAGAGGTGACCTATATGTAGTAAAAGGGGAGTTCCAGGCCTTGCAAGTAAATTTGAATGCCAGGTCCTTGTGTCAGTAAACTGCACGTGGAGGCCCTGCAGTGGCAGGCCTGAGACAGATTTGAAAGGCTACTTCTGTGGGTGGTGCAAACTGTGCTGCAGGCCCACTCGTAGCATTTTTTTTTTACCAGTCCTGGGTATGGGGGATACCACTGTACAAGGGACTTACACGTAAATTAAATAAGCCAATCAGGTGTAAGCCAATCATACCAAGTTTAAAAGGGAGAGCATGTGCACTTTTGCACTGATTATCAGTGTTAAAGTGCCCAGAGTCCTAGAGCCAAAAATGTCAGAACAATAAGAGGAAGGCAAAAATGACACTGCATAAAGGGCCAGGTCCAACATGGTCCCTTTAATGTGTTGGTTGGATTTTGGTTGGATATTGAGTAAGGTGATGGGAATGGCATGGTGGGATCCGTAATCCAGACATATGTGAAGTTTTCTTCGAATGGTTGGTCATGTCAAGAGGGCTTTGATGTGGCGAGGAAGGGTGTCACTTGTATTTCTGTTTCTTTGATTTGTTTGGGTAGTTGAAGTCACAGAGGAGGGTAGTGTTAGCATGTTGTATAAAGTTGAGGTGGATTTGCCCATGTAGTCCTTGTTCCATTTATGATGCATCGAGATAAGGTGGAAGATGGTAGCCTGAGATGCATAGAGTGGAAAGTGGCATATAAGGAGCTCCTTGGAAATGGGTGTTGCAGAATTGCCAATGGTGCAGGATCAGGACTTATGGTTGATGGCGAGACCTCATCCCTCCTTATGGTCACAATGTGGATGTTCTTGCCTGTGAGAACAAGGATGTTCATGGATCTGGGTGTGAGCCATTATTCTGTGAAAAGGAGTGCAAAAACGTTATCATACTTAGTGTACTTAATGAGATTTACAGAATTTGGAGCAGAAAGTACTGCAGAGCAAGTGTTAATGAGCCTGAGTTGAAGTGGAGTTGAAGTGTTGTGAAGGCATGGTGGTGAGGGCGATGTGTATTAGGCTGAGTCTTTGTTTTGGAAAGATGCAATGTGAGTGTTTGCATGGTCTAGGTCTAGATGTGATTGTGGGAATGGGTAGTGTAGAATGCTTGGTGAGGTGCATTGTAAGATTTTACCTTGTAGGTGTTCACTGTGATTGCAGTGGAGCAGGGTTCCTGGCCCTGGTCTCTTTCTGGCTCTAGTGTGCCCAATAATTGGCACCATTTTCTGTGTCACTTTTAGCTAGGGACGTCTAGGTTTTGGGATGCCCTGAGAAGCTGATACAAGTAGGGAGAAGGCAAAAGTTTCAGGTAATAATCCAGAGATATAACTTCCTGTGTAGATGAATGCTGTGAGATTGGTGTAGAAATTAAGTGCGTTTGCCATACAAGTACTGTTTGTCGGATGATTTGAAAGTCTGGAGGACAATGCACTGCTAGCGCTACTGTGAGTGATCCGAGTACCCTTTGAGAGGTTAGGAGTTCATATAATTGGTCCCTTGGATACTTTTGCAACCTATCTGAATAAATGTATCATGATGCCAGTAGACTATGCAAAATGATATCCTGAAACATCTCCCTTGAGGAACACTACTGGCCCTGGAGTAGAGGTCTGGTAGGCAGCTGCTTGTGGGATGGATTTGCTAAAGAGGTAGTTTCTGACTGTTGGATGTGACTCTACATAAAGGCCAAATGGGAAGAGGTTGTTCTGATTTTTAAAGGAGCTGTCTCCTGTCACCAGTACTAGGCCTACACACTCAAGTGAGGTATAATTTTTATGGGGTTACCTGGAGAAAAGCCATGTGGAAGGAAGTTTCAAACGTGGGTAGCTCGAAACCCTAGCTCAGCCGCCACTCAGGGAAACCTAGTGAACCTGTACATTTTTTAAACCTAGACATCTAGGGGTATCCAAGGTGGCGTGAATTGAGTGGCTCAAACTACGTTTTTTTTACCCAGAATCCCTTGACTCAAACTTTGACACATTTCTCTTACATTTCTGTGGTGGAAAGTTCTGTAATCTGCGGGGAGCTACAAACTTCCTTCCACCTGACATTTCCCCAGGTCTTCTGATAAAATGGCAGCTCACTTGTGTGAGTAGACCTAGAGTCCGCGCCAGGAAATGACCCAAAATGCAACTTGGATGCAGTGCATTTTTCCATCAAAAACTGACCCTTTTTTTCCAATGTGGGTAGCTCAAGATTTTGGACCCTAGCTCAGCTGACACCTTGGGAAACCTAGCCAACCAGCACATGTTTGAAAACTAGGCACCCAGGGGTATCCAGGGAGGCAGACCTGCATTGTTTTCACCACATTTTTTACCCAGAATCCCTTTCAAACCTCAAACTTTCTCTTACAAAACACGTTTTCCTCACATTTCTGTGCTGAAAAGTTCTGGAATCTGTTGGGAGCCACAAACTTCCTTCCACCCGGCATTTCCCCAGGCCGACCGATAAAAATAGTACCTCACTTGTATGGTTAGACTTAGTGCCCGCAACAGGAAACGGCCAGAAACGCAACATGGATGCAGTACATTTTTTCATGCAAAAGTAACCCTTTTTTCCAATGCGGGTAGATTGAGATTTTGAACCCTAGCTCAGCCGGCACCCAGGGAAACCTAGGCAATGTGTAACTTTTTGAAAACTAGCCATGTAGGGGTATCTAGGGTGGGCTGACTTCCATGGCTCACACAACATTTTGTGACACAAATTCACTTGCAAACCTCAAACATTGACGAAAAAAACAAATTTTCCTCACATTTCTATGATGGAAAGATATGGAATCTGTGGGGAGCCACAAACTTCCTTCCACCCGGCATTTCCCAAAGTCTCCTGATAAAAATGGTATGTCACTTGTGTGGCTAGGCTTAGCGTCCGCGACAGGAAACAGCAAAAAATGCAACATGGACACAGCACATTTTTCCATTCAAAACTGACCCTATTTTTCCAATGTGGGTAGCTCAAGATTTCGGACCCTAGCTCAGCCGGCACCTAGAGAAACCTAGGCAGCGTGTACATTGTTGAAAACTAGACAGCGAGGGGTAATCAAGGTGGTCTGACTTGCGTGGCTCACACCACATCTCTTGCGAACCTTCAACTTTCACTGAAAAAAAACACATTTTCCTTAAATTTCTGTGATGGAAAGTTCTGGAATCTGTGGGGAGCCACAAACTTTCTTACACCTGGCATTCACCTAGGGCTCCTGATAAAAAGGATACCTCTCATGAGTGGGTAGGCCTAGTGCCCACAACAGGTAACAGCCCAAAATGCAACATGATCTGTGTTATACATGGGATCTGTAGTTGGTAGATGTATACACTCTTGTCCTAGTAGGTCCAACAATCCTAGTCAGGGTAAGTCACAACACATTCCAAATTATCCTGTGCCCACCCTCTGGTAGCTTGGCACTGGGCAGTCAGACGTAACATAGAAGGCAATGTGCAAAGTATTTGTGCAATAAATCATACAGTAACACAGTGAAAACACCACAAAAATACACCACACAGGTTTAGAAAAATAGATATTTATCTGAATAAAATAAGGACAAGCGACAAAGATCCAATAAGCACAAGTTGCAATATCACTTTTAAACATTTAAAGAGTCTCAATCCTTAAAAATCAGCAGTTGTTTCTTTGTTACACACAGTACCTAAGATGCGTCACAGGGACCACAGAGGAGGAGATGCATTGTTTCTTTACATGCTGCAAGGGGTTGCATCATTTTTCAGGCGGCAAGTATTGATTCCTCACTGCGATGCAGAGATATTTTGATGTCCAGGGACGATGCGTTGAAAATCCTTGATGCACTGGTAGAAGGAGCAGGCGCTGCATCGATCTAGTAGGTGATATGTCTAATTTTCCATCGCAAGGCAGGCGCTGCATCGAATTCTGAGTTAGGAAGTCGGTGCTGCATCATTTCAGTCGGCGGTGTGGTGATTTCACAGCCACAATGCAGGCTTTGCGTCAATTTCTGCAGGTGCTGTGTCAATTTTCAACGCACAAGGAGTTTGTTTGAAGAGGTGAAGTCTTTGTTGGCCATGAGACTCCAGAAATAGGAGGCAAGCTCAATCCAAGCCCATAGAGAGAACTTCAGGTGGAAGGCAGAGTCCTTCCAGCAGAGTCACAGGCCAGCAGGCCAGCAGGGCAACACGCAGGACAGCAGTCCTTCTCAGCAGAGCAGTCCAGATGAGTACTTTGGGCAGCCAGGCATTTCCTCTGATAGAGTGCAGGTGTAGGTCTGGAAGTGTCTGATTTGATGGGGTCAGCAACCCAGTTTATATATCCAAAATGGGGAAACACTCCTAAATCACGGAGTCGTGAAAAACAGAAGCGAAACAGCATTTTGTTTTCCACGACTCCCTGGTTTTAGGGCCTTAACCATACATGTGTGAACCGCGTAATGCGTGGTTAAGGCACAGAAGAAGGGAGTCGAAGCGGTGAAGGATGAGGTAAGTAGGGCTGGGACTGGGGCTGTTTTTTTGGGGGTGGAGTGGGGGGTTTGGGGTGATTAGGGTTTGGGGGTCAGGGTTTAGGTTTTAGGGGTGGGTTGGGGTGCTTTAGGTTTTAGGGGTGGGTGGGGACTCAGGGTATTTTTAGTTTTTGGGGGTGGGGGCTCGGGGTGATTAGGGTTTTGGGGTTAGGGTTTAGGTTTTAGGGGTGGGTTGGGGTGCTTTAGGTTTTAGAGGAAGGGGGTTGGGTTACTTTTGGGGGTGGGGGTTGGGGTGGTTGTGGGGGGTCACGGTAATTTTTAGGGGCGAGGGGCTTGGGGGGGCGCATGCTGGAACCGTGCATGCTGATCACTAATGCCTTTACCAGGAATGCCTTTACAACGAAAAATCGTTGTGAAGGCATTCGTGGTAAAGGCATTAGTAATACCAATGAAGTCGTTGTTCCGAACTCATTGTTGAGCCATGGGTGGTTGAAGCACTCATGGTTTCAACATATAACCTCCAAAATGTCTTTGGAGTGGGGGAAACTTCAGAGTGGTTTTGAAGCGCACAAGTTCCCCTTTCAGCCCAGTCCTGTTTACCAGGATCCCTGTGGGGGGTTATCAGTCCTTTGTGTAAGAGCAGGCCACTGGCCTTTGGCATGTAAGCGTGAACCCCTCCATGCTTCCTACCCAGGAAGGCCCATTCAGTAGGCAGATGTGTCTGAGTGTCTTGTGTTTGTGGTTGTCTGGGTGGAATGCACAAGGGGAGCTGTCAACCAGCACAGACCAGATGTGGATTGGAGACAGGCTGTAAGGCACAGAGTAAGTTCAAAGAAATGCCCACTTTCTAAAAGTGGCATTTCTAAAATAGTAATATTAAATCCAACTTCACCAGTAAGCAGGATTTTCTTTTACCATTCCATTTTGGCAATACCAAACAAGACTTGGCTACTCCTTCCAGATTAAAATCCACCACTTAAGAGTATATAAGGGCAGTTCTGATGCTAGACTATGAGAGGAGCAGGCCTTACAGTAGCGGAAAACAAATTTATGAGTCTTTCACTACCAGGACATGTAAAACACATAAGTACTATAAGAGGCTGGCCTGGCTTATAGTGGGTACCTTGTGGTACTTACACCTTGTGCCAGGCCCAGTTATCCCTTATTAGTAGATTAGTAGTGTTCTAGCAGCTTGGGCTGATAGAGGTAGCTATAGCAGAGCAGCTTAGGCTGAACTAGGAGAAATGCAAAGCTCCTACTATACCACTTATATCATATAGCACTATATCATAAGAAAACACAATACTCAGAGTTACTAAAAATAAAGGTACTTTATTTTAGTGACAATATGCCAAAAGTATCTCAGAGGATATACTCCCTTAGGAGGTAAGTAATCTACACAAAATATACACACAAACCAAAATCAGGTAAGTAAAACAATTAGAAAAGTAGTGCAAACACTGTAGAACACAATAGAATGCAATAGGAGACAATAGGCCTAGGGGCAACACAAACCATATACTCCAAAAGTGGAATGCGAACCACGAATGGACCCCAGACCTAGTGTAGTGTGTAGAGGGTCACTGGGAGTGTAAGAAAGCACTAAGGGTTTCCAAGATACTGCACCCCAAGACCCTAAAAAGTAGGAGTAAAGTTACCCTATTGCCCCATAAAGACAGTAAAGTCAAGATAGGGGATTCTGCAAGGACAACAACTGACTGCAAAGCATTGAAGACAGATTCCTGGACCTGAGGACCTGTAAAGGAAGGGGACCAAGTCCAAGAGTCACGCAAGTGTCCGGGGGGGGGGCAGGAGCCCACTAAACCCCGGATGAAGGTTCAAAAGGGCTGCCTCCGGGTGCCTTCAGTTTGAGTTTTAGGTGGTTGCCAGGCCATGATTTTTTCAATCTTGGCCTAGATTGGCTGCACCTTGCCACCACCTACTAGTACTAGGTGTCCCAAGTAGACCACTGTACCTTGCCCACTCTGGCACTTACTGACCTTGATTATCAGTCCTGCCTGTTGCAGGGCATGGGGCACCTCCTGGAAGTGGAGCACGTGTTCCTCTCAGCTGGCACTGTAGACGACAATGTTGTCTAAATAGGCAGCACAGAATATCTCTTTACCAGCCAGGACCCTGTTAACCAACCGTTGGAAGGTATCAGGGGCAATCTTCAAGCCAAAGGGCATCACCCGGAACTGGGAATGTCCCTCAGGGGTTGAGAATGCTGACCTCTCTTTTGCTCCTCAGTCAAGACGATCTGCCAGTACCCTGATGTTAAACCAAAGGTACTGAGGAATTTGGCAGCGCCTAGTCTGTCAATGAGCTAATCAGCCCTGGGATGGGGTGTGCATCAGTCTTTGTGACAGAATTGAGACCCCGGTAACCCACACATAACTGAAGTTCTGGTTTGGGGCAGCCTTTGGTACCAGTACCACTGGGCTGGCCCATGGACTGCTAGATGTTTCACTCTCCCCTAAAACTAACATCCTAGCAACTTCATCCTTGATGCTGGCCCTCACCCTGTTTGACAATATGTACATTGTGTTCTTTACAAGGGGTCTGTCTCCTGTGTCAGTATCATGGACACACAGATGTGTGAGTCTCAGGGTGAGGGAAAACAGGAAGGAAAACTGCTCCAGTAACTGGTAAAAGTCACCTCGCTGATCTAAGGTCAGGGAGTCAGAGAGATTGACACCCTCCACTGATCCATCACTTTCTTGTGCAGAGAGGTCAGGGAGAGGCTCACTCTCCTCCTCCACACCTTGTCACTAGGAGCATGCTGACTTCAGACCTTTCACAGTGACGTTGGAGCAGCCTTGAGTGGTTCCTAGAGGGCCTGGAGGGCCACCAAGTAAGTGGCTTCCCCATTATGCTCCTTTATCTCGTTTGAGCCAGTCCAGCGATCCTGGAGAGCTCTGGGCTTTACTGGTTCGATGACCCATAATTTGTCTCCAGGTCGAAACTCTACCAGAGCGGCCTCCTGGTCGTACCAGCGTCTTGTTACCTCTTGACTGGCCTCAAGGTTACTTTTGACCTTCTTCCAGAAGCGGTGCATCTGGTTGAGGAGGGCCAACGTGTAGCTGACTACACCCTGGGAGCTTTCTCCCACCCCTCCTTGACAATGCTTAAGGGCCCTCTGTCAGGGTATCCATATAGAAGCTCAAAGGATCTAAACCCTACCCCCTTCTGGGACACCTCTCTGTAAGCAAAGAGAAGGCATGGCAAGAGGACGTCCCATTTAAGCCCCATAGCCTCAGTTAGTCCTGCAGTCATGCCCTTCAAGGTCTTGTTGAACATCTCAACTAGACCATTGAATTGAGGGTGATAGGGTGTGATGAACCTGTAGGTTACACCACACGCATCCCACATGGACTTCATGTACACAGACATGAAGTTAGTGCTATGGTCCACTAAGACCAGGATGAACCTGTTGCCTAAGGCACTCTTGGGGTCCAGTGGACCAATGACATTGATGCCCACCCTTTCAGAGGGGGTGCCAGTGACGGGACGTGGGATCATGGGAACCTTAAGCTTTTTACCTGCCTTTCCACAGTCCTGGCAGGTGGTACAGGACCTGCTTAATGCATATGAGTCTGTCCTCATTTGGAGCCAATAAAAATGGGTGACAAGCCTAGCAAAGATCTTGTCTTGCCCCAAATGCCCTGCAAGGGGTATGTCATGAGCCAAACCCAGTATGAAGGCCCGGTAACACTGCCCCAGTACTCGGAGCCTTAGGCTTACTATATAGGAGATCATTCTCACAGCAAATTAGGTGATCCCCAGAGGGTTCACTTGCTGCATGGGCCGAGGCCTGTTGCCTCAAGCCCTCAAGAGTGGGACACTCCTTCTGTGCTTTGCAGAATTTCTCCCTGGTGGGCACACCCTCAACTTGCCAGCCAGCAAGCTCAGGTAGGTCACCTAGGGTGGCAGTGTCCTCCCCAGTTGGTTCAGGGGCCTCCTCCTCAGGGACCAAGTCCACCTCCACCATGGGAACTTCTGGGACCAGTTTCCCGCGTCCCTTGCCCCTTTCCTTGGCAGCTGTCTTGGCCATTCTTCCAGGCTTCAGACGCCCTTGACTAACCTCCCGGGCAGCCATAGACAGTGTGGTCATGCAGACCCACTCAAGTCAATCCCATCATCTCCAAGTGAGACCTGAGCGCTACCTCCCTCCAGGTAGCGTGCTCTAGGTCATTGTCTAACAGACAATCTACAGGCATGGGTGGACTAACAGCTACTTTCAGGGTACCAGAGACCCCCCCACACTCAAAGGGAACCAGAGCCACCTCTAGATGGTGCTCTCGATTGTCAGCAACTCTGACTTGGTGGAATGTGTTCGGCAGGACCTGCTCTGCTGACACCAGTTTACCCTTGATAGTAGTCATGCTGGCTCCTGTGTCACGCAGAGCCTCCACCTGTTGCTCATTAATGGTGACCAACTGCCTATACTTAGAAGTATTGGCAGGCATGTGGGCTTTTGGCACCATATCTGCATCCTCCAGGGATACTAGGGTTACCTCTGTCTGCTCTCCAAAACTAACCGGACTACCTTCTCCCTGAGCGCTACACTTGCCAACCCAGGTGTCTCCCCACTGGTGGGGCTGTGCCCTCTTTAGACATTTGAAGTTGCCCTTAGATTGACCATACTTGCAGCACTCTGAACATTGGGGTACAAACCTCACTGTCTTATGATCAAAGAACCCCTTCTTCTTAGGAGCAGACTAGGAATGGTTATCACTATTCATTTGGGAATTATTTTGGGGGCCTTTAAAGAACTCCTTATTTTTAAGTTTTTCTCCCCCCTCTTTCTTCTGGTGTGAATCCTGACCACCTTTGTGGGTGTCACCGCCTAGATACCTTTTCCCTAAATCTTTGGCAATTCATCTCAGGGGTCAGTCCAAATTTGGCAAATAAAATGGTATTCATAGGAGTGTACCTGTTCTGGTCCCCACCCTCTAATGTCAGAAGTGTGTCCCTCCCAAACGTCCACAGGCCCGCCCCCCAGTGCTCCTCAGGAACCCCATGTGTCCTCAGTGCAACTTCATAAGCAGAAAACTGCTTGTCAATGACATCTCCTAAAACATAACTGGGCACCAAATATTTGGGTATACGAACTTTCTTATCGCCATCAGGTACTGTACATATGCTGCCACCATCACTGCTGGACTCAGACTGCCTATACTTGAACTTCAGCTCTTTCATACTCAGTTCAGGAGCTAATAGAAGTTTCTTCTCGGCTGAGGCTTGTAGGAGGCTGGCCTGGCTTATAGTGGGTACCTGAGGGTACTTACACTTTGTACCAGGTCCAGTTATCCCTTATTAGTAGATTAGTAGTGTTCTAGCAGCTTTGGCTGATAGAGATAGCTATAACAGAGCAGCTTAGGCTGAACTAGGAGACATGCAAAGCTCCTACTATACCACTTATATCATATAGGTACTATATCATAACAAACACAATACTCAGGGTTACTAAAAATAAAGGTACTTTATTTTAGTGACAGTGGCCCTCATTACAACCCTGGCGGTTGGTGTTAAAGCGGCGGTAAGACCGCCAACAGGCTGGCGGGAAAAAAATGGAATCACGACCATGGCGTAAACCGCCAACATAGACAGACACTTTAACACTCAGACCGCCACGGCGGTACAAACAAACAGCATGGAAGTCACTGCCAACAGACAGGCGGAAGTCAATGTACCACCCACACTATTATGACACTCCAATCCGCCACCTTTTCCGGGGCAGATTCAACGCGAATGAAAACACGGCAGAAACAGGACTTGGAAGGGAAAACGCTCACCTCTACACACCCCACGAGGAACCAGGACGCCATGGAGCCGGAACTCCAGATACTCCCTGCAGTTGTCTTCCTGCTCCTCTACCAGGAGCACGACCGACGGCAGCGACGACCACGGTGAGTACCGCACCTACGACACAGAGGAGGGGGAGGGAAAAGAGAGTGACACACACACGCAACACGCAACACACCCACCCCCACCCTCACACACAACACACACACCAATACATGCTGAAACATCACATTTACATCCCCCAACACCCCCTAGAAGAACGCAAGGACAAAAGGAAATGAGTTGAACGAATGTAATCAAGAAAAATCCCTTACTCAAAAATGTATATACACTATTAACAAATATGTACACCAAGATTTCAAGTCCATGTACTGCATCATATAGTCCGTGGACCACTGGGCCCAAAAAGCATGTGCGAGGCCCACACTCCAGGGGCATCAGATCAAAATAAAACAGGCACCTCAGGGGGAAGCGAAGGGGGGAACCGCAGCTGAATGAGTGCACGACGCCAGCTCCACGAGGGGGCTCCATGCCCATTGATGTATCCCGGGGAGTGCAAAGCCACAGTCTCACAAGTCTTTACAGTGCGTGGTTTGCCCACTGCTCTATCCTGGGGAGTGCAAAGCCACAGTTTCACAAGTCTTTACAGTGGGTGGTTTGCCCACTGCTTCATCCTAGGGAGTGCAAAGCCACAGTCTCACAAGTCTTTACAGTGGGTGGTTGGCCCACTGCCTCCTCCTGGGGAGTGCAAAGCCACAGTCTCACAAGTCTTTACAGTGGGTGGTTTGCCCACTGCTCTATCCTGGGGAGTGCAAAGCCACAGTCTCACAAGTCTTTACAGTGGGTGGTTTGCCCACTGCTTCATCCTGGGGAGTGCAAAGCCACAGTCTCACATGTCTTTACAGTGGGTGGTTGGCCCACTGCTCTCTCCTGGGGAGTGCAAAGCCACAGTCTCACAAGTCTTTACGATGGGTGGTTTGCCCACTGCTCTATCCTGGGGAGTGCAAAGCCACAGTCTCACAAGTGGATGCCTTTCTCCACTGGTTCTGGAGGGGGCTTTGTGCCCAGAGAGCTTCATCCTGCCAAGGACTGAGGTAGTGGATGCCTTTCTCCACTGGTTCTGGAGGGGCTTTGTGCCCAGAGTGCTTCATCCTGCCAAGGACTGAGGTAGTGGATGCCTTCCTCCACTGGTTCTGGAGGGGGCTTTGTGCCCAGAGTGTTTCATCCTGCCAAGGACTGAGGTAGTGGATGCCTTTCTCCACTGGTTCTGGAGGGGGCTTTGTGCCCAGAGTGCTTCATCCTGCCAAGGACAAAGGTAGTGGATGTGATACTCCACTGACGGTGGTGCTACAGGCAAGCTGGCCTGGCCCCTGGCACTGACTACCAG
This sequence comes from Pleurodeles waltl, assembly GCF_031143425.1. Classification (NCBI taxonomy): domain Eukaryota; kingdom Metazoa; phylum Chordata; class Amphibia; order Caudata; family Salamandridae; genus Pleurodeles; species Pleurodeles waltl. The sequence goes on along the minus strand of NC_090441.1, from coordinate 202,071,077 downwards.
CCTTGCACGAATGACCACTGGGGATGGCAGCCATGTCTGCGGTGGTACTACTGGTTCAGGAAGTGGCGTGGCCGCTGGCGGTGCTGGCGGCGTGCTCAGTAGCGGAGATGCTTGCGGCGCTCATTGGGCAGCGGTGCTGGTGGGGGGCTCACTGACCTCGGTGCTGGCGGCAGTGTCCTGAGCGGCAGTGCTGGTGGCGGTCTGACTGAGGATGCTGCTGGCGGCGGTGTCCTGAGCGGCGGTGCTGGTGGCGGTCTGACTGAGGTTGCTGGTGGCGGAGGTGTCCTGAGCGGCGGTGCTGGTGGCGGTGCCGGTGGCGGTCTTGTCCGCCGTGCAGGTTGGCGGCGACTTACCTTTCCTTCTCAGGCCCTTCCCCACCTTGGATGGTGGCGCAGCTGTCTTGCCACCCCCAACTGTTGTCTTTGCTGAGCCCCTGGTGGCAGGTGTTTTGGCCTTCTCCCTCTGGGATGTGGGCAACTTCTTCTGCTTGAGAGGTGGGGGAATGTCCTTGGCCTCCACCCTTGAACACTGGCAGCCCTGCTGCTTGGCACACTCCAGAAGCCGGTTACTGCTGGCACCACTGTGGCCGGTGATGTGCTGGCTGAGGTGCTGGGTTGGGACTTGGAAAGGTGGGCCCCAGGGGAAGGAAGGGGTGGGGGAGGTGAAGGGAAGAGGTCAAGGTTTGACAGGAAAAGTTTTTTAGACACACTGGGACGGGTAGTTGGAGGGGGTTTGGGAGTGGAGGAAGAGGTAGTGGTTGTAGGAGGTGTTCTTCTTCTGACTTTGGGTGAAGGTGCATTGGCTGGAGGCTGTCGTGAAGTGGATGGCTGTTGGGTGGGTGTGTGGCTGCGTTTGTGTAGTTTGGGAGGAGGGCTCACAGACACACTGAGAGAGGACACAGGGGATGTGTGAATGGTAGTGGGGGATGATTGCATGTGAGCAGTGTGTGGTGATGGGCGTGCTGGTGATGGAGGTAGTGGCTGAGGATGTAGTGCATGCAGGTGTGAGTGGAGACGTGACAGGGAGGGAGGATGGAGAGGTGGAGGAGGGGGACACAGTGGAGGCAGTGGATGCTGGTATGTGTGCATGGGTATGATGCTTGTGTGAGTGCTTGTGGGATGTGTGGTGCTTATGTTTGCCAGAGTTACCCTTGTGTGTTGAGGTGTGTGCATGCTGGTCTGATGGTGTGCTTGGGATAGGCTGAGGTACAGGGGATTAGGTCTGGGTGGAGGAAGTTGGAGGGGGGAGGTTGGACACAGGGACAATGCCATCAGTGCTGTGGCCAGATTCTGAAAAGCTCGCTGTTGGGCTGCCTGGCCAGAATGAATGCCCTCCAGGTATGTATTGGTCTGTTGCAACTGCCTCTCTACACCCTGGATGGCATTCAGAATGGTAGACTGCCCAACAGTGAGGGATCTGAGGAGGTCAATGGCCTCCTCACTGAGGGCAGCAGGGCTGACTGGGGCAGGGGCTGAGGTGCCTGGGGCGAAGGAGATGCCCACCCTCCTGGGTGAGCGGCCACGTGGCAGACGCTGAAGGGCTGCTGGGAGGGCGGTGCTGGTAGGGGGGCTGGCGTCTGTACCTGTAGAAGTGGGTGGCACAGAGGGGCCCGCCACCGCAAGGGAGCTCCCATCAGAGGAGGAGTCGGTCTCTGATGCAGTTCCCGCCGTGGAGCTCCCCTCGACCTCCGTCCCACTGGTGAATTCTGAGTCCGTAGTCTCGCCCTTCAGGGCTATGTGGGATGCAGCTCCATCCTGCTCTGGTGGCACAGCTCCTCCGCCTGATGATGCTAATTCACACAAGTACAGGGAGACCACAAAAAGGGGGGGAAAGAAAGAAGAAAGACATGTTCAGTGCATGCAATACCGCTACCGTTGGCGGACACTACAGACACAGCAGCCCTCTGCACTACGCCATGCACTTACAGTTCCCTAATTGATCACAGGGACATGGGGTACATGGCCTATGACCGATTGCTGCACACATGGAAGTCACAGGAGCCTGACTGCGTGTAGATGGCTCTTACTGCTGGTGGGGTTGGGGTGCCACTTGGCCTGCCTTACAAAGGGTCCTTGCCTACAAGGCTCGCCCTAGCCTAGGGGAACCCACAGCCCACCTCCCCCACCCAGACACCTCCAATGCACGCAGAGTCAGATGGATGTGACTGTACTCACCCCCATGTGGCTGCTATGATGCCCTCAAGCGCCCAACCAACTCCGGATAAGCCACCGCCAGGATCCGGAACATCAGGGGGGTCATGGTGCGGCGAGCACCCCTCCCACGTTGGGAGGCCATCCCCAGCTGGGCCTCCGCCGTCTTCTTGCTCCAGCGGCGAATGTCCTCCCATCTTTTTCAGCAGTGGGTGCTCCGTCTGTGGTGGACCCCCAGGGCCCGGACGTCCTTGGCGATGGCACGCCAAATATCCTTCTGGTGGGCGCTGACCTAGAGGAATAGTACAGGAGAAAAGGGAAAACATTAACCGTCTGGCCCATCACAGTCATTGGCCCACCTTCCCACCCTTGCCATGACGCACAGACACTCACTGTCCACTCATGCACGCCTCATCCCCACCCACCCTATCTCCCATCCACACCACTCCAAACAGGCATTGCCCATACAGAATGCTCACAATGTACTCACCTGTTTGTATGGAGGACTGTAGAGTAGCGTGTACTGGGGGAGGACCCCATCCACAAATTTCTCCAACTCCTCCAAAGAGAAGGCAGGGGCCCTTTCCCTAGACACTTGAGCCATTGTCGCTTCCAGACTAAGGTCACAGCAGCACTTGCAGTGTAGGTCCTCTCCTGTCGAAGATCAGGTATCAAATGAGTGAACAGACAGAAAATGGCGGTCACGTCCGCGGCGGTGCGTACCGTCACCGCTGGCGTACATCGTCATTGGCTCCTGGGACCCATAGGGTCCAATGTTAACCAATGCAGGATTGCGCCGCGGGCTTTGACCGCCTACCGCGATGGTGTACAGCGCCAGCGCAGTTACCTCTTATCCCCTTGTCCCACTTTATAGGTCAGACAGCCGCCATTTCAGGGGGCCACATGGCATTAATTTCAACTGCGTCACACATATCTAGGCCTTGCATACACACTGAGACAGGCACATAGCGGATTGACTAATGTGCGCAAGAATGTTGCTATTTTCGTACCTCAGTGTTGGCTGACACTCTGATCGCTGTTCTCATCCATAGAGCACATCTGCTGGGGCAGGTGAGGAGATGACGGCATCCTCCGGTGTAGAGACCGCTGGTGGACCTGTCGACAATGGAAGAGCGACATATATTAGTCACCTACAGACTTAATCGTGCCACAATCCAGGAACTGTGTGCCCAGTTGGAGCCAGACCTGATCTCAGCAATCCGCCATCCCAAAGGAATAACCCCTCTAGTGCAGGTGCTGTCAGTACTCCATTTCCTGGCAAGTGGGTCTTTTCAAACTACAGTGGCCATAGGATCAGGGATGTCCCAGCCTATGTTCTCAAACGTGTTGTCTAGAGTGTTGTCTGCCCTGCTGAAACACATGCGCAGCTACATCATTTTCCCTGAGGTGGAGGATTTGGCCACAGTGAAAGGTGACTTCTATGCCCTGGGACATATCCCCAACATCATAGGTGCCATTGATGGGACACATGTGGCCTTGGTACCCCCCGCAGGAGTGAACAGGTGTACAGAGACCAGAAGAGCTACCATTCTATGAACGTGCAGATGGTGTGTTTGGCAGACCAGTACATCTTGCATGTGAAAGCCAAGTTTCCTGGCTCAGTGCATGATGCTTACATTTTGAGGAATAGCAGCATCCCTTATGTGATGGGGCAACTCCAGAGGCACTGTGTGTGGCTATTAGGTGAGGACATGGACCCTATACAGTGTGAATAGTTGTCTGGGTCTGGGGTTGTGGCTAAGGGTTAGTATGTGTCTAACAGTTGTCCCTCAGCATTTGCAGGTGACTCTGGCTACCCCAACCTGTCATGGCTACTGACCCAAATGAGGAATCCCAGGACAAGGGCAGAGGAACGCTACAATGAGCCACATGGGCGAACTAGGAGGGTTATAGAGAGAACCTTGGGCCTCCTGAAGGCCAGGTTCCGGTGCCTCCATGCAATAGGTGGTTCCCTATACTACTCACCAAAGAAGGTGTGCCAGATCATCGTGGCCTGCTGTGTGCTGCACAACTTGGCTCTGCGACGACAGGTGCCTTTTCTGCAGGCGGATGGTCCAGAAGGAGGTCTTGTGGCAGCTGTGGAGCCTGTGGACAGTGAAGAAGAGGAGGCAGAAGAAGAGGACGTAGACAGCAGAAACACTGTCATCCAGCAATATTTCCAATGAGGCACAGGTAAGAAGACATCACTGCCTCCTACATCTGATATAATTGTTCTACCTCTCATGTGTCTGTCACTTTCACTCAGTGTATGGACCCTGATTTGTCACTTTGCCTTTCGATTTCACAGATGTGGGGCCCACTGTGTGACCTCTGCTATGTTACCTCATGGACTAGAGCTGAGTGACATAGGTATGTTGACAATACTATGGACATTGCTATTTCCCTCAGTTATTGCAAATACACATTAGTGAAAGCACAGACTGACTCCAGATTGTTTTGTGATTCAAGGGTGTTTATTTAAGTACAAAATAGTGGAGGGGTTTGTAAAATGGTCAGGGGTGATGGTGGAGGAATGTCCATGGCAGAGTCCAAACTATTTGTCTCACAGGTGCATTGTCCAAAGGGGCATAGGAAGTGGAGCTAGGGCAGTTTATGGATGGACAGGGTGACAAAGTGGGACAGTAGGATGACATTAAGGGTGGTCTCATTTCATTGCGGGGGTCTTGGCATTGTTCTCTGTCTTTGTCCTGGATCACAGGGACCGTTTGCGGGGTGGTTCTCCATCTGCAGGGGGTGGGGTGCTGGTGTTGTGGTCCTGTGGCGGTGCCTCCTGTCCACTAGTGCCAGCGGAGGTGGTGGGCAGTTCATCGTCCAGGCTAGTGTCAGGGGCCCCTTGTTGTGCCACAGTGTCCCTCCTGGTGTTTATGAGGTCCTTCAGCACCCCTACAATGGTGGCCAGGGTGGTGTTGATGGAATTGAGTTCCTCCCTGAACCCCAAATACTGTTCCTCCTGCAGCCACTGGGTCTCCTGAAACTTGGCCAGTACCGTTGCCATCGTCTCCTGTGAATGATGGTACGCTCCCATGATGTTGGAGATTGTCTCGTGGGGAGTGGGTTCCCTGGGCCTAACCTCCCCCTGTGGCACAGCAGACCTCCCAGTTCCCCTGTTTTCATGGGCCTCTGTCCCCTGAACCGTGTGCCCACTGCCACTGCCCCCAGCTCCCTGCTGTTGTTGGGGTGGTGGGTTAGCCTGGGTTCCCTGTAGTGGTGGACACACTGCTACTTGACGTGTCCTGGGGACAGAGGTATGGGCCCGCTGGGTGGGTGCTGTGCTGGTGTTTCCTGAGGGGGGATGCTCTGTGGTGGCCTGTGACTGTGTCAGGGGAACCGACTGTCCCGAGGTCCCAGATGGGCGGGCTGGTCATCTAGATCCAGTTGGACAGAGCTGCTGTCATCACTGTGGGCCTCTTCTGTGGGGGGAGTGGACATGTCTGGAACCTCCTGTCCGGTGACATTGGGTAGGGGTTCTGCAGGGGTGTGAAGGCATGATTATTGCCTCTGTGTGTGCCATCGTGTGCAATGGGTGGGTGACCCTGTACCCCAGTGCTAACATTCTTGTGTAGGAGCTTGTGTGATAATTGTTTAAGGGTCTGTGTGGGTATGTTTAGTGGACATGCATTGGTGATGGGTGTCCATGCTTTGTTGTTGCATGCAGGGCTTGGTGTTGGGATGTGTGGTTTGTGTTAGTGGGAGTGATGGGGGTGAGGGTAAGGGTATGTGATAGCATGCAGGTAGGGTGGGGAATGTAGTAGTTAAAACTTTGACTTACCAGAGTCCATTCCTCCAGCTACTCCTGCGAGGCCCTCAGGATGCAGTATTGCCAAGACCTGCTTATCCCATGTTGTTAGTTGTGGGGGAGTGTAGTGCTTTTTCTTTTATCTAGTTCTTAGCACTTACATAACATATCAGGAATGCACTTCTGAGTTCAAAGAAGACTTTTATTGTTGTTAATTCTTCCCCAACCACAATTTTTATGAATGACGAATTATTAGCTTTCAAGCACACGTTAATCAAACAAAATATATCAGTTTGCAATATACACAGCAGGTTATATTTATAAGATATTGAATGCAAAGCAAAACAAATACTTCACCGTGTGGGAAACTATTTACAGCTTCATCTTTCTAGGGTCTGCAAGCTGATGACTCCCTGTCAGCTGCGAGAAAGAGATTTATCTACCCACACGGGATGCTGGCAACTGGCGCCAAGCTCCAGCACGAAGTCAGGCAGATCCGAATCTGAATCTCTGCAGCCTGTGACATTCGTTACAAAGGTGTGCCCCTCCTCTCAGACTCGGGAAAACTGAGCAAGCCTTTGGAGACTGGCCAGGTCTCCGAGACTACTCCCCTTCCCAGGCTCAAGCGGAGAAAAACAACCAATGTACCCTCTCTTATCAGGTCTAGTCTACTGTGAGAAAAACATCTTGGTTCATCTTGTGCAAAAACACAGCTTGGAAAAATACAGCTTGGATTCTCAACTGCAATGTCTAACTCAACGTTAAAGGCAATAGGCAGCTAACCTAAATATCAAGTGCAATGTCTAATGTCATGTCAAAGCCAATAGGCAGCTAAGCTGAATATAAAATGCAATGTATAATATCATGTCAAAGCCAATAGGCAGCTGAGCTGAATATAAAATGCAATGTATAATATCATGTCAAAGCCAATAGGCAACTAAACTGAATACAGCATGTCAAAGCCAATAGGCAGCTAGACTGAATACAGCATGTCAAAGCCAATAGGCAGAATACAGAATGCAATGTCAAAGCCCATAGGCGGCTAAACTGAATACAGAAAGTAATGGCTAATGCCATGTCAAAGCCAATAGGCGGCTAAACTGAACAAAACATACAATGTGCTACTGGTGAACATTGAGCAACTAATATGCGCAGTGGTGAAACACAAAGTCATTGGTCAAACTCCATTAATGGCATAACATTCCATCCTTTGACCAATGGATTTTTGTTTCACATATCCCTTGTTTCAAACAAAAACAAAAAACAAAAAACATTGGCACAAAAAACATTATCAGCAAGTCAGATTTGAATGATTAAAGCAATCCCTGTAAAGCAATGAAAGTGAATTAACACATTGATTTCATAACCTTTCACATCAGATACATCTACACAGAAAAGACTGCAACAGTGTTAGCAATTTGATGTGGCATGAGTTCTACTCATGTAAAGGTGCACAGTCCATCTGAAAGGTATACTAGAAGGTAAGCAAAAGTCATAGTTCCATACGAGAAGGAAAAAAAAACACAGCTTAGTTCCAGTGGAAGAATGCAATCAAACAAGTTGAACTTGAACTGAAGGCGCAGTTTGCGCAAAATGGATCCATGGTGCTGGCACTTTACTCAGCCGGGTTCAGGTTGGGGGTTCGGTCCCTTCCCCGACCCCACACGCACACACCGGAAGGGAGACCACACAGCACACTCAGGGACAGTGGCGGAACGTGGTAGGATCTGCAAAAGAAACAAGTATGACTTTTCTTGCAAATAACATTTTTCATTTAAACTGCACCCTTCCTCTTTCTTTCCCTGTTTAATAATCAGCAGGACGTTTTTGGGGCCCTTTGTTATATTTTCTGCAGGTTCTGGAGGATCACTTGGGGCTTCAACCCACACCTCAGCACTGAGGTTTTTATCTGCTGCACCACAGCTTCCGTTTTCTTGCACTGTCAGAAGGGCTGGGGCAGACTCATTCTTTACCAAACCTCCATGCACTGCATTTTTGCCAATTTGGGCCATTCTGTCTCCAATTTGTATGAATAAATCAGATTATTTTCTAGGTATCAGCATAATTTCGATTTTTCCTTGGTAATTTGCAGCAATCACTCTCCCTAAAACCTGATCAATTTGCCATTTCTGTCCTGGTAACTTTCCTCTCCCCAACTGCTCTGTGACTGCTCGCATGACAGATTGCTTTTGTGCGTGCGGCACAGTTTTTATCAAATCTAGGGGAATGGGCATCTCTCTCATCTCTGCCCACCTGTAAGTGTCTTTTTCTCTCAGCTGTTCACATTTCTGGGGCACCCACTTAGCCATCCCCACTAAGGCAGAATTCTGGGTGTACACTTCTCTCTCTGAATTTTTCTCATTAACATCTGCAAGGTAATTGAACCAGTTAGGTGCAAGCCATGTGGAAAAACAAACAGCTAAAACATTAGCAATGAACCATAAATCAGTGTAAAAATGACACATCTCACGTAGCTCTTGCTTTAAAATCTGGCACACATTGTACAACGCTGTTCCTTCTCCTGTGCCATAAAACAACATTTCAGTCAATGAATCATTAGTCAAACAAACATGCTTTTTACCCTCAGTGGACACGAGTTCAAATGGTGCACACAATTTCACTAGTGACTCTTTTACCTGTAGTACTCTAGCCATGTCTTGCAAGTACCAGATCCAGTGTATGATCCTAGCTAGGGGCACTATTTTCTTTCCTTGTTCTTGATTTACATGTACATCAGTGTTTGCACTCAATTTCACTGCGCAGAAACCTGAAGTCTGAATTATTTCATTTGCCAAATCACAAGCGCGCAGCTGCATATTATTTTTCACAGTGACCATATACAAAAGTGTTAGGATTTCACTCAAATGAGGGCTATTCTGTTTCCAAAAATCAAACAAGCTAATGAAACTCGGTGTCTCTTGCTCTAAAATCTTTCGTTTTCTGCAACGGCAACTCGTAAATCACATTCTGAGCTCTCTTGTCCGTGTTATCAGTTAAGGAATGCATTTTGGCTGCCAAAAACCCTGACTCACACAGAGGCGCAGAGCAGCTCGGAGCTGTCTTAACCCCCTCATTACTGGAATGGGACAAGAAAGATTCTTCTAAAACAGCATTTTTATCACGTAAATTCCTATTTTCATGTTCCAACTGCCTACATTTCTCCTGCATTTCTCTGTAAGCAGATAAAGGTATCCAGACCTTTCTGTCATCATTACTTCCAAAAGACACATTTTCTAAATATGCACAACAGAAATTATTTCTCAAAACACTATCAGGCAGTTTAGCTACACATGCATCTTCAAACATGGTCTGCCGTGCTTCTGTAATTCTCCAAACAAAAACAATTTCTGTAATTCTCCAAACAACAAAAACAATTACACTTTTAAAGTGTGCACGTAGAAATCTATTAATTCGTCAAACCCCTTAACCGGCTCTTGACGACCTCTCAACCGCTTCTTAACGACCCCTTCACCCCACTCCTGGTACCAAATGTAGTGCTTTTTCTTTTATCTAGTTCTTAGCACTTACATAACATATCAGGAATGCACTTCTGAGTTCAAAGAAGACTTTTGTTGTTGTTAATTCTTCCCCAACCACAATTTTTATGAATGACGAATTATTAGCTTTCAAGCACACGTTAATCAAACAAAATATATCAGTTTGCAATATACACAGCAGGTTATATTTATAAGATATTGAATGCAAAGCAAAACAAATACTTCACCGTGTGGGAAACTATTTACAGCTTCATCTTTCTAGGGTCTGCAAGCTGATGACTCCCTGTCAGCTGCGAGAAAGAGATTTATCTACCCACACGGGATGCTGGCAACTGGCGCCAAGCTCCAGCACGAAGTCAGGCAGATCCGAATCTGAATCTCTGCAGCCTGTGACATTCGTTACAAAGGTGTGCCCCCTCCTCTCAGACTCGGGAAAACTGAGCAAGCCTTTGGAGACTGGCCAGGTCTCCGAGACTACTCCTCTTCCCAGGCTCAAGCGGAGAAAAATAACCAATGTACCCTCTCTTATCAGGTCTAGTCTACTGTGAGAAAAACATCTTGGTTCATCTTGTGCAAAAACACAGCTTGGAAAAATACAGCTTGGATTCTCAACTGCAATGTCTAACTCCACGTTAAAGGCAATAGGCAGCTAACCTAAATATCAAGTGCAATGTCTAATGTCATTTCAAAGCCAATAGGCAGCTAAGCTGAATATAAAATGCAATGTATAATATCATGTCAAAGCCAATAGGCAGCTGAGCTGAATATAAAATGCAATGTATAATATCATGTCAAAGCCAATAGGCAACTAAACTGAATACAGCATGTCAAAGCCAATAGGCAGCTAGACTGAATACAGCATGTCAAAGCCAATAGGCAGAATACAGAATGCAATGTCAAAGCCCATAGGCGGCTAAACTGAATACAGAAAGTAATGGCTAATGCCATGTCAAAGCCAATAGGCGGCTAAACTGAACAAAACATACAATGTGCTACTGGTGAACATTGAGCAACTAATATGCGCAGTGGTGAAACACAAAGTCATTGGTCAAATTCCATTAATGGCATAACAGGGAGGAGGTGGGGGTCCCCCGCCAGTCCTCTGCACCGCAATGTGGTGTCTTGAGACCACGGAACGTACCTTCCCCCGTAGGTCGTTCCACCTCTTCCTGATGTCATCCTGTGTTCTTGGGTGCTGTCCCACTGCGTTGACGCTGTCCATGATTCTGCACCATAGCTCCATCTTCCTAGCTATGGAGGTGTGCTGCACCTGTGAACCGAATAGCTGTGGCTTTACCCAGATGATTTCCTCCCCCATGACCCTGACCTCCTCCTCAGAAAACCTGGGGTGTCTTTGCGGTGCCATGGGGTGGCGTGGATGATGTGTGAGGTGGTGTGTGTTGTGATGTGTGGGGTGATGTTTAGGGGTGTGAGGTGTTTTGTGCGTGGAAGGTGTATGAGTGATGGTGTTGTGTGCCTCTGTATGCTGGTGTGGTCTTTGCTTTGCTGTCTCTCTGCTTCTCAAACATTTTTGGTTGTAAGGGTTTGTGGGTAATGTGGGTGTGTGTTTCATATTGTATTGAGTGTGTGGGAGTGGTGTGTTTATGTGTATATCAGATGTGTGTATTTCGATTTGTCCAATGTGGTTGTGTTTTGTAAATGTGTGTGTATTTTGAGCGCAGCGGTGTGTACCGCCAATGGAATACCGCGGTTGAAAGACCGCCGCATGGATCCGTGGGTCGTGATAGTGTGGGCGTGATGGTGGATGTTTTGTTATCGCCAGTTCATCACTGACCTTTGGTGTGGCGGACTTGTGTGGGTGTCTAGATTTTGGCGGATTCCGAGCTGTGGGTCGTAATAGCTGTGGCGGAATTCCGCGGCGGTGTGTTGGCGGTCTTCTGCACGGGGATAAGCGGGTTTTACCGTCGATGATGTAATGAGGGCCAATGTGCCAAAAATATCTCAGAGGATATACCCCCTTTGGAGTTAAATAATATACACAAAATATGCACACAAACCAAAATCAGGTAAGTAAAACAGTCAGGAAGTAGTTTAAACTCTGTAGAATACAATAGGATGCAATAGGCCTAGGGGCAAAGCAAACCATATACTAAGAAAGTTGAATGCGAACCACAAATGGACCCCTAGGCTAGTGCAGTGTGTAGAGGGTCACTGGGAGTGTATGAAAACACTAAGGGTGTCCAAGATACCCCACCCCAAGACCCTGAAAAGTAGGAGTAAAGTGCTACTACTTCCCCAGAAACACACTAAACTTGTGATAGAGGATTTTGGAAAGACCACAACAGGCTGCAAAGCACTGAAGACGGATACCTGGACCTGAGGACCTGCAAAGGAAGGGGACCAAGTCCAAGAGCTGTGAAAGCGTCCGGGGGGGACAGGAGCCCACTAAAGCTCAGATGAAGGTGCAAAATGGCTGCCTCCGGATGGAAGCTGAAGATACTGCAACAACGTTCAAAACCAAATGGAGGGACGGGGAGAAGTTAATGGTCCAGTGTATGCTCTCCCTAGTGAAATGTACTTAACAACAAGGTACACTGTTCCAAAAGAGGCAGTAGGAGGGAGGAGTCTTAATTATATGAGTAAGAAACCTCTCGCACGCAAGTGGGTGTCATGCTTCATCATCGGAATAGCTCCACGTCAGGCTGGCACGGCAATGCCTGACGGGCACCCCCCGAAGGGGGGCTCTTTGCTGGAGATCTTTACTCGATAATGCCAAGACCCCAAAGGTGAGCTTGGAAGAGAGTAAACAAAGAAAGAGAGTGACAAAACAGAATAAAATTGGCTCAAAACCCTGCACCTAGGGATAACAATTTTATTCGACCACGGAGGGCCAAGGCCAAGGCTAAAACTAATGAGGAGAGTGGAATGAGTATAATGGTCAGAACACTCTCAATCACATATCATGGAGAAAGGAACGTGTGGAATGCCTAGGAAGGACCAGGATATCGCCCCTTGGGAGAGAAGACAGAGTGGACCCTCAGCAATGTAGAGAGCCCACGCACAAGAAGGCAGCACCCGCAGAAGTCCTTGAACACGAGTTCAAGAAGACTGAGAATGGCGATCGTCTCAATACTACAAAAGAGGGTCCCACAAAGCCGGAGGTCAACTCAGGGAGTTGAGCAATGCAGGAGGGAGTGCAGGGGACCTGGGCTTGGCTGTGCAGGAAGGATTCCTTGGAAATGTGCATAGAAGCCCTAGCAGCCGCAGTTCAAGTGGTGCACAGGATTACTATCTGGAGAGGTGAGGGAAGGGCTTACCTCCTCCATATTTGGACAGATGGACCACTGGACAGTCTGGGTCACTTGAGTCCACCACCTCTGTTCCAGGGGCCACACTCCTCCGGATGAGAGGGGTCCCAGAGTACCGGTGACGCTTAAGTTTGGTGCCTGCTGGAGCAGGAGGAAGATTCCGTCAACCCACGGGAGATTTCTCTGTGGCTTCCAGTGCAGGATGAAGGAAGGCAGCCCCCCAGAGCATGCACCACCAGGAAACAGTCGAGAAAGCCAGCAGGATTACGTGCCACAATGTCGCTGGTAGTCTTCTTGCTACTTTGTTGCAGTTTTGCAGGCGTCCTGGAGCAGTCAGTGGTCGATCCTTGGCAGAAGTCAAAGAGAGAGGTGCAGAGGAACTCTGGTGAATTCTTGCAAGTCGTTATCTGAGAAAAAGCCCACAGGAGAGACCCTAAATAGCCTTCAGAGGAGGATTGGCCAGCTAGTGAGGTAAGCACCCATCAGGATGGGTCTCTGACATCACCTGCTGGCACTGGCCACTCTGAGGCCTCCAGCGAGAACTCACTCTAGGTTCAATATGGCAGAGGGCTGGGACACACTGGAGGAGCTCTGGGCACCACCCCTGGGGTGGTTGGTGATGGACAGGGGAGTGGTCACTCCCCTTTCCTTTGTCCAGTTGCGTGCCAGAGCAGGGACTGGGGGTTCCCTAAACCGGTGCAGACTGGCTTATGCAAGGAGGGCACTATCTGTGCCCTTCAAAGCATTTCCAGAGGCTGGGAGAGGCTACTCCTCCCCAGTCCTTAACACCTATTTCCAAAGGGAGAGGGTGTAACACCCTCTTCCAGAGGAAATTCTTTGTTCTGCCTTCCTGGGACAGGGCTGCCCAGAACCCTGTCTGTGGGGTGGCAGCAGCTGTAGCTACAGAGAAAACCCCAGAGTGCTGGTTTGGCAGTACCCGGGGTTCATAGTGGAGCCCCGGGGATGCATGGGATTGGCACCCCAATACCAGATATGGCATGGGGGGGGGACAATCCCATGATCTTAGACATGTTACATGGCCATATTCGGAGTTACCATTGTGAAGCTACATATAGGTATTGACCTATATGTGGTACACGCGTGTAATGGTGTCCCCACACTCACAAAGTACAGGGAAATTGCCCTGAACTATATGGGGGCACCTTTGCTAGTGCAAGGGTGCCCTCACACTTAGTAACTTTGCACATAACCTTGACTAAGTGAGGGTTAGACATATAGGTGACTTATTAGTTACTTAAGTGCAGGGAAAAATGACTTTGAAATAACATGTGCGTTATTTCACTCAGGCTGCAGTGGCAGTCTTGTGTAAGATGTGTCTGAGCTCCCTATGGGTGGCAAAAGAAATGCTGCAGCCCATAGGGATCTCCTGGAACCCCAATACCCTGGGTACTTAGGTACCATATACTAGGGAATTATAAGGTTGTTCCAGTGTGCCAATTAGAATTGGTGAAAATGGTCACTAGTCTATAGTGACAATTTTAAAGGCAGAGAGAGCATAAGCACTGAGGTTCTGGTTAGCAGAGCCTCAGTGACACAGTTAGGGCCAGATGTACCAAACGATTTTACACAATTTGTGTTTATGGGAAAATGCTTTAGTACATATGGCCCTTAGTCACTACACAGGTACACACATTCAGGCCACAGCTATCAGCACTGGGTTCCTGGCTAGCAGGATCCCAGTGAGACAGGCAAAAAAAAACCTGCATACATGTAAACATGGGGGTAACATGCCAGGCAAGATGGTACTTTCCTACACAACCTCCCCCCCAAACGAGGGACAATAAGGCTCACCTTGCTCAGATAAGTCATCATTGTCAAAGTGGAAATAACTGGAGAGTCCATCTGCATTTGAGTGGGTACTACCAGGTCTATGTTCCACTGTATAGTCCATTCCCTGTAGGGAGATGGACCACCTCAACAATTTAGGGTTTTCACCTTTCATTTGTTTAAGCCATAACAGAGGTTTGTGGTCTGTCTAAACAACAAAGTGAGTACCAAACAGGTATGGTCTCAACTTTTTCAGTGCCCAGACCACAGCAAAGGCCTCCCTCCCCATGGCAGACCAACGCTTTTCTCTAGGGGTCAACCTCATGCTGATAAAAGCAACAGGTTGATCCTGGCCCTCAGTGTTAAGCTGTGATAGAACTGCCCCTACCCCTAATTCAGAAGCATTAGTCTGGATTATTAATTTCTTGGAGTAACAAGGGCTTTTTAGGACAGGTGCAGAGGACATGGCCTCTTTGAGCTAATCAAAAGCCTTTTGACAGCTAGCTGTCCACAATACCTTTTTAGGCATCTTTTTGCTGGTAAGGTCATTAAGAGGGGCTGCAATGGAGCCATAGTTCTTAATGAACCTCCTATAGTACCCTGTGAGGCCTAGGAAGGCTCTCACCTGGGTTTGAGTTGTAGGGAGAGCCCATTCCATAATGGTCTGGATCTTCCCCTGCAGTGGTGCAATCTGTTCCCCACCTACCAGGTGGCCCAGATAAACCACTTTTCCCTGCCCTATATGGCATTTTGAAGCCTTAATAGTGAGGCCTGGTTTTTGCAGGGCCTCTAAAACTTTCCACAGGTGGACCAGGTGATCATCCCAGGTGGAGCTAAAGACAGCTATATCATCTAGATATGCTGCACTAAAGGCTTCCAATCCTTGTAGGACTGTATTCACCAACCTCTGAAAAGTGGCAGGTGCATTTTTCAATCCAAAGGGCTTAACAGTGAACTGATAGTGCCCTCCAATGTTTGAAAATACTGTTTTAGGTTTAGCATCTTCTGACAACCTAATCTGCCAATACCCTGCAGTTAAGTCAAAAGTGCTTAGATACTTGGCAGAAGCCTGTGTATCTATTAGCTCCTCTGCCCTGGGTATAGGGTGAGCATCCGTTTTGGTTACTTGATTGAGACCTCTATAGTCAACACAAAACCTCATTTCCTTTTTATCATCTTTACTATGTGGTTTGGGGACAAGCACCACTCGGCTAGCCCATGGGCTTTCAGAAGGCTCAATCACTCCCGGATCTAACATTTTCTGTACCTCTTGTTTTATGCATTCTCTGACATGGTCAGGCTGCATATAAATCTTACTTTTGACAGGCAAACTGTCTCCAGTGTCGATTGTGTGCTCACACCAGGTAGTTGTACCTGGGATCAGTGAGAAGAGGTCAGAAAACTGATCGAATAGATTTATGCAGTTGTCCTTCTGCTCAGCAGTAAGGCAATCTGCAAGCACCACTCCCTCCACTAAGCCATCAGCTTCAGTGATGGAGAAGAGCTCAGGGAGAGGGTCATTCTCTTCTTCCTGCCCCTCATCATTTGCCATGAGCAGGGTTAAGTCAGCCCTGTCATAAAAAGGTTTTAGGCGATTGACATGGAGCACCCTAAGGATACTCCTGGCAGTACCCAGGTCTACCAAATAGGTGGCCTCACCTTTCTTTTCTACTATGAGATAAGGTCCACTCCATTTGTCTTGGAGTGCAATTGGGGCCACAGGCTCCAATACCCACACCTTCTGTCCTGGGTGGTACTGGGTCAGGACAGCATTCTGGTCATGCCATTGCTTTTGGAGCTCTTGGCTGGCCTGAAGGTTTTTACTGGCCTTTTTCATGTACTCAGTCATTCTGGATCTTAGCCCAAGTACATAATCCACAATGTCTTGCTTGTGAGCTTTTAAAGGTTGTCCCCAACCCTCCTTCACAAGAGCAAGGGGACCTTTTACAGGGTACCCAAAGAGGAGTTCAAACGGACTGAAGCCCACTCCTTTTTGAGGTACCTCCCTATAAGCAAAAAGGAGGCATGGCAACAGGACATCCCATCTCCTTCAGAGTGTTTCAGGGAGTCCCTTGATCATGTCTTTGAGAGTTTTATCAAACCTCTCAACCAGACCATTTGTTTGTGGATGATAAGGAGTAGTGAACTTGTAAGTTACCACCACACTCCTTCCACATAGCTTTGAGGTATGCAGACATTAAGTTACTACCTCTTCCTTAGAGAAACCCACTCTGGAAAATATTCCCAGGAGGGCTTTTGTCACTGCAGGAGCTGTAGTGATACTTAAGGGAATAGCTTCAGGATACCTAGTGACATGGTCCACTGTAGGAAAGTACCATCTTGCCTGGCATGTTACCCCCATTTTTCACTGTATATATGTTGTTTTAGTTGTATGTGTCACTGGGACCCTGGTAACCCAGGGCCCCAGTGCTCATAAGTGTGCCTGAATGTGTTACCTGTGTAGTGACTAACTGTCTCACTGAGGCTCTGCTAATCAGAACCTCAGTGGTTATGCTCTCTCATTTCTTTCCAAATTGTCACTAACAGGCTAGTGACCATTTTTACCAATTTACATTGGCTTACTGGAACACCCTTATAATTCCCTAGTATATGGTACTGAGGTACCCAGGGTATTGGGGTTCCAGGAGATCCCTATGGGCTGCAGCATTTCTTTTGCCACCCATAGGGAGCTCGGACAATTCTTACACAGGCCTGCCACTGCAGCCTGAGTGAAATAACGTCCACGTTATTTCACAGCCATTTTACACTGCACTTAAGTAACTTATAAGTCACCTATATGTCTAACCTTTACCTGGTACAGGTTAGGTGCAAAGTTACTTAGTGTGAGGGCACCCTGGCACTAGCCAAGGTGCCCCCACATTGTTCAGAGCCAATTCCCTGAACTTTGTGAGTGCGGGGACACCATTACACGCGTGCACTACATATAGGTCACTACCTATATGTAGCTTCACCATGGTAACTCCGAATATGGCCATGTAACATGTCTATGATCATGGAATTGCCCCCTCTATACCATCCTGGCATAGTTGGCACAATCCCATGATCCCAGTGGTCTGTAGCACAGACCCTGGTACTGCCAAACTGCCCTTCCTGGGGTTTCACTGCAGCTGCTGCTGCTGCCAACCCCTCAGACAGGCAGCTGCCCTCCTGGGGTCCAGCCAGGCCTGGCCCAGGATGGCAGAACAAAGATCTTCCTCTGAGAGAGGGTGTGACACCCTCTCCCTTTGGAAAATGGTGTGAAGGCAGGGGAGGAGTAGCCTCCCCCAGCCTCTGGAAATGCTTTGTTGGGCACAGATGTGCCCAATTCTGCATAAGCCAGTCTACACCGGTTCAGGGACCCCTTAGCCCCTGCTCTGGCGCGAAACTGGACAAAGGAAAGGGGAGTGACCACTCCCCTGACCTGCACCTCCCCTGGGAGGTGTCCAGAGCTCCTCCAGTGTGCTCCAGACCTCTGCCATCTTGGAAACAGAGGTGCTGCTGGCACACTGGACTGCTCTGAGTGGTCAGTGCCACCAGGTGACGTCAGAGACTCCTTGTGATAGGCTCCTTCAGGTGTTAGTAGCCTTTCCTCTCTCCTAGGTAGCCAAACCCTCTTTTCTGGCTATTTAGGGTCTCTGTCTCTGGGGAAACTTTAGATAACGAATGCATGAGCTCAGCCGAGTTCCTCTGCATCTCCCTCTTCACCTTCTGATAAGGAAACAACCGCTGACCGCGCTGGAAGCCTGCAAACCTGCAACATAGTAGCAAAGACGACTACTGCAACTCTGTAACGCTGATCCTGCCGCCTTCTCGACTGTTTTCCTGCTTGTGCATGCTGTGGGGGTAGCCTGCCTCCTCTCTGCACCAGAAGCTCCGAAGAAATCTCCCGTGGGTCGACGGAATCTTCCCCCTGCAACCGCAGGCACCAAAAAGCTGCATTACCGGTCCCTTGGGTCTCCTCTCAGCACGACGAGCGAGGTCCCTCGAATCCAGCGACTCTGTCCAAGTGACCCCCACAGTCCAGTGACTCTTCAGCCCAAGTTTGGTGGAGGTAAGTCCTTGCCTCACCTCGCTGGGCTGCATTGCTGGGAACCGCGACTTTGCAAGCTACTCCGGCCCCTGTGCACTTCCGGCGGAAATCCTTCGTGCACAGCCAAGCCTGGGTCCACGGCACTCTCACCTGCATTGCACGACTTTCTAAGTTGGTCTCCGGCGACGTGGGACTCCTTTGTGCAACTTCGGCGAGCACCGTTTCACGCATCCTCGTAGTGCCTGTTTCTGGCACTTCTCCGGGTGCTACCTGCTTCAGCGAGGGCTCTTTGTCTTGCTCGACGTCCCTTCTCTCTGCAGGTCCAATTTGCGACCTCCTGGTCCCTCCTGGGCCCCAGCAGCGTCCAATAACGCCAAACGCACGATTTGCGTGTAGCAAGGCTTGTTGGCGTCCTTCCGGCGGGAAAACACTTCTGCACGACTCTCCAAGGCGAGAGGGATCCGTCCACCAAAGGGGAAGTCTCTAGCCCTTTTTGTTCCTGCAGAAACCTCAGCTTCTTCTGTCCAGTCGAAGCTTCTTTGCACCCGCAGCTGGCATTTCCTGGGCATCTGGCCATCTCCGACGTGCTTGTGACTTTTGGACTTGGTCCCCTTGTTCCACAGGTACCCTAGATTAGAAATCCACAGTTGTTGCATTGCTGGTTTGTGTCTTTCCTGCATTATTCCTCTAACACGACTATTTTGTCCTTAGGGGAACTTTAGTGCACTTTGCACTCACTTTTCAGGGTCTTGGGGAGGGTTATTTTTCTAACTCTCACTATTTTCTAATAGTCCCAGCGACCCTCTACAAGGTCACATAGGTTAGGGGTCCATTCGTGGTTCGCATTCCACTTTTGGAGTATATGGTTTGTGTTGCCCCTATCCCTATGTTTCCCCATTGCATCCTATTGTAACTATACATTGTTTGCACTGTTTTCTAAGACTATACTGCATATTTTTGCTATTGTGTATATATATCTTGTGTATATTTCCTATCCTCTCACTGAGGGTACACTCTAAGATACTCTGGCATATTGTCATAAAAATAAAGTACCTTTATTTTTAGTATAACTGTGTATTGTGTTTTCTTATGATATTGTGCATATGACACTAAGTGGTACTGTAGTAGCTTCACACGTCTCCTAGTTCAGCCTAAGCTGCTCTGCTAAGCTACCATTATCTATCAGCCTAAGCTGCTAGACACCCTATACACTAATAAGGGATAACTGGGCCTGGTGCAAGGTGCAAGTACCCCTTGGTACTCACTACAAGCCAGGCCAGCCTCCTACATCCACTAACACAAGGATACACCTATTACCTGAATATGTTGGAGGATCAAGGGGGCCAACTATGTCAACCCCTACCCTTTCAAAGGGCATCCAAACCACAGGAAGTGGAATTAAGAGGGCCTTAGGTGTGCCACCAGTCTTGCCACTAGCTTGGCAGGCCACACAGGAGCGACAAAACTCCTTAGTGTCCTCTGACATATGAGGCCATTGGAACAATGGAACAAGTCTGTCCCAGGTTTTACTCTGGTCCAAATGCCCAGCCAAAGGAATATCATGTGCCAAAGTCAGAAGAAACTCCCTATACTGCAAAGGGATGACCAATCTTCTGGCAGCTCCAGGTTTAGGGTCCCTTGACGCAGAGGAGGTTATCTTCCCAATAGACTTCATGGCTATCATTGTTATCACCATTGTGCAGTTAGACAGCTTGCTGTCTTCAACCCTCTAGTGTGGGGCAGGTCTGCTGTGCCACACTCAGCTCTTCCCTAGCAGGCCCTCCTGCACCCAAAAGCTCAGCAGTGTCTGCTGCCAGCACGTCTGGTATAGGTTCTGCACAGGGAGAGGATTCATCTTCCTCAAAACGGGAATCTTCTGGAGAGGGAGGGATAGTGGGCAAGGATTTACCCTTTCTACCCTTAGCTTTTGGGAACACTTGGTCCATTTTTCCAGGATCCACGTTTCCCTGTCCTCTTTGCTTCTGGGCCTGAGCCCTTGTGAGAGCAAAGATATACCCTGGAATGCCCAGCATTCCTGCATGTGCCTCCAACTCCACTTCAACCCAAGCTGATGTCTCCAAATCATTGCCTAGTAAGCAGTGTACAGGTAAATCAGTGGCTACCACAACTTTCTTTGGACCAGTAACCCCCCAGTTGAAATTCACAAAAGCCATGGGGTGGCTAAGAGTGTTGTTATAAGCATCAGTCACTTGGTACTGCTGGCCAAGTAGGTGTTGATCAGGGTGAACCAGTTTTTCAATCACCATAGTGACACTTGTTCCTGTGTCCCTGTAGGCCTCAACCTCAACACCACTTATTAGGGGAAATTGCTTGTACTTACCCATATTAAGGGAACAAGCAACCAAGGTGGCAAAGTCAATACCACCATCAGAGACTAAAACAGCCTCTGTGGTCTCCCTAACAAGACCAACCACAACTACATTTCCAGTGGTGAGCCCATCTACACCCTTTGATTGGCTATTTGTAGTATTCTTTCCACCACCATTGCTATTACTAGGGGCACCAGAGGACGCAGTTGGGGTAGTGGTTGTGGGAGACTTGGTTTTTTTCTTTGGACAAGTGGAGTCACTTGCCTAATGGCCTTTACTTTTACATAAATAACACCATGGCTTCTTTTGATTGTTAGAAGAGGATTTATGCCCACCTACCCCAGAGGAGTTTTGTGGGCCTAATGAAGACTCAGAATTATTTTTATCTTTGTCCCCACTCTTGTCAAAAGACTTACCATCCTTCGTCTTGCCATCCTTGTCACCCCCTGTATGAGCTTCTCTGCTCACTCTTGTTCTGACCCATTGTCTGCCTTCTTTCCCAATTCTTGGGGAGAGGTCAGATCTGTGTCTACCAAGTACTGAGGCAACAAGTCAGACACACAATTATTCAAAATATGCTATCTCAAAATAAGATTATGTAGGCTTTCATAGTCAGTCACCTTACTGCCATGTAACCATCCCTCCAAGGCCTTCACTGAACAGTCTACAAAGTCTGTCCAGTCTTGAGAGGACTCTTTTCTGTTATCTCTGAACTTTATCCTGTATTGTTCAGCGGTTAAGCCAAATCCATCTAAGAGTGCATCTTTCCAAACTTTGTAGTTATCGGCATCACTCTCTCTGACAGTAAGGAGCCTATCCCTCCCCTTGCCAGTGAAAGATAGTCACAAGAGAGCAGTCCACTGCTTTGAGGGACCAACTGTATCGTACAGGCCCTCTCAAGTGCAGCAAACCACTTGTTTATGTCATCCCCCCCTTGTAAGAGGATGACTATCAAGAGCACTGCTGCTGCCACAATGGGGAACTAACCCCAACTTTTGTCTTTCTCTCTCTACATCTAGAGATTCACTGTCCAAGACCAAATTGCTGCTGTCTCAGCTTCAGTCTGGCCTCTTCCAACCTAGACCTGTCTCTAACTGCCTGAACTCTAGTTACCTGGCCTATTGGAGTGAAAGGTGCCCTACTGATGTGTGACCCCCTCCCACTACCAGCTTCACTAGATGTCCTGTTAGCTGACAGGTCTCTGGATGAACCCTCCCCAGAGTTCTCAGGGCCCTCCCCTGATTCTACCTGGGTACCGTCCTCCTCTACCTCCTGATCCTGGGATGGGCCAGACTGGTTCTGGTCACTTTCTAGGAGATGGCTAAGGTGAAGATCTTTGGTAGGGTTCTTACCAATACTTAAACTTCTTTCTATGCAGAGACCCCTCAAACTTTTAAAGTTTAAATTGCCATAAGTTGTTTGGAGAACTTTAGGAGTGGCCTCTACTACAAACATAGTTGCAAGAAAGAGTTTAGGAGAGAGAAAAAAAAGTTTAGAAACTTTTTAGGAAAAGAGAAAAACGTTTTCAAACTTTTCAAAGCTTTTTAGAAGCTTTTTAGAAAGTTTTTTGAAAGAGAGTTAGACTGTTTAGGTTAACTGTGTATATTTGTAAGTACTTGGAATATGCTTTTCTTTTGAAAACCCCAAAATGACAAAGTGGTAAAGCAGTTACAAGTACTCATCCCACCGCTGCACCACCAATGTAGGGAGCTGGTCTGGCTTATAGTGGGTACCTGATGGTACTTACACCTTGTTCCAGGTCCAGTTATCCCTTATTAGTAGATTAGTGGTGTTCTAGCAACTTAGGCTGATAGAGGTAGCTATAGCAGAGCAGCTTAGGCTGAACTAGGAGACAGGCAAAGCTCCTACTATACCACTTATCTCATATAGGTAATATATCACAAGAAACACAATACTCAGGGTTACTAAAAATAAAGATACTTTATTTTAGTGACAATGTGCCAAAAATATCTCACAGGATATACTCCCTTAGGAGGTAAGTAAAATACACAAAATATACACGCAAACCAAAATCAGGTAAGTAAAACAGTCAGGAAGTAGTGCAAACACTGTAGAATACAATAGGATGCAATAGGCCTAGGGGCAACACAAACCATATACTAAGAAAGTTACCCTGTCCTGTGTAAGATTTGCCTGAGCTCCCTATGGGTGGCAAAAGAAATGCTGCAGCCCCTAGGTATCTCCTGGAACCCCAATACCCTGGGTACCTAGGTACCGTATACTAGGGAATTATAAGGGTGTTCCAGTGTGCCAATTAGAATTGGTGAAAATGGTCAGTAGTCTATAGTGACAAATTTAAAGGCAGAGAGAGCATAAGCACTGAGGTTCTGGTTAGCAGAGCCTCAGTGACACAGTTAGTCACTACACAGGTACACACATTCAGGCTACAACTATGAGCATTGGGGTCCCAGTGAGACAGGCAAAAACAAACTTACATACATGTAAAAATAGGGGTAACATGCCAGGCAAGATGGTACTTTCCTACAAGGCTGTTTCAGCCTCGGCTTGTTTAGCTTCTTTCTCAGCTTTCCTCTCCTCTGCCTCTATGTTTAGCCTTGCCAACTGCATTCTGCATTCTCTCTCCTCTCTCCTTCCCTCTGCAGTCAGGCCGTGACTTGAGACACTGCTCCTCTGGAGAGCCATCCACTTACTCCACCAACTCATCATGCTCTTGTGAGCAGACTTCTGCCCAGGCCCTCATCGCCTTTTGGTACTCCTCCTTCTTGGAGGCTCCATGGGTAGGTACCGCCATCCCCTTGCAAAAGCCTTTCAGCTGGTTAACTGTGTATCCCTCCAGCTCAGGTAGGTCAAACTCTCCAGCTCCACTTGTGGACCCAGCCAGAAACATGATTGTAGGAGGCTGGCCTGGTTTGTAGTGGGTACCTAAGGTACTTACACCTTATACCAGGTCCAGTTATCTCTTATTAGTGAAATGTAGACAGTGTCTAGAGGCCAGACTCTATAGGGATAATGTGGATGAGCAGCCAAGGCCGAACTAGGAGACATGCAAAGCTCATGCAATACCACTGTAGTCACACAGTACTCACACACTTGAAAGAAAATACTCAGGGGGTCATTACAACATTGGCGGTAAAAGGTGCTTACCGCCGTGCAGAAGACCGCCAACACACCGCCGCGGAATCCCGCCACAGCTATTATGACACACATCACGGAATCCTCCGAAATTCAGGCACCCACACAACACCGCCACACCAACGGTCAGCGATAAACATGCGGAAACAATTCCTCCACCTCCACACCAACAGAAACACGCCCATGCCATTATGACCCACGAATCCACGCGGCGGTCTTTCAACCGCGGTATTCCATTGGCGGTACACACCGCCGCGCTCAAAATACACACACATCTCCAAAACACCGCCACATTGGACAATACAAAATACACACACCTGATACACATACAAACACCACTCCCACACACCCAACACAAAATAAAACACACACCCACATCACACACAAACCCCTAAGACCACAATTCACGGGCGAAGGCCAGAGAGAGACAGCACAGAATAGAGAACCCCATCCCACAGAGGCACACTACACCATCACCCACACAACACCCACGCACAAAACACCACATACCACTACACTCACCACACTCATCAACACATACACCACCCAACACCTCACACACACCACCCCATGTCACGCCAAAGACACCCCCGCTTCTCCGAGGAGGAGCTCAGGGTCATGGTGGAGGAAATCGTCCGGGTAGAGCCACAGCTATTCGGATCACAGGTACAGCACACATCCATAGCCAGGAAGATGGAGCTATGGCAAAGAATAGTCGACAGGGTCAACGCTGTGGGACATCACCCAAGAAATAGGGAGGACATCAGGAAGAGGTGGAACGACCTACGGGGGAAGGTGCGTTCCACGGTATCCAGGCACCACATCGCGGTACAGCGGACTGGCGGCGGACCCCCACCTCCTCCCCCACAACTAACAACATGGGAGGAGCAAGTCTTGTCCATCTTGCATCCTGAGGGCCTCGCAGGAGTCAGTGGAGGAACGGACACTGGTAAGTCAAATCTTAACTATCATATCCCCCACCCTACCTGCATGCTATCACACACCCCTACCCTCACACCCTCCCCTATCACCCCAAATCCTCACCAACCACCCATCCCAACACCAAGACCTGCATGACATAACTAAGCATGGATACCCATCACTAAAGCATGCCCACTGCACAGACCCACAACACCCCCCAACCATCAGCACACAAGCCCCCACACAGGAATGCCTGCACTGGTGTACACATACACCCAACCATTGCACACCATGAAACACACACATGCAATAATCATGTACTCATACCCCCGCAGGAACCCGAAGGAACGTCACCACACCAGAGGGTCCAGACAACACCACTCCACCCCCAGAAGAGGCCCACAGTGACGACAGCAGCTCTGCCCTACTGGATCCTGATGACCAGCCCGGACCATCGTGGGCCTCAGGACAGTCGGTTCCCCTTGCCCAGCCACAGCCCAACACCGAAATTCCACCCTCTGGGAACACCAGCACAGCACCCACCCAGCGGGCCCAAACCTCCCTACCCAGGACAGGTCAATCAGCGGTGTGTCCACCACTACAGGGCACCCAGGCTAACCCAACACCCCAACAACAACAGGGACCTGGGGGCAGTGGTAGTGGGCACACGGTCCAGGGGACGGAGGCACAGGAACACAGGGGAACTGGGAGGGCTGCTGTGCGACAGAGGGAGGACAGGCCAAGGGAACCTACTCTCCACGAGGCCCTCTCCTCCATTATGGGAGCATACCACCACTCCCAGGAGACGATGGCAACGGTACTGGGCAAGTTGCAGGAGACCCTGTGTCTGCAGGAGGAGCAGTATTTGGGGTTCAGGGAGGAGCTCAGGACCATCGGCTCCGCCCTGGGCACTATTGTAGGGGTGCTGATGGACATTCAAAAGACCTTGAGGGAGACCGTGGCACTCCAAGGGGCCCCTGACACTAGCCAGGACGATGAAATGCCCACCACCTTCGCCGGCGCTAGTGGACAGGACGCCCGCCACAGGACCAACACACCAGCACCCCACCCCCTGCAGACAGACAACCACCACGAAAGCGGTCCCTGAGATCCAGGAACAGGACAGAGCAAGATGGCAAGACCCCAGCCAGGAAATGAGACCACCCTGATTGTCCTCCCACTGTCCCACTTTGTTACCCTGTCCAAATCGGAACTGCCCCAGCTCCACTTCCAATGGCCCGATGTGCAATGTACCTGTGAGACTAATAGACTGGACTCTGCCATGGACATTCTTCCACCATAACTCATCCCCATTTCAAAGCCCCCCTTCATTGTTATGCACTTAAATAAACACCCTGGAAACACCAATAAAACTGGAGTCAGTCAATGATTTTGAACTTTGTAATGTCAATTACAGTGTCAAAAATGGTTACCCATTGGAAGGCCAACATACCAATGTCACACATCACAAGGCTTTCATGGGTGCAAGCTGTTGACACGTAGGTTACCACATTAGTGAAACTGAAATGGAAGGGGACAACTCAGTTAACAAATAATGAGTGAAATGTAGGTACAGGATAGAGGTAGACGTGTGAGTTAATATTATGTTAAACATGAACATGTACTCACCTGTGTCTCACTGAAAATATTGCTGTATGACTGACTCCCTGTTGTCATTTCTTCTTCATCAGCTTCATCCTCATCACTGTCCACAGGCTCCACCGCTGCTACAACACCGTCAACTGGATCATCCTCCTGCAGAAAAGGCACCTGGCGTCGCAATGCCAAATTATGGAGCATCGAGCAGGCGATGATGATGTCGCACACCTTCTTCGGTGAGTAGAATAGGGACCCACCTGTCATATGGAGGCACCTGAACCTGGCCTTCAGGAGGCCGAAGGTGAGTTCGATCACCCTCCTGGTCTGCCCATCGGCATCATTGTACCGTTCCTCTGCCCTGGTCCTGGGATTCCTCACTGGGGTCAATAGCCAGGAAAGGTTGGGGTAACCAGAGTCCCCTAATAGCCACACACGATGCCTCTGGAGTTCACCCATCATATCAGGGATGCTGCTATTGCGCAGGATGTAGGCGTCATGCACTGAGCCAGGGAACATAGCATTAACCTGGGAGATGTACTGGTCTGCCAAACAGACCATCTGGACATTCATCGAATGATAACTCTTCCTGTTCCTGTACACCTGTTCACTCCTGTGGGGGGGACCAGAGCTACATGGGTCCCATCAATGGCACCTATGACGTTGGGGATATGTCCAAGGGCATAGAAGTCACCTTTCACTGTAGGCAAATCCTCCACCTGAGGGAAAACGATGTATCTCCTTACGTGTTTCAGCAGGGCAGCCAACACTCTGGACAACACGTTGGAAAACATAGGCTGGGACATCCCTGATGCCATGGCCACTGTTGTCTGAAAAGACCCACTTGCAAGGAAATGGAGCACTGACAGCACCTGCACGTCAGGGGGGATTCCAGTCGGATGGCGGATCGGTGACATCACGTCTGGCTCCAACTGGGTACATAGTTCCTGGATTGTGGCATGGTCAAAATGGTAGGTCACGATCAAATGTCTCTCTTCCATTGTCATCAGGTCCACCAGCGGTCGGTACACCGGCGGATTCCGCCATCTTCCAATATGTCCCAACTGACGGTGCCTAAGAAGGACAACTGTGAAGAAACTGTCAGCATTCCTCCAGGTATCTACCCACAGTCACACACAACACTACAACAGACAATTAACCCATCCGGGAAATGTTTTGAGTGTAGGCCTCGGTATGTGTGACGCAGTAGTAAATGAAGCCATGTGGGTCACTGAAATGGCGGCTGCCTGACCTCTAAACTGGGACAATGGAATTGTGGGGTAACTGCGCTGGCGTTGGACACCGTCACGGTAGGCTGTCGTAGAGCGCGGCGCAATGCTGCATTTGTTAACATTGGACCCTATGGGTCCCAGGAGCCAATGAACAGGTGCGCTGGCGGCGATGATTCGCCCCGCCGCGGACGTCACCGCCACGGACGTCACCACCATTTTCTATCTGTTGAATCACTAGATACCTGACCTTCGACAGGAGAGGACCTACACTGCTAGTGCTGCTGTGACCTCGGTCTGGAAGCGACGATGGCTGCTGCGTCTGGGGAAAGGGCCCCTGCCTTCACTGCACAGGAGTTGGAGAAACTTGTGGATGGGGTCCTCCCCCAGTACACGCTACTCTACGGTCCTCCAGACAAACAGGTTAGTACTGAGGGAGCACGTTGTATGGGCTAGGCCTGGGTGGAGAGGGCTGGGTGGAAGAGGGAAGGGGGCAGAATACATAGAACAGTTATGCATGGGGATGAATGGGCCACATGGCCAGAGTTGGGAGTGGGCCACTCACATTGACGGTGCAGTAGGTAATGACTGTTTCTCTTTCCTTGTGTATGTCATGTAGGTCAGCGCCCACCAGAAGAGGGACATTTGGCGTGCCATCGCCAAGGAAGTCCGGACCCTGGGGGCCCACCAGAGACGGGGCACACACTGCCATAAGAGATGGGAGGACATTCGCCGCTGCAGCAAGAAGACGGCGGAGGCTCAGCTGGGGATGGCCTCCCAACGTGGGAGGGGTGCCCGTCGCACCTTGACCCCCCCTGATGTTCCAGATCATGGCGGTGGCCTACCCGGAGTTGGATGGGCGCTTAAGGACATCACAGCAGACTCAAGGGGGTGAGTACAACCTCATTCTGTGGACTTTGCGTGCAGTGGAGGTGTCTGGGTGGGGGAGGTGGGCTGTGGGTGTCCCTAGGCAAGGGCGAGTTAGGTGGGCAAGGCCCCTCCGTTATGTAGGCCAAGTAGGACTCTACCCCAGCTCAGAACAGAGGCAAGTTGATGTATAGTTGCCCCTTTGCCATCCATGTGCGCAGATTTCTACCATTGCCATGTAGGCCATATCCCAGAAATTGCATGTGCAGAGGGCAGGAGCACGGCGTAATGCATGGGGCTGCTGCGTCTGTCTTGTCCGCCAACGGTAGCGGTATGCCATGCACTAAAACTCTCTTTCTTCTGTCTCCCCCCACTTTTTCTGCTCTCCCTGTCGTTTTGTACATCAGCATCATCAGGCGGAGGTACAGTAGCACAGGAGCACGAGGGAGCTGCATCCCACATGGCCATGGAGGGCCACACCACAGACTCTGAATGCACCAGTGGGACGGAGGGCGAGGGGAGCTTCACGTTGGCCACAGGATCACCAACCAGCGACACAGACTCGTCCGCCGATGTGAGCTCCCCTGTGGTGGCGGCACCATCTGTGCGCCCCACTTCTACAGGTACAGCCGCCACCTCCCCTACCAGCACCGCCCTCCCAGCAGCCCCTCTGCGTGTGTCCCGTGCCCGCTCACCCAGGAGGGTGGCATCACCTTCGCCCCAGGCACCTCATGCCCTGCCCCTGTCACCCCTGCTGCCCTCAGTGAGGAGGCCATTGACCTCCTCAGGTCACTCACTGTTGGGCAGTCTACCATTGTGAATGCCATCCAGGGTGTAGAACGAGAGTTGAAACACGGTAATGCATTCCTGGAAGGCATTCATTCTGGTCAGGCTGTCCTTCAGCGAACCCTGCAATCTCTGGCCTCAGCACTGATGGCAACCATTGTCCCTCTGTCCAGCCTCCCCCCTTCCGACTTCCTCCACCCAGACCCAATCCCCTGTACCCCAGCCCATCCCAAGCACACCTACAGACCAGCAGGCACACACCTCAACACCCAAAAGTAGCTCAAGCAAACATAGGCACCACACACACCACAGGCACTCACACAAGCATCACACCCATACAGACACAGCAACATCTACTGTCTCCACTGTGTCCCCCTCCTCCTCTTCTCCCTCCTCCCTCCCAGTGTCGTCTACACACACACCTGCATGCACCACATATACAGGCACCAGGACTCGCACCAGGACACCCAGCACCACAAGCCGCTCACCTGCACTCACCACCTCCACTGCCATTTACACGTCCCCTGTGTCCTCTCCCAGTGTGTCTGTGACGCCCCCTCCCAAAGTACCCAAACGCCGGCAATCACTCACCCAACATCCATCCACCTCACGACAGCCTCCAGTACCTACACCTGCACCCAAAACAGCTAAAGTGACACCTCCTACAACCACCTCCTCTACCTCCACTCCGAGACCCCCTCAAGCTACCCATCCCAGTGTCCGTCATAAACTGTCCCTCTGTCAAATTGACCTGTTTGCCCCCACCCTACCCCTCCAGTTCATCAGTCCCGTCGTAGCGCCTCAGCCAAAAAGCCTCCAGTGCCAGTGGTGCGTGTTCCAGGTTTTTGGAGTGCACCGTCCACCAGGGCAGGCAGTAGGACCCGGAGCTAAGGCACTGGCAGCCCACCCCCTGTAAAGGCTCCAAAATTGGAGAGTGGACGACGGGACCGTGTCAAGACTGCTGGTGGGACAACAAGTGAAATGGGATTGAAGGCGATTGGTGAGTCAGCTGTAACTCCAAAGAAGGTGGGGAAGGTCCTGAAGAAGTCTGCCCAGCCTGTTGTGAGTGTCACGGCGGAGAAGTGTGCCATCATTTCCGGCGGTCCAGACACAACCGCCAGCACCGTCGTTACTGGTCAGGAGACCACCGCCGGAGTCAGTGCCCAGGAGGGCCCAAGTATCGTCACTGGTCCAGACACCACCGCCAGAGTCACAGCCCAGGTGGGCCCAAGTATTGTCACTGGTCCAGAAACCACCGCCAGAGTCACAGCCCATGAGGGCACAAGTATCGTTACTAGTCAGGCGACCACCACCAGAGTCACAGCCCAGGAGGGCCCAAGTATCGTTACTGGTCAGGAGACCACCGCCAGAGTCACAGCCCAGAAGGGCCCAAGTATCGTTACTGGTCAGGAGACCACCGCCAGAGTCAGTGCCCAGGAGGGCCCAAGTATCGTTACTGGTCAGGAGACCACCGCCAGAGTCAGTGCCCAGGAGGGCCCAAGTATCGTTACTGGTCAGGAGACCACCGCCGGAGTCAGTGCCCAGGAGGGCCCAAGTATAGTTACTGGTCAGGAGACCACCGCCGGAGTCAGTGCCCAGGAGCGACCAGGATCCCACAGCCCCGCTGGGCGATGATGGAACGTCAAGCCACACACCAATGTCCAGTGTGGAGATCGTCATGCCACACACCAATGTCCAGTGTGGAGTTTGTCATGCCACACACCAATGTCCAGTGTGGAGATCGTCATGCCACACACCAATGTCCAGTGTGGAGTTCGTCATGCCACACACCAATGTCCAGTATGGAGATCGTCATGCCACACACCAATGTCCAGTGTGGAGTTCGTCATGCCACACACCAATGTCCAGTGTGGAGTTCGTCATGCCACACACCAATGTGCAGTGTGGAGTTCATCATGCCACACACCAATGTCAGTATCCGAACCGCCATGTCAAAGCACCGCTGAACAGGGCAGAGACCGCCATGTCAAAGCACCGCTGAACAGGCCAAAGACCGCCATGTCAAAGCACCGCTGAACAGGGCAAAGACCGCCATGTCAAAGCACTGCTAAACAGGGCAAAGACCGCCATGTCAAAGCACCGCTGAACAGGGCAAAGACCGCCATGTCAAAGCACCGCTGAACAGGGCAAAGACCGTCATGGTGAAGACCGCTGAACAGGGCAAAGACCGCCATGTCAAAGCACCGCTGAACAGGGCAAAGACCGCCATGTCAAAGCACCGCTGAACATAGCAAAGACCGCCATGGTGAAGACCGCTGAACAGGGCAAACACCGTGTGGGTATGAATGTACCGCCACATCAGGCATCCTTATCCCATGTGCAGCTGGGACAGTGACAGGACATGAACTTTCACGGGGAGACTCATCCAGTCTAGGCACCAGTCCCACCCAGTACCAGTTGAGAACTGCATCTACTTGCGATAATGTGGCTTTGCACTCCCCAGGATGGCACAGTGGGCAACCCACCCACTGTAGAGACTTGAGAGACTGTGGCTTTGCACTCCCCAGGATACACCAATGGGCATGGAGCCCCGTCGTGGATCTGGCTTTGCATTCATCCGGCTGAGGTGCCCCCCCTTCCCTTCCCCCTGAGGTGCCTGTAGTGTTTCTATCTGATGCCCCGGCAGTGTTCTCTCGGATTTTGGTCAGGTATCTATTGTGGGCGTCGCCCATGCATTTTTGGACTGTTGGTGCACGGATATTGTTGTGTACATATCTGCACTACTTCTTGTATTGTATATCTAATTATGACTCATTTCGATATATGATTCGGTATATTTTTATATGACATGTATATTGGCACATTACAATGTTTGCCCGCAATTAGCTTTGTCTTTGCATTCTTACGGGGGAATTGTGGGTTGTTCATGGGTAATTTTTGACTGGATTGGTGTGTATGTTGTGATATGCGAGGGTGGGGGTGTTTGGTGGGTGTCCCCCTAACTTTTGCCTCCCCCCTCCCCCGTGTCGTAGATGCAGTACTCACCGGTATGTTCTTCGCCTACGTCGCTGTTGTTCGTAGAGGAGCAGAAAGACAAGGGCAGGTAGGATTTGGAGTTCCGGCTCCATGGAGTCGTCGTTCCTCGTGGAGTGTGTTCAGGTGAGCGTTTTCCCATAGCAAAAGCTGTTTCCGCCGTGTTTTTATCCACGGTGAATCCGCCCCGGAAAATGTGGCGGAATGGTAGGTTATGATACTGTGGGCGGTACATTGTCTCCCGCCTGTCTGTTGGCAGTGACCGCCAAGCTGTTTGTCTGTACCGCCGTGGTGGGCGAAGTCTTAAAGTGGCTGTCTTTGTTGGCGGTTTCCGCCAGGGTCGTAATTCCCTTTTTGTGTCCGGCGTCCTGTTTGCGGTATTTCCGCAGCTTTATAACTGTCCGCCAGGGTTGTAATGAAAATAGAGGTACTTTTTTTTTGGTGACATAAATGCAAAAAATACCATAGAGACTATAATCCCATAGGTGCTAAGTAATACACAAATGTATACACTAGTATGCAGAAATAGCTGCAAATAGTGAAAATCACAATAGTTAGAAATGGGCCTAGGGGGAACACAAACCATATACTAAGAAAGTGGAATGCAAAAGTTGGTTTCCCACCTAGGCAAGTGTAGTGTGTAGAGGGGTTCTGGGAGTATTAGAAAACACCAAAGGTAAGTAATAGAACCCACCCCAGAGCCCAGTAAAGCAGGAGTAAATCACAATAACTTTCCTAGAACACACAAGAACACGAGAAAGAAGAAATTGCAAGAACCAGACGAGACTGCAACACACCAACAATGGATTCCTAGACCTGAAGACCTGTGGAAGAAGGGGACCAAGTCCAAGAAGCACTGAAGAGTCCAGGGAGAACAGGAGTCCCTGCTAACCCTGATGAAGGTGCAAAAGAAGAACCACTGGTGAAGAGCAACAGTCAGTACACCACCCAAGAAGACGAAAGCGGGTTCCTGGTTGGTGCAGATGATGTCCCACGCCGGATGGATGATTTCAGTCTGGTTTGCGTTGCTGGATTCCGCCAACAAGCCTTGGCACATGCAAAGTTTGCGGTTAGCAGAAAATGTCACTGCCCAGGACTAGGAGGGACCTGGTGGACTCTATCCAGGAGGAGGAGTCGGATGGGGCTCTCAGCAACTCAGAGAACCCTCAGAAGACCAGGCAGTGTGCACAGGGGTGCACAGGGTTCCCACAGCATGGGGACAAAGAAGGTGCAAAATGAGCCCCACGCAGCCCTACACTAAAGGGTCCCACCCTGCCAGAGAACCACACAGGAGGCTGTGCGTTGCAGGGAGGAGTTCTACGGGCCGGAGCTGCACATTGGACAAAGAACTTCGTGGAAGGATGCCAACAAGCCTTGGCAACTGCAAACTACGCAGTGCACAGGGTACTGTCTTGCGTGGGGAGGTAAGCTCTTACCTCCACCAAAGTTGGATAATTGGATGTCAGGACCATCAGGACCACTTCAGTCCACCACCGTTGATGCTAGATCCACGCACTTTGTCATGAGAGGAGACCCACGCCACCTGTCGTTGCTTCAGAGGGGTGCCTGCTGAAGCAGGGGAGTGACTCCTTCACTCCAAGGGAGATTCATTCGTTCTTCCGGTGCAGGCAGAAGATAGGCTGTCCTCTGAGGATGCACGACCTGGAAACAGTTGCAGTTGCTGGCAGGAGATGAAGATACAATGCTGCAGAAGTCGTATTTGCTTCCTTGCTGCAGTTTGTAGAGTTCCTAGAGGGGCCAGATGCAGTTTTTCGGTAAGAAGGCAAACTAAAGGATGCAGAGGATTCCTGCTGGAGTCGTGCAATCCGCATCTGAAGAACCACCCAGGAGAGAAACCCTAAATAGCCCTGAAAGGGGAATTGGTCAGCTAAACAGGTAAGCACCTATCAAGGGAGGGCCCTGACATCACCTGCTGGCACTGGCCCTCAGATGCTCCCAGAGTGCCCTGCCAACTTGGAATCCAAAATAGCAATACCCAGGGACCCACTGGAGAAGCTCTGAGCACCACCCCTGGGGTGGTGATGGACAGGGGAGTGGTCACTCCCCTTTCTTTTGTCCAGTTTCACACCAGAGCAGGGACGGGGGTCCCTGAACTGGTGTAGACTGGATTATGCAAGGAGGGCACCATCTGTGCCCTTCAAAGCATTTCCAGAGGCTTCAGTAGGCTCCCCCTCACAAGCCTGTAACACTTATTTGCAAAGGGAGATGGTGTAACACCCCTCTCCCAAAGGAAATCCTTTGTTCTGCCCTCCTGGGCTCAAGCTGCTCAAGCAATAGTAGGGCAGAAACCTGTCTGATAGGTGGCAGCAGCTTGGGCTCCCTGGAAAACCTCAGAAGGCTGTAAGGGCAATACTGGGGGCACTCTAAGGAGGCCCCCTAGTGCATGGAATCATATAACCAATGCTTGCAAATGCCTTGGGGTATGATTCCAACATGTTTGATGCCAAAATATTTATGTTCGGAGTTACCATTATGTAGCTGGACATAGGTATTCACCTATATCCAGTACACGCGTAAAATGGCATCCCCGCACTCATAAAGTCCAAGAAAATTGTCCTGGAGGTCCCTGGGGGCACCTCTGAAAGTGCAGGGGGCCCTCCCTCACACACGGGTACTCTGCATCCTGCCCTCAGGGCTGAAGGGCCTGCTATAGGGGTGACTTATAAGTGACCTGGTGCAGTGTAAATGGCAGTGAAAGGGTGCATGCACCCTTTCCCGCAGGCTGCAATGGCAGTCCTGCAGAAGACTTTGCATGGGCTCCCTATGGGTGGCAAAAGAAATGCTGCAGCCCATATGGATCCCCTGGAACCCCAGTGCCCTGGGTACCATTTGTACCATTTACTAAGTGTAGAAATGGGATCCGCAGATAATGGGTCATCAAAGGATTTTTATTGTAATCGAAGATTAATATCTCGTCCACAGAGATTCCCTCAGCAGCTCTGCTCCCTTCATCTCCTTCTCCATCTCTCAAGTCTCCACTCCAGCAATCTAGAATCTCCTCACCTGCACATTCCATGTCTTGATAGATGCAGGGCTAGCTTCACTGCAGATGT
The DNA here is from genome assembly GCF_031143425.1 of Pleurodeles waltl. Taxonomy (NCBI): domain Eukaryota; kingdom Metazoa; phylum Chordata; class Amphibia; order Caudata; family Salamandridae; genus Pleurodeles; species Pleurodeles waltl. The sequence goes on along the minus strand of NC_090441.1, from coordinate 202,035,675 downwards.
AGAAACCACACTAGGGACTTATAAGGGGGCACCAGTATGCCAATTTTGGGTGAAATACTGGGTTACCAGTATGCTGTGACAACATTTAGTACTTACCTGACAATAGTTCTAACTTTTCTTCCCCTCAGGAACTGTTTCTGAAATTTGCAGTGTCAACTTTTAAAACAAATTGCTGCCATTTATTTGTAAACTATATAACTTACTGATTCCAAACAAAGTCATATTGATACATATATGGAATATGAATTTATTAATTTATGTATCAACACATTGAATCTTGTGGTTTTAGAAATAAATTAAGAAAATGTATTTTTGCTATATAAAAACCCTTGGCCTGGAGGTAAGTTATTGAGTGTATGCTTCTTCTATTGTATTTGTGTGTACAACAAATGCTTTGCACTACCAGCTGAAAACCCTAACAGCTCAATCACACTACCACAAAAGAGAGCATTAGTATTATCTACTTTAGCCTTTGTTAAGCCTCTGGGGAACCTCTGAACTCTGTGCACACTATATCTCATTTTGATATAGTATACATAGAATCAGCTTCCTACACTGGTGGATCAGCAGCGGGGTCTATGACTTTGCATTTGCTTGACTACTCAGTCAATACCTGATCACACAACTAAATTCCAAAATTGTATTTAGAAACAAATTTTTGAATTTGGCAAATTTTACTAAATATTACAAGTCTTGCTAGGGCCTTGGTTAAAGTCCCCTTAGCATTTCTTTTTAGATGTAAGAAGTTATTTTAAGTTAGGGGTTAGCAGCTAGAATTAGCTTTTACTTTCTAAAAAGTAATCCCAACTTTTAGTAACACAATGAGCAGCTAGGAGGAAATGATTGTGGAACTCAACCTTACCCCTTACCTCCATCTATGGATGAGAGAGTTGAGGTCCCTCTGCAAGCTGAAAAAGATTAGAACAGGTTCCAACCCTGCCAAGGTCAAGCTCCAGGAGATCTTGGCCGAGTATACAAGTGACCACCCTGCTGAGGAGGAAGCCCTCCCCTCAGACAGTGAAGATATTAGAGGAGGATGAACTCCCCCCCTCCTCACCTAACAAGGGAGATCAGGGTCCCGAGGCCCCTGTCTCCAAAGATAGTACTCACAGGATCTAGCTATTCCAAAGGGGAGTCCAGCTCTTCTGGAAACATTGAGGGCATCCTCAATGAGGAGGACCTCCTTTTAGCAAGGTTGGCCAAAAGGTTAGCTTTGGAGCAACAGCTCCTAGCTATAGAAAAGAAGAGAGCAGAAAGGAGCTTAGCACCCATTAATGTTGGCAGCAACATAAATAGGGTCAGCGATGTAGGAGGCTAGCCTGGTTTGTAGTGGCTACCTAAGGTACTTACACCTTATAGCAGGTCCAGTTATCCCTTATTAGTGAAATGTAGGCAGTGTTCTAGCAGCTTAGGCTGTCTAGAGGTAGCTGTAGCAGAGCAGCTTAGGCTGAACTAGGAGACATGTAAAGCTCCTGCAATACCACTATAGTTACACAGTACTTATATTCAATAAAAGTCTATACTCAGTGTTACCAAAAATAAAGGTACTTTATTTTAGCGACAAAAGGCCAAAAGTATCTTAGAGACAATATTACTTTTGGAGGTAGGTACTATACACAATAAATCCACTAGTAACCAAAATCAGGTAAGTAAACAGTTATAGAATAGTGCAAACAGTAGAAATACAATAGAATGCAATAGGCCTAGGGGCTACACAAACCACATACTAAAATAGTGGAATGCGAATGTCAAATTCCACCCCTAGGCAAGTGTAGTGTGTAGAGGGGCGCTGGGAGTGCAAGAGAACACCAAAGGTAAGTAAAGTACCCCACCCTAGAGCCCAGGAAAGCAGGAGTAAAGTACTGCAAGTTTCGTCAGGGCACACTACAGGTCGCGATATAGGATTTTGCAAGAACCAAGCAAGACTGCAAGCAACAAACAATGGATTCCTGGACCTGAAGATCTGTGGAGAGAGGAGACCAAGTCCAGAAGTCGAAGAAGAGTCCAGGAAGGACAGGAGACCCTGCCTACCTAGAAGAAGGTGCAAAAGTGGATTCTCCGGTCAGAAGAAAAGTACAGAAGTGCACCAAAGAAGATGGCTTCAGGTTCCTGCGTGGTGCAGGAGATGTTCCACGTTGAGTTGTTAGATGCAGGCTGCTTGCGTCGCTGGATTCCGCCAACAAGCCTTGGTACAAGCAACTATGTGGTTAGCGTCAAAAAGGAGCTGCCTGGATCCAGGATGGGCCTCGGGGTCTCAACTTGAACTGAGGAGACAGAAAGGGCTATCAGCACTTCAGAGAGTCCTCAGTAGACCAAGCAGCACCCACGGAAGTCCCAGAACACCTTCCCAGGTCTGCACCTATCCAGAGGGGTCTCTGGCGTCACCTGCTGGCACTGGCCACTCAGAGGTCTCCAGAGGGTCACCACACCTTGGAATCCAAGATGGGTACGCCAAGGACACTCTGGAGGAGCTCTGGGCACCACTCCTGGGGTGGTGATGGACAGGGGAGTCGTCACTCCCCTTTCCTTTGTCCAGTTTCATGTCAGAGCAGGGACTGGGGGTCCCTGAACTGGTGTAGACTGGATTATGCCAGGAGGGCACCGTTTGTGCCCTTCAAAGCATTTCCAGAGGCTCTGGGAGGCTACCCCTCCCATGCCTGTTACACCTATGTCCAATGGGCGAGGGTGTGACACCCCTCTTCTAAAGGAAATGCATTGTTCTGCCTTCCTGGGATTGAGCTGCTCAATTCCCAGGAGGGCAGAAACGTGTCTGTGAGGTAGCAGCAGCTGGGGCTTCAGAGGAAACCTCAGAGAGCTGGTTTGGCAGTACTGGGGGTCCATGGTGGAGCCCCCAGGCTGCATGGGATTGGCCCCCAATACCAGATTTGGATTGGGGGTTCAATTCCATGATCTTAGATACCATGGGGGTCATTCCGACCCTGGCGGTTTCAAACCGCCAGGGCCGGGGACCACGGAAGCACCGCCAACAGGCTGGCGGTGCTTTCAGGGCCATTCTGACCGCGGCGGTAAAGCCGCGGTCAGAAAAGGGGAACCAACGGTTTCCCGCCGGTTTTCCCCTGGCCCAGGGAATCCTCCAAGGCGGCGCTGCTTGCAGCACCGCCATGGGATTCCGACCCCCTTCCCGCCATCCTGTTCCTGGCGGTTTTTACCGCCAGGAACAGGATGGCGGGAACGGGTGTCGTGGGGGCCCCTGCACTGCCCATGCCACTGGCCCCACTGCAGTGCTTATGCTCTCTCTACTTACCAAAATTGTCACTGCAGGCTAGTGACTATTTTGACCAATTCTGATTGGCACACTGGAACACCCTTATAATTCCCTAGTATATGGTACCTAGGTACCCAGGGTATTGGGGTTGCAGGAGAGCCCTATGGGCCTCAGCATTTCTTTTGCCACCCATAGGGAGCTCAGACAATTCTTACACAGGACTGCCACTGCAGCCTGAGTGAAACAACGTCCACGGTATTTCACAGCCATTTTACACTGCACTTAAGTAACTTATAAGTCACCTATATGCCTAACCTTGACTTAGTGAAGGTTAGGTGCAAAGTTACTTAGTGTCTGGGCACCCTGGCACTAGCCAAGGTGCCCCCACATTGTTCAGGGCAAATTCCCCGGACTTTGTGAGTGCGGGGACACCATTACACGCTTGAACTACATATAGGTCAACACCTATGTGTAGCTTCACAATGGTAACTCCGAACATGGCCATGTAACATGTCTAGGATCATGGAATTGTCACCCCAATACCATCCTGGTATTGGAGGGACAATTCCATGCATCTCCGGGGCTCCAGCATAGAGCCTGGGTACTGCCAAACTAACTCTCTGGGGTTTTCTCTGCAGCAACTGCTGATGCCAACTCTCAAACAGGTTTCTGCCAACCTGGGGCCTGGGCAGCCCAGTCCCAGGAAGGCAGAACAAAGGATTTCCTCTGAGAGAGGGTGTAACACCCTCTCCCTTTGGAAATAGGAGTTAAGGGCCTGAGAGGAGTAGCATCTCTTGGCCTCTGGAAATGCTTTGAAGGGCACAGATGGTGCCCTCCTTGCATAAGCCAGTCTGCACCGGTTCAGGGATCCCCCCAGCCCTGCTCTGGTGCGAAACTGGACAAAGGAAAGGGGAGTGACCACTCCCCTGACCAGCACCTCCCAAGGGGAGGTGCCCAGAGCCAGTGTGTCCCAGACCTCTGCCATCTTGGATGCAGAGGTGTGAGGGCACAATGGACACCTCTGAGTGGCCAGTGCCAGCAGGTGACGCCAGAGACCCCTCCTGATAGGTGCTTACCTTTCTCTGTAGCCAATCCTAATCTGAGGGCTATTTAGGGTATCTCCTGTGGGTATCTCATCAGATAACGAATGCAAGAGCTCACCAGAGTTCCTCTGCACTTCCCTCTTCGACTTCTGCCAAGGATCGACAGCAGACTGCTCCAGGACGCCTGCAAAACTGCAACAAAGTAGCAAGAAAACTACCAGCAACATTGTAGCACCTTATCCTGCCGGCTTTCTCAACTGTTTCCTGGTGGTGCATGCTATGAGGGCTGTCTGCCTTCACCCTGCACTGGAAGCCAAGAAGATATCCTGGGGGTCGACGGAATCCTCCCCCTGCCAACACAGACCCCAAACATCTGCTTCACCGGTCCTCTGGGTCCCCTCTCATTCTGACGAGCGTGGTCCCTGGAACACAGGAGCTGGGTCCAAGTGTCTTCCACAGTCCAGTGGCCCTTCTGTCCAAATTTGGTGGATGTAAGTCCTTGCCTCCCCGCGCTAGACAGTAATCCTGTGTACTGCCTGATCTGCAGCTGCTCTGGCTTCTGCGCACTTTTCCAAGGATTCCTTTGTGCACAGCCTAGCCTGGGTCCCCAGCACTCCGTCCTGCATTGGGCAACTCGCTTAGTTGGACTCCGACATCGTGGGGCCCTCCTTTGTGACTCTGAGTCGACCACTGTCCTCAGGTCTTCTAAGTGCCTGTTCCGGTACTTCTGTGGGTGCTGCCTGCTTCTGCGGGGGTTCACTGAGTTGCTGAGCGCCCCCTCCGTCTCCTCCTCTAAGGGGCGACATCCTGGTCCTCCCTGGTCCCCAGCAGCACCCAAAATCCTCAACCGCGACTCTTGCAGCTAGCAAGGCTTGTTTGCAATATTTCTGCGTGGAAACACTTCTGCAACCTCCAGCCCGCCGTGGGACATCCTCCGACCAAAGGAGAAGTTCCTGGCACCTTCCGTTGTTGCAGAATCTACAGCTTCTTCCACCCGGAGGCAGCCCTTTTGCACCTTCATCCGGGGTTTAGTGGGCTCCTGCCCCCCTGGACACTTGCGTGACTCTTGGACTTGGTCCCCTTCCTTTGCAGGTCCTCAGGTCCAGGAATCCGTCTTCAGTGTTTTGCTGGTGCTTGTGATTCTTGCAGAATCCCCTATCACGACTATTCTGTCTTTCTGGGGTAGTAGGGTAACTTTACTCCTACTTTTCAGGGTGTTGGGGTGTGGTATCTTGGACACCCTTACTGTTTTCTTACAGTCCCAGCGACCCTCTACAACCTTCCATATGTCTGGGTCCATTCGTAGTTCGCATTCCACTTTTGGAGTAAATGGTTTGTGTTGCCCCTAGACCTATGTCTACCTATTGCATCCTATTGTGATTCTACATTGTTTGCACTACTTTTCTTACTGTTACTTACCTGTTTTGGGTTTGTGTACCTATCATTTGTGTATATTACTTACCTCCTAAGTGAGGGTATCCTCTGAGATACATTTGGCATATTGTCACTAAAATAAAGTACCTTTATTTTTAGTGACTCTGAGTATTGTGTTTTCTTATGATATTGTGCTATATGACATAAGTGGTATGTTAGGAGCTTTGCATGTCTCCTAGTTCAGCCTAAGTTGCTTTGCCATAGCTACCTCTATCAGCCTAAGCTGCTAGAAACACCTCTATTCTACTAGTAAGGGATAACTGGACCTGGTACAAGGTGTAAGTACCACAAGGTACCCACTATAAGCCAGGCCAACCTTCTACAGTTGGCCAAAGGCCAAAGGAGAGGATCTTAAGTACTGAGATTCGACCGTATTCCAAAGTATGTGAAGAATTGTCAATTGAAGATGGTGTGGTTTTGAGGAATGACAAATGTGGTCCCCCAGGTGCTATTCGTCCAATGTTGGTGGAGCATGCACATGAAGGGCACTTAGGTTCAACTATGACATAGAGAGGTGTCAGGGCTCATTATTGGTGGCCCTCTATGGACAGAGACGTGGAAATTGTTGTGAGTAGGTGTGTGGTGTGTAACAATGCAGAGAAAGGGTTAAAGGTTGTGGAACCACCCTTGCAACCTATACCAGTGCCTGACAAAGCTTGGGTCAAAGTGGGAATTGACATGGTGGGGCCGTTTTACTTTCTCCCAGTTCAGTTGCGCTATGCATCTTCCGTGATGGATTACCATAGCAAATGGCCTGAGGTATGTTTTTTTCTAAGCCTACGGCTGGTAGTGCCATACAATTCCCCAGGGAAATTTTGGGAGAGAAAGGTTTCCGGAGTATAGTCTCTGCTCATCAGGACCCCAGTAGTTATGCTCTCTCCCTTAAATTATGGTAGTTGCATACTGGTAACCCAGTATTTCACCCACAATTGGCATACTGGTGCCCCCTTATAAGTCCCTAGTATATGGTACCTAGGTACCCAGGGCATTGGGGTTTCTGGGAATCCCTATGGGCTTCAGCATTTCTTTTGCCACCCATAGGGAGCCCATGCAAATGCTTCTGCAGGACTGCCATTGCAGCCTGGATGAAAAGGTGCATGCACCCTTTCGCTGCCATTTACACTGCTCCAGGTCACTTCTAAGTCACCTCTGTAGCAGGCCCTCCAGCCCTGAGGGCATGGTGCAGAGTACCTGTGTGTGAGGGCACCCCTGTATTAGCAGAGGTGCCCCCACGACCTCCCGGACCATTTTACCGGACTTCGTGAATGTGGGAACTCCATTTTACGCATGTATTGGACATAGGTCACTACCTATGTCCAGCTACATAATGGTAACTCTGAGCATAGGCATGTTTGGTATCAAACATGTTGGAATCGTACCCCAAGGCTTTTGAGAACCCCTAGTATTGCCATTCCAGCATTCTGAGGTTTTCCAGGCAGCCCCAGCTGCTGCCACCTCTTAGACAGGTTCCTGCCCCCCTGTTGCTTGAGAAGCTCAGCAAGCCCAGGAAGGCAGGACAAAGCATTCCCTTTGTGAGAGGGGTATTACACCCTATCCCTTTGCAAATAGGTGTTACAGGCTTGGGAGGGGTAGCCTTCCCAAGCCACTGGAAATGCTTTGAAGGGCACATTTGTTGCCCTTCTTGCATAATCCAGTCTACACCGGTTCAGGGACCCCGAGTCTCTGATGTGGTGTGAAACTGGACAAAGGAAAGGGGACCACTGCCCTGTCCATCACCACCCCAGGAGTGGTGCTCTGAGCTCCTCCTAGGGGTCCCTGGGTTTTTCCATCTTGGATTCCAAGTTGGCAGGGAAGTCCGGGAGCATATGAGTGGCGAGTGCCAGCAGATGATGTCAGATCCCTCCCCTGATAGGTGCTTACCTGTTTACCTGACCAATCCCTCTTTCAGGGCTATTTAGGGTCTCTCTCATGGGTGGTTCTTCAGATTTGGATTGCAAGACTCCAGCAGGAATCCTCTGCATCCTTTACTTCACCTTCTCACCGAAGAAACTGCATCAGCACCCTCCAGGAACTGTACTATCTGCAACAAAGAAGCAAAGACACCTTCTGAAACATTGTATCTTCATCTCCTGCCAGCAACTGCAACTGTTTCCTGGTCGTTCATCCTCATAGGACAGCCTGTCTTCAGCCTGCACCAGAAGGACGAATGAATCTCCCTTGAAGTGAAGGAGTCACTCCCCTGCTTCAGCAGGCACCCCTCTGAAGCAACGACAGGTTGCGTGGGTCTCCTCTCAAGACAAAGTATGTGTATCTAACATCACGGGTGGTGGACTGAAGTGGTCCCGATGGTCCTGACATCCAACTGTCAAACTTTGGTGGAGGTAAGAGCTTACCTCCCCACGCAAGACAGTACCCCGTGCACTGCGTATGCGTAAGGAGTCACTCCCCTGCTTCAGCAGGCACCTCTCTGCATCAAGGACTGTCTGTGTGGGTCCCCTCTCCTGATGAGTTGCATCGATCCATCATCATGGGTGGTGGGAAGAAGTGGTCCCAGCGGTTCTGATGTCCTACTGTCTAACGTTCGGGGAGCTTGCCTCCCCACTCAAGACAGTACCCCTGTGCACTGTGTGTTTTGCAGTTGCCAAAGCTTGTTGACATCATTCCACAAAGTTCTTCGTGCACCGTGCAGCTCCAGCCCCCAGCACTCTATCCTGCGATGCACAGCTTCCTGAGTGGTTCTCCGGCGGCGTGGGATCCTTTGTTGTAGTGCTGCATGGGCCTCCTTTTGCATCTTCTTTGTCACCGTGCTTTGGGACAGCTGTGCATGCTGCCTGGTCTTCTGTGGGCTCTCTGATTTGCTGAGAGCCCCCTCTGACTCTCCCTCCTGGGTAGAGTCCACCAGGTCCCTCCTCGTCCCGGGCAGCGCCATTTTCCACTAACCTCGAGCTTTGCGTGTGTCATGGCTTGTTGGCGGATTCCAGCAATGCAAACCAGACTGCAGTCTTCCATCCGGCATGGGACATCATCTGCACCAACCAGGAACCCGCATCCATCTTCTGGGGTGCAGTACTGACTGTTGCTTTTCACCGGTGGTTCTTCTTTTGCACCTTCATTCAGGTTAGCAGGGGCTTCTGTTCTCCCTGGGCTCTTCTGTGCTTCTTGGACTTGGTCCCCTTCTTCCACAGGTTAAGGTCCAGAAATCCACTGTTGGTGTCTTGCAGTCTCTTCCTTGTGTTCTTGAGTGTTCTAGTAAAGTTACTGTATTTACTCCTGCTTTCCTGGGCTCTGGGGTGGGTTCTGTTACTTACCTTTGCTGTTTTCTAATACTCACAGCGCCACTCCACAAACTACACTTGCTTAGGTGGGAATCCAACATTCTCATTCCACTTTCTTAGTATATGGTTTGTGTTCCCCCTAAGCCCATTTCCAACCATTGTGATTTTCACTACTTGCACTGTTTTCTAACTGTTTTTACACCTGGTTTTGCATACTGTTACATCCTGGGGTGTGCAAAGCCACAGTCTCTCAAGTCTCTACAGTGGGTGGTTTGCCCACTGTTACATCCTGGGGAGTGCAAAGTCACAGTCTCACAAGTCTCTACAGTGGGTGGTTTGCCCACTGTTCAATCTTGGGGAGTGCAAAGCCACAGTCTCTCAAGTCTCTACAGTGGGTGGTTTGCCCACTGTTCAATCCTGGGGAGTGCAAAGCCACAGTCTCTCAAGTCTCTACAGTGGGTGGGTTGCCCACTGCTTCATGCTGGGGAGTGCAAAGCCACAGTCTCTCAAGTCTCTACAGTGGGTGGTTTGCCCACTGTTCAATCCTGGGGAGTGCAAAGCCACAGTCTCTCAAGTCTCTACAGTGGGTGGGTTGCCCACTGCTTCATGCTGGGGAGTGCAAAGCCACAGTCTCTCAGGTAGATGCCTTTCTCCACTGGTTCTGGAGGGGGCCTTGTGCCCAGAGAGCTTCATCCTGTGAAGGACAGAGGTAGTGGATGCATGTCTCCACTGGTTCTGGAGGGGGCCTTGTGCCCAGAGTGCTTCATCCTGTGGAGGACAGACGGAGTGGATGCATGTCTCCACTGGTTCTGGAAGGGGACTGGTGCCCAGAGTGCTTCATCCTTTGAAGGACAGACGGAGTGGATGCATGTCTCCACTGGTTCTGGAGGGGGCTTTGTGCCCAGAGTGCTTCATCCTGTGAAGGATAGACGGAGTGGATGCATGTCTCCACTGGTTCTGGAGGGGGACCGGTGCCTAGAGTGCTTCATCCTGTGAAGGACAGAGGTAGTGGATGAATGTCTCCACTGGTTCTGGAGGGGGACCGGTGCCCAGAGTGCTTCATCCTGTGAAGGACAGACGGAGTGGATGCATGTCTCCACTGGTTCTGGAGGGGGACTGGTGCCCAGAGTGCTTCATCCTGTGAAGGACAGAGGTAGTGGGTGCATGTCTCCACTGGTTCTGGAGGGGGACCGGTGCCCAGAGTGCATCACGCACCTCATGACGGTCCCAGTTGCGTCGGTGCCCCTGCCGTTCATGGGCTAGCGGTGCTTGAGTTGGCGGTGCCCTGTTCAGCGGTGCTTGAGTTGGCGGTGCCCTGTTCAGCAGTGCTTGAGTTGGCGGTGCCCTGTTCAGCGGTGCCTGAGTTGGCGGTCCTTCATTGCCAGGCTGGGCTGGGGCTGGTGGTCCTTCATTGGGCAGCTGGGCTGTGGCTGGCGGGGCCCTCTTGGGCAGCTGGGCTGTGGCTGGCGGGGCCCTCCTGGGCAGCGAGGATGGGGCTGGCGGTGGCCTCCTGGGCAGCTGGGCTGTGGCTGGAGGGGCTCTCCTGTGCAGCGAGGATGGGGCTGGCGGTGGCCTCCTGGGCAGCTGGGTTGTGGCTGGCGGGGCCCTCCTGGGCAGCGAGGATGGGGCTGGCGTTGGCCTCCTGTGCAGCGAGGATGGGGCTGGCGGTGGCCTCCTGTGCAGCGAGGATGGGGCTGGCGGTTGCCTCCTGGGCACCGAGGCTGGGGCTGGCGGGGCCCTCCTGGGCAGCGGGGATGATGTCGGTCTTCTCCGCCGTGCTGCTCCTCCCAAACTTGCCGGGTTTCTTGGGGCCCTTCCCCACCTTGGGAGGAGTCACAGCTGAGTCCACACTCCCACTGGGACCCCTGGGAGCGGCTTGGGTGGCTGGAGTCTTCCCCCTCTCCCGCCGGGCACTGGCCAACTTCTGGTGCTTCACAGGGGGGGGAACTGGCTGTGCTGTGGCTCCGTGCCACAATGGCTGTCCTGGTGGCCGGTGCACTCCACATACCTGTGACCACAGGCACCACTGGTCCCGGAGATGTTGTGGCTGAGGTGCAAGTTCGGGACTTATGAGTTGGATGGGGGGGGGGAATAGGTCAAGGCTGGACAGGAAAAGTTGTTTGGACATACTCGGACGGGTAGCTGGAGGGGGTTTTGGAGTGGAGGAAGAGGTGGTGGATGTAGGAGGTGTACGTTTTGTGGCTTTGGGTGCAGGTGCATGCGTTGTAGGCTGTCGTGAGGTGGATGGCTGTTGGGTGGGTGTGTGCCTGCGTTTGTGTATCTTCGGAGGGGGCGTCACAGACACACTGGGAGAGGACACAGGGGACGTGTGTATGGTAGTGGGCGTGGTGACTGCACGTGAGCAGGGTGTGCTGGTGGGTGTGCTGGTGCGGGACGTAGTGGCTGTAGAGGTAGTGCATGCAGATGTGAGTGTAGACCTGACTGGGAGGGAGGAGGGGGACGATGAGGAGGGGGACACAGTGGAGGCAGTGGATGTTGGTGTGTCTGTACGTGTGTGATGCTTGCGTGAGTGCCTGTGGGATGTGTGGTGCTTATGTTTGCCTGAGCTTCCCTTGTGTGGTGAGGTGTGTGCAGGCTGGTCTGATGGTGTGCTTGGGATAAGCAGAGGTCCAGGGGATTGGGTCTGGGTGGAGGAAGTTGGAGGGGGGAGGCTAGACACAGGGACAATGGCTGCCATCAGTGCTGAGGCCAGAGTTTGAAAGGCTCGGTGAAGGGCTGCCTGACCAGAATGAATGCCCTCCAGGAATGCATTGGTTTGTTGCAACTGCCTTTCTACACCGTGGATGGCATTCAAAATGGTAGACTGCCCAACAGTGAGGGACCTGAGGAGGTCAATGGCCTCCTCACTGAGGGCAGCAGGGGTGACAGGGGCAGGGGCTGAGGTGCCTGGGGTGAAGGTGATGCCCACCCTCCTGGGTGAGCGGGCACGGGGCAAAGGCTGAGGGGCTGCTGGGAGGGCGGTGCTGGTAGGGGGGTGGCGACTGTACCTGTAGATGCGGGGGCACAGATGTTGCCGCCACCACAACGGAGCTCCCATCGGAGGACGAGTCCGTGTTGCTGGTTTCAGCTCCTGTCCCCGCCGTGGTGCTCCCCTCACCCTCCGTACCACTGGTGTATTCTGAGTCCGTAGTGTGGCCCTCCATGGCCATGTGGGATGCAGCTCCCTCGTGCTCCGGTGCCACTGCTCCTCCGCCTGATGATGCTAATGCACACAAGAACAGGGAGACCAAAAAAAAAGGGGGGGAACAGAAGAAAGACATGTTGAGTGCATGGATTACCGCTACCATTGGCGGACATGACAGACACAGAAGCCCCCTGCACTACGTTGCGCTCTTGGGCTCTACAGTGCAATTACTGGGAAATGGCCTACAAGGCTATGGACGACATCTGCACACATAGATGACACAGGTGCATGAATAGCTGTACTTGGCACTCTACAGAGGTGGGGTGGGGGGCCACAGGGCCATGCCTTATGGAGGGGCCTAGCCTACGGAACTCGCCCTGGCCTAGGGAAACCCACAGCCCTCCTCCCCCACCCAGACACCTCCACTGCTTGCAAAGTCAGCTGAATGAGAGTGTACTCACCCCCTTGTGTCTGCTGTGATGCCCTCAAGCGCCCATCCAACTACGGGTAGGCCACCGCCAGGATCCTGAACATCAGGGGGGTCATGGTTCGACGGGCACCCCTCCCACGTTGGGAGGCCATCCCCAGCTGAGCCGCTGCCGTCTTCTTGCTCCAGCGGCGAATGTCCTCCCATCTTTTCCTGCAGTGGGTGCTCTGTCTGTGGTGGACCCCCAGGGTCCGGACGTCCTTGGCGATGGCACGCCAAATATCCTTCTTCTGGTGGGCGCTGAGCTACATGAAATGTACAGGGGAAGAAGAGAAGTCATTACCAACTGCGCCGTCAAAGTGAGTGGCCCCCATCCCTACCCTTGCCATGTGGCACATGCACCCACCGTCTTTCATGCACACAGAACTCTACCCCCTTCCTTCTTAAAACCAGCCCTCTCCACACAGGCATAGCCCATACAACATGCTCCCTGTGTACTTACCTGTTGGTCTGGAGGACCGTAGAGTAGTGTGTACTGGGGGAGGACCCCATCGACGAGCTTCTCAAACTTCTCCGATGTGAAGACAGGGGCCCTTTCCCCAGATGCATGAGCCATTGTCTCTTCCAGACCGAGGTCACAGCAGCACTTGCAGTGTAGGTCCTCTCCTGTCGAAGATCAGGTATCGAGTGATTATACAGATAGAAAACGGCTGTCACGTCCGCAGCGGTGCGTACCATCGCCGCCGGCGTACATCGTCATTGGCTCCTGGGACCCATAGGGTCCAATGTTAACGCCAATGTTAACAATGTTAACGCCAGCGCAGTTACCTCACATCCCATTGTCCCACTCTACAGGTCTGGCAGCCGCCATTTCAGGGGCCCACATGGCCTAATTACCAACTGCGTCACACATACCTAGGCCTAGTCTCAACACACATACAGGCCACATTTTGTGTATGATTGGTGTTCTGTCTAGACTGTGGGTACATACCTCTGAGTTGTTTGACTCTGTGCTTGCTGTTGTCCTTCATAGGCACCGTCCGCTGGGACATGTGAGGAGATGGCAGAATCCTCCGGTGTACCGACCGCTGGTGGACCTGTCGACAAGGGAGGAAAGAAATTTGATTATCACCTACAGGTTTGACCGTGCCACAATCCAGGAACTGTGTACACAGTTGGAGCCTGACCTAATGTCAGCAATCCGCCATCCCACAGGAATCCCCCCTCAAGTGCAGGTGCTATCAGTGCTCCATTTCCTTGCAAGTGGGTCTTTTCAAACAACTGTGGCCATGGCATCAGGGATGTCCCGGCCTATGTTTTCCAAAGTATTGCCCAGACTGTTGTCTGCCCTGCTGAAACACATGCGGAGCTACATCGTTTTCCCTCAGGTGGAGGATTTGCCTCCAGTGAAAGGTCACTTCTATGCCCTTGGACATATCCCCAACATCATAGGTGCCATTGATGGGACCCATGTGGCTTTGGTCCCCCCCCCACAGGAGTGAACAGGTGTACAGGAACCGGAAGAGTTATCATTCCATGAATGTACAGATGGTATGTTTGGCAGACCAGTACATCTCCCATGTGAATGCCATGTTCCCTGACTCAGTGCATGACGCCTACATCCTGCAGAATAGCAGCATCCCTTATGTGATGGGTCAACTCCAGAGGCACCGTGTGTGGCTATTAGGTGACTCTGGTTACCCCAACCTGTCATGGCTACTGACCCCAGTGAGGAATCCCAGGACAAGGGCAGAGTAACGCTACAATAAGGCCCATTGGAGAACTAGGAGGGTGATCGAGCGGACCTTCGGCCTCCTGAAGGCCAGATTCAGGTGTCTGCATAAGACAGGTGGACCCCTATCCTACGCACCAAAGAAGGTGTGCCAGATCACTGTGGCCTGCTGTATGCCGCACAACTTGGCTTTGCGATGACAGGTGCCTTTTCTGCAGGAGGATGGTCCAGATGGCGGTGTTGTGGCAGCTCTGGAGCCTGTGGACAGTGATGAGGAGGAAGCAGAGGAAGAAGACATGCAGAACAGGGACTCAGTGATCCAGCAATATTTCCAGTGAAACACAGGTGAGAATACATTCCTGCCTACTACATGTACTTTTACACTTCTACCTCTATCCTGTCTGTCATTTTCACACAGTGTATGGTCACTGAGTTGTCACTTTCCCTTACGGTTTCACAGGTGTGGGTCCCAACGTGTGTCATCTGCTTAGATTCCTCATGGACTAGAGCTGTGTGACATAGGTATGTTGACATTACTATTTCAAGAACATTTTGGGCCTGATTCAGACCTTGGCGGACGGTGGAGGCCGTCCGCCAAGGTTCCACCGCCGAATGACCGCACCGCGGTCAAAAGACCGCGGCGGCCATTCAGACATTTCCGCTGGGCCGGCGGGCGCTCTCCAAAAGAGTGCCTGCCGGCCCAGCAGAAATGCCCCTGCAACGAGGACGCCGGCTCAGAATTGAGCCGGCGTAGTTGCAGGGGTGCGACGGGTGCAGTTGCACCCGTCGCGTATTTCAGTGTCTGCAAAGCAGACACTGAAATACTTTGCGGGGCCCTCTTACGGTGGCCCCTGCAGTGCCCATGCCATTAACATGGGCACTGCAGGGGCCCCCAGGGGCCCCGCAGCACCCCCTACCACCATCCTGTTCATGGCGGGTTTCCCGCCATGAACAGGATGGCGGTAGGGGGTGTCTGAATCCCCATGGCGGCAGAGCGCGCTCCGCCGCCATGGAGGATTCATTGGGGCAGCGGTAAACCGGCGGGAGACCGCCGGTTTACCCTTTCTGACCGCGGCTGAACCGCCGCGGTCAGAATGCCCTCGGGAGCACTGCCAGCCTGTTGGCGGTGCTCCCGTGGTCGGTGACCCTGGCGGTCACCGGCCGCCAGGGTCAGAATGACCCCCTTTGTCACTGTAATTGCAAATACACTATTTCGAAATCACAGACAGACTCCAGATCTTTTGGTGCTTTAGGTGTGTTTATTTAAATTAAAGGATATTGGAGGGGGTAGTGAAATGGTGAGGGGTGATGGCGGAGGAGTGTCCATGGCAGAGTCCAGTCTATTAGTCTCTCAGGTGCATTGCCCATATGGGCATAGGAAGTGGAGCTGGGGCAGTTTAATTATGGACAGGGTAACAAAGTGGGACAGTGGGATGACAATCAGGGTGGTCTCATTTCTTGGCGGGGGTCTTGGCATTGTGCTCTGTCTTGTTCCTGGATCTCAGGGACCGTTTGCGGGGTGGTTCTCCGTCTGCAGGGGGTAGGGTGCTGGTGTGGTGGTCCTGTGGCGGTGCCTCCTATCCACAAGCGCCGGTGGAGGTGGTGGGCAGTTCATCGTACATGCTAGTGTCAGGGGGCCCTTATAGTGCCACAGTGTCCCTCCTGGTGTTGAGTACTTCCTTCAGCACCCCTACGATGGTGCCCAGGGTGGAGCTGATGGTTCTGAGTTCCTCCCTGAACCCCAAATACTGTTCATCCTGCATCCGCTGGGTCTCCTGAAACTTGGCCAGTACCGTTGCCATCGTCTCCTGGGAGTGGTGGTATGCTCCCATGATGGAGGAGAGGGCCTTGTGGAGAGTGGGTTCCCTTGGCCTGTCCGCCCCCTGTCACACAGCAGCCCTCCCAGTTCCCCTGTGTTCCTGGGCCTCCGTCCCCTGGACCGTGTGCCCACTGCCACTGCCCCCAGGTCCCTGTTGTTGTTGGGGTGGTGGGTTATCCTGGGTTCCCAGTAGTGGTGGACACGCAGCTGATTGACGTGTCCTGGGTACGGAGGTATGGGCCCGCTGGGTGGGTGCTGTGCTGGTGTTTCCTGAGGGGGGAAGGTCTGTGGTGGTCTGTGCCTGTGTGAGGGGAACTGACTGTCCCGAGGCCCACGATGGTCCGGGCTGGTCATCTGGATCCAGGTGGACAGAGGTGCTGTCATCACTGTAGGCCTCTTCTGTGGGTGGAGTGGACATGTCTGGACCCTCCTGTCTGGTGACTTTGGGTAGTGGTCCTGCAGGGGTGGAAAGGCATGATTATTGCATCTGTGTGTGTCATGGTGTGCAATGGGTGGGTGACCGTGTACCCCAGTGCTGGCATTCCTGTGTGTGAGCTTGTGTGATGATGGTTTAGGGGGGTGTATGGGTATGTGCAGTGGGCATGCTTTAGTGATGGGTGTCCATGCGTTGTTGTTGCATGCAGGGCTTGGTGTTGGGATGTGTGGTTTGTGATATTGGTACATTTGTGAGGAGTTGGAGTGATAGGGTTGAGGGCGAGGGTGGGGGTATGTGATGGCATACGGGTAGGGTGGGGGATGTAATAGTTAAGATTTGACTTACCAGAGTCCATTCCTCCACCGACACCTGCGAGGCCCTCAGGATGCAGAATCGCCAAGACCTGCTTCTCCCATGTTGTTAGTTGTGGGGGAGGTGGTGGGGGTGCGCCACCATTCCACTGAACCGCCTGGTGGTGTCTTGAGACCACGGAACGCACCTTCCCCCGTAGGTTGTTCCACCTCTTCCTGATGTCCTCCCGATTTCTTGGGAATTGTCCCACTGCGTTGACCCTGTCCACTATTCTTCGCCATAGCTCCATCTTCCTTGCAATTGAGGTGTGCTGCACCTGTGATCCAAATAGCTGTGGCTCTACCCGGACGATTTCCTCCACCATGACCCTGAGCTCCTCCTCCGAGAACCTGGGCTGTCTTTGCCGTGCCAAGGGATGGTGCAGGTGATGTGTGGGGTGGATTGTGTGGTGATAAGTGTGGTGATATGTAGTGGTGTGTTGTGTGAGGTGCGTGGAAGTTGTGTGGGTGATGGTGTTGTGTGCCTGTGGATGCTAGTTTGTTGATGGTGGTGTCTCTCTATGGCCTTCGGTCGTGATTTGTGGTCATAGGGGTTTGTGGGTGATGTGGGTGTGTGTTTTATATTGTATTGGGTGTGTGGGAGTGGTGTGTGTATGTGTATCAGGTGTGTGTATTTCGAATTGTCCAATGTGGTGGTGTTTTGGAAATGTGAGTGTATTTTGAGCGCGGTGGTGTGTACCGCCAATGGAATACCGCGGTTGAAAGACCGCCGCGTGGATTCGTGGGTCATGATAGTGTGGGCGTTTTTCTGTTGGCGTGACGGTGGAGGTTTTGTTTTCGCCAGTTTATCACTGACCTTTGGTGTGGCGGACTTGTGTGGGTGTCTGAATTTTGTCGGATTCCGAGATGTGGGTCATAATAGCTGTGGCGGAATTCCGCGGCGGTGTGTTGGTGGTCTTCTGCACGGCAGTAAGCGGCTTTTACCGCCAATGTTGTAATGACACCCAAAGTCCCTTTCATCGTCGTACCTCCCTTTCTGACTCCGTCAATGGCCCACGAACCAGATCTATCTGCATGGGTTCTTCAGGGGGAGTTGGAGGGGCTTCGGATGGAATATCTTCCGTTCGCTGACTGCTAGCACGAAAGGTACCAGACTGGTATGAAGCTCACGTTCTACATCTCTCCATCTTGCGCTCTCGAAGTCTATATTCGATGTTCATAGATTGATCCATTAATTCCTTCAAAGAACAAGCTGGAGAAGAATGTATGAGCTCATCTTTAATTTCTTCACGCAGGCCTCGGCGGAAAAGGGTTATGAAGGTGCGTTCCACCCAGGAGGTTTCAGCTGCCAGCCGTTTGAAGCGGGCTATATACTGCAGAACATCCTGATTACCCTGCTGAATGTCACATAAGGCTTCTTTAGCTGCTGCTTCTACCCCAGGTCTCTCAAACATTTGTTTGAAAAGAGTCAGGAAAGCGGAACAGTTAGCCAGGACTGGGTCTTCTGCAGAAACCAGAGGAGTCGCCCAAGCAAGCGCCGGACCAGACAAGGTGCTGATCAGATAGCCCACCTTAGCTTTAAGAAAATTGGAGTGGACGAAAGGCAAAGAAAACCGTCAGGGCGTCCAAAAATTCCCTCATCTTTAGAGGATCTCCGGAATATCGAGGAGTAGTGGCAGATACAGGTGGTATGTCCATTGATCGGGAAGACAAGACCTGTCGTAGCGCAGTGTTCTCTGCCCGTAACTGTTGTAAGTCTTGGGCTTGTTGTTGGACAGTTTGCAACATGGCTTGAGCATTTTCTGATGCCTCTCCCTGTGGAGCTTCCATGGCGCTCTCGCAACGCGGAGTCTTTCGGCGTTGCAATCTGTTACGTACTGCGCTGGACTTCTCACCTCTGGATACCGGGTTGGCGAATACACCAAGTCTTCTACAGGTTCTGGATACTCCTAGATAAGGGTGACCCCTTCTAGTAGCCACGGTGCCGCTTGACAGGCTACGCCAAAGCAGATCGTACCCTCCAGAAGGAGTCCCAGAGGGAAAAACCTCCAACACTGGGGAAAAAACCTCAAACAGGAACTCCTGAAGAAAAACAAGAAAAAACAGGACTAAACAACAGGAAACAAAAATAGGCAAAAATCTCCCAAGGCAAAAAGCAGGAACAAGGAACAGGAGCGAACAGCACAACCAGAAGGAAGTGTTTGCAACGCAAGGTGGAACAAGACTGACTGACTTATATACTGAGAAAAGGGAAGTGACACCACAGGAAAAGGAAAGAACACTATCTTGAATTGGGAAGAGCCCATAGACCAGTATAGGAAAAAGGAAGTAGTATAAAAGAAAAACAGAGCATCCTGGGACAAGAACACGAAGAAGACAAGATGGACACAACATGGACAGAGACAGGTAAAAAGACCAGACAAACCCACCAACTCCAAAAAGGAGACAAAAAGGCTACAGGTAAGTGTAGCGAGACCGGGAGCGAAATACATGCTTCCCAGAAAGTGTAGTCAAAAAACGCGGGGAATGACGTTCCGAGTATCGGTAGCGCGTTCAATCTGCGAGGACAGAAAGAGACGCCCCGTCTGAGCGTGGCGTTACAGAAACAGGTAGTGGTCTCTTCTGCAATCCCAGTGGAATGCCTGTTAGGGAATGATCTGGAGTCCTCAGCTTGGGCTGAGGTAGAGCACAAACCCTATGCAGCAATGCTGGGAATACCTGAACTGGTGTGTGTGAAAACTAGAGCACAAAGCAGAGCACAGGGTGAAAAAGAAGTGTTGGAGCCTAGAATCATGGCCAAAACTTCCAAGAGAAAAGGTAAGAGGACAGGGGAACCAGCCTCTGAACAGCAAAATAAGCAAGACCTCTCTTCTCAGGAAGATGTCTTATTCCCTGAGGGAACTGAGTCCATGGAGCTGATGCCTTAACAGGTAGAGCTCTTTTAAGGCCAGGGGGACCCTCAAGGGAACAGCTGTACCAGGGACAGAAAGCTTATCCCTCTCTTAAAGGCCTGAGGAAGCAAACTGCTACACAGGAAAAGGGAGATGTCAATGGCTCCCACAGGGTCTATTGGGAAGATGGATTCCTTTACATTGAGGCCAGATACCCCAACCCTGGGCAACCAGGAGAGTGGTGATGCCTCAGCAGTTTAGGGAGTTTATCCTAATTGTAGCCCATGACATCCCCCTAGATGGGCATTTGGGACAAACAAAAACATGGAGTTGGTGTGTCAAACTCTTCTTTTGGCCCAGTATGTCCCAGAGGGTGAATGAGTTCTGTATCTCCTGTGTTGCCTGTCAAGCCAGTGGCAAGAGAGGTGGCCACCCAAAGGCCCCCCACATCCCACCTCTTGTGGTGGGGGTTCCTTTTGAAAGGGTTAGTGTGGACATTGTGGATCCACTTCAGCTACCTGCAGCCTCAGGGAACCAGTACATACTGGTAGTAGAAGATCATGCTACCAGATACCCTGAAGCTATTCCCCTTAGGTCTACTACAGCTCCTGCAGTAGCCAAGGCCCTGACTGGTATTTTTACCAGAGTAGGCTTTCCTAAGGAGATGGTTTCTGACAGAGGTACAAACTTTATGTCAGCTTACCTGAAACATATGTGGAATAAGTGTGGGTTAACTTACAGATTCCCTTCACCATACCATCTACAAACCAATGGACTTGTTGAAAGGTTCAACAAGACAACGAAGAGCATGATCATGGGGCTCCCTGAAAAACCCAAAAGGAGATGAGATGCCATCCTGCTGGGCCTGGTTTTCGCTTACAGAGGGGTGCCTCAGAAGGGAATAGGGTTTTCAACCTTTGAACTTCTGTTTCCTCACCCTCTAAGGGGACCACTTGTTACAGAAGGCTGGGAGAGACCTGCCCATGAGCCTAAACAAGATGTGGTGCACTGTGTGCTTTGCCTCCGCTCTAGGATGGCTGAGTACATGGAAAAGAAATCCAAAAACCTTGAGGCCAGTCAACAGCTCCAGAAGTTATGGTATGACCAAAATGCTGCACTGGTAGAATTTAAACTAGGGCAGAAGGTATGGGTTCTGGAGCCTGTGGCTCCCAGGGCACTTCAGGACCGATGGAGTGGCCCTTACCCAATCTGGAGAAAAAGCGTGAGGTCACCTACTTGGTGGACTTGGGCACTAGCAGGACACCCAAAAGAGTGATCCATTTTAACCGCCTGAAACTCTATAATGATAGGGCAGATATAGCCATGCTGACGGTTACTGATGAGGATCAGGAAGCAGAGAGTGAACCTCTCCCTGATCTCCTCTCCACTGACCCTAAGGATGGGTCAGTAGATGGAGTTGTCTATTCAGACACCTTCCTTGCCCAACAGCAAGCAGACTGCAGGCAAGTCCTACAGCAGTATCCTGTGCACTTCTCTTTGACCTTTGGACAGACACCCCTGTGTACCCATGATGTGCTCACAGGAGACAGTCTACCTGTCAAAACAAAAACCTACAGACAGTCTGACCAAGTCAAAGAGGGCATCAAAGTGGAAGTCCATAAGATGCTGGAATTAGGGGTAATTGAGCACGCTGACAGTCCCTGGGCTAGCCCAGTGGCCTTAGTCCCCAAACCTCAT
This sequence comes from Pleurodeles waltl, assembly GCF_031143425.1. NCBI lineage: Eukaryota > Metazoa > Chordata > Amphibia > Caudata > Salamandridae > Pleurodeles > Pleurodeles waltl. The sequence continues at coordinate 202,014,277 of NC_090441.1, read as the reverse complement.
ACCAAAGATGGCAAGAAAGAAATGAGGTTCTGTGTGGACTACAGAGGTCTCAACTCTGTCACTAAGACAGATGCACACCCCATACCCAGAGCAGATAAATTAATTGACAAGTTAGGTGCAACCAAATTCTTGAGTACCTTTGACCTTTGACTTAACTGCAGGGTACTGGGAAATTAGGATGGCACCTGTAGCAAATGAAAAGACAGCATTATTTACACCCGATGGGCATTTTCCGTTTACTGTTATGTCCTTTGGCTTAAAGAATGCCCCTGTCACCTTCCTAATGTTATTGGCTCAAGTCCTTGCTGGCTTGGGGTCCTTTAGTGCAGCATATCTAGATGATATTGCTGTCTTTAGCTCCACCTGGCAGGATCACCTGATCCACCTGGGGAATGTTTTGCAGGCCTTGCAATCAGCAGGCCTCACTATTAAAGCATCAAAGTGCCAAATAGGGCAGAGCACAGTTGTATACTTGGGCCACCTTGAAGGTGGAGGCCAAGTGCAACCCTTACAACCCAATATCAAGACAATTCTGGACTGGGAAGCTTCAAAAACCCAGACTCATGTCAGGGCATTCCTTGGCTTGACTGGTTACAAAAGGAGGTTTGTGAAGGGGTATGGATCCATTGTGATCCCCCTCACAGAACTGGCCTCAAAGAAGATGCCCAAAAAGGTAAACTGGACTCTTGACTGTCAAAAGGCCTTTGACACCCTGAAGGAGGCAAGGTGCTCACACCAGTACTCAAAGCTTCAGAATATTCTAGGCAGTTCATTGTGCAGACAGATGCCTCTGAATATGGGATAAGAGCAGTTCTGTCCCAAACCAATGATGATGGCCTTGCTCATTCTTTTGCTTTTATTAGCAGGAGGTTACTCCCCAGGGAGCAGCATTGGAGTGTCATTGAGAAGGACACCTTTGCTGTGGTTTGGTCCCTTAAAAAGCTGAGACCATACTTGTTTGATACTCACTTTATTATTCAAACTGACCAAAGACCTCTCAGAAGGCTAATGCAAATGAAAGGTGAGACCCCTAAACTTTTGAGGTGGTCCATATCCATACAGGGAATGGACATTTCAGTGGAACAAAGACCTGGAACTGCCCATGCCAAAGCAGATGGACTTCCCAGGTTCTGCCACTTAGAGAATAAAGACTCCCTTGGGAAAGGTTAGTTGTAAGGAAATGCCTTCTTTGGCAGGGTTACCCCTGACTTTTTGCCTTTTGAAGATGCCAGTTATGATTCAAAGTGTGCTGGGACCCTGCTAACCAGGCCCCAGTGCCAGTGTTCTTTTCCTAAACTGTACCTTTGTTCCCACAATTGGCAAAGCCCTGGCACAAAGATAAGTCCCTTGTAAATGGTACCCCCTGGTACCAAGGGCCCTGTTGCCAGGGAAGGTCTCTGAGCGCTGCAGCATGTCTTATGCCACCCTGGGGACCCCTCAATCAGCACATGCACACTGCCTTATAGCTTGTGTGTGCTGGTGGGAAGAAAATGACTAAGTCGACATGGCACTCCCCTCAGAGTGCCATGCCCACCTCTCACTGCCTGTGGCATAGGTAAGTCACACTTCTAGCAGGCCTTACAGCCCTAAGGCAGAGTGCACTATACCACAGGTGAGGGCATATGTGTATGAGCACTATGCCCCTAGAGTGTCTAAGAAAAACCTTACACATTGTAAGTGCATGATAGCCATAAAGAATATATGGTCTGGGAGTTTGTCAAACACAAACTCCACAGTTCCATAATGGCTACAATGAAATCTGGGAAATTTGATATCAAACTTCTCCGTACAATAAATGCGCACTGATGCTGGTGTGGGATTTATTGTAAAATACACCCATAGGGCATCTTAGAGATACCCTCTGAATACCAGTCCGACTCCTAGTGCTAGGCTGCCCAGTTTCTGCCAGCTTGCCACAACCAGACGAGTTTCTGGCCACCTGGGGAGAGTGCCTTTGTCACTCTGTGGTCAGGAACAAAGCCTGTACTGGGTGGAGGTGCTTCTCACCTCCTCCTGCAGGAACTGTAACACCTGGTGGTGAGCCTCAAAGGCTCATGCCTTTTGTTACAGAACCCGAGGGCATCCCAGCTAGTGTAGATCCCCACCCCTCTGGCCACTGCCCCCACTTTTGGCGGCAAGGCAGGAGAGGATAGTGAGAAAAACAAGGAGGAGTCACCCACCAGTCAGGACAGCCTCTAAGGTGTCCTGAGCTGAGGTGACCCCTGGCTTTAGAAAGCCTCCATCTTGAGATTGGAGGATTCCCCCAATAGGATTAGGGATGTGTCCCCCTCCCCTTAGGGAGGAGGCACAAAGAGGGTGTAGCCACCCTCCAGGACAGTGGCCTTTGGCTACTGCCCCCCAGACCTAAATACACCCCTAAATTTTGTATTTAGGGGTGACCCTGAACCCAGGAAATCAAATTCCTGCAACCTGAAGAAAGAAGAAGGACTGCTAACCTGAAAGCCCCGCAGAGACGACGGAGACGACAACTGACTTGGCCCCAGCCCTACCGGCCTGTCTCCAGACTCAAAGAACCTGCACAGCGATCTCTGGGCACTCAGAGGACTGCCCTGAAACTCCAGAGAACAGTGGCACTGTTCACCAACTGCAACATTTTTGCAACTTTGAAAGAACTCTCCCTTCCTGCCGGAAGCGTGAGACTTCTCACTCTGCACCCGACGCCCCCGGCTGGAGCTCCAGAGAACATGGCTGGGTCTAAACTGGGGTGACTTGGCGAGCAAAATAACGATGGATTAAACCCAGATCTGTGACTGGGGGTGAGTGTTTGAAAAGTTTCAACACTCCATCCATCATTTTATTTTGTTTTGTGATGTTGCTTAGTGCACCCTAAGTGGCAGGGGTATGCACAGACGTTGGTCCCTTGCTCGCTGCGCCACTTGATTCAAGCTAGCCTGGCTGATGAAGGGTGATACCCTGAAACTGGTCCCAGGATGCTTGTTTCCTGTCCAGGGAGGACCTGGCCCAGCAGTTCGGGCTGGACTGTTCCCATGGGGAACAGAGTCAAGACTGATTTGCATATGGCTGGGTCTAAACTGCGGTGATGTGGCGAGCAAAATAACAATAGATTAAACCCAGATCTGTGACTGGCGGTGAGTGTTTGAAAAGTTTCAACACCCCGTCCATCATTTTATTTTGTTTTGTGATGTTGCTCCAGAGAACAAACACTGCAGAGATGACTCCCAGGTGACTGTGATGATATGAGTAACCTGAGTTGACCCCCCTGTACCCCCACAGCGACGCCTGCAGAGAGGATTCAGAGGCTCCCCCTGACCACGACTGCCTGGTAACAAGGAACCCGACGCCTGGACCAAGCACTGCACCCACAGCCCCCAGGACCGAGGGGAACCAACCTCCAGTGCAGGAGTGACCAGCAGGTGGCCCTCTTCCTAGCCCAGTCGGTGGCTGGCCCGAGAAGCCCCCCTGTGCCCTGCCTGCATCACCCAAGTGACCCCCGGATCCCTCCATTGCTTCTTATAGCAAACCCGATGCCAACTTTCCACACTGCACTCAGCCGCCCCTGTGCCACTGAGGGTTTGTTTTGTGTGCCTGTTTGTGTCCCCCCCAGTGCTCTACAAAATCCCCCTGGTCTGCTCTCCGAGGACCTAGGTACTTTCCTGCCAGCAGACCGGAACCGGAGCACCCCTGTTCTCCATAGGTGCCTATGTGTTTTGGGCCCTCCTTTGACCTCTGCACCTGACCGGCCCTGTGTTGCTGGTGCGGTGACTTTGGGGTTGCCTTGAACCCCCAACGGTGGGCTGCCTATGCCCAGTAGACTGACTGTGTAAGTGCTTTACTTACCTGAGAAACTTAACAAAACTTACCTCCCCCAGGAACTGTTGATTTTCACAGTGTGTCCACTTTTAAAATAGCTTATTGCCATTTTAACCTATACTGTGTGTACTACTGCTTTAATTCAAAGTTCCATACTTACCTGTGTGAAGTACCTTGCATTTTATGTACTTACCTCAAATCTTGAATCTTGAGGTTCTAAAATAAATTAAGAAAATATATTTTTCTATATAAAAACTATTGGCCTGGAGTCAAGTCTTTGAGTATGTGTTCCTCATTTATTGCCTGTGTGTGTACAACAAATGCTTAACACTACCCTCTGATAAGCTTACTGCTCGACCACACTATTGGCCTTTAGTCAATGTCTTTGAGTATGTGTTCCTCATTTATTACCTGTGTGTGTACAACAAATGCTATCAACCTCTAAGGGGAACCCTTGGACTCTCTGCACACTATCTCTCACTTTGAGATAGTATGTACAGAGTCAACTTCCTACATTAGTCTCATCCTCTTTCGTTTGGTAAGTGGTTATGTAGGAAAGTGCCACTGTTGGCATGGTTACCCCCCACACACTTTTTACCTGATATTGATGCCAACTTTGATTGAAAGTGTGCTGGGATCTGGCTAACCAACCCCAGCACCAGTGTTCTTTCCCAAAATGTTTACCTTTGTTGCCACAATTGGCACACCAATGCACACAGTTAAGTCCCTTGTAAAAGGTGCTCATGGCACCAAGGTGCCCTGTGGCCAGGGAAGGTCCCCAAGGACTGCAGCATGTATTGTGCCACCGTGGGGCACCCCTCACCAAGCACATGCACACTGCCTTTGCAGCTTGTGTGCTGGTGGGGAGAAAAAGGAAAGTCGACATGGTACTGCTCTCAGGGTGCCATGCCCACAAACCACTGCCTATGGCAGAGGTAAGTCACCCCTCTAGCAGGCCTCACAGCCTTAAGGCAGGGTGCACTATACCACAGTTGAAGGCAAAACTGCATGAGCAATCTGCTCCTACAGTGTCTTCTAAGTCCATTCTTAGACATTGTAAGTGCAGTGTAGCCCTATTGAGTATATGGTCTGGGAAATATTACGAACTCTACAGCTCCGTAATGGCTTCACTGAATATTGGGAAGTTTGGTATCAGCAAAATAAACTCACACTGATGACTGTGTGGTATGTATTAAAAAATTTACCCAGAGGGCATCTTAGAGATGCCCCATGTATTATGTCCAAACTGTCGGTGCAGTACTGATCAGTCTGTGCCAGTCTGCCATTTTCAGACAAGTTTCTGACCACATGGGGTGAGAGCCTTTGTGCTCTCTGTAGCCAGAAACAAAGCCTGTCCTGGGTGGAGGTGCTTCACACTTCCCCCTACAGAAATTGTAACACCTGCCAATGAGCCTCAAAGGCTCAAGCCTCTTGTTACAGTGCCCCAAGAAACTCCAACTATTGGAGTTGACCGCACCCCCGGACAAAGCCCCACTTTTGGCTGCAAATCCGGCTGGAAAATTAGGGAAAGCAGGAAGGAATGACCACCCCAGCTAGGTCCACCCTACAGAATCCTGTCCTGTTCAGAGGACAGGGACAAATAGGGTTAGATTTGTGTCCCCCTTCCCTAGGGAAGTGGACACAAGAAGAGTATAGACACCCTAAGGGAAAGTAGCCATTGGCTACTGCCCTCTGACTCCTATAACACTCCTAAATCCAGGATTTAAGGCTCCCCCTGAACCCATAGCGTGAGATTACTGGTGACCTAGCAAGAAAGAAGAAGGACTTCTAAGCTGAACCCCCAGCAGAGAAGAAGAAAGACGCAAAATGACTTAGCCCCAGCCCTACCGGCCTGTCTCCTGCTACAAAGAACCTGCAACAAGAAAGTGACACATCCAGTGGGACCAGCGACCTCTGCCAAGCTCCAGAGGACTGCCCTGCATTATAGAGGACCAAGAACTCCTGTGGACAGCGGCCCTGCCCAGAAAGAAACTCCATCTAAAGATTCCAGAGTCTCCCTGGATCCGTAAGTCCTGACCACTCTGCACCTAAAGCCCACAGCCTGTGTCCAGGTGCCCCAACCGGCTAGAGAGGATCCCCAGGTGATTCCGAGCAAGTGCCCATCCTGTGTTGACCTCTCTTTCCCCTGTCAACGATGCCTGGAGGGTGAATACAGAGGACCCCCCCAAAATGTGAAAGCTCCAGACGAAGATATCCGATGCCAAAAGTTATACTGTACCCGCAGCACCCAGGCCTTGGAAAACCAGACTGTAGGAAAGTACCATCTTGCCTGGCATGTTACCCCCATAATTCACTGTATATATGTTGTTTTAGTTGTATGTGTCACTGGGACCCTGCCAGCCAGGGCCCCAGTGCTCATAAGTGTGCCCTGTATGTGTTACCTGTGTGATGACTAACTCTCCCTTTGGAAAATGGTGTGAAGGCAGGGGAGGAGTAGCCTTCCCCAGCCTCTGGAAATGCTTTCTTGGGCACAGATGTGCCCAATTCTGCATAAGCCAGTCTACACCGGTTCAGGGGACCCCTTAGCCCTGCTCTGGCGCGAAACTGGACAAAGGAAAGGGGAGTGACCACTCCCCTGACCTGTAACTCCCCTGGGAGGTGCCCAGAGCTCCTCCAGTGTGCTCCAGACCTCTGCCATCTTGGAAACAGAGGTGCTGCTGGCACACTGGACTGCTCTGAGTGGCCAGTGCCACCAGGTGACGTCATAGACTCCTTGTGATAGGCTCCTTCAGGTGTTGCTAGCCTATCCTCTCTCCTAAGTAGCCAAACCCTCTTTTCTGGCTATTTAGGGTCTCTGTCTCTTGGGATTCCTCAGGTAACGAATGCAAGAGCTCATCCGAGTTCCTCTGCATCTCTCTCTTCACCTTCTGCCAAGGAATCGACTGCTGACCGCGCTGGAAGCCTGCAAAACTGCAACATAGTAGCTAAGATGACTACTGCAACTCTGTAACGCTGATCCTGCCGCCTTCTCGACTGTTTTCCTGGTGGTGCATGCTGTGGGGGTAGTCTGCCTCCTCTCTGCACTAGAAGCTCCAAAGAAATCTCCCGTGGGTCGATGGAATCGTCCCCCTGCAACTGCACGCACCAAAAAGCTGCATTACCGGTCCCTTGGGTCTCCTCTCAGCATGACGAGCGAGGTCCCTCGAATCCAGCAACTCTGTCCAAGTGACTCCCACAGTCCAGTGACTCTTCAGTCCAAGTTTGGTGGAGGTAAGTCCTTGCCTCACCTCGCTAGACTGCATCGCTGGGAACCGCGACTTTTGCAGCTACTCCGGCCCCTGTGCACTTCCGGCGGAAATCCTTTGTGCACAGCCAAGCCTGGGTCCACGGCACTCTAACCTGCATTGCACGACTTTCTAAGTTGGTCTCCGGCGACGTGGGACTCCTTTGTGTAACTTCGGGTGAGCACCGTTTCACGCATCCTTGTAGTGCCTGTTTCTGGCACTTCTTCGGGTGCTACCTGCTGCTAAGAGGGCTCCTTGTCTTGCTCGACGTCCCCTCTACCTCCTGGTCCATTTTGCGACCTCCTGGTCCCTCCTGGGCCACAGCAGCGTCCAAAAACGCTAACCGCACAATTTGCAGCTAGCAAGGCTTGTTGGCGTTCTTTCGGCGGGAAAACACTGCTGCACGACTCTCCACGGCGAGAGGGATCCGTCCACCTAAGGGGAAGTCTCTAGCCCTTTTCGTTCCTGCAGAAACCTCAGCTTCTTCTGTCCAGTAGAAGCTTCTTTGCACCCACAGCTGGCATTTCCTGGGCATCTTCTCATCTCCGACTTGCTTGTGACTTTTGTACTTGGTCGCCTTGTTCCACAGGTACCCTCGACTGGAAATCCATCGCTGTTGCATTGTTGGTTTGTGTCGTTCCTGCCTTATTCCCCTATCACGACTTCTTTGTCCTTTGGGGAACTTTAGTGCACTTTGCACTCACTTTTCAGGGTCTTGGGGTGGGCTATTTTTCTAACCCTCACTATTTTCTAATAGTCCCAGCGACCCTCTACAAGGTCACATAGGTTTGGGGTCCATTCGTGGTTCGCATTCCACTTTTGGAGTGTATGGTTTGTGTTGCCCCTATCCCTATGTGTCCCCATTGCATCCTATTGTAACTATACATTGTTTGCACTGTTTTCTAAGACTATACTGCATATTTTTGCTATTGTGTATATATATCTTGTGTATATTTGCTATCCTCATACTGAGGGTACTCACTGAGATACTTTTGGCATATTGTCATAAAAATAAAGTACCTTTATTTTTAGTATAACTGTGTATTGTGTTTTCTTATGATATTGTGCATATGACACTAAGTGGTACTGTAGTAGCTTCACACGTCTCCTAGTTCAGCCTAAGCTGCTCTGCTAAGCTACCATTATGTAGGAAAGTACCATCTTGCCTGGCATGTTACCCCCATTTTTCACTGTATATATGTTGTTTTAGTTGTATGTGTCACTGGGACCCTGTTCACCAGGGCCCCAGTGCTCATAAGTGTGCCTGAATGTGTTACCTGTGTAGTGACTAACTGTCTCACTGAGGCTCTGCTAATCAGAACCTCAGTGGTTATGCTCTCTCATTTCTTGCAAATTGTCACTAACAGGCTAGTGACCAATTTTACCAATTTACATTGGCTTACTGGAACACCCTTATAATTCCCTAGTATATGGTACTGAGGTACCCAGGGTATTGGGGTTCCAGGAGATCCCTATGGGCTGCAGCATTTCTTTTGCCACCCATAGGGAGCTCTGACAATTCTTACACAGGCCTGCCACTGCAGCCTGAGTGAAATAACATCCACGTTATTTCACAGCCATTTTACACTGCACTTAAGTAACTTATAAGTCACCTATATGTCTAACCTTTACCTGGTAAAGGTTAGGTGCAAAGTTACTTAGTGTGAGGGCACCCTGGCACTAGCCAAGGTGCCCCCACATTGTTCAGGGCCAAATCCCCGGACTTTGTGAGTGTGGGGACACCATTACACGCGTGCACTACATATAGGTCACTCCCTATATGTAGCTTCACAATGGTAACTCCGAATATGGCCATGTAATATGTCTATGATCATGGAATTGCCCCCTCTATACCATCCTGGCATAGTTGGCACAATCCCATGATCCCAGTGGTCTGTAGCACAGACCCTGGTACTGCCAAACTGCCTTTCCCGGGGTTTCACTGCAGCTGCTGCTGCTGCCAACCCCTCAGACAGGCATCTGCCCTCCTGGGGTCCAGCCAGGCCTGGCCCAGGATGGCAGAACAAAGGACTTCCTCTGAGAGAGGGTGTGACACCCTCTCCCTTTGGAAAATGGTGTGAAGGCGGGGGAGGAGTAGCCTCCCCCAGCCTCTGGAAATGCTTTCTTGGGCACAGATGTGCCCAATTCTGCATAAGCCAGTCTACACCGGTTCAGGGGACCCCTTAGCCCTGCTCTGGCGCGAAACTGGACAAAGGAAAGGGGAGTGACCACTCCCCTGACCTGTACCTCCCCTGCGAGGTGCCCAGAGCTCCTCCAGTGTGCTCCAGACCTCTGCCATCTTGGAAACAGAGGTGCTGCTGGCACACTGGACTGCTCTGAGTGGCCAGTGCCACCAGGTGACGTCAGAGACTTCTTGTGATAGGCTCCTTCAGGTGTTGCTAGCCTATCCTCTCTCCTAAGTAGCCAAACCCTCTTTTCTGGCTATTTAGGGTCTCTGTCTCTTGGGATTCCTCAGATAACGAATGCAAGAGCTCATCCGAGTTCCTCTGCAGCTCTCTCTTCACCTTCTGCCAAGGAATCGACTGCTGACCGCGCTGGAAGCCTGCAAAACTGCAACATAGTAGCTAAGACGACTACTGCAACTCTGTAACGCTGATCCTGCCGCCTTCTCGACTGTTTTCCTGGTGGTGCATGCTGTGGGGGTAGTCTGCCTCCTCTCTGCACTAGAAGCTCCGAAGAAATCTCCCGTGGGTCGACGGAATCGTCCCCCTGCAACCGCAGGCACCAAAAAGCTGCATTACCGGTCCCTTGGGTCTCCTCTCAGCACGACGAGCGAGGTCCCTCGAATCCAGCAACTCTGTCCAAGTGACTCCCACAGTCCAGTGACTCTTCAGTCCAAGTTTGGTGGAGGTAAGTCCTTGCCTCACCTCGCTAGACTGCATTGCTGCGAACCGCGACTTTTGCAGCTACTCCGGCCCCTGTGCACTTCCGGCGGAAATCCTTAGTGCACAGCCAAGCCTGGGTCCACGGCACTCTAACCTGCATTGCACGACTTTCTAAGTTGGTCTCCGGCGACGTGGGACTCCTTTGTGTAACTTCGGGTGAGCACCATTTCACGCATCCTCGTAGGGCCTGTTTCTGGCACTTCTCCGGGTGCTACCTGCTGCTAAGAGGGCTCCTTGTCTTGCTCGACGTCCCCTCTACCTCCTGGTCCAATTTGCGACCTCCTGGTCCCTCCTGGGCCACAGCAGCTTCCAAAAACGCTAACTGCACGATTTGCAGCTAGCAAGGCTTGTTGGCATTCTTTCGGCGGGAAAACACTTCTGCACAACTCTCCACGGCGAGAGGGCTCCGTCCACCAAAGGGGAAGTCTCTAGCCCTTTTCGTTCCTGCAGAAACCTCAGCTTCTTCTGTCCAGTAGAAGCTTCTTTGCACCCACAGCTGGCATTTCCTGGGCATCTGCTCATCTCCGACTTGCTTGTGACTTTTGGACTTGGTCCCCTTGTTCCACAGGTACCCTCGACTGGAAATCCATCGCTGTTGCATTGTTGGTTTGTGTCTTTCCTGCCTTATTCCCCTATCACGACTTCTTTGTCCTTTGGGGAACTTTAGAGCACTTTGCACTCACTTTTCAGGGTCTTGGGGTGGGCTATTTTTCTAACCCTCACTATTTTCTAATAGTCCCAGCGACCCTCTACAAGGTCACATAGGTTTGGGGTCCATTCGTGGTTCGCATTCCACTTCTGGAGTATATGGTTTTTGTTGCCCCTATCCCTATGTGTCCCCATTGCATCCTATTGTAACTATACATTGTTTGCACTGTTTTCTAAGACTGTACTGCATATTTTTGCTATTGTGTATATATATCTTGTGTATATTTGCTATCCTCATACTGAGGGTACTCACTGAGATACTTTTGGCATATTGTCATAAAAATAAAGTACCTTTATTTTTAGTATAACTGTGTATTGTGTTTTCTTATGATATTGTGCATATGACACTAAGTGGTACTGTAGTAGCTTCACACGTCTCCTAGTTCAGCCTAAGCTGCTCTGCTAAGCTACCATTATCTATCAGCCTAAGCTGCTAGACACCCTATACACTAATAAGGGATAACTGGGCCTGGTGCAAGGTGCAAGTACCCCTTGGTACTCACTACAAGCCAGTCCAGCCTCCTACACCTATGGGCTGCAGCATTTCTTTTGCCACCCATAGGGAGCTCTGACAATTCTTACACAGGCCTGCCACTGCAGCCTGAGTGAAATAACGTCCACGTTATTTCACAGCCATTTACCACTGCACTTAAGTAACTTATAAGTCACCTATATGTCTAACCTTTACCTGGTAAAGGTTGGGTGCTAAGTTACTTAGTGTGTGGGCACCCTGGCACTAGCGAAGGTGCCCCCACATTATTCAGGGCAAATTCCCCAGACTTTGTGAGTGCGGGGACACCATTACACGCGTGCACTATACATATGTCACTACATATGTATAGCGTCACAATGGTAACTCCGAACATGGCCATGTAACATGTCTAAGATCATGGAATTGTCACCCCAATGCCATTCTGGCATTGGGGTGACAATTCCATGATCCCCCAAGTCTCTAGCACAGACCCGGGTACTGCCAAACTACCTTTCCCGGGGTTTCACTGCAGCTACTGCTGCTGCTGCTGCCAACCCCTCAGACAGGTTTCTGCCCTCCTGGGGTCCTGCCAGGCTTGGCCCAGGAAGGCAGAACAAAGGACTTCCTCAGAGAGAGGGTGTTACACCCTCTCCCTTTGGAAAAAGGTGTCAGGGCTGGGGAGGAGTAGCCTCCCCCAGCCTCTGGAAATGCTTTAATGGGCTCCGATGGTGCCCATCTCTGCATAAACCAGTCTACACCGGTTCAGGGATCCCCCAGCCCTGCTTTGGCGCGAAACTGGACAAAGGAAAGGGGAGTGACCACTCCCCTGACCTGCACCTCCCCTGGGAGGTGCCCAGAGCTCCTCCAGTGTGCTCCAGACCTCTGCCATCTTGGAAACAGAGGTGCTGCTGGCACACTGGACTGCTCTGAGTGGCCAGGGCCAGCAGGTGACGTCAGAGACTCCTTCTGATAGGCTCTTACCTGTGTTGCTAGCCTATCCTCCTTCCTAAGTAGCCAAACCTCCTTTTCTGGCTATTTAGGGTCTCTGCTTTGGGGAATTCTTTAGATAACGAGTGCAAGAGCTCATCAGAGTTCCTCTGCATCTCTCTCTTCACCTTCTGCCAAGGAATCGACCGCTGACTGCTCTGGACGCCTGCAAAACTGCAACAAAGTAGCAAAGACGACTACTGCAACCTTGTATCGCTGATCCTGCCGCCTTCTCGACTGTTTTCCTGGTGGTGCATGCTGTGGGGGTAGTCTGCCTCTTCTCTGCACTAGAAGCTCCGAAGAAATCTCCCATGGGTTGACGGAATCTTCCCCCTGCAAACCGAAGGCACCAAAAGACTGCATCACTGGTCCTCTGGGTCCCCTCTCAGCATGACGAGCGTGGTCCCTGGAACTCAGCAACTCTGTCCAAGTGACTCCCACAGTCCAGTGACTCTTCAGTCCAAGTTTGGTGGAGGTAAGTCCTTGCCTCACTGCACTAGACTGCATTGCTGGGAACCGCGTGATTTGCAGCTGCTCCGACTCCTGTGCATTCTTCCAGGATTTCCTTTGTGCACAGCCAAGCCTGGGTCCCCGACACACTAACCTGCAGCGCACGACCTCCTGAGTTGTCCTCTGGCGTCGTGGGACCTTCTTTTGTGACTTCGGGTGAGCTCTGGTTCACTCTTCTTCGTAGTGCCTTTTCCGGCACTTCTGTGGGTGCTGCTTGCTTCTTAGTGGGCTCTTTGTCTTGCTGGACGCCCCCTCTGTCTCCTCACGCAATTGGCGACATCCTGGTCCCTCCTGGGCCACAGCAGCATCCAAAAACCCTAACCGCAACCCTTGCAGCTAGCAAGGCTTGTTTGCAGTCTTTCTGCACGGAAACACGTCTGCAAGCTTCTTCACGATGTGGGACATCCATTCTCCAAAGGGGAAGTTCCTAGTCCTCTTCGTTCTTGCAGAATCTACAGCTTCTACCATCTGTTGGCAGCTTCTTTGCACCCACAGCTGGCATTTCCCAGGCATCTGCCCACTCCTGACTTGATCGTGACTCTTGGACTTGGTCCCCTTGTTCCACAGGTACTCTCGTCCAGAAATCCATCGTTGTTGCATTGCTGGTGTTGGTCTTCCTTGCAGAATTCCCCTATCACGACTTCTGTGCTCTCTGGGGAACTTAGGTGCACTTTACACCTACTTTTCAGGGTCTTAGGGTGGGCTATTTTTCTAACCCTCACTGTTTTCTTACAGTCCCAGCGACCCTCTACAAGCTCACATAGGTTTGGGGTCCATTCGTGGTTCGCATTCCACTTCTAGAGTATATGGTGGTTATATGATGGAACACCGAATCTTAAACTACTACTAACCTTAACAACGAGGTCGGAACACCGACCTCGTCTTTACTACTAATGATTTTACCATGAATGCCTTAACAACGATATTTCGTTGTAAAGGCATTCCTGATAAAATCATTAGCAATAGGCACCATTCACCCTACATCCCTCACCCCACCCCCCAACCCCACCCCAAAACCTAAAACCCCCTGACCCCCCACCCACTCCCCAAAACCAAAAACGCCCCACCCCCCCAACCCCACCCTAAAACCTAAAACCCCCTGACCCCCCACCCACTCCCCAAAACCAAAAACGCCCCACCCCCCAACCCCACCCCAAAACCTAAAACCCCCTGACCCCCCCACCCACTCCCCAAAACCAAAAACGCCCCACCCCCCCAACCCCACCCTAAAACCTAAAACCCCTGACCCCCCACCCACTCCCCAAAACCAAAAACGCCCCACCCCCCAACCCCACCCTAAAACCTAAAACCCCGACCCCCCACCCCCTCCCCAAAACCAAAAACGCCCCACCCCCCCAACCCCACCCCAAAACCTAAAACCCCGACCCCCCACCCCCTCCCCAAAACCAAAAACGCCCCACCCCCCCAACCCCACCCCAAAACCTAAAACCCCCTGACCCCCCCACCCCCTCCCCAAAACCTAAAACCCCCCACTTACCTGAGTCGTCACCTTGTCATCTGCGTCGTCCTCCTCAGCCGACTCCCTTGTTTGTACCTTAACCATGCATGTTCGTTGTTCAGGACATGCGTGGTTAAGGCACAAAATAACGAAGTCGTGGTTAAAGAAAGCGTTGTTCCGCTTTCGTTAACCAGGACTTCGTTCTAAAAAATTTGGCATAAAGGATGTTTACCGTATATGGTTTGTGTTGCCCCTATACCTATGTGCTCTCATTGCAGTCTATTGGGACTGTACATTGCTTGCATTGCTTTCTATTGCTATTACTGCATATTTTTGGTATTGTGTACATATATCTTGTGTATATTTGCTATCCTCATACTGAGGGTACTCACTGAGATACTTTTTGCATATTGTCATAAAAATAAAGTACCTTTATTTTTAGTATATCTGTGTATTGTGTTTTCTTATGATATTGTGCATATGACACCAGTGGTATAGTAGGAGCTTTACACGTCTCGTAGTTCAGCCTAAGCTGCTCTGCTAAGCGACCTTTTCTATCAGCCTAAGCTGCTAGACACCTCTTCTACACTAATAAGGGATAACTGGACCTGGTGCATAGTGTAAGTACCCCTTGGTACCACTACAAACCAGGCCAGGCTCCTACACCGACCACCACTGCAGCAATGTTCAGCAGACGGCCCTCCTACTTGTCCAGCCTGTGATTTTCCCAAACCGACCCCCTGGACCCAGCCTGCAGCATCTAAGTGACCTCCGGGGTCCCCTCATAGGAAAGCATTGGGAGCCCGACGTTCTGTTTGCATCTTGCACCTGACCTCCCCTGTACTGCTGAGGGTCTGTGTTTGGTGCCTACTTGTGCCCCCCCCCCCCGGTCCTCCTCTAAACCCCCCAGGTCTGCCCTCCAAAGACGTAGGTACTTACCTGCCAGTAGATCTGAAACCGAGACCTCCCAGTCTCCATAGGAGCCTATATTAAATTTGCCTCAACTTTAACCTCTGCACCCGGCTGGCCCCGTGTTCCTTCCCAACCCCCAGGGACTGGAACTGTAAATCGTACTAAATTTTCTTCCCCCAGGAACTGTTTCTGAAAATTGCACTGTCAACTTTTAAGACAGATTATTGTCATTTATTCTTAAACTGTATAATTTACCGATTCCAAACTAAGTCATATTGATTCCTATGTGAAATACATATTTATTAATGTACGTATCTTGTGGTCCTAGACATAAATTAAGAAAATATATTTTTGATATATAAAAATCATTGGTCTGGAGTTGTCATTGAGTGTGTGCTGCTTCTATTTTCTGTGTGTGTACAACAAATGCTTTGCACTACCCTCTGATAAGCCTAACTGCTCGACCACACTACCACAAAAGAGAGCATTAGTATTATCTACGTTAGCCTCTGTTAGGAATCCCTGGACTCTGTGCACATTATATCTCATTTTGATATAGCATATACTGAGCCAGCTTCCTACAGTAAGTCACAACACAATCCAAATTATTGTGTGCCCACCGTCTGGTAGCTTGGCACTGAGCAGTCAGGCTTAACTTAGAAGGCAATGTGTAAAGTATTTGTGGAATAAATCATATAGTAACACAGTGAAAACACCACAAAAATACACCACACAGGTTTAAAAAAATAGATAATATTTATCTGAATAAAATAAGGTAAAAACAACAAGGATCCAAAACACAAGTTGAAATATCACTTTTAAAACGGTTCAAAAGAGTCTCAATTCTTAGAAATCAACAGTTGCTTCTTTGTTACACACAGGACCTGACATGCAACAGAAATAACAACGCACGGGGACCGCAGAGGAGGAGATGCATGGAAAAATAAGGTGTTGCGTCGGCTTTTCCGGCGCGGCACAGATGATGGGTCATTTCTTTCCGTGCTGTGAGGGATTGCGTTGTTTTTCAGGTGCACAGTCTTGGTTCCTCATTGCAATGCAGGCATATTTTGACGCCCAGGGACAATGCGTTGAAAATCCTCGACTCGCTGGTAGAAGGAGCAGGCAATGTATTGATCCGATAGGCAACACGTCGAATTTTCTATTGTAAGGCAGACGCTGCATCAAATTATCTGTCGGGAAGTTGGTGCTGCTTCATTCCAGTCTGCAGTGCGGTGATTTCCCAGCCGCGATGCAGGCTTTGCGCCAATATCTGCAGGTGTTGTGTTGATTTTCGATGCACAAGCAGTTTCTTTGAAGAGGTGAAGTCATTGTTGGCCCTGAGACTTCAGAAACAGGAGGCAAACTCAATCCAAGCCCCTGGAGAGCACTTCAGGGGGAAGGCAGAGTCCTTCCAGCAGAGTCAGAGGCCAGCAGGGCAGAAGTCCTTCTCAGCAAAGCAGTCCAATTGAGTCCTTTGGGCAACCAGGCTAGTTCCTCTGATAGAGTGTGGGTGTAGGTGCTGCATCGAACACCGGCATACACAAAAATTCATTGTGAACCGGGCAACAGGCCTGCGTGATCCCATGAAGCCCTTTCTCTAATGGAGATGGGTGACTGATAGGAAAGGAAAGCCAGTCCTGTTTACCTCTAGTAAGTGACTGATGACGTCTTGACTGTGAGCGTTAGTTTGCAGGAGTTGAAAAGAAAAAAAAATAATTGCCTTGTTTTCAATTGGAGAAGTCCAATGATTGAGTAGGTCCTGAAGAAGCGTCAGGGGGAATCATGTCGACCGCATTTTGACCACATATTGAGGGGTTTCGGGTAATTACCGTCTTCCTCTATTCTGATTTTTGTGTGAGTGTCTGAGCATTATCTCTAGTTTCACTCCCTTGTTACCTTTTTAATCTTGACCATTTCCCAACAGCAAGTAATAAATTATTTAGTGAGGGTCTTGAGCCAATTTTACTCTTTCTTCTTGTTTTTTCTTCCTTTTTTTCAGACCCATATTTGGTTCCGCGGCATCATCGATAACAAAAAGATCTCCGGCAGAGAGCCCCCCCTCGGGGGGTGCCCGTCAGGCATTGCAGCGCCGGCCTGACGAGGAGCTGTCCGATGATGAAGCATGACACCAAATGTGGTGTGTGAGGACTTTTGCTCCTGATTATTAGGACTCCTTCTCTTTCCCTCCTACTAGTTTTGGAACAGTGTATTATATTATATTAGTAGGTCCAGAAGTGTCTGATTTGGTGAGGTCAGAGACCCAGCTTATATATCCAAAAATGCCTTTGAAGTGGGGAAACTTCAAAGAGTGTTTTTGAGGTGCACAAGTGTTCCCCTTTCAGCCCAGTCCTGTCTGCAAGGATCCCAGTGGGAGGTCCTTTATGTGAGGGCAGGCCACTGGCCTTTGAAATGCAAGTGTGAATCCCTCCACCCTTCCTACCCAGGAAGACCCATTCAGTATGCAGATGAATGCAGATGTGACTGAGGGGGTCATTCCTACTCTGGCGGGCGGCGGTAGCCGCCCGCCAGGCGTGAACCGCCATTTGGCCGCTACGCGGTCAAAAGACCGCTGCCGGCATTCCAACCTTCCCGCTGGGCCAGCGGGCGCTAACCATGTTAGCGCCCGCCGGCCCAGCGGGAAGGAGGCCTGCAACACAGAAGCCGGCTCCGAATGGAGCCGGCGGGTTGCGGGCGTGCGACGGGTGCAGTTGCACCCGTCACGCTTTTCACTGTCTGCTAAGCAGACAGTGAAAAGCTTCATGGGGCCCTGTTAGGGGGCCCCTGCACTGCCCATGCCAGTGGCATGGGCAGTGCAAGGGCCCCCAGGGGCCCCAGGACACCCGTTACCGCCAGCCTCTTCCTGGCGGTGAAAACCGCCAGAAACAGGCTGGCGGTAAGGGGGTCAGAATCCCCATGGCAGCGCTGCTTGCAGCGCTGCCATGGCGGATTCTCCCAGCCGGGGGAAAAACGGCGGGAAGCCGCCGGACCCGGCTGGGCGACCGCGGCTGTACCGCCGCGGTCAGAATGACAAGTGAAGCACCGCCAGCCTGTTGGCGGTGCTTCCGTCATTCGCGACCCTGGCGGTCAGAATGACCCCCTGAGTGTCCTGTGTTTGTGGTTGTCTGGGTGGAATGCCTAAGGGCAGCTGTCAAACAGCACAGACCAGACGTGGATTGGAGACAGGCTGTAAGGCACAGGTGGTAATATGTACAGAGAAATGCCCACTTTCTTAAAGTGGCATATCTAAAATAGTAATATTAAATCTGACTTCACCAGTAAGCAGGATTTTCTATTACCAGGCTGGCAATACCAAACAAGACATGGCTACTACTTCCAGATCAGAATCTACCACTTAAGAGTATATGTGGGCAGTTCTAATGCTAGTCTATGAGAGGAGCAGGCCTCACAGTAGTGGAAAATGTTTTTTATGGGTTTTTCACTACCAGGGCATGTAAAACACGTACATGTCCTGTGTTTTACCTACATAGCACCCTGCCCTATGAGTTATCTAGGGCATACCTTACAGGTGGCATATGTAGAAAAAGGGGGGTTTAAAGGCTTGGCCAGTAGTTGTTAATGCCAAGTCAAAGTGGCAGTGAAACTGTACACACACAGGCCTTGCAGTGCAGGCCTGAGACATGGTTAAGGGTCTGCTTATGAGGGTGGCACAATCAGTGCTGCATGCCCATTAGTAGCATTTAATTTAGAGGCCCTGGGCACATGTAGTTATAGGAGGCTGGCCTGGTTTGTAGTGGATACCTTACCTAAGGTACTTACACCTTACACCAGGTCCAATTATCCCTTATTAGTGAAATGTAGGCAGTGTCTAGAAGCCAGGCTCTCGAGGGGTAGTGTGGACGAGCAGCCAAGGCCTAACTAGGAGACATTCAAAGCTCATGCAATACCAATGTAGTCACACAGTACTCACAACCATGAAAGAAAATACTCAGTGTTACAAAAATAAAAGTACTTTATTTTGGTGACACAAATGCCAAAAATACCATGGAGACTATACTCCCTTAGGAGGTAAGTAATACACAAATTATATACACTAGTGTGCAGAAATAGCTGTAAAACAGTTAGAAAACAGTGCAAATGTGAAAATCACAATAGCTAGAAATGGGCCTAGGGGGAACACAAACCATATACTAAGAAAGTGGAATGCAAAAGTCGGTTTTCCACCTAGGCAAGTGTAGTGGTTGGAGGGGCGCTGGGAGTATTAGAAAACACCAAAGGTAAGTAACAGAACCCACCCCAGAGCCCAGGAAAGCAGGAGTAAATCACAGTAACTTTCCTAGAACACACAGGAACACGAGACAGAAAATATTGCAAGAACCAGAAGAGACTGCAAGACACCGACGAATAATGCAGGACCTGAAGACCTGTGGAAGAAGGGGACCAAGTCCAAGAAGCACTGAAGAGCCCAGGAAGAACAGGAGCCCCTGGTAACCCAGATGAAGGTGCAAAAAAAGAACCACCGGTGAAGAAGAACAGTCAGTACTGCACCCAAGAAGATGGAGTTGGGCTCCTGGTTGGTGCAAATGATGTCCACGCCGGATGGATGATTGCAGTGTGGTTTGCGTCACTTGAGTTCGCCAACAAGCCTTGGCATATGCAGTTAGCGGACAATGGAGCTGCCTGGGACCAGAAAGGAGGACAAGGTGGACTTTACCCAGGAGTCAGTTAGGTGTCAGAGGGGGCTCTCAGCAACAGAGAGAGCCCGCTGGGATATTCCCTTGCTCTTCTGTTGCAGGCTGAAGATGGGCTGTCCTCAGAGGATGCACGACCAGAAAACAATTGCAGTTGCTGGCAGGAGCTGAAGATACAATGTATCAGAAGGCGTCTTGCTTCTTTTTTGCAGTTTGTAGAGTTCCTGGAGGGTCCAAATGCAGTTTCTTCGGTGAGAAGTTGAAGTGAAGGATGCAGAGGATTCCTGCTGGAGTTGTGCAATCCAAATCTGAAGAACTACCCAAAAGAGAGACCCTAAGTAGCCCTAAAAGGGGGATTGGTCAGCTAACCAGGTAAGCACCTATCAGAGGAGGGCTCTGACGTCACCCGCTGGCACTGGCCACTCAGGTACTCCCAGAGTTCCCTGCCAACCTTGAATCCAAGATGACAAAACCTAGGGACCCACTGGAGGAGCTCTGAGCACCACCCCTGGGGTGGTGATAGTCAGGGGAGTAGTCATTCCCCTTTCCTTTGTCCTGTTTCAAACCAGAGCAGGGACTGGGGGTCCCTGAACTGGTGTAGAATGGATTACGCAAGGAGGGCACCAAATGTGCCCTTCATAGCATTCCCAGTGGCTTGGGGAGGCTACTTCTCCCAAGCCTGTAACACCTATTTCCAAAGGGAGAGGGTTTAACAACCCTCACCCTAAGGAAATCATTTGTTCTGCATTCCTGGGCTTGAGCTTCTCACGCAACAGGAGGGCAGAAACCTGTCTGTGAGGTGGCAGCAGCTGGCGCTGCCTGGAAAACCTCAGAAGGCTGCAATGTCAGTACTGTGGGTCCTCTAAGGAGCCCCCAGAGTGCATGGGATCACACAACCAATGCTTGCAGAAGCATAGGGGTATGATTCCTAAATGTTCGATTCCAAACATGCTTATGTTCGGAGTTACCATTATGTAGCTGGACATAGGTAGTGACCTATGTCCAGTACACGAGTAAAATGGCATCACCCCCACTCACCAATTCCGGGAAAATGGTCCTGAAAGTCATGGGGGCACCTCTGCTAGTGCAGGGGTGCCCTCACACACAGGTACTTTGCACCCTGCCCTCAGGGCCGGAGGGCCTGCTATAGGATTGAATGATAACTTACCTGTGCAGTGTAAATGGCATTGAAAGGGTGCTTGCACCTTTTCAGACAGGCTGCAATGGCAGTTCTGTAAAAGCCTTTGCATGGGCTCCCTATGGGTGGCAAAATATATGCTGCAGCCCATAAGGATTCCCTGGAACCCCAATGCCCTGGGTGCCTAGGTACCATATACTAGGGAATTATAAGGGGGCACCAGTATGCCACTTGTGGGTGAAATACTTTGATAATATTATCCTACAACCAAATTTAAGGGATAGAGCATAATTACTGGGGTCCTGATTAGCAGGATCCCAGTGAATACAGTCAAACACACTGACAAGCAGGCCAAAAAATGGGGGTAACCAAGCTAGAAAGAGGCTACTTTCCTACACTGGACGAATGCTGGTTTTATAAAACATCGTAAGGCAGCATGACTTTTGGAGAAGTAAAGTGACAAACATGACAGAAACCGGAGTATGAGAAGAGCAAAAAGTCCTATAACAATGTCCGCTCGTGCAGAACCACAATTCTGTACTATGGCAATTATTTCAAAATTGTGTTTGGATACGCATAAGTATGTATTTCTATTAGACGTTTTTCAAGACACTTGTAATGGCAGCCACCATGCCTCAATCCCCCTCATTTGCAGTGTCTTAGGAGAACCCACTTTACACTGAAAGCAGTGCGCTACGTTTTTCGACTTTTCTCTCATTGTCATAGGTGGAAAGACGGTTTCTCCACTATGAAGACAACACATAATATTACATTATTTTGAAACAGAGGCAGGACGTTGGACAAGAGGCTTTCAGAGCTAGAGATGGAGCTCGTGCCCAACTTGATGTATAGCGCGTTTCAATCAAAAAGCTGGAAGAATATTTTAGACGAAAAATAAATGTGTGGATTAGGGGAGCTGAGGTTTTTCGGGAGAACCCAAGGAAAAAGGAAGGAAGCATTTGTGAATCATGTTGCAATGCTAGAAGGTTTGTTGATCATACACTGGTCTGGAGCAGTGTGTGACTCGTTAACACAGGAGCAGTTGGTGCGTTGGCCAAACAACTCCTATATCCTGGAGGTGCAAACCCATCTCAGGGAAGTGACGGACATTGCACACGGCGTAGAACAAACAGATGCTTGTGGAAGGGAAATTAAATCCATGGCTGAGGAAGGTTTTGAAATAACAAAAACACGTAAAGTGGTCAAACCTGAACAGTGCCCTGCAGTAAAGAGTAAACAAATAGGGAGAGTGGTAAATCTAAATGTTAATTGACAGTGGTATTTTCTCAGAAACGTTTGGAAATAGTGAATACCTTTTAAAGTAGGTTGACATCAGCATGGGGGAAAAATAAAGAACCATATAGCAGCCTAATAGGCTAAACACATTGATAGATCGTGATGCCAAGCTCGTGGAGGAAAATATCCACTTCTGAGTGCCACATTCCTTTTCAACTTCCTGTCTGGAGAGGTTGTAGAGAATGAATTAGATTGAACTATCAAACTCTCAGGAGCTGGGTGCTGTGTAAGAAAGTCTGGGTTGCCCGGCACTGTTATATGAAGCCTGGCCACCTACCTGTTCATTAGTGGGGAAGAGCAAGGCTTCACCAAGGTACCCATAAAGGTGTTAGAGCTTCATTACATGAAAGCAATGGCTCAGATATGCCTGGCCCTAGGTGCTAAAGCTCCATAAGGGCATTTGTCTGGATCACCCCTCCAGGTAAGGGTAGGTCTTGGGCCTCTGTTGCATGCCTAATCACAACAGCACTGGGTGTGCTTCGTTTGCAGCTGTTCTAAGAGGCAATACCAACCCTGTTCTAGGGGAGGTAGCTGATCCAATTCCATGTAAATAACATCATCATCAATTTCATCATAGTCGTCATTGCCAGATTGAGCTGGACCTAAAAGGAGTTGACGCTCCTGAGGAAGGCTGCATAGGAAAGGAAGAGTTTTTCCAAAAGTAGAATCTACTGGAAACAGGTGCGCTGGAGTAGAATCAAGCTGCAACCTTGGTACGGGTTGAAGCAGTTTCAGCTCAAGGTCCCACACTAGAGTCTGCAGGGTCTCAGCTTCCAGCACTGTTGACATCAAGACCTGCGTTGGTGGGGAAAGGACTGATACAGATCTTGGAATTGGAATGGAAGTCAGTGCTGGAGTCAGTGTAAATGTCAAGGCACGTCTGAGGTGCACAGACTGTGCTGAGGACCGATCCATTGGTGGAACCAAACTGGAGGCCCATGCGGATCTTTACGGCCTGAAGACGTGTAAGAAGGACCTGGACAGGTGCCAAAAGTACACATCATTGCCTCCTTAATGGCCTCAACCTGCTGTGACATCGCCAATGCCTGTAGAAATTTATGAAGCTATTGGCCAGTTGAGGATCTGAGTCCACGATCAGAGATTGGAAGTGAGATCAGTTGGCACCTTAGTGCCTGCCTGAGACTTCTCTTTGAACAGAGTGTTGGGATGGGTTCAAGTCCCTCTTGAATTTTTTTTCCAATATCTCTTGATTGAGTTTCACCGAAAAGAGAAAAAGAAAAACACATCAATGTCATACAGTTCACACAATTGTACACTATTCATAAGTAAGGCATGAAGTGCACTATAACCATCACAGAACTAGTGGAATCTAGCAAAGTAAACCAGGGGATGAGGTTCCCGCCACCCCTCTGCAGGATCAACACTGCACTGTGATCCCAAGACAACTCAAATAAGTGACAGGTTCCCCACTGCAAGCCCAACATATGCACTCGTTCCCCCCCAAGGCCAGCCTATAAGGCCCGCTGCCCATGGATCTAGTGTGCGCCCCCACCCCATCAATCTCATGGTACGTGCAAGTGGTGAGAGCCATTGAGCTCTCCATACTCCAACCCAGAAAGCCCAGGTTGGTCTCCATCCCCACCCATGCTTCACGGCAGCTTCTCATCTGTTTTGGATTTGAGTGAGGTCAAGTAAGCATCTCAAGTTCCTGCCGCTGATGGGGCCTCGAGACTCCTTGTCCGCAAGTCACTCCATGCACTTGCCTTAGCAGTGCCTCATTTAAGGAGATCCAAAGTCCCACTTGAATTTCTTACACTTCTTCTTGGATTTGGACTTACTAGACGACTTCAAATGTGACAATGACCTGTCACAGAATGGCATCAAGACCTGCACCCTCGACTTGGAGCATGACTTACTCGAGGTCTGTGACTTCTTTCAGTATTCACTAATTTACAGCTTTGCTTTACAGTCCCAGATCACCTTACGAAGCATGAGGGCACAATTTTTACAAGTTATGACCGAGTTCGAACACCATAGATGGACATTGCGCAGGTCTGTCACCGACATCTGCTTCTGACAGTCACAACATGATTTGAATCCTGTAGTCTTCAATGGGGAAATTGTTCCCTTGCACACTGGAAAGAATATGAAATAGAATTTGCCAACTGACAAAAGAGATGGAAGCTTGGGATCCACATACAAGGGAGCAGAAAGAACAGAACTGACATCAGTGTATAGGAGTGGTGCTAAAATGCTCTCTGTCACTTCCAGGAAGAAATGAGGCCAACATAGACTCACATGACACCACGTGGCAGCGTGCAGGAGTTTTTGCGGTGAAACTACGAGATCCAGTCAGGTGCCTGAGACAAATTCTAACAGTGAGGACTCTGTGGATAGCTAGAGCACCCATCAAAAAGATGGGTACGTAAAGTAAGTAACATTTTTCATTTGAGGGCATTCTTAAACATACAAGGCTAACCAGATCTTATGAATTCATTGCCCACCCCTTGCTTGGGATTTACTACTGCAAATTTCTTCACACTTGGGGCAGAGGCATTGGCTGTAGTGAAATCATTTACGCCTGCCAGGAATCATTTTGTGAAGGTATTTTCAACGGTGAATGAATGTACAGCCGAAAATACCTTATCTGACAGTGGACTCCCCAAAACACGCACAGTTTTGCAAAAACGACATTCTGTTAATGGAAACTGGTTACGTGTGTGTTGGTTACTACATTTAAGTTTCAATGACTAGGAGCATTACTTATGGCAAACGCTCTGTTAAAAGTAGGGAAACATTTTGCTAGAACCCCTCTGAAAATGTCAGGGAAAAACTATACGTGCCGCTTTATATGGTGCTAAAATATTAAGATTATGGCATAAAATAGACCATCAAGTGTCTCTGGAAAGTGGCTTAGCAAAGAAAAAGTTACTTACCTTCGGTAACGCTTTTTCTGGTGGATACAGTAGCTTTTTGTGGATTCCTCACCTTATGAATGAATTCTCCAAATGCGCCAGCATTCGACGGAAACTTTCTTCCCAGCTCTTCACGTCGACGAGGATGACACAATTGCATGGCTCTGCACGCGACTCTGTCTGACGTCATCTTGGCAATAAGAGGTCCTCGCCGGCGTGGTGACGTCACTTTCAGCATTTTTTACGTGCCTTTGAGGCGAACAGGTGAAAGCCGACCTCACAAAAACAACATATATATATACCAATCCAAATACAATATAAGCACAATATTTATTTATTCATATAAAAATACCCAAAAACGTATATACAAACTAGGAGAAGAAGTCTTGGTATGACCAGACAGGCAACGGGAAGGCGGGTGGGACTGTGAGGAATCCACAGGTAGCTACTGTATCCACCAGAAAAAGCGTTACCGAAGATAAGTAACGTGTTCTTCTGATGGATACAACTACCTGTGGATTCCTCACCTTACGAATAGAGTCCCAAAGCAGTACTGCACTCAGAGGTGGGTGCCTGGCCGGTCACACCAAGAAATCCTGCAACATAGAACGTGCAAAATGGCCATCCCTCCTAACTTATGAATCCAAGCAATAATCCTTTGCGAACGTGTGGAGGGAAGCCTAAGTTGCTGCCTTGCAAATGTCCACCACTGGTACACCTCTAGCCAAGGCCTAAGTGGCAGACAGCCCTGGTGGAATGGGCTCTAAAACCCTCCGGAGGAACCTTCTTTGCCAGTGAATAACAGATCCTTATGCAAAGAATGACCCAGCTGCATATGGTTCTCTTATGGACAGTATTGCCTTTCGTCTTGAACACATATCCAACAAAGAGTTGGTCATCCACACGAAAGTCTTTTGTTCTTTGGATATAAAAACTCAGAGCTCTTTTCGGGTCTAGGCGATGAAGTCTTTCTTCCTTCTTTGAAGGGAGAAGAGGAGGGTAGAAGGATGAAAGAGTAATAGACTGCCCCATATGGAAGGGAGTGACAACCTGTGGATGGAAAGCTGCCCTGGTTCTCAGCACCACCCTGTCAGCATAAAAGGATGTAAAGGGAGGTTTGACACTAAGAGCCTGGAGCTCACTCACATAGAATTCATAGGCTCAAACGGTGAACCCATTAAAAAAGTTAAAACCAAATTCAAATCCCACTGAGGCATGAGAAACACAGTGGGAGGAAACGTATTAGTTAGACCTCTCAAAAACCTAACAACTATAGGAGATTTAAACAAGGAAGGTTGATCATAAAGGCACAGAAAGGCCGACAGCGCTGATAAATAGCCTTTCACAGTCGCAACTGCACAACCTTTCAGTGCTAAAGAAAGGGGAAACAGCAGAACATCAGATAAATGGGCTTTTAAGGGATCAATTTGCCTCTCTTCACACCAATCAACAAATGTTGCCCATCTGTTAGCATAGACAGTCTTGGTGGAGTGTCGCCTGACCGATAAAATAACATCCACCACTTCTGGAGGGAGAGAAAAAGAATTCAGATTGCCCCGTTCAATCTCCAGGCATGTAGGTGCAGGCTCTGGAGGTGGGGGTGTAGAACCTGCAGCTGCAAGAGGAGGTCTGCCCTGTGAGTGAGACGGAGCGGAGGGCACAGTGAGAGTTGGAGAAGGACTGTGTACCACACCCTTCTTGGCCAATCTGCAGCTATTAAAATGACTTGAGCCCGATCTTGACGAATCTTCCTCAGAACCCGAGGAATCAAGGATATGGGGGGAAATGGGTAAAGTAACTGGCCGCACCAAGACATCTGAAACGCGTACCCAAATGCTCCTTGCACCGGATACTGGAGACTGCAGAACGACGGGCAGTGCGCGTTCTCCCGAGTGGCAAACAGGTCTATCTGTGGAAAACCCCCACATCCGGAAGATGTGAAGGAGCAGGTCTGGATGTAGACGCTACTCGTGATCGGCCAAGAAATGCTGACTGAGACTGTCTGCACGTATGTTAAGAACCCCGGCCATATGGTTTGCTACTAAGCAAATCCGATGGTCCTGAACCCAGGACCAGAGCCGCAGAGCCTCTCTGCAGAGAAGGTACGACCCTACTCCTCCCTGCTTGTTGATGTACCACATCGCAGTAGTGTTGTCCGTCAAGACCTGAACTGACTGACTGCGAAGTGACGGGAGGAAGGCCATGAGAGCCAGACATATTGCCCGCAATTCTAACAGATTGATGGGAAACATCTGTTCCACTGAAACCAATGACCTATGATGTCCAGGTCCACCGGATGAGCTCCCCACCCTAGAGTGGAAGCATCTTTTATGACCGTGGCCACTGGAGGTGGTAAACAAAACAGCCTTGTTCGGGAAAGATTGCTGTCCACAGCCCACCATCGTAGATCCGTTGCAGCGTCTCTGGAGATCGTTAACAACTCCTCGAGATCCCCTTTGTGTTGAAACCACTGCTTGTGGAGGCACCATTGGAGAGCCCTCATGTGCCAACGTGCATGAGTGACCAACAGAATGCAAGAAGCGAACAGACCGATCAGAAGTAGGACCTTCAGGACTGCTCCATTTTGAAACATTAGAATCAATGCCTGAATGTCCTGAATCCGCTGAGGCGGAGGATAGGCCCGAGAATGGGGATATGAAAATACGCATCCTGGAAGTCGACAGACACCATCCAATTCTGCCTGTTCAATGCCAGCAGCACCTGTGCTAGAGTTAGCATTTATAATTTCTCCTGTTTGAGGAACCAATTCAAAATCCTCAGGTCCAGGATAGGCCTCAATCGACCATCCTTCTTGGGAATCAGGAAATATCTCGAATAGCAACCCTGACCTCTTTCCTGCTCTGGAACCAACTCCACTGCACCTTTTGATAAAAGGACTTGAACCTCCTACTGCAGCAACAGGAGATGATCTTCTAAACAAAATGAAGAACAGGGAGGAACGGGAGGGGGAATCTCCTGAAAAGGAAGGGCATAACCTTTCCCCACAATATTTAGTACCCAAGAGTCCGATGTGACTAACGCCCACTCATGTAGAAAATGAAATATCCTGCCCCCTACGGGAGAAGCATGACTTAAGATGGATGGAAAACTAGGGCTGCTTTCCCTGTTGTGCTCCCCCAGAGGAAGAGGATAAGGCAGAGTGCTGTTGGGTGGCTACCCATGTCCTAACCCTCCCCCGCCGTCTAAAAGATCTATAGGAAGGGTTGGCAGGGTGTTGAGTGCTGGAGTGAGGCCTCCCACGATAAGCAGATCCACGGCCAAACCCCCTAAATCTGCAAAAAGATCTGAAGGGAGTAGATGCAGAAGCCTGTAGCCCCAGAGATCTCACAGTGGTCCTGCTGTCCTTAAAATGTTCTAAAGCAGAGTCCACCTTGGTCCCAAACAACTTTTCACTGTCAAACAAGAGATCCAATAAAGTTGCCTGGACATCAGTTGAAAACCCAGAAGAACTTAACCACGCATGTCTCCTGGTGGCCACCGAAGTCAAACTGCTCCTCAATACCCTGAGGCTAGTTAGGTATCACAGTTCTAGCCGTGTCCATCAGGGCATGAACATATCTACCCAGCACACAGGTAGCAGTGACTGATTTTAGGGCCATACTATAAGAAAAAGTATTTTTAGCTGCTTGCTCCATCCTCTTGGATTCCCTGTCTGATGGAGTTGCAGGAAAGCAACCAGGTGCAGAACGAGCAGAACAAGAAGCCTGGACCACCAAGCTCTCAGGAGTTGGATGTTGGGATAAAAATCCCAGATCCACAGGAGCAACCCTGTACCTCCTTGCTACAGTTCTGGACACAGCTGGCGATGTAACAGGCTTCCTCCAAACCTCCAAAATAGGCTCAGTAAGAGCATCATTGAAAGGGAGTAGGGGCTCCGCCGAAGTGGAGGAGGGATGTAACACCTCAGTTAAAGTGTTTGTTTTAACTTCTGAAAATGGCAATGGAAGCTCCAAAAAATCATCAGCCTTCCTTATGACAGAATGATAGGAAGCTGCCTCCTACATAAATTCACCCGGGGATGAAAAATCCCACTCAGGGGAGGTATCCAGTCCACTAGCTGAGTCCAGGCCCTGAAACTTTTCCAAGGGCTCATAAATCTCTCCTTCCTCCAATAATTTTCTCTGGTATTCTTGTTATTCCAAGAACCTAAATGCTCTCTTCCTCGACCTCAGCCTAGCCTCCAACCTTGGCATCGACAGAGAATTAGCCGACGTCAATGACGCCGGCTTCAAGAGAGATGGACGTGGCAAAGGAGTTTTCTCCATTG
This sequence comes from Pleurodeles waltl, assembly GCF_031143425.1. Lineage (NCBI taxonomy): Eukaryota > Metazoa > Chordata > Amphibia > Caudata > Salamandridae > Pleurodeles > Pleurodeles waltl. Next base: position 201,985,039 of record NC_090441.1, on the reverse strand, counting down.
GTGTCATTGGCATCATATAAGGCGACATCATCGGCTCCGAACCAGCACCCTCAGCCTGATAGAAAGGCACCATCGGAGCTGACTTGTAAGGAGCCGGCGAGCCCAAGGAGAACGCTATTGGACCCGTGGGACCAGCCGGTGCACCAACAGAGGCCATAACTTTATTAAAAATGCTGAATATAGCATTCAGAAACGCCGCCGGATCCGCTCCCGGAGTCCGGAAGGCTGGAAACCTCTGTTCTTCATGCGGCGCTTGGGTCGGATCCGAAACCTGTGCACCGACTCCTGAACCAACACAGGCAAAAAATTTGTTGGAGGACTCGCCAGGGACTCAACCACCTCGATGAGTGATGGCGCCGGAGAAGCCTGAAGACTCTGAGGTTGGGGGGTAACAATAGGACTGACCTCCCACGCCGTACGACGTCGACTAGAGGGAAGCCAAGATTGAGACCGATCTCTAGAAGAACAGCGTCATAAATTATGCCAGTGCCGCTTCCTGTGTGACCTCGATGACTCATGGGATGAAGAGTCCCTTGTCTTGGACCTCCGGTGACTCCTGTGTCCTTTCTTTGCTTTTGCTAAGAAGAGCTTAGCTTCTTTTTCTTTTAACGCCTTTGGATTCTTCCTCTGGCAAGAAACGCACCCTTCCACATTGTGGTCCGAACTAAGACACCATAAACAGTCTTCATGAGGGTCCGTGACTGACATACGACCCCCGCACTCACGGCAAGGCTTAAAATCTGACTTCTTAGGCAGAGACATTGTAACAGGTACAATAAAACACCTTCGAAACAGTCGCTGTTCGGAGAAAAATGTTAGCGTTGAAGGCACGGAAAAAAGGGAACTGACGTCATCCGGCCGGCGAGGATCTCTTATTGCCACAATGACAACAGATGGATGCGCATGCGGAGCCGTGCAATTGTAACATCCTCGTCGACGTGAACAGCTGGGAAGAAAGTTTCCGTTGAATTCTGGCGCATTGGGAGAATTCATTCATAAGATGAGGAATCCACAGGTAGTTGTATCCTTCAGAAAAAGTTCTGACACTGCACTCATTTTAAAACATAGGACCCCGACTACAATAATGCATTTTAATTTTGTATGAAAGTGGGGCTGCTTGTGCGTCAATAGGCAGTAGAGAAAAATGTTGCTTGGTCCAGTATTCCTGGGATTTTTATAGGAAAATCATTGCAAAATAACCTCTTTAACCAAACTGAATATATGGACAGTTTTGTTCAGCTAACTGACCCTTAAACCCGTACTTACTTTCCTCCAGGAGAATGCCATCAGTTTGTTGAGCTACTAAAGGAATTGTTAATAAAAGAAAGTGCCGCTAAATTTATAATCATGAGAATTTTAATCTTTAAAAAGGTAATGGGGGTCACACCCGAACTGAAAAAGTTGAAGGAATTCTAGACACTTACCCTGTTATTGAGCAGTGACTCCTCACATAACAAAGGACATTTGTGGTATATTCCACTCCAAGTGGAATGTTATTATTCAGTTGCAGCTGCAGATTGTAAAGAGGCAGCAGATAAGGAGTAATGGCTAGAGTGAACTGCATCTGGCTGGATAATCCTGAACCATTACCTGTTTTCATCTTCATTATCACACTGGTGACGATTGACAGGATCCACCCTGTGCGTCACCTCAACATCAACTGTTAACTTTACCTGTCAGGATCCCAATTTATGAATATATTTTTTTCATCTACTGCTAAAACCTGACTAACCAGAGGTGTTGCAATTGGATATTTTCTGCAACTTTTGTGTGTACTCTTTTAGGAAGTATCACCCCAGAGCACAAAGCAGGAGATCATCTTTGCTTCAACCTAGGTTTAATAACTGGAATTAAACATTCGCTTGTGATTTTTGTTTATTAAACAGATGGCTGGTGCTTGCACAAGGTAGTGGAAACTACAATTAACTATAATTTCTTATCTAGTCAGCTAGCTTGTAGCGTGCTGCATTATTTAACATACATTGATAAATGCATTAGGTTTCGCCTATGGGATTAATAATAAGATTTAGCTTGGTGAGCAGATACACAATATAAGTTATTGAAACACCATAAAAGTGTAAATGGCGGGGAGATTAGGTAAATGGCAGAGCACAAAAATATATATGCAGCGGCCAAGCATGTATGATATGTGTGCCATACTTGAGTAAGCTCATGAACTAAACTTGCAAAGAGCAGTGAAATGCCCTCACACTGCCTCAAAAAGAGAACTTGAAAAAAGAGTAAAGAATATAGAACATACAATATTCCATACAATGAACTGGGTCACCTGTAAGTGTCTGTGCAATTTCATGTTGTAGGTGGCTGTTTATAACACTGCAGGTTTGAAAGCTCTGGAGCAGAGGATAAAAGGCAGTGCAAATATCTCACAGTATCTGTCACCGAGGCAGGGCACAAAGGTGTTCAGAATACATGCTCATCCAGTCCTTGGCGAGAGAGGTAGGTCTCTGCAGCGTACAAGAAGAGATGAGCCTGAAGTGCTTTGAAAAGCTGAGCTTCACTGAGGGAAAGAGTTGCCACTGTAACTGCTTGGTAGAGTTGTTTTCATACCTTAGAGGGAACGGGGTGTCAGGCAATGCAGAGAGGCTGATGTTGCAGCTCTGGGCCTCTGCGGAACATTCATTGTCAGCTGCTACTTCCATCTCCCACAGTAGAACATGCCTGCACCAGCCATCCAACAGTTGTATACATGGAGAAAGGACTGCAGAAGACGTTTTCTCAGAGCGACGCAACTAAGGCCACAGTCGTAAAATGTTATTCCTAGTTTCTAGTCTTCAGAATCGCCCTGATGGCGGCATTTATTGGTGCCCACTATCCCTTTAGCATTTACAATTAATTAAGCTCCAAAATATTACTTTTTATTTTAAATAGATGCATGTTTCTTATTTTCAATAATTTCAAAGTAATATTTAAAGCAATATTTGGAATAATCATACAAACATCTAAAGAAAGACTAGAGTGAGAAAAGTCTGCGGGGGCCTCATTGTTCTGCTGCCGAGTCTGTGTGAGCACGACAATAAGAAGAGCCGGCATGAAACTGATGCGTCGGAATACATGCATCTCATAGAGACGTATCTTCTTGCAAGGCAACATCCTGAGAGACGTCCATTTTAAAGACAGGCTATGTGAGCGTGACAAAGATAATAATAATAATAATAATAATATGAGATGGACTCGCATGAAACTGAAGAGGCACATGCAGTTCCATATGAGGGGGGGGGCGCATTGTGAGCTATCAGCCGTGGGTGCAAGCGCAAAACATCAAAAAAAGTTCTCCCTCCAAAGTGGATAAAAAAAATACTTGGACCTCAAGACAATGATAAGAGCAAATACATGAGAAAGAACCAGAAATAGCATGCTACAGCCAATAGAAATTGAGGAAAATTAATGGCAAGCACAGGAACCAATGATAAGGAGTGGGGCAGGATATAACTCCCTTTTAAGATATATATTGACAATAGATTTCATGAGCACAGTGCAAGCGCTTTGCATGCAAAACCTAAAAATTTGTTTTTCTCCCTGTCTGTGCAAGCATGTTCACTGCTGACTCTATACTTGCCTCGTGATGGTGCAATTTTAGTGCATGTGTTACTTTGCACTTGTTCTAAGCTGTATGCTGTTCTGTATGTACTTCCTGTACACCTATTCTATTGGACTGTTGTCATCCTTTTATCCATAGGGTCTCGCCATCTTGGATTGACCTTTGTTAATGATGGAACCTATCCATCATTGTGGAGACATTTTAAGTTGTTTTTTCTGGGCGGTAACCAGAATTTTTTATTTCTTTGCAGTTCCTGTTATATCTCAGTGAGGGCAGCAGCTCTTTTGATTTTTGACTTTTGAGTTTTAACAGGCATATTATTTTCACTGAATTCAGTCTTGGAGCAAATTTCATAATGATTCATCTCATGTGACACAAGAAAGTAGGTGTTACCATCAGTGTTTGATTTCCTATTTGTGTGACATACAACTGAATAATTACTACTCCTATTGTTTTCTGACTTTAAGAGGTACAAAAATATAAACCCAAGGTTCTTGAACATTATCCTCACAAAAAGTTAACTTTTTGGTTGTTTTTTCCAATACATTTTATTTCAGGTAAATATATTCCGCGGGTATTACATTGGATGCTGACGTATTGAACATGCATATTTCATAGGTTTTTTTTGGCTCTACATTTATCAAATGCAGAATGTTAGCCCATAAATTTTCATTATGAAATCCAGGGGAACCGGTTTTACAGTGGTGAAATGGAAAAATGTGTCTTTGCATTATGCTAGAGTTTGTGATACTTCATTGCATTCTGTACACAAAACATTATTATTGTTGAATTGTTTAGGATCAAAGGGGCAGGAAGTTTATGAGCATTTACCAGAGGAAGTGTATGAATTGAATGAGTGTGTAATCTGCCTAAAGAAACTAGATTTACGATTTCTCCCAAAGTTTTTAACTGTGTTAGAAAGATATCACTGTAGTAAACGTAGGTAAAAGTCCGGGGAAGCAGTAGAAGAATATATACCTATGTTGAGGAAACACGATTCTACCTTCAATTTTGGTACAAACAGTGAGGAACATTTGATGGATCAATTTATGCTAGGCTGTAGCATAGAGAATGTGAAAGAAAGCTTTTGGCAAAAGTATAACCCTTCATTGACAGAAATAGCCAAGTTGTGCACTTGTGATGAAGAAATGGAAAGAAACAATAGCCAACCTTTCAAGACAGATAGTGGCATGCCCCATGTAATGAAATCTAATTATTTGAGAAAATAACAGATCTTTCACCAGAACAAGGATATTAAAAGAATCAGGTTATTTGTTTGTAAAATTGGCAGTCACAGAAAGAAGTTCAGAGAGGTTAGCAGTAGTGAAGAACTAGATGGTGTTGAGATCATTTTTCAGGATTAGGACAATTATGTGAACAGTCCTTTTGAGAAAGTTCAATTTTAAGGGGTGACAATACGAAAGTTATTTGATTCTGGGCTAAGATTATTTTAATAACCAAGCAAATCTTTGAAAAGAATTAAGAGGAAAAGTACTGTTATATGTGCTCAATATCTTTTCAACTTTCTAGTTATAGTTTCTTGTTACTTGTTGCCACTTGAGATTACCCTGTGCCTCTCCACTGAAGGCATCAATCTGGTCTGCTATCTCTTCAGCTTTTGCTAGCTACGCCCCCTGGAAAAAGTATTTTAAACTCGTACTGCATACTCTACAGGCTGATCAGGCCTCAAAATTATGGCAAGTCATATTTTATCAGGTAGAGCTATTTTAAGAACCTACTCACCGCAATAAAGATGCCTTTAAATATTGTTGTTATCTTGTCACATTTGCTCTGTGTTCAGAGACAGAGACAAAAAGTCAGTTTATCTTCATACAATTAATTGTGCTCATGACTGCAGAGTCCCATGATTTTGTAAGGTGAACTGTATGACCTGCTGTATGAAGAGTGTGAAATGAAAGGCTGTAGAATGTCAAGTTTTTCATAAATCACAACATTTAAATAATTAAGTCAACTATACAAACATTTCAAAATACATTTCAATAGTTGTGGAAGCCCATTTTTTGTACTTCTGTGTGATGAAAACACTTTACTTGGTGATGTGGAAAGAATAAATATGTTTTCTGAAACCCGGTTTAGTAATATATGTATTAAAAATTCGTGTTTTAACATAAACTGAGAAATACTCCTGCCCTGATGGCAACACTATTAGTAAAGCAAGAGGCAAGTCATGGATCATGTGTCCCCTATATGTTGGCCTGATTCATATTGTACATGGAGCAACCATTTAGTCTATTTAATCATACCAACAAGTTTTTTTGTAGAGCAGAAACGCTGAGCTCACATATTTGAAGGTGCATTCATATGTGAGAATGAAAGAAAAGGCAACTCTGCAAACTAAATTTTTTGCATAGGATCACACAATTTGAGACCCGTTTATGGGTAAAGTACATTACAATTAGATCAAGTAGATTATTCAAGTTACTTGACCTGCTGGCCTAGTAAAATTTTTATGATTTTTCAAGACCTGTTGAAAATCTATAGTCCTGCCCAACATCTGCGGTACAGTTCAAGAAAGTTCTTAAGAAACAAGAAAAGGACATTTCACACTCAGCTGATTTGAAAGCCCTTAAAGGCAAAAAGATTTCTACATACACAGTGATTCCTATAAAGATAATACCATTCTGACATATTTGGTATCAAGTATGTCTAAAAAGGTCATACAATTTGTTTTACACTTGCAGCTTTTTCTAGTTCAAGTTCTGGAGTTCCAGCAAGTGTGGTCCTCATATATTCAGTCAAATACTAGTTGCCGCTTATGCAGCTTTAAGTATGAATCTCTGACACACATTTTATCCATATGCCCTTACCACATACCTGAAATAATTAAATAGGTAGAGCTAAGGCCAAGCTTTTTAATAGGTGGCTGCTGCAGTGCCAGTGAGGCAGTCTGGTATGCCCCAAAGGGGGGAAAACCTGCAAATGTCATATGCCCTAGTCAGACTTAAGCAATACACAATCAACTCGATAACTGCAAAGGAGAACTGAAATCTTTCTTGGTTAATTTTATTTAAATAAGACAATCATTATTCAACAGTGAATTTAAATTGCAGATGTCAAAGAGTCTTAAATATTTTTACAAGGGTTTTACACAGTTATCTTAAGGAGTGCTGAATTGTGGGACTGTAATGTATTGTGAGCTTTTAACATTATAGTACAGTTATTTATTGTTTTAGAATGTTCTGCTATTACAGTTGGGTGTTATACATTAGTTTTAAGAATGTATAATTATAATACTAATTCTAGGAAGTGTTTGCCATTATGTGTCCGTAGAATCCACAGTTTTTATTGTTTTAATTAACTAACTAAAATTCATTCATTCATTCATTCATTCATTCATTCATTTTCTACTTCACTGAGTATCACACTTCTTACCATGATGAGTACATTCCTGATTTTGCTTTCATTTGGTTGTGAGCTTTCCTTTAATTCAACCTTACAAACGTATGCTTTAAGACAGCCCAATTCACCCTGAAATGCATCTGGGAATTCTTTCTCATACTCTGGTGTTTTCAGTAGAATCTGTTAAATATTATCTTTTTCCTTCAACCTAATTGCTGGGACCTCATTGGGATCCAAGTACAATATTGTCTTACTGAGACATACATTTTTCCTGTAGTGTATCTACTTTTGAAACAAATGCATCTTGTAAAATACCCTAACAATTTGATGGGCTCACCTCCGTAAACTTTGGGGTGCTCCTGTTGTAATGACACATAAGACCAATGGTGAAGCTAGGCTGTGTGTTGATTTCCGTGTACTAAATAAATATGAGATAGTGGCTCACTACCTGATTTTGAATATATCAGAAATGCTATCAGTGTTAAAGAGGGCAACCTGTTCTTCATCACTGGGTCTAACATTGTCGTATTATCAAGTGAGACTACATCATCACTCTCAGGATCTAACAACATTTGTTTAATTGTTTTGGGATATTCAAGTTCCCTGAAGATACCTTTTTTGTCTGATTTCAGCTGCCTCTGTGTTCCTGAGAGCTATGTCAAGTGTGTTGAAGTGAGTACATGGTGTGAAGAGATATCAGGATGATATTTTGATTTTGAGAGAACATTGGTGGGCATAATCAGAGGGTATATGAAGTGGCTTCGTGATTGAAAGAATGTGGCTTGCCCCTGAAACCTAAGAAATGCAAGTTCAATAGAACAGAGATAGAATATCTGGGACATAAGATTACATCAGCAGGTATTAACCAGAGACAAGAGTTTTTAAGAATAATAACAGATATGCCAAGTTTTGGCAGCAAGGATGAAGTGCTCAAAATCTTAGGGATGACTGAATATGGCTGCAAATTTATCACCAACTTCACTGAAAAATGTAAAAATATGACATGTCTGTTTTAGAAAGGAGCTGTGTTTTAATGGGATGTAGAGTGCTACAATCAGTTTGAAATATTGAAATTGTGTCTGAAAAACGTTAAGTGTCTTTGAAGCTTTCAGCTGAATGATAACATGATGATAGTTATCAATGCTAGCTCAAAAGGTCTGGGTACTGTTTTTTTGCAACAGGCTGATGGTCTCGAGCGTACCATTTTATTTATCTCTCATGGGTTAGAGGGTGTTGAATTAAACTATTCTGCAAAAGAGAAGGAGACCTGGTTTGTTCATTAGGGAAATAGTGCAGTTAAGAAACTGGGACGCGCTTACCGGAATAGAAGGGGACTACATATCCCAGACTGCCTAGAGGCCCCAGGAGGCGGCCATCTTTGCATCACCTGCTTCCACTATCATTCCAACGAGCGCTATAAAGCGCAGGGGGCCAAGCCGCAGCGCGTCAGAGCCTGGAAGAGGCTGGGCTGGGCCATGTCTCTTTGATCTTTGATCTGGTACTCCAGATCGATCCAGATAGTATCATCAGACAAGAGCCCAGGGCGCTGGGCTCTGAGAGCAATCTTGAGCCAGGAAGGAAAGCCCTTGTATTAGATCTAGTGTAGGAGAAGGATTAAGTAGTTTGATAAACAGGCATGGGGAAACGTAAGGCATCAGAACCCCCACGGGGAAAGGAGAAAATTACAAAGAGACTTAGGAATACAGGTGAGGAAGAGGAAAACCCATCCCCTGATATTGAGTTAGTCAGGCACAAAGATGACACAACACGGGCCTTATGCCATCCCCCAACTCCAGCAGAAAGTACTAGGAAGAAGGGCTATGTGCAGAGGTGTAATATTGTGTGTTCCAATAAATATGCAGTCCTGGCAGATCCTGCTATTAATAAAGTACAGAAGGACCGGGAGGGGAAACCCATGGGTAAGCACGACCAAACCACCCCTTTAGTACAGTTAGTCATAGAGAAGATACCATCGGCTAACCAAGACCCAGAAGACTGCCTAAAATGCAAAACTAAGAGTTTAACAGATCTCTATGATCTAATGGTTAGATTAATGCAGGAAGTCAGGGAGCTAAAATTTGAAGTAGGAACTCTATCAGCTCTTGTGGAAAAGGGGGGTGGTATGGGAACCCCTAGAGATCAGCGTGCAGAGGAGGCTCCAATTGTACCACTACACTTACAAGGAAGACCTATATCCCCCCAGAGGCCGAATGCCCAGCCCAACCCTACTCTAACTATAGCTAGTGCTCCCTTTGCACCACAAGGATGCGCGAAAGGGGACAATGAGTGCAATATTGGGTTACGCAATCACCTTGCAGTCAAGGTAGGAGAGTTACGACAAGAATCTGTGAATTCCCTAAGGGAGATCCACCCCGAAACCAGGGTCACAAGGAGAGAAGATGGGACGTACACTTAAACCTTATACCCTAATATATGACAGCACGCCCACTACCACAAGGGGTAGACACCTTGAAGAAAAACTAAGGACTCCTAGGGCCGATGTTATTTATTTGTTAAATGTCCCGAAATTGGCCCAAAATAGTATGGAGGACGAGGACTCCCTAAAGAATAAACTTATATACTGGATCAGATACAAAAGTCATTGCCTATCCCTAATCCGCTCAGATATTATGAGGGTGGAAAGAATGCCGGGAGAGGCTGGGAAGCATGATGTTGTTGCTGTGACACTATGGGATGAAAGACTAATTGAAGGCTTGATTACTATGGAGCGGAGAGCCAGTGCTCCCCAAAAAAATGCCGTGAGATTTAGTCTGGATCCGCTTACCTGTAAGTTTATAGCTCAGAGGAGCAACCATAGAAACGGGGGAGTGCAAACGAGAAAGAGAGATTCTGACCTTGAAGCAGTTGATTGACTAACTCAATCAGACCTAGTATACTTGGGACTGATTAGAGATCCAATAGTAGTAGAGATTCAGAAATAAAATAATCACCAAGTTACAGGGGTAGGGAGTATTGAGGGGCACTTGCCTGGTAGAAAGGAGCCGATTATATCTCAGAGTCCTATTACTAATGCCATGACCCCAACTGGAAGGGGACTAGTCACTATGGTCTCCTGGAATGTAGCAGGCCTAAAAAGTAAGCTTATAGACCCTGACTGGCACTATTATATTGAACAATTCCATGTCTGTCTTTTCCAAGAGACCTGGTTAAAGGATCCACCACACAAACTGGGTTATAAAGCTTTTTTTATTAGTGCCACCTCAGTAGCAAGAGGGAGGCCATCTGGGGGGTTGGTTGCATGGGTGAAAATTTCCCTTAATATCGAGATAAGCAAACATGATACAGGGTCTGCTGACATTCTGTGGTTGGAACTAGGGGACAAAAACAAGGCGTTATTTCATTTATTTAATGTGTATATAAGGCCTAGAAGACCAAATCAGGAGTCATACGAAATAGAAATATTAGATGGTATGCTTAAGAAAATCCCGATAGGAGAAACAATCATGATAGGGGGAGATTTTAATTGCAACTACAAACCCATAATTGGTCTTGAACACCTCGTAGAAGATGAAGACTTAGCAAGAGCAGTCCCCCTCCTATCTACTGAAGAGGCAGTCCCAGGTACGGTTGCTGCCCTGCAACTCATGGGCCTCACACTAAAGTATGGATTGAGGGCTTGTAATGGTAGAGTGGGTCAATGTGGTCTTAATATGGACACTTTCCAGAGAGGTAATGCAGGTTCAAAATTGGACTATATTATGCATAGTACGATTACATGGGAGAGAATAGTGACTTTTAAAATAGATAAGAGGAGAGAAAGTGATCATTTTCCATTAGTAATTGAATTGAGGGGCTACCCCCTAGACCTAGATTGTATTAAAAAGGATAAGGTGGAGTTGCAACCCACCCTTAGCAATAATCGTAGGGCAGTAAAATGGCCGGCGATATTGGGCAATTTGGGTGTTATGACAAATATCTATAAGATATATGCAGAATTGCTGGAACCCCATGCCCATAAAAATCGTATTGACATTCCCGTTATAGATATTCATCAATCATTGAGCACTGCTTTGAGACCCTATCTTACTAAACAGATACAACAAAAGCACATAAAGGGCAAGGAGCAAATCATCTCATCTAATCCCTGGTATACCATTGAATGTAGAGAGGGAAAAACACTACTGGTAGAGGCTGTAAAACAGAAAAATCCAATAGCAGTGCAACAGGCAAGGGCCGGTTACAGGAAAACCCTGGCTACAGCACAGAAAAACTGGGAAGATCAAAAATGGCATGACCTCTTAGAGGCAGCCAAATGCAAGGATGTAGTAGCCTTTTGGAAGATAATTACTCACGGTAGAAAAGAGGGGACATTTAATACCGAACATCATATAGATCCCAGTGCGTGGGTTAATAATTTTACGTACCTCTATTCAGATTCCTCCGAGCATGACTTACATCTTTCCCTGCATAAAGAATTACCCTCCTGGGGCACTCTACCTGACATACAATCTAGCCTGGAAGAAACAGTGACTGCCATAAAAGCGATCAAAATAGGCAAAGCCCCGGGTCTGGATAAAATCCCTAGGGATCTGTTTAAACATAATATAGAAGTTTGGGCACCCTACGTAAATTTACTTAGCAATGCTATAGCAAGGGGAGAGCCAGTTCCGGAGACATGGAAAGGAGCGGAAATAATCCCAGTCTATAGAAAAGGATCTAGGGAGGACCCTGGAAATTACAGGCCAATTAGCCTTATTGATGTCATGCAAAAAATGTGTGGATTTGCGTGCAGCCTTCGATTTGGTCCCAAGAGACTCTCTATGGGCTGCGTTAGGGAATCAGGGTATGCCGGGGAATCTCTTGCACGAAAATACTCAGGCAAAGGTACGGTGGGGCCCAAATGGAGAGTTCACAGACTCCATACCTATTAAGAGGGGAGTAAGGCACGGTTGTGTGCTTGCTCCAACCCTCTTCTCACTATACATCAATGATTTGGTTGAGTGCCTTAAACGGAGCAATCACGACTCGCCAAGGTTTAATGGAGACCCAGTTCCTGGTCTCCTTTTTGCAGATGATACCATGTTACTATCTCAAACTCCCATGGGCCTACAGATTCTTCTAGGAACGTTGAGTAAATATTGCATATTGAAGGGGCTAGAAATAAATACAAATAAGACAAAATATTTGATTGTCAAACCCCACAAAGCACTTAAAAGAAGCATCCTGATCAATGGGCACGAATTGGAACGGGTTAAAAGCTTTAATTATCTAGGGATATTGCTGGATGCCAAGTTGTCCTGGACGCTGCATGTTAACAAAGCTGTAACATCTTTGGTCCACAGCTCCACGGCGATAAGTAATAATTATAAAAGTTCAATAACCGAAATTGTCTCACCAGTGTTCGAGGTCTATAGATATAAAGCGCAGGCTGCTGCTTTATATGGCGCCGAACTCTGGGGAATTGCAATTGCCACCATCTACTCCATTGGTCCCTCTTACTTATGACTTAAACATGAAGCAAATAGGTAACTTGGCAGTTTTGAGGCCATTGCTTTATTGGTGTTGGCTCTGGTCAACTCCAGAACTGAGTCACTACAGGCAAGCACTAATTGAGATAATGGACCTTGATAAATCAGTCTCCCTTTCGTGGCTTCACCATATAAGGTACTGGTTTTATAACCTAGGGCTTAAATCCTATTGGGACGAACCCCATACACTTATGATACAATCCAAGACTCGGCTAAAGCAAGTATACTGGGAGTATTTTTCGATTAGTCTTTTCCACAGTAAGGATCTGGGTAGACTGACCTCGAAATCTTTGGATATCAAACCAACACCAAGATCCGAAGAATGGCTAGATATAATTCAGCCTAGGCGAGCAAAAGCACTATTCATGAAATTTCGATATGTAATCCTCCAGATCAAGGCATTCTCCATTAAATGGGGCTCCCAGAGCGAGAATATCCATGATTCGAAGTGCGGATTATGTAATATGGATACTATTGAAACAGTGGAACATGTTTTGTTAATCTGTAAAGCCTATGATAAGCCAAGGAGAAAATGGATTCGACCTATTTGTAGGAATCTAGAATTAGAAATTACAATGAAGCTGCTAGACTATTAAGGTCTATCACTATTCCATCTATTGTTTTTGGAATAAGCCGCTTTCTCCTAGCAAGATCATATATTAGGGACAAGGAGGCCCTTAGGTTCTAGTAAACCTAGATTTATTAAACACCCATAGACAAACTTAATGGTGCTATAAATGGCTAACGGGCTTCCCATCCTGTAAGCTAATAGATCTCTGGTAGTTAATTCGCTTAAGATGTAATTTTAGAATTTTTTTAAATATAAGGAAAGTATATAGTTATTTTCCAATTTTAGGAATATTATTCCACTCTATTTAATCGTTTTATTAAATGGTCAAATGGCTTTCTATCTGAAAGTCAATAGAACAGTGGTACTCCATTGGGTTTAATATTAATTTTAGAAACTTTTAACTCTTTTAGAATAAGAAATGATCATGATTGATTACTGCTTATTGATTTTAGGGGCATTACCTGTTATTTATGTAACTGATTTTAGTATCTATATGACTATTTGCTATTTTATGATTTTTTGATTGTATTATCCTTTTATGGCTAACAGCCGAATAAAGGTTTGCTTGATGATGATGAAAATGTATTTGGGGCAACAGATATGAAACTAAAATGAAACACAAACAATTTTCAGTCACAGAAAAGGGTTTCAGGCATCTTAGGAAGAATTAGAAAATTGGTGGTGTCTCTTCAAGAATTCAGATTTGATGTAAATTATGTACCAATGGCAAATAACTATCTGTCTGAGTGCCAACCACGTCGTATAACGATAACAATCTCGCAGATGATTTGCAGGGTAAGGATGATGATGATTTTGATGTGCATACAGGCAAAGAAGGCATTATAAAGGAAGAGTGGTTAAAGGAGATAGGGAATGATCAAGAAGTGCAGGAGGTTTTCAGGAGAACAGAAAAGGTTGGAAGGGCAATGATAAATATCAGGATAATTGCAAATTGTTTTGGCATGTGAGGAATGATCTTTTTCAGAAAGATGTTTTGGTTTTGCGGAAGTTGAGGTTGGTTTCTCCAGTTAACTTAAGGAGCGATTTAATCAATTTTGCTCATGAAAGTTATCTGGGTATTTCAAAATCCAAGGTGAACCGTAACTGAATGTATTGGTGGCCTGGAACACACATGCAGATTGAAAGAAAGATCTGTGTAAAATGTATCAATGATGACACAACTTTTAAAGAGTTTACCTAAAGAACCGTGGGATGGTGCTGCTTTGAACAGTATAGGTTGCATTAGTCATTCTAATGAAGATAAGTATGTCATTGTACTGGTGGATATGCTTTTGCGTTGGCCTAAGGTTACTGTTACTAATTCTGTAGAAACATGTGATGTTATCAGATTCTTGGGTCAGATTATTAGCAGGGAAGTTTTTCCTGCTACATTGTTAACGGATAATAAGGTACACCTAGTATCCAAAGAGATGGAGAAATATTTATTGGACAGGAGGATTAAACATAAAAAAAATCTCTGCTCCATTTGGCTTAATAAGGGTTTGAAAGAAATGATTGCAAGAGCATTCTCAAAAAAATTGTGTTGGCAAAAGGAACTGGAAAACAAGGTGATGATATATATACTTACACCGCATTCCACCAGTGAGGTTACTCCCATGGAACTTTTTAGGAAAATGCGAGTTAGTACTTTGTTGTGCCTATCATGGGTCAATGCAAAAATCATGAATGATTATGAAGAATGTCTTAAAGATGTTTGAAGGGATGTGGAAAAGGAAAAAGTGAGAGTGAGAAAGGTTTGATGTTCATAAAGATGCCAAGAAACTGAGTTGGTGACATAGTGAAAGTTGAAAATCCCAAGTTAGGTAATTTATTCTCAACATTCTTAGCTCTTGTGTGGGTAATTAAAGTGTTTAGGAATGTCGTCATTTAGGAATGTCGTCAGGACAGAAGGTCAGACTATATGGAATTTGAACAGGGTAATGAAGTTTTCTACAAGTGAGACGATATTAGGTAGAGGAGATATTGTGGAGACCAATTCACAAACTGTCTTGAAGATATGTGAGAGGTGTTTTAGGAGGCCTTTGCCTTTGAAGCATTATGTTTGATCCTATTGGATGCTTAAGTAGCCTATTAATGTTAAAAAGATTCTTAAACAGTAAATGTATAATTATAATATGTAGCATCTTACTGTGTGAAGGATGCTTAAACAGTAATTGTATAGATGCATTCTCATGAATATATTTACATAGTTTATACTTTTCTTTATAGACTTATTTAAAGGGGGTGCAGCTTCCATCTAACAATGTTGGCATTGCTGATCACAAACACTCTGGGCCTCATTATGAGTTTGGTGGGCGGAAGACCGCCACTCCGGCCTTCCACCCGCTGGCCCTACTATGAGTTTCCCGTTGGCCTAGCGGGCGTAATCGAGCTGGCGGCAATGTTGGGGTGGGTTGGGTGCGACAGCACCCTTTGTGCTTTTCACTGCCTCTAACTCAGGCAGTGAAAAGCGCGGCCGGGTTCTCCTTAGGGGCCCCTGCACTGCCCATGCCAGT
Organism: Pleurodeles waltl; assembly: GCF_031143425.1. Classification (NCBI taxonomy): domain Eukaryota; kingdom Metazoa; phylum Chordata; class Amphibia; order Caudata; family Salamandridae; genus Pleurodeles; species Pleurodeles waltl. The sequence goes on along the minus strand of NC_090441.1, from coordinate 201,969,544 downwards.
TGCATGGGCAGTGCAGGGGCCCCCACGGCACCCTGTCTCCACTAGCCTTTGACTGGCTGTAGAACCATCATGCAAAAGCTGGAGGAGAGGGCACTCATAATCCCCAGGGCAGAGCTGCTTGCAGCGCTGCCCTGGCGGATTAAGTCCTCCGGCACTGCCAGGCCATCGGCCTGCATAAAAGTGGCTGTGCCGGCGGTCCAACCGTAGTCCAATCACCACCCTCATAATGAGGGCCACTATGTTGAATGTTATTATTTAGTTGCAGCTGGAGATTGTGAAGCGGTAGCAACAAAGGAGTGATGGATGGGATAAACTGCATCTGACTGATTAAATACTCTTGAGCCTTCACCGGTTTTCATCTTCATTATTACAACACTCTTTGAACACTGTCATATATAGAAATGTGGACATTTTGATCAGAGAATTTCTAGCAGTGGGGTGACAGGGCTACTTTTGATATTTCTTTTTTATTAGTACTGTCAAGACTGTGGTGGTTTATCAGGATTTAGTAAATATTTGCAAAAAAAAGTGTTATCTAAAAATGTAAAACAACTTTGAAGAACAAATACTAAACCATGTCAGGAACAAGAGTTAAATACGCTAGATAGTTTACTGCAGCATGAAAGAGGTTTGTGAAAGCACTACAAAGAAGAAATAAGAAGTCCTCCACTGATCTTAAAAGGTGGTACTACAAACCCAGTTCCAAAAGGAGAACAAACACAATACCGGGTGACCTATTTAGACTTACAATTGAACCACAGATAGGGTATCTTTTCAGAATAAAGTAATTATATTAATAGGATATTTTGAATGCACTGAGTTTTATCATACAGGCCTCTACTAACCCAGCCTGTTTTGTCCCATCGTCAACTCTCATTAGAACCAAAGCACAGGACACAGATATTTTCTTCATAAAAATGCTTTATGAAGAAACCCACATCCCTGAAAGAGATGAGGCAAATGTAGAAAACATGACATCAGATGATCAACCTTAGGTTTATTTATAGGTGAGAAAAAGATAAAACCCATGCCCCTTGAAGATGACATACTGCCTGCTCTAGTGGACAATCATCTGGCTTCTGCTATTGCATCTAGTGTCACTGTGGTTATCAACCAGTTAATATATCAAGGTATTGTTCCTGAAATATATATTTTTTTTTAAATCAAAAACTGTTTCTTTCTTTCTTTTTTTTGGTATTGGGACCTTAAATGCCACAGAAGTCAAGTACAGTGTAATGAATCGTAGAAACGTTTTTAAAACCTATGCAATTGGAAGTAAACATTTGCAGAATCAGTGTTTTTTTTTACTTTGCAATTTTATATAGCACAAACTTGACCAATGGTATTGGAGCACTTTACACGAGCACTGATTACATTTTACAAAGTCACATTCAGTTTTTAGGCCCAGGGGAGATTAAGTGATTCGGCCAGAATCGCAGGATATTAAGCTACCTGGTTCCTGAGTTCCAACGTCTGCAGTTATGGCTGTAACCCCACACACCCTCAACTTGGCTGTGTCTTCCTGTACTTGGTACTTGGTTGTGACTTTCTGTGCCAAGCTGTGCCTATCTACGCCTCTCTTTACCTGGCTGTGCTTCCCTGTACATTGCTGTGCCTCCCTTTGTGTAGTTTTGATTGCACAAGCTCAACCCAAAGGTATTGGATCACTTTACATGAGCACCAATTATACTACAAACTCCCCTCAGTGCGCATGTATGTTTGTCCGGTTGTTTTGGGCCGGCCAAACACACATGCGCTGTAGGCTCTCTCCAGCCCGGCACTGTGTTGCCGGCCTGGAGAGAGCCTGCACCGGCTCCCACTCTGCCTGGGAGAGGCCTGTCAGGCTGCTCCCAGTCAATCCTGGCGCTGCTTTGATACTGGGAGCCTGTGCCTGCAGCACAACGGAGGAGAGGAGCGGTGCGGAAAGGAGCGGGGTAAATTTTTATTTTATTTTATTTGTTTAATTAATTTGTAGACCCGCTCCCACAACCACCCCAACCTGAGACTAGGTGGCCAAACCTCCTCTGAGGGCTATTATGGGTCTCGCCTGTGGGCTTTTCCTCAGATAACGACTTGCAAGAATTCCTCTGCACCTCTCTCTTCGACTTCTGCCAAGGATCGACCGCTGACTGCTCCAGGATGCCTGCAAAACTGCAACAAAGTAGCAAGAAGACTACCAGTGACATTGTACCACCTAATCCTGCCGGCTTTCTTGGCTGTTTCCTGGTGGTGCATGCTTTGGGGTCTGCCTGCCTTCATCCTGCACTGGAAGCCACAAAGAAATCTCCCATTGGTTGACGGAATATTCCCCCTGCTCCAGCAGGCACCAAACTTCAGAGTCACAGGTACTCTGGGACCCCTCTCATTTTGCAAATAATGCACAGAGGCCTCAGAAGGTGAAGAAGACACAGTACACAGGGGTACCATCGCTCTCTGGGAAGTCAGGGTCTTACCTCCTCCAAAGTGCATCAGCAGGACCTCAGAACAGTCTATGTCGATGATGTCCACTCTCTGTGTCCTTAGGAGCACGCTCGTCGATGTGAGAGGAGTCCAAGGGTACCGGTCATTGTCTTGGAAGGTGCCTGCTGGAGCAGGGGAGTGACTCCGTCACCCCACGGGAGATTTCTTCGGTCCTTCTGGTGCAGGATGAAGACAGGGAGTCCTCAGAGCGTGCACACCATGGAAACTGTTGCAGTTGCTGACTTGGAGCTGAGGTTGCTGAAGAAACGTATCTCTTGTGGATACTTTGTTGCAGTTACAGCATTACTTGGAGCAGGCTGCGGTTTATCAGAGGAACCTCAAGTTGTTGCAGAGGATTCCTGAAGGAAACTTGCAAGCAGAATCTGGAGAACACACAGGAGAGACCCTAAATAACCTTGAGAGGGGGATTGGCTACCTTAATCAATTATGGACCTATCAGGAGGGGTCTCTGACGTCACCTGCAGACACTGGCCACTCAGAGGCCTCCAGAGTGCCCCCACACTTTGCAAAGCAAGATGGCTGAAGTCTGGGACCCATTGGAGAAGCTGTGTGCACCACCCCTAGTTTGGTGATGGACAGGTGAGTGGTCACTCCTCTTTTCTTTGTCCAGTTTTGCGCCAAAGCAGGGGATAGAGGTCCCTGAACCGGTGTAGACTGCCTTATGCAAGGAGGGCACCATCTGTGCCCTTCCAAGCATTTTCAGAGGCTGGGGGAGGCTACCCCTCCCCAGCCTGTAACACCTATTTCCAAAGGTAGAGGGTGTAACACCCTGCTCTCAGAGGAAGTGCTTTGTTCTGCCTTCCTGGGACTGGGCTGCCCAGACCCAGTAGGGCAGAACCCTGTCTGTGAGGTGGCAGCAGCTGTAGCTGCAGTGCAAGCCTCAGAGAACTGGCTTCGCAGTACACGGTGGAGCCACCAGGATATATGGAATTGGCTCCCCCATACCAGATTTGGAATGGGGAAACACTTTCATGATCTTAGACATGTGACATGGCCATATTCAGAGTTACCACTGTGAAGCTACATATAGGTATTGACCTAGATGTAGTACAATCGTGTAATGGCGTCCCCGCACTCACAGCGTCCCGGGAAATGGCCCTGAACTATGTGGGGGCACCTTTGCTAGTGCAAGGGTGCCCTCACACTTAGTAACTTTGCACCTTACCTTCAGCAAGTGAAGGTTAGACATATAGGCGACTTGTAAGTTACTTAAGTGCAGTGAAAATTGTGCGTTATTTTACGCAGGCTGCAATGGCAGGCCTGTGCAAGGGTTTGTCTGAGCTCCCTATGGGTGGCAAAAGAGATTCTGCAACCCATATGGATCTCCTGGAACCCCAATGCCCTGGGTACTTAGGTACCATATACTAGGGACTTATAAGGGAGGTCCAGTGTGCCAATTGAAACTGGTAAATGGAGTCACTAGCCTACAGTGACAAATTAAAAAGCAGAGAGAGCATAAGCACTGAGGTTCTGGTTAGCAGAGCCTCAGTGACACAGTCAAGCACTACTGACAACACATACATTAGGCCACAAACAGTGAGACAGGCAAAACACACTGACATATAGGTTTTTATCTATGAGCACTGGGATCCTGGCTAGCAGGATTACAGTGACACAGTAAAAACACACTGACACACACTCTCAGACAGGCCAAAAGTGGGGGTAACCATGCTAGAAAGAGGCTACTTTCTCATACACACACACACATATATATATATATACTGTATATATATATATATATATATATATATATATATATATATATATAGATATAGATATAGATATATGTACATCCTCATGCTCTGTCACTTATGGCGGACCCAATACCTCTGGCATCCAAAATATTGACCTTTTTTTACTGCTGTTTAAGACCACAGAGCTTTCAGCTGAGTAAAGCTTTGATATAAATCTGCTCCGATAATGCTCACTTACTTGAATGGGTGACTCAGCTAAGTTGTCAGCAATATCTTTATTTCTTGTAAAGGAGGGAGCGAAAACAAACAAAAGATGCTTGAAGCTAATGGCAATCAAATATCTATCACAATAGATGCTAATGTTTAGGCCGCTTTTATAAATGTGTTCCTCCAATTTGTAATGGTAAGTACCAAAATAACGGAAATAATATGATGGACACTTACATCATCCAAAAATATACAAATATAGATGTTTTAAATAAATTTAGTTTAAAGTAGTACATTTTAAATATTTTAATATATAAATTTAATATAATATAAGTGAAATTCCATAAATATTTAATACTATTTATAGGTATATACTTATATAGAAATGTGTGTCTATATGTGTGTGGTGTACATAAAAAATATGTATAGTGTAACAATTAATAAAAAAAATTTTTTTGATTATATTCGTTTTTTAAATATTTTACATTTATTACTAAGAAAACATATATCTATGACACATCTATGATATATATATATATATACTGAAACAACCATGGAATAAAGTGATGTTATAGTTAGGTGAATATGTCAATCACAACATTAATGTTTGAAGCTAATAAAAACATCAGAAATTCACCAGTTATAGTTAGCAGAGCTAACTATAACTTCTGCCTCTGCCATGCTCTACTTATGACCTCACATATTACATCACTCATGGAATTTTGTGTGACATCATTTATGACATTTGACATCCTTTACTCATGCGCACCGTGACGTTGGCCACAGAGCATGGCCTTCTGCCAGGCCCTAAACCCCCAATGGCTACCAAACCCATGCCACTCACTGCCGTTGGTGTGTGTGATGTAGGTTTGTCTTTCGGGCCCCAGGCACCATATTCCCACAGGCCAAAACATATATATTAAGGAGAGGGGGCTGTGCAGCTACCCTCCCAAGCAGTAATTAGTAATTAGCCCCATGAATCCCTTCCCCTGGGGCCAGTTTCAATAAAAACTGCTAGCGATAGTTACCTTAGGGCACGAGTTGTAGTTACTTGAGATAAGTCTAACCATAACAGGTGAATTTCTATGTTTTTTAAGTTCTAATTACTTACTAGAATGGCTCCTGTAACTTTTGTTTTTTCCAGTAAAAAATAAATTAAAAAAATAATATATATATATATGTATATACATACACACACACATATAAAAGTAACTATAACTCGCTAATAACTTGCTAATAACTTTGGTGCCGTTTGATGAATCTTCACAGAATTTTCCCCCCAAAAAAACGGTTCTCACTTCAGCTGCTGTCTGGAAAGTTTTGGAGTGATCCGTCAAGCGGGAGTCCCAAAAGGCTTTTTCCCATTCATTTTCCATAGAGATGCGAGGGACATGGCTCCCTCCTGCAGCCCTTAGGACCGCCATCCCCATGGCCCGCTCCTGCTATGTCCCGGGGTGCCCACCCCTGGGACATAGCTGTTTGTGGTTGCTTTGTGTCTGTTTTGATAGCTTCCGACAAATCACAGCAAACACTCTGCTTGCAGCGGGGGAGAGCTCTCAAACAGCTCTCCCTCGCCACAAGCAGAGGTTCCTCTGTTACCCTGCCTGCAAAGATGCAGGCAGGGAAAAAGAGGAAACATCGCTCTCACAGAGAGGGAGCTACTTTAGTAGCTCTCTCCCTGTGACAGCAATGCTGGCTCCCGCAGGAGGTGGGGAGCCAGCTCGGACAGTAGGGGCCTTTAAGCACCCCCCACTGCCACCAACATTGTGAGGGGGCACCCAGGACACAAGCCCGACCCCCGGGAGGATGGCGTCCCCACAGCTGAGATCAACCTGGTAAGGGGGCTGCATGGCCACCCTGCTCCCCAAAAATATAAATAATTATGCCACATCCTGGGGGATTGGGTACCCAGGTCCAATATGTGCCTGGGGAGGGTGGCCACGCAGTCACCTCCCCAAAAAAGAAAAAATAATAATTAGGCTGGACCCAGGGGATTGGGTCCCAGGTACTGAGATCAGTTGGGGGAGGGGCGCTACGTGGCCAGGCCGGTCCCTGCAGATGAACCTTGTGCAGTCGGTGAGTGTAGAGGTTGTCTGCAGGGCCTGGCCACAGACCAGGTCCTGCAGCCAACACCCGTTGTGCACGCCAAAGTAATGAAAATGATTTTACATTAAAAATCCATACTACAGACCGAACTACTGAGCGCAATTACACCCAGTTTGGTAGAAAGTTAGATCTTGGTACAGAAAGAGTGCTTTTTGATGTTTAGTGTACATCTTTTCAGTAGTTTTAGAGTTATTAAACAAAAAAGATTTATGTATATCTACCGACCCGGACAGTCCGCAAATCCGACAGATCTCAAAACGAGATCTGATTGGCTGCACCACTTCAACCAGGAAATGGTGTCAGCTATCTTGAAAAAAAAAGACAAGGGGGCATAATAGAAATACCCAGACCCCCCTAGGCCTGGTAGTGGGGTCCCACTGGGCACTGAAAATGTTTTTTATATATTTTCCTGCCAATCTGCAGAGGTTCTGTAAGAATATGTAAAAAAAACAGGGTTTCCCATGCTTGTTTTTACTAGCCCCCCAGGTGGTCCAGGTCCTGGGGGTAATTAATTCTTACGTAATGGGTAGGAAGTACATGCAGCCCCCCTCCATGGGCCGCTTTCGGCCTTGGGCATCCCATCCCTGGGCCTCGCCATCAAAAACAAAGGATGAGGTGGACTACACGGTACCCCTCCCGTGCCAAATTTGCCCCGTTGGGACCCCATCTCCGGGGTCCGGCCATGGCAAACAAAGGGGCAAGAGGTCAATTGCCCCACTCCCTGGGCCGCGTTTGGGTCCTTGGACCCAATTCTCTGGCCGTGCTTTAAATAGTGAGGGCAGCCCCCTTCCTGGAACCATTAATGGCCGTGGAGACCCCACCCTTAAGGGCAGGCTCCTGCTATGTCCTGGGTGTCCACCACTGGGACATAGTGGTTTCCCTGCCCACACTGGCTCAGGCGGGGAAATCCCTGTTTGCTTTTGCTTGGCAGGAGCCATTTCAAAGGTCCCACCAAGCGAGAGCAAACACTAAGGGCCTCATTACAAGTTTGGCGGACGGGAAGACTTGTCTTCTGAACTTCTGACAGCAATGTTGCCTCCTTACTGGCGACCTGCCTGTCGGCCCTATTACGACTTTCCCACTGGGCTGACGGGCAGAAACAAAGGTTTCCGCTCATCAGCCAAGTGAGAAAGTGGCGGCAGCATTGTTGCCGGCTCATAATCGAGGGTCGGCAGCCCTCGTAATGCGCTCTGTCTAGACAGCAGACACACCCTAGACCCCTGCACCCTCGTAATCCACACTGTCTACATAGCAGACCCACCCCAGGCCCCTACAAACCTAGCATTCCACAACTAAAACATAAGTAAAATAAATTAGTTTTCCAAATTTTCTATGATAAAAAATCAATTCAATTAACAAACATTGATTGTTATTTATTACTTAATGAACTTCCCGCCCTGGACCCATGCAAACCTAGCAACCCACAACTAAAATATAAGTAAAATAAATCAGTATTCTATCATTTGCATAAATAAAAATCAATTAAATGATTAATTTGCAATTAATAATTGTCAATTATTACTTACCACCCACCCTAGACCCCTACACACCTAGCTTCCCACAACTAAAATATAAGTAAAATAAATCAGTGTTCCACATTTTACATAATTAAAAATCAATTAAATAATAATTAACAATGAATAATAAAGTGTTAATTATTACTTAACTTCCGACCCTGAGCCCCTACAATCTTAGCAGACCACAACTTAGGTCAATAAATCAGTATTCCATAAATACATAATGAAAAATCAAACAAATAATTAATTAATAATTATTTGTTAGCCCCCTACAAATCTAACAGCCTGCAATAAGCATATTATAAAATAAATCAACAAACTATTGCATAATTTACATAATAAATATCAATCATATAATAACATATAATTTGATAAATAATTCATAATTAGATATGACCTAATTAACGTCCCCACCATACAAAGCCAACAACTCAGAAGAGAAAGAGACATTTTGTTTATTGTTTCTAATTTAGAAAAGCTGATATAGCATGGCAATAACGAGGGAGTAGATGTTACAAACTTAACTGGCTGAGTAACTCAATTCAGTCCTCAAGGACAGAGGAAGACAGCAATTTTGGCCTCAGAATCTAATGTATGTTTCATTGCCTAGAATATTGCAGGATTAAACAATTTGTTGGACAGTCAAATCAATCCATTCACCAATAGGTGAAATACGTATAGTATTGTAACTAATATGAACAATCTAAAAACCAACTCAGATGGAAAGGAGATTGCAGCTGCTATTTGTTATGCCCCTGTTGAATTGTACTTCCATGTGGCCTTCCTTGTTTACGCAACATAAGGTATTCTAAGAATGCACAGTGTCCAGTCATTCCGGAGGGGTAGAACAGGATATGAATGAGTAGACAAGGCTGCCAAGCAGATGGTGTTGGTTAAGTAAGAAGAACATGTATCGCCATTGTCTGATGCAAAAGGACTGCTGATCATGATTGTAAGGCTGCGTGTAAGGTACAGTATGTATCACAATCAGGTTTTCATGAGAACAATAGCTACTGTTGTTTATCTGTTTGTGAATGAATAAATATGTAAAATACTTTACTCTTATGATTGCTTTGACCATCAAATTAATCATCCATACCAAAAAGATGAAACCTTGTTTTCTTTCTTACGCACAGATTAATGAAACTACGTAATTTTAAAAGACCAAAGCACATTGCATCTGGGTAACATCAGTAGTCACAAGCAAGTCATCGCATTCAAAAGTCTCATTATCCTACATCCAGATTTGTCCACTTTCATAACACATTTATATCACTCGAATAGTGCTTAATTTGTAAAAGAATAAGTGCCCGGGCCCACAATTGTTCTCAGGACCACGCAACTGGCACTGTCGATGGTTGGGATACTGAATACCAAGGCTACATATTCTTGGATCCACCTCCTACCTCTTTAATCTGCTTCCAGACACTCCCTGCCACTTTAAATCACGCTTGCAGGTTCCTGCTTTCTCCTTTTACCACTGGCTTGTGCCTTTATCTTCCTCCCTCTTTCCACCTTGTGGGGTTTTCACTGTTTTGTTCTGGGTCAAAGTGTGATGAGGAAAATAGGTGGCGGCCCCAGAAATGAGTGCCAGTGGGCCCACCTGCAATCACTCACTCAAATTTAGCACTGTACTTAATACTGCACCACTAATAGTTACCAGATGCTTACACGTTGGACTTTTTAAAATTTTGTTTCTGGTTTATGAGGTGTCAGACACGATAAAAGTGAATTTTTGGCAAATGAAAGATGTTTTGTAGCTAAATACTGAGCACCTCAGTAGGAGTCATAACTGCTAAGTAGCTTGTTGCCAAATATATGGATATAGATTGAAGCTCATCGGACATGTTGGAACAGCACTAAGTACCACAAGCGTTGGTGAGGGTTAATCAGCTTGCACAAGAATTGTGGAAGAAGGATGTTCACTGCATTTGCCGGTATTGTATGTAAAATGCCAGAGAAAGTGTGGTCCCTAATGCTCATGGTCTCTTTTTAAATAATGTTAAATAATTAATTTGGGCCCCTTATAAATCAGGAAATTGTTCTAACAGTAGCCCACAGTGCTTGAAACATTTGGACCAACTAGGACAATAGCATGCCAGACAGACTTGGTGTGGTAATAAGGACATGGAGATGCTTGAATACATTTAGTTGAAGAATTCAAGTAGTTCCACATTTACCTAAGAAAACCTTTGGATGATTACTGCAAGTAACTGACAACAAACAATGAATACTGAGACTTAAGCCTTGCTCATGGAATGCTGCTGCTGTAAGGTAAGTGTTGTTGAAGGAAATTGAATGATTTATTTTGTGCATCGGTTTGTACATTTAATTGTAGTGTGTTGTAATTATTTTGAATGTTTTGGGAAATCTGAATGTTGTTTCCTTAGAAGCAGCTTTTTTATTCTTTTTACTGTTCTTTTACACGACTGATAACGGGTGGCAAAATACAGTGAGGTTGGCATGCACCCATTTACACCTTCTACACTTTCTCAAAGTATAAACATATTTTTTCATATAATGGTCTATGATTGCTTTAATCAGTTTGGTTTTGCATAGAGGTCTGAAATTGGTGGTTTAGGGCTGTTACTGTGGGTGAGGGGGTAAGGGTGTGTTCTTCACCTTCTGTTCTGATGACAAAAAAGTTTGAACCATGCATCACATACATACCAGGCTGTGGTCCTTTCAGGAATGGCATGTGGCTCCTGTGATTTGGATATGCCAGAGCACTATATTAGGGAAGATGAGTCAAGAAATTATAAAAAGGATGTGACTTAATCGTTTTCTGTAGCTTTTAGAGAATTATAATATTTGAAAAAATAATTAGTTATGCTTTGATACTATCACATAGATCTGTACGTCTGTGCTTCAAATCCCTGTTTTAAAAATCAAATATGTTAAATTAGTTTAACTATATTATACAATTCCAAAAATGTGTTTGTAAGGGTACATTTTCTGTACCATTTTTCAACACTTTGTGACATTGATGCTTAGCTTTCATGAGCATCATCTTTTCCATACACATTGGGTAAATTGGCTCACGTTCGGATTTCTTTAATTTTTTATTGTCCATAGAGATTTATTGGATTATATATTGATTCCTTAGTAGTTTCAGCTGAGTTATGTTGTGTTATGAAAAATCAAGATTGTCAGAAAACCTTCTACAGGTAGTAACTTCATAAACTACTCAAGTTTGTCATCTTGGCCTGTGGAATAAATATGCTGTTAAACTGTTTTTGTGGAAGGTTTCTCCTATAAAAATCGTTTTCACTGGACAATTAACAAGCAAAAAAGTAAGGTTTACAGGATTTCTCTCACAGAAAACCTAATTTTTGTAGGAGTCATCCAATATTTACCTTTTAAACTTTGCAAACTGTGAAGAAGGTGAAGTTTAAAATATTATACAAATTCGGTCTGAGCATTCCTTAACAATTTTGCACATCTGCTATATGAAAGCCACCTTCCTTTGTCTGTATTCCTGTGATACATTTTTGGAATTACTTTTATTTTGATTTGACACTGCATTTTTAAAATATATATGTTATCAACAATTCCTGGACAATTTCCTTTCATTTGTTCTGATTGTTCTGGATACAAACAGTGGTGATGTTTGTGATGAGGAAAAGCCTTTCTCTAGTGCTTTATTCCTGAGAAAACCAATGGAATTCATTTTTATGATGTACGAGATACTTCAGTTCCTGCTAAAGAAAACTCACTATGTTAGGTTCTTTTGCTCTTGGTTTGCACATAGAGTGCAAAACCTTTTTTGATTTCATAATAGTTTACAAAATAAAATTACAATACACATATACCAACCAATGAAATACAGAATAAATTGAATTTGCCAAGGTTGGGGAATAATTAATTTATTTATGTCAAACCATTACGTTTATAATATATCCTAAAGGATTTTGAACTTTAAAGCTATACAAATGTCAAAACATGCTTAAAAACATTCGGACCTCATGATCTATGCCATGGGGTGCAACACTTTACAGTGAATTAAAATACGCACAAGGTATTCATAACTCTGGCCACAAAAACAATAGTTTTCCTGAATGAAACCGTGCCCATGCTAATAGATATCATCATTTTAATTTTACAGGTATTGAAAATCATGTCTTATACATTCATAGCAGGTGGATGTTCCTAAATAGAGCAGTATACAGCAAAATAGCTTTTAGGTCATTACCACTCACATCAGCATCAATAGGAACCTTTCTAACATTCACATACGCATCAAGAGAAATCCTTCTAACAATCACATCATCACCAAGAGAAAGGTTTCTAACATTCACATCAGCATCAAGAGGAAGCTTTCTAACATTCACATCAGCATCAAGAGGAAACTTTCTAACATTCACATCAGCATCATGAGGAAATGTACTAACATTCACTTCAGCATCAAGAGGAATCTTTCTAACACACATCAGCATCAAGAAGAGACTCACAAACACATCAGCATCAAGAGAAACAGTCTAACACATCAGTATCAAGGAGAAAAATTCTAACACTCACATCTGCATCAAGAGGAAACCTTTGAACACTCACATCAGCATCAAAAGGAAACTTTAACATTAACAACAGCATCAAAAAGTAATGTACTACCATTCACTTCAGAATCAAGGGGAAACTTTTTAACACTCACATCAGCATCAACATTAATCTTTCTAACACACATCAGCATCAAGAGGAAACTATCTAACACTCACAATCAGCATCAAGAGAAGACTTTCTAACATATCAGTATTAAGGGGAAACTTTGTAGCACTCACATCTGCATCAAGAGAACACTTTCTGACCCTTACATCAGCATTAAGAGGAAACTTTCTAACAATAACATCAGTATCAAGAGGAAACTGTTTAACACTCACATCAACATCAAGAGGAAACCTTTGAACGCTTATGTTAGCATCAAGAGGAAAGTTTCTAACACTCACATCAGCATCAATAGAAATCTTGCTAACATTCACATCAGTATCAAGAAAAAACTCTCTAACACTCACATCAGCATCACGAGGAAACGTTCTAAGACTCACATCAGCATCAAGAGGAAACTTTCTAACATTCACATCAGTATCAAGAGAAAACTTAACCCTCACATCAGCATCAGGAGGAAACTTTCTAACCTTCATATCAGCCTCAAGAGGAAGCTTTCAAACACTCACGTCAGCGTCAAGAGGTTTTGAACACTAATGTCAGCATCAAGAGGAACCATTCTAACACTCACATCAATACTCACATCAGCATCAAGAGGACACTTTCTAATGCTCACATCAGCATCAAGAGAAAATGTTCTAACAATAAAATCAGCATCAAGAGGAAACTTTCTAACACTCACATCAGCATCAAGAGGAAACTTTCTAACAATAACATCAGTATCAAGAGGAACCTTTTTAACACTCACATCAGCATAAAGAGGAAAGTTTCTAGCAGTTATTTGAACTGATGTTTGAATGATCACTCATTTATTTGGCATCATGTAAACACTCTGATAATGAATGCCTGTAGCCACATAGACTGAAATGGAACAATTGCTGTATATTCCCCCCTTGTCACTGGTGCACAGCCCTTTGGAGTTCCCACCTTCGACGTCGTTCTGTGATCAGCTGACTCCGGCGACCACAAGACCACAAGATGGCATCATTTCAGCGCCAGTCGACATCGGGTACGGCACCAGTCATGCCAGTCATACTCCTTCTGTTTTTTGGAGAGTCTACTCAAGTTTGTCCTTCAGAATGACATGGTTTCGATGGTGCTGAGGAAGATTTGGGTTAGCACGATGCTCAGCCTCCTATGGAGGACTCTTGGTTAGCTGACCTAGGGGCAGCTAGTGGCTTTGACTCTTCTCCAGGCTTGGGCCTCCTTTCCACACCTGGCCTTGCAACGGAGGTGAGTTCCTCTCTAGCTAACATGCTAAGGAGAGTTGCTGAAGTTTTGGATATGACACTTCCTTCTGATTGGTGTCCTCCATCACAGTCAAACGGGGGTTGAGCCGGTACTGCCTTAAAGAGAAGCCCTACATGACAATATTTAAGGGCTTGAACTAAGCCTGATACAGGGCCACCCATTCATTGGGCTGTTGGTGGAGAAGTATCCTGAGAATTCAGGCCTTTTTCTCTCCTTTGCTTTTTCATTTCACCAGAAATGAGATGAAGCAATTCCTCAGGGATACCTAGCATGGATGCATGGGTACTAAACTACCTCAGCCCAACCTGAGGCCTCTAGGTCGTTCCCTAAGAGACAATCTACAGGTAAGCGAGGTGATACCACCACCTGCTTAGGCCAGTAACTCCACCCCAACTAAGTTGAACAACAGCTAAGGGGAGAGACTGAGTGGAGTTATTGACATCAGTAACTTGATACTTCTGTCCAAGGAGGTATTGTGCAGATGACACCAGGTTTTCAGTCACCAAAATGATACTGGCACCTGTGTCCCTGTAGGCCTGGGCCTCAACACCATTTATTAAGATTGACTGCCTGTACTTGTTAAGGGGACAAAAAGCCAATGTAGCAAGGCCAATGCCACCAGGTGTGACAGAAATTTGGGACTGTCTACCCCAGTTTCTATTGTGGTCCCAAAAGTGAACCCAACTACACCTATATTTGACTATTGCCAGTAGTCCAACCACTATTACCACTACTGCTAGGGGCACTAGAGTCTGATGTCTTAGTGGTGGTAGGCTTAGGGGCTTTACCTGTGCCGGACTTATCCCCTGGCCAATGGCCTTTATTTCTACACACATACCACCAAGGCCTTTTCTGATTGTGTGAAGAGTTTGAAGAAGATGAAGAAATTTTATCCCCACCCCCAGAGAAGTATTTTGGACCTGAAGAAGAATCTTTGTGTTTACTTTTATCCCCATGCTTGTCCTCACAGTTTTCAGCATCTTTCTTCTTGCCATCATTGTCACCCCCTGTATGAACTTTTCTGCTCACCCTTGTTCTGACCCATTTGTCTTTCACAATTCTTGGGGAGAGGTCAGATCTGAGTCCACAAGATATTGATGCAACAAGTCAGACACAAAATTATTCAAGATATGCTCTCTCAGAATCAAGTTATATAGGCTTTCATAGTCAGTCACCTTACTGCCATTGAAGCAACCTTCTAGGGCCTTCACAGAACAGTCTTCAAAGTCTGTCCAGTCCTGTGATGACTCCTTTCTGGTCTCTCTGAACTTAAGTCAATACTGTTCAGTGGTTAAGCCCAGATCATCCAAGATTGTATTTTTAAGAATTTGGTAATTGTCTGCATCATCCTCTGTGACAATAAGAAGTCTGTCTCTCCCCTTGCCAGAGAAGGATAACCAAAGGATAGCAGCCCACTGTACATGAGGGACCCTCTGACCTTTTCAGGCCCTCTCAAGTGCAGCAAACCACTTGTTGATGTCATCACCATCCTTGTAAAGAGTGTCAACTTTGTGCAGATTCTTAGAATCAAATGAATGTTCCCTAACATTTGTATTCCTTAACCTACTGCTGCCACCATGGGAACTAACCCCAAACCCTGCCTCTCTTTCTCGACAGCCAGGGATTACCTGTCTAAGGCCAACTGTTGCTGCAGTAGCTTCAGTCTGGCCTCCTCTAACCTCAGCTTTCTGAGTTTCCTATCTAGGGACTGGTCCTCAGGGTCAGAATTATGTAAAGCCTCTGAAACAGAGGTAACATGAAAGTGTGCAGACCTATCTCTAACAGGGGCCACTCTAGTGACCTAGCCTCTAAGGGTGAAGGGAGCCCTACTTGAGTGTGAACCTAACCCACTACCAGTTATACTAGGGGGCTTGTTGACAGATAGGTCTGTGGAAGGACCCTCCCCAGGATTGTCATCTTGCTCCTCTGAGCACTCCTGGTTTAAGGCATCCTCTACCTCTTCCCCTGTCGGATCTGGACCACTGCTGAGTCCCTGGTCATCCTGGAGGAGAAGATTTAAAACAAACTCCTTATTGGGGTTCTTCCCTATCCCTAAAATTCTTTCAATGCAGAGACCCCTCAAACTTTTAAAGTTTAGATTCCCATACATAGTCTTGGCAACTATAGGGGTAGCTTCTATAGAAGACATATTGAAAGAATTGTTTTTAAGAAAGTGAGTAAAAAGTTAGTAGAATAACAGAGCTAACTTTTTAGAGAAAAGAAGAAAACTTTTCAAGACTTTGTAAAAACTTTTTGCAAAGTTTAAAGAACTTTTGGAAAGTTAAAAAATGGTTTCTAAGTATATATTATGTATGCTCTAATTATTGCAGGAAGCTTTTCTTGTGAAAAGCACAGGTAACAAAGTGGTAAAGCGATTGCAAGTACTTATCCCACCGCTGCCACCAATGTAGGAGGCTGGTCTGGTTTGTAGTGGGTACCTTGGGTTCTTACACCTTACACCAGGTCCAGTTATCCCTTATTAGTGAAATGTAGTAGTGTTCTAGCAGCTTAGGCTGATAGAGGTACCTATAGCAGAGCAGCTTAGGCTGAACTAGGAGACATGCAAAGCTCCTGCAATACACGGTACTTATACACAAGTAAAGACACTACTCAGTGTTATCAAAAATAAAGGTATTTATTTGGGTGACATAGTACCAAAAATATCTTAAAGACAATACTACTTCCGGAGGTAAGTATTATACACAATATATACACTAGACACCAAAATTAGACAAGTAAATAGTCATAGAACAATGCAAGCAATAGGAAATGCTATAGAATGCGATGGGAGAAAATAGGTCTAGGCTAACACAAACCATATACTAAGAAAGTGGAATGCAAATCACGAGTTCCCCCCTAGACAAGTGTAGTGTGTGCAGAATCTCTGGGAGAGTAAGAATACACTAAAGGTAAGTAAATTACCCCATCCCAGAGCCCAGAAAAGCAGGAGTAAAGTACTGCAAGTTTCCTTAGGACACACTACACCTCGTGATTGAGATTTTGCAGCAGCTTACCAAGTCTGCAAAGAACAACTGCTGGATTCCTGGACCTGAAGACCTGCAAAGAAAGGGGACCAGAAGTCAAAAGAAGTTCCAGGAAGGGCAGGAGCCCCTGCCAACCCAGAAGAGGGTGCAAAAGAAGAGTCCACGCTTAGCTGAAGACTGCAGAAATGCACCCTAGGAAGATGCCAGTGGGTTCCTGCATGATGCAAAAGATGCCCCACAACGTGAAGATCGTTGCAGACATGATTCAGTGTTGGAAGTTGCCAACAAGCCTTGGCTACGACAAAAGTGCATTTATCATCAAAATGGTACTAGATGGACCCAGGAGGGACCTGGGGGGCTCAACTCTATGTGAGGAGTAAGAGGGGGCTCTCAGCACTTCAGGGAGCCCTGATGATGCCAGCCAGCACCCCCAGAAGTCCCAGGACACGGGGACAAAGGAGGTGCAAAATGCAGTGGCTGCATCACAACAAAGGAAGGTCCCACACCACCGGAGAACAACTCAGCAAGTTAAGCATCGCAGGATGGAGTGCTGGGTACCTGGGCCAGGCTGTGCACAAAGGAATTTTGTAAATAATGCACAGAGGCCTCAGGAGGTGAAGAAGACGCAGTACACAGGGGTACCGTCGTTATCTGGGAAGGCAAGGTTTTTCCTCCTCCATATTGCATCAGCAGGACCTAAGAACAGTTTATGTCACTAATGTCCATCCTCTGTGTCCTTAGGAGCACGCTCGCCTCCGTGAGAGGAGTCCAAGGGTACCAGTCATCATCTTGGAAGGTGCCTGCTGGAGCAGGGGAGTGACTTCGTCACCCCACATGAGATTTCTTCGGTCCTTCTGGTGCAGGATGAAGACAGGGAGTCCTCAGAGCGTGCACACCGTGGAAACTGTTGCAGTTGCTGACTTGGAGCTGAGGTTGCTGAGGAAAAGTATCTCTTGTGGATACTTTGTTGCAGTTACAGCGTTTCTTGGAGCAGGTTGCGGTTGATCCGAGGTCAGAGGAAGCTGAAGTTGTTGTAGAGGATTCCTGAAGGAAACTTGCAAGAAAAATCTGAAGAGAACCCACAGGATAGACCCTAAATAGCCCTGAGAGGGGGATTGGCTACCTTATCAAGTATGGACCTATCAGGAGGGTTCTCTGATGTCACCTGCTGGCACTGGCCAATCAGAGGCCTACAGAGTGCCCCCACACCTTGCAAAGCAAGATGGCTGAAGTCTGGGACACGCTGGAGGAGCTCTAGGCACCACCCCTAAGGTGGTGATGGACCGGGGAGTGGTCATTCCCCTTTCCTTTGTCCAGTTTCACACCAGAGCAGGGGACAAGGGGTCCCTTAACTGGTGTAGACTTGCTTTGGCAAGGACGGCACCATCTGTGACCTTCATAGCATTTCCAGAGGCTGGGGGAGGCTACCCCTCTCCAGCCTATAACACCTATTTCCAAAGGGAGAGGGTGTAACACCCTGCTATCAGAGGAAATGCTTTGTTCTGCCTTCCTGGGACTGGGCTGCCCAGACCCCAGGAGGGCAGAACCCTGTCTGTGAGGTGGCAGCAGCTGTAGCTGCAGTGCAAGCCTCAGAGAGCTGGTTTAGCAGTACTGGGGTCCATGGTGGAGCCCCCAGGATACATGGAATTGGCTCCCCAACACCAAATTTGGAATGGGGGTACAATTTCATGATCTTAGACATGTTCCATGGCCATATTCAGAGTTACCATTGTGAAGCTACATATAGGCATTGACCTATAGGTAGTGCACGCGTGTAATGGCGTCCCTGCACTTACAAAGTCCCAGGAAATGGCCCTGAACTATGTGGGGGCACCTTTGCCAGCGCAAGGGTGCCCTCACACTTAGTAACTTTGCACCTAACCTTCAGCAAGTGAAGGTTAGACATATAGGTGACTTATAAGTTACTTAAGTGCAGTGAAAATGGCTGTGAAATAAATTGTGCATTATTTTACGCAGGCTGCAATGGCAGGCCTGTGCAAGGGTTTGTCTGAGCTCCCTATGGGAGGCAAAATGCTGCTGCAGCCCATATGGATCTCCTGGAACCCCAATGCCCTGGGTAATTAGTTACCATATACTAGGGACTTATAAGGGGGGTCCAGTGTGCCAATTGAAATTGGTAAATCGAGTCACTAGCCTATAGTGACATATTTAAAAGCAGAGAGAGCATACGCGCTGAGGTTCCGGTTAGCAGAGCTTCAGTGACACAGTTAAGCACTACTGACAATGCATATATTAGGCCACAAACTATGAGCACTGGGATCCTGGCTAGCAGGATCCCAGTGACACAGTAAAAACACACTGACAAACACTCACAAACAGGCCAAAAGTGGGGGTAACCATGATATATATTTATATATATATATATATATATATATACCGGTTCATCATCCTCATGACCTCTGTCACTTAAGGCGGACCCAATACTTCTCACATCCAAAATAATGAGCTTTTTTTCTTGCCGTTTAAGACCACAGAACTTTCAGCAGAGTAAAGCTTTGAAATAAATCCGCTCCGATAATGCTCACTTACTTGAATGGGTGACTCAGCTAAGCTGTCAGCAATATCTTTATTTCTTGTAAAGGAGGGAGCGAAAACAAATAAAAGATGCCTGAAGCTAATGGCAATCATATATCTATCACAATAGGTGCTAATGTTCAGGCCCCTTTTATAAATGTGTTCCTCCAATTTGTAACGGTAAGTACTAAAATATCGGAACAAATATCATGGACACTTACATCATCCAAAAATATACGAAATATAGATGTTTTAAATAAATAGAGTTTAAAGTAGTAAATGTTAAATATGAACATGTTAATATATATATTTATGTATACTGAAACAACCAAGGAATAAGGTGATGTTATAGTTAGGTGAACATGTCAATCAGAACATTTATGTTTTAAGCTAATAAAAACATCAGAAATTCACCAGTTATAGTTAGGAGAGCTAACTATAACCTCTGCCTCTGCCATGTGCTACTTATGACCTCACATATTACATCACTCATGGAATTTTGTGTGACATCTTTTATGACATCTGACATCCTTTGGTCATGTGCACCGCGACGTTGCCCACAGAGCTTGGCCTACTGCCAGGCCCTAAACCCCCAATGGCTGCCAAACCCATGCCACGCACTGCCGTTGGTGTGTGTGATGTAGGTTTGTCTTTCGGGCCCCAGGCACCATATTCCCACAGGCCAAAACATATATAGTAAGGAGAGGGGGCTGTGCAGCTGCCCTCTCAAACAGTAATTCGCCCCAGGAACCCCTTCCCCTTGGGCCAGTTTCAATAAAAAAGGGAGAGAGCAAGCCTTAAAATGCCAAGGGACCCCATATCTCCGGTCAAAATAATTAAACAGGGAGGGAAGTGTGGGACACCTGTCCCTGAGCCTTCTTGCGCCCCAGGGACCACATCCTGGGGCCACAATCTAAGGAGAGGGAGCTTGCGGACCTAGGATCCAAAAGTTGGAAGGGGGCCTTATGGCTCCCCTCCTGAGCCTTAATAGACCCCAGGGACCCACTTCCCAAAGGGCCTTTGTTTTTATAAAAGATGAGGGGGTGGCTGCATGTCTCCCTCCCCAAGCCTAATGAGGCCCTGGGGATCCCAAGCTCTCTTTCTTTTAAAGGGGAGGGGGCCACACAAGCTTATTTTGGCCCCTGGGACACAGTGCCCTGGGGCCTTTTTAATAGGTGGGTGCCGACCTAGGGCGTCAACCAAGCACAGCGTTAGGGGCTGTAGGGGAAGCCCTAGGGCCCCTGAGGCCCCAGCTGGCTCCCCACGTGGTGTGGGAGCTAGCATTGCTCCTGCCCAAAGGGAACAGCTATTTATGTTGGTCCCTCTGGGTGGAGCAATATGGGTTCTGTTTCCCATTTTAAAGGTCCTGCCGGCTGGGTGCACACAGTGTTTGATGCACTAGTGTGAAAAGGGAAAGTATTTTGTTCTGGGGGTGAGCCGCACACCCCCTCCCCTTAAATGATGCACTGGGCCCTAGGAATAGGGGTAAAAAAAAGCTATAGTTAGGCTCACTTTTAAAACATACAAAACCATAGAAATTCACCTGTTGTAGTCAAAGTTATCTCGAGTTACTATTATTCGTTCTCTCAAGTAACTATATCTTGCATCCTCGCCATGCACTGCTAATTACCTCGTAAATTACGGCACTCATAACATCTTTGATAACATAATTGATATTATCAATGTAATATTTGCAGTAAAATTGTTAAGGAAAAAACTGTGCATGGTGGGTGTGGGAGCAATAGTTATCTTAGGGCTCGAGTTATAGTTACTTGAGATAACTCTAACCATAACAGGTGAATTTCTATGTTTTTTTAATTTTAATTCCTAACTATTATGGCCTCTGTAACCTTTGTTTTTTTCCAGTGAAAATATATATATATGAATACATACATAAACATACGCACATATATATAAAACCATAGAAATCCAGCAGTTATAGTTAGAGCTACTCAAGGTAACTATAACTCGCTAATAACTTGCTAATAAATTTTGTGCCATTTGATGAATCTTCACAGCTGCTGTACGGAAAGTTTTGGGGTGATCCATCAAGTGGGGCCTGAGCAAAAGGGGAAGTCCCAAAACGCCTTTTCCTATTCATTTTTCCATAGAGATTTTGAACAGCAATAGCGCCCGAACCACTGGATGGAATTATACCAAATTTGGCAGAACAAGTGCAGTCTCAAACACTTGTTTCTGTGAGGCCCCTGGGTGTGCCTGGCCCGCTGGCATTCATATTTTCAATGTGGGGGGCTGCCTGGCCCCCTGCAGCCCCAGGGATTTGTAACTCCCTGGAGCATTAACATAATCTAATGTGTGGGGCACCTCCCTGGAGCTAATCATAACCTAAATGTGAGGAGCTGCCCCGCCTGCCTGCTGCCCTGGGGACTGCCACCTCCCCGGGGCTTTAGTTATTATTGATGTGGGGAACATGGCTCCCTCCTGCAGCCCAGGGGACCGCCATCCCCATGGCCGGCTCCTGCTATGTCCTGGGGTGCCCACACCTGGGACATAGCTTTTTGCTGCTTTGATAGCTTCCGACAAATCACAGCAAACACTCTGCTTGCAGGGAGGGAAAGCTCTCAAACAGCTCTCCCTTGCCACAAGCAGAGGTTCCTCTGTTACCCTGCCTGCAAAGATGCACGCAGGGAAAAAGAGGAAACATCGCTCTCACAGAGAGGGAGCTGCTTAAGTAGCTCCCTCACTGTGACAGCAGTGCTGGCTCCTGCAGGAGGTGGGGAACCAGCTGGGACCGTAGGGGCCTTTAAGCTCTCCACACTGCCACCAACATTGTGAGGGGGCACCCAGGTCACATGCCCGGCCCCCGGGGGGATGGGGTCCCCGGAGCTGAGATCAACCTGGTAAGGGGGCTGCATGGCCCACCTTTCCCCAAAAATATAAATAATCAGGCCACATCCTGGAGGATTGAGTCCCCAGGTCCAATATGGGCCTGAAGAGGGTGGCCACGCAGTCGCCTACCAAAAAAGAAAAATTAATAATTAGGCTGGACCCAAAGGATGGGGTCCCAGGGACTGAGATCAGTCTGGGGAGGGGAGTTACGCAGCTAGGCCGGTCCCTGCAGATGAGCCCCGTGCAGTGGGTGAGTGTAGAGGTTGTTTGCAGGGCCTGGCCACAGACCAGGTCCTGCAGCCAACACCCGTTGTGGTTGGATTAACATGTAGTAATGAAAATGATTATACATTAAAAAAAACATACTACAGCCCGAACTGCTGAGCACAATTCCACCCAACTTGGCAGAAAGTTAGATCTTGGTCCAGAAAGAGTGCTTTTTGGAGTTTAGTGGAAATCCTTTCAGTAGTTTTTGAGTTATTAAACAAAAAAGATTTGTGTATATCTAGCGACCCAGACAGTCCGCAAATCCGACAGATCTCAAAACGAGATCTGATTGGCTGCCACCACTTCAACCAGGAAATGGTGTCAGCTATCTTGGAAAAAAAAGACAAGGGGGCGGGATAGAAATGCCCAAATCCCCCTAGGCCTGGTAGTGGGTTCCCACTGGGCACTGAAAATGTTTTTTTAAAAATATTTTTCTGCCAATCTGCAGAGGTTCTGTGGGAAAAGGTAAAAAAAAAAAAACAGTGTTTGCCATGATTGTTTTTACTAGACTCCAGGTGGTCCAGGTCCTGGGGGGAATTAATTATTATGTAGTGGGTAGGAAGTACTTGCAGCCCCCCTCGGCCTTGGGTACCCAATCCCTGGGCCTGGACATCAAAAAGAAAGGGTGAGGTGGGCCACACGGTACCCCTCCCATGCCAATTTTGCCCCGTTGGGACCCCATCTCCGGGGGCTAGCCTTGGCAAAAAAAGGAGAGGGAGGTCAACTGCCCCACTCTCTGGGCCACGTTTGGGTCCTTGGACCCAATTCTCTGTCCCTGCTTTAAATAGTGAGGGCAGCCCCCTTCCTGGAACCATTAATGGCCGTGGAGACCCCACCCTTAAGGTCTGGCTCCTGCTATGTCCTGGGTGTCCACCTCTGGGACATAGTGGTTCCCCTGCCCACACTGGCTCAGGCAGGGAAACCTATGTTTGCTTTTGCTTGGCAGGAGCAATTTCAGAGCTCCCACCAAGCGAGAGCAAACACTAAGGGCCTCATTACAAGTTTGGCGGACGGGAAGACCTGTCCGCTGAACTTTTGACGGCAAGGTTGCCGCCTTACTGGCACTCTCCCCGTCGGCCCTATTTCGATTTTCCCACTGGGCTGACGGGCGGAAACAAAGGTTTCCGCTCATCAGCCCAGTGAGAAAGTGGCGGCAACATTGTCGCCGGCTTATACTCGAGGGTCGGCGACCCTCATAATACGCACTGTCTAGACAGCAGACCCACCCTAGACCCCTACACCCTCGTAATGCACACTGTCTACACAGCAGACCCACCCCAAACCCCTACAAACCTAGCATCCCACAACTGGAACATAAGTAAAATAAATCAGTTTTCCAAATTTTCTATGATAAAAAATCAATTAAATTAACAATTAACAAATATTAATTGTTAATTATTACTTAATGAACTTCCCGCCCTGGACCCATGCAAACCTAGCAACCCACAACTAAAATATAAGTAAAATAAATCAGTATTCCATAATTTGCATAAATAAAAATCAATTAAATCATTAATTTGCAATTAATAATTGTCAATTATTACTTAATACCCACCCTAGACCCCTACAAACCTAGCTTCCCACAACTAAAATATAAGTAAAATAAATCAGTGTTCCATATTTTACATAATTAAAAATCAATTAAATAATAATTAACATTGAATAATAAAGTGTTAATTATTACTTAACTTCCGACCCTGAACCCCTACAATCTTAGCAGACCACAACTTAGGTCAATAAATCAGTATTCCATAAATACATAATAAAAATCAAAGAAATAATGAATTAATAATTATTTGTTAGCCCCCTACAAGCCTAACAGCCCGCAATAAGCATATTATAAAATAAATCAACAAACTATTGCATAATTTACATAATAAATATCAATCATATAATAACATATAATTTAATAAATAATTCATAATTAGATATGACCTAATTAACGTCCCCACCATACAAACCCAACAACTCAGAAGAGAAAGAGACATTTTGTTTATTGTTTCTAATTTAGAAAAGCTGATATAGCATGGCAATAATGAGGGAGTAGATGTTATGAATTTAACTGGCTGGGTAACTCAATTCAGTCCTCAAGAATAGAGGTAGACAGCAATTTTGGCCTGAGAATCTAATGTATGTTTAATCTCATAGAATATTGCAGGATTAAACAATTTGTTGGACAGTCAAATCAATCCATTCACCAATAGGTGAAACACTTATAGTATGGTAACTAATTTGAACAATCTAAAAACCTGCTCAGATGGAAAGGAGATTGCAGCTGCTATTTGTTATGCCCCTGTTGAATTGTACTTCCATGTGGCCTTCCTTGTTTACACAACATAAGGGATTCCCAGAATGCACAGTTTCCAGTCAGTCCTGAGGGGTGGAACAGGATAATGAATGAGTAGACAGGGCTGCCAAGCAGATGGTGTTGGTTAAGTAAGAAGAACATGTATCGCCATTGTCTGATGTAAAAGGACTGCTGATCATGATTGTAAGGCTGCGTGTAAGGTACAGTATGTATCACAATCAGGTTGTCATGAGAACAATAGCTACTGTTGTTTATCTGTTTGTGAATGAATAAATATGCTAAATACTTTACTCTTATGCTTGCTTTGACCACCAAATTAATCATCCATACCAAAAAGATGAAACCTTTTTTTCTTTCTTAAGCACAGATTAATGAAACTACGGAATTTTAAAAGACCAAAGCACATTGCATTTGGGTAACATCAGTAGTCGTAAGCAGGTCATCGCATTCAAAAGTCTCATTATCCTACATCCACATTTGTCCACTTTCATAACACACATATCACTTGAATAGTGCTTAATTTGTTAAATAATAAGTGCCAGGGCCCACAATTGTTCTCAGGACCACGCATCTGGCACTGTCGATGGTTGGGATACTGAATACCAAGGCTACTTATTCTTGGATCAACCTCATACCTCTTTACTCTACTTCCAGACACTCCCTGCCACTTTAACTCACGCCTGCAGGTTCCTGCTTTCTCCTTTTACCACTGGCTTGTGCCTTTCTCTTCCTCCCTCTTTCCATCTTGTGGGGTTTTCACTGTTTTGCTCTGGGTCAAAGTGTGATGAGGAAAATAGGTGGCGGTCCCAGAAATGAGTGCCAGTGGGCCCACCTGCAGTCACCGACTCAAATTTAGCACTGTACTTAACACTGCACCACTAATAGTTACCAGATGCTTACACGTTGGACTTTTTTCAATTTTGTTTCTGGTTTATGAGGTATCATACACAATAAAAGTGAATTTTTGGCAAATGAAAGATGTTTTGTAGGTAAATACTGAGCACCTCAGTAGGAGTCATAACTGCTAAGTAGCTTGTTGCCATATATATGGATATAGATTGAAGCTCATCGGACATGTTGGAACAGCAGTAAGTACCACAAGCGTTGTTGAGGGTTAATCAGCTTGCACAAGAATTGTGGAAGAAGGATGTTCACTGCATTTGTAGTACTTGCCGGTATTGTATGTAATATGCCAGATAAAGTGTGGTCCCTAATGCTCATGGTCTCTTTTTAAATAATGTTAAATAATTAATGTGGGCCACTTATCAATTAGAAAAGTGTTCTAACAGTAGCCCATAGTGCTTGAAACATGTGCACCAACTAGGAAAATAGCATGTCAGACAGACGTGGTGTGGCAGTAAGGACACGGAGATGCTTGAATACACTTGGTTGAAGAATTCAAGTAGTACCACATTTACCTAAGAAAACCTTTGGATGAGTACTGCAAGTAACTGACAACAAACAATGAATACTGAGACTTAAGCCTTGCTCATGGAATGCTGCTGCTGTAAGGTAAGTGTTGTTGAAGGAAATTGAATGATTTCTTTTGTGCATCGGTTTGTACATTTAATTGTTGTGTGTTGTAATTATTTTGAATGTTTTGGGAAATCTGAATGTTGTTTCCTTAGAAGCAGCTTTTTTATTCTTTTTACTGTTCTTTTACACAACTGATAACGGGTGGCAAAATGCAGTGAGGTTGGCATGCACCCATTTACACCTTCTACACTTTCTCAAAGTATAAATATATTTTTTCATATAATGGTCTATGATTGCTTACATCAGTTTTGTTTTGCATAGAAGTCTGAAATTGGTGGTTTAGGGCTGTTACTGGGGGTGAGGGGGTAAGGGTGTGTTCGTCACCTTCTGTTCTGATGACAAGAAAGTTTAAACTACGCATCACATACATACCAGGCTGTGGTCCTTTCAGGAATGGCATGTGGCTCCTGTGGTTCGGTTATGCCAGAGCACTATATTAGAGAAGATGAGTCAAGAAATTATAAAAAAGGATGTGACTTAATCATTTTACGTAGTTTTTAGAGAATTATATTATTTCAAAAAATAATTAGTTATGCTTTGATACTATCACACAGATCTGTACTTTTGTGCTTCGAATCCCTGTTTTAAAAATAAAATGTGTTAAATGTGTTTAACTATATTATACAATTCCAAAAATTTGTTTGTAAGGGTTCATTTTCTTTACCATTTTCCAACACTTTGTGACATTGATTCTTAGCTTTTATGAGTATCATCTTTTCCATACACATTGGGTAAATTGGCTCATGTTCAGATTTCTTTCATTTTTATTGTCCGTAGAGATTTATTAGATTATCTATTGATTCCTTATTAGTTTCAGCTGAGTTATGTTGTGTTATGAAAAATCAAGATTGCCAGAAAACTTTCTACAGGGAGTAACTTCATAAACTATTCAAGTTTGTCATCTTGGCCTGTGGAATAAATATGCTGTAAAGGTTTCTCTTACAAAAATTGTTTTCACTGGACAATTAGCATGCAAAAAAGTAAGGTTTGCAGGATTTCTCTTACAGAAAACCTAATTTTTGTAGGAGTCTTCCAATATTTACCTTTTAAACTTTGCAAACTGAGAAGAAGGTGAAGTTGGCCAAGTTTAAAATACTATACAAATTTGGTCTGGGCATTCCTGAACAATTTTGCACATCTGTTATTTGAAAGCCACCTTCCTGTGTCTGTATTCCTGTGACACATTTTTTTAATTACTTTTATTTTGATTTGACACTGCATTTTTATAATATCTATCTATCTATATATATATCTATATCTATATCTATAGATATATATATATATATATATATATATATATATATATATATATATATATATATATATAAATCTATAGATATAGATATAGATATATATATATCTCTATATCTATATCTATAGATATAGATATAGATATAGATATAGATATAGATATACATTATCAACACTTCCTAGACAATTTCCTTTCATTTGTTCTGATTGTTCTGGGATAGACACAGTGGTGATATTTGTGATGAGGAAAAGTCTTTCTCTGGTGCTTTATACCTGAGAAAACTAATGGATTTATTTTAATGATGTACGAGATACTTCAGTTCCTGCTAAAGAAAACTCACTACGTTAGGTTCTTTTGCTCTTGGTTTGCACATAGAGTGCAAAACCTTTTTTTGGTTTCATAATAGTTTACAAAAAATATTACAATGTACATATACCAACCCATGAAATACAGAATAAATTGAATTTGCCATGGTTGGGGCATAATGAATCAATTAATGTAAAACCATTAAGTTTATAATATATACTAACATATTTTGAAATTTAAAGCTAAAAGTAACATAGGTGGTATACAAATGTCAAAACATGCTTAAAAACATTCATACCTCATAATCTATGCCATGGGGTGCAACAGTTTACAATGAATTAAAATACGCACAAGGTATTCATAAATCTGGCCACAAAAACAATAGTTTTCCTGCATGAAACTGTGCCCATGCTAATAGATATCATCATTTTAATTTTACGGGTATTGAAAATCATGTCTTATACATTCATAGCAGTTGGATGTTCCTATATAGAGCAGTAAATAGCAAAATAGCTTTTAGGCCATTGCCACTCACATCAGCATCAATAGGAACCTTTCTAACATTCACATACGCATCAAGAGAAATCCTTCTAACAATCACATCAGCACCAAGAGAAAAGTTTCTAACATTCACATCAGCATCAAGAGGAAGCTTTCTAACATTCACATCAGCATCAAGAGGAAACTTTCTAACATTCACATCAGCATCAAGAGGAAATGTACTAACATTCACTTCAGCATCAAGAGGAATCTTTCTAACACACACCAGCATCAAGAGGAAACTCACAAACACTCACATCAGCATCAAGAGAAACAGTCTAACACATCAGTATCAAGGAGAAAAATTCTAACACTCACATCTGCATCAAGAGGAAACCTTTGAACACTCACATCAGCATCAAAAGGAAACTTTAACATTAACATCAGCATCAAAAAGTAATGTACTACCATTCACTTCAGAATCAAGAGGAAACTTTTTAACACTCACATCAGCATCAAGGGGAATCTTTCTAACACACATCAGCATCAAGAGGAAACTCTCTAACACTCACAATCAGCATCAAGAGAAGACTTTCTAACACATCAAAATCAAGGGGAAAATTTGTAGCACTCACATTTGCATCAAGAGAACACTTTCTGACCCTTACATCGCCATCAAGAGGAAACTTTCTAACAATAACATCAGTATCAAGAAGTACCTGTTTTACACTCACATCAACTGCACGAGGAAACTTTTGAACACTAATGTCAGCATCAAGAGGAAACTTTCTAACACTCACATCAGCATCAATAGAAATCTTACATAACATTCACATCAACTTCAAGAAAAAACTCTCTGACACTCACATCAGCATCAAGAGGAAACATTCTAAGACTCACATCAGCATCAAGAGGAAACTTTCTGACATTCACATAAGCTTCAAGAGAAAACGTAACCCTCCCATCAGCATCAAGATGAAACTTTCATTTCAGCCTCAAGAGGAAGCTTTCAAACACTCATGTCAGCATCAAGAGGTTTTGAACACTAATGTCAGCATCAAGAGGAAACATTCTAATACTCACATCAACACTTGTATCAGCATCAAGAGGAAACTTTCTAATGCTCACATCAGCATCAAGAGGAAATGTTCTAACAATAAAATTAGCATCAAGAGGACATTTTCCAACACTCACATCACCATCAAGAGGACATTTTCTAATGATAACATCAGTATCAAGAAGAACCTTTTTAACACTCACATCAGCATAAAGAGGAAAGCTTCTAGCAGTTATTTGAACTGATGTTTGAATGATCGCTCATTTATTTGGCATCATGTAAACACTCTGATAATGAATGTCTCTAGCCACATAGACTGAAATGGAACAATTGCTCTATATTCCCCCCTTTGCACTAGTGCACAGCCCTTTGGGGTTCCAATCTTCGACATCAATATCTGATCAGCTGACTCTAGCGACCGCAAGACAACAAGTCAGCGTCATTTTAGTGACATTCGACATCGGGTACGGCACCAGTCACGCCAGTCATACTCCCTCTGTTTTTTAGAGAGTCTGCTCAAGGTTGTTCTTCAGAAGGACATGGGTTTGATGGTGCTGAGGAAGAGTTGGGTTTGCACAATGCTCAGACTCCTATGGAGGACTCTTGGTTGGCTGACCTAGGGGCAGCTAGTGGCTTTGACTCTTCTCCAGTCTTGGGCCTCCCTTCCCCACCTGGCCTTGCTACGGAGGTGAGTTCCTCCATACCTAACATGCTAAGGAGAGTTGCTGAAGTTTTGCATGATACTTCCTTCTGATTGGTGTCCTCCATCCCGGCCAAACAGGGGTTGAGCCAGTACTGCCATACAGAGAAGCCCTACATGACATTATGTTAGGGCTTGAACTAAGCCTGATACAGGGTCACCCATTCATTGGGCTGTTGGTGGAGAGGGATCCTCAAGAATTCAGGCCTTTTTCTCTCCTTTGCTTTTTCATTTCACCAGAAATAAGAGGAAGCTATTCCTCATGGATACCCAGCATGATGCATGGGTACTAAACTTTACATCAGCCCAACCTGAGGCCTCTAGGTCATTCCCTAAGAGACAATCTATAGGTAAGCTAGGTGATACCACCACCTGCTTAGGCCAGTAACTCCACCCCAACTAAGGTCAACAACAGCCAAGGGGAGAGACTGAGTGGACTTATTGACTTCAGTAACTTGGTACTTCTGTCCAGGGAGGTGTTGTGTGGGTGGCACCAGGTTTTCAGTCACCAAAGTGATACTGGCACCTGTGTCCCTGTAGGCCTGGGCCTCAACACCATTTACTAAGATTGACTGCCTGTACTTATCCATGTTAAGGGGACAAGCAGCCAATGTGGCAAGGCCAATGCCACCAGGTGTGACAGAAACTGTCTTGGGACAGTCTACCCCAGTTTCTATTATGGTCCCAAAAGTGAACCCAACTACCCCTTTAGTTTGACTATTGCCAATAGTCCCACCACTATTACCACTACTGCTAGGGGCACTAGAGTCTGATGTCTTAGTGGTGGTAGGCTCAGGGGCTTTACCTGTGCCAGACCTATCCCCTGGCCAATGGCCTTTATTTCAACACACATAGCACCAAGGCTTTTTCTGATTGTGTGAAATGTTTGAAGAAGATGAAGAAGTTTTATCCCCACCCCCAGAGGAGTATTTTGGACCTGAAGAAAGATCTTGGTGTTTACTTTGATCCCCATGCTGGTCCTGAGAGTTTTCACCATCTTTCTTCTTGCCATCTTTGTCACCCCCTGTATGAGCTTTTCTGCTCACCCTTGTTCTGACCCATTTGTCTGCTTTCTTTCCCAATTCTTGGGGAAAGGTCAATTCTGAGTCCACAAGATAATGATGCAACAAGTCAGACATACAATTATTCAAGATATGCTCTTTCAGAATCAAGTTATATAGGCTTTCATAGTCAGTCACCTTACTGTCATTTAACCAACCTTCTAGGGCCTTCACACAGGACAACTGTTGCTGCATTAGCTTCAGTCTGGTCTCCTCTAACCTCAGCTTTCTGAGTTCCCTATCTAGGGACTGATCCTCAGGGTTAAAATTATGTGAAGCCTCTGAAACAGAGGTAACATGGGAGTGTTCAGAGGCAGACCTATCTCTAATCGGAGCCACTCTAGTGACCTGGCCTCTAGGGGTGAAGGGAGCCCTACTTGAGTGTGAACCCTTCCCACTACCAGTTATACTAGGGGGCTTGTTGACCGATAGGTCTGTGGAAGGACCCTCCCCAGGATTGTCATCTTGCTCCTCTGAGCACTCCTGGTTGGAGTCATCCTCTACTGCTTCCCCTGTCGGATCCGGACCAGTGCTAAGTCCCTGGTCATCCTGGAGGAGAGGATTTAAGAGTAAGTCCTTATTGGGGTTCTTCCCTATCCCTAAACTTCTTTCAATGCAGAGACCCCTCAAACTTTTAAAGTTTAGATTTTCATACGTAGTCTTGACAACTCTAGGGGTATCTTCTATAGAAGACATATTGAAAGAAAAAAAAAGTTTAGCAAAGTGAGTAAAAAGTTAGTAGAATAACAGAGCTATCTTTTTAGAGAAAAGAAGAAAACTTTTCAAGACTTTGTAAAAAGTTTTTCAAAGTTTAAAGAACTTTTAGTAAGTTAAAAAATGGTTTCTAACTATATATTATATATGCTTCAAGTATTGGAGCAAGCTTTTCTTGTAAAAAGCACAGGTAACAAAGTGGTAAAGCGATTGCAAGTACTTATCCCACCCCTGCCAACAATGTAGGAGGCTGGCCTGGTTTGTAGTGGGTACCTTGGGTACTTACACCTTACACCAGGTCCAGTTATCCCTTTTTAGTGAAATGTAGTAGGGTTCTAGCAGCTTAGGCTGATAGAGGTAGCTATTGCAGAGCAGCTTAGGCTGAACTAGGAGACATGCAAAGCTCATGCAATACCACTTATAGTTACACAGTACTTATACACACGTAAAGACAATACTCAGTGTTACCAAATATAAAGGTATTTATTTGGGTGACACAGTACCAAACATTTCTTAGAGACAATACTACTTCTGGAGGTAAGTATAATATATACACTAGACACCAAAATTAGACAAGTAAATAGTCATAGAACAATGCAAGCAATAGGAAATGCTATAGAATGCACTGGGAGAAAATAGGTCTAGGGGCAACACAACCATATACTAAGAAAGTGGAATGCGAATCACGAATTCCCCCCTAGACAAGTGTAGTGTGTGCAGAATCGATGGGAGAGTAAGAATACAGTAAAGGTAAGTAAATTACCGCACCCCAGAGCCCAGAAAAGAAGGAGTAAAGTACTGCAAGTTTCCTTAGGACACACTACACCTCGTGATTGAGATTTTGCAGCAGCCATCCAAGTCTGCAAAGAACAACTGCTGGATTCCTGGACCTGAAGACCTGCAAAGGAAGCGGACCAAGTCCAGAAGTCAAAAGAAGTTCCAGGAAGGACAGGAGCCCCTGCCAACCCAGAAGAGGGTGCACAAGAAGAGTCCACTTTTAGTCGAAGACTGCAGAAATGCACCCTAGGAAGATGCCAACGGGTTCCTGCATGATGCAAAGGATGTCACACAACGTGAAGATCGTTGCAGATGTGATTTCGTTTTGGAAGTCGCCAACAAGCCTTGGCTAAGACAAAAGTGTATTTTTCGTCAATGGTGTCCATTCATTTGGAACACATGCTGGCCCTGCCCTCAGACTTTTTTTTGCGACAGTCGGAGTGGAACAGCAAACTAGCAATGCTCCTTGATATACTGTACCTGGCCAGTTCCTCCCATACTAGTTTATATAGGAGACATTTGTATTTGCTTTTTATCATAGATGAGCCATGCTTGGTCAGTGCCTGCACGATTTTTCTTTCCTGTTCCTGTTCCACCTAATGATAACACCCAGTAGGGTGTCCTACTATCTGCAGGACTTATTCGTTCTTATACTGTCAATGACAGGTTATTGTTTTTTGCCCTCCCTGGGTTTATACCTTAGGACCCCCTGGGGGTTTTCATGGCTGCTGCTTCCAGGCAACTCTCTTAGTGGTGCTTTGATATTTTTGTGTAGATGCACAGTTGCTTTGTTCCCTGTTCTACAATAGGTGGTGCAGACGTGGTAGAATTCCTCTCCAGGCTTCTCAATGACAGCTCTTCCACTGTTGATCCTTTTTTGTTTATTAAATAATATCTGATATACAGGTCTGACAGTTTTCTTAACTCTGAAGAAGAGATTGGGCTCAAGAGTTGATACCTTCTAGTATATTTTTGTATGCTTGTTGAGCCTAAATATATGAGTGTATATGCTCAGCTTGTGAACTATTAGTCCCTTGTTTAAGGGTTCAGAGTTCTCCCCTCTGTATGAAGTTATTTTTTCTAATTTACAAGACTTAGGGGGTCATTCTGACCCAGGCGGTCATGGACCGCCAGGGCCAACGACCGCGGGAGCACCGCCAACAGGCTGGCGGTGCTCCCATGGGCATTCTGACCGCGGCGGTACAGCGGCGGTCAGATACGGGAAACCGGCGGTGTCCCGACGGTTTCCCGCTGCCCAAGGGAATCCTCCATGGCGGCGTTGCAAGCAGCGCCGCCATGGGGATTCCGACCCCCTTACCGCCAGCCTGGCTCTGGCGGTTTCGACCGCCAGAACCTGGCTGGCGGTAACGGGTGTCGCGGGGCCCCCTAACAGGGCCCCTGCAGTGCCCATGCCACTGGCATGGGCACTGCAGGGGCCCCCTAACAGGGCCCCACCAAGATTTTCAGTGTCTGCCAAGCAGACACTGAAAATCGCGACGGGTGCAACTGCACCCGTTGCACCCCTTCCACTCCTCCGGCTCCATTCGGAGCCGGCATCCTCATGGAAGGGGGTTTCCCGCTGGGCTGGCGGGCGGCCATCTGGTGGTCGCCCGCCAGCCCAGCGGGAAACTCAGAATAACCGCGGCGGTCTTTTGACCGCGCAGCGGTATTCTGGCAGTTCCCGCTTGGCGGGCGGCTCCCGCCGCCCGCCAAGCTCAGAATGACCCCCTTAGTGGGTTATTACAACTTTGGAGGAGGTGTTAATCCGTCCCAAAAGTGACGGTAAAGTGACGGATATACCACCAGCCGTATTACGAGTCCATTATATCCTATGGAACTCGTAATACGACTGGTGGTATATCCGTCACTTTACTGTCACTTTTGGGACGGATTAACACCTCCTCCAAAGTTGTAATAACCCCCATAGTATCTCTTATGTGGAAGTGTTAGTATTAGCAGCTCCAGAGGAGTCTCAGTATTTTAATTACCTTAAATACACCTCTTATTAATCATTATGTATCAGTGTCTCTTTTACTTGTAGGTGGTATTTGTGTGACGTTCATCATCAGAATGATATTCCAATGATGGGATTATACCCCAATAAAATTTCTTCTTGTGTTTTCAAAGAAGGTTGATGGTGACCTTCATTATTCGTTTATATGGGCTCTATTTTTACCCTTGGTAAATACATCATGTTTGAGTTGTGCCTGACATTACTTATCACACATAGTAAAAGTTATCTACTTGTGAGTCTTAAGACACTATGGGGGTCATTACAAGTCTGGCGGTCACTAGATGGCGGTCAGACCAATCCGGTGATCCGGGTGCCATATTACAACCCTGGCAGTCGGGCTGCCAGGGAACCATCAACTTTGCCAGGATCAGAGATCCCGGTGGTCTGGAGGTGGTGCCGGTCCTAATCCACCAGAGCAGCTCTGCCCTGGGGATTACGACCCCCTTCTCCACCAGTGGTTTCACGGTTGTACCACCCCCATGATGATGCTGGCAGAGAACGGGTGCAGGCCCCCCCTGGGCAGCACCATCGCAATGTTCATTGTCTGCTTTGCAGACAGTAAACATTACAAGAGTGCTGGTGCACCCTCCAGGCTACAGCATTGCCGCCGGCTCGATTACAAGCCGAAGACAATGCTGTGGCCTGTTTCCCGCTAGGCCAGAATGCGAAAACTCAGGTTTCCGCCCACTGACCTAGCAAGAAACTCTTTATGGGGCCGGATGGGAGGTAGTCTGTGTTGGGCTCAACCTCTCAGTCGGAAGTTTGGCGGACAGTAAAAACGTACCGCTGAACTCATAATGACCACTTATGTGTGTCTGCCCGTAAGTTTCTGTCACATAGCCATTATAGTTGGGTGGCTGTTCTTTGTGTAGACGCTGGTTTATACACGTTCTTCAACGGTTATTGATTTGATTTCCTTGAAATGTGTCATGTTTTTATAGTTCTCCAAGGAATATAGGCGCTAGATTGAATTATCGCTTGATCAATTTTATTATCTCTATTGTGATGAGTGCTTAATATTCCTGACTCTTTAGAGTTTGTTATGAGAAGGACATTTCCCTCTGATGGCCTACCTTTTCTTTTCTGTGGAGATGTTCATACACTTTTGTACATGAAGGGAGTAAGTGTTTGCCTCATAACTTCAACATTTTGTAGAAGACTTTTATTACTATATTAAAGAGTCATTGTTCTTTTAGGTTACAAATAAATAAATCCATGATTTTTAAAGTGCAACAAGTCACCCGTGAGGGTCTCAAGGTGCTGCATTTTGTCAAATATTTTCATCATTCAACTTACTCTGGTTGTTGGTAGTTTGGGTTTACACTTGAAGGAGTGTTGTACCTTGATGGAATATACAAAATCAGTCAGATTTTTTTTATTATTGAATCTTTTGAATTTTCCAGATTAAGTATAAAAAACCTTTTCTAGATTCATGTAGTAGAGTTATCAAGGTTCTTTTTTCAACTGTATTATCTTATTCAACCTTATACTACTATTAAGGCATATATATATATATATACACATATATATATATATATATATATATATATATATATATATATATAGAGAGAGAGAGAGAGAGAGAGAGATAAAAACATACTGGCGGTTGCCACTAGATAGTTATAGATGCCATATTTTCCATAGACAGAGCGTTTTTTGTTTTCCGAATAACTTTGGTGCCGTTTGAAGAATCTTCACAAACTTTTCAAGACTTATACCTTGGCTGTTGTCTTGAAAGTTTCTGGCTGATCTGTCAAGCGGGGACCCAGATAAATGTGGGGGGGATCCTAAAAGACTTTTTCCCCATTCTATGTCAATGGGATCTTTCAAATGTTTGAACATGTCTACAACCCGAACCACTGAACAGAATTACACCAATTTCGGCAAAGGTTAGCTCTTGGTCCAGAAAGTGTGCCTTTTGTGATTTGGTGTAAATCCCTTAAGTAGTGTTGGAGATAGTAGAGTGTAAAAAATATAGATATCTAGGGACACAGATCTTTCGCGGATCCAGTGGTTCCTGTGCTGATATCTGATTGGTTGCTAACACTTCAACAAAGAAGCACTGGCAGCCATCTTGGGACTCAACTTCAGCGGAGTCCCACAAAAACGTGAAAAAAATAAAAGGGGTCAGGTTAGAGTCACCTTGTGCACCTAGCCTTGGTCTAGGGGTCTCTCACGTACCCCCCCACCAAAGCTAAAAAGCATTTTTTTAAATGTTGGGAAAATCCACTGATCCAGTGCAATGCGAGGGTGCAAGTTATAGTTACCTTAGGCCGCGAGTTATAGTTACTTGAAATAACTCTAACAATAACTGCTGAATTTCAATGGTTTTAAATCTTTCTCTGTGTTCTTTACAAAACAGGTCTGGCTAGGGTAGAACTCAATATGGCAAAGAGGTATTGTTCACTGGCATGGCCTGCTGATCTATATTTCACCAGTATCAAACATGGGATTCCCTGTCACTGATAGTGCCTACAGCCATGGTTTTCGTGGCGGTAAGGATGCCACGAAAACCATGGCAGGAGGCGGGTCATAATCCCGCAGACGGGCAAGTGACGGCCGCTGGGCTGGAGATTGAAGTCTCCAGCCCAGCGGCTGTTACCGCCGTGGCCATCGGTGTGGTACATTGGCGGTTTGGCAATTGGCGGCAGTACTTTCCTCCGTATTACCGCCGGGGTATTAATGATCCCCTTAGTGTTCAAAGATGGTGGGTTAAAGGATGAATGGCTGAGAGCATGCTCAAAATCGCTTTAAAAATATTAATAAGATAAGGTGTTAATGTGCATCCCTGTCAGATCCGAAAAAAACTATTATTTTTCTGTTGGCAGAAATCTAGTTCCAAGAGCAACAAGGTTGGTCCCAATTGTCAGTCCAAAGGCTGCTATTAAATAGACCAAGTTTTGCGGCGGTCCTATGTCCGACATTTTGGTACCAAACCACCTAAGTAGTTGAAAGTCTAGAATACGTGTTAGAGTTGTCTGTACCTTGAACTCGGTTAGCCAAAAGCTCTGGGGCCAGTGTAGACAAAACAAATAATTTCCCTGTTGAAGACAGCATAGAGAGTAAGCAGTAATTGTTAGGGATGGTTTTCCATCTATTTTTGCTGTCTCGCTACAGATAGCTCCAGTTGTCTGTCTCAAGTCAATTTGCTCAGAATGCTTTCCCGCCAGTTTTGTGCATTTAACAACAGTTCTTTTGATCTGATTTAAAAGGAATCAAATAACATTAAATCTTACTGGACTGAGTAGACTCAGTTAAATTGCAAAAAAATAATTATTCATGATAGAGCAATTAAAGAAAATACAAAAGACTATAACATTCCTTAGCCCCTCTACCCTCCCCAACAGCATCTCTTTTGTTCATCAGAGGTGAACTTCAGTTTGTAATCATTGAGTCCTACTACATGTGTTCAGACTGCGGTATCACCCTTTAAGATTGGAGGTTATCATTTGTGGTCATCTCACTCCTTGCTGAACATCTATAAGGCTCTCAACCTCAGAGGGGCAAGTCCTAGATATTCCGTTTTGGCACTGTAATATATAAAGGACACCATAGTTTTCCTGAATTCATTTTCTGTATGTTTAAAGTCATGTTTGTCATGGGCTAGTATTTGCCTGAATCTTTCAAATTATTGGGCCATTCAAGCCGGTTGGCTTCTTTGCCAATGGAGAGCTATTAAGATCTTTCCTGCCCCTGGCATGTACAATAGTAGCACTCTATCATTGAAACTTCTTTGAACTGAACCAGGCTTTCGTGAGGAAGGGTCAGCAGCACCTGACCTGCTTAGGCGGGTATGTCATAACTCATCTGTTATTTTATGTGGCTCAAGATCTCTTTCCAGTGTGTGACTATGTTAGGATAGTGGCAGTCCCTTTAGGATGGTTCGCCACAAGTTTAGGCATGTTTCTTTCAGGATGTCTGTATTTAAGATCTGAGTCCATCTCTTCTGGTATGTCCAAGTGTGCACTTCTTTGTCTTTGTTAGAATTTTCGTATATACTTGTTATTATCCTTTTAGGGCCTAGGTGTGTTTGCATTAATTTTCCTACAGCAGTATTTTCTTGTGTCACTCCTAGTTTCATTTGTTTTTGTATAAACAAGTACCTTAACTGCAAATATTGTAATCCAGCTTTATCAGAAATCTTAAAGTCCCCCTTAAAATGCTGAAATGTTTTTTTATCTTTCCTTGAGTTTGACATCCTCTTATTATCCCTTGTTTAAATGCCTTTTTCTACATTGCTGGGATGAATGAGGGCTTCTCATAGATTGGAGTGTAGGAGATGGCAACAATTTCAGTCCTGGCCTAGCTCTCACTTTATCTCAGATTTCCAACACTGTTCTGACTGGGATAGATAAATATGCATTATGGGATCTCTAGATTTGTCTAACCAAAAGAGGTTCCCAATTCGTCTCCACATAATCGCTCTTTCCCATAAGGAGTGTAGGAATCAGGCCTGGTGTGTGGTGGGTACCTAACGTACCTGCACCATATACCAGATCCAGGTATCCCCTTTTAGTGAAGTGTAGGCAGTGTATGAGTAGCCAAGGCTTATCTATGAGACATGCACAGCTCATGCAATACCACTGTGGTCACAAGGCACTTATACACATAAAAGAAAACACTCAGTTGTACACAAATAAAGGTACTTTATTATTGGAACACAACACCACAAAATACTAGAAGGGCAACCTCCAATAGAAGGTAAGTAATACACTAAATATATACACTACTAGTCAGAAATGGGCATAGAAAAGGTTAGAAAACAGTGCAAAAAGCAGTAACCAATAGTGACCCTAGGAGGAGCACAAACCATATAATAAAAAAGTGGCATGCGAACACAGGACCCCCACCTAAGTGGAATGTGTAGAGGGGAGCTGGAAGTACTAGAAAACCACAGAGGTAAGTAATGCAGTACCCACCAGCGACCATGATAGCAGGAGTAAATCATTAGAATGTGCCATAACCATCCAAAAGGAGGAAGAAGAAGAAAAGAAGAAACTCAGACAAGACTGCAAGAAACCAACAGTGGATTCCTGAAGAAGAAGACATGTGGAGAGAGGGGACCAAGCCCAAGAGTCACGTTGGAGCCCAGGAGGAGTTGGAGCTACTTCCCACCCAGCTGTACTTGCAGGAGCTGATCAACGGTGATGAAGAACAGGTCAGCACTGCAGCCCTGGAGCTGTAGAAGAGTTTCTAATGGATGCAGAAGATGTCCCACTCTGGAGTGAAGATTGCAGATGGGTGTCAGTGCAGGAATTACACCAACAAGCCTTGGCAAAGGCAAACTCGTGGTTAGTAGAAAAGTGGTGCTGCCGGGGTTCAGCAAGGCCCTGGAGGACTCAACCCAGGATGGAGAGTCACAGGGGACCCTTAGCATCGCAAAGAGTCCACAGGAGCAGAGGCAACACCCGCCGGCGTCCCACAGGACGGGGACACAGGAGTCGCAGAAGGAGCTCACGGAGCACTACAAAAGAGGATCCCACTCCGCCAGAGAACCACGCAGGAGGCTGTGCTTTGCAGGATGCAGTGCTGGAGCTGTACGTAGCCTGAAGATCCCGTGGAGGAGATGCAACAAACCTTGGCAGCTGCAAAAGATGCGTGCACAGGGGTACTGTCCTGCTTGGGAAGGCAAAGGCTTACCTCCACCAAAATTGGACAGCTGGCAGAGAGGACCAAGAAGTCTACTCCAGAGCACCACCCTTGACGCAGGATCCACACAGTTCAAGATGAGGGGAGATCCACTCTGCCAGTCATCTCTTGCTGTAGGTGCCTGCGGTTGCAGGGGAGTCACTCCTTCACTCCAAGGGAGATTTCTTCTCCTTCTTGTGCAGGCTGAAGAGTTGCTGTCTTCTGAGGATGCACGGCCGGGTAAATGTTGCAAACCTAGCAGGAGTCATGGAAACAATGTTGCAGAAGAGTCTTCTTCGTTGATTGCAGCGTTGTTGGTTCCTGGAGGGTCCAGTGGCAGTTCTAGTGGCCAGAAGTCGAAGTGGAGGTTGCAAGCCGAATCGGAGGACCCACCCAAGAGAGAGACCCTAAATAGCCCTAAAAGGGGGATCGGTCACCTAATCAGGTAAACACCTATCAGGAGGGAGCTCTGACATCACTTGCCTGGCTGGCCACTCAGAAGCTCCCAGAGTTCCCTGCCAACCTTGAAAACAAGATAGCAGAATCCAGGGACCCTATGTAGGAGCTCTGAGCACCCCTGGGGTGGTGATGGACAGGGGAGAGGTCACACCCCTTTCCATTGTCCAGTTTTGCACTAGAGCAGGAATTGAGGGTCCCTGAACCGGTGTAGACTGGTTTATGCATGGAGGGCATCAAATGCGCCCTTCAAAGCATGCCAGTGGCTCAGGAGGCTACCCCTCCCAAGCCAGTCACACCTATTTCCAAAGGGAGAGGGTGTTACCTCCCTCTCCCAAAGAAAGGGCTTGATCAGATCAAGGAGCAGGAGGTTAGAAACCTTTCTGAGGGGTGGCAGCAACTTGGGCTGCCCAGAAAAACCTGTTAGACTGGTGGAGTGCATGGAGTCATGCTTGCAACAATGTTGGTGTATGATTCCGACATGTTTCATACCAAGCATGTCCAGGTTTGGAGTTACCAATTTCACTCCATTTCCTCTTGCTCTCCCCCCAGTGCTGCCACTGTCTTCCTCTTCCTGTCTTATCTGTTGCAGAAGCGTATACTCTCCTATGATCTTCAGCCCCTCCGTCTCCCTCCACATCATGCTGCCACTCCCATGCTCCTTTGTACTCTCAGCCACAAACCTTCCTGATCGTGCCATGCTCCCACTTTCTCCAGTGCTTATTTCTCACTTACCAGACAACACAAGCTATCTTGATGTGAAAAGGGCTACTATAATCTTACAGTGGGCTTAGAGCCTACCTTATTGCTTATCATTGCTTGCCTTAATTGTCACTTTCATTTTCCTACTTTTTACCTAGTAGCTTGTGTGGGGTTTCCTTCCTCTTCTTGTGTCCGTCTTTCCCCTAGATCATAGCCTTTTTTTAAACTTTATTTATTACTTTTTATCATGCAATACATAAACACATTCGAACTCCCTAGGACTGGGAGTAACAGGAAGGGCATAATTGAAGTAAAAATTGCAAGGAAACCAATGACAACAAGCAGTATATTGAGTGTGTTTACAGTTCTTGTGAAGGTGGTGAAGAGAAAGGAAGCCCATGTAATGAACTGCACATATAGGTTGAGTTTATAAGCATTGCCAATTAGTGCGATTCCAGGTTTATCATGTACCAGATGTCTGAAGACGCATCAATGCTAAACAGCTATCTCCAAAGTTCCCAATGTCAACAGATAGGTGGTCATTCTGACCCTGGCGGTAAAATCCGCCAGGGCCAACGACCGCGGGAGCACCGCCAACAGGCTGGCGGTGCTCCCTTGGGCATTCTGACCGCGACAGTACAGCCGCGGTCAGAAACGGAAAACCGGCGGTGTACCGCCGGTTCTCCGCTGCCCTGGGGAATC
Source organism: Pleurodeles waltl (assembly GCF_031143425.1). Classification (NCBI taxonomy): domain Eukaryota; kingdom Metazoa; phylum Chordata; class Amphibia; order Caudata; family Salamandridae; genus Pleurodeles; species Pleurodeles waltl. The sequence continues at coordinate 201,927,300 of NC_090441.1, read as the reverse complement.
CTCCATGGCGGCGCAGCTTGCTGCGCCGCCATGGGGATTCCGACCCCCATACCGCCATCCTGTTCCTGGCGGTTTTGGCCACCAGGCAGAGGATGGCGGTATGGGGTGTCGTGGGGCCCCTGGGGGCCCCTGCAGTGCCCATGCCAATGGCATGGGCACTGCAGGGGCCCCTGTAACAGGGCCCCACCAAGATTTTCAGTGTCTGCCATGCAGACACTGAAAATCGCGACGGGTGCTACTGCACCCGTCGCACCCCTTCCACTCCGCCGGCTCCATTCGGAGCCGGCATCCTCATGGAAGGGTGTTTCCCGCTGGGCTGGCGGGCGGCCTTCTGTCGGTCGCCCGCCAGCCCAGCGGGAAACCCAGAATAACCGCGGCGGTGTTTTGACCGCGCATCGGTATTCTGGCGGTCCCAGCCAGGCCGGCGGCTTCCGCCACCGGCCGGGGTCAGAATGACCCCCATAGTCTCTTAGTGGTTGCCATATGTCTTTTGGTCTTGAGGCAGGTGGCTGACGGGTAGCATACAGCTCACTAGTGTTGTCACAGTACACAAAACTCTTCAGCCACGCTTTTGTTGTGGGTGGGCTCTTACCGTCCTAGTGCAAGGCTGTCTCTCATTTGCCCAGGAGCAGTGCTATGGCTGCAGATCATCTCACACTTTTAGGAACTTCCTCTATGTGAACCAGGAGTGGAAGCAGAGAGTTGGGTTTGAGCGTGACTCCTATGATTAAGGATAGGCAGTAGAAGATGTCCCTCCAAAAGGGTGCAATACTACTACATGTCCATGTCATGTGAGTGACGTCTGCCATCATTGAGTGACATGTTGGGCAATTAGACGATCGTGTAGGGTTGATGCGTGCCAAAGCAGCAGGCCTAGAGTAAACAGTACATAGGAACTTACAATGTATAAGTTTGTGGCGGTGGTTAAGGGACACCAGCCTGTTTGTGCACAGCAGGCGAACCAAATTTTTTCGGGCAGAGGCTGTCCTAGATCTTTTTCCCAGGTGTCTCTGAGCTGTGAATCATGTTCTGGTAGGAGGCCTAAGCAGGCATTGTAGAGTTTGGAAGATAGTCTGGGACCTTCCGTGTCTGTGATTACTAAAGTAAGGAGTGACTTTGTCTGGAGCGAGTGGATATGACAGCATCTGACCACACAGGGTGCTTTGAAGGCACCTGACCACAAAGTGTCTATGTAGGTTGCATTAAGAAACCAGTCATCCTGGGTGCAGGAGAAAACATGTCCATCAGGGAAAAGGTGAAGGGCAAGGTCAGGTGCATTGGACTAGCTTCTCTTGGGTAATAGGAAGCCATGGGTTTTCACCAGCTGTATGGCGGAAGAGTAAAGTATGCCTCCATTTAGAAGCCAAGCATGTTTACACCATGCCCAGTTAGCGGTGGAGAGAGTTTGGTCTAGTGGCTGGCCCACTGTGTGTAGTGCTTGCAGTGGCGTTGAGCCACTAGGTCTTTTTCAGATGTGGTGTAAGGAAGACGTGCATCTGTGTGCTACCAATGATGGGCAAACTGACACTGTGCAGTCAGGTAATACAAATGGAAATGGGGAACGCCAACTCCACACAATTTGTACTAGAGTATCATGAAATCCAATCAAATTCGGGGCTGTCTATCCACCAATATAAGCCGCAGTAGCAGGCTCCCGAGGGTTGTAAATAATGAGCTTATGAGTTGTATAGGCATGTTAAAAAATAAATACAGAAAGTGGGGTAGAACCACCATTTTAATAATGACAATGAGGCCTGCCATGGAAAGAGGAAGGCGGATCCAGTGGTCCAGCTGAGTATTCAGTCTGTCCACTGCTGGGCCGTAGTTTCATCGTATGACTTGTTCTTTGTCACGGTGTTTGTGTATGACAAGATATCAAACATGGTCGGTGCACCATGTTTGGGGAAACTCACACTGCACAGGGGTAATCACGTCCATAAGTGGGAACAACTCAGACTTTGGCCATTTGATATGCAGTCCGGAATGACGTCTGTACCAGACTATCTCATGGAGAATCAGTGCCAGATTGTTGGTGGGGAGTTCAATAGGCATCAGGATGCCATCCAAATATAATGAAATTAGTAGCAGACCATGGTTAAACTGCAATTCATTGTGCACATGTTTCTTCTGCAGGTGGCATTCAAGTGGGTCCATTGCTATAATAAGGAGATGCTGTGACAAAGAGCACCTCTGCCTTGTCCTCCTGGTGACAACAGAGAGAGTAAACAGTGTGCCATTTGCTCATATCCACGCTGTGGTTTGTGAGTACAAGAGCATAATCAGCAACTTGAAGCCATGCGGGATACCTAGTTTGTGGGGTGTGGCTTGTAGGAAGGGCCATTCTAAAGAATCAAATGTTATCTGTGCATCCAGGAGGGCCACAGCAGTGGGTGTAGTCGGCAAGATTCTATTAAGTACCACAAAAACCGTGTAGATGTTCAAGGTCGTAGAACGGTGGGGGGCAAATCCCGATTGGGCAGCAGAGATTATTTGGTCTATCAGAAGTGAGAGATGCGTGCCTAATAACTTGGCCAGTATCTTATTATCTAAATTATGTAAGGACAGCGGTCGGTAATAACCACCCAGTTGTTGGTCTTTCCGGGTTTTAGATGTAGAGTAATCACTGCCTCCCATAACGTAAGTGGTAACGTACCCACTTTACGTGTCTCTCTGGAGGAGTGGTGCCAATATGTGTTTATATGTTTTGTAGAAAGCCCTGGTGAAGCCATCAAGGCCAGGTGCCTGTCTGTTGCAAGTATGATCTCTTCGCTGGTGAATGGTTTACTGAGGAACTGCTGTTCAGCAGAAGTCAGCCATACCATGGCTACCTCAGCAAGGTATTGGGTCTTCTCAGAGGATTACCCATTGTGGCTTGAGGAAAACAGTTGAGTGTAATAGCTGAGTAGTTCAGGATGTGTATGTACAGTGTTCATATCGCAGGTACCGTCCGCCTGTTGTAACTCTAGAATGTATGATGTACTTCTAGGTGGTTGTTACAGTCTGGCCAGTGTTCGGCCTGGACTCTCATCTTTCCCGTAGCAGCAAGCCCCTGCATATTTCCCTAGGTAGTTTGCCTCGCGTTCTACTAACTCGCGAAATTCAACTAAGAGAGTAACACATTAGTGCAACTGAGATCCGGTGGACAGTTGTGTGGTTTCTCACTCCAGGTCTGTCAGTTTCACCTCCACACGGGCAAGACTTTGACATATGTACTTTAGCACCCCAGAGTGTTTTGCTACACAGATGCCCTTGATGTGTGCCTTAAAGGCCTCCCATAGTGGGGCTTGTGAACTGACTGAGTCCTTATTAAGTTGTAATTGTAATTGTAATTGTAATCGTATTTATATAGCGCTTACTACCCCTGACGAGGCGTCGAAGCGCTTTTCGATGAGTAGCACGCTACTCCGGAACCCAACAAGAATTTGTGATGGATTAGTATCGTTAAATAATGAGTACAGTTTTAGTATTATTATGAGTTAATTTGAGCCGCGGATATGAGAGTTTGTTAGTTAGACTGGAGTAATGGAGGGGTGGAGGAGGAAATAAATCCAGAGGTGTTAATTGGGAGTATATCCTTCATTTACTCAACCCTAAGGCTTGGGATGAGTAAAGGGGGGTGGAGGGGGAAGAGTATGTGGAAGGGTTAGGGAGAGCATAGTAGCAGGGTGAGATGAATGCAGGAGAATTTAGTAGGGTTGTGTGGGAGGTCACAGAGGTAGAGTGAGGTTTGGTGAGTTAGATGTGGAGGGAAGAGCTTAGGCAGAGATATTTAGGAGATGAAAGTGGTAGAAGAGATTTGGGATGAGTCAGAGTGAGAATGGAGGATAGTTTGATAGAGACATGACATAAGAGTGATGAGTAGATAAGTGTGATAAGATGAGAGCAGGAATTCAATGATCCACGAACATGCCAAGCACAGAAACAACATATACACATACACATATATATATATATATATACACACACACACACACACACACACATATGCACATACAATACATAATTAGAAACATGGGTAAAAAATACTTAGTCAGACAGGTTTAAAGAGTGTGTGTGTATTTTATTGTTATGACATAGTAGCAATACATATTTTCCAAAGAAGCTATAAATAAATAGAAATATACATATAGTCTGAAAAAATATTTATCCACATAGGCATATGCAGTTCATAGTTGTTTGAAAAAGGTGGTTATGAAGGAAAGAGTCAACTCTTGAGTAGTTTTCTGAAGACAAGAAAGTTATCTGTGGCTCTTATAGTTGGGGGTAATGAATTCCATAGTTTGGCTGCTTGGACGGAGAAGGATGTACCACCTATAGTCTTTTTCTTGTATGGTAGTGTTCTAAGGCGGGGTGCCAGTCTTGAGCGGAGGGTTCTTTGTTGGATGTATTTGGTCATTTTCTTTCTGATAAAAAGCGGTCCTGTTCCATGTATAGCTTTGTGGGTGATACAAAGCAGCTTGAAAGTGCATCTTCTGGCAACGGGTAACCAGTGTAGTGCTCTCAAGGCAGGGGAGATGTGGGCTTGCGGCTTTATATGTAGTAGTAGCCTGGCTGTGGAATTCTGGATACGTTGTAGTTTTTTCATAACAGATAGAGATGATCAATGGTAGAGGCTATTGGCATAATCCAGTTTGGATAGTACAAGTGAGATGGTAGCTTGCACCTTGTGTGGAAATCCGAGGTGGGGGAAAATGCGTCGTAAAGTCTTTAAGGTGATGAAGCTTGTGCGTCCTAATTTGTCTACTTGGGCATTCATAGTTAACTTGGAATCCATGATGATTCCTAGGTTTTTAACTTCCTTGGATAATTGAGGAGGTGGTCCGAGATCGTCAGGCCAGACGCACAGAGGGTCATAACTTTTCCAGTCACCACATATGAGTATTTCTGTTTTGGAGGTATTTTAGTTTGAGATGGCTCCAGGTCATCCAGCATATTCCGTGATTGCTGAGCGGAGTTCAGTGTGAAATAGTTCATCATGTTATGCCAAGTTTGGGAAACTCCTTTAATAGGAATATGGACTGTCATCTTGACCGGGGAGTGATCAAAGAGGATGCATGGAAGGTGCTTGATGGAGTTGAGCCAAGGTGTAGTCGTGATGGATATTAGCCAATAATTGATGAGTGTCCACATGTTGTGAGTTGCAGAGTGAAATGTGTATGCCGGGTCATTAGCATGTCATAAGCGCAAGGGATCTGTAAGTGTGTAGGGGTCACATATGTCGCAGAGTATGTACAGTGAGCTTTTTTTCTTACAGGGGATGTGGCTGTGGTACCTAGCATGGGGTCTAAAAGCATATTAAAATTGCTGCTGATTATGACATTATCAGTGTCTATGTGGTCTATTTGGGACTGTGGTGTATGGAAGAACTCTGGTGGGTCTACGTTCGGGCATATATATTGGAAAGCAGAATTCATTGCCCTGCAAGGGTTCCTGAAAGTAGAACGTAACTGCCCCCTTGTCTGCATATCTAGCATAGGGATGAAAGGAAGGGTTTTTTAGGAATTAATGTGCAGACCCCTCATAAATATGTGCTATAGCTTGACAAATACCCGTGGGGACCCCATGTGGCTGCAAATGTATGCGCGGAGTTCAGTGGTGTGTTAATTTCTTGTAGGAAGGCCACTTGTGCGCTATGTCTGTTCAAGTATTGCAGCATTTATTTGCCCTGATGGGAATTGTTAAGGCTTTGGGTATTCTAGGATAAAAAGACAATGGGCCAGATGTAGGAAACCTTTTGCGCCTCGCAAACTGCTAAAAACGCAGTTTGCGAAGTGCAAAAGGCTGAACGCGATGCAGAATCACATTTTGCGAGTCGGTACCAACTCGCAAAATGTGATTCCGACTCGCAAATAGGAAGGGGTGTTCCCTTCCTATTTGCGACTGCATCACGATGTAGAGTTGCTTTGTGACCACGAAAGCGGTCGCAAACCAACTCGCAGTTACCATCCACTTGAAGTGAATGGACTCTGAAAAAAACGAAACAAAAAGGTTTCGGTATTTTTTCTATTTGCAGCTCGTTTTCCTTTAAGGAAAACGGGCTGCAAAGAGAAAAAAAAAAACAGCTTTATTTAAAAGCAGTCACGGACATGGTGGTCTGCTGTCTCCAGCAGGCCACCATCCCCATGAGTGCCTAGACTCGCTTTGGCGTCGCAAACTGCGACCCACCTCATAAATATTCATGAAGTGGGTCTTTGCGACCCCATAGCGAGTCGCAGAAGGTGTCTGAGACACCTTTCTGCATACCAGTTTGCGAGTTGCAATTTGCGAGTCGGAAGGACTCGCAATTTGCAAGTCGCAAATTGTTTTGTACCTACATCTGGCCCAATGTCAGCAATGGACTTCCTATTGTTGCTTGTGCTTGTCATCTATAAATATATATCAAGGGTAATTATAGTGGATGTGAATTTCTGATGTTCCAACATTTCAGAGAGCTGTTCAAATTTTCTACAAATAAGCCCTGGTGACCAGTATCTGTAGTCACCCCAATGCCCAGGATGGAAATATTATTGTGGTGTCCCCTGGCTTCCACATCTTTGTTTTTGATTGCTATTGTCTGAGTGTAGACTCCAGTTTTTCCTATCGTTTCTCTGTCTTGGCAGTACCCTTCTCCAGCTCAGATATGCGTTGCTCCCCCCCTTCTAGTTGCGTATTTTGACGGTCAAGATGTTCCCCCATTCAGTTCAGCTGACTCGTAAGAGTATCAAATTGTGCATCTATTGCTCAGAAACCAGCCCGGAGTTCAGGCATGATGGCATCCATGCCTGACAATTTCTTCGGTTACGTCCCTCCCATTGCGCCACCTTCCATAGATGGTGGTATCTCAGGAGAGTCAGTAAGTAGCCTCAGTCTTCTCAAATGGTAGTTTGTGCTGCTTCGGGTCGCCGCTCTCTATTTCAGTGACAGGAGCAGGGTGGAAACTCCTGCGTGGGTCGGCTAGTCTTGGCGTTCATGCCTCTCTCCTGTTGGCCAGTTTGTGAGCATGAGTGGCTGGCCTCGTTTGTAGTGGTACCAAGGGGTACTTACACTCTGCACCAGGTCCAGTTATCCCTTATTAGTGTAGAAGAGGTGTCTAGCAGCTTAGGCTGATAGAAAAGGTAGCTTAGCAGAGCAACTTAGGCTGAACTAGGAGACGTGTAAAGCTCCTACTATACCACTGGTGTCATATGCACAATATCATAAGAAAACACAATACACAGATATACTAAAAATAAAGGTACTTTATTTTTATGACAATATGCCAAAAGTATCTCAGTGAGTACCCTCAGTATGAGGATAGCAAATATACACAAGATATATGTACACAATACCAAAATTATGCAGTAATAGTAATAAAAAGCAATGCAAACAATGTACAGTCACAATAGATTGCAATGAGAGCACATAGGTATAGGGGCAACACAAACCATATACTCTAGAAGTGGAATGCAAACCACGAATGGACCCCAAACCTATGTGAGCTTGTAGAGGGTCGCTGGGACTGTAAGAAAACAGTGAGGGTTAGAAAAATAGCCCACCCCAAGACCCTGAAAAGTGGGTGCAAAGTGCACCTAAGTTCCCCAGAGAGCACAGAAGTCGTGATAGGGGAATTCTGCAAGGAAGACCAACACCAGCAATGCAACAACAATGGATTTCCAGACGAGAGTACCTGTGGAGCAAGGGGACCAAGTCCAAGAGTCACACTCAAGTCGGGAGTGGGCAGATGCCCAGGAAATGCCAGCTGTGGGTGCAAAGAAGCTGCCACCGGATGGTAGAAGCTGTGGATTCTGCAAGAACGAAGAGGACTAGGAACTTCCCCTTTGGAGGATGGATGTCCCACGTCGTGAAGAAGCTTTCAGAGGTGTTCCCACGCAGAAAGACCGCAAACAAGCCTTGCTAGCAGCAAGGGTCGCGGTTAGGGTTTTTGGATGCTGCTGTGGCCCAGGAGGGACCAGGATGTCGCCAGTTAAGTGAAGAGACAGAGGGGGCGCCCAGCAAGACAAGGAGCCCACTCAGAAGCAAGCAGCACCCGCAGAAGTGCCGGAACAGGCTCTACGAAGAAGAGTGAACCGGAGCTCATCCGAAGTCACAAAAGAAGGTCCCACGACGCCGGAGGACAACTCAGGAGGTCGTGCACTGCAGGTTAGAGTGTCGGGGACCCAGGCTTGGCTGTGCACAAAGGAAATCCTGGAAGAGTGCACAGGAGCCGGAGCAGCTACAAATCACGCAGTACCCAGCAATGCAGTCTAGCGTGGTGAGGCAAGGACTTACCTCCACCAAACTTGGACTGAAGAGTCACTGGACTGTGGGAGTCACTTGGACCGAGTTGCTGAGTTCCAGGGACCATGCTCGTCGTGCTGAGAGGGGACCCAGAGGACCGGTGATGCAGTCTTTTGGTGCCTGCGGTTGCAGGGGGACAATTCCGTCGACCCATTGAAATACTAGAGATTTTCATTCTCAGGGTAATATAACAAAGAACTTGGCAAAGAAGCTGAAATATGAAAAGACATCTTTATTAAACTCAAATGAGTGAGACTACGTCTCCCAGAAGCTGACCTATAGCAACTGAAAGAGGCAGTCTGCCGAAATGGTCTTAGCTCAGACCTTTTATATCATTTATTATGCCCTAGGCATGCAAGGGGCTGTACCAGTCACATTCCTAAACAAATGAGAAAAGCTAGAGAGGCAACATGTGAGTAGCCTTTGGGGTTTTAACAGGATTACAGTTGACCATTCACATATTTTCACTACAAAGAAATAGCAGGTTTATGATGACAAGCCCATATTCCAGTTTGTCCAGCCCTCAATCAATTACCCGGCAAGGCTTAGTACTTTCATCAGATATCGACGGACCCCCAATAAAAACGGGCACCTCCTCCTTGTAAAGCAAGTCATAAAGAAAGAAACAGGGACAGGTGTGTGTAAGATTAGGCATGGTTTGTGTGTGATGAAAGGTTTATGATGTGTTGTGCCTTGATACTAATCTCATTCGGCCACTGGGAAAGAAACTGGCCGAACAGGTTTGGCTTCAGGCAGTGGAGTCAGCTTGCCCAGGTCACAGAGGAGTCAGCAAAGGTGTACGTGTCCTTCAGACTCGTTTTCAGCATTAGACATTGGCCTATGTGAGGGCAATCACAAAATGGCTGTCGTTCTAAAATGGGATCAATATGCAGTATCATATACAAGGTCATTCCATTGATGAAACGCGATAAAAACACTCGTACATATCGTATTTGCCATTTGCGGCTCTCTGATACTAAAATCGGCATGATAGGGCCATGCCTCCAGTGTGGTTCCGAAATTTAAAGTACCACAGACCCTCCTTTTGCCCTTACATAGGCAACAACTATACTCATACTAATCTGAGTCCGGGTCTATATTCATAAGGCCATGGAGATGTTGCTGGAGCAAAATTCTAGTACTTGGTAACTCTCTCTGGACAGGTCTCCTCGAACATGAAGTAGCACAAAAGGCCACATATGGCAGGACAAAATAAGGAATACCTCTATCTGCAGTAGGTGGCATAAGATCACACACCCAACAATTAGTGATGTTCACTACTAACTAGTGTTGATGCAGAAGCTGTACAAAAGAATTGCTTACGAATTCTGATCTTCTAACCTGCTCATGTTTAGTAAAAGGGTGAAAAGAGTGCAAAGAAACAATAGTAGGAAAAGACATAGGTTGGGAAGTGGGTGCAGAAGTCAATTGAGTAGAGAAAAACAATCCCACCCATAAATGACAACGTCATGTTTAAAAGACACTAGAAAACACGTTATTAAGAACATATAGACAACGGGAAAAAGTAGTGACCACTATTACAAATGAAATAATAATTTTTCACAACCCTAACCAAAAAGCAAATCCTAAAATTATCTAGTAACATTTTTAGGGCTCCTCTGCATTTCAGTAATTTTTGTATGTTCAGGTGGAACAGTGGTGACTCTCATCAATGCTCTAAGGTGAAAAGGGGGTACTCTTTCCACAGAAAATGGACTTTATTCTGCTTTTACTAAACAGAATAGTACTTTAAAACAATGCCAGCAAAACAATCAGTCTCCTAACACCTAGTCTATACAATCACACGGAAAGCTCTTGTGAAACCAACTATGCCCAGAGTCCGTTCAAAAAGCCTCTCTGGCAGGCTTCTATTGTCCATCAAATTTTCTTTTGTTGTTTTCTTTCGCATGGGCCTCTCAATTCAGGCCTCTTCATGAGAAAAGTACTGCTTAGTTGGAGTGCCCTCCTGGCAAACACCCACAGCTCACTCGAAAGTCTCAATGTCTTAAAGCAATGCACCAGTGTCTCTCCTCTGTGGCAGACACTACAAACAATGTGCTCTTCATTGATCAAGGGCACAAATCATCTTGTGCAGACCCAAGCACCATTAATTGGGAAATAGCTCAAGCTCAGCAGCACTTTCAGACTCCAACACTCATTATTTAGTGTCAGAGGACGCTCAAGCTGCTCTTTCGTGGGCACCACAATATAGTGCCTTTTTCCAAACTTGAAATCTCCGGTGCACTGCCCTTCTTCCGTTGGAGCAAAGAAAAGGGGGTGTGTGGCCAAAACTCAGGCCAAGGGGCTCAAGGGATTGCACACTGTCAGAGGTTACCAGCACATGACAGGTAGAGAAATGAAACCTCAAAACAGCTCTGCCATCAACAACAGGAATCCTTCTCTTTAGCTCTTTTACACTGAAACTTTGGTTTTGTGATGTCCAACGCCGTCTGATGGAGCAAGTACGATACCATGCGCTGGCGATCGCTGTCCAGCTTTGCTACTTTCTGGGTGCTGAGACTGTAGGGCCAAGACGTCCGTCTTTCATCTGTAGCTGTCACTGATGGGAATTAGGCTTAAATCAATGTCCTGCAGGTTATTATGACTTGATACCCGCAGAATCTAGTGACGTAGGAAATGTGCCACAGTTGTTAGTTTCCTTCAATTTAGTACAAAAACAGTTCATGGTTTTTAACAATGGGACTGCAAGCAGGTGGTCTGCAATCTTCAAAGGAGTAGCCATACACCATGGGCATAAAATACAAAGACAAAGGCAGAAGGGCAAAACAGGGTCTCTAGCATCTTTAATTGGGTTCTTTCCATTATTCTCTGCCATCTATAGCTACTGAGAATTCTATCTGAATGGATTTCCTCACACAGTGGCATTGTCTAATGGGGTAAACACATATTTTCCTCAATGATTAAGTCTAGGTGTTCCTCCTTATCTTAGAACATCTCAATAGAGAAATCACATGATACCGATTATCAGGGACATGTAGAAACCTTCCTTTAAAACTGTGCATCAGGTGCACTATGCAATACACAGGCTAATAGTCAAATGTGCAAACAAAAAGACAAGAACTAGAGGGTCCTGACATTTGCATGATTAGGACCCATCTGATCCCACCAAAAATTAAAGTAACAGGAACAGAAGGGAACCGAAAACCAAATTAAAATAGACATTGAAAATTTGTCATGTTCAAAAAGGTAAACATAAAATATCTCCTATTAAGATGGAAAATTTGTCTTACTATAATATTGAGTCAGTTAACCAGTCTATCGCTACCCTGACAGTCAGGCTGGAAAACATTGAAGCAGGCCTAAGGCAAATTCTTGAAAACCAGTCTGGTCATACCAAAGGGAATTATACATAACACGGGGGTCCCTGGTACATCACTGCAGTCTGGAAATGTGAACCTGAACAATACATCAATAATAATAAAAGGGCTGACTGGTGAAAGGTATTCGAAAAAGAGAAATGGGACTAGGACATAGCTAAAATCTCAATAACTAAGCATGATGCGACATTGGTCAGGGGAAGTAACAAAAGAAAAAAATCTATAGGAAGAACAAAAAATTATTTAGGTGATAGTCAGGCATGTGACACAACACCGAGTACGGGTGATACACAAAGGCCAAAGTTACACAAATTTTAACTCTACCGTTGGCGACTACACCATATACGGTACTCCTAGCTAATGTTTCAGTTCCTTCTTCAGGAAAAAATGAAAACCTGGTTTTCTTTTAAGGAACAAAAGCCATATGCTACTTAGGAAACAGAACATCATTAACTAATGTAATATGGAAATTAGGCCACCTTGAGTCACAGATCTATAATTTCATCCTTAGGTCCAATCAAGGCTACATAAATGTAGGGCTGCCTGTTCCTTTAAGGGAAGGGGCAGTAACGTGACTAACTGCAGGTGACACACTTTGATCCTGTATATCTCTTTTTATTTTCCTTCAATACCATTATAGCCAAATAGACATGCACTGGTGAAGTGTTGTCTCTTATGTTCACAGCATGAAATATCATTATCTGTGGAATTTAGTAACCAGAACAAGTTCAACCAACTGTTGCGTAGCGATGGGCATCGTCATGACCATCCCCTCACAACACAGGGGAGCTTGTAATAGTATCAAAAGCAGCAACAAACATGCAAAAAACAAATAAAAAATAATAAAAACGCACAAAACGTCAAGCCATCAGATATACTTGCTGTGTATCAAGCACAAAAAGCATAGACAAAACAATAGCATGTGTGAATAAGCGGTGACACACAACACCATGTCATGTACTTTATGCACTGTAAACCTGCAGCCCAAAACCCAATATTTGGGCCTGTTTAATTTGTCAGGTTTAAACTCCTTACCCTCCTTTTGACAGTAGATCACCAATCAATGGAAATCTGCTGTCAAATATAACTTTACTGTTTCTCTTCTAACATACAGGACCAACAAGAACAATTCATGATAGGACCAAATACACGAAAATAAATTTCCATTACTTAACTGTTACCCTCTTGTCAGTTACTTCGCAACATCAAGCCACCTTAGTTTTACCTTTCTAAAAGTAAAAATTGTTACACTGACACTCCATAATAATTTGGCACCTACAATTTCCACTGTGAAAAATAAGTCTTAATTGGCAAATCGTTCTCATTAAGGCATGTAGCCTTCAAAATTTTAGAAAAGGGCTGCATCTTATTTTCTGTCTAAGACTTAATGCAACACTTCGTTTTCTGTCAAATAAAAGCAACTAGCAGGCATAATTTTATTTTTTTAGAGCAGAGACACAAATGTATTAGTTCTGCAGAGCATTTAACATGATGTTGGGACCTTCGAAGAAACCCCTTTTTTTTATATTCTCCTTTTGGAATTAAGTTCTTTAATTGTATTGATGTTCTTCTGGAGAAACCAGAAATCCCACTTTTAGAGGCCCGTAGGGTCATTCTGCATTTCACAGAGACAAGGCCCTAATTTAAAAGGTCACAAGTGTCAACATGACAGCCTCCTCCATTGTTTATGGGAAAACTAAAGATTGCATCTCAGCAGCGTGACTTGAGCCAGCCTCTGTAGCTCTCCTAGCTTCTGCCACTCTGAATCTGCCAAAGACAGTAGGCCTTCCTATTTTCCTTCTAACCTGCAATAATTCACTCTATTTTAAAAAATAATTTTTCCTTTTTAGGCGCTAAAAAAATTATCTCTATTTCCAGATTATTAAACTACATTTACTGTGAATAATTCACAAACCTTAATAACACACATACCAGTTGTTAGAATAAATGCTTGTTGCAATCCCATGCAATGGTACATATTTCATCAACCTCGAATGAATGAACGTCTCAGTAGGCCCAGCTGAAGTTAGAACCTTCAACCTTGATATTAAAACAAGCCTTTGTACTGGCACATTGACTCATTGAATCATAAGAAGGCACAACCTGCAAATATATATCAAACCTAAATGTATGCATTTACTGAAGCCTGAGACACTTTAAAAAGTACTCTGAATGAAAGAAAATGCAGTTTAAACAGTGCTTTTGCCCAAAATCGACTTTGATATTTTAGGCATTAAAAAATCAATATCCTACAATTTTCTTGCATAATATGCATTACCAGAATGTCTATTACACAATCCATGAGTCAGCCATTGAAAATATTAACTTATACTTTATAGAAATGAGCTTGTTTGCTCCTGCGCCAAGGGAAAATTGCACATACAAATGTCATTTTAGCGGTGCAACATAACTTAAATTAAATGTTAATGCTAGGAGGTCATAGTATAGGTATTAAGCTTTATAAATATTAAAAAACGATTTTGAAAGGCACTTATTTTTTTAAATAATTTTTCCATAATTAATCATTTTCTTTTTTTTTAAAAAAACAATTATTCTTTTTTTTGTGATAATTCCACATATAAAAGCAAGCTGCATCCCTTGCCTATTATTTGGGATACATTAACTCACAAGCCTAAGCGCATAAGCCTAACTTGAAATGCGTCACATTTTTGCGCCACTTTCATTTAAAAGGAAGGTTATGCAAAATTCCACCTGTGTTTAACTGGGAAAGTGCTGGCTGAATTGAACATTCCTATCAAATATACTGCAGCTGAAAAGTTTTTTGCAAAAATAGATAATTTCGGTTTTTTTGGGGGGCCCTATTTATATCTATTGAATGTGTTTTCTAATTTATTATGCATTTAACGTCAGTTTTGTATATGTGCACAATTGCTCATTCTATAAATTAAAGAGCAACATATAGCTATGTTAGCATATTACATGGTTCATTTCTGGATTTTTTTCTAAGTTTCTACTTAATATTAATTAACCAACATTTTACTTAACAAACTGAAAACATCAAGAAGACCCACAAACACACATTGAGCTCATTTCAGATATAAACAGAAAACACTCAGGACACACAATACAGCACGCTTTAGCCATTTTTCATAAATAGCGCCGTCGCAATTTACTTACAGAACCGTTTGCAGATCCTAGTTGTAAGTCATATTTACAAGAGAAAAGAAAACTTTTCTCAATAGTGTTCCAAAAAACTGCAAAAACAGCCTCACAGACATTTATTTCCAAGAATAGCGGACCCATACTTTATTAAACGTGATGGGGCCCACGCCGTGTTTAAAATAGAACTCATAAGTTGGAGTTCCAATCGGAGGTATCAGACATGAATCCTCCAATCGGGAATCCCTGTTGCCACCAAAAACCAAACCAAGTACCAAATTTGCTACGATTAGGCATCTTCGCTCACTAACCGAGCTTCAAACTTCAAGGGGCTATCTCTATCGATACACTCGCAAATGTACGAGACCCTCGGTTTTTGAAAATTGCAATCTTCAAATAAAACTAAGGACCAATACTAAGAACCAAGAACCAAAAACTAAGAACCAAAGGACCAAAGAACTAAGGACTGGGAGCGACCCACTTATACTTCAACTAAAGCAGATGGAGAAAAAGTCTCTTCATTACCTGCCTACACAAATTGCAATTCGCGTATACAAACCTATACAAACCTATCAAAGCTATACCAAACAAATAGTTGTCCAAATTCTAATTGCCAAGTTCTAAATGACCTAACAGTCTTTTTTTTTTTTTTTACTTACGCCAAAAAGGTTCTCAGTCAGGGGTGACATCATGTGGAGGATCAAAATCAGGAAGATCAGAAATATACTGGGCTGCATAATCAAAGAATCTCCAGAATCCCTGCGCCCAGAGTACCTTCTTGGTAGAATCCTGTTCTGTCCTCCTCAGTAGATTTCAGTCTCCTGACAAGATCACTCCCACAGAAAGTCACTTCTCTGATGAGCCCCACGTTGGGCGCCATATGAAGTACTAGAGATTTTCATTCTCCGGGTAATATAACAAAGAACTTGGCAAAGAAGCTGAAATATGAAAAGACATCTTTATTAAACTCAAATGAGTGAGACTACGTCTCCCAGAAGCTGACCTATAGCAACTGAAAGAGGCAGTCAGCCGAAATGGTCTTAGCTCAGACCTTTTATATCATTTTACCACACCATGGGAGATTTCTTCGGAGCTTCTAGTGCAGAGAGGAGGCAGACTACCCCCACAGCATGCACCACCAGGAAAACAGTCGAGAAGGCCGCAGGATCAGCGATACAAGGTTGCAGTAGTCGTCTTTGCTACTTTGTTGCGGTTTTGCAGGTGTCCAGAGCAGTCAGCGGTCGATTCCTTGGCAGAAGGTGAAGAGAGAGATGCAGAGGAACTCTGATGAGCTCTTGCATTCGTTATCTAAAGAATTCCCCAAAGTAGAGACCCTAAATAGCCAGAAAAGGAGGTTTGGCTACTTAGGAAGGAGGATAGGCTAGCAACACAGGTAAGAGCCTATCAGAAGGAGTCTCTGACGTCACCTGCTGGCCCTGGCCACTCAGAGCAGTCCAGTGTGCCAGCAGCACCTCTGTTTCCATGATGGCAGAGGTCTGGAGCACACTGGAGGAGCTCTGGGCACCTCCCAGGGGAGGTGCAGGTCAGGGGAGTGGTCAGGCCCCTTTCCTTTGTCCAGTTTCACACCAGAGCAGGGCTGGGGGATCCCTGAACCGGTGTAGACTGGCTTATGCAGAGATGGGCACCATCTGTGCCCATCAAAGCATTTCCAGAGGCTGGGGGAGGCTACTCCTCCCCAGCCCTGACACCTTTTTCCAAAGGGAGAGGGTGTAACACCCTCTCTCTGAGGAAGTCCTTTGTTCTGCCTTCCTGGGCCAAGCCTGGCTGGACCCCAGGAGGGCAGAAACCTGTCTGAGGGGTTGGCAACAGCAGCAGCTGCAGTGAAACCTCTGTGCTAGAGACTCGGGGGATCATGGAATTGTCTCCCCAATGCCAGAATGGCATTGGGGTGACAATTCCATGATCTTAGACATGTTACATGGCCATGTTCGGAGTTACCATTGTGACGCTATACATAGGTAGTGACCTATGTATAGTGCACGCATGTAATGGTGTCCCCGCACTCACAAAGTCTGGGGAATTTGCCCTGAACGATGTGGGGGCACCTTGGCTAGTGCCAGGGTGCCCACACACTAAGTAACTTAGCACCCAACCTTTACCAGGTAAAGGTTAGACATATAGGTGACTTATAAGTTACTCAAGTGCAGTGGTAAATGGCTGTGAAATAACGTGGACGTTATTTCACTCAGGCTGCAGTGGCAGGCCTGTGTAAGAATTGTCAGAGCTCCCTATGGGTGGCAAAAGAAATGCTGCAGCCCATAGGGATCTCCTGGAACCCCAATACCCTGGGTACCTCATGACCATATACTA
The DNA here is from genome assembly GCF_031143425.1 of Pleurodeles waltl. Classification (NCBI taxonomy): domain Eukaryota; kingdom Metazoa; phylum Chordata; class Amphibia; order Caudata; family Salamandridae; genus Pleurodeles; species Pleurodeles waltl. Next base: position 201,910,255 of record NC_090441.1, on the reverse strand, counting down.
GGGAATTATAAGGGTGTTCCAGTATGCCAATGTGAATTGGTGAAATTGTTCACTAGCCTGTTAGTGACAATTTGGAAAGCAAAGAGAGAGCATAACCACTGAGGTTCTGGTTAGCAGAGCCTCAGTGAGACAGTTAGTCATCACACAGGGAACACATACAGGGCACACTTATGAGCACTGGGGCCCTGGCTGGCAGGGTCCCAGTGACACGTACAACTAAAACAACATATATACAGTGAAATATGGGGGTAACATGCCAGGCAAGATGGTACTTTCCTACAATGAGGCACATCCGTGTGTGGTAAAGTCCCAGGTAGCAGCCGAAAACAGTGGTCTGGAGGGGAGCAGTACATTGTTGTGGGGGAGAGGCTCATGTTATATGTTTGTAGGGTGTTTGGAGCAGGTGCCCCTGAACCCGACCGCTATGTACCTGTGGCGGTGTTTGGAAGAGTTTTTAGCATGTGATCATAGTGGCAAAGCAGCCACTTCCATATTTAGGCCACTACATGGACAGAGAGTAAGTATGGAAGCTTGCTGGAGTGGCAGGAGTTGCTGGTGAGGTCTCTACTTAAGATGAAGGTTGGACCTGGCCCTTTTTGCAGGGCCATCCCCAAACTGTTTGCCTTCTTACTCCTATTTTTCTGACCATTGGTAATTGGTAATTGGCTTTTCGATGATTGGTATATTTGGTTTACTAGCAGGTGCACTAAAGGTTCACAGGGCCTGTAAATCAAAGGCTACTAGTGGACCTGCAGCACAGATTGTGCCATCCAACTGAATAGCCCTGTAAACATGGCTCAGACCTGCCGCTGCAGTGTCCGTGTGTGCAGTTTTAAACTGTCAGTTCAAGCTGGCAAGTGTACCCACTTGCCAGGTCCAAACCTTCCCTTTTACTACATGTAAGTCACCCCTAATGTAGGCCCTAGGTAGCCTCATAGGTAGAGTGAAGTGTATTTAAAAGAAAGGACATGTACTTGTGTTTTACATGTCCTGATAGTGACATAGTGCCAAACTTGTTTTTCACTATTGCAAAGCCTATCTCGCCCATAGGTTAACATGGGGGATGCCTTTAAATGTCTTTTAAGTGCAGTTTCCCATTTGGAGCAGATAGAAATGTGGACTTTCGGGTCTCTGAACTCACAATTTAAAAATACATCTTTTGGTAAAGTTGGTTTTTAGATTGTCAGTTTGAAAATGCCACTTTTAGAAAGTAGCCATGTTCTCGCTTAACCATTTTGTGCCTCTGCTTGCCTATGGAATCCACATCTGGGCAAGACTGACAGTTGGGCTGTTTGTGAATTTTCTATAGACAGTGACACATTGGGAGCTGAGTAGTGTCCTACACATCCAGATGAGTCTCCTGGGCTAGAGTTGGGAGGGAGGAGCTGACACTTACACCTGAAAAGGGCTGGGCCTGTCCTCACACAATGCAGCCTCCAATCCCCTTGTGTGTGTCTGGGGCCAGGCCTGGGCAGGGGAGGATCTTGTGAACAACAGAGACTTTCTTTTGAAGTTTGCCTACTTCAAAGGCAGAAATTAGTATAAATAGTGGACCCGAAACCCCAGATTTTTAGATTACTTCTGGATCAAGAGGAACCTCTGCCAAGGAGAAGAGCTGAAGAGCTGGAGGAGGAGTACTGTCCATTTGCCTGTGAGTGTGCTTTGCTGGGTTGACCTGCAGTTGCTGCATCTACCTTAGAGAGGACAAAGACTGGACTTTGCTGTGTTTTCCTGTTTGTGAAGTGTCTCCTCAAGCTTGGACTGAGCTTTGCCCAGTCTCCGGGCCACCAATTACTTCCTCTGCTAGCACTTGGACTCTATTGTTGAGACTCTCACCTGCCAAGTGGTGCCCTATCCAGTCCGTGGGCCTCCTGAAAGGAGAAGCTGGTGGAACCAAGGCTGAAATACACAGATAGGAGCCAAGTGGGAGAAAAATCGCTGCGTCACCTGTCTCACGGCTGAAAAATCGATGTACGACTTGTATTACGGCTGGAAAATCAAAACAACACCCGCTTGCGGCTGCCAAAATCAACGCATCACCCATGCAGGGCGGCTCTTTGCCATTGTGTGCCAGGATTTTGTGTGCATCATTGCTGGGTATCAAAACCACAGTGAACATTCATGGACCTGAGACTGCTCGTCTGGAAATCAACGAAATCAACACATCACTCTTCTGCAGGAGAGAGAAACTAAGCATCGCCTACCTGACCAGAGAAGAATTGAAGCACGGCCTCACTTGCGAGTCAGGATTCCACGTATTGTTTACTTTTCCGGCGCACGCTTGCTGGTGCAGCTTTATTTTTGACACATACCAGGTACTTTGTGTACAAACCACACATCCATTGATTTCTATGGATTAAGGCTCTTTTTAACTTTAAAAATGCATATCTTTGCCTGCGTATGTTGGATTTTTGTAGTTTTGGTCTTTTTTGATTCAAGTAAATATTGGCTATTTTTCTAAACTGGTATTGTGTCCCTTTTATAGTGTTTTCACTATATTACTGTGTGCGTTGGTGCACATACTTTACACATTGATTTTGAGATAAGCCTGACTGCTTGAGCCAAGCTACCAAGGGGGTGTGCAGGGTTTGTCTTAGGAGTGTAACTCCCTCACCCTGACTAGAGTGAGGGTCCTTGCTTGAACAGAGTGCAAACTGACTGCCAACCAGAGTCCCCATTTTCAACAATGAGGTTTTTGTGTTCCCAGAATATTGTTAAAAAAACATATGGCATCCTACCAGCTTGCAGGTGTAGTTGTTCTGTACCATCAAATCACAGTCTCAGGCAGGATTGAGAAAGGGTGGCCACTGCATTGTGTCTCTGTCAGCTGTAAGGTCTTCAATGTGGTGTGCGCATGCCTCTGAGTGATGTCAGTGGCTGTTCCCCAGCTCGGCAGCACCAGCTCTGTGTTTCTCTCTCACCCATGTGTGTCTTACCCCATCCTGATTGCACTCACCATTACCTGCTACTCCTGCCTGCTTGCATGTGTTTTTTGAGTATTCTTTTTCTATTTGGCAGAAGACCAGGCAGCAAATTGATGCTGGCCCGCCTGCCTTAGCAGTGCTTTTGCCTAATCTACTTCTATTTCTTTTTTTTTTTTTTTTTTTTTACTGATTCATCTCAGATCTGTAAATATAAAAAAGGCGACTGCCACTTTTTGCAGGCATGCCTGCCTAATTGAGCAGCATCATTATGTTTTTTTTTAGCTTTTAACCATGCTGCATTTTGCCAATGCTTTGCAGCAGTGGTTCTTAACTTTTGTTCTGGGGGGCACTGTGGGACCGCGGAGGTTATTCAGGACGGCTGCGACTGCTTTGAAAATTATATATTAGCATATCAATTAAGTGTATAAAAATATAGAAACATATTGTACAATTTAAACTTTTAAAGCGTTCTGGAAACGTGAAGGAATTTAAATTGCAGGCTCAAAGTTAAATTGGTATCCACACATTTATTAGTGGGAGAAGTGCAAGTGCAACAAACAGAATATAGAGTTGACGTTTAGTGGCCTCAATTGAATTTAGGACTGCACTAACCTTCCTATTGAATTTTTTTTTTTTTTTTTTTAATGTTTCCGATAAACGAAATGTTTCTTCTTTTGTGTATTTGTTTGATGAATGCCTGTTTCTTTATTTATTATGCATTTTGAAGTTCAAATCATCGAAAATGCTAAGGCCTGAGGCCCCAACTTACCTTAAGTACTTAGTGGGGACCCTCTGATTCCAATATTGATTCGGTGAGGGTCCCCAGATTCCAGTAATTATTAAGTGGGGAGACACAGAAGTCGAAAATGTAAGAACCACTTCTGTACAGGATGGCTAATAGGCATTGACAAAGCCAGTTGGTCCCAAAGGAGAGCCCTATTGACTTTGCTAGTGCTTGATTGCCAGGAAGTGGCGGTGCTGGGAGTCGAATTAGGGTCTTCCAACCTCTGCCATCTCCGGACTTTTCCACGGCTTTCCCAACACTTCCCATCCTGCTCTTTTTTTTTAATTGTTTCCTTTCACTTTTTTTCACCTGTCAGCGGGTGTCCTTAAAATGCATTTTGTTTTGCCCAAGGCAGTGTAATTAGATTATCAGATGCTGGGGGGCATAGCCATGAAGAGGACCCATGAACACGTATCCTCGCTGAGCTCTGAGGTCAGCGGGCCTGAAAAGAGATAGAAATGCCCCTTCAGCGTCTCCAGGCCCCCACAAAGGATAACAGAGGTGGGGGGAGCATTCACTCTATAACAAGGGTTTTGGTCGGACTTCCAGGATGCAAGAGGAACATGGGTGGAGGAGGGCTTCAGAGATGGACTTTCCCTGGGCCAGAGCTTGAGCCAGGCAAGATGGCCCCATGTGCAGGCAAAGATTCCTTTACGGAGGACTGGAGCTTGGTGCCAGCCTATTGAGTTCGGGTGGTGTCCCTTGTCCTCCTGAGAGCTTCAGGTGTGGTGATGACTGATTGTGGCGGCCCTGCCAGCATTGTGGTGACAGAGATGACAGTGAGGACCGCTGGCAGCTTGCCCGGCTGCCGAGGCCACTGAATACAGTAAAGCAATGGGGAAAGGCTACATGCTGCACTTGCTGTTTGCTGTTCCAGGAGGAGGTACACCGGAAGTAATCAGAGGGATAGCCATCGGTCTGGGGCACCTTTTCCCCAACAGTGTCCATGGCTTCCACATGAAGCTTTCCGGTGGCCTCTTGTCAGACTCCATGGACCTTGGCCCGAACCCGCAATGGCAGGTACTCGTGCATAGGCTCAAACCTCCCAGGGTTGTCCCAAACAGGCTACCGAATCCCTGCCGACACTGGGGATAATGCTGCTCCCTGGGCAACCTGTAGAGGTGCATGGCCTCCCGGCCACTCCAGGGAATATTCAAATGAAGATGGCGGCCTTCACAAAGTAAATGAGTCACTTGCAACACAACTTTTTAAAATCTCTGAGTGGCTGCAACATCTCGATACCCCTGCTACATTGGTATATATTGTAATTGTATTTATATAGCGCTTACTACCCCTGACGAGGGTATATATATATATATATATATATATATATATATATATATATATATATATATATGAAGCAGATAGATGTGGCCTGTAGGAGGCTGGCCTGGCTTATAGTGGGTACCTTGAGGTACTTACGCCCTGTGCCAGGTCCAGTTATCCCTTATTAGTAGAATAGAGGTGTTTCTAGCAGTTTAGGCTGATAGAAGGTAGCTATGGCAAAGCAGCTTAGGCTGAACTAGGAGACATGCAAAGCTCCTATCATACCACTTATATCATATAGCACATTATCATAAGAAAACACAATACTCAGAGTTACAACGCCATCTGACGTAGGGTACTGCTTAGCAAAAAATTCTGGATTCCAAGCTGATGCCAGGAAATTCTAAGGTAAGTAATCTTTAGCTAGATAGAGTCTCTACCAGATATTGCGTTACCGAAGGTAAGTAACTTATTCAACTGGCCCATCAAATGGAGGTATTACAAGCCATAAGAATGCTTCCCAACAACAAGGTGCCAGGGCCAAATTGCTTCCCAAATTTGCTTTACAAAGCAGTTGCAGGCTTATTGTCCCCGTATCTCACAAAGGTATTTTAACTCCTTCTTCCTTACTCGCGAAGTTACACCTTCTATGCTGGATTCTACTTTCACTTTAATTGCAAAACCTGTCTACCTCTCTAGGATCCATAGGAATGTGGATCTTACCGGCCAATTCTCAATAGCGACACTAAACTTTATGGAAAGATCTTGTTCAGAGATTGTGGCAGGACTTAATCTCCATATAATCGGGATTCATTTGCAGCCACCAGACGAGACAATACGCACCAGGCGATAAATGAAATAGACTAAGCGGAGATCACAGTGACACAGATCCTCCTCCTTCTCTTGCTAGATGCAGAGAAGGCATTTGATCAGGTTGACTGGTATTTTTTTACCAAAAACCTTGGATAGGACAATGCTGGGCCCCCAGATACATAGCAATCCAGCCGCCAATTATGCACAGCAATCCATGAAGATACAGATACATTCTACTCTTTCCCAGTCAATACCACTGACCTTGGGGACTTGTCAGGGTTGCCTCCTTTTCGCCTACGGTTTTCGAGTCAACGCCAGAGCCTTTGTTCCAAAATATACAGGCCAACCCAAATATAATATTTGATGTTTTTTGACCAATCTGACTACCTCTTTTACCACATTGGTTGGGGAATTGGATTATATGTGTAGGAAACTGCCACTGTTGACATGGTTACCCCCTGACTTTTTGCCTTTTGTTGATGCCAGCTTTGATTGAAAGTGTGCTGGGACCCTTCTAACCAGGCCCCAGCACAAGTGTTCTTTCCCTAAAACGGTACCTTTGTCTCCTCAATTGGCACAGCCCTGGCACACAGTTAAGTCCCTTGTAAAAGGTGACCCTGATACCCCAGGCCCTGTGGCCAGGGAAGGTCTCTAAGGGCTGAAGCATGTATTATGCCACACTGGGGACCCCTCACCCAGCACATGCACACTGCCTCACAGCATGTGTGTGCTGGTGGGGAGAAAAAGACTAAGTCGACATGGCACTCCCCTCAGAGTGCCATGCCCACAACCCACTGCCTGTGGCATAGGTAAGTCACCCTTCTAGCAGGCCTTACAGCCCTAAGGCAGGGAGCACTATACCACAGGTGAGGGCATAGCTGCATGAGCACTATGCCCCTACAGTGTCTAAGTCAATTCTAATACATTGTAAGTGCAGGGTAGCCATACTGAGTATATGGTCTGGGAGTTTGTCAAACACAAACTCCACAGTTCCATAATGGCTACACTGAATACTGGGAAGTTTGGTATCAAACTTCTCAGCACAATAAATCCACTCTGATGAAAGAGTGGGATTTATTGAGAAATGCACACAGAGGGCATCTTAGAGATGTCCCCTGCATGCCAGCCCAACTGCTAGTACTAGGCTGACCGGTCTCTGCCAGCCTCCCACTTCCAGACAAGTTTCTGGCCACATGGGGTGAGTGCCTTTGTGCACTCTGTGACCGGGACCAAAGCATGTCCGGGATGGAGGTGCTTCACACCTCCCCCTGCAGGAACTGTAACACCTGGCAGTAAGTCTCAAAGGCTCAAGCCTGGTGTTACAGTGCCCAAGGGCACTCCAGCTAGTGGAGATGCCCGCCCCACGGACACAGCCCCCACTTTTGGCGGCAAGACCGGGGAGATAATGAAAAAAACAAGAAGGAGTCACCTCCTCAGCCAGGTCCACCCCTAATGTGACCAGAGCTGAAGTGACCCCCTCCTTAGAAAATTCTCTATCTTGTTTTGGAGGATTTAGCCCAATAGGAATAGGGATGTGCCCCCCTCCCCAAAGGGAGGAGGCACAAGAAGGGTGTAGCCTTCCTCAGGGACAGTAACCATTGGCTACTGCCCTCCAGCCCTAACACACCCCTAAATCTAGTATTTAGGGCGACCATGAACCCAAGAAATCAGATTCCTGATGACCTACAAAGAAGAAGGACTGCCTAGCTGAAAAACTCTGCAGAGAAGAAGGAAGATGAGAACTGCTTTGGCCCCAGCTCTACCAGCCTGTCTCCAACTTCAGAGAACCTGCACCAGTGGCGCATCCTGCGGGCTCAACGACCTCTGCCGACTAAGAGGACTGCCCTACACCTAAGAAGGATCAAGAACCCCCGTGGACAGCGGACCTGTCCAACCAAGAAAGAAGAAACCTTCTTTAAAGGGACTCCCACCTCTCTCCGGAAGTGTGAGTCCCCAACACTCTACACCTGACGGCCCTGGCCCGTGTCCAGAGAAACCCATGACCCAGAGAGGATCCCCAGGTGACTCCAACGATGTGTCCACCCTGGGCTAACCTCTCTGCACCCCCACGACGATGCCTGCAGAGGGAATCCCAAGGACCCCCCTGACTGTGACTGCCCGGGATGGAGATATCCGACATCTGGAGAAGCACTGCACCCGCAGCCACCAGGCCCATGAGAAACCGACCACCGGTGCAGCAATGACCAGCAGGCGGCCCTCACCCTTGCCCAGTTGGTGGCTGGCCCGAAAACCCCCCCTGTGCCCTGCCTGCAAGGTTTGAGTGGCGTCTGGGTCCCTTCATTGAATCCCATTACAAACCTGACACCCTGTTTGCCCACTGCACCCGGCCGCCTCTGTACCGCTGAGGATGTGTTTTGTGTGCCTACTTGGGACTCCCCCAGTGCTCTACTAAATCCCCCTGGTCTGCCCCCCGAGGATGCGTGTACTTACCTGCCAGCAGACCGGAACCGGAGCACCCCCTGTCTCCAAAGGTGCCCATGTTATTTTGGCTCCTCTTTGACCTCTGCACCTGATCAGCCCTGTGTTGCTGGTGCTGGGTGTTTGGGGTGGACTTAAACCCCCAACGGTGGGCTACCTACGCCCCGGAGACTGAACTTGTAAGTGCTTTACTTACCACATTAACCTAACTGTACTTACCTCCCTCAGGAACTGTTGAATTTTGCACTGTGTCTACTTTTAAAATAGCTTATTGCCATTTTATGAAAAACTGTGTACATTACTGTTTTGGTTCAAGTTCTAACTATACCTATACAAAGTACCTTACATTTAATGTACTTACCTGCAATTTGAATCTTGTGGTTCTAAAATAAATTAAGAAAGGAATATTTTTCTACATAAAAACCACTTGGCCTGGAGTTAACTCATTGAGTGTGTGTTCTCATGTATTGCTTGAGTGTGGATAACAAATGCTTAACACTACCATCTGATAAGCGTAACTGCTCGAACACACTACCACAAAGAGAGCATTAGTATTATCTATTATTGCCTCAGTCGAACCTCTTAGGGAACCCCTGGACACTGTGCACACTATATCTCATTTTGATATAGTATATACAGAGCCAGCTTCCTACAATATCCATCAGGTATTTGGCTTTTAATGTTAACTATTACCAAAGAAAATAAAGTTATCACCTCAAGATATAACTTGAAGGTGTTGCGGACAGTGATAGAGTACCTGTAGAAAAGTAGCTTCTTTCTAGCTTGTTTACCTACACTTTTTACCTGTTTGTCAGTGTGAATGACTGTGTCTACTGGGATCCTGCTAATCAGGACCCCAGTAGTTATGCTCTCTCCCTTAAAGTATGGTTATTGCATACTGGCCCCCTATATGTCCCTAGTATATGGTACCTAGGTACCCAGGGCATTGGGGTTCCAGGGGATCCCTATGGGCTGCAGCATATCTTTTGCCACGCATAGGGAGCCCATGCAAAGGCTTCTACAGAACTGCCATTGCAGCCTGCATGAAAAGGTGCAAGCACCCTTTCATTGCCATTTACACTGCACCAGGTCACTTATAAGTCACCATTATAGCAGGCCCTCCAGCCCTGAGGGCAAGGTGCAGAGCACCTGTGTGTGAGGGCACCCCTGCACTAGTGCCCCCATGACCTCCAGGACCATTTACCTGGACTTCGTGAGTGCGGGTACACCATTTTACGTGTGTGCTGGACATAGGTCACTACCTATGCCCGGCTACATAATGGTAACTCTGAACAGAGGCATGTTGAATCATACCCCAATGCTTTTGCAAGCATTGGTTGTATGATTTCATGCACTCTGAGGGCTCCTTAGCGGACCCCCAGTATTGCCATTTTAGATTTCTGAGGTTTTCAAGGCAGCCCCAGCTGCTGCCACCTTTCAGACAGTTTTCCTCCCTCCTGTTGCTTGAGCAGTTCAAGCCCAGGAAGACAGAACAAAGGGTTTCCTTTGGGAGGGGGGTGTTACACCCTCTCCCTTTGGAAATAGGTGTTACAGGCTTAGGAGGGTTAGCCTCCCCAAGCCACTGGAAATGCTTTGAAGGGCACAATTGGTGTCCTCCTTGCATAATCCAGTCTACACCTGTTCCCTCCTCTGGCCCAAAACTGGACAAATTAAAGGGGATTGACCACCCCCCCTGTTCATCACCACCCCAGGGGTGGTGCTCAGAGCTCCTCCAGAGGGTCCCTGGGTTTTGCCATCTTGGATTCCAAGTTGGCAGGGAACTCTGGAAGCATCTGAGTGGCCTGTGCCAGCAGGTGACATTAGAGCCCTCCCCTGATAGGTGCTTACCTGTTCTTGAGATTTGGATTGCAAGACTCCAGCAGGAATCCTCTGCATCCTTTACTTCACCTTCTCACTGAAGAAACAGCATCTGGACACCCTCCAGGAACTCTACAAAGTGCAACAAAGAAGCAAAGATGACTTCTGCAACATTGTATCTTCAGCTCCTGCCAGCAACTGCAACTGTTTCCCGTTTGTGCATCCTCAGAATACAGCCTGTCTTCAGTCTGTATCAGAAGAACGAAGGAATTTCCCTTGGAGTGAAGGAGTCACTCCCCTCCTTCAGCAGGCACCTCACTGCATCGACGACCGGCTGTGTGGATTCCCTCTCCTGACTAGCTGTGTGGATCCTGCATCACAGGTGGTGGACTGAAGTGGTCCCAATGGTCCTGACATCCTACTGTCCAACTTTGTTGGAGGTAAGAGCTTGCCTCCCCACGCAAGAGAGCACCCTTGTGCACTGCGTGTTTTGCAGCTGCCAAGACTTGTTGGCATCCTTCCATGAACTTCTTTGTGCAACATGCAGCTCCGGCCCCCAGCACTCTATCCTGCGACTCACAACTTCCTTTGTGGTTCTCTGGCGCCGTGGGATCCTTTGTTGTTGTGCTGCTTGGCCTACTTTTGCACCTCCTTTGTCCCCGTGTTGTGGGACTCCTGTGTGCACTGCATGGTCTTTTGTGGGCTCTCTGTGTTGCTGAGAGTCCCCTCTGAGTCCCCCTCCTGGGTAGAGTCGCCCTGGTCCTTCTTGGTCCCGGGCAGCAGCATTTTCCACTAACCGCGAGCTTCACGTGTGCAAAGGCTTGTTGGCGGACTCCAGCGACGCAAACCATGCTGCAATCTTCCATCCGGTGTGGGACATCAACTGCGCCAACCAGGAACCCAAATCTGTCTTCTTGGGTGGAGTACTGACTGTTGTTCCTCACCGGTGGTTCTTCTTTTGCACCTTCATCCGGGTTAGCAAGGGCTTCTGTTCTCACTGGACTCTTCTGTGATTCTTGGACTTAGTCCCCTTCTTCCACAGGTCTTCAGGTCCAGGAATTCACTGTTGGTGTCTTGCAGTCTCTTCTGGTTCTTGCATTATCTTCTTTCTCATGTTCTTGTGTGTTCTAGGAAAGTTACTGTGTTTTACTCCTGTTTTCCTAGGCTCTGGGCTGGGTTCTGTTACTTATCTTTGGTGTTTTCTAATACTCCCAGCGCTCCTCTACACACTACACTTGCCTAGTTGGGAAACCAACATTTGCATTCCACTTTCTTAGTGTATTGTTTGTGTTCCCCGTAGGCCTATTTCTAACTATTGTGATTTTCACAATTTGCACTGTTTTTACACCTGTTTTGCATACTAGTGTATATAATTTGTGTATTACTTACCTCCTAAGGGAGTATAGTCTCTATGGTATTTTTGGCACTTGTGTCACCAAAATAAAGTACCTTTATTTTTGTAACACTGAGTATTTTCTTTCATGTATGTGAGTACTGTGTGACCACAGTGGTATTGCATGAGCTTCGCATGTATCCCAGATAAGCCTTGGCTATAGATACCTCTAGAGAGCGTGGCTTCTATTCATTACCTACATTTCACTAATAAGGGATAACTGGACCTGGTATTAGGTGTAAGAACCTTAGGTACCCACTACAAACCAGGCCAGCCTCCTACAGTGCCTAAGCATGGTTATTCCTCCAAGAGTCAAGGACCCTTACCATTGTGACGTTACTCCCCTCCTTGACACATTGTTCAAGGAATTTTATTGGTAGGGCAGCTTGACAATTTCTTGGATTGGTAGGATCAACGGTATCAAGGTGAACTTCCTGCCATGGTTATTAGACCTCTGTCCCAGAACTTTTGAGCACTGTGCACTCTAACATTTGAGCTTTTATATGGAATAATAAAATGCCCAGGGTACTAGAGCCCTCATGATACAGAGCCCATTAGAGGGAGGATTGGGAGCCCCTGGCCTGGAGTGCTACATCTTAGTGGCAAAAATTACACTGGCCCGACTTGGTGCTCCCCAGAAGCAGATAAACCATGGTGCCGCCTAGAACAGGACCGATCCCAGTTTTCCTCTCAACACTTGCTGTGGTTATCCCCACTGTTGTGTTGCTCCCTGGGGTCCCTGGCGTGAGCGACCAAGGTGCCCTTGTAACATTGGAACAGAGCAGTCCGGACACAGCAGGCTACCACATACCCCTCTTCTCTGACCCTGGTGATGGGGAAGCCATACTTTGTCTCAGGGATGACTGACAGCAGGTATCTGACTTGGGAGGGGAGCGACACACTATGTTGTAGCCAGCTATATTCCAATGGTGTTCATAAGACAAGGGATCAGTGCACCAATGGTTTTAGACATCTATTGTGTTACCCAATTGTTGCACTGGATGTGTAGTCCTCGTGTAAAGGTAGCAGGGACAAGAGAGATGACTGAGGTTAAAGATATGATAGCAGATGGCAGCACTTTCAAAACTCTCTCTTGTCTGTATTTCGCCCTGAAAGGACCCACTACTTTGATGGACATGCCTTCTGTGGGACATTGGTCCCAAGACCTTCCCCTCACATTGATAGAGTCATACTGGATTTCGATTTGGGAAAGAGCAGTAAAGTCCTCCCTCTGCCTTCAATACAAGGTCAGTGCCTTTAAGCCTATTTTGGGATAGTACCTGACCCCAGTCTTCTTAAAAATGAGAATGTTGGAGGTAGTGCTACACAAGGCGGTCTTCTATACACATGTGGAGGTAGTGCCGGCATGTGCGGTTGTTCTGGGATCAGGTGTTTGATTGCATACAGAGACTCACTATCATCACATTACCTCGATTGCCCCAGGAGGCTCTCATGGGGCACATGGATGCAGAGGATCTGCCTTCCCCTTCCCTTGCAGGGGGAAAGCTGATAATGCCTCTCCTCCTATTGGTCCACCGGGTGTTAGCCCAGAGATGGAGAAATGCAGCACAACCAACAATAGACCAGTGGTCGTTGAAAGTCTGATCTATCTATACGATGGAACACCTAACGGCCATTTTGAGAAAGACAGTATATAAGTCTGAAAAAATATGGGCACTGTTCCTAACTTATGTAAAAAGTAACAGAGACTTCAGCCACTGCATCACCTACTGTCCCACCAGACCTCTCTGCTCCGCTTAACAAGCACTAGCCACCGTACCCCCCGTGTGGAAGACCTCAGCTGGTGGGAGATCCTTTGCCTACCTTGCGGCAAAGAGCTGGAACACCCTGCCCCTGCACCTCAGGCAGTCACCATCACTAAAGCAATTCAGCAAGGTCCTTAAAACATGGCTCTGCAACTGAAGCTCAGAGGACAAACCTCCTTAGTGCCTTGAGACCCTTACGGCTGAGTAGTTGTCCTTTATAAACACTGATCTGATTTGATGTGAGACCAGATGCAGCCACCTCCTCAAGCTGGTGTTGAGGTGTTGGATAATGTCACTGACCAGGAAGCAGATGATGTGCAAAATCATTGCTATTGCTCTGCTATTTTCATGTCTTGCTGTATTACTTGTCCTTGTGTGTATGCTTTTTAAAAAATATTTGTATTATTTTTCAAGAAAGTATGGCAATAAACCAAATAATGGACAGTAGTTCCGAAGGATGATTCCATTGTCCACATGTTAATAACAGCAATCATTTACAACCCATCCTTTCTCACCCTCCACCTTTCTCCACCACAGACACTTTTTTTCCCCACATGATTTAGATAATGAAAAGGAATACCAGAGCATAAACCATATCATGTCATAAAAGTATGTATAGACTCTCATCAGGGACCTCCCCGATCTCTTGTCCCATTGACTCACAACAGTTCTAGAGAGTAATGCACCAGCCATTTGCCCCTTACTTTACACACTTTTCGGGGGCAGCCTCTGCTAGCACACTTGACTCTTTCAGCCACCATATACATATCAATGCCCCGTTTCTATTTCTGTAACATGGGGCACTCCTCAGACCACCAGTATCGAGTTATATCTCTCTTGGTGACCACCAGGCGTAGGTGTCATAATAAAAGTTGGGTCCAGGGAAGGTTGATGTCGTTTAGGATTCCCAAGAGGAGGAGGAATTTAGGATCTATTGGAATTGACCTGGATAACACTTTACTCAATCCACATGTGTTTTTGGTCCAGTAGATCTGTATACGGGGACAATTCCAGATTGTATGAAAAAAGGAATCTTCTGTATTCCGACACCTCAAAGAGTATGGGTCTTGGGCGCTCCCCATAGCATGGAGGTGACGTCTATCATAATACATTCTGTGTGGATTCATGGATTGGACCAGTTGCAGTCTGGATTTTTTGGCTCCTTTCCTAAGATGAAATAGGGCTGCATTTCAATCAATGCCCTATAGTTCTCCCACCTACTGCATTGATTTATCTCTAGGTCCCCCTAAGGTGTCTGGCATGTTATTGTTGAGGGTTTTATGGGTGAAAGTGATTACACCCTTGTAGGAGGCTGACCTGGCTTATAGTGGGTACCTTGTGGTACTTACACCTTGTGCCAGTTCCAGTTATCCCTTATTAGTAGATTAGAGGTGTTCTAGCAGCTTAGGCTGATAGAGGTAGCTATAGCAGAGCAGCGTAGGCTGAACTAGGAGACATGCAAAGCTCCTACTATACCACTTATATCATATAGATCATGTAGCAGTATATCATAAGAAAACACAATACTCAGAGTTACTAAAAATAAAGGTATGACAATATGCCAAATGTAGCTCAGAGGATATACTCCCTTAGGAGGTAAGTAATATACACCAAATATATACACACACAAACCAAAATCAGGTAAGTAACCATTATAAAAGTAGTGCAAACAATGTAGAATCACAATAGAATGCACTAGGGAGATATAGGCCTAGGGGCAACACAAACCATATACTCCAAAAGTGGAATGCGAACCACAAATCGACCCCAGGCCTAGTGTAGTGTGTAGAGGGTAGCTGGGAGTGTAAAAAAAACACTAAGGGTGTCCAAGATACCCCACCCCACATCCCTGAAAACTAGGAGTAAATGTACCCTACAACCCCAGAAAGACAGTAAAGTTGAGATAGGGGATTCTGCAAGGACAACAACTTACTGCAAAACACTGAAGACGGATTTCTGGACCTGAGGACCTGTAAAGGAAGGGGACCAAGTCCAAGAGTCACGCAAGTGTCCAGGGGTGGCAGGAGCCCACTAAACCCCGGATGAAGGTGCAAAAGGGCTGCCTCTGGGTGGAAGAAGCCGAAGATTCTGAAACAACGGAAGGTGCCAGAAACTTCTCCTTTGGTCAGAAGATGTCCCACGGTGTGCTGGAGGATGCAGAGTTGTTTCCACACAGAAAGACCGCAAACAAGCCTTGCTAGCTGCAAGAGTTGCAGTTGAGGATTTTGGGTGCTGCCAGGGCCCAGGAAGGACCAGGAGGTCGCCCCTTGGAGGAGGAGCCAGAGAGGGCGCTCAGCAACACAGAGAGCCCATGCAGAAGCAGGCAGCATCCACAGAAGCACCTGAACAGGCACTTAGAAGATCTGAGGACAACGGTCGACTCAGAGCCACAAAAGAGGGTCCCACGATGTCGAAGTCCAACTCAGCGAGTTGGGCAATGCAGGACGGAGTGCTGGGGACCTGGGCTAGACTGTGCACAAAGGAAGTCTTACAAAAGTGCACAGAAGCCCTAGCAGCTGCAGTTCACACAGTACACAGGATTATTGTCTGGTGTGGGGAGGCAAGGACTTACCTCCACCAAATTTGGACAGAAGGGCCACTGGACTGTCGAAGACACTTGGACCCAGCTTCCGTGTTCCAGGGACCATACTCGTCAGGATGAGAGGGGACCCTGAGAACCGGTGATGCAGAAGTTTGGTGCCTTCGTTGGCAGGGGGAAGATTCCGTCAACCCACAGGAGATTTCTTCTTGGCTTCCAGTGCAGGGTGAAGGCTGACAGCCCTCAGAGCATGCACCACCAGGAAACAGTCGAGAAAGCTGGCAGGATGAGGCGCTACAATGTTGATGGTAGTCTTCTTGCTACTTTGTTGCAGTTTTGCAGGCGTCCTGCAGCAGTCAGCGGTCGATCCTTGGCAGAAGTTGAAGAGGGAAGTGCAGAGGGATCCCAGTGACACATGGGCAAAAACAAACATACATACAGTGAAAATGGGGGTAACATGCCAGGCAAGATGGTACTTTCATACACATTCCGAGTCCGCGGGTACAACAGGAACCAGTTGGCAGCAGGCTTCGCCATCACCTGCCCCAATGTCAATTCATTACCTCGGACAGGTGGGTCCTCCAAATTATCCGAAGTGGCCACTCCCTCTCCTTCGAGACACCTCCTCCAGCCATGCCACCTTCATACAATCGAATATCAGAGGATCAGATGGCGCTTCTCCGTGAGGAAGTCCAAGCCCTTTTGTCTAAAGGAGCTATAGAGAGGGTTCCGTTGCCAGAAGTAGGTTGTGGTTGATATTGCCGCTACTTTCTGGTGCTGAAAAAAGACAAACGTCTTTGTCCTATATTAGATCTTCGGTCCCTAAACCTCTTCCTCAAAAAGGAGAAGTTCAAAACGTTGACATTCCTGGATCCTGGAGACTGGATGGTAGCGCTGGACGTGCAAGACGCATACTTCCATATTCCCGTCTTGCCGGCCCACAGACGTTACCTACAATTCGTGGTAGGTCATGAGCACTTTCAGTTTACCGTGCTCCCCTTTGGTGTTAACAGTGCCTCGGTGTTCACGAAAGTGATGGTAGTGGTGGCAGCTCATCTGCGCAGGTTAGGTTTTCCAGTCTTTCCCTATCTCAACGATTGGCTGTTGAAGTCGCACTCGCCCGAGACAGTCGTTTCCCATCTCCAGACTATGGCAAACATTTTGCATTTGCTGGGGTTCATTATCAACGTGCCGAAGTCCCATCTGACTCCTTCTCAGATGCTCCCTTTCATCAGAGCTGTTCTGGATACAGTGCAGTTTCGGGCATATCCTCCCGAAAAGCGAGTCCAGTATATTTGGGCTTTGACACCGATGTTTCAGCCTCTGTCCTGGATTTTGGTGAGAATGACTCTGATGCTGCTGGGCCTCATGGCCTCCTGCATCCTACTGATTCAAAATGCCTGATAGTATATGCGGGCTGTGCAATGGGACCTGAAGTTTCAGTGGGCGCAGCATCAGGGGAATCTCTCCAACAAGGTCCAGATTTTGGAAAGAACTGCAAAAGACCTGCAGTGGTTGTTAACGAATCAGGATTGGAACAAGGGCAGATCCCTCTCCTTTCCCCAACCAGATCTTACAGTTCTGACAGATACGTCACTCCTAGGATGGAGCGGCCACATGGGAGAGGCGAATATCAGAGGCCTCTGGTCTCTGGCGGAAACCGAGCTCCATATCAATCTTGAGCTCCGAGCAATTCGGCTAGCATTGAAAGCATTTGTTCCCTCTCTCAAGGGGAAAGCAGTGCAGGTGCTCACAGGCAACACCACCGCCATGTGGTACTGCAACAAACAAGGCGGAGTGGGGTCGTGGACCCTTTGTCAAGAGGATCTTCACGGCATTTCCCTGGTGGTTCAACACCTGGCGGGCTCCTAGAATGCCAGAGCAGACAAACTCAGCCGACGATGCGTGATGGATCACGAATGGCATTTCCATCCGGAGGTGGTGCAAGGTCTTTTCCTTTCAGTGGGGAGAACCTTGGTTAGACTTGTTCGCCTCCGTAGAGAATGCGCAATGTCAGCTGTTTTGCGTGTTGGAGTTTCCAAGGCGGCACTCGCTCGGTGACGCTTTTTAACGCGAGTCGAATTCAGGCCTCCTGTACGTCTTTGTGCCCAGGGTTCTGAAGAAGATCAGGCAAGACCAGGCCCAAATAGTACTGGTGGCTCCGGACTGGGCACCAGGAGTCTGGTATCCCTAGATGTTGAGCATGGCCATAGCTCCTCCGATCCGACTGCCCCTTCGGGAGGATCTCCTGTCGCAGCAGCAGGGGAGGGTCCTCCATCCGAACCTGTCCACCCTCTGCCTCCTTGCATGGAGACTGAGTGGCGACAGTTGACATATTTTGTCCTGCCACCTGAAGTCTGTAATGTTATCTTGGCAGCCAGGCATCCCTCAACCAAAACTGTATACTCCTGTTGTTGGAAGAAATTTGTGGCATGGTGCATCAACAAATCTGTTGATCCTCTATCTGCTCCTCTTTCTCAAGTCCTTCTCTTTATTCTTTCCCTTGTCCAGCAGGGTTCCACCCTGGGCACTCTTAAGGGATATATTTCTATCTCTGATTTCTTGAGGTTCCCAGATCAGCCTTCCTTATTTAAATCTCCTATAGTTGGAAGATTTCTTAAAGGCCTCACACATCTCTTTCCTCCTGTCCCATTCATCATGCCCCAATGGGATCTAAACCTGGTATTAACATACCTTATGTGTACCCCGGTTGAGGCGCTTCACAACTGCCCTTTACGGCTCTTAACTATCAAGACTGTCTTTTTAGTTGCCAATACCTCTGCCTGCAGAGTAAGTGAGCTCCAGGCTCTGTCAGTTAAGCCACCTTTCCGGCCATACATCCTGACAAAGTGTTACTTCGCACAAGGGCTTCTTTCCTACCTAAAGTAGTGACACCTTTTCATGTCGGACAGTCCATCACGTTGCCTACCTTATATGTACCCCACATCCCTCTCATGAAGAGGAGAGACTCCACCGTCTGGACCCAAAAAGAGCGCTGGCGTTCAACCTTGATCGTACTAAAGGCTTCCGGGAGAACGATCAACTCTTTGTGGGATATGTGGTGCAAAGAAGGGGAAGGCGGTGCAGAAGAGGACCATTTCATGATGGGTACTCTTATGCATCAAAATGTGCTACGCTATTGCTAAAAAGCAACTTCCTGAAGGTTTGCGCTGCCACGGGGCGTTCCAGTCCTGGACATCAGTCAGGCAGCAACATGGGCATCTCTGCACACTTTTACCAAACACTACTGCCTGGACACTCTTAGGTGGTCATTACAACCCTGGCGGACGGTGTTAAAGCGGCGGTAAGACCGCCAACAGGCCGGCGGAAAAGATTTTGGAATTACGACCGTGGCGGAAACTGCCAACAAAGACAGCCACTTTAACACTCCGAATGCCACGGCAGTACAAACAAACAGCTCGGCGGTCACCGCCAACAGACAGGCGGGAGACAATGTACCGCCCACACTATTATGACAGGCCAATCCGCCACCTTTTCCGGGGCGGATTCACCGCGGATAAAAACACGGCAGAAACAGGCATTTCGAAGGGAAAACGCTCACCTCTACACACTCCACGAGGAACGACGACACCATGGAGCCGGAACTCCATATTCTTCCTGCGCTAGTCTTCCTGCTCCTGTACCAGGAGCACCCACGCCGGCGGCGAAGACCACGGTGAGTACTGCACCTACGACATAGGGGAGGGGGTAGGCAAAAAACAGGGACACACACACGCAACACCCCACACCCACCCCCACCCACTACAACACACACACCAATGCATATCCAAACATTACAGTAACACCCCCCAACCCCTCTGGAAGAATGCAAAGACAAAAGGAAATGAGTGTAACCATTGTAATATATCAAAATTCAGTAAGCAAATATATACACTATTAACAAAATATACACCACGATTAATAGTCCAGGTATTGCACCATTCATAGCCCGTGGACCACTGGGCCCAAAATGCATGGGCGAGGCCCACACAAGATACCCGAACATGACGGAGAGAACACTGCAGGGTCACCAGATAGAAATACAACAGGCACCTCAGGGGGAAGGGAAGGGGGGGCACCTCAGCCGGATGAGTGCACGACGCCAGATCCACGAGGGGGCTCCATGCCCATTGATGTATCCTGGGGAGTGCAAAGCCACAGTCTCTCAAGTCTCTACAGTGGGTGGTTTGCCCACTGTTCAATCCTGGGGAGTGCAAAGCCACAGTCTCTCAAGTCTCTCCAGTGGGTGGGTTGCCCACTGCTTTATCCTGGAGAGTGCAAAGCCACAGTCTCTCAAGTCTCTCCAGTGGGTGGGTTGTCCACTGCTTTATCCTGGGGAGTGCAAAGCCACAGTCTCTCAAGTCTCTCCAGTGGGTGGTTTGCCCACTGTACCATCCTGGGGAGTGCAAATCCACAGTCTCTCAAGTCTCTCCAGTGGGTGGTTTGCCCACTGCTCTATCCTGGGGAGTGCAAAGCCACAGTCTCTCAAGTCTCTCCAGTGGGTGGTTTGCACACTGCTCTATCCTGGGGAGTGCAAAGCCACAGTCTCTCATGTCTCTACAGTGGGTGGTTTGCCCACTGTTCAATCCTGGGGAGTGCAAAGCCACAGTCTCTCAAGTCTCTCCAGTGGGTGGTTTGCCCACTGTACCATCCTGGGGAGTGCAAAGCCACAGTCTCTCAAGTCTCTCCAGTGGGTGGTTTGCCCACTGCTTTATCCTGGGGAGTGCAAAGCCACAATCTCTCAAGTCTCTCCAGTGGGTGGTTTGCCCACTGCTCTATCCTGGGAAGTGCAAAGCCACAGTCTCTCAAGTCTCTCCAGTGGGTGGTTTGCCCACTGTACCATCCTGGGGAGTGCAAAGCCACAGTCTTTCAAGTCTCTCCAGTGGATGGTTTGCCCACTGCTCTATCCTGGGGAGTGCAAAGCCACAGTCTCTCAAGTCTCTCCAGTGGGTGGTTTGCCCACTGCTCTATCCTGGGGAGTGCAAAGCCACAGTCTCTCAAGTCTCTACAGTGGGTGGTTTGCCCACTGTTCAATCCTGGGGAGTGCAAAGCTACAGCCTCTCAAGTCTCTCCAGTGGGTGGTTTGCCCACTGCTTTATCCTGGGGAGTGCAAAGCCACAGTCTCTCAAGTCTCTCCAGTGGGTGGATTGCCCACTGCTTTATCCTGGGGAGTGCAAAGCCACAGTCTCTCAAGTCTCTCCAGTGGGTGGTTTGCCCACTGCTCTATCCTGGGGAGTGCAAAGCCACAGTCTCTCAAGTCTCTCTTGCCCACTGCTCTATCCTGGGGAGTGCAAAGCCACAGTCTCTCAAGTCTCTCCAGTGAGTGGTTTGCCCACTGTACCATCCTGGGGAGTGCAAAGCCACAGTCTCTCAATTCTCTCCAGTGGGTGGGTTGCCCACTGCTCTATCCTGGGGAGTGCAAAGCCACAGTCTCTCACGTCTCTCCAGTGGGTGGGTTGCCCACTGCTTTATCCTGGGGAGTGCAAAGCAACAGTCGCTCAAGTCTCTCCAGTGGGTGGTTTGCCCACTGCTCTATTCTGGGGAGTGCAAAGCCACAGTCTCTCAAGTCTCTCCAGTGGGTGGTTTGCCCACTGCTCTATCCTGGGGAGTGCAAAGCCACAGTCTCTCAAGTCTCTCCAGTGGGTGGTTTGCCCACTGTACCATCCTGGGGAGTGCAAAGTCACAGTCTCTCAAGTGTGCCCAGTGGGTGGTTTGCCCACTGCTCTATCCTGGGGAGTGCAAAGCCACAGTCTCTGAAGTCTCTCCAGTGGGTGGTTTGCCCACTGCTCTATCCTGGGGAGTGCAAAGCCACAGTCTCTCAAGTCTCTCCAGTGGGTGGTTTGCCCACTGCTTTATCCTGGGGAGTGCAAAGCCACAGTCTCTCAAGTCTCTCCAGTGGGTGGTTTGCCCACTGCTCTATTCTGGGGAGTGCAAAGCCACAGTCTCTCAAGTCTCTACAGTGGGTGGTTTGCCCACTGCTCTATCCTGGGGAGTGCAAAGCCACAGTCTCTCAAGTCTCTCCAGTGGGTGGTTTGCCCACTGTACCATCCTGGGGAGTGCAAAGCCACAGTCTCTCAAGTCTCTACAGTGGGTGGTTTGCCCACTGCTCTATCCTGGGGAGTGCAAAGCCACAGTCTCTCAAGTCTCTACAGTGGGTGGTTTGCCCACTGCTCTATCCTGGGGAGTGCAAAGCCACAGTCTCTCAAGTCTCTACAGTGGGTGGTTTGCCCACTGTTCAATCATGGATCCTGGGGAGTGCAAAGCCACAGTCTCTCAAGTCTCTCCAGTGGGTGGTTTGCCCACTGTTCAATCCTGGGGAGTGCAAAGCCACAGTCTCTCAAGTCTCTCCAGTGGGTGGGTTGCCCACTGCTTTATCCTGGGGAGTGCAAAGCCACAGTCTCTCAAGTCTCTCCAGTGGGTGGTTTGCCCACTGCTCTATCCTGGGGAGTGCAAAGCCACAGTCTCTCAAGTCTCTCCAGTGGGTGGTTTGCCCGCTGTACCATCCTGGAGAGTGCAAAGCCACAGTCTCTCAAGTCTCTCCAGTAGGTGGTTTGCCCACTGTACCATCCTGGGGAGTGCAAAGCCACAGTCTCTCAAGTCTCTCCAGTGGGTGGTTTGCCCACTGCTCTATCCTGGGGAGTGCAAAGCCACAGTCTCTCAAGTCTCTCCACTGGGTGGTTTGCCCACTGTACCATCCTGGGGAGTGCAAAGCCACAGTCTCTCAAGTCTCTCCAGTGGGTGGTTTGCCCACTGCTTTATCCTGGGGAGTGCAAAGCCACAGTCTCTCAAGTGGATAAGAGTCTCCACTGGTTCTGGAGGGGGACTGGTGCCCAGAGTGCTTCATCCTGTGCAGCACAGACGGAGTGGATGCATGTCTCCACTGGTTCTGGAGGGGGACTGGTGCCCAGAGTGCTTCATCCCGTGCAGGACAGACGGAGTGGATGAATGTCTCCACTGGTTCTGGAGGGGGACTGGTGCCCAGAGTGCATCACTCACCCCGTGACGGTCCCAATTGCGTCACTGCCCCAGCCGCTCATGGGCTAGCGGTGCTTGAGTTGGCGGTCCTTGCCCTGTTCAGCGGTGCTTGAGTTGGTGGTGCTTGCCCTGTTCAGCGGTGCTTGACTTGGCGGTCCTTGCCCTGTTCAGCATTGCTTTAGTTGGCGGTGCTTGCCCTGTTCAGCGGTGCTTGACTTGGCGGTCCTTGCGCTGTTCAGCGGTGCTTGCCCTGTGCAGCAGTGCTTGACTTGGCGGTCCTTGCCCTGTTCAGTGGTGCTTGACTTGGTGGTCCTTGCCCTGTTCAGCAGTGCTTGCCCTGTTCAGCGGTGCTTGACTTGGCGGTCCTTCATTGCCCAGCTGGGCTGGGGCTGGTGGCCCTTCATTGGTCAGATGGGCTGTGGCTGGCGGGGCTCTCCTGGGCAGCTGGGCTGTGGCTGGCGGGGCCCTCGTGGGAAGCTGGGCTGTGGGCTGGCGGGCCCTCCTGGGCAGCTGGGCTGTGGCTGGCAGGGTCCTCCTGGGCCGCTGGGCTGTGGCTGGCGGGGTCCTCCTGGACAGCGATGATGGGGCAGGCGGTGGCGTCCTGGGCAGCGACGATGGGGATGGCGGTGGCCTCCTGGCCAGCAGGGATGATGGCGGTCTTCTCCGCCGTGCTGCTCCTCCCAGACTTTGCGGGTTTCTTCTGCCCCGGAGTCACAGCTGAGTCCACACTCCCCCCGGGACACCTGTGAGCGGCTTGGGTGGCTGGAGTCTTCCCCCTCTCCCGCCGGGCACTGGCCAACTTCTGGTGCTTCACAGGGGGGGGGGACTGGCTGTGCTCTGACTCCGTGATACACTAGCTGGCATGGTGGCCGGTGCACTCCACATACCTGTGACAACAGGCACCACTGGTCCTGGTGATTTTGTGGCTGAGGTGCTAGTACGGGACCTATGAGTTGGACGGGGGGTGGTGGGAAATAGGTTAAGGGTGGACAGGAAAAGTTGTTTTGAGACACTGGGACAGGTAGCTGGAGGGGGTTTGGGAGTGGAGGAAGAGGTGGTGGTTGTTGGAGGTGTAACTTTAGTGGCTTTGGGTGCAGGTGCATGCGCTGGAGGCTGTCGTGAGGTGGATGTATGTTGGGTGGGTGTGTGCCTGCGTTTGTGTATCTTCGGAGGGGGCGTCACAGACACACTGGGAGAGGACACAGGGGACATGTGAATGGTAGTGGGGGGGTGACTGCACGTGAGCGGGGTGTGCTGGTGGGTGTGCTGGTGCGGGCTGTAGTGGCTGTAGTGGTAGTGCATGCAGGTGTGAGTGTAGATGAGACTGTGAGGGAGGAGGGAGACAAGGAGGAGGGGGACACAGTCGAGGCAGTGGATGTTGGTGTGTCTTTATGTGTGTTATGCTTGTGTGAGTGCCTGTGGGATGTGTGGTGCTTATGTTTGCCTGAGCTTCCCTTGTGTGGTGAGGTGTGTGCAGGCTGGTCTGCTGGTGTGCTTGGGATAGGCAGAGGTACAGGGGATGGGGTCTGGGTGGAGAAAGTTGGAGGGGGGAGGCTAGACACAGGGACAATGGCTGTCATCAGTGCTGAGGCCAGAGTTTGAAAGGTTCGATGAAGGGCAGCCTGACCAGAATGAATGCCCTCCAGGAAGGCATTTGTTTGTTGCAACTCCCTTTCTACACCATGGATGACATTCAAAATGGTAGACTGCCCACCAGTGAGTGACCTGAGGAGGTCAATGGCCTCTTCACTGAGGGCAGCAGAGGTGGCAGGGGCTGAGGTGCCTGGGGCGAAGGTGATGCCCACCCTCCTCGGTGAGCGGGCACGGGGCACACGCTGAGGGGCTGCTGGGAGGGCGGTGCTAGTAGGGCGGGTGGCGGCTGTACCTGTAGTAGTGGGGGGCACAGATGTTGCCGCCACCACAAGGGAGCTCCCATCAGAGGACGAGTCCGTGTCGCTGGTTTCAGCACCTGTCACCGCTGTGGTGCTCCCCTCGCCCTCCGTCCCACTGGTGTATTCAGAGTCCATAGTGTGGCCCTCCATGGCCATGTGGGACGCAGCTCCCTTGTGCTCCGGTGCCACTACTCCTCCGCCTGATGATGTTAATGCACACAAGAACAGGGAGACTGCAAAAAAGGGGGGGAGAACAGAAGAAAGACAGGTTGAGTGCATGGCTTACCGCTACCGTTGGCGGACAAGACAGACACAGCAGCCCCCTGCACTACGTCGCGCTGTTGGGCTCTACAGTGCAATTCCTGGGAAATGGCCTACAAGGCTATGGACGACATCTGCACACATAGATCTCACAGGTGCATGAATACCTGTACTTGGCACTCTACAGAGGTGGGGTGGGGGGCCACAGGGCCATGCATTACGGAGGGGCCTAGCCTACGGAACTTGCCCTGGCCTAGGGAAACCCAGAGCCCTCCTCCCCCACCCAGACCCCTCCACTGCGCGCAAAGTCAGCTGAATGAGAGTGTGCTGTGATGCCCTCAAGCGCCCATCCAACTCCGGGTAGGCCACCGCCAGGATCCGGAACATCAGGGGGGTCATGATTTGACGGGCACCCCTCCCACGTTGGGAGGCCATCCCCAGCTGAGCCTCCGCCGTCTTCTTGCTCCAGCGGCGAATGTCCTCCCATCTCTTCCGGCAGTGGGTGCTCCGTCTGTGGTGGACCCCCAGGGTCCGGAAGTCCTTGGCGATGGCACGCCAAATATCCTTCTTCTGGTGGGCGCTGACCTACATGAAATGTACAGGGGAAGAAGAGAAGTCATTACCAACTGCGCCGTCAAAGTGAGTGGCCCCCATCCCTACCCTTGCCATGTGGCACATGCACCCACTGTCTTTCATGCACTCAGAACTCTACCCCCTTCCTTATTACAACAAGCCCTCTCCACACAGGCATAGCCCATACAACATGCCCCCTGTGTACTTACCTGTTGGTCTGGAGGACCGTAGAGTAGCGTGTACTGGGGGAGGACCCCGTCGACGAGCTTCTCCAACTCCTCCGATGTGAAGGCAGGGGCCCTTTCCCCAGATGCACGAGCCATTGTCTCTTCCAGACCGAGATCACAGCAGCACTTGCAGTGTAGGTCCTCTCCTGTCGAAGATCAGGTATCGAGTGATTCAACAGATAGAAAATGGCGGTCACGCCCGCGGCAGTCACGTCCGCGGCAGTCACGTCCGCAGCGGTGCGTACCATCACCGCCGGCGTACATCATCATTGGCTCCTGGGACCCATAGGGTCCAATGTTAACCAATGCAGCATTGCGCCGCGGTCTTCGACCGCCTACCGCGACGGTGTACAATGCCAGCGCAGTTACCTCACATCCCTTTGTCCAACTTTAGAGGTCAGGCAGCCGCCATTTCAGGGGCCCACATGGCCTAATTACCAACTGCGTCACACATACCTAGGCCTACTCTCAACACACATACAGGCCAGATTTTGTGTATGAATCGTGTTCTGTGTAGACTGTGGGTACATACCTCTGACTTGTTTGACTCTCTGGTCGCTGTTGTCCTTCATAGGCACCGTCCGCTGGGACATGTGAGGAGATGGCGGAATCCTCCGGTGTACCGACCGCTGGTGGACCTGTCGACAATGGAGGAAAGAAATCTGATAATCACCTACAGATGTGACCATGCCACAATCCAGGAACTGTGTACCCAGTTGGAGCCAGACCTGATGTCAGCAATCCGCCATCCCACAGGAATCCCCCCTCAAGTGCAGGTGCTATCAGTGCTCCATTTCCTTGCAAGTGGGTCTTTTCAAACAACTGTGGCCATGGCATCAGGGATGTCCCAGCCAACGTATTGTCCAGAGTGTTGTCTGCCCTGCTGAAACACATGCGGAGCTACTTCGTTTTCCCTCAGGTGGAGGACTTGCCTACAGTGAAAGGTGACTTCTATGCCCTTGGACATATCCCCAACATCATAGGTGCCATTGATGGGACCCATGTGGCTTTGGCCCCCCCCCCACAGGAGTGAACAGGTGTACAGGAACCGGAAGAGTTATCATTCCATGAATGTACAGATGATATGTTTGGCAGACCAGTACATCTCCCATGTGAATGCCATGTTCCCTGGCTCAGTGCATGATGCCTATATCCTGCAGGATAGCAGCATCCCTTATGTGATGGGTCAACTCCAGAGGCACCGTGTGTGGCTATTAGGTGACTCTGGTAACCCCAACCTGTCATGGCTACTGACCCCATTGAGGAATCCCAGGACAAGGGCAGAGGAACGCTACAATGAGGCCCATGGGCGTACTAGGAGGGTGATCGAGCGGACCTTCGGCCTCCTGAAGACCAGGTTCCGGTGCCTCCATATGACAGGTGGATCCCTATTCTACTCACCAAAGAAGGTGTGCCAGATCATCGTGGCCTGCTGTATGCTTCATAACTTGGCTTTGCGACGACAGGTGCCTTTTCTGCAGGAGGATGGTCCAGATGGCGATGTTGTAGCAGCTGTGGAGCCTGTGGACAGTGATGAGGAGGAAGCAGAGGAAGAAGACATTGACAACAGGGACTCAGTCATCCAGCAATATTTCCAGTGACACACAGGTGAAAAAACACTCCTGCCTACTACAAGTACTTTTACACTTCTACCTCTATCCTGTCTGTCGATTTTACCCAGTGTATGGTCACTGAGTTGTCACTTTCCCTTACGGTTTCACAGGTGTGGGTCCCAATGTGTGTCATCTGCTTAGATTCCTCAGGGACTAGAGCTGTGTGACATAGGTATGTTAACATTACTATTTCCTGAAAATTTTGTCACTGTAATTGCAAATACATTATTTCAAAATCACAGACAGACTCCAGATATTTTGGTGCTTTGGGTGTGTTTATTTACATACAAAATATTGGAGCGGGAAGTTAAATGGTGAGGGGTGATGGCGGAGGAGTGTCCATGGCAGAGTCCAGTCTATTTGTCTCATAGGTGCAATGCCCATATGGGCATAGGAAGTGGAGCTGGGGCAGTTTCAATATGGCCAGGGTGACAAAGTGGGACAGTGGGTTGACAATCAGGGTGGTCTCATTTCTTGGCGGGGGTCTTGGCATCATGCTCTGTCTTGTTCCTGGATCTCAGGGACCGTTTGCGGGGTGGTTCTCTGTCTGCAGGGGGTGGGGTGCTGGTGTGGTGGTCCTGTGGCGGTGCCTCCTGTCCACTAGTGCCGGCGGAGGTGGTGGGCAGGTCATCGTCCATGCTAGTGTCAGGGACCTCTTGGAGTGCCACAGTGTCCCTCCTGGTGTTGAGTATTTCCTTCAGCACCCCTACGATGGTGCCTAGGGTGGAGCTGATGGTTCTGAGTTTGTCCCTGAACCCCAAATACTGTTCCTCCTGCATGCGCTGGGTCTCCTGAAACTTGGCCAGGACAGTTGCCATCGTCTCCTGGGAGTAGTGGTATGCTCCCATGATGGAGGAGAGGGCCTCGTGGAGAGTGGGTTCCCTTGGCCTGTCCGCCCCCTGTCACACAACAGCCCTCCCAGTTCCCCTGTGTTCCTGGGCCTCCGTCCCCTGGACTGTGTGCCCACTACCACTTCCCCCAGGTCCCTGTTGTTGTTGGGGTGGTGGGTTATCCTAGGTTCCCTGTAGTGGTGGACACACAGCTGATTGACGTGTCCTGGGGACGGAGGTATGGGCCTGCTGGGTGGGTGCTGTGCTGGTGTTACCAGAGGGGGGAAGGTCTGTAGTGGCCTGTGCCTGTGTGAGGGGAACCGACTGTCCCGAGGCCCACAATGGTCCAGGCTGGTCATCTAGATCCAGTTGGACAGATCTGCTGTCATCACTGTGGGCCTCTTCTGTGGGTGGGGTGGAGATGTCTGGACCCTGGTGACGTTGGATAGTGGTCCTGCTGGGGTGGAAAAGCATGATTATTGCATCTGTGTGTGTCATGAAGTACAATGGGTGGGTGACCGTGTACCCAAGCGCTGGCAATCCTGTGTGCGGGCTTGTATGATGATGGTTTAGGGGGGTGTATGGGTATGTGCAGTGGGCATGCTTTAGTGATGGGTATTCATGCGTTGTTGTTGCATGCAGGGCTTGGTGTTGAGATGTGTGGTTTGTGATATTGGTACATATGTGAGGAGTTGGAGTGATAGGGATCGGGCAAGGGTGGAGGTATGTGATAGCATGCAGGTAGGGTGGGGGATATGGTAGTTAAAGATTTGACTTACCGGAGTCCATTCCTCCACCGACTCCTGTGAGGCCCTCAGGATGCAGAATCGCCAAGTCCTGCTCCTCCCATGTTGTTAGTTGTGGGTGAGGAGGTGGGGGTCCGCCGCCAGTCCGCTGAACTGCCTGGTGGTGTCTTGAGACCACGGAACGCACCTTCCCCCGTAGGTCGTTCCACCTCTTCCTGATGTCGTCCCGATTTCCTGGGTGTTGTCCCACTGCGTTGACCCTGTCAACTATCCTTCGCCATAGTTCCATCTTCCTTGCAATTGAGGTGTGCTGCACCTGTGCTCCAAATAGTTGTGGCTCTACCCGGACGATTTCCTCCACTATGACCCTGAGATCCTCCTCCGAAAACCTGGGGTGTCCTTACCGTGCCATGGGGTGATGTAGGTGATGTGTGGGGTGGTGTGTGTGGTGATAAGTGTGGTGATATGTAGTGGTGTGTGGTGTTTTGTGCGTGGAAGTTGTGTGGGTGATTTTGGTTTGTGTGTATATTTTGTGTATTTTACTTACCTCCTAAGGGAGTATATCCTCTGAGATATTTTTGGCACATTGTCACTAAAATAAAGTACCTTTATTTTTAGTAACTCTGTGTATTGTGATTCTTATGATATAGTGCTATATGATATAAGTGGTATAGTAGGAGCTTTGCATGTCTCCTAGTTCAGCTTAAGCTGCTCTGCTATAGATACCTCTATCAGCCTAAGCTGCTAGAACACTACTACACTCTACTAATAAGGGATAACCGGACCTGGTTTAAGGTATAAGTACCATTGATACCCAGTACAAGCCAGGCCAGCCTCCTACATTGGTGGCAGCGGTGGGATAAGTACTTGTAACTTCTTTACCACTTTGTCATTGGTGCTTTTCATTTAAAAAACATATTCAGAATATTTAGAAATATACACAAGTCAACTTAACAGTCTTACTTTCCCTCTAAAAACTTTTTGAAAAGTTTCTAAAAAGTTTGAAAAAGTTTTTTCTCTCTGTTCTTGAAAGATCAAAACTGTTTCTCTTACCCCTAACCTCTTTCTTTTCACCATGTTTATGGTAAAGGCTACTCCCAAAGTTGTGAAAACAACTTATGACAATCTTAACTTTAAAAGTTTGGGTTGTCTCTGTATAGAAAGAAGTTTGGGGACTGGTATTAACCCTACCAAGGATCTCCTTCTTAACCTTCTCCTTGAAAGTGACCAGAATCAGACTGGTCAAACCCAGGATCAGGAGGTAGAGGAGGGTGATACCCAGATAGATTCAGGGAAGGGTCCTGAGAACTCTGGGGAGGGTACTTCCAAAGACATTTCACTTAACAGGCCACCTAGTGAAGCTGGTAGTGGGAGGGGATCACACAACAGTAGGACACCTTTCACTCCTAAAGGCCAGGTCACTAGGGTTCAGGCAGACAGAGAAAGGTCCACTTCTGCACATTCTCACATTTCCTCTGTATCAGAGGCTTCCCAAACCTCCCACCCTTAGGACAACACCCTAGACAGGGAACTCAGAAAGCTGAAGTTGGAAGAGGCCAGGCTGAAGCTAAAGCAGCAACAGTTGGCCTTAGATAGGGAATCCTTAGATGTAGAGAGAGAAAGACAGAAGTTGGGGTTAGTTCCCCTTGGTGGCAGCAACAGCAGCAATCTTGATAGTCATCCTGTTAGAGAAACAGATTCAAGAAACCTGCATAAGATTGTCCCCCCTTACAAGGAGGAGGATGACATTAACAAGTGGTTTTCTGCACTTGAGAGGGCCTGTATGGTACAGTTGGTCCCTCAAAGACAGTAGGCTGCTATATTGTGGCTATCTTTCACTGGCAAAGGTAGGGACAGACTCCTTACTGTCAGGGAAAGTGATGCCAACAATTACAAAGTTTTGAAGGATGCACTCTTAGATGGATTTGGTTTAACCACTGAACAATACATGATAAAGTTCAGAGATACCAGAAAAGAGTCTTCTCAAGACTGGACAGACTTTGTAGACTGTTCAGTGAAGGCCTTGGAGGGATGGTTACATGGCAGTAAGGTGACTGATTATGAAAGCCTATGTAATCTAATTTTGAGAGAGCGTATCTTGGATAATTGTGTGTCAGACTTGTTGCATCAATACTTGGTAGACTCAGATCTGACCTCTCCCCAAGAATTGGGAAAGAAGGCAGACAAATGGGTTAGAACAAGGGTGAGCAGAAAAGCTCATTCAGGGGGTGACAAGGATGGCAAGAAGAAGGTTGGTAAGTCTCATGACATGGGTGGGGACAAAGACAAAAATAGTTCTGAGTCATCATCAGGCCCACAAACATCCCCTGGGGGAGGTAGGTCCAAATCTTCTTCTCACAATCAAAAGACCCCATGGTGTTATTTATGTAAAAGTAAAGGCCATTTGGAAAGTGATCCCACTTGCCCAAAGAAAAACACCAAGGCTCCCACCACCACAACCCCTACTCCATCAACTAGTGCCCCTAGTAATAGCAGTGGTGGTGGGAAGAACACTACAAATAGCCAGAAAAAGGGTGTAGCTGGGCTCACCATTGGTAATGTAGTGAGGGTTGGTCTAGTTAGGGAGACCACAGAGGCTGTTTTAGTTTCTGATGGTGGTATTGACTTTGCCACCTTAGTTGCTTGTCCCCTTAACATGGGTAAGTATAAGCAACTACCCCTAATAAATGGTGTTGAGGTTGAGGCCTACAGGGACACAGGAGCCAGTGTCACCATGGTGATAGACAAACTGGTTGACCCTGAACAACACCTACTTGGTCAGCAGTACCAAGTGACTGATGCTCATAAAAACACTCTTAGCCACCCCATGGCTGTTGTGAATCTCAACTGGCGGGGGGTACTGGCTTGGGCTGAAGTGGAGTTGGAGGCTCATGCAGCAATGCTGGGCATTCCAGGGCATAGCTTTGCTCTCCCAAGGGCTCAGGCCCAGAAGCAAAGAGGACAGGGAAACTTGGATCCTGGAAAAATGGACCAAGTGCTCCCAAAAGCTAGGGGTAGAAAGGGTAAATCCTTGCCCACTATCCCTCCCTCTCCAGAAGATTCCCCTTTTGAGGAAGAAGAATCCTCTCCCTGTACAGAACCTACACCAGAGGAGCTGGCAGCTAACAATGCTGAGCTTTTGGGTGCAGGGGGGCCTGCTAGGGAAGAACTGAGTGTGGCATAGCAGACCTGCCCCACACTGGAGGGTCTCAGACAGCAAGCTGTCAAACAGCAAATTGGGGATGTCACTGATACCCACAAAGTCTATTGGGAAGACAACCTTCTCTATAGTAAGGCAAGGGACCCTAAACCTGGAGCTGCCAAGAGAGTAGTCATCCCTTTGCAGTACAGGGAGTTTCTTCTGACTTTGGCACATGATATTCCTTTTGCTGGGCATTTGGGCCAAAATAAAACATGGGACAGACTTGTTCCACTGTTTCACTGGCCTCATATGTCAAGGACACAAAGGAGTTATGTCGCTCCTGTGTGACCTGCCAAGCCAGTGGCAAGACTGGTGGCACACCTAAGGCCCCTCTAATTCCACTTACAGGGGTGGGGTGCCCTTTGAGAGGGTATGGGTTGACATTGTTGGCCCCCTTGCCCTCCAACAGCTTCAAGAAACAGATTCATCCTAGTTGTAGTGGACCATGCCACTAGGTATCCTGAAGCTATACCCTTAAGGACCTGCAGTGGCGAAAGCCCTCCTGGGAATCTTTTCCACAGTGGGTTTCCTTAAGGAAGTGGTATCCGGCAGGAGTAGTAACTTCATGTCTGCATATCTCAAAGCAATGTGGAAGGAGTGTGGTGTTACTTACAATTTCACCACTCCTTATCATCCACAGACAGATGGATTGGTTGAGAGATTTAACAAAACTCTCAAAGGCATGATCATGGGAGTCCCTGAAAAACTCAGGAGGAGATGGGATGCCCTGTTGCCATGCCTCTTGTTTGCTTATAGGGAGGTACCCCAAAAAGGAGTGGGCTACAGCCCCTTTGAACTCCTCTTTGAACACCCTGTAAGAGGTCCCCTTGCTCTTGTAAAGCAGGGTTGGGAACAACCTTTAAAAGCTCACAAACAAGACATTGTGGACTATGCGCTTGGCCTCAGATCAAGGATGGAGTACAAGAAAAAGGCCACTAAAAACCTTCAGGTCAGCTAAGAGCTCCAAAAGCAATGGCATGACCAGAAGGCTGTCCTGACATAGTACCGCCCAGGACCGAAGGTGTGGGTATTGGAGCCTGTGGCACAAAGAGCACTCCAGGACAAATGGAGTGTACCCCATCTAATTGTGGAGAAGAAAGGTGAGGTCACCTATTTGGTGGACCTTGGCACTGCCAGAAGCCCCCTTAGGATGCTTCATGTCAATCGCCTTTTACCTTACTATGACAGGGCTGACTTAACCCTGCTTATGGCCACAGATGAAGGGCAGGAGGAAGAGAGTGACCCTCTCCCTGACCTATTCTCCACCACTGAAGCTGATGGCTTAGAGGAGGGAGAGGTGCTTGTAGATTGCCTTACTGCTGAACAGAAGGACAACTGTATAAATCTCCTAGGCCAATTCTCTGACCTCTTCTCACTGATCCCAGGTACAACTACCTGGTGTAAGCACACAATCAACACTGGAGACAGTAAGATTTATAGGCAGCCTGGCCATGTCAGAGATTGCATAAAACAAGAGGTACAGAAAATGTTGGATCTAGGAGCGATTGAGCCCTCTGAGAGCCCTTGGGCTAGCCCAGCCGTGCTTGTACCAAAACCTCATACTAAAGATGGTAAAAAAGAAATGAGGTTTTGTGTTGACTATAGGGGTCTCAATCAAGTAACCAAAACTGATGCTCACCCTATACCCAGGGCAGATGAGCTGATAGATAAACTGGCTTCTGCCAAGTATCTAAGCACTTTTGACTTAACTGCAGGGTATTGGCAGATTAAGTCGTCAGTAGATGCTAAACCTAAAACAGCATTTTCCACCATTGGGGGGCACTATGAGTTCACTGTTAAGCCCTTTGGTTTGAAAAATGCACCTGCCACTTTTCAGAGGTTGGTGAACACAGTTCTGCAAGGTTTGGAAGCTTTTAGTGCAGCATATCTAGATGACATAACTGTCTTTAGCTCCACCTGAGATGAGCAACTGGTCCACTTATGGAAAGTTTTTGGAGGCCCTGCAAAAGGCAGGCCTCACTTCAAGGCTTCAAAGTGCCAGATAGGGCAGGGGAAAGTGGTTTACCTGGGCCACCTGGGAGGATCCAGACCCTTATGGAATGACCCTACAGACCCTACAGACCTTACAACTCCAACCCAGGTGAGAGCCTTCCTAGGCCTCACAGGGTACTATAGGAGGCTCATTAAGAACTATGGCTCCATGGCAGCTCCTCTAAATGACCTCACTAGTAAAAAGATGCCTAAAATTGTATTGTGGACAGCTAGCTGTCAAAAAGCTTTTGAGGAGCTAAAACAGGCCATGTGCTTTGCACCTGTCCTAAAAAGCCCTTGTTACTCCAACCAAGCTAAAGCAAACATAACTCTACTTTCTGCAAACTGAGCTGTCAAATAACTACTGCTTCTAGAGAGCTGAGTCTGTATCTGTTTCTCTCCATGCAACTACACATGCAGGGAAGCAGATTGCAAGATTGCTCCTTCGAGCAGGGAGCTGTATGTAAAGCAGCTCCCTGCTTGGGGGAGCAATGCCAGCTCCTGCAGTCTCCCCCGCGGTCCTGTCACTTTCTCTCTCTCGCTGAGTGAGAGAGAGAGAGAGATAGAGAGAGAGAAAGAGAAAGTATCTTAAATGTGGGAAGGAGCCACCTTTGGACCCCCTACACCAAGGGTTGAGGGTTCCAATCTAGATATGTCAGTGATTATTTGCCTCCTTTAATTTCTAGATTTCTAAAGAAAGCACAGGCGTTCTTTTTATTTAGAGCCACTTCACTGTTGTCTTTAAGGGTTGCAGGGTCACAGTCCACGTTAAATACAATAACTGCGGAACAAATTTTAACTTTTTTGGATAATGTTTTAACTACATTTGAGCATAAATGTGTTCATGGGGACCTGTGCCCATGTAGGCTTCAGCCTTAACACCATTTACCTGAATGTGCTGCTTGTACTTATCCATGTTAAGGGGGCAAACAGCTAGGGTGGCAAGGCCGGTGCCACCCTGGGGGACAGAAACTGTCTTAGGGGTCTCTACACCTACCCCAGATTCCACTATGGACCCGAAGGTGAACCCAGCTACTGTAGTGAATCCTAATTTGTTTTAAAGGGATACAGGAGTTAGCTTAGCCTTTGGCTTGCTGACTTGTGCCCCCGTCACCTAGTGACTTTTACCCTACTTAGCTTGCTCTGTTTTAGAGCATTTCTTTAATTACATCTTTTAAGATGGCTGCATTGTTTTTAGTTAGGCCCATGTTTTAGTTTGCGTTATCAGTGCCACCGTGCTAAGGCGTCAGTATCAAGCGACAAAGATAAACCAACTGTAGGTGTCCACATTAGGTACTTTCCCTCTTCACGGTTTCAAGGGAATTGTTTATATAAATTACCATCGTAAGCACGTCTTGTTATCTATTGTTTGGAACAGACCTACGTCAGGGCTCCAAGCAGATCTGTATAAATACTCCTCGCTTAAACAGATAGAGAGATTCCGACCAGAGGCCATCGCTGCTATTGAGGCTGCACATCACCTTGACGTTGACGTTGACCCAGTCTTCGTGTCCCTACGGAGTCTGAGCTAGAGACCTCATTCCAAGGTAACGAGGGTTGGGGGGGCTCTTCCCATGGACATGACATTGGCAGATTAGGTTTAACACGCTTAGCCCTCTTTTAGGTTAGAGATTAGGTACATGACGTTAGGTTATTAAGACATATCTCATACTTCATGTCTCTTACTGATATTGCAAAATGGTGGGGGTCTTTGTATTAATGACTCTTGTCTTTACCATTCTGTTTCTTGCACTGTTCATTATCTTTATCATTGCAGCCCATGCAACTTATCGCAGATTGCAGTTTTGCTAAATAAAACCTATTGAAACTTTACTGCATCTTCGTCATTGACTGATTTTGTTTGAGACATGTTGTTCATGTGAGAAAGGGGTGATCTCTGTTTAACCACGACACTCCCTGAAATGTCACACTCTAGAGTCCATGCGTAGAGGCTGCCACAAATCAAATTTTACTGTTTGGGTTTCTGGTGAGGTGCTGCTTGTGAGCCGGGAAGGTTGTGACGACAATTTGCGACTTGTTGTAGGATTGGCATAGTCGCCTACAAACATAACTACTGTAATCCTTAAACCAGCAGTCTTGCCTAGAGCAAGAGTCCAACTACGACATGGCACCACCAACGATGGTGTTTAGGCACTAATTTACAGAGACCCCAATTATCACTGTCTCACATACTTCAGGTACCCTAAGTACCATTATACAAAGACGTCCATAGTCTTGGGGAAGATCCTCATCAGCTGAACAGGGAGCACCTAATTAGGCTGTAGGTTGTTTGAGCTCAAACTCTTAAAAGGACTTTGCTCCCCATTTGGTGTTCCATCTCTCTTGCCCATTTCACAATATGGCTAACGCCATAGAAATTCCTGAGAATGCTAGACAAGCACTAACTCTACACTTATTAGTGTGTGGCTTGAGAGAAGAGGGCAAGGATGTTACATTCATAGTGGAAGCTAGTGAAGCTTACCAAACAGAAACATTTTATTCCTGGGTACACTGTCCTAAGGAAGACAACACTACATTCACATTCCACACATATAGAATTGTAAATGTACCAATACGTTACCAAGCATACCAGTATCATCAAATACTCCTCATTTATCAGGAGCATCAGAACTGGTTTGAAGGCGCCCAACCACTTGTAATACATGCAGTGATATTAGGTCCCTTAGGTAATGAAGGACTGATGTGGCCTATGTTTGCCAATACGCACCTCACCCAGGTATACAAAATATGCAGGCAGCAGACCTGCAAAACGTATATCTTGAACTAGTGACACTCTACAGATGACTTGTTCAGTTCGTAATGCGAACTTTGAACACTACACCAATGCGTCCAGCAGCTGCTGGATACCAATTGGCTACTGGGATTAATCCACACGCAGTACATACCATTATGGGTAAGTTACCACAGAATGGGAGAAAATACCGTTCTGGATAGCCCAGAAAACAAATCAGCTAGAAGCTGTGTTTCCCTATATGGGACCACAGGAGAAACATAGAATTCTCACAATGTGCTTGCCTTTCGGGATGGTTCCCTCAGGGGATGACTGCGCCACATGGGGTACAGTCTTTGCTGCAATATACACTACCACACATGGTTCCCCGACACTTGCCAATTTGCCTGGAGTGTTAAAACAAATACAGAATGAGCACGGGGCTGAACCAGCCCTAGATTTGGGAATTAAATTAATGCGTAACTTCAACGCATTCTGCTCAATCATACTGGGTAACATCAAAAGGGGAAGCAGTAGCACTGGATATACGCCAGCGCCTCCGAGAGATTCCACATTTGGACCAGGAGAAGGAGCTACTGAAAACTATTTCCGACACCATTAATAGAATAGGACAGGATAGTTTGGGAGCCAAGCCGAAGAAGCTTGAACTACAGAGTACCACCCCTAAAGAAGGTACCAAACAAGCACAGGAGGGTTCTAAGAAGCACTGGGATAAACAAAAACAATTTGAAGATAGACAAAATCAGAGAGCAGATTCTCCTCATCCAGAAAACTCCGATAGGAGATATACTCTCAGAAATTGAGAAAATATAAAAGCTCCTGACGGATCTACTGATTCACGTTCCTCTCGTTCCTTTCAGGACGCACCGGATAGATGTAGCAAGAGAGGGGTCCGTCCTGATCGACGTCCTGAATATGTGAAACAGCAGAAAGACTCACCACAGCCTTTGGACAAAAAAGAAGAAAAGTCCCCACAACAAAAGCCAAAGTTTAAAAAGAAAAAGGTGGCAGCACTGTCAATTAAAAATGGCAGTACATTTGAGAACATTGCTGAAGAACAACACGTGGGCAGTGACACTGTTAGACAGCGCAGCAGAGGTCACGATATGTCTGAAGGATCGTCAGGATGCGACAGCAACTAGCTATTTTATTGCAGTTGAGATTGCAGACAGGTGCGTTCTCCCACCCGACAGGGTTTATAATTTAAATATCCAAATTGAGGGAGATGTAGAGCGCACCATTGGTGTGATATTTTGGGATGAACTTAGTTGTGACATCCTGCTGGGCGAAAGGGACTGGCCACCCGAGCAGGTCCATAAGCTCCCACATGGGAAAGATGTAATTTTGCCTTCTTTCTCTGATCTTATTCCAGAAGCAGTAAAACAAGCCTACGCAGACGAATGGGCTTTATTTCAGGCACCTGCAATATACCGCAATCATGTAGGTTGGGACAGGGACTCTCCTGTTCATGTAATTCCACTCACATCTTCATCCCAGCCTCAGCCACAATATCCTGTTAAACATGAGGCTAAAGCTCCAGTGAGGGAGATCCTCGCTCAGCATGAGTATCAGGGAGTAATTGAGCCCTGTGCCTCTGCAGTGAATAACCTGTCATTCCCCGTTGCAAAACCAGACCTTTCCTACAGAATAGTCTTCGATTACAGACACTTAAACAGTCATACACGTACATACGCTATACAAAATTCACATAGCACGGCACTAATTAACAACATAACACACAAAAAAAAGCAACGTTGGATATTTCCAACGGGTTCTTCTGCCAGAATTTAGCACACAAAGGTCGGGACCTGAGTGCATTCTCATTTGGCTCACAAAAATGCTTCTGCCGTTTGCCTCAAGGCTACGAGAACACCCCACAGCTGTTCTCAGCCCGAGTAACATCAGTATTGCATGATATTGATCCTTAGGCGTTGTCTTATGTGGATGATATTTATCTCACAGATGACGGCCTCAACATTCATCTTATCAGGGTCGCTAGGATCATTTTAGGATTTGCAGCCTTCGGTTACAAATTCAACTTTAAGAAAAGTAAAATAGCCTTTCTCAGTGTACTGTTCCTGGGATATGAGCTATCAAATGAGGGGAAGAGCCTGGCCCTGCACTTTCTAGAGAAATGGGCACAACTCTACCCACCTAACACCCTCAAGAAATTACAGTCTTTACTAAGTTTCTTCAACTTTGGCAGAACTTACATTCCTGACAATGCACAATGTATCAAGTCACTCTATGACTTATTACGCCCTGAGTTTTCTAGCAGACACTGGATAGTTGAACACCCATGCATCTTTAGGGAATTGCAATAGGACATGCTAGAAGCAAACCACTTTCACACACGTGAAAACAAAACAAATTTGGTCATCTGAATAATTGCTGGTGCCATTGGGTTCACTTATGTCACCTTTACCGAAGACGACACAGTGCCCATAGCATATAAATCACATTTATACTCAAATGCAGAACAACGTTTTGCACCCACAGAAATTATTCTAACTGCAGTTCAGATGGCTGTCATTAAGGAGTGGCCAGTTGCCCAAGGGAAATGCATAATTGTCATTACCACGGTGCCAGTTTTACAGGCTGTCACCAAAACAAGAGTTCCTAAGCCTAAAGCATTACATCCACGCTGGATTTAGTGGGCAACCTCTCTGACTGCCACCGATGTTGACTACATCTTTGATACAAAACTTCAGACATAAGAATTTCACAACCAGCTGTAGGTACCAAACATCAATCTCCTACCACTTGCACAGCCGTGAGTGGAGTGATGAAGGACGGAGTTTTCCACTCTCACAATACCTACATGCAGTCCCTATGGGACTGCACAGCTCAGCTGACTGAACTCAAAGCTCTTATATTAGCTCTAGAACATACAGAGCCAGGATTACCGACTTTAAGGCCCATATTTATACTTTTTTTAGCGCCGCATTTGCATCATTTTTTGACGCAAAAGGGGCTCAAACTTACAAAATACAATTGTACAATTGTATTTTGTAAGTTTGTGCCGCTTTTGCGTTACAAAGCAGCGCAAATGCGGCGCTAAAAAAGTATAAATATGGGCCTAAGTGTCTGTGACTCATACTACTGTGTTCAGTCCTACAATGATTACCTCAATCATTGGAAGCTGAACGGGTTTAGAGACTCCAAAGGGAACACCATAAAACACAAAACATTGTGGGGGAGGGGGGCTGATTTCAAGAATAAGCTACCTTGTGTCCATGTAGTACATACATTGGGCCATCAACGTGTAGGAGTACACGTTATTGGCAACACTTTGGCTGATGAGGCAGCCAAATCTGCAGTAGCCACGGCTTCTGTGGCTGCAGTGACTCGTTCTCAGACGAGATTGAATAATGAAAATTTGACTGCCGTTTAAGCTTCGGCTGAAGGCAAGACCATTCCAAAGGCGTACCCTACAAAATACTCTCTTACCACATCAGTGCCCAGAATGTTGCCTCCGCAACAATTCCTGGGGTTGGAGATTGAGAGATCCCCAATGAAGACCAGAGATTAGATCTAATAAAAGCAGCGCATGAGGGTGTCGATTCTGCTCATGCTGGTTTTTCAGCCACAGTAACACTCTTACAGAAATGCTTCTGATGGGAAGGTCTATACAAACAGACAAAACACTACGTCCTTTGTTGTGACATTTGCTAGCAAATTAAGGGCTCTAATATCAAACGCACACCGCAGACATCCCTCTTAGTGTTCAGCAGGCCACTACAATGTGTGTACCTGGACCATTGTGGTCCACTCCAACCTGATGGTGCATACAAATACATCTTAGTCGCTGTAGGTTCTTGTTCTAGATTCCTGTGGGTATGCCCTCAGCGGTCGGCTGACGCTCAAACTGTTCTAAAAGACTTGCTAATCTTTATTGGTACATATGCAGTTGTGGCATTCCATTTGGACCAGGGCCCTGCATTTGCCTCTAAGGCAGTTAGGGACACCATAGGGCGATGGGTGTTGAACTCCAATATTCCGCACCATACCATCTCGAGGGAAATTCTGTTGTGGAGAGGCAGAACCATGATCTAAAGCAGCCCTTAACAGCTAGAGTAATAGGTTTTGGCTCTAGTTGGCTTCATCACCTAAATGGGGTCCAGAGAGCACCGAATAATCTTCCAAGGTGGTCCTTGGGAGGACACACTCCACATGAGGGTCTCTTTGGGATACCTATGTATGTCCCGGATCTTGATGGCCCTGGTTTGGTGGCAGCAAACACACCTTTTGACATACATGAACATCTCACTGTTTTACAGAAGCGTCAGCAATTTCGTGATGATAAATTATCCGCCAGGGCTGCCACTTTAGGAATAAGGGATTTATCAACAACTTCCACTGGCTGGATTCCTAAAGCTGGGGATCTGGTTTGTGAGAAGATCTCTGTGAAGAAGGAATTCAGTCCATCCTACAGAGCACCGGTCCCAGTCCTGGGAATACGAGGTACCAGAACTGTCATCCTACCACCACTACCTGGTTCCAAAGGAAACAGATTAATTTCCATTGATGACATCAAACTTCACCATGTGGCCGATCCTGCACAGTAGACCCAGAGGTCCTTTGGGTAGTTCCCGGTCCCCTCTCACTAGCTAATAGGACATACCTCTTCAAACTAGAAATAACAACACTATTTTGGACTACATAACAATGTCCAACAATGCTACAAATACCTCCTCGATCGTGGGGAGGGTGGAAAACTAGCT
Organism: Pleurodeles waltl; assembly: GCF_031143425.1. NCBI lineage: Eukaryota > Metazoa > Chordata > Amphibia > Caudata > Salamandridae > Pleurodeles > Pleurodeles waltl. The sequence goes on along the minus strand of NC_090441.1, from coordinate 201,868,726 downwards.
CTTGCTGAATCCAGTTACCACTTCAACGACAGCACCTGTCCAAGATTTGGTTGTTTTCTATACCAACACTACACAGACTGACGACACCGTCTACTATGAGCCTCCACGTGAAGTGGATCCATCCACCAGTATTGCACCTGCTCCTGCATTTGCAGAGACTTCTTCTGGTTATTTCATCGACATTGATGACTTTTCTTCAGACTCATCCACTCCAGTGATTGAAAATATTTCAAAGACACATAAGCTGTACCTATGGCTTAAAGATAACTATGTAATGTACCCATGGAACTATTTCTGGTTATGCATGACATTTGTTGCATTATTTTTATGGATTGGTTTCGTGACAGTTTTCTTTTTACTTTTTACTGGTCATTACCTTCCTGAACGCTCATCAGTAGAGCTGGTGGATGAAGTCTTAACTCCATATCATTTCTCACATAAGGTCCGAAGAGACTTGTCCCTTGTGCCTTGTGAACATTTCAGCGGATCCAATTCCTGATGGGATTGTGTGGGACAATGTTCCATTTGATATATATATATATATATATATATATATACATGTATTCAAAATTTCTATGACAGATGTAATTGCACCTGGTGCTGTATCTGATGATTGGGATGTCCAGACGGTTGATTCTATGTTAATTGAAATGAAGGACTATTCAGTATTTGAAAGTGATGATGTATATAGACATACAATGAATTATGGTGAAATGTTCTGCTACAATAACTGGGGACATTACTACCTGCACCGTGCCACTAGACACGGACCAATACTTAACTACACACAATGGGAACACTGTTCAACACCTCCTCTGGGTAGCCTTAAACGTTATACAGATAAATTCAATTATTTTTCTGGCCATGACACAAAAGATCTTGAGTCATCCTATTTCAAGTTACCTCCTTCCAAAATTAGGAAAATTTTGCTAACAGATACAAAACTGATTTATTCAGACTCCTTTGTTTCCCGTCTTGCAGTTGAATGTTACAGATACTGGAGGAACACTGTTGACCTAAAGAGTGTATGGGGAACACAATATTGGCAAATCTAGGGTGGGGAAGCTTTATTTAGAGCAGGCTTGATTCCTGTGAAAATGATCTTTTTAAATGACACCATTCAACAAACATCCTTTTTTAGGTTAGCAAAAATAAAATAAATGAACACGCCCAGTATCCCTACACCGGCAGAGTTTGAGGATTGGCAATTCTTCCTGAATGTCACAGAGGAAGAGCTAGATGCAAAGGTTCAGGCTGGTACCTATGACTCTTCACTTTCCAGTCCCAGCGGGTGGTTGATTTGGCCAATAGACACCAATGGATTTCAGGCACGTTTTTTTAATTTCTCAGGGGGTTTTAAGATTAGCCGGCCAGACCCTCGCTTTGTCTTGGGTCAATACACGGGTATAGTTAAAACATACATTGTGGGTAAACTGTGCCAAAAATGGGTACAGTCTAACAGGTTAGCTGCAGTCAAAGAACATCTTAATACTCCTTCTGAGGATATAGACTTGTAGGACTTTTTGCTAGTGTAGGAGGCTGGACTGGTTTGTAGTGAGTACCAAGGGGTACTTGCACCTTGCACCAGGCCCAGTTATCCCTTATTAGTGTATAGGGTGTCTAGCAGCTTAGGCTGATAGATAATGGTAGCTTAGCAGAGCAGCTTAGGCTGAACTAGGAGACGTGTGAAGCTACTACAGTACCACTTAGTGTCATATGCACAATATCATAAGAAAACACAATACACAGTTATACTAAAAATAAAGGTACTTTATTTTTATGACAATATGCCAAAGTATCTTAGAGTGTACCCTCAGTGAGAGGATAGGAAATATACACAAGATATATATACACAATAGCAAAAATATGCAGTATAGTCTTAGAAAACAGTGCAAACAATGTATAGTTACAATAGGATGCAATGGGGAAACATAGGGATAGGGGCAACACAAACCATATACTCCAAAAGTGGAATGCGAACCACGAATGGACCCCAAACCGATGTGACCTTGTAGAGGGTCGCTGGGACTATTAGAAAATAGTGAGAGTTAGAAAAATAACCCTCCCCAAGACCCCGAAAAGTGAGTGCAAAGTGCACTAAAGTTCCCCTAAGGACAAAGAAGTCGTGTTAGAGGAATAATGCAGGAAAGACACAAACCAGCAATGCAACAACTGTGGATTTCCAATCTAGGGTACCTGTGGAATAAGGGGACCAAGTCCAAAAGTCACAAGCAAGTCGGAGATGGGCAGATGCCCAGGAAATGCCAGCTGCGAGTGCAAAGAAGCTTCTACTGGACAGAAGAAGCTGAGGTTTCTGCAGGAACAAAAAAGGCTAGAGACTTCCCCTTTGGTGGACGGATCTCTCTCGCCGTGGAAAGTCGTGCAGAAGTGTTTTCCTGCCGAAAGAACGCCAACAAGCCTTGCTAGCTGCAAATCGTGCGGTTAGCGTTTATGGAAGCTGCTGAGGCCCAGGAGGGACCAGGAGGTCGCAAATTGGACCAGCAGAGAGAGGGGACGTCACGCAAGACAAGGAGCCCTCTCTGAAGCCGGTAGCACCCGGAGAAGTGCCATAAACAGGCACTACGAGGATGCGTGAAATGGTGCTCGCTGAAGTTGCACAAAGGAGTCCCACGTCGCCGGAGACCAACTTAGAAAGTCCTGCAATGCAGGTTAGAGTGCCGTGGACCCAGGCTTGGCTGTGCACAAAGGATTTCCGCCGGAAGTGCACAGGGGCCGGAGTAGCTGCAAAAGTCGCGGTTCCCAGCAATGCAGCCCAGCGAGGTGAGGCAAGGACTTACCTCCACCAAACTTGGACTGAAGAGTCACTGGACTGTGGGGGTCACTTGGACAGAGTCGCTGGATTCGAGGGACCTCGCTCGTCATGCTGAGAGGAGACCCAAGGGACCGGCAATGCAGCTTTTTGGTGCCTGCGGTTGCAGGGGGAAGATTCCGTCGACCCACGGGAGATTTCTTCGGAGCTTCTGGTGCAGAGAGGATGCAGACTACCCCCACAGCATGCACAAGCAGGAAAACAGTCGAGAAGGCGGCAGGATCAGCGTTACAGAGTTGCAGTAGTCGTCTTTGCTACTATGTTGCAGTTTTGCAGGCTTCCAGCGCGGTCAGCAGTCGATTCCTTATCAGAAGGTGAAGAGAGAGATGCAGAGGAACTCGGCTGAGCTCATGCATTCGTTATCTAAAGTTTCCCCAGAGACAGAGACCCTAAATAGACAGAAAAGAGGGTTTGGCTACCTAGGAGAGAGGATAGGCTAGCAACACCTGAAGGAGCCTATCACAAGGAGTCTCTGACGTCACCTGGTGGCACTGGCCACTCAGAGCAGTCCAGTGTGCCAGCAGCACCTCTGTTTCCAAGATGGCAGAGGTCTGGAGCACACTGGAGGAGCTCTGGACACCTCCCATGGGAGGTGCAGGTCAGGGGAGTGGTCACTCCCCTTTCCTTTGTCCAGTTTCGCGCCAGAGCAGGGCTAAGGGGTCCCCTGAACCGGTGTAGACTGGCTTATGCAGAATTGGGCACATCTGTGCCCAACAAAGCATTTCCAGAGGCTGGGGGAGGCTACTCCTCCCCTGCCTTCACACCATTTTCCAAAGGGAGAGGGTGTCACACCCTCTCTCAGAGGAAGTTCTTTGTTCTGCTATCCTGGGCCAGGCCTGGCTGGACCCCAGGAGGGCAGATGCCTGTCTGAGGGGTAGGCAGCAGCAGCAGCTGCAGTGAAACCCCAGGAAGGGCAGTTTGGCAGTACCAGGGTCTGTGCTACAGACCACTGGGATCATGGGATTGTGCCAACTATGCCAGGATGGCATAGAGGGGGCAATTCCATGATCATAGACATGTTACATGGCCATATTCGGAGTTACCATTGTGAAGCTACATATAGGTATATATGTAGTGCACGCTTGTAATGGTGTCCCCGCACTCACAAAGTTCAGGGAATTGGCTCTGAACAATGTGGGGGCACCTTGGCTAGTGCCAGGGTGCCCACACACTAAGTAACTTTGCACCTAACCTTTACCAGGTAAAGGTTAGACATATAGGTGACTTATAAGTTACTTAAGTGCAGTGTAAAATGGCTGTGAAATAACGTGGACGTTATTTCACTCAGGCTGCAGTGGCAGGCCTGTGTAAGAATTGTCAGAGCTCCCTATGGGTGGCAAAAGAAATGCTGCAGCCCATAGGGATCTCCTGGAACCCCAATACCCTGGGTACCTCAGTACCATATACTAGGGAATTATAAGGGTGTTCCAGTAAGCCAATGTAAATTGGTAAAATTGGTCACTAGCCTGTTAGTGACAATTTGTAAAGAGAGAGCATAACCACTGAGGTTCTGGTTAGCAGAGCCTCAGTGAGACAGTTAGGCACCACACAGGGAACACATACATATAGGCCACAAACTTATGAGCACTGGGGTCCTGACTAGCAGGGACCCAGTGACACATAACAAACATACTGAAAACATAGGGTTTTCACTATGAGCACTGGGCCCTGGCTAGCAGGATCCCAGTGAGACAGTGAAAACACCCTGACATACACTCACAAACAGGCCAAAAGTGGGGGTAACAAGGCTAGAAAGAGGCTACTTTCTCACACAACCCCCCCCCAAACGAAGGACAATAAGGCTAACCTTGGCCAGTTGAGACTTTATTGTCTAAGTGGTGATAAGTAGAGAGTAGCTCTGCAATAGACTGGTTACTCCCTTTATCATCCACTATATGGTTATTTCCCTGTGGGGATGTAACCCACCCTGTTTGAAGTTTTTGAGCTAAGCAACAATGTGAAGATGTATTTTCAGAGTTTCTATCAGTAAGTTTTAGTTTAGAGCAGTGGGAATTGTCCACTGAACCTATTTGTAGTGATGAAAATGCCAGACAGGGATGCTGTCTCAATAAAGCCATAGCTGGGCAAAAACTTTGTCCATGTGGCTGGAAGAGAGAACAGGGATGCTGTTTCTCTTGAGTTGGAGCAGGGCAGGGATGCTGTCCTATGAGCTCCACACTAGGGCAGGGATGCTGTCCTAAGTGTTGTGAGGCAGTGCAGGGTTTCTGCACTAAAGTTTCTCTGGGAGGGTTGGAGGGATGCTCCATGTTAACTAAAATGGTGCTCTTTTTGTCACCAATGTTAGTTATCCCACAGAGAGGTACTTCTACCTCAGGGAGTCCAGCTTTGCCAGCTGATGATTCCCTTGGAACAGGTGCCACCCCAGGAGAGGTTTCTCCCACCACAGGAATGGTATCCTGAATGGTAGGGTGGTTAGGGGATACTGTGATACCTGTTGTTGGAGAGGAATCCTGAGTTTTCAGGCCTTCTCTCCTTTGCTTTTTCATTTCAGTAGAAATGAGAGGGAACAATTCCTCAGGGATGCCCAGCATGGCTGCATGGGCATAAAACTCTACATCAGCCCAACCTGAGGCCTCTAGGTCATTACCTAGGAGACAATCTACAGGTAAGCTAGGTGATACCACCACCTGCTTAGGGCCAGTAACTCCACCCCAACTAAACTGAATTATAGCTAAGGGAAGGAACTTAGTGGAGTTATGGACATCAATAATCTTATACTGTTGTCCAATGATGTGTTGATCAGGATGCACTAGGTTTTCAGTCACCAAAGTGATACTGGCACCTGTGTCCCTGTAGGCCAAGGCCTCAACATCATTTATTGAAACTGTCTGCCTGTACTTATCCATTGTAAGGGGACAAGCAGCCAGTGTGGCAAGGCCAATGCCAATAGGTGCGACAGAAACTGTCTTGGGACTGACTACCCCAGTTTCTATGATGGACCCATAAGTGAACCCAACTACACCCTTAACTTGACTGTTGCCAGCAGTCCCACCACTAGTACCACTACTGCTAGGGGCACTAGAGCTTGATGTATTAGTGGTGGTAGGCTCAGGGGGTTTACCTGGACAGGACTTATCCCCTGGCCTATGGCCTGTGTTTTTACACACAAAGCACCAAGGCTTTTTAATGTGTGCAGGTTGGGAAGAAGAGGAAGAATTTGTTTTATCCCCACCCTCTGAAGAGTGTTTAAGATTTGAAGTGGGATCTTTGGTTTTACCCTTATCCCCATGCTTCTCTTGAGATTTTTCACCATCTTTCTTCTTATTGCCATCTTTGTCACCCCCTGTATGAACTTTTCTGTTCACCCTTGTTCTGACCCATTTGTCTGCCTTCTTTCCCAATTCTTGGGGAGAGGTCAGATCAGAGTCTACCAGGTACTGGTGCAACAAATCAGACACACAATTATTAAGTATATGCTCTCTCAGGATTGTGTTATACAGGCTTTCATAATCAGTAACTTTACTGCCATGTAACCACCCCTCCAAGGCCTTCACTGAATGGTCAATGAAATCAACCCAGTCTTGTGAAGACTCCTTTTTGGTCTCTCTGAACTTTATCCTGTATTGTTCAGTGGTTAAGCCATAACCATCCAGGAGTGCATTCTTAAGAACTGTAAAATTATTAGCATCATTTTCGTTCACAGTAAGGAGCCTATCCCTACCTTTTCCACTAAATGATAGCCATAGGATAGCAGCCCACTGCCTTTGAGGGACATCCTGTACAACACAGGCCCTCTCAAGTGCAGCAAACCACTTGTTAATGTCATCCCCCTCCTTATAAGGGGGAACTATCTTATGCAGATTCCTGGAATCATGCTCTTTTGCAGGATGACTATGGGGAATACTGCTGCTGCCACCATGGGTTTCTAAACCCAACTTCTGTCTTTCCTTCTCTAGTTCAAAAGACTGTCTATCCAAATCCAGCTGTTGCTTTTTAAGCTTCAGTCTGGTTTGTTCCACCCTCAACTTATTGAGTTCCCTCTCTAACATTCTGTCATCAGGGTTAGTGGGAGGGACATTCCTAGATACAGAAGTATGATGGGAATGAACAGAAGGAGACCTGTCCCTTACATAAGCCACCCTAACAGCTTGGCTAACAGAAACATTACTACCAGTATGGTGAGAATAAATGCTTTTGTTATGATGTGAGACAACACTATTTGTATGGTGTGGCTCATCATCATTACCAACTATGCTAGACTGTCTAGTAATGGGCAGGCTAGGATGTTTCTTTCCTGAATCTTTTCCTGGGGGAGTCCCTGAATCAGATTGGGAACTATTAGGTACTTTTTCAACAGATGAGGCACCTATGGCCTTATCCTGTTCTCTAAGCATGTTAAGTAACAGTTCCAAGGAAGGATTCTTCCCTACACTCAAACCTCTCTCTATACAGAGACTCCTTGCTCTTTTCCAGCTAAGATTGTCATATGCAAGTTTGGACAGATCAACATTTTGGCCTGTGCCAGACATTTTTAGAGAGAGTTAAAGTGATAGTAAAAGATAAAAAGTTTGTCAGAGCTTTTAGAAAGACAGAGAAAAAAAACTTTTAAAACTTTTTAGAACTTTTTAGAAAGTTAGAAGTACTTTTCAGCACTTAGAAAAGAGTGAAAAGAGGAAATGCAAAACTTTTTGGCTATGTGTATATACACTGACCTTGTTTTGTATATTTTTCTCTTATGAAAAGTACAATGACAAGAGTGGTAAGTAGTCTCAAAGCACTTATCCCACCACTGCACAACCAATGTAGGAGGCTGGACTGGTTTGTAGTGAGTACCAAGGGGTACTTGCACCTTGCACCAGGCCCAGTTATCCCTTATTAGTGTATAGGGTGTCTAGCAGCTTAGGCTGATAGATAATGGTAGCTTAGCAGAGCAGCTTAGACTGAACTAGGAGACGTGTGAAGCTACTACAGTACCACTTAGTGTCATATGCACAATATCATAAGAAAACACAATACACAGTTATACTAAAAATAAAGGTACTTTATTTTTATGACAATATCCCAAAGTATCTTAGAGTGTACCCTCAGTGAGAGGATAGGAAATATACACAAGATATATATACACAATAGCAAAAATATGCAGTATAGTCTTAGAAAACAGTGCAAACAATGTATAGTTACAATAGGATGCAATGGGGAAACATAGGGATAGGGGCAACACAAACCATATACTCCAAAAGTGGAATGCGAACCACGAATGGACCCCAAACCGATGTGACCTTGTAGAGGGTCGCTGGGACTATTAGAAAATAGTGAGAGTTAGAAAAATAACCCTCCCCAAGACCCTGAAAAGTGAGTGCAAAGTGCACTAAAGTTCCCCTAAGGACAAAGAAGTCGTGTTAGAGGAATAATGCAGGAAAGACACAAACCAGCAATGCAACAACTGTGGATTTCCAATCTAGGGTACCTGTGGAACAAGGGGACCAAGTCCAAAAGTCACAAGCAAGTCGGAGATGGGCAGATGCCCAGGAAATGCCAGCTGCGGGTGCAAAGAAGCTTCTACTGGACAGAAGAAGCTGAGGTTTCTGCAGGAACGAAAAGGGCTAGAGACTTCCCCTTTGGTGGACGGATCCTTCTCGCCGTGGAGAGTCGTGCAAAAGTGTTTTCCCGCCGAAAGAACGCCAACAAGCCTTGCTAGCTGCAAATTGTGCAGTTAGCGTTTTTGGACGCTGCTGAGGCCCAGGAGGGACCAGGAGGTCGCAAATTGGACCAGCAGAGAGAGGGGACGTCGCGCAAGACAAGGAGCCCTCTCTAAAGCCGGTAGCACCCGGAGAAGTGCCAGAAACAGGCACTACAAGGATGCGTGAAACGGTGCTCGCCGAAGTTGCACAAAGGAGTCCCACGTCGCCGGAGACCAACTTAGAAAGTCGTGCAATGCAGGTTAGAGTGCCGTGGACCCAGGCTTGGCTGTGCACAAAGGATTTCCGCCGGAAGTGCACAGAGGCCGGAGTAGCTGCAAAAGTCGCGGTTCCCAGCAATGCAGCCCAGCGAGGTGAGGCAAGGACTTACCTCCACCAAACTTGGAATGAAGAGTCACTGGACTGTGGGGGTCACTTGGACAGAGTCGCTGGATTCGAGGGACCTCGCTTGTCGTGCTGAGAGGAGACCCAAGGGACCGGCAATGCAGCTTTTTGGTGCCTGCGGTTGCAGGGGGAAGATTCCGTCGACCCACGGGAGATTTCTTCGGAGCTTCTGGTGCAGAGAGGAGGCAGACTACCCCCACAGCATGGACAAGTAGGAAAACAGTCGAGAAGGCGGCAGGATCAGCGTTACAGAGTTGCAGTAGTCGTCTTTGCTACTATGTTGCAGTTTTGCAGGCTTCCAGCGCGGTCAGCAGTCGATTCCTTATCAGAAGGTGAAGAGAGAGATGCAGAGGAACTCGGCTGAGCTCATGCATTCGTTATCTAAAGTTTCCCCAGAGACAGAGACCCTAAATAGCCAGAAAAGAGGGTTTGGCTACCTAGGAGAGAGGATAGGCTAGTAACACCTGAAGGAGCCTATCACAAGGAGTCTCTGACGTCACCTGGTGGCACTGGCCACTCAGAGCAGTCCAGTGTGCCAGCAGCACCTCTGTTTCCAAGATGGCAGAGGTCTGGAGCACACTGGAGGAGCTCTGGACACCTCCCAGGGGAGGTGCAGGTCAGGGGAGTGGTCACTCCCCTTTCCTTTGTCCAGTTTCGCGCCAGAGCAGGGCTAAGGGGTCCCCTGAACCGGTGTAGACTGGCTTATGCAGAATTGGGCACATCTGTGCCCAACAAAGCATTTCCAGAGGCTGGGGGAGGCTACTCCTCCCCTGCCTTCACACCATTTTCCAAAGGGAGAGGGTGTCACACCCTCTCTCAGAGGAAGTTCTTTGTTCTGCCATCCTGGGCCAGGCCTGGCTGGACCCCAGGAGGGCAGATGCCTGTCTGAGGGGTTGGCAGCAGCAGCAGCTGCAGTGAAACCCCAGGAAGGGCAGTTTGGCAGTACCAGGGTCTGTGCTACAGACCACTGGGATCATGGGATTGTGCCAACTATGCCAGGATGGCATAGAGGGGGCAATTCCATGATCATAGACATGTTACATGGCCATATTCGGAGTTACCATTGTGAAGCTACATATAGGTAGTGTCCCCGCACTCACAAAGTTCAGGGAATTGGCTCTGAACAATGTGGGGGCACCTTGGCTAGTGCCAGGGTGCCCACACACTAAGTAACTTTGCACCTAACCTTTACCAGGTAAAGGTTAGACATATAGGTGACTTATAAGTTACTTAAGTGCAGTGTAAAATGGCTGTGAAATAACATGGACGTTATTTCATTCAGGCTGCAGTGGCAGGCCTGTGTAAGAATTGTCAGAGCTCCCTATGGGTGGCAAAAGAAATGCTGCAGCCCATAGGGATCTCCTGGAACCCCAATACCCTGGGTACCTCAGTACCATATACTAGGGAATTATAAGGGTGTTCCAGTAAGCCAATGTAAATTGGTAAAATTGGTCACTAGCCTGTTAGTGACAATTTGTAAAGAGAGAGCATAACCACTGAGGTTCTGGTTAGCAGAGCCTCAGTGAGACAGTTAGGCACCACACAGGGAACACATACATATAGGCCACAAACTTATGAGCACTGGAGTCCTGACTAGCAGGGACCCAGTGACACATAACAAACATACTGAAAACATAGGGTTTTCACTATGAGCACTGGGCCCTGGCTAGCAGGATCCCAGTGAGACAGTGAAAACACCCTGACATACACTCACAAACAGGCCAAAAGTGGGGATAACAAGGCTAGAAAGAGGCTACTTTCTCACAGCTAGTTCCTAGAAAGCCACGTTCTGAAAGATTAATCTATGCTATGTATAATAAGATCTGAAAGTTTTCTCAGATTGAAGCTGGTTTGCAATTAAGGCAGATAGACAAGGAAAATTTAGAAAAGGCTTTAGCTGTTGTCTGCATGAACACTCTGGCCAACAGAATTTATTTCCTAACAAACATAGGGGGTCATTACAACATTGGCGGTAAAAGCCGCTTACCGCCTTGCAGAACACCGCCAACACACCGCCACGGCTGCGGAATTCCGCCACAGCTATTATGGCCCACAGCTCGAAATCCGACAAAATTCAGACACCCACACAAGTCCGCCACACCAAAGGTCAGTGATAAACTGGTGAAAACAAAACCTCCACCTTCACACCAACAGAAATACGCCCGCGCTATCACAACCCACGAATCCACGCGGCGGTCTTTCAACCGCGGTATTCCATTGGCGGTACACACTGCTGCGCTCAAAATACACACATATATACAAAACACAGCCACATTGGACAATTCTAAATACACACACCTGAGACACCTACACACACACCACACCCACACACCCAATACAATATAAAACACACACCCACATCACCCACAAACCCCTACTACCAAAATTTTCAAAGAAGGCCAGAGAGAGACACCACCATCCACAAACTAGCAGCCACAGGCACTCAACACCATCACCCACACAACTTCCACGCACAAAACACCACACACCACTACATATAACAACACTTATCACCACACACACCACCCCACACATCACCCACACCACCCCATGGCACGGCAAAGACACCCCAGGTTCTCAGAGGAGGAGCTCAGGGTCATGGTGGAGGAAATCATCCAGGTAAAGCCACAGCTATTTGGATCCCAGGTGCAGCACACCTCCATAGCTAGGAAGATGGAGCTATGGCGAAGAATAGTCGACAGGGTTAACGCAGTGGAACAGCACCCAAGAAATCAGGACGACATCAGGAAGAGGTGGAACGACCTACAGGGGAAGGTGCGTTCCGTGGTCTCAAGACACCACATCGCGGTACAGTAGACTGGCGGCGGACCCCCGCCTCCTCCCCCAAAACTAACAACATGGGAGGAACAGGTCTTGGCGATTCTGCATCCTGAGGGCCTCGTAGGAGTCGGTGGAGGAATGGACTCTGGTAAGTCAAACCTTTAACTATCATATCCCCCACCCTACCTGCATGCTATCACAGACCCCCACCTTCGCCCCCTCCCCTATCACTCCAACTCCTCACAAATGTACTAATAACACTAACCACACATCCCAACACCAAGCCCTGCATGACACAACAAAGCATGGACACCCATCACTAAAGCATGCCCACTGCACATACCCATAACACCACCCTCAACCATCATAACACAAGCCCCCACACAGGAATGCTAGCACTGGGGTACACGGTCACCCACCAATTGCACACCATGACACACACAGATGCAATAATCATGCTTTTACACCCCTGCAGGGCCACTACCCAACGTCACCAGAGAGGAGGGTCCAGACATCTCCACCCCACCCACAGAAGAGGCCCACAGTGATGACAGCAGCTCTGTCAAACTGGATCTAGATGACCAACCCGGACCATCTGGGACCTCGGGACAGTTGGTTCCCCTCACACAGGCACAGCCCACCACAGACCTTCCACCCTCTGGTAACACCAGCACAGCACCCACCCAGCGGGCCCATACCTCCGTCCCCAGGACACGTCAATCAGCTGTGTGTCCACCACTGCAGGGAACCCAGGATAACCCACCACCCCAACAACAGGGACCTGGGGGCAGTGGCAGTGGGCACACGGTCCAGGGGACGGAGGCACAGGAACACAGGGGAACTGGGAGGGCTGCCGTGCGACAGGGGGCGGACAGGCCAAGGGAACACACTCTCCACGAGGCCCTCTCCTCCATCAAGGGAGCATACCACCACTCCCAGGAGACGATGGCAACAGTCCTGGCCAAGTTTCAGGAGACCCAGCGCTTGCAGGAGGAACAGTATTTGGGGTTCAGGGAGGAACTCAGAACCATCAGCTCCACCCTGGGCACCATCCTAGGGGTGCTGAAGGTAATACTTAACACCAGGAGGGACACTGTGGCACTACAAGGGGCCCCTGACAATAGCATGGACGATGAACTACCCACCACCTACGCCGGCACTAGTGGACAGGAGGCACCGCCACAGGACGACCACACCAGCACCCGCAGACGGAGAACCACCCCGCAAGCGGTCCCTGAGATCCAGGAACAAGACAGAGCACGATGCCAAGACCCCCGCCAAGAAATGAGACCACTCTAATTGTCAAACCACTGTCCCACTTTGTAACCCTGTCTATATTGGAACTGCGCCAGCTCCACTTCCTATGCCCATATGGGCAATGCACCTGTGAGACTAATAGACTGGACTCTGCCATGGACATTCCTCCACCATCCCCCCTCACCATTTTACAACCCCCTCCAATTTTGAGCACTTCAATAAACACCCTTGAAGCACAAAACAATCTGGAGTCAGTCTGTGATTTCGAAATTGTGTATTAGCAATGACAGTGACAAAATGCTTTTTCAAATGTAATGTCAACATACCTATGTCACACATCGCAGGTCCATGAGGAATCTAAGCAGATGGCACACGTTGGAAACCACCCCTGTGAAACCGTAAGGGAAAATGACAACTCAGTGACCATACACTGGTTGAAATCGACAGACAGAATAGAGGTAGAAGTGTAAAAGTACTTGTAGTAGGCAGGAATGTTTTCTCACCTGTGTGTCACTGGAAATATTGCTGGATGACTGAGTCCCTGTTGTCAATGTCTTCTTCCTCTGCTTCCTCCTCATCACTGTCCACAGGCTCCACAGCTGCCACAACACCGCCATCTGGACCATCCTCCTGCAGAAAGGGCACCTGTTGTCGCAAAGCCAAGTTGTGAAGCATACAGCAGGCCACGATGATCTGGAACACCTTCTTTGGTGAGTAGAATAGGGATCCACCTGTCATATGGAGGCACCTGAACCTGGCCTTCAGGAGGCCGAAGGTGCGTTCGATCACCCTCCTAGTCCACCCATGGGCCTCATTGTAGCGTTCCTCTGCCCTGGTCCTGGGATTCCTCACTGGGGTCAGTACCCATGACAGGTTGGGGTAACCAGAGTCCCCCAATAGCCACACCCGGTGCCTGTGGAGTTGACCCATCACATAAGGGATGCTGCTATTCCACAGGATGTAGGCGTCATGCACTGAGCCAGGGAGCATAGCATTTACCTGGGATATGTACTGGTCTGCCAAACATACCATCTGTACATTCATGGAATGAAAACTCTTCCGGTTCCTGTACACCTGTTCACTCCTGTGGGGGGGGGACCAAAGCTACATGGGTCCCATCAATGGCACCTATGATGTTGGGGATATGTCCAAGGGCATAGAAGTCACCTTTCACTGTAGGCAAGTCCTCCACCTGAGGGAAAACGATATAGCTCCGCATGTGTTTCAGAAGGGCAGACAACACTCTGGACAACACGTTGGAAAACATAGGCTGGGACATCCCTGATGCCATGACCACTGTTGTTTGAAATGACCCACTTGCAAGGAAATGGAGCACTGATAGCACCTGCACTTGAGGGGGAATTCCTGTGGGGTGGCGGATTGCTGACATCAGTTCAGGCTCCAACTGGGTACACAGTTCCAGGATTGTGGCACGGTCAAACCTGTAGGTGATGATCAAACTTCTTTCCTCCATTGTCGACAGGTCCACCAGCGGTCGGTACACCGGAGGATGCCGCCATCTCCTCACATGTACCGGCAGACGGTGGCTATGAAGGACAACAGCGACCACAGAGTCAAACAACTCAGAGGTATGTACCCACAGTCTACCCAGAACACCATTCATACACAAAAAGTGGCCTGTATTTGTGTTGTGAGACAAGGCCTAGGTATGTGTGACGCAGTTGGTAATTAGGCCATGTGGGCCCCTGAAATGGCGGCTGCCTGACCTCTAAAGCGGGACTATGGGATGTGAGGTAACTGGGCTGGCATTGTACACCGTCGCGGTAGGCGGTCGAAGACCGCGGCGCAATGCTGCATTGGTTAACATTGGACCCTATGGTTCCCAGGAGCCAATGACAATGTACGCCGGCGGTGATGGGACGCACCGCCGCGGATGTGACCGCCATTTTCCAGCAGTTTAATCACTCGATACCTGATCTTCGACAGGAGAGGACCTACACTGCAAGTGCAGCTGTGACCTCGGTCTGGAAGAGACAATGGCTTGTGCGACTGGGGAAAGGGCCCCTGCCTTCACTGCAGAGGAGTTGGAGAAGCTCGTCGACGGGGTCCTCCCCCAGTACACGCTACTCTATGGTCCTCCAGACCAACAGGTAAGTACACAGGGAGCATGTTCTATGGGCTATGCCTGTGTGGAGTGGGCTTGTTGTAAGAAGGAAGGGGGCACAGTTCTGCGTGCATGAAGGTCTGTGAATGCATGTGCCACATGGCAAGGGTAGGGATGTGAGCCACTCACTTTGACGGTGCAGTTGGCAATGACTTCTCTTCTTCGCCTGTAAATGTCATGTAGGTCAGCGCCCACCAGAAGAAGGATATTTGGCGTGCCATCGCCAAGGACGTCCGGACCCTGGGGGTCCACCACATACGGAGCATCCACTGCCGTAAAAGATGGGAGGACATTCGCCGCTGGAGCAAGAAGACGGCGGAGGCTCAGCTGGGGATGGCCTCCCAATGTGGGAGGGGTGCCCATCTAACCATGACCCCCCTGATGTTCCGAATCCTGGCGGTGGCCTACCCTGAGTTGGATGGGCGCTTGAGGGCATCACAGCAGACACAAGGGGGTGAGTACACTATCATTCAGCTGACTTTTGCGCGCAGTGAAGGTGTCCTTGTGGGGGAGGAGGGCTGTGGGTTCCTTAGGCTAGGCCCCTCCGTAAGGCAGGCCATGTGGCAACCCACCCCACCTCTGTAGAGTGCCAAGTACAGCTATTCATGTCCCTGTGTCATCTATGTGTGCAGATGTCGTCCATAGCCTTGTAGGCCATTTCCCAGGAATTGCATCTGTAGAGCCCAACAGCACGACGTAGTGCAGGGGGCTGCTGTGTCTGTATTGTCCGCCAACGGTAGCGGTAAGCCATGCACTCAACCTGTCTTTCTTCTGTCGTCGTCCCCATTTTTGTGGTCTCCCTGTTCTTGTGTGCATTAGCATCATCAGGCGGCGGTACAGTGTCACCGAAGCACGAGGGAGCTGCATCCCACATGGCCATGGAGGGCCACTCTACAGACTCAGAATACACCAGTGGGACGGAGGGCGAGGGGAGCATCACAGCGGTCACAGGATCTGCAACCAGCGACACGGACTCATCCTCTGATGGGAGCTCCCTTGTGGTGGCTGCAACATCTGTGCCCCCCACTTCTACAAGTACTGCCACCACCCCCCCTACCAGCACCGCCCTCCCAGCAGCCCCTCAGCCTTCGCCCCATGCCCGCTTACCGAGGAGGGTGGGCATCACCTTCGCCCCAGGCACCTCAGCCCCTGGCCCTGTCACCTCTGCTGCCCTCAGTGAGGAGGCCATTGACCTCCTCAGGTCCCTCACTGTTGGGCAGTTTACCATTTTGAATGCCATCCAGGGTGTAGAAAGGGAGTTGTAACACACAAATGCATTCCTGGAGGGCATTCATTCTGGTCAGGCTGCCCTTCATCGAACCCTTCAAACTCTGGCCTCAGCACTGATGGCAGCCATTGTCCCTGTGTCTAGCCTCCCCCCTCCAACTTCCTCCACCCAGACCCAATCCCCTGTACCTCTGCCTATCCCAAGCACACCATCAGACCAGCCTGCACATACCTCACCATACAAGGGAAGCTCAGGCAAATGTAAGCACCACACATCCCACAGGCACCCACGCAAGCATCACACACATACAGACACACCAACATCCACTGCCTCCACTGTGTCCTCCTCCTCCTCGTCTCCCTCCTCCCTCCCAGTCTCGTCTACACTCACACCTGCATGCACTACCACTACAGCCACTACGTCCGCACCAGCACACCCACCACCACACCCTGCTCACGTGCACTCACCACCCCCACTACCATTTCCACGTGCCCTGTGTCCTCTCCCAGTGAGTCTGTGACGCCCCCTCTGAAGATACACAAATGCAGGCACACACCCACCCGACAGCCATCCCCCTCACGACAGCCTCCAGCCCATGCACCTGCACCCAAATCCACTAAAGTTACAGTTCCTACAACCACCACCTCTTCCTCCACTCCCAAACCCCCTCCCAGTGTCTCCCAAAAACATTTCCTGTCCACCCTTAACCTATTCCCCCCCGTCCAATTCATAGTTCCTGTACTAGCACCTCAGCCAAAAAATCTCCGGACCAGTGGTGCCTGTTGTTACAGGTTTGTGGAGTGCACCGGCCACCAGGCCAGCCAGTGTATCACGGAGCCACAGCACAGCCAGTCCCCCCGTGAAGCACCAGAAGTTGGACAGTGCCCGGCGGGAGAGGGGGAAGACTCCAGCCAGCAAAGCCGCTCACAGGGGTCCCGGGGGGAGTGTCGACTCAGCTGTGACTCCTCCCAAGGTGGGAAAAGGGCAGAAGAAATCTCCAAAGTCTGGGAGGAGCAGCACGGCAGAGAAGACCGGCATCATCCCCGCTGGCCAGGAGGCCTCCGCCAGCCCCATCGTCACTGCCCAGGAGGCCACCACCAGAGTCACTGCCCAGGAGGCCAGCCCCATCGTCACTGCCCAGGAGGCCTCCGCCAGCCCCATCGTCACTGCCCAGGAGGCCACCGCCAGCCTCATCGTCACTGCCCAGGAGGCCACCACCAGAGTCACTGCCCAGGAGGCCAGCCTCATCGTCACTGCCCAGGAGGCCTCCGCCAGCCCCATCGTCACTGCCCAGGAGGCCACCGCCAGCCTCATCGTCACTGCCCAGGAGGCCACCGCCAGAGTCAGTGCCCAGGAGGCCAGCTTCATCGTCACTGCCCAGGAGGCCTCCGCCAGCCCCATCGTCACTGCCCAGGAGGCCATCGCCAGCCTCATCGTCACTGCCCAGGAGGCCACCGCCAGAGTCACTGCCCAGGAGGCCAGCCTCATCGTCACTGCCCAGGAGGCCACCGCCAGAGTCACTGCCCAGGAGGCCACCGCCAGCCACAGCCCAGCTGGGCAGGAGGGCCCCGCAAGCCACAGCCCAGCTGACCCACGAAGGACCGCCAGCCACAGCCCTGCTGGGCAATGAAGGACCGCCTTGGCAAGGACCGCTGAACAGGGCAAAGACCACCATGGAAAGCACAGCTGAACAGGTCTGACACTGGCAACTCAAGCACTGCTGAACAGGGCAAGCACCACTGAACAGAGCAAAGACCGCCATGGAAAGCACCGCTGAACAGGTCTGACACTGGCAACTCAAGCACCGCTGAACAGGGCAAGCACCGCTAACCAGGGCAAGGACCGCCATGGAAAGCACCGCTGAACAGGTCTGACACTGGCAACTCAAGCACCGCTGAACAGGGCAAGCTCCGCCAACTCAAGCACTGCTAGCCCATAAGCGTCAGGGGCAGTGATGCAACAGGGACCGTCACAGGGTGAGTGATGCACTCTGGGGGGAGTGTCGACTCAGCTGTGACTCCTCCCAAGGTGGGGAAGAGGCAGAAGAAATCTCCAAAGTCTGGGAGGAGCAGCACAGCGGAGAAGACCGCCATTATCCCCGCTGGCCAGGAGGCCTCCGCCAGCCCCATCGTCACTGCCCAGGAGGCCACCGCCAGAGTCACTGCCCAGGAGGCCAGCCCCATTGTCACTGCCCGGGAGGCCACCGCCAGAGTCACTGCCCAGGAGGCCAGCCTCATTGTCACTGCCCAGGAGGCCTCCGCCAGCCCCATCGTCACTGCCCAGGAGGCCACCGCCAGCCTCATCGTCACTGCCCAGGAGGCCACCGCCAGAGTCACTGCCCAGGAGGCCTCCGCCAGCCCCATCGTCACTGCCCAGGAGGCCACCGCCAGCCTCATCGTCACTGCCCAGGAGGCCACCGCCAGAGTCACTGCCCAGGAGGCAGCCTCATCGTCACTGCCCAGGAGGCCACCGCCAGAGTCACTGCCCAGGAGGCCAGAGTCACTGCCCAGGAGGCCACCGCCACCCACAGCCCAGCTGGCCAGGAGGGCCCCGCAAGCCACAGCCTAGTTGACCCATGAAGGACCGCCAGCCACAGCCCTGCTGGGCAATGAAGGACCGCCTTAGCAAGGACCGCTGAACAGGACAAAGACCACCATGGAAAGCACCGCTGAACAGGTCTGACACTGGCAACTCAAGCACCGCTGAACTGGGTAAGCACCGCTGAACAGGGCAAGGACCGCCATGGAAAGCACTGCTGGACAGGTCTGACACTGGCAACTCAAGCATCGCTGAACAGGGCAAGCACCGCTGAACAGGGCAAGGACTGCCATGGAAAGCACCGCTGAACAGGTCTGACACTGGCAACTCAAGCACCGCTGAACTGGGCAAGCACCTCTGAACAGGGCAAGGACCGCCATGGAAAGCACCGCTGAACAGGTCTGACACTGGCAACTCAAGCACCGCTGAGCAGGGCAAGGACCGCCATGGAAAGCACCGCTGAACAGGTCTGACACTGGCAACTCAAGCACCGCTGAGCATGGCAAGCAGCGCCAACTCAAGCACCACTAGCCCATGAGCGCAGGGGCAGTGACGCAACAGGGACCGTCACGGGGTGAGTGATGCACTCTGGGCACCAGTCCCCCTCCAGAACCAGTGGAGACTTGCATCCACTCCGTCTGTCCTGCACAGAATGAAGCACTCTGGGCACCAGTCGCCCTCCAGAACCAGTGGAGAACAGCATCCACGCCGTCTGTCCTGCACAGAATGAAGCACTCTGGGCACCAGTCATCCTCCAGAACCAGTGAAGAACAGCATCCACTCCGTCTGTCCTGCACAGGATGAAGCACTCTGGGCACCAGTCCCCCTCCAGAACCAGTGGAGAACAGCATCCACTTGAGAGACTGTGGCTTTGCACTCCCCAGGATGGAACAGTGGGCAAGCCACCCACTGTAGAGACTTGAGAGACTGTGGCTTTGCACTCCCCAGGATGGAACAGTGGGCAAGCCACCCACTGTAGAGACTTGAGAGACTGTGGCTTTGCACTCCCCAGGATGAAACAGTGGGCAACCCACCCACTGTAGAGACTTGAGAGACTGTGGCTTTGCACTCCCCAGGATACATCAATGGGCATGGAGCCCCCTCGTGGATCTGGCATGGTGCACTCATCCGGCTGAGGTGCCCCCCCTTCTCTTCCCCCTGAGGTGCCTGTTGTATTTCGATCTGATGCCCCTGCAGTGTTCTCTCCGTTTGGATCGGGTATCTTGTGTGGGCCTCGCCCATGCATTTTGGGCCCAGTGGTCCATGGACTATGAATGGTGCAATACCTGCACTACTAATCGTGGTGTATATTTTGTTTATTGTGTATATATATATGTATATATTTGCTTACTGTATTTTGATATATTACAATGGTTCCACTAATTTCCTTTTGTCTTTGCATTCTTCCATTGGGGTTGAGGGGTGTTACTGTAATGTATAGATATGCATTGGTGTGTGTGTTGTAGTGGGTGAGGGTTGGGGTGGGGGTTGGGGTGTTGAGCATGTGTGTCCCTGTGTTTTTACCTCCCCCCTCCCCTATGTCATAGGTGCAGTACTCACCGTGGTCTTCGGCGCCGGCATTGATGATCCTCGTAGAGGAGCAGGAAGACTAGCGCTGGCAGGATATGGAGTTCCGGCTCCATGGTGCCCTCCTTCCTCGTGGAGTGTGTAGAGGTGAGGGTTTTCCCTTTGAAATGACTGTTTCCGCCGTGTTTTTTGCAGTTACCGCCACGCTGTTTGTTTATACCGCCATGGCGGTCGGAGTGTTAAAGTGGCTGTCTTTGTTGGCGGTTTCCGCCACGGTCATAATGCCATTTTTTTTATCGCCGGCCTGTTGGCGGTCTTACCGCTGCTTTAACACCATCCGCCAGGGTTGTAATGACCACCATAGTGTCATCTGTGATTGATATCATTCAGACAGACATGTCCCTTTTATATCATGGACAAAGTCAGCTGCGTTCCATCATGCAGTTAGGCTGGATGTTACAGACTTTGAAAAATGGCCGAGTTCTATGGAAGTATATTAACAGTAGTGAATGGTTCACCACCTTTAATCTTTCCAGGGAACAATGGCTAAAAGGGAAGCAAGTTTCACCATACTTCACTTAGAGAAGTTAGAAAATTTGCCTCTCACAGTTGCAGAGAGTCCTCCGACAGTATGGCTACTACATGGCATCATTAATCTGCCCATTTCCACTTTTCATTTTTCTAAATGCCTGAAACATCTTGCCGTGGTCAGGTACGAGCAACTAGTTGATAGCTATATGAAAAAAGAGTGGGAGTTGCCCTTTGAATACAAATGTCTGAACGGCGAAACAGAGGTCTTTCTCAGCTGAAGCGAATGTGAGACTACTGTTAGTCAGTCAATGATCTGCAAGCAGGTGTCCCTTCATGGCCTTTGCAATGCAGTGGTCGCGAACTTGGCCTGTTTTCTGAAGGGTACCCCTGTCCCTTTGATTCGACGAGCATTTCATGTACTTTCGAATGGAAGTTATGTGGTGCTGAGCGACCAAAGCTATTAAGGTATGCGACCAGGAATTGCCTATGCAATTTCAGTTTCTAAGGTTGTTACATGTTGTGGACAAGTTTCATGCCCCCACACGTAAAAAGTATCAGAAATGTGGCCTCACATTAATACTGTTAATGTAAATTACGACAAGCTGAGCAGACTAAGGGCACTACTGTTTCAAAAACAAGTCACATTGACATCAGCTGAGATACAATCCCTATTAAATACCAACTTCTGAAGCACTTTGGAGAGCTGGTATCCAGAATATTCAACGCCTCGAGCACTACTGCGATTGTCCATTTCTTTAAGGATGTTGGGTCTGGATTTGTGTCCATCTTCCAGACTGTCTTCGGAGTCATCCCATCTGCCATCCATTCACTCTTTTCAAGTGTGTTTGGCAACTTTCCTATAATGTTGGCATTGATTGGCGTGATACTGCTGCTATTTCTTTTGATTTACAGTGGTTGTGTCTTTCCAGCTCCGCAAAGCAATGGAGCCGCTGCCACCTGCACAACTGTCTCGTGAACGCATGCATGGTTCAGGTCTTCAATGCTTTCTTGCTGGAGGAATTGGAGCGTGATTGATCATTGTCATTCCGACCACTCCTGTGGGGCATGCAACCAGTTTTTCGCTGCGTATGGTGCCTCTTCCAACACTTGCCTACAAGTGTGTCTTACTGTTTCGCCAATACCTCCTGTGGACCAAGCACTGCTGAAGTCCCCAATGAGGGTTCATTCACGGTTGTGCCCCTTGAGACTAAGGCTGATTCGCGAGGCCACTTATGAGCCATCCTTGATGAACTATTTGCTCTTTTTGGCACTATGGAGGATGCCACTTCTGTAGGTGGACCTGCACAAGAGACTACTACGCACTACTGCTCCGTGGATCCGTTTTCCTATCCTGTGATCGATCTAACATCTGACAATGTAGCCTCTTCCTTGAGTTCCTTTCCATTCAAGGGCTTTGAAGATGCTCTTCAAGATCATGACTATTGTTAGACAATTTGATGATTGGCTTACAATACCAAATTTAATACCTTTTACTGTTTGGGTTTCTGGTGAGGTGCTGCTTGTGAGCCAGGAGGGTTGGGACGACAGTTGTGACTTGTTGTAGGATTGGCATAGTCGCCTACAAACATTAGTACTGTCATCCTTAAACCAGCAGTCTTGCCTAGAGCAAGAGTCCAATTATGACACTACACTTTTGAGCTGGCTACTTCCAGTAGTCCCACCACTATTACTACTACTAGGGGCACTAAGAGTGGAAGTGGATATAGTAGTGGTGGAGAGCTCAGAGCCTTTATCCGGACAGGAGCTGTCCCCTGGCCTATGGCCTTTGTTTCTGCACACATAGCACCAGGGATTTTTACTGTATGCAGAGGAGGAAGAGGTTTTAGACCCACCCTCATAGGAAGTTTGTGGGCCTGGTGAGGAATCTTTACTTTTGTCTTTGTCCCCTCCCTTGTCCTGAGACTTACCTGTTTCCTTTTTCCTATCTTTGGCACCCCCTGTATGAGCTTTTCTGCTCACTCTTGTTCTGACCCACTTGTCTGACTTCTTTCCCAATTCTTGGGGAGAGGTCAGATCTGAGTCTACCAAGTACTGGTGCAACAAATCAGACAAACAGTTGTTGAGAATGTGCTCTCTCAGTATTAGATTATACAAGCCCTCAAATTCAGTCACTGACTTTGCTACCATATAATCAACCCTCCAAGGTTTTTACAGAGAAGTCGACACAATCGAGGCAATCTTGGGAGGACTCTTTCCTCATCTCCCTGAACTTAAACTTGTACTGTTAAGTGGTAAAACCAAATCCTTCTAACAGAGCAGACTTTAAAACTGTGTACTTATCAGCATCCTCCTCTCTGACATTAAGCCTATCCCTACCCTTTTCAGTGAAGGAGAGCCAAAGAATAGCAGCTCAATGTCTCTGGGGGACCTTCTGAACTTTACAGGCCCTCTCCAGAGCAGCAAACCATTTCTGGATGTCATCCCCCACCTTGTATAGAGGAACAACCTTACTGAGATTTTTGGAATCAAAAGATTCCTCCCTGACCCTAGGTTCCCTGAAACTAAAGTTAGTTCTGCCACCATGGGGTGCTAACCCCAATCCCTGCCTCTCTCTCGCCACTGCCAAGGCCTCCCTGTCTAGGGCTAGCTGTTGCTGCTGCAGCCTCAGCTTGGCCTCCTCCAGCCTTAGGTTCCTAAGCTCCCTATCTTATGAGTCATCTGGAGTTGAGCAGTTTGTCCTCTCGGATACAGAGGTGACATAAGAGTGGCAGGATGTGGTTCTGTCCCTAGGTTTGGTAACTCTCTGCACTAGTCCCCTGGGAACAAAAGTGGGCCTACTGACATGGCCACCCTTGGCACTACCTGTAGTGCTCATCAAAACACTATAAAAGAGTGAGAGGGAATTCCTGTCCGACCTCCCTTAACCAATATTATTCACACAAAGAGGACAAGAAATACAGTCTAGTATCAAAACCTGACTGGTACAAAACAACAATATTTTGAAAAAACGGCCCTCACCCACAATTTGTGGCATACTTCTTCATAGGGCCCTGCTAACATACTCCAAAAATATAAATCCCCTTTGGAGTGGGGCAGTAAGGGTGGGGGAACATATAAGCACAATAGACAGGACCAACAATCATGGCACAGGGACCAAAGATGAACAACAGAAAGAGATGTAAACCTGACTCAGGTTGACCGCTTGTCCTATTTTATTCCAGTACAGCCTGGACAGGATTAAAACTTTTATTGGTGGTGTTTTCAGGAGTTAGTTACCTGTACACCCCAATCTCTGAGGAGGGTCAACATGTTTCGGCCTGTTCACAATGCCAACTTGGGTCATGTGGCCTTCGTCAGGACCTTCGCCCTGTCCCCGTATTATAAGAAAGACCCTACCTGTCCTTTGAACAGGAGGCTACTTGATTTGTGCCGCTAGATACACTGTCATTTGTCAGCACATTAATGCCCGTTTTCATCAGAGCCGGGTGGGAGCACCACCCTGTAGTCACACATTCGTCAAGGGTCCGGTGCTGCCGCTAGTAGCCTCTCTGCGGTTCCGTGTGGAAACCTACCTGTAGTGCTCCCAGCTACACTAGGGGGTTTACTAGAGACCCTGTGATCCTTTGAGGGACCCTCCTCAGTGTTCAGATGCTCTCTTTCTAAAACTGGGGGGGGGGTAGACTCTTCTTCCTCCTCCTTCTGGCTACCAGCTTGTTCCTGATTATCCTGGAGGAGCAGGCCAAGAAGCAGAGTCTTATTAGGATCCCTCCCTGTCTTCAGGTTCCTGCTCTTGCACACTTCCCTCATTTCCTGGAATGTGGGATCCCCATAGGGAGAATCCATGTTCTGAGATGTGCTGGGCAATGAAGTAATGTTAGAGTGGTGTAGGGTGTGCCCAACCTCCCTAACTTCTAGTCTCTTTTTAGAGAAGTTTGGAGCAGAGGCTATGCCAGACCCATCTCTTACCCAAATGTTAAGAGACTATCCCTGCTACTAGGTATAAGTGTAAACCTAACTAGTAAGTGGTCTTTCTTGCAGAAAGTACCAAGTGAAAGAGTGGTAAGGCAATTGCAAGTGCTTATCCCACTGCTGCACTACCAATGTAGGAAGTTGTCCTGGTGTTTGGTGGGTACCTATGATACTTACACCTTATACCAGGTCCAGTTCCAGGTATCCCCTCTTAGTGAAGAGTAGGCAGTGTCTAGAAGCCAGGCTCTCTAGAGGTAGCTGTGGATGAGAAGCCAAGGCTTATCTAGGAGACATGCAAAGCTCATGCAATACCACTACAGTCAAACAGTTCTTACACACAAGAAAAAAAACACGTGGTTGTACAAAAAAAAAAACCTCAAATAGGAGGTAAGTAAATACACTATATATATATACACTAATGAACAGTAAGAGGCATAAAAACGTTAGAAAACAGTGTAAAATAGCAATATGCAATAGTAGCCCTAAGGGGAGCCCAAACCATATACTAAAAAAATGGAATGCAAACACAAGGCCTCCACCTAGGTAAGTCAATCATGTAGAGGGGAGTACTAAGAAACCACACAGGTAAGTAATGTAGTACCCCCAGGAATGCAGGAGTAAAACACTGAATTTCCCCCAAACCACCCCAAAGGATGAAAGAAGAAAATGGAGACACCCAGAACACCCTGCAAGAAACCAGGACTGGGAACATGATGTTGGAGACCTGTGGAGAGAGGGGACCAAGTCCATAAGTGGTTGTGGAGTCCAGGGGGAGAAGGAGATACAACCCACCCACAGGTACCTTTTGGAGATGGTCATCGAAGAAGGAAGCTAGGTTAGCACTGCAGCACAGAAGCCGGAGAAGAGTTCCTGATGCATGCAAAAGATGTCCCACACTGGAAGCTGGATTGCAGATGGGTGTCGGTGAAGGATTTCCACCAACAAGCCTTGGCAAAGGCAAACTCGTGGTTGGAGGAAAAGAGGTGCTGCCGGGGACCAGCAAGTTCCAGGAGGACTCTACCCAGAAGGGGGAGTCACAGGGGATCCTCTGCGTTGCAGAAGGGCAACAGAAGCAGAGCCAGCACCCACAGGATAGGGACACAGAAGTCGCAGAAGCAGCCCATTTGGCACCATAGAAGTTGCTCCCACTTCGCTGGAGGACCACGCAAAGGTCCAGAAGTTGCAGGAGAGAGTGCTGAGGGCTGGAACTACATGTTTCCTGAAGTTCCCCTTTGAGGTGAAGCAACAAGCCTTAGCAGCTGCAAAGGGCACCGTGCACGGGGGTAATGTCTTGCTTGAAGTGGACCACCAGGGTGCGTCAGTTGGTAGAGAGGACCAAGGGTGACTCTCCAGACCACCACCCGTGATGCAGAATCCATGCCACTCTGGATGAGGGGAGATCCACGCAGCCGGTCGTCGATGCAGCCAGGTACCTGTAGTTAAAAGGTAGTGATGCCTTCACACCAAGGAAGTTTAATTATTCTTCTTGTGCAGGCTGGAGAGTTGCAGTCTTCTGATGATGCACAGCCGGGAAAATGTTGCAAAGCAGGCAGGAGTTCCTGATACAATGTTGCAGAAGACTCCACCTCATGGATCTGTCGGTTCCTGGAGGGTCCAGTCGCGTTTCCTGAGGCCAGAAGTCAAAGCAGAGGTTGCAGAGGAGTCCTGCTGGAATCCTGCAAGCTGAATCTGAGGACCCACCCCAGAGAAGGTCCAAATATATCCTAAAGGGGGGGCTTGGTCACCTAACCAGGTAACTACCTATCAGAGGGTGCCTCTGACGTTGCCTGCCTGGCCTGGCCAGTCAGATGCTCTCAGAGTTCACTGTCAACCTTGGAATCAAGATGGCTGAACCCAGGGACCCTCTGGAGGAGCTCTGGGCACCACCCCTGGGGTGGTGATGGACAGGGGAGTGGTCACTCCCCTTTCCATTGTCCAGTTCCGCGTCCGAGCAGGGACTGGGGGTCCCTGAACCTGTGTGGACTGGTTTATGCACAGAGGGCACCAAATGTGCCCTTCAAAGCAAAACCAGTGGCTTGGGGAGGCCACCCCTCCCAAGCAAGTCACACCTATATCCAAAGGGAGAGGGTGTTACCTCCTCTGCCAAAGGAAATCCTTTCTTCTGCATTCCTGGGCTTGATCAAATGAAGCAGCAGGAGTGCAGAAACCTGTCTGAGGGGTGGCAGCAGCTTGGCTGCCCGAGAAACCCTTTAAGACTGGTAGTAGCAATGCAGGGTGTCCTCTAAGGAGCCCCCAGAGTGCATAAAATCATACTTCAAACACTTGCAATAGTATTGGAGTATGATTACGACATGTTTGATACCAAATAAGCCCAGGTTCAGAGTTATCATTATGTATTTGGACATAGGTAGTAACCTGTGTCTGGTACACATATAAAATGTCGTCCCGCACTCACGAATTCCAGTAAAATGGAAATGAAGTTTGTGTGGGCACCTCTGCCAGTGCAGGGGTGCCCTTACACACAAGTACCTGCAACCTGCCCTCTGGGCTGAGACGGCCTACCATGGGGGTGACTTACATTGACCTGGTGCAGTGACCTATAGAGAAGACAGGTGCGTGCACCCGGCTCACACAGATTGCAATGGCAGGCCTGCAGAACCCTTTGCATGGGCACCCTATTCGTGGCAGAATAACTGCTGTGGCCCATAGGGATCCCCAGGAACCCCAATGCCCTGGGTACCCAGGTACCATATACTAGGGACTTACATGGGGGCACCAGTATGCCAATTGTGGGGAGAAAAAGTTACCAGTAACCAAATTCAGAGGAGAGAGCCCAGTCACTTGGGTCCTGGTTAGCAGGATCCCAGTGAACACAGTGAAACACACTGACAAACAGGCCAAAAGTGTGGGTTACCAAACTCGAAAGAGGCTACTTTCCTACAGCTGGCATTTGTAATTATCTTTTGAAGTAGGTTTTATCTTAGATTAACTTGTTTTCACAAGTAACTGCTCTTTTGTCTTTGGATTTTTTTCTTTTATGTATTTGTAACCCATGTTAAACTGTAATTTGTCTTTTTTCTCTTAACAAATTGAGGTGACATTTCAATTGTTCAATAAGAATGAATTAACATATATCAATAATTTGCTATCATTTTGGCTTGAATATCTGTGCTTTTATTAGGTGGTGACTGCCACCCACCCAGTTCTTGATTTGTAAAAAACAATAAGTGCAGAGCCCAAGAATAGCTTAGGATGCAAATGTAGCTTGCACCATCTACTGCCCCTACCAGTGCTGCAAAATGCCAGTGCCTTGGATGTACTGCTATTATGTTTTACAGTATATATATATTGAATTAGATGCCAACCGTTGTGCATTATAAGAATATTGCTAGTCACAGAGGTGCTGCATGGCCACATACAGGAATAAGGCTGAAGGGAGAGTTCCTTCATAAGGTTATGGACCTCCGACATGATTTGTAATATTCTTATCATGAATGGCAGGGGTACATTATCTCTTATATTTATTTACTTTCCCACAAACAACTTAAATCCTTGGTGCGTAGCTCTTTCTTATGAAAGGTAGAGCTTATTTGCAATCTTGAAGAATAGAGATAGAATCACTAATGCAAAATTAAACACATCAAAAAAGCTGGTAGCTAATTGTTGAAAAAAGATATTAGAATCAGTTGAATAGAAGTCAATTTAAAACAAGCCTTTGCAATGCAATCGGTCTCGCATTTGCTCGAGTTAGAGCTATTAGCGTTATAAACCTCTAACCGGACTTTTCTTGCCAAATAAATTGAAAATGAAAAGTAAAACAGTTTCACATAAGCAAGCCGGTTCACAGCTTCACAGCTGCCATGAGCATGAGTGTGAAGAGACACACAAAAGGAAAAAGGAATTCGCTTGTAGTCAAACGTATCTGCAAACGTGCAATTAGCCATGTAACGGGGCGATGGCCAAGGTGGTACCAAAACCTCCCCAAGGAGGGACAAACGTAAACCATTTACCAATGTCATCAAAGCATTTTTTAGGGGCAAGCCCACAAATGAGTGGTAGTGATGAGCGTGAGGTGGGCATTAGTAAAAGCCCAGATACATAGCAACACATCGGAAAAGCAGCGCACACTGCTATTCTCGACCTAAAAAAAGAAAAAAGTTGCAACAGAAACATGCAGAAAGGTTCTACCTTTTCTAAAATTTTCAAAAGAGTGCATGAAATATGTTGCCATAAATATCTACTTTCTGTTTGGCACTGTAGAGTTAAAAAAGACCCATAAAGGACAAGAAAGAAAAAGCAAAGTTATATTTTCTTTGCTTTAAACAGCTGCTTTAATTAAGCATCATGATCTGACCTACCTTTCCCCTCGGCTGCTGCCTCTAGCAGGAGACATTGTGACGTCTGAACTGAAGTGTAATATGTTATTAAAGTTCAGTTCTGACATTATTTCTTTATAATCGGCTACTGGGTAAGTCACTAGTTGTGAGAATAAAGAAATTAGAGATGTATTGCCAAGCACCGGCACAAAGTAAGCAGTGCATCCGTGTCTGTAGTTTTGTATAAAGAACAACAGTAGAAATATTTCAGTTTGCACCCCATGAGGAATCTACACAGGAGCAACCATGTGCAT
This sequence comes from Pleurodeles waltl, assembly GCF_031143425.1. Classification (NCBI taxonomy): domain Eukaryota; kingdom Metazoa; phylum Chordata; class Amphibia; order Caudata; family Salamandridae; genus Pleurodeles; species Pleurodeles waltl. Next base: position 201,839,344 of record NC_090441.1, on the reverse strand, counting down.
TTATTCTTAGGTATTGGATGAAGTCCAGACCTAGCTTGTTGTAGATTCCATTACCGTAACGAGACTGCTGGATTTTGGGCGGCACCACCACCGAGTATGGGGGACTGAGTATGATCCCACGCCGTGTAACAGTTGTCGGCCTAACCCTTCCGGATAGCTAGCAACACCTTACCAATACCAAAGGTAAGAGTGATTTGTGGCAGCCTATTGCATGACACTCAGACTCCCAGGGAAGTCGTGGTGGAACACATCACATCCCTTTCTCTCAGCTATACAAGTCTCATACATGCAAAGAAAATCAGAAGCAGGATCTTGGTTCAATATGTATTTTACTGAAGCAACTGCATTCTATGTAAAGGGCATGAATTGCGATTATGAGGATAATGAAACATGACTTTTTTACAGCAGTGACCAGGAAAGTGAAACACAAGAACAGTCCCAACATATTGTCACAATAGTGTTCCTAATATCTCTCCCTATACTGCTAAGTTTCTACATGAGAGCAAGTAGTAGTGATTGCCCTAATCCACCCTCCTCGTCTTGGGAAGGAAGCCCAACCCCCAAACCTGCATTCAGAGGTGAAGATGATGTCTGTTAGTCTGCTGGTCATCCTCCCACGTAAATGAAGAGGAACCAAGGGATTTCTGCAGAAATTGCAACGAGTTGCAGCATGAGATGGCAAGCTGGCTGGAATGTCCCCTCTCCCCAGGTGTGGGCAATGTAATGTTTTATAATAACATATCTATTATTCTATTAACTGCTCTGATGTGACAACACATATTTTTCTGTGTAGGGTAGACAATGTATTATTTGAACCAGCAATACCTGGTAAATATTGTTTACAGCCTTGAGTTGAGCACAGGATGAAAATGTTGTGCAAAGAGATGAATAACAAATTCTGCATGGAAGGACAATTGATAAAAGAATGAAAAACATCTCCATTATAATGAAGCTGTGCTAAAATAATAAAAGGAATGAAAAATTAAATGTAACTAGGTGAGAGGGCACATGCCTCAAGCCCCGGTCTAAATATTGTGCTTGTGTTAATGCTAAAATAACCTCACGACAAACTATAATGAAGCTTGATAAAGGGTTGCTGCCAGTTGTATGCAGCACACTTTACAAATCCACCCGCAACACCTGAGACAAAGTTCCAGGCAGCAGGGTCTGCAACCCAGCCACTAGACCACAGTGGCAGCTGGTGAACTTTGAAAGTGGTGGGGCATAAATTCCTGTCTGTTTTAGAACAACGAGTAAAACAAGAAATTCTGACTACCTTCAGGAGTAGTTGGTGGCAACCTCACCCTAAATAATCCAATACTTTCATGGCCTGCCAAGCAAGGTTGTCATATTTATCACGAACATGTGTTCAGCTGTTGCACATGGGTAGATGTTGTCTCTTTTTTTAGCATGTATGTAAGAGATAGCCACCACCATTATGCTAGAGGTAGTTAGAATTTTGTCATGAATCCCCCAAAAACTATTGGCACCAGTATAGATGGTATTGTATAAGTTATGGCAAGACCGCCCACAATTTGTCAAGGATGGATCATTATTATTCCTGAGCTTGCCACAAGCACGCCAACGTTAGTCTCAAAATGAATGTGTACCATTATGCAAGGGCCTCCACTATTGCAGGATTTGATATGCCAGAATTATTGTGAAAATGACAACAATGTGTCAGTGTTGATCGAGAGCCATTATGATGGCTATAGCTTCAGTTATGCCGAAATGCTACAATATTTCAAGCATTCACAGTATTGTGCCAGATGCACTCCAATCCCAATTATGCCATGAATACAGGGTTTCAGCTAAGATTAGTGATCTCGGTCCAGGATGGAGAGCTGGCCATTCCGCTCCAGTTATGAGCGTGTTAAACTATCTGAGGAATAGGGAATTTGACTTTCTTGCATTAGGGTCTGTGGCACCCTTGCTATGACTCACTAATGCTCATGATATGCTGTTGAGAGTGTGCGTTTTCTGTTTTTCAATATAGTGGGTGGCGGTTCGATTTTACTCCGAATTGCAATGATGAGGGTGTTGGTTTTTAACTCTTCACTCCCCTACGTTACTAGTTTTAAAATGAAACCATTCTGTGGGTTTTAACCAAGCAAATCAAATCCTGCCTGTGGTTGTTGATCATTTTTAGAGATATCTGTGTCTGACTAACAGTCACGTTTATGATCGTGCAGATCTAAAATAGCAGGCTGATCTGTTCATAAATGGGAGGGCGCAGGCCACATGCCAATTATGCTGAACCACAGCCCTCCCTTCGCAAAAACAGCAAAAGGAACCAATTCCGCATTGTAAACTCATTGTCTCAGTGCTGCTTTTCTGTTGCTTCACTTTGCAATATTTTTGGCCTGACACTTTTTCCAGATTGCTCTTTGGTGCACCTATACACACATATTTCCTGCAGAACGGCTCTGCAACCCCTTGATTATTTGTCTTTATTTATGAACATTTCCCATGTGCAACAGATTGATAAAGACGCTGTTGTAACCTGATATTGTTATAATGCATTCTTTCCATGGTTTCTCAGTTCCCTGCTGCTTAGGCAGTGTGTATGGTATGTAATGGGATGTTGATGAGTGCCTGAGCTGAGAGAGTGGCAGTTGGAGAGAATGGGCTGAGCAGTGAGGATGCTGCTCCTTGTGGGGTTTCCTTTAAGTGACTTGTAACTTGTAACTAACTTGTAATCCTCCTTTTTGGGTTTCCCTTAAGTAATTTGTAACCTGTAACTAACTTGTAATCCTCTTCAATAAACCTTCAATGTATTAATCTATCTAAACTACCTATCTAAGTAATGATTATTGACAACCCCGGCAATAACCGGAAAACAAACCTACGCATGAAGGGAGATTGAAAAACCTACTGTGAGAAACAAAGAGAAAAGAGTAAGACGTTGTAGGAAGTTGTCTCTGTATATACTATCACAAAGTGAGAGATAGTGTGCTCAGAGTCCAAGGGTTCCCTTTAGAGGTTGATAGTTACAGTTTTTTATTTTTTTACTAATGCTCTATTTTGTGGTAGTGTGGTTGAGCAGTAGGCTTATCAGAGGGTAGTGTGAAGCATTTGTTGTACACGCACAGGCAATAAATGAGGAACACACACTCAGAGACTTAACTCCAGGCCAATAGGCTCTTATATAGAAAAATATATTTTCTTAATTTATTTTTAGAACCACAAGATTCAAATTGGAGGTAAGTACATAAAATGCAAGGTACTTAACACAGGTAAGTAGAGAACTTTGATTTAAAACAGTAGTAGACACAGTTTCGGTTAAAATGGCAAATGGCTATTCTAAAAGTGGGCACTGTAAAAATCAACAGTTCCTGGGGAGGTAAGTTTTGGTTAGTTTTTCAGGTAATTAAAGCACTTACACAGTCAGTCTCTTGGACAAAGGCAGCCCACCGTTCGGGGCTCAAGGCAACCCCAAAGCCACAGCACCAGCAACACAGAGCCGGTCAGGTGCATAGGTCAAAGGAGGGCCCAAAACACATAGGTGCCTATGGAGAACAGGGGTGCTCCGGTTCCAGTCTGCTAGCAGGTAAGTACCTGCATCCTCAGGGAGCAGACCAGGGAGGTTTTGTAGAGCACTAGCGGGACACACAAGCACACAAAACACACCCTCAGCAGCACAGTGGCAACTGGGTGCAGTGTGCAAAGTAGGCGTCGGGTTTACTATTGAAAACAATGGAGGGACCCAGGGATAACTCTGGCAATGCAAGGCACAGGGGGGCTTCTAAGTCCAGCCACCGATTGGGCTAGGATGAGGGCCGTCTGCTGGTCACTCCTTCACTGGAAGGTGGTTCCTCTCGGTCCTGGGGCCTGCGGGTGCAGTGCTAGGTCCAGGCGTCGGGTTAATTTGTTACCAGGCAGTTGCGGTCAGGGGGAGCCTCTGGATCCTCTATGCAGGAGTCGCCCTGGGGGTGCAGGGAGGTCGACTCAGGCTTTCCACGTCATAGAAGTCGCCTGGGAGTCCTCTCTGCAGTGTTGGTTTCTCCAAACTTGAGCCGGGGGCGTCGGGTGCAGAGTGTGAAGACTCACGCTTCTGGCGGGAAGTGAGAGTCTCTTTAAAGTTACTTCTGTGTGGCAATTTTGTTGCTGTTTCTGGACAGAGCCGCTGTCCTCGGAAGGTTCTTGGTCCTTCAGGTGCAGGTCAGTCCTCAGAGGTCGCTGGTCCTGCTGGATGCGTCGCTGTGCAGGTTCTTTGAATCTAGAGACAGGCCGGTAGGGCTGGGACCAAGTCAGTTGTTGTCTCCGTCGTCTCTGCAGGGCTTTCAGGTCAGCAGTCCTTCTTCTTGTTGTAGGTTGCAGGAATCTGATTTCCTGGGTTCAGGGTCGCTCCTAAATACTAAATTTAGGGGTGAGTTTGGGTCTGGGGGCAGTAGCCAATGGCTACTGTCCTCGAGGGTGGCTACACTCTCCTTGTGCCTCCTCCCTGAGGGGAGGGGGCACATCCCTATTCTAATTAGGGGAATACTCCAAAAACCAAGATGGAGGATTTCAGAAGGCAGGGGTCACCTCAGCTCAGGACACCATAGGGGCTGTCCTGACTGGTGGGTGACTCCTCCTTGTTTTTCTCATTATCTCCTCCGAACTTGCCTCCAAAAGTGGGGGCTGTGTCCGGAGGAATGGGCATCTCCACTAGCTGAGATGCCGTGGGGCGCTGTAACAACAGGAATGAGCCTTTGAAGCTCACCGACATGTGTTACAGTTCCTGTAGGGGGAGGCGAGAAGCACCTCCACCCAGTGCAGGCTTTGTTCCTCGCCACAGAGTGACAAATGCACGTACCCCATGTGGCCAGTAACTCGTCTGGTTGTGGCAGGCTGTCAAAAACTGGTCAGCCTGACACTAGGATTGCTCTGGTATTCAGGGGGCATCTCTAAGATGCCCTCTGTGTGCATTTATCAATAAATCCCACTCTGGCATCAGTGTGGATTTATTGTGCTGAGAAGTTTGATACCAAACTTCCCAGATTTTAGTGTAGCCATTATGGAACTGTGGAGTTCGTCTTTGACAAACTCCCAGACCATGTACTCTTTATGGCTACCCTGCACTTACAATGTCTAAGGTTTGGCTTAGTCACTGTAGGGGCATAGTGCTCATGCAACTATGCCCTCACCTGTGGTATAGTGCACCCTGCCTTGGGCTGCAAGGCCTGCTAGAGGGGTGACTTGCCTATGCCACAGGCAGTGGGATGTGGGCATGGCACCCAGAGGGGAGTGCCATGTCGACTTAGTCATTTTCTCCCCACCAGCACACACAAGCTGTGAGGCAGTGTGCATGTGCAGAGCGAGGGGTCCCTAGGGTGGCATTATACATGCTGCAGCCCTTAGAAACCTTCCCTGGCCACAGGGCCCTTGGTAACAGGGGTACCAGTTAAAAGGGACTTAGTTGTGTGCCAGGGCAGTGCCAACTGTGGGAACAAAATTACAGTTTAGGGAAAGAACAATGGTGCAGGGGGCCTGATTAGCAGGATCCCAACACACTTTCAATCATAACTAGCATCAACAAAAGGCAAAAAGTTAGGGGGTAACCAGCCAAGGGAGGCATTTCCCTACAGACATAACAAGAAGAAAGTAGATGTCCTGAACTCCACCTGTTTCTTAACACATCAGACAGGCTGCGGACTGAGAGGGAGGTCTACTTAACTGTACATACTGAATGCCATCTGTTGGACTGGAAATGCTGACCAAATTCTAACGTGATTGCCAATAACTTCATGCTGAAACACCTTAAATTCAGGGGTGCACAGAAAACAAAACGTGCTGTGTTACTTTTACTGTCTTTGCTGGCGTGCCCCAGCACCTGAAACTGAAGTGTGTGCTTTTCAATAGGAGTATGCCATTCAAAGATTGCCATGATTTGTCATGAACTGCATGAGAAGTTACTGCTGGGTGAGAAATATACAACTTTGCCCAGAACTGCTGTGCCTGGCATGAGCACTGAGTCGTTATCCGTGAGTGAATAAGCTGAACTGTTTGCTTTTGAAGATGTGCCATTAGCAAGAGGAGCATGTTCAAGCTATGTGCAACATGCATGTGGGTATTGGAGGAAGGTGTCGCACCTCTGTGAAGCACACATATGTGGGTGTTCCGATCGAGTTGGTAGTTGTGAGCCCTATGTGTCCACCTAGCAATGGTCATCTGGTACAAAAATGTTCACAATTTACCGACTCATGCATCACTCATCAATTGAACTGTGGCACCGGGGTGAACTGCAGCACTGTCAGAAAGGCAACGATGGGGGACTTACTGGCGGAAGCTGCATTATGTCAGCTAGCAAACATTGCATCCTGGTGTGAGGGGAACACTTTTACAGCCATGCAAGGAAACACGTGACCACATATAATCCAGTGCAGGGTGAAGGCAGACAGCCCTCAGAGCATGCACCACCAGGAAACAGTCGAGAAAGCCGGCAGGATGAGGCGCTACAATGTTGCTGGTAGTCTTCTTGCTACTTTGTTGCGGTTATGCAGGCGTCCTGGAGCAGTCAGCGGTCGATCCTTGGCAGAAGTTGAAGAGGGAAGTACAGAGGAACTCTGGTGAGCTCTTGCATTTGTTATCTGGTGGGATGCCCACAGGAGGGACCCTAAATAGCCCTCAGAGAGCCCTCAGAGGAGGATTGGCTACAGAGAAAGGTAAGCACCTATCAGGATGGGTCTCTGACGTCACCTGCTGGCACTGGCCACTCAGAGCTGTCCATTGTGCCCTCACACCTCTGCATCCAAGATGGCAGAGGTCTGGGATACACTGGAGGAGCACTGGGCACCTCCCCTGGGAGGTGCTGGTCAAGGGAGTGGTCACTCCCCTTTCCTTTGTCCAGTTTCGCGCCAGAGCAGGGCTGGGGTGGTCCCTGACTGGCTTATGCAAGGAGCGCACCATCTGTGACCTTCAAAGCATTTCTAGAGGCCAGGAGAGGCTACTCCTCCCAGGCCCTTCACACCTATTTCCAAAGGGAGAGGTGTGTAACACCCTCTCTCAGAGGAAATCCTTTGTTCTGCCTTCCTGGGACCAGGCTGCCCAGCCCCCAGGGGGGCAGAAACCTGTCTGAGGGGTTGGCAGCAGCGGTAGCTCCAGTGGAGACCCCGGAAAGTTAGTTTGGCAGTACCCGGGCTCTATGCTGGGGACCCGGGGATGCATGGAATTGTCCCACCAATACCAGAATGGTATTAGGGTGCCAATTCCATGACCCTAGACATGTTACATGGCCATGTTCGGAGTTACCATGGTGACGCTACATATAGATATTGACCTATATGTAGTGCACAGGTGTAATGGTGTACCTGCACTCACAAAGTCCGGGGAATTTGCCCTGAACAATGTGGGGGCACCTTGGCTAGTGCCAGGGTGCCCACACACTAAGTAACTTTGCACCTAACCTTCAGCAAGTGAGGGTTAGACATATAGGTGACTTATAAGTTACTTAAGTGCAGTGTAAAATGGCTGTGAAATAACGTGGATGTTATTTCACTCAGGCTGCAGTGGCAGTCCTGTGTAAGAATTGTCTGAGCTCCCTATGGGTGGCAAAAGAAATGCTGCAGCCCATAGGGATCTCCTGAAACCCCAATACCCTGGGTACCTTGGTGCCATTATAAGGGTGATCCAGTGTGCCAATGAGAATTGGTAAAATTAGTCACTAGCCTGCAGTGACAATTTTAAAAGCAGAGAGAGCATAAACACCGAGGTTCTGGTTAGCAGAGCCTCAGTGATACAGTTAGGCACCACACAGGGAACACATACAGGGCATACTTTATGAGCACTGGGGTCCTGACTGGCAGGATCCCAGTGACACATAGGCAAAAACAAACATACAGTAAAAATGGGGGTAACATGCCAGGCAAGATGGTACTTTCCTACAAGAGGGTCAACTGACAGCAAGGGTACATGGACTTATAGAGTTCATCTAAGTGCTACAAACGGACAACACACTGGAATGTACTGGTTTCAGGCAGCTATGTAAAGTGCTATATGTAGTCTCCCCAGGAGCCATAGAAAGAAACCAACTATTTATGTATCTGGAGAACTCTGGAATAATATTTTCAGCTGAAGGGGAATCCTGGTGAAGGAATACCATTATTAGGTTATGCACCAGTGCCTGGATACCATGTTGGTGGCAGTGCACTCTATAAATTATATAAATACATAAATAAATAATGCAAAAAAGGATCAGGTCAGGAGTGTTGGTTTACCTCCTCTTCTACCAGGAACATCAAAGAGGGCGGCGACGACCACAGTGAGTACTGCACCTAGCACACAGAGGCGGGAGGAAAACGAGAGTGGCACACACACACGCAACACGCAACACACCCACCCCCACCCACAACAACATACACAGAAACACATGTAGCAACATTACATTAACTCCCTGGAAGTACAGAAGGACCAAATGAAATGAGTGTAACAAGTGTAATCATTGAAAATCCAGATATGCCAGCATAAATTTAAAAGATCAGTATATACAAATTTTTACAGCAAGTACACAAGTTCGGATTCTGTTCCATTACATGTCCGTGGACCAGTGCTCCCAAAAACCATGGGTGAAGCCCACACATGACACCTACCTGAAAACGGAGAGAACACTGCTGGGGCATCAGGTCGAAAAAAAATAGGCACCTCAGGGGGAAGGAGAGGGGGGGCACCTCAGCCAGATGATGGGACGACGCAACTGCTCCATGAGGGGGCTCCATGCCCACTGATTGCTCCTGGGGAGTGCAAAGCCACAGTCTCTCAAGTCTGTCAAGTGGGTGCACTGCCCACTGCTTGGTCCTGGGGAGTGCAAGGCCACAGTCTCTCCAGTGGATGCTGTTCTCACTGGTTCTGGAGGGGGCCTGGTGCCCAGAGTGCTTCATCCTGCCAAGGACTGTGGTAGTGGATGCTGTTCTCCACTTGTTCTGGAGGGGACCTGGTGCCCAGAGTGCTGCACCTGGGGTCCGGCAGTTCCCATTCCCTCACCTGGGTGTCTAAGCCACAAGATTTTCTGGGAAAGGGTAGCATGATACTCTATGCTGGCAGAGACACACTCCTCCCTGCTGCGACTTAGCCTGCCTACTGCTGGTACTGCCAGTGCTGGTTGTGGTGCCTCATGTAGTGTGTGCAGGGTCCAGGACGTCTCCTACAGCCTCGGACGACTGCCCACTGAGGATGATACTGATGTCGGCTGTGGTGGCACTGGCTGGGCATGTCGCGGGGCAGGTCGCGTTGGCTGCGGCGGTGTCTGCGGCGGACATACTGCCGGTGGTGGTGGTGCTGGTGTCAGCACCTGTGTAGGGAGACAGCAGGACGTCTCCTGCAGCCTCGGACGGATCCCCTCTGGGGATGATGCTGGGGACTGTAGCAGAGGCAGCAGACGTGAAGGTGGCGGTGCAGGTGGCGGTGGCCACGGCCGTAAAGGTTGCTGTTCTGTCTTGCAGAACAGGTGACACCAGTCACTCACCCGGAAGCTCCGTGCCCTGAGCTGAATTCCCTTTGGCCTTGTGTCCCTTCCCCACCTTGGAAGTGGCTGCTGGGACCTTGGCACTGTCCTCTTTTGTCTTGGAGGAGGCCTTGCTGGGTGGTTGGTGCAGCTTTTCCTTACGGCATGTGGGCCCCTTCTTCACCTTGGCAGGTGGCGGAATAGGCGTCACTAGGTGGCACACTGGCAGCCCTGATGGGTGCCGCCCGCGATGTTACTGGACTTGAGGGACCACAGTGCTTGAGGATTTTGTGGCTGAGGTGCTGGGCTGGGATCTGGACATCCTGGCCCTAGAGGATGGACGGGGGTGTAGGGAATGTTAGCCAGGAAAAGCTTCTTGGACACACTGGGACGGGAAGATGGAGGGGGTTTGGGAGTGGAGGAAGAGGTAGTGGTTGTAGGAGGTGTACGTCTGCAGAGTTTGGGTGAGGGTGCATGGGCTGGAGACTGTTGTGAGGTGGATGGCTGTTGAGTGGGTGTGTGCCTGTGTTTGTGTACTTTGGGAGGAGGGCTCACAGACACACTGGGAGAGGACACAGGGGACGTCCGCATGGTAGTGGGGGTGGTGATTGCACATGACCGGTGTGTGGTGATGGGCCTGCTGGTGATGGAGGTAGTGGCTGAGGATGTAGTGCATGCAGGTGTGAGTGGAGACGAGACTGGGAGGGAGGTGGAGGACGTGGAGGAGGGGGACACAGTGGATGTTGGTGTGTCTGCATGGGTATGGTGCTTGTGTGAGTGTCTGTGGGATGTGTGGTGCTTATGTGAGCCACTTTTGTGTGTTGAGGTGTGTGCATGCTGGTCTGATGGTGTGCTTGGGATAGGCTGGGGTAGAGGGGATTGGGTCTGGGTAGTGGAAGTTGGAGGGGGAGGCTGGACACAGGGACAATGGCTGCCATCAGTGCTGAGGCCAGAGCCTGAAATGCTCTCTGTTGGGCTGCCACGCCACAATGAATGCCCTCCAGGTATGCATTTGTTTGCTGCAAATGCCTCTCAACATCCTGGATGGCATTCAAAATGGTTGACTGCCCAACAGTGAGGGATCTCAGGAGGTCAATAGCCTCCTCACTGAGGGCAGCAGGGCTGACTGGGGCAGGGCCTTAGGTACCTGGGGCGAAGGAGATGCCCGCCCTCCAGGGTGAGCAGGCACGGGAAACACGCTGAGGGGCTGCTGGGAGGGCGGTGCTAGTAGGGGGGTGGCGGCTGTCCCTGTTGTTGCGGTGGGCACAGAGGTGCCCGCCACCGCAAGGGAGCACCCATCAGAGGAGGAGTCGCTGTCGCTGGTGACTCCTCCTGTCCCTGTCGTGGAGCTCCTCTTGCCCTCCGTCCCACTGGTGCCTTCAGACTCCGTACATTCACCCTCCTGGACCATGTGGGTTGCAGCTCCCTCCTGCTTCGGTGCCAATGCTGCTCCTCCAGATGATGCTAATGCATACAAGGACAGGGTGACAAAACTAAAAGGGGGGGAAAGACACAGAAGACACATGGTCAGTGCCAACAACAACACCACCGTTGGCAGACACAACACACAGGGAGCAGCCCTATGAACTAGGCCATGAATTAGCTGTACTTGGGAAAATCACCTGCCCATGGGGGACTTTGCCTAAGCCCATTTGATGCACACCTGGAACCCACAGGAGCCTGACTAGGTGTAGATGGCCACTACCACTTTTGGGGTTGGAGTGCCACAGAGCCTGCTTAACAATGGACCTAACCTAGCAAGTTTGCCCTGGCCTAGGAGAACCCACAGCCCACTTTCCCCACCCAGACACCTCATACAGCGCGCAGAGTCAGCTGAATGTGACTGTACTCACCCCCTTGTGGCTGCTGTGATGCCCTCAAGCGCCCATTCAACTCAGGATATGCTACCGCCAGGATCCGGTACATCAGGGGGGTCATGGTGTGACGGGCACCCCTTCCACGTTGGGAGGCCATCCCCAGCTGGGCCTCTGCTGTCTTCTTGCTCCAGCGGCGCAGGTCCTCCCATCTTTTGCGGCAGTGGGTGCTCCGTCTATGGTAGGCCCCCAGGGTCCACACTTCCTTGACGATGGCACGACAAATACCCTTCTTCTGGTGGGCGCTGACCTAGAGGAAAAGTGTGGATTTTACTTCCCTGTCCGGTTCTTCTTACTCATTGGCCACAACTTCCCACCCTGGCCCAGAAACACATACACTGACCATCCTCACATGCTGGCCTCAACCCACCCGTATCTTCCATCCACCCCACTCCATACATTCATGTCCCATCCATCATGCTCACAGTGTACTCAACTGTTTGTCTGGAGGACCGTAGAGTAGCGTGTACTGGGGGAGGACCCCAGCCACTAGGTTGTCCAACTCCTCCACAGTGAAGGCAGGGGCCCTTTCCCCAGACACTGTAGCCATTGTCGCTTCCAGACTCAGGTCACAGCAGCACTTGCAGTGTAGGTCCTCTCCTGTTGAAGGTCAGGTATCAAGTGAGTGAACAGCTAGAAATTGGCGGTTACGTCCGCAGCGGTGCGTACCGTCTCCGCCGGCGTACATCGTCATTGGCTCCTGAGGCCCAATGATAACCAATGCTGAATTGTGCTGCGGTCTTAGCCCGCCTACCGCGACGCTGCACAATGCCAGCGCAGTTACCTAATTTCCCCTTGTCCCTCCTTACAGGTCAGGCTGCCACCATTTCAGGGGGCCACATGGGAGGGCAACTAACTGCGTCACAGCACTTTTGGGCAGGAATACGGACAGACAGCGCCACACACCGATTACATAACAATTGTTCAAAACACCCTTGTGCAAGCTATGTGGTGTACGACCCTCTGCTCACCCTTCTCCTCCATAGGGCACATCCGCTGGGGCAGATGATGAGATGGCATCATCCTCCGGTTTACAGACCCCTGGTGGACCTGTCGACAATGGAAGACAGACACATCATTATCACCTACAGACTTGATCATGCCACAATCCATGAACTGTGTGCCCAATTGAAGCCATACCTGATGTCAGCTACCTGCCATCCCACAGGAATCCCCCCTCTAGTGCAGGTCCTGTCAGTACTCCATTTCCTGGCCAGTGGGTCCTTTCAAACAACAGTGGCCATGGCATCAGGGATGTCACAGCCAATGTTCTCTAACGTGTTGTCCAGAGTGTTGTCTGCCCTGCTGAAACACATCGCTTTCCCTCAGGTGGAGGATTTGCCCACAGTGAAAGGTAACCTCTGTGCCCTGGGACATATCCACAACATCATTGGTGCCATTGATGGTACACATGTGGCATTTGTCCCACCCCGCAGGAATGAACAGCTGTACAGAAACCGCAAAAGCTACCATTTCATGAATGTGCAGATTGTGTGTTTAGCAGACCAGTACATCCCCCATGTGAATGCCAAGTATCCTGGCTCAGTGTATGACGCTTACATTTTGAGGAAAAGCAGCATCCCTTATGTGATAGGGCAACTCTAGAGGCACTGTGTGTGGCTAATAGGTGAGCCCAAGGTCCCAACACAGTTTGAATAGGTGTCTGGGTATGGGAGAGTCCCTAAGGGTTGGTGTGTGTTTAACAGTTGTCCCTCGATATTTGCAGGTGACTCTGGTTACCCCAACCTGTCATGGCTACTGACCCCAGTGAGGAATCCCAGGACAAGGGCAGAGGAACACTACAATGAGGCACATGGGGGAACTAGGAGGATAATAGAGCGAACTTTCTGACAGGTGGCTTCCTATACTACTCACTCAAGGTGTGCCAGATAATCGTGGCATGCTGTATGTTGCACAACCTGGCTTTGCGACGCTAGGTGCCTTTTCTGCAGGAGGATAGGCCTGATGTTGGTGTTGTGGCAGCGGTGGAGCCTGTTGACAGTGAGGAGGAAGAGGCAGAAGAAGGAGATATAGACAACCGAAACAACATCATCATGCAATACTTCCAGTGAGACACAGGTAAGAGACTGGCACTGCTCCTCTCATATCATACTAGTGTAGGACATTGCATGATTCTGCCTTTTTACCTCTGTGTTTGGACCCTGACAGTTCACTTTGGCTTTCCATTTCACAGATCTGGGTACCACTTTCTGCCTTCTGCTATGTTTACTGCTGCCCAACAACTGTCGAACATTGGTATGTTACATGAATACAGGGTTTCAGCTAACATTAGTGATCTCGGTCCAGGATTGAGAGCTGGCCATTCTGCTCCAGTTATGAGCGTGTTAAACTATCTGAGGAATAGGGAATTTGACTTTCTTGCATTAGGGTCTGTGGCACCCTTGCTATGACTCAATAATGCTCATGATATGCTGTTGAGAGTGTGCGTTTTCAGTTTTTCAATATAGTGGGTGGCAGTTCGATTTTACTCCGAATTGCAATGATGAGGGTGTTGGTTTTTAACTCTTCACTCCCCTACGTTACTAGTTTTAAAATGAAACCATTCTGTGGGTTTTAACCAAGCAAATCAAATCCTGCCTGTGGTTGTTGATCATTTTTTGAGATATCTGTGTCTGACTAACAGTCACGTTTATGATTGTGCAGATCTAAAATAGCAGGCTGATCTGTTCATAATTGGGAGGGCGCAGGCCAAATGCCAATTATGCTGAACGATAGCCCTCCCTTCACCAACACAGGAAAAGGAACCAATTCCGCATTGTAAACTCATTGTCTCAGTGCTGCTTTTCTGTTGCTTCACTTTGCAATATTTTTGGCCTGACACTTTTTCCAGATTGCTCTTTGGTGCACCTATACACACATATTTCCTGCAGAACAGCTTGGCAATTCCTTGATTATTTGTCTTTATTTATGAACATTTCCTATGTGCAACAGATTGATAAAGACGCTGTTGTAACCTGATATTGTTATAATGCATTCTTTCCATGGTTTCTCAGTTCCCTGCTGCTTAGGCAGTGTGTATGGTATGAAATGGGATGTTGATGAGTGCCTGAGCTGAGAGAGTGGCAGTTGGAGAGAATGGGCTGAGCAGTGAGGATGCTGCTCCTTGTGGGGTTTCCTTTAAGTGACTTGTAACCTGTAACTAACTTGTAACTAACTTGTAATCCTCCTTTTGGGTTTCCCTTAAGTAATTTGTAACCTATAACTAACTTGTAATCCTCTTCAATAAACCTTCAATGTATTGATCTATCTAAACTACCCTCCTTAATCCTGCTTACTTAGAAGTAATGATTATTGACAACCCCGGCAATGACCGGAAAACAAACCTACGCATGAAGGGAGATTTAAAAACCTACTGTGAGAAACAAAGAGAAAAGAGTTAACGTTGTAGGACGTTGTCTCTGTATATACTATCTCAAAGTGAGAGATAGTGTGCACAGAGTCCAAGGGTTCCCCTTAGAGTTAAGATACTGGCAAAATTAGATAATACTAATGCTCTATTTTGTGGTAGTGTGGTCAAGCAGTAGGCTTATCAGAGGTTAGTGTGAAGCATTTGTTGTACACACACAGGCAATAAATGAGGAACACACACTCAAAGACTTAACTCCAGGCCTATAGGCTCTTATATAGAAAAATATATTTTGTTAATTTATTTTTAGAACCACAAGATTCAAATTGGAGGTAAGTACATAAAATGCAAGGTACTTCACACAGGTAAGTATAGAACTTTGATTTAAAACAGTAGTAGACACAGTTTCGGTTAAAATGGCAAATGGCTATTCTAAAAGTGGACACAGTGTAAAAATCAACAGTCCCTGGAGAGGTAGGTTTTGGTTAGTTTTTCAGGTAAGTAAAGCACTTACACAGTCAGTCTCTTGGACATTGGCAGCCCACCGTTCGGGGCTCAAGGCAACCCCAAAGCCGCAGCACCAGCAACACAGGGCCGGTCAGGTGCAGAGGTCAAAGGAGGGCCCAAAACAAATAGGTGCCTATGGAGAACAGGGGTGCTCCGGTTCTAGTCTGCTAGCAGGTAAGTACCTGCATCCTTAGGGAGCAGACCAGGGGGGTTTTGTAGTGCACTGGGGGGACACACAAGCACACAAAACACACCCTCAGCGGCACAGTGGCAACCGGGTGCAGTGTGCAAAGTAGGCGTCGGGTTTGCTATTGAAAACAAAGGAGGGACCCGGGGATCACTCTGGCAATGCAAGGCACAGAGGGGCTTCTCAGTCGAGCCACCGACTGGGCTAGGATGAGGGCCACCTGCTGGTCACTCCTGCACTGGTAGGTCGTTCCTCTCTGTCCTGTGGGCTGCCGGTGCAGTGCTTGGTCCAGGTGTCAGGTTCATTTGTTACCAGGCAGTTGCGTTCAGGGGGAGCCTCTGGATCCTCTATGCAGGAGTCGCCCTGGGGGTGCATGGAGGTTGACTCAGGCTGTCCACGTCATTGAAGTCGCCTGGGAGTCCTCTCTGCAGTGTTGGTTTCTCCAAACTTGAGCCGGGGGCGTCGGGTGCAGAGTGTGAAGACTCACGCTTCTGGCGGGAAGTGAGAGTCTCTTTAAAGTTGCTTCTGTGTTGCAATTTTGTTGCTGTTTCTGGACAGAGCCGCTGTCCTCGGGAGATTCTTGGTCCTTCAGGTGCAGGTCAGGCCTCAGAGGTCACTGGTCCGGGTGGATGCGTCGCTGTGCAGGTTCTTTGAGTCTGGAGACAGATCGGTAGGGCTGGGACCAAGTCAGTTGTCGTCTCCGTCGTCTCTGCCGGGCTTTCAGGTCAGCAGTCCTTCTTCTTGTTGTAGGTTGCAGGAATCTGATTTCCTGGGTTCAGGGTCGCTCCTAAATACTAAATTTAGGGGTGAGTTTAGGTCTGGGGGCAGTAGCCAATGGCTACTGTCCTCGAGGGTGGCTACACTCTCCTTGTGCCTCCTCCCTGTGGGAAGGGGGCACATCCCTATTCCTCTTAGGATAAAACTCCAAAAACGACGATGGAGGATTTCGTAAGGCAGGGGTCACCTCAGCTCAGGACACCGTAGGGGCTGTCCTGACTGGTGGGTGACTCCTCCTTGTTTTTCTCATTATCTCCTCCGAACTTGCCGCCAAAAGTGGGGGATGTGTCCGGAGGGATGGGCATCTCCACTAGCTGAGATGCCGTGGGGCGCTGTAACAACAGGAATGAGCCTTTGAAGCTCACCGCCAGGTGTTACAGTTCCTGTAGGGGGAGGTGAGAAGCACCTCCACCCAGTGCAGGCTTTGTTCCTATCCACAGATTGACAAATGCACTTACCCCATGTGGCCAGAAACTCGTCTAGTTGTAGCAGGCTGTCTAAAACTGGTCAGCCTAACACTAGGAGTGCTCTGGTATTCATTGGGCATCTCTAAGATGCCCTCTGTGTGCATTTTTCAATAAATCCCACTCTGGCATCATTGTGGATTTATTGTGCTGAGAAGTTTGATACCAAACTTCCCAGATTTTAGTGTAGCCATTATGGAACTGTGGAGTTCGTGTTTGACAAACTCCCAGACCATATACTCTTTGTGGCTACCCTGCACTTACAATGTCTAAGGTTTGACTTAGACACTGTAGGTGCATAGTGCTCATGCAACTATGCCCTCACCTGTGTTATAGTGCACCCTGCCTTGGGCAGTAAGGCCTGCTAGAAGGGTGACTTCCCTATGCCACAGGCAGTGGGATATGGGCATGGCACCCAGAGGGGAGTGCCATACCGACTTAGTCATTTTCTCTCCACCAGCACACACAAGCTGTGAGGCAGTGTGCATGTGCAGAGCGAGGGGTCCCTAGGGTGGCATTATACATGCTGCAGCCCTTAGAAACCTTCCCTGGCCAAAGGGCCCTTGGTACCAGGGGTACCAGTTACAAGGGACTTAGTTGTGTGCCAGGGCTGTGCCAACTGTGGGAACAAAATTACAGTTTAGGGAAAGAACAATGGTGCAGGGGGCCTGGTTAGCAGGATCCCAGCACACTTTCAATCATAACTAGCATCAACAAAAGGCAAAAGGTTAGGGGGTAACCATGCCAAGGGAGGCATTTCCCTACAGACATAATAAGAAGAAAGTAGATGCCCTGAACTCCACCTGTGCCTTAACACATCAGACAGGCTGCGGACTGAGAGGGAGGTCTTCTTAACTGTACATACTGAATGGCATCTGTTGGACTGGAAATGCTGACTGAATTCTAACGTGATTGCCAATAATTTCATGCTGAAACAATTTAAATTCAGGGGTGCACAGAAAACAAAACGTGCTGTGCTACTTTTACTGTCTTTGTCGGCGTGCCCCAGCACCTAAAACTGAAGTGTGTGCTTTTCAATAGGAGTATGCCATTCAAAGATTGCCATGATTTGTGATGATCTGCATGAGAAGTTACTGCTGGGTGAGAAATATACAACTTTGTGCAGAACTGCTGTACCTGGCATGAGCACTGGGTCGTTATCAGTAGGTGAATAAGCTGAAGTGTTTGCTTTTGAAGATGTGCCATTAGCAAGAGGAGCATGTTCAAGCTATGTGCAACATGCATGTGGGTATTGGAGGCAGGTGTCGAGCCTCTGTGAAGCACACGTAAGTGCGTGTTCCGATCGAGTTGGTAGTTGTGAGCCCTATGTGTCCATGGAGCAATGGTCATCTGGTACAAAAACGTTCACAATTTACCGACTCAAGCATCAGTCATCAATTGAACTGTGGCACCGGGGTGAACTGCAGCACTGTCAGAAAGGCAACGATGGGGGACTTACTGGCAGAAGCTGCATTATGTCAGCTAGCAATAATTGCATCCTGGTGTGAGGGGAACACTTTTACAGCCATGCAAGGAAACACGCGACCACATATAATCCAGTGCAGGGTGAAGGCAGACAGCCCTCAGAGCATGCACCACCAGGAAACAGTCGAGAAAGCCGGCAGGATGAGGCGCTACAATGTTGCTGGTAGTCTTCTTGCTACTTTGTTGCGGTTATGCAGGTGTCCTGGAGCAGTCAGCAGTCGATCCTTGGCAGAAGTTGAAGAGGGAAGTGCAGAGGAACTCTGGAAAGCTCTTGCATTTGTTAACTGGTGAGATGCCCACAGGAGAGACCCTAAATAGCCCTCAGAGAGCCCTCAGAGGAGGATTGGCTACAGAGAAAGGTAAGCACCTATCAGAATGGGTCTCTGACGTCACCTGCTGGCACTGGCCACTGAGAGCTGTCCATTGTGCCCTCACACCTCTGCATCCAAGATGGCAGAGGTCTGGGATACACTGGAGGAGCACTGGGCACCTCCCCTGGGAGGTGCTGGTCAAGGGAGTGGTCACTCCCCTTTCCTTTGTCCAGTTTCGCGCCAGAGCAGGGCTGGGGGGGTCCCTGACTGGCTTATGCAAGGAGGGCACCATCTGTGACCTTCAAAGCATTTCTAGAGGCCAGGAGAGGCTACTCCTCCCAGGCCCTTCACACCTATTTCCAAAGGGAGAGGGTGTAACACACTCTCTCAGAGGAAATCCTTTGTTCTGCCTTCCTGGGACCAGGCTGCCCAGTCCCCAGGGGGGCAGAAACCTGTTTGAGGGGTTGGCAGCAGCAGTAGCTGCAGTGGAGACCCCGGAAAGTTAGTTTGGCAGTACCCGGGCTCTATGCTGGGGACCCGGGGATGCATGGAATTGTCCCCCCAATACCAGAATGGTATTAGGGTGACAATTCCATGATCCTAGACATGTTACATGGCCATATTCGGAGTTACCATTGGGACGCTACATATAGGTATTGACCTATATGTAGGGCACGCGTGTAATGGTGTCCCCGCACTCACAAAGTCCAGGGAATTTGCCCTGAACAATGTGGGGGCACCTTGGCTAGTGCCAGGGTGTCCACATACTAAGTAACTTTGCACCTAACCTTCAGCAAGTGAGGGTTAGACATATAGGTGACTTATAAGTTACTTAAGTGCAGTGTAAAATGGCTGTGAAATAACGTGGACGTTATTTCACTCAGGCTGCAGTGGCAGTCCTGTGTAAGAATTGTCTGAGCTCCCTATGGGTGGCAAAAGAAATGCTGCAGCCCATTGGGATCTCCTGAAACCCCAATACCCTGGGGACCTAGGTACCATTATAAGGGTGATCCAGTGTGCCAATGAGAATTGGTAAAATTAGTCACTAGCCTGCAGTGACAATTTTAAAAGCAGAGAGAGCATAAACACTGAGGTTCTGGTTAGCAGAGCCTCAGTGATACATTTAGGCACCACACAGGGAACACATGCAGGGCATACTTTATGAGCACTGGTGTCCTGACTAGCAGGATCCCAGTGACACATAGGCAAAAACAAACATACATACAGTAAAAATGGGGGTAACATGCCAGGCAAGATGGTACTTTCCTACAAGAGGGTCAACTGACAGCAAGGGTACATGGACTTATAGAGTTCATCCAAGTGCTACAAACGGACAACACACTGGAATGTACTGGTTTCAGGCAGCTATGGAAAGTGGTATATGTAGTCTCCCCAGGAGCCATACGAAGAAACCAACTATTTATGTATCTGGACAACTCGGGAATAATATTTTCAGCTGAAGGGGAATCCTGGTGAAGGAATGCCATTTTTAGGTTATGCACCAGTGCCTGGATACCATGTTGGTGGCAGTGCACTCTATAAATTATATAAATACATACATAAATAAAGCAACATAGGGTTAAGTCAGGAGTGTTGGTTTACCTCCTCTTCTACCAGAAACATCAAAGACGGCCGCGACGACCACGGTGAGTACTGCACCTAGCACATAGGGGAGGGGGGAGGAAAACGAGAGTGGCACACACACACACGCAACACGCAACACCCCCACCCACAACAAAATACTCAGAAACACATGCAGCAACATTACATTTACTCCCTGTAAGTCCCTGGAAGAACGCAAGGACCAAATGAAATGATTGTAACGAGTGTAATCATCGAAAATCCAGATAGGCCAACATAAATTTAAAAGATCAGTATGTACAAATATTTACAGCAAGTACACAAGTCCGGATACTGTTCCATTACATGTTCGTGGACCAGTGGTCCCAAAAACCATGGGCGAAGCCCACATATGACACCTGCCTGAAAATGGAGAGAACACTGCTGGGGCATCAGGTCGAAAAAAACAGGCACCTCAGGGGGAAGGGGAGGGGGGCACCTCAGCCGGATGATGGGACGATACCACTGCTCCATGAGGGGGCTCCATGCCCACTGCTTGCTCCTGGGGAGAGCAAAACCAGTCTCTCAAGTCTCTCAAGTGGGTGCACTGCCTACTGCTTGGTCCTGGGGAGTGCAAGGCCACAGTCTCTCCAGTGGATGCTGTTCCCCACTGGTTCTGGAGGGGGCCTGGTGCCCAGAGTGCTTCATCCTGCCAAGGACTGGGGTAGTGGATGCTGTTCTCCACTGGTTCTGGAGGGGGCCTGGTGCCCACAGTGCTGCACCTGGGGTCTGGCAGTTCCAATTCCCTCACCTGGGTGTCTAAGCCACGAGATTTTCTGGGAAAGGGTAGCATGATACTCTATGGTGGCAGAGACACACGCCTCCCTCCTGTGACTTAGCCTGCTAACTGCCGGTACTGCCAGTGCTGGTTGTGGTGCCTCATGTAGTGTGTGCAGGGTCCAGGACGTCTCCTGCAGCCTCGGACGACTGCCCACTGAGGATGATACTGATGTCGGCTGTGGTGGCACTGGCTGGGCATGTCGCAGGGCAGGTCGCGTTGGCTGCGGCGGTGTCTGCGGCGGACATACTGCCGGTGGTGGTGGTGCTGGTGTCAGCACCTGTGTAGGGAGACAGCAGGACGTCTCCTGCAGCCTCGGACGGATGCCCACTGTGGATGATGTAGGGGACTGTAGCAGAGGCAGCAGACGTGAAGGTGGCGGTGCAGGTGGCGGTGGCCACGGCCGTAAAGGTTGCTGTTCTGTCTTGCAGAGCAGGTGACACCAGTCACTCACCCAGAAGCTCCGTGCCCTGAGCTGAACTCCCTTTGGCCTTGTGTCCCTTCCCCGCCTTGGAAGTCGCTGCTGGGACCTTGGCACTGTCCTCTTTTGTCTTGGAGGAGGCCTTGCTGGGTGGTTGGTGCGGCTTTCCCCTACGGCATGTGGGCCCCTTCTTCACCTTGGCAGGTGGCGGAATAGGCCTCACTAGGTGGCACACTGGCAGCCCTGATGGGTGTCGCCCGCGATGTTACTGGACTTGCAGGGACCACAGTGCTTGAGGATTTTGTGGCTGAGGTGCTGGGCTGGGATCTGGACATCCTGGCCCTAGGGGAAGGACGGGGGTGTAGGGAATGTTAGCCAGGAAAAGCTTCTTAGACACACTGGCACGGGAAGATGGAGGGGGTTTGGGAGGGGAGGAAGAGGTAGTGGTTGTAGGAGGTGTACGTCTGCTGAGTTTGGGTGAGGGTGCATGGGCTGGAAACTATTGTGAGGTGGATGGCTGTTGAGTGGGTGTGTGCCTGTGTTTGTGTCATTTGGGAGGAGGGCTTACAGACACACTGGGAGAGGACACAGGGGACGTCCGCATGGTAGTGGGGTTGGTGATTGCACATGAGCGGTGTGTGGTGATGGGCCTGCTGGTGATGGAGGTAGTGGCTGAGGATGTAGTGCATGCAGGTGCGAGTGGAGACGAGACTGGCAGGGAGGTGGAGGACGTGGAGGAGGGGGACACAGTGGAGGCAGTGGATGTTGGTGTGTCTGCATGGGTATGGTGCTTGTGTGAGTGCCTGTGGGATGTGTGGTGCTTATGTGAGCTACATTTGTGTGTTGAGGTGTGTGCATGCTGGTCTGATGGTGTGCTTGGGATCGGCTGGGGTAGAGGGGATTGAGTCTGGGTAGTGGAAGTTGGAGGGGGAGGCTGGACACAGGGACAATGGCTGCCATCAGTGCTGAGGCCAGAGCCTGAAATGCTCTCTGTTGGGCTGCCACGCCACAATGAATGCCCTCCAGATATGCATTTGTTTGCTGCAAATGCCTCTCAACATCCTGGATGGCATTCAAAATGGTTGACTGCCCAACAGTGAGGGATCTCAGGAGGTCAATAGCCTCCTCACTGAGGGCAGCAGGGCTGACTGGGGCAGGGCCTGAGGTGCCTGGGGTGAAGGAGATGCCTGTCCTCCTGGGTGAGGGGGCACAGGAAACACGCTGAGGAGCTGCTGGGAGGGCGGTGCTGGTAGGGGGGGTGGCGGCTGTCCCTGTTGTTGCAGTGGGCACAGAGGTGCCCGCCGCCACAAGGGAGCTTCCATCAGAGGAGGAGTCGCTGTCGCTGATGTCTCCTCCTGTCCCTGTCGTGGAGCTCCCCCCTCGCCCTCCATCCCACTGGTGCCTTCAGACTCCGTACATTAACCCTCCTGGGCCATGTGGGTTGCAGCTCCCTCCTGCTCCGGTGCCAATGCTCCTCTGCCAGATGATGCTAATGCATACAAGGACAGGGTGACAGAACAAAAAGGGGGGGAAAGACACAGAAGACACATGGTCAGTTCCAGCAACAACACCACCGTTGGCAGACACAACACACAGGGAGCAGCCCTATGCACTAGGCCATGAATTAGCTGTACTTGGGAAAATCACCTGCCCATGGGGGACTGTGCCTAAGCCCATTTGATGCACACCTTGAACCCACAGGAGCCTGACTAGGTGTAGATGGCCACTACCACTTTTGGGGTTGGAGTGCCACAGAGATTGCTTAACAATGGACCTACCCTAGCAAGGTTGCCCTGGCCTAGGGGAACCCACAGCCCACTTTCCCCACCCAGACACCTCATACAGCGCGCAGAGTCAGTTGAATGTAACTGTACTCACCCCCTTGTGGCTGCTGTGATGCCCTCAAGCGCCCATCCAACTCAGGATATGCCACCGCCAGGATCCGGTACATCAGGGGGGTCATGGTGCGACGGTCACCCTTTCCACGTTCGGAGGCCATCCCCAGCTGGGCCTCTGCCGTTTTCTTGCTCCAGCGCCGCAGGTCCTCCCAACTTTTGCGGCAGTGGGTGCTCCGTCTATGGTAGACCCCCAGGGTCCGCACTTCCTTGATGATGGCACGCCAACTACCCTTCTTCTGTAGGCGCTGACCTAGAGAAAAAGTGTGGATTTTACTTCCCTGTCCGGTTCTTCTTACTCATTGGCCACAACTTCCCACCCTGGCCCAGAAACACATACACTGACCATCCTCTCATGCTGGCCTCAGCCCACCCCTGTATCTTCCATCTACCCCAGTCCATACATTCATGTCCCATCCAGCATGCTCACAGTGTACTCACCTGTTTGTCTGGAGGACCGTAGAGTAGCGTGTACTGGGGGAGGACCCCAGCCACCAGGTTGTCCAACTCCTCCACAGTGAAGGCAGCGGCCCTTTCCCCAGACGCTGTAGCCATTGTCGCTTCCAGACTCAGGTCACAGCAGCACTTGCAGTGTAGGTCCTCTCCTGTTGAAGGTCAGGTATCAAGTGAGTGAACAGATAGAAAATGGTGATTACGTCCGCGGCGGTGCATACCGTCACCACCGGCGTACATCGTCATTGGCTCCTGGGGCCCAATGATAACCAATACTGAATTGCGCTGCGGTCTTCGTCCGCCTACCGCGACGCTGCACAATGCCAGCACAGTTACCTAATTTCCCCTTGTCCCTCCTTACAGGTCAGGCAGCCACCATTTCAGGGGGCCACATGGGAGGGCAACTAACTGCGTCACAGCACTTTTGGGCAGGAATATGGACAGACAGCGCCACACACCGATTACATAACAATTGTTCAAAACACCCTTGTGCAAGCTATGTGGTGTACGACCCTCTGCTCACCATTCTCCTCCATAGGGCACATCCACTGGGGCAGATGATGAGATGTTACAGGTCCTGTCAGTACTCCATTTCCTGGCCAGTGGGTCCTTTCAAACAACAGTAGCCATGGAATCAGGGATGTCATAGCCAATGTTCTCTAACGTTTTGTCCAGAGTGTTGTCTGCCCTGCTGAAACATCGCTTTCCCTCAGGTGGAGTTTTTGCCTACAGTGAAAGGTAACCTCTGTGCCCTGGGACATATCCCCAACATTATTGGTGCCATTGATGGTACACATGTGGCATTTGTCACACCCCCCAGGAATGAACAGGTGTACAGAAACCGCAAAAGCTACCATTCCATGAATGTGCAGATTGTGTGTTTAGCAGACCAGTACATCTCCCATGTGAATGCCAAGCATCCTGGCTCAGTGTATGACGCTTACATTTTGAGGAATAGCAGCATTCCTTATGTGATGGGGCAACTCCAGAGGCACCGTGTGTGGCTAATAGGTGAGCCCAAGGTCCCAACACAGTTTGAATAGGTGTCTGGGTATGGGAGAGTCCCTAAGGGTTGGTGTGTGTCTAACAGTTGTCCCGCGATATTTGCAGGTGACTCAGGTTACCCCAACCTGTCATGGCTACTGACCCCAGTGAGGAATCCCAGGACAAGGGCAGAGGAACGCTACAATGAGGCACATGGGGGAACTAGGAGGATAATAGAGCGGACTTTCTGACAGGTGGCTCCCTATACTACTCACTCAAGGTGTGCCAGATAATCGTGGCATGCTGTATGTTGCACAACCTGGCATTGCAACGCCAGGTGCCTTTTCTGCAGGAGGATGGGCCTGGTGTTGGTCTTGTGGCAGCTGTGGAGCCTGTGGACAGTGAGGAAGAAGAGGCAGAAGAAGGAGATATAGACAACCGAAACAACATCATCATGCAATACTTCCAGTGAGACACAGGTAAGAGACTGGCACTGCTCCTCTCATATCATACTACTGTAGGACATTGCATGATTCTGCCTTTTTACCTCTGTGTATGGACCCTGACAGTTCACTTTGGCTTTCCATTTCACAGATCTGGGTACCACTTTCTGCCTTCTGCTATGTTAACTGCTGCCCAACAACTGTTGAACATTGGTATGTGAAAATGAACATTGACATTGCTATTTGTCAGAGAAGTTGTAATAACACACTTGTGAAAGTACAGACTGACTCCAGATCATTTTGTGATTCAAGGGTGTTTACTTAGCTCAGCCCACGACTAGACGTCTTATGGGTGACATGGAGGCGCTGGGACTAGAGCAATTGGTGAGAGGCCCTACACATGAAAAGAGTCATACCATTGATCTAGTGTTCAGCAATCTGACCTCTCTTACTTTTTTATCCCCCACTCCTTTGGCTTGATCAGATCAATTCTTAGTTACACTAGATTTAGCCACTGATAGTAGTAGAAGCTGACCTAAACCAGCTGCACAGGTTGGTAGATGCTGGCATAAACTCAGTATCATGGATTGGACTAGGGTGTTGGAAAATTGTAAATCTTTGTTTCTTAATAGCACAAACCTCGAAGGGAAGGCTTTCAATGATTGGATCATTGACAGTCTGGACGTAGCACTTCCTCTGAGGGTCAAAAATGGTCCCCGTAGGAAAGCTAGTACTTGGTGGTATACCACCAACCTACACCTTCTTAAAAAAAAATTGCAAAAGGTTAGAGAGAAGGTGGAGGAAATCCTATGGTCTGGCTGACAGGGACACCTATAGGAAAGCAATCAGATCGTATCATACCGAGATAAAACTAGCACAGAGTTCCTGCAATGTGGATAGAATTGGAGAAGCCTCTGGCTCTCCCAAAGTGGTGTTTCAGGTGTACCAGTGGAGGAGAACCCTATTGAAGCTTCCATAGCACATAGTAATCAGCTAGCCAATTTCTTTCAACAAAAAATCCTGAATATTTAATCGAACTTTCCTAATAGCATGCTAAGATTAGAAGAGCAGAATAATCCCACGAGTAAGGGTTTTGCTATTATTTCCCAGTTTACTCCCCTTCGTCAGGAACAAGTTGCCTTGCTGCTCAAGTCACTTAAGTCAGGACCCCCCCTTGACCCAGCTCCCCCGCATATAATAGCTCTAGGATGGACAGTGATCGGTCCGGTCCTTACGGATGTTTTGAACGCCTCAATATCTAGAGGGTCAGTCCCGGATCAGTGGAAGCACGCTATAGATAAACCATTGCTAAAGAAGGCTTCCTTGGACACGTCAGATCTTGAGAACTATAGACCCATATCTCTACTACTGACTCCGGCCAAAATACTAGACAAGTATATAAAGACTCAACTTTCCACCTTTATGGAAACACATAACTGTCTTCATCCCACACAAACGGGTTTTAGACCCAGTCACAGTACAGAAACAGCATTGATTGCAGTCTTGGAAGAGACAAGGAAGGCCATGGATCAGGGTCATACAACAGCAGTTATACTTTTGGATTTGAGTGCTGCCTTTGATACCGTAGACCATCAGGTACTGAGTATAAGGATGAGGAACATCGGAATTGAGGGGTTTGCTTTTGCTTGGCTCACATCCTTCTTAGAGGGCAGATCGTTTCAGGTCCTAGATCGATCCTATTTTTCGGATAAACTTCATTCCAGTTGTGGTGTGCCTCAGGGCTCATCGCTTAGCCCTACGCTTTGTAATATATATATGGCACCTCTGGCGGATTTAGTGGAATCCTTTGGACTATCCATGGTGTCTTACGCAGATGACACCCAATTGGTGGTATCCTTTTCAGCTAACGCAGACTTGGATGGCTCCTCACTGTCCTCCTGCTTACATGCCGTTACAGGATGGATGACTGACATTAGACTGTAACTTAAGGGTGACAAAACGGAGCTAATGATATTAGGTTATGATCTAGGCCCAGGTAAGGCGCTTATGCTCCCAAGCGCTCTGGCTGACTTTCCACCTCCTAAGAAACACATTATGGGGGTCATTCCGACCGTCAAATGACCGCGGCGGTCATTCTGACTTTCCCGCTGGGCGGGCGGGCGACCGCCAAAAGGCCGCCCGCCCGTCCAGCGGGAAATCCCCAGCAACGATGAAGCCGGCTCCGAGTGGCACCCGTCGCGATTTTCAGTGTCTGCTAGGCAGACACTGAAAATCATTATGGGGCCCTGTTAGGGGGCCCCTGCACTGCCCCATGCCTGTGGCATGGGCAGTGCCGGGGCCCCCAGGGGCCCCACGACACCCGTTCCCGCCATCCTGTTCCTGGCAGTTTTTACCGCCAGGACCAGGATGGCGGGAAGGGGGTCGGAATCCCCATGGCGGTGCTGCGAGCAGCGCCGCCATGGAGGATTCTTTGGGGCAGGGGTAAACCGGCGGGAAACCACCGGTTGCCCTTTTCTGACCGCGGCTTTACCGCCGTGGTCAGAATTGCCCATGAAGCACCGCCAGCCTGTTGGCGGTGCTTCCGCGGCACTCTGCCCTGGCGGTTTTCAAACGCCAGGGTCAGAATGACTGCCTAAGAGCCTAGGGATATGGTTGGATCCGGTGTTAACACTGGATCAGCATGCCAAGCATATATTGGCTACTTGCTTTGGCCTGCTGAGACTCCTGAGGAAGGTTTTTACAATTCTTCCTTCTCTGGCAAAAATGCTTATTATTCAAGCTATTATTCTCTCTAGACTTGATTACGGCAATGGTTTATTTCTCGGGTCCCCCTTATATGTGAAAAGAAAGCTGCAACTGGTACAAAATGCAGCGGCCCGCCTTCTCCTAGACATTCCTAGACGCACCGCTGTGAAGTCAGCACTGATTTCATTACATCGGTTGCCGGTAGAACAGCGGATCAAATTCAAAGCTTTGTATTGTATTCATAGGTCTCTACAGAGGCCCCCGCTTCTAAAAACCTTCCGCTCCTTTTACAGGCCTAACAGAGATCTTAGATCAGCCTCAACACCTTTGGCCACCCTACCCAGAGTTAAAAAAGCTAGATGGGGTGGCGCCACTATGGCATATTTGGGAGCCAAGCTGTGGAATTCCCTCCCCCGACTTCGTCTCATAAGTCAGGAATACAGCTTTCGTAAGACACTTAAAACTTGGCTGTTTTAGAATGGACTGTCCCTCATGCTTAGCTTAGATTTGGCCCATCAGCGCTGGGAAGCCTTAGGGTAGCCATGCGTTTTACAAATTTCATAACATAACATAACATTTAAGTGCTATTCAGTGGAGGGGTATGTGCAATGGGCTGGGGTGATGGTGGAGGAATGTCCATGGTGGAGTCCAGTCTATTGGTATCACAAGTGCATTGTCCAAGGGGGCATAGGAAGTGTAGTAATGGCAGTTCAAGGTTGTCAGGGTGACATAGTGGGACAGAAGGGTGACAATCAGGGGAGTCTTATTTCCTGGCGGGGGTCTTGGCAATGTTCTCTGTCTTGTGCCTGGATCGCAGGGACCGTTAGCGGGGTGGTTCTCCTTCTTCAGGGGGTGGGGTGCTAGTGGCCTGTTGGTCCTGTGGCGGGACCTCCTATCCACTAGTGCAGGCGGACGTGGAGGGCTGTTCATCGTTCAGGTTAGTGTCAGGGGCCCGTTGGTGTGCCACTGTCTCCCTCATGGGCCATGTCTGCCACCACCCCTGCAATGGTGAACAGGGTGGTGTTAATGGACTTCAAGTCCTCCCTGACCCCCATGTACTGTTCTTCCTGCAGCCGCTGGGTCTCCTGCAACTTGGCCAGTACCGTGCCCATGGTCTCCTGGGAATGATGGTATGCTCCCATGATGTTGGAGAGTACCTTGTGGAGAGTGGGTTGCCTGGGCCTGTCCTCCCCCTGTCACACAGCAGTCCTCCCAGCTTCCCTGTTATCCTGTTCCTCTGCCCCCTGAACCGTGTTCCCACTGCCACTGACCCCAGGTCCCTGATTGTCTTGGGTTAGTGGGGTTGCCTGGGGTCCCGGTAGTGGTGGACACACTGCGGATTGACGTGTCCTGGGGACAGAGGTATGGGCCCACTGGGTGGGTGCTGTGGTGGTGTTTCCTAAGGGGGAGGATCAGTGGTGGTTTGGGACTGTGGCAGAGGAACCGACTGTCCCGAGGTGGGCCGGGCAGGTCATCTTGATCCAGGCGTGCAGAGCTGCTGTCGTCACTGTGGGCCTCTTCTGTGGGGGGACTGGATATGGCTGGCACCTCCTGTCTGGTGACGTTGGGTAGGGGTCCTGTTGGGGTGTAAATGCATAGTTATTGTATCTGTGTGTGCCATCTTGTGCAATGGGTGAGTTACTGTCTACTCCTGTGCTTGCATTATTGGCTTGGCCCTTGTGTGATTGGTGATTTTGTGGCCTGGGTGAGTCTCTCTACTGGACATGCTTTAGCGATGGGTGTCCATGTATTGGTGTTACATGCAGGGCTTGGTATTGGGTTGTGTGGGTTGTGATAGTGGGGTATCTGTGGGGTGTTGGGGTGATGAGTGTGAGAGTAGGGGTAGGAGTTTGTGATGGCATGCAGGTAGGGTGGGGGGGATAAAGTAGTAAAGATTTGACTTACCAGAGTCCAGTCCTCCTGCTACTCCTGCGAGGCCCTCAGGATGCATGATTGCCAAGACTTGCTCCTCCCATGTTGTTTAGTTGTGGGGGAGGAAGTGGGGTTCCACCGCCAGTCCTCTGTACAGCTACCTGGTGTCTGGATACTACGGAACGCACCTTCCCCCGTAGGTCGTTCCACCTCTTCCTGATGTCATCCCGTGTCCTTGGATGCTACCCCACTGCGTTGACCCTGTTGACAATTCTCCGCCATAGCTCCATCTTCCTTGCAATGGACGTCTGCTGCACCTGTGATCCGAATAGCTGTGGCTCTACCCGGATGATTTCCTCCACCATGACCCTGAGCTCCTCTTTAGAAAACCTGGGGTGTCTTTGAGGTACCATAATGTGGTGTGGGTGATGTGTGAGGTGATGTTTGTTGTGCTGTGTGAAGTGTTGTGTTGGTGTGTGTTCTTTGAGGTGTGTGGATGTTGTATGAGTGATGGTGTGTGCCTGTGGATGCTGGTGTTGTGTTTGCTATTCTCTCTCTCTGTGCTTCTTACAAAAATGTAGTTGTAAGGGGTTGTGGGTAATGTGGGTGTGTGTTTTATAGTGGTGTGAGTGTGTGGGTGTCGTGTGTGTATGTGTATCAGGTGTGTGTATTTTATTTGTCCAATGTGGTTGTGTTTTGTAAATTTGTATGTATTTTGAGCGCGGGCGGTGTGTACCGCCAATGGTTTACCGCGGTTGAATGACCACTGCGTTGATTCATGGGTCGTGATAGTGTGGGCGTATTCTTGTTGGCGTGACGGTGTGGGTTTTGCCATCGCCAGTTTATCACTGACCTCTGGTGTGGCGGACTTGTGGGGTGTCTGTATTGTGGCAGATTACGAGATGTGGGTCGTAATACCTGTTGCGGTTTTCCGCCGCGGCCACGGTATCTTGACGGCCGTCAGCACGGCGGTAAGCAGGATTTACCGCAAGGGTTGTAATGAGGGACTTAGTGCCTTCAGTGCCTACTTTAGAGCAATTGATGGTTTTAAGTTCAAAGCAGACAGGACATAGTGGCTGTTAGAGCATTCCCTTGAATTGGAGGGTCAAAAGATGTTTGAACATGTACCAGTGGTCAATCCAGATGATGTTGAAGATGAACTCAACAAGTATTAGGAAGCTGTTAAAAGATTTGAAGGGCATTGTTTCCAAATGACCCAACTTGTTAGTTAGAGGACATACATTTTTTTCAGGAGTACACAGGCAAATGAATCCATTGACATGGATATGGCCTCATTGAGAATGTTAGTGGCCAAGTGTGAATTTGGGAGTTTTTTCAGAACATCTTTTAAGAGATCAATTATTTACAAGATGTTTTAACAAAAGAGTCCAAGAGAGATTGTTAACAAGCAAAAATCCAACTTCAGAAGAGGTGTTGAAAATCTCCAATAGCATTGAAGACTACAAAGTTTCTGCCAAAGTATTAAATAACGTACAGGAAGAGAAAGAGTCTGCCTGCATGATCAAGAATAGCAAGGGCGAAAATAAATAAATCTGTACTCAGGAAGAAAAATGTCCAAGGCTTTAATGGTGCATGTGCTCGTTGTGGATCAAAAATT
This sequence comes from Pleurodeles waltl, assembly GCF_031143425.1. Classification (NCBI taxonomy): domain Eukaryota; kingdom Metazoa; phylum Chordata; class Amphibia; order Caudata; family Salamandridae; genus Pleurodeles; species Pleurodeles waltl. Next base: position 201,808,161 of record NC_090441.1, on the reverse strand, counting down.
ATATTGCCTCTTTTAAGATGTGTCCTGCAAGAAAGGAACATTGTATGAAGTGTGGTGTGATTGGGCATGTCACAAGAGTGTGTTGCAATTCATATGAAAAGTGGTATGGAAGGGTTAAGTCACAAACAGTTAGGAGCACACCTGCCTAGCATCCCAGCAAATAATCTGCCCCATTGCATCATGATAAATGTAGTTTCCTCAAAAAACGAACTCAGTTACTTTTAAATATTTCACCTCTAAATAGGTGCAGCCTTTGCTGTGCATCTCTGGACACATGTGTTTCTGGGTTAATCCCTTCTTCAGCAGAGAACAAGTTTGCGGGGTGCTGGAAATGCTGCCATTAATCATCCGGTTTCAATACCTCTTCACTGGCATGCTCCAGAGCTCGTCAGCCCAGTGGCTCAAGGGAGCCTTTTTAAAGTCACAAACAGTTAGGAGCACACCTGCCTAACATCCCAGCAAATAATCTGCCCCATTGCATCATGATAAATGTAGTTTCCTCAAAAAACGAACTCAGTTACTTTTAAATATTTCACCTCTAAATAGGTGCAGCCTTTGCTGTGCATCTCTGGACACATGTGTTTCTGGGTTAATCCCTTCTTCAGCAGAGAACAAGTTTGCGGGGTGCTGGAAATGCTGCCATTAATCATCCGGTTTCAATACCTCTTCACTGGCATGCTCCAGAGCTCGTCAGCCCAGTGGCTCAAGGGAGCCTTTTTAAAGTCACAAACAGTTAGGAGCACACCTGCCTAACATCCCAGCAAATAATCTGCCCCATTGCATCATGATAAATGTAGTTTCCTCAAAAAACAAACTCAGTTACTTTTAAATATTTCACCTCTAAATAGGTGCAGCCTTTGCTGTGCATCTCTGGACACATGTGTTTCTGGGTTAATCCCTTCTTCAGCAGAGAACAAGTTTGCGGGGTGCTGGAAATGCTGCCATTAATCATCCGGTTTCAATACCTCTTCACTGGCATGCTCCAGAGCTCGTCAGCCCAGTGGCTCAAGGGAGCCTTTTTAAAGTCACAAACAGTTAGGAGCACACCTGCCTAACATCCCAGCAAATAATCTGCCCCATTGCATCATGATAAATGTAGTTTCCTCAAAAAACGAACTCAGTTACTTTTAAATATTTCACCTCTAAATAGGTGCAGCCTTTGCTGTGCATCTCTGGACACATGTGTTTCTGGGTTAATCCCTTCTTCAGCAGAGAACAAGTTTGCGGGGTGCTGGAAATGCTGCCATTAATCATCCGGTATGGAAGGGTTAATTTTGTCTCTGAAAAACAAAATGAATAAGATTTGAATGAGAAAGTGAATGTGCATGAAGATAATGTACCCAGATTTAAAGATTCCATTGACTGTGTGGACAGTGTTAGGGTCACTCTTATGACTCACTGTAGGAAAGTACCATCTTGCCTGGCATGTTACCCCCATTTTTCACTGTATATATGTTGTTTTAGTTGTATGTGTCACTGGGACCCTGTCACCCAGGGCCCCAGTGCTCATAAGTGTGCCTGAATGTGTTACCTGTGTAGTGACTAACTGTCTCACTGAGGCTCTGCTAATCAGAACCTCAGTGGTTATGCTCTCTCATTTCTTTCCAAATTGTCACTAACAGGCTAGTGACCAATTTCACCAATTTACATTGGCTTACTGGAACACCCTTATAATTCCCTAGTATATGGTACTAAGGTACCCAGGGTATTGGGGTTCCAGGAGATCCCTATGGGCTGCAGCATTTCTTTTGCCACCCATAGGGAGCTCTGACAATTCTTACACAGGCCTGCCACTGCAGCCTGAGTGAAATAATGTCCACGTTATTTCACAGCCATTTTACACTGCACTTAAGTAACTTATAAGTCACCTATATGTCTAACCTTTACCTGGTAAAGGTTGGGTGCTAAGTTACTTAGTGTGAGGGCACCCTAGCACTAGCCAAGGTGCCCCCACATTGTTCAGGGCCAATTCCCCGGACTTTGTGAGTGCGGGGACACCATTACACGCGTGCACTACATATAGGTCACTACCTATATGTAGCTTCACAATGGTAACTCCGAATATGGCCATGTAACATGTCTATGATCATGGAATTGCCCCCTCTATACCATCCTGGCATAGTTGGCACAATCCCATGATCCCAGTGGTCTGTAGCACAGACCCTGGTACTGCCAAACTGCCTTTCCCGGGGTTTCACTGCAGCTGCTGCTGCTGCCAACCCCTCAGACAGGCATCTGCCCTCCTGGGGTCCAGCCAGGCCTGGCCCAGGATGGCAGAACAAAGGACTTCCTCTGAGAGAGGGTGTTACACCCTCTCCCTTTGGAAAATGGTGTGAAGGCAGGGGAGGAGTAGCCTCCCCCAGCCTCTGGAAATGCTTTCTTGGGCACAGATGTGCCCAATTCTGCATAAGCCAGTCTACACCGGTTCAGGGGACCCCTTAGCCCTGCTCTGGCGCGAAACTGGACAAAGGAAAGGGGAGTGACCACTCCCCTGACCTGCACCTCCCCTGGGAGGTGTCCAGAGCTCCTCCAGTGTGCTCCAGACCTCTGCCATCTTGGAAACAGAGGTGCTGCTGGCACACTGGACTGCTCTGAGTGGCCAGTGCCACCAGGTGATGTCAGAGACTCCTTCTGATAGGCTCCTTCAGGTGTTGCTAGCCTATCCTCTCTCCTAGGTAGCCAAACCCTCTTTTCTGGCTATTTAGGGTCTCTGTCTCTGGGGAAACTTTAGATAACGAATGCAAGAGCTCATCCGAGTTCCTCTGCATCTCTCTCTTCACCTTCTGCCAAGGAATCGACTGCTGACCGCGCTGGAAGCCTGCAAAACTGCAACATAGTAGCAAAGACGACTACTGCAACTCTGTAACGCTGATCCTGCCGCCTTCTCGACTGTTTTCCTGGTGGTGCATGCTGTGGGGGTAGTCTGCCTCCTCTCTGCACTAGAAGCTCCGAAGAAATCTCCCGTGGGTCGACGGAATCTTCCCCCTGCAACCGCAGGCACCAAAAAGCTGCATTACCGGTCCCTTGGGTCTCCTCTCAGCACGACGAGCGAGGTCCCTCGAATCCAGCAACTCTGTCCAAGTGACTCCCACAGTCCAGTGACTCTTCAGTCCAAGTTTGGTGGAGGTAAGTCCTTGCCTCCCCACGCCAGACTGCATTGCTGGGAACCATGACTTTTGCAGCTACTCCGGCCTCCGTGCACTTCCGGCGGAAATCCTTTGTGCACAGTCCAGCCTGGGTCCACGGCACTCTAACCTGCATTGCACGACCTCCTAAGTTGTTCTCCGGCGACGTGGGACTTCTTTGTGCGACTTCGTGTGAGCACCATTTCACGCATCCTCGTAGTGCCTGTTTCTGGCACTTCTCCGGGTGCTACCTGCTACTGAGAGGGCTCCTTGTCTTGCTTGACGTCCCCTCTCTCTCCTGACGCAATTTGCGACATCCTGGTCCCTTCTGGGCCACAGCAGCATCCAAAAACGCTTACCGCACAATTTGCAGCTATCAAGGCTTGTTGGCGGTCTTTCGGCAGGAAAACACTTCTGCACAACTCACCACGGCGAGAGGGATCCGTCCACCAAAGGGGAAGTCTCTAGCCCTTTTCGTTGTTGCAGAAACCTCAGCTTCTTCTGTCCAGTAGAAGCTTCTTTGCACCCGCAGCTGGCATTTCCTGGGCATCTGCCCATCTCCGACTTGCTTGTGACTTTTGGACTTGGTCCCCTTGTTCCACAGGTACCCTAGATTGGAAATCCATCGTTGTTGCATTGTTGGTTTGTGTCTTTCCTGCATTATTCCCCTATCACGACTTCTTTGTCCTTTGGGGAACTTTAGTGCACTTTGCACTCACTTTTCAGGGTCTTGGGGTGGGCTATTTTTCTAACCCTCACTATTTTCTAATAGTCCCAGCGACCCTCTACAAGGTCACATAGGTTTGGGGTCCATTCGTGGTTCGCATTCCACTTTTGGAGTATATGGTTTGTGTTGCCCCTATCCCTATGTGTCCCCATTTCATCCTATTGTAACTATACATTGTTTGCACTGTTTTCTAAGACTATTACTACATATTTTGGTATTGTGTATATATATCTTGTGTATATTTCCTATCCTCTCACTGAGGGTACACTCTGAGATACTTTGGCATATTGTCATAAAAATAAAGTACCTTTATTTTTAGTATAACTGTGTATTGTGTTTTCTTATGATATTGTGCAAGTGACACTAGTGGTACTGTAGGAGCTTCACTCGTCTCCTAGTTCAGCCTAAGCTGCTCTGCTAAGCTACCATTATCTATCAGCCTAAGCTGCTAGACACCCTATACACTAATAAGGGATAACTGGGCCTGGTGCAAGGTGCAAGTACCCCTTGGTACTCACTACAAGCCAGTCCAGCCTCCTACACTCACTGTGGTTCAGAAATTACCATTATATCATGGACAACAGTGACTGCCATAAGGACTCCCATATAGCAACAAGACTGCTGGATTTGGCACGGTAGCACCTCTGCTTATAGGCGACTGAGTCACTCCTACACCAGTTGGCAGCTGTGGGCCCAACTCTCCCGGCTCTTTAACAGCACCCCACCCAAGCCCAAATGGTAGAAGAGATTTGGGGCAGCTTTGCACATGGAACTCTGAAAACCCTTCAGGGAAATTGTGGTAAACAAGACTTATCCTTTTCTCTCCACATACAAGTCTTTTACACACATATAGGCAAACAAGAGATTCACAACAGTTTTCAATACTTTTTTGGCAAAGACTGCAGTCTACGATAAAATACATGAGCTGCAATGACTAAAATAATGAGGAATAACAGAATTAGGATTGTGAAAATTAGAGATGTAAATATCAACAACCCCAACATATTGCAATGACATGAATATATACAATTCCTAACTAAAATCCTAATCTGCAGCCCCTTAGCGAGCCAAATCTGTCCGTGCAGTGTCCATGAGAAGCACACCCACTCCCTTTCCCTTGGTACAAGGTCAGGCCACCAGTCTCTAGATCAGGATCCTCAGAGACACAAAGGCGGAGGTCGGCTGCAAAGCTGCATAAAGTATTGATGAAAAACCTGTCTGGAACCCCCCTTAATGCCATTTGTCCTACAGTATGTTTAATGGGAGACATGTTTATGTTCATGCACAGAAGCCTGACACGGGTATGTACCTAAGCGCTGGACTGTTTACGCAGTCTTGGGGCCAACAATGCAAAATATTATTTTGTGTGCCTCGCATTCCATTCTTCTGAATCCAAGGAAAGGAACATGATGCAAAGCATGTCATCCATAGCACTGATAATGACGCTTTAGCAGAATAGCGGCAGAATAGCGGCTGATAATGAAATTATAAACATTGCCACTAAACGAAGCAAAAATAAAATGAATACAAAATTAATAAACATACAACTAAAATCATACATAAGAGACAAATGTCTAAATCAACAGGGCAAACAGGCCAACAGACAGGCCAAATTAAAAAGGCAATTTTGTGTCACATTTTACATTTTGAAAAAGGCCAATTCTCAAATTCTAACAGTAATCTTGGCCTTGTGGGAAATCTTCGATTTCATCAAGGGAGATTGAGACCAAGTAGGATTTCGCTTCATCAGGTGACAAGTTGATCAATATGTTGGCAGAAGGATCCATGGCGCAGAAGTGTGCAGAAGCCGCTGGCCCAGAATGAACTGCATAGGTGGCATAGTCCATTGTACCAGATGTTGTTAGAGCCAGAAAATCCTCAAGTGGTGGCTCATAGGTTGACTTGCGAATCAACTGCAGTCTCAAGGGGCATGTCCGTGAAAGAACCCTCATTGAGAACATTAACAGATCCTTGTCCACAGGAGGTTCAGGCTGCACGGCAAGCATACTATAGGTGCACATTAGTAGAGGTACCAAATGCAGTGGAAGACTGACTGGACACACATCAGGACTGGTCTGAATGTCAGAGACCAATCTAGCACCGAAATACTGCATCATGAGTTCACAGCCGGGCTGATGGTAGCTCCATCACTTCCCTTTGCTTAGAGAGAACAGCCAATGCCTATCGAAAATAGCAGCAGCAGAATTTTGCCAACTAATGCCAAAGTTATAGGGAATCCACCAAAGACACTCCAAAAGAGTGAAAGTATGGCTGCAGGTATGAGTCCAAAGATGGTCTGGAAGGTGCTGACAATTTCGGAACCGGCAGCCTTAAAAAAGTGCACAATCCCCTCAGTATTCGATGCATTAAATATCCTGCTCACCAATTCTCCAAGATGCTTTGGGAGGTTGATATTTAATAGGGATTGTATCTCAGTTAATGATCTTGCTATCTGGAGCTTGTAGGTCTCCTTGGCTGATGCGACAGCCACAAATATTTGGAATAATAGCAGCTTTAGTCTGCTGAGCTTGTCAAAGTTTACATTAGAGGTAGCAATGTGGGACCACAAGTCTGCCACTTTTATCTCTTGTGTTGGGGGGAATAAAACATGGCCGCAACAAGTTACCATTTGAGTAACTTAATTCACGTAAGCGATTCCTGGCTTCATGATGCAAAAGCTTTGATTTTTCAAAACCACATAACTTCCATTAGAAGTTATCTAAAATACTGGAAGAATCAAGGAGATGGTGTGAGAGACTGGCACCTTGTTGCAGTACCCCTACACTTTTTGCCTGGTGTCTGATTGCAACTTTGACTGGCGTGCACTGGGATCCTGCTAACCAGGTTCCCCGTGCCAGTGTTCTTTCCCTAAAGCATTGTAAAAGTAATGGGATACACCTTTAGCTCCCACCATAAGTCCCTAGTAAAAGGTACTTAGCTACCCAGGACATGGGGTACAATGGGTAAGCCCCTGAGGGCAGCAGCACTTGTTTTGTCATCCTCTAGGGCCATGCATCCAGATGCACCCAGCACTGCCATAGCAGGCTGAGTGTTCTGGTGCAAACCTAACACACAAGCTCTACTTGGCACACTACCTGTGTGCCCTGTCCACCATACACTGCATTTACTATGGGTAAGACACCCCTCTAGCTGGCCTTACAACCCTAAGGCAGGGTGCTCCTTATTATATGTGAGGGTATAGCTGTATAGCAATATGCCCCCACTGTGTCCTTACCAAACCTGGGACACAGTGAGTGAACAGAGCAGCCATTTTTATGTATGAGCTGGCCACTGATCAACACAAGTTTCACAGCTACATAATGGCTACTCTAAACCCTGGGTTGTTCGGTATCAAACAACTCAGAATAATAAGTCCAAACTGGTACCAATACTGGATTTATCATAAAATGTACCCAGCAGTCACCTTAGAGGTGCCCCCTGTAAAAGCTAACTATCCTGGCATGGTTACTGAATGGTTCCAGCCAGCCTAGCACATCCAAACAGCCAATATACAAACCTGGGGGAGAGCCGTGGCTCTCTGGTTTGTAAAGAAATGCCATTCATGGGTGGAGGAGCTAACACCCGCTCCCTCAGGAATGTGCACTCTCTTGGTGGTGTGTTTCAAAGGGTTACTGCTCTTGAGTCTCAAGCCCCCAGGCCTGCTGCTAGCAGCAGATGGCCTTACCCTTTGCAAACCCCCACTTTTGGAGGGAGCAAAGGCAGGAAACCACACAAAGGGTAGGAGGAATGGCCTCACCTAGAATGCACCACCCCCAAGGTGTTGCCTGAGAAGTGGACCCTAAAATTCATTTCCCTCCATCTTGGAATGGAGGAAAATAGCCAATCAGCTTTAGGGAAGTGACCTTTCCCACAGGAAGTGGTCACTGTGGTAGGTGTAGCCACCCAAGGGTAAGTGTCCCATCGGACACTACCAAGTTCTCACTAAAACACCCACTAAATTCAGTATTTAGTGGACTTCCCTAGACTAAGAAATCAAATTTGAAAAGACAAAGAAGACCAGCACCAAAGAAGATCCAAAGCAAGAGAACTGTGGATGTGCTGCACAAGAGAAGCGCCAAAACCTGGCTGCTGCACCCAGGACCCGAAAATCACCGCTGCGGAGGAGCTGGACACTGGACCGACCCCAAGAAACCCAGGGACCTCCAGGCTTTAAGAATCACCCCAGATATCCCTTCTGGGTGTAGGCACCACTCAACAACAAAGCAAGAACCAACAAACTGGTGAAGGTAACTTCACAGACTGGCCAATATCTCTGTAACCGGAAGCAGCACCCACAACCGATGACACACTAACAACCGTCAGGACGTGACCTACAAGTGTGCCAAGTTTGGTGGCACAGTGGCCGAGTTACAGCAATACCCTGGGTACTGGTCATATGACATGGGACAGCCAGAAAACCAGCTCCCTGAGAGCTGAAAAAGGATCAGGAGGAAGCCCCATTCGAGGGACTTCAGGAACACCCTGGAACTCCTGCCAAAGTGCCCTCGTTGCCCTGTAAGCAGCCCTCCAAGAGACTCACCTCCAGCTGCAAAGGACTTCATTGTGCAGAGCTCCTAGATCTCCAACTCGCCCTGCATCTGGCCACCTTGCACCCTGCAACGAGGAACCAGCTGTGTTTCATGGGTCCTCAACCATTTGAGACGTCGACAGCCCAAGGGGACCCCAAGGCACCGTCTTTAAATCTGCAAACCAGCTCCATTTCCAAGTGCCCCCTCCAAGTGGCCTGTGCCAAGAGACTTTCCAGCTCTGCTCCCACCGGAACTGGGAGCGGCCCGAGGCTATCCAGCTGGCACAAGGTGCCCACCAACTGCATCGACCATCCTGCAAGAGAAGAGACTGGTACTCAATTGTACGATTTATAATGCATTTTTAAAGGTGACTGTGCATTGATTCGAACGGTGCGTAATTACGTACAGAAGGACTAACTTTATTAAAACTTTGAAAAGTCATAACTCAAAAAGTACTTAATGTATCATAAAGAGCTTGGTCTTAAAATTTTTATAAAAGTTTGAAGTATTTTTATAAATTCTGGTCTTGAGTTATTCATTGAGTGTGTGTGGTGCATGATTGGATTTGTGAGTATAGCAAATACTTAGCACATCTCCTGCATTAGCTTAACTGCTTGACCAGCTTCCTTAAAAATTGGAGCATTGGGTGGTCTAATTTTTACCTCTGGAAACCAACGTGTGGTTTCCTGGAACCCCTGCACAGTGTGCCTAGTTTTGTGCACTACATAGAGGGCCATCCTCATACAGACAGGAGTACCCTTCAGATACCATGCCTTACTCGTGACCTCTGCATTGCAAAAGCAGTGCAAGGACACCTGTTTACAAATCATAGAATGACTAACAGTAGTCTCACATTCACTTCCGCTAAAAAAAGACCTATGTTTCGCTGTTCATATACTTGTAATCGAAAGCCAACTCCATGTATTACACTGTCTCCAAGCTGCTCAAATCTGCCTACTGCGAAAAGCTTTAAGCATTTCATAAAATGAAAGGTGGAAATGAGCAAATTTATTATTCCATATATTACCCATATTGGCGAGGGGATTTCTGCTACAGTAAAATGCATCTTTTCCAGTTTCTCAGTGTTAAGAATGATGTAACCAGCTTATTTTTTAGCCACTATCTGTTGTTGTCTGGACAAATTAAAAGCAACAACTGAGTATTGTTAACATGTTTCCAAGGCAAGCGGCCACTTTTGAGAAACTGCAGTGTCCAATTTAACTGCATGAAAGAACGTAGCTGGCTCTGACCATATTGTAAAAAGGACATGTCATTCTGAATGATATGAATTGCAGATGACATTATGGCCCTCATTTCAACATTGGCGGTATTGACCGCCTACTGCCACGGCGACAGCCACCAACATGCAGCCGCCGTGGCTACCAGCTGTCTACAGGTATCATGACCACCGACAGTATTCCGCCGATGGTCAGCAGCACCGCCACGCCAGCAAAACACCGCCGACCGTATCATGACCAATGATACGGCCTGGCGGTGTTTTGCTGCCGGACGCTGCTGCTGACAGCAGCACCGTGGACAGTTTCCAGTCAGAGGACACCCTGCAAGCAGGTAAGTTGGGTTCTCCGACTGGAGAGGGGTGTGGGGGGTGTTGTGTGTATGTGGGGGTGTTGTGTGTATGTATTGGTATGCGTGCATGCAGGTGTGAGTCGCCTAGGATGCATGATGTGAGTGTTGTGTGTTGTGAATGCATGTGTGTGAGAAGGTATGTTGGTGTGTGTTGCAGTGTGTGGGTGTGTATGTGTGCATGCATGGTTGGTGGTGGGTATGCGTGTGGGTGTGTATATGTGTGGGGGGCAGGAGAGGGAGGGGGAGGGAAGGCTCTGGGGAGGGGAAGGGGGCAGGGGAGACCCCTATCAGTGCCAGTGAAGGAATTCCCTGGCACTGATAGGGCCTACCACCATGTTTTTTGTGGGGGTACATTTGGCACGAAAACCATGGCGGTAGGCCAGTTGTAATCCAGAGGGTAGGATTGTGGTGGCCGCCGGGCTGGAGACCAAAGTCTCCAGCTCAGCGGCTGTTACAACACTGGCGGTCGGTGTGTTAAAGTGGCGGATTTGGATGGCGGTAACCTCCATGGTCCAAATCCCAATTTTGTTACCGTCGGCCTGTTGGCGGTATTACCGTCACTTTAACACCGACCGCCAGGGTTGTTATGAGGGCCTATATTATTTAAGGTGGAAAGTCCGTTGGACAAAGTGTTCATGCCACTATCGACAACAGCTAAAGCCTTTTCCATGTTTTTCTTATCAGTCTGCCTTAAACGTGCAGCAGCTTCCATCTGGAATAGTTTCCAGATCTCGCTGTTACGGCATACAGGAAGCATTTTGAGCGTGGAAACTAAGGTGTTCTTTGACAGCTGTAAGCATTGTTGGCACAGTTTACCCACACTGTATGTAAAAATGTTTGCCAATTGTGAAATTTATCAGGTGTGGGGATAGTGGACGTATTTAATTATTTTACTTTTGCTAACCTCAAACAGAATGTTTGCTGAACCGTGTAATTTAAAAATATCATTTGTAGAGGAATAAGGCATGCTCTAATCAAAGCTTCCCTACCCTTTATTTTCCAATCTTTGTTCACCATGCACTTTTCAAATCAATAATGTGTTTCCAGTACTCATAGCCTTCAACAGCAAGCTGGGGAACAGAGGAATATAAATAGATCAATGTAGTGTCTGTTAGCAATATTTTCTTCATTCGAGAAGGCGGCAATTTGAAATAATATGACTCTGCATTTCTAGTGTCATGCCCAGTAAAATAATGCAAACTTATGTTTTGGGACTTCCCACATGTGGTGTTGAACAGTGTTTTCACTGTGTGTAATCGTAATCTAATCTTGGAGTACTAGCTTGGGGCAGAAAGTAATGTCCGTAATGGTGCTAACAAGGCATTTCGCCATAATTCGCTGTGTTCTTGTACATGTCTTCACTTTCAAATACAGTATAATAGTCAAGCTCACAAAGCATAGATCAACTGTTTTAACAACCCAGTCATCGGAAACAGTACCAGATATAATGACATCACTCATTTAAATTTTAAACCCAAATGGCATTTGAAGGACCTCAGTAGGGCTGTTTATGTCAGATGGTACTTTATCCCACACAATCCCAGTTAGAATCTGGACTGCTGAAACTATCACAAGGGACAAGTCTCTTCGGACCTTATAGAAAAACAGGTAAGGTGTCAAAACCTCATCTACCAGCTAGACGGCAGACTGGTCAGGAAGATAATGACGATTTACCAAAAGAGAGAAAACAATGACAAGCAAAAGCAAAGCAGAAAGGCAAGCAAAGTTAACAATGTCCACAGATAGTACCACTGATAAATAAGTAATGGTTTTGTAGCCACATTGACAGCTTACGTGTCTTTGATTCAGTCTCAGTAGCAGAAGCAGAAGAATCAGAATAAAAGTCATCAATATCAATGAAATAATCAGAAGCAGTCTGTGCAAACACAGAAGCCGGTGCAGAGCTGGTGGATGGACCCATTTATGGTCGTTCAGACCATATGTCTTTCTACGTGATATCAACCCTGGTGGTTACAATGGTTGCAAGATTGAGCTAGAGGGATGTTTTGAAACTATAATCGGGTTTAAGGGAAGATCTGTTCAAGAAAAAGTGTATGTTTTGGTGGATGGTCCTGACATTCATGGGTGGAATTGCTAGGGTTGTCTGGGTATTGTGTTGAAATCTGGATTTGCGGTTGGGTGACCTGGAAGAAAAAAACAGTACTGGTTGGTTCATTCAGTTGTTGGAGCGATTTGTTGACACGTTTGGTGCAGAATTGGGGGAGACTTGGAACACAGTGTTAAAGTGAAAGAAGGTGAACCTGTCAAGTCCAAGATGCGGTGTGTACCGCTGAGTGCTAGACATGAGTTATCCAAACTGTTGAAAAAGATATGTAAAGACGGAGTGATAGGGCCAATTGAATTTTCACTATGGCTTTCCCCTATTGTGGTTGCACGGAAGAAGAATAAAAAAGAAGAATGTGCATAGATTTATTTTCTCTCAACAAGGCCATTTGAGTAGATGGCTACCCATTGCCTAGCATAGATGACATGGTTTCCAGTCTAAGTGGAGGAAAGGTTTTTTTTAAACCTGACCTAAGTTCGGCTTATAATCAAGTGGTGTTAGCCAAGGAATCATGGCACATAATTGCATTTGTTACACCCAATGGTGTTTTCTAATTTAGAAGAATGTCGCTTGGTTTAGCCTCCACTATGGCTGTTTTCCAAAGGCTGATGAGTCAAGTGCTATGTGACTTGAATTGTGAAATGGCTTTTCACAACGATGTGCTAGTTTATGGTAGGAATGATTAAGAACATTTTGAATGTCTGGAAAGAGTACCTGAGAGTTTCAAGATGAAAGGGATAAGACTTAGAAAATATAAATGCATATTTGGAGTCAGCAGTGTGGAGTATTTGGGGCATGTTATCACAGGCAGTAGGATCAAACCTAGGCTGGGTTTGTTAGAAGCAATAGAGAGGGCTCCAACTCCTGAATGTTGTAACCAGTTGTTGGCATTAATGGGAATGTATGAATTTTGTATGGAGTTCATAGAGAATTTCGCCACTGTAGCCAAACCTATGTACAGGTTATTGAAGAAAAATGCTCAATTTATTGTGCGGAAAAGATCAAGAATTTGCTTTAGCATCCAATAAGAAGCTCATGCAAGCTTTGCTTCTAAGCCCCTGTGTTTCCAGGAATAAACTCTGCATCACTGTTGGTGCTAGTAGTGTGGGGTTGGGTGTGATTTTAGATAGCAATGATAACACCATTTCTTTTGCTTCTCACACCTTGAAGGTTGATGAACGGCAATATTCAGTCATTGAGAAAGAGATGCTTGCATATATGTGGGCTGCTGAAAAATGTTAATCCTATTTTTGGAGTACTAAGTAAACCAATCATAAACCCTTGGTGTCCATCTTGAATGGCAATAACGTCAACTCTACAAAAGCCCCTGTCAGGCTGGTACGTCTTAGTTCCAATCTTTTGGAGCTTAACTTTGATATTGTACACATACAGGAGGGAAAAATAAAAAGACAGATTGCCTATCTTGGTTGCCTGTTTTGGATGAGAATTTGCAGGAGGAAATGGAGAGTGATAAAGACAATTAATGTTTAGTTGCTAGTGTATGTTGTTCGGAAAGCAAGCATGTCAGTGAGACAGAGTAGAGGACATTGAGTTGGCCAAATTGATGGAGTATGTGATTAAAGGGTGGCCTTGAGAGAACTCTCTTGTAGCAAATGTTCAACCTTACAGCAAGATTCAAAATTAACTTTCTGTAGAAGATGGCTTTTTTGGGGGGTGTAAAACAATAGTTCCACCAGGAGTAGTGTGGAGAAGATTGCTTGACTTAAAGCATGAGGGTCATCTGAGAATAACTGCCAACAAAAAGGGTTTGAGAAAAAGGTATTGGTAGCCAACCATGAACAAAGATGTGTAGAGTTCAGTTGGAAATTGTTTAGTTTGTAGTACCAATGACAAAGGTCTGCAGTGCAGAAAACCACCTATGGGACAAATGAGGTGCCCTGGAGGGGTTTGGGATCATGTAAGTGTTGATTTTCTGGTTCCATTTCATAAACTGACTATTCAGCAGAACTACTGGATTGTACTGGGAGACTACGTGTCTAAATAGTTTGAGGTGAGGTTTGTAAGAGATCCTAACACTAAATCGGTGATACAGTTTATCACTGCTTTTTTTGAAGCAAGGGTTTCCTTCTGAACTGGTGTCAGATAACGGGGTTCAATTTGTGTCTAAGGAGATGAGAACACTTTTGAAAGATGGCATCAAGCATAAAGAGTGCAGCTTATACCCGCAAATGGCCATGTGGAGAGGATGAACAGATTAGTGACTGAGTCAATCAGAGGCACTGTTGCTTCTGGTATTTGTGTGGAGGATGTATTAGGATCAATGTTGTGGCCATATTGGAGTACACCCCTACGACCGGGAAGACACAGCGACCCTAATCCTCCTTGACCTCTCAGCAGCATTGGACAGCGTATCCCACCACACCCTCATCAGCCACATCGGAATCCAGGGTGACTCCCTCTAATGGAATGCATCCTTCCTTACAGGATGAACTCAGAGTCCCCAACTATCCTTCATGCCAGAACCCAAAAGCATGATCTGCGGCGTCCTACAGGGTTCATCTCTCAGCCCTACCCTGTTCAACAACTACATGATGCCCCTGGCAAACATCGTCAGAACCCATGGACTCAACATCATTTCCTACGCAAGCGACAGCCAGCTCACCCTCTCGCTCTCAAAAGACCCCTTCACCACCAGGACCAAATTCCAAAAATATAGGATGAGTGTCACCGAATCAATGAAGACCAACTGCCTCAAACACAACACAGACAAGACTGAAGTACTGATCTATGGAAACAACACCTACCCATGGAACTTGGACCCACACCCACACCGACCTGGCCATACGTGCAACCTTGGAATCATCCGGGACAGCAAACTCACCATGAAATGCCAGATCCATACAGTCACCTCCACTTGCTTCCACCCTGTTCACATGCTCCGAAAGGTCTTCAGATGGATCTCCATCGACACCACGAAAACCGTCTCCCAAGCCCTAATCACCAGCCAACTCCACCATGGCAATGCGCTCTAGGCAGGAATCACCATCCAACTCCTGAAGAGACTCCAGATGATACAGAACTCAGTTTCCAAGATCACAAGTTCATCAGTTGGAAACTGGAGAGTGGAGGAGCCAGTGCATTGTTGTTTGTCTTGCTATTGCCCCTTCTACAACATGATGTTGTGATAAAAAACAATTTCCACACCAACTTGGATTACCTTCTTTTGCCCGCCAGAAATACTTTTCTGCTTAATTCCTGTACTTACTTCATCCCTCTCAACATCTTTGTATCTGTTCACTTCCCCAGCTAACAATGCATTCTTTCTGAGTATGTGGGTAAACAAAATAGTTTCTCAGCACACTCATTGGCCTTTTCGAGGCATATTTATGAGCCCCTTGAACCAAAGTTTTGTAATATAATGGTGGCGCAAACCTTGAAATCATATATATGAAGTCACTCAAAGCCACTTTTGAGGTTTTGAATGGCCCTTATAGATATGGAGTAAGGCAAGGCAGCGCAAAACCTTGCGCCTCCCCATTCTTTCCTCTTTCTATGTGTGCTGAAGAAAGAAAGAGGAGAAAGCCTCCGAGGATTGTTTTTGTGGAGGAAGATGCCCCTTCCTGCACAAAAACAACCTTGCACCCAAGGGTGCCTGCCCTGACACTAGACTGCCAAAATGGCACTTGCGCAGTGGGAAAGGACAGGAGAGTGCAATATGTCATAGATACGCTACATTCCTGCCCTTTCCCTTTGAAGCAGGGCCCTGTGTCAAAAGCCCATAAATATGGGCCATAGTTTATTAAGTATCAATATCAAATTCTGTGACATTTACAAACAAGTGGGAACTGGATCTGCGAGACCACACAAGACAGTAATGGCATCCTCAACTATTAAGGAGTGGAATTCACAATGCCTGACCACCTAGAACAGCTTCCCAAGCAGGGATGGCTCATCCATTAGAGAGTGGGGGTGTTGACCCACTACTTCAAGCCACTACACCCTAGACAGACTCCTTTACACCCATTTGTTCGGTTCCTTCAGGTTGGGGGCAGGGCTGAGGAGCTCAGTCTCCTGGCAACACTTGATAGGAGGCTTTGTTAAGTGAACTGTGCAAGTCAGATTGTCCAGAGTTTTTCATATGACCAGCCTGATGTGCAGTTCAGGTTTCCTCAATCAGAACTTTGTGGAAGCTGGAAGAGCAGAGGCACAGCCACATCGGTCTCCGATGGAGCGTTGTGCTGCCCTGACTCAGCCAATCCTGGCAATGCTTTTATGTGGTTTGGTATTAAAAGTAGCATGACAGCAGTGCTTGGATTCGATGGGATGATATGCCCTGTATGTACATCTTCACCAGGCTGAGCGAGGTAGGAGAATTGCAGATAATCAAGGTAAGAATAAGTTAATTATTATATGTATTTACTTTACAGCAGTACTTCCAAAATGCTGCAATATTAAATTTGTATTGCAGAGTTGATCAGGGCACATTCTATTTGAATATAATGTAACTTTTAAATAGAATGTGCCCAATCACCTCTGCAATACAAATGTAAGCATATCCATCATCTATAAAAGCGTTACATGCCCCAACACTTTGGAACAAGACTGATGCAATGATACTTGACCATTAGGATAGTCCAATACACTGACTCCCGCCGTCGCCATTTAATGCTAATTACTCAAGAAATTACATCACTCATGGCATCTTGTTTGACATCATTGATAATATCACTGCAACATTTGCAGTAAAATCATTGATGAGAACACTGTGCATGGTGAGGGTGCGAGTTATAGTTACTTGGAATAACTCTAACTATAACAGCAACATTTCCATGGTTTTGTGCATGTGAAATCTGAACCTAACTATAGGTCCCTGTAGCCTTAGTTTTTTAGTGGATATATATATATATATATATATATATATATATATATATATATATATATATATATATATACATATATATATATGTATAGTTCCCAAGTTTAGGTGGAGAGAAGCTATAGTAAGCAGCACCCTGCAACACCAGCAACACTCTAGATTTGCTCACCTCAAATGTCTGTTTTTCTGGCCACGTGTCTAAGCCCAAGATTAGAACATTGCCGTCCATGCTTAGCTAGAAAGGGACAACGTTTTTTTACTAGTTGTAAAGCAAAATCTTTAAGCATAGGATTGACACAGTGCCATCCTCGCTGAGCTGTAAAGTGACAAAAGTATTTTACCATTCCAGACACAGTATTACAGTTTTGGATTGGTATAATATCATCAAAGCCCAACTTGAATGAGCAAAAGCAACCCCTGACATGTTTTGCTATCATTATAGCTCATCAGAGAGGTTTAGCTTTGTCCAGACACAAAGGAGCACCCAGTGCAAGTCAAAACAAAACCCTTTCAGGGTTAGAGTGGTGCTATATATATGTGTAAAAGTGTGCAGTCAAAACGAAAATGTGTGTACCTTAATAATCCATAATAACAAAAAATATTTTTAAAGCTAATGTTTGAATGATAAATTATGTAGCCCTGGGGAAACCCATGAATAATATTATTACTTTGGTCATTTTACCTTGGTGCCACGGGCATTGTTCCTATGGCTGTTATGTGTTACCAAAGTTTTTTTTTTTTTTTACATTACTGCTGCCAATCGTGCACTGAGGCGATCACATCTTGCATAGGGTAAGCACTTATGTAGTTTTGTTTGGTGTGTACAACACTATTAATATTAGTAGCTCGAAAGATTTCCATTGAACCTAAGTAGCTCTTATTATTAAAAAGGTTAGAGACCCCTTGTTTTATAGGAGATGTTGAGAGCCAATGGTAGCTTCGAAAAGACATTGAGAACAGTGAAGCCTTTGGGTGTGACAAGCAGATTGGGGAGTTTATTTGTCCCCCTTCTTGCACTGGTGTTAGGGGAACTGTAATAATATCTTGAAATAAGACTTTGCATGTTAGAAGAAAAAAATAAAGATGAAATGTCACCGATATATACTGTACACCTCTTAGTAACATGATTAACATGACTTTTCACAATATGACCAGCCAAGGTGGGTCAAGGATGCCCCACCACATTATATAGATTACAATATCGACCCATTTGAATATTAACAGCTGAATATCGACTGCCACTATATTGACAAGGCTAACCTATATAGGTATATGTAGATGTAATACTCATAGCACACACATAAGTTGGAAATCCACATGTGGTGGTAAGCAAACACCATATGGATGTGTAAACCAAGAGTGGGGTGACAGCAATGGTTTGCCTTGAGACCCTTGTCTCTCATGGGATGGGCAGGAAGTCCTCAAGCTCAGTTGTCCAGGTCAAGGAGCACCTGTAGGCCACTTTTTGTTGCAATTTCGGAGTTGCCAACACTGTCACATTTGTATGAGTATTCCCACATAAAAAACAGTGTTCAGGTGTCAAGTGTGCATCTGTAGTAATGTGACATGTATGAATTCTGCTATCCCATACGTGAAAACGACATCAGTATTTAATGTGCCATATGCTTATGCAGTGTGTCTGCAAACATGATGGAGGTTATTTTTGAAGCACCATCCCCTATGATCGGGCAAATAGGGCTACAGCTCCAAGACAAGAGACTACTGGATATATTTGTGGCACACACAAGTGTACCATGCATGGTTAGTTGTGCTGCTCTGCTATTTAACATCATTTTTATAGTTGTTGTGCATATCACGGACACAGGAGCTGATGTAAGTTGTGTTTTACACCCAATAGGAGTCATTGCAAAGCACAGAAGTCCGACTGAAACCCCATCCAGCAGCAGACATGCCCTGCAGAGAATTCCCATATTGCCCTCCTTGAGGACTGTCACAAAGAGTGATAATCAGGTGGACGAGACAACAGTTCTCCAGAGTGAGGGGAAGGAGGGAAGATCCTCCCGCTCTGATGCTAACCGAGATGATAAAGTGCCCAAAGATGAGGGCACTACTGCATGGAACCAGCACTCAGCAGCATCATATGAAGATCGAAATGAGAAAGAACCAAACAATGACGGTAGCACTCACAGCCTCAAAGGGCAGAGCCATGGTAGCATTGACCCAATTGTGCTAACAGTACCTGCCCCTTCACACACAGGTATGCCTCCAATGCATGCATGTTCACTTGCAGGACTGATGAGGAGCTATTCAAGCAGCATTGCAGAGTTGGCAAACAGAACAGACCTATTTGGCCATGTGCCATGGTATTCCTAAGCTTTTGTTGCATCACAGGCTGCACTATCACTACACACCAGCCACACAGTGGCAATGTGCACTTTTATATATATAAAAGCATGTGGTAGTAACATTACGATTTTTGCAGTTTTTATTGTAATTCTTAGTTTTTGGGTAGTTTGGGAAATGTATGGTCAGGAATAATTCACCATATATAATGAAAAAATACAAGACAGGTAGCTATTCACAAAGTTTACTTTATAAGCACATATTTATGGAGCTGATGGCAATCTATTAGAATGGGGCTAATAAATTAATTTAGGCAGGAATAAAACACTGACTTGTTGCATGAATGTACCAATGTAGCTCATGTGCTTATAGAACCCTTATCTCAACCTAACACAGTTAAATCAGTTAATGCAGTGTGACCTACTTGTCACACAGAAACCTGATTTTTGCACTAATTAGCTGTTCGGGGGTGCTGGTGTTTGTGTTTACTGGCCCTTTGGCTGCTGAGGCTGATTGAAAGTTTTATATGGTCGCCGAGGGCTCTGTGTGGTTGGCCTGCCTGTTGGTCCTGTTTCATGGTCCAGTTCTGCAGTTTTCTGAGCAGGATTTCAGTTTTCTCAGTGCCAGTGTGGTTGGTTCATGGATAATGCATCACAGTATTTCCAATGTCACGTCTGTGTATTCTGCTGAGAATTGTAAAATAAATAGTAAGAAAATCCTCATGATGTACAATATCCTTCAGAGAACTTCCTGGTGCCAAGTTCACTTGTTCAGACTAGACATCACAGTTAATGTTTGAACCCCAACTTTAACTTACTGAACACAGACAAAACTGGCTTAGGATACTTTTTTTGCTACTGTCAACCAATGTCTTACTGCACGACATAAACACGCTGATTTCCATTTATGAACTATGACCAAGAGACTCTCTGACAGAAATATGAAGCATTGAACTACAGTCCTCTATAGAATTGAAATTGTGACATAATCAGATGTATAAACCCATATGAGAAGCTGCTTAGTGAAAGGACAGCCACTGTAGGGACCTTTTACCAAGCATAGCAGAATGATATAAAGAATACATTGGGAGAATGCCATGTAAGGTAGTGAGAATTATCAATCTGGCACACAACTGTCAGCAAACCTTTCTAACAACAATGAGTTTGATGCAGAAAAACAAACATATCTGATAGAGACTTCTAGCTGCAGATTCCTTATCTTCCCTGGTGTCAGCTTCGAATCCGGATTTATTTTTGCTGAGCAATACCCTGCGCTCGCCGTCGGGTGGCGCCATTCAGATCTGCCTGCATCGTTCTGCTCCGCATGTCATTGTCAGTGTCGTTGGAGCCATCTGTGACATCATGGTCGCCTATAAAGGCACCACCCCGGTGCGTGTACGTCAGTTATTTTTCTTCCGCGCCGGTTAAGCGCAGGTCCAGGATTGAGCTACCCTCTGCCTTTTTTGGCAGGCCTTTTCCAACTTTTTTGTTGACGTTTTTTTCGTTTGTGTGAGATGCCATTGAGACAGATGGGTCTCAAGCCGTGTGATGCATGCCATCGCGCCATGTCAATGACCGACCCCCACCAGGTAAGTCTCTGGTGGCTCGAAAGAGACCATGATTCGAAGGCATGTCCTGACTGCTGGGTCAAGGCCTGAAAAGCTTTGAGAGTGCGGTCTCTGAATCTCATGGAGGCCCGGCAGTCAACGTCGGTTGGCGTGGCTCCTAGGAGGTCATGGTCCCGCTCGAGGAGGAGATCGCTGGATCGCTCCAGGAGTCCTTAGTCCTCTTCCTTGCACTCGAGGTCCTCGGGGCACTCAGGGAAGAGGCACAAGAAGAAGTCCAAGAGGACTTTGACTTTCCCATGCCTGTCGGCTGATGAGGCGATTCGAGAACATCGACGTTCCACGCATGAAACCAATGCCAGGGCCAACTTCACATCTCCCCCCCTATCCGGAAGTCAGAGCGACCTCCGCTCAATTTAAAGAATTTTATGAAGCCGTGTGCCTGGTATTTGAGCGGGGAGGCCCGCTGGTGAGCCTTCGGGCCCGCACGTCGGGGGCTTTGGCCCCAATATTGTTGGGGAGTCCAGGATCCAATATCAGATCCAGATCGACGCTGGTTCCACAGAGTCGACCTCCTCCCGCGCCCGTCCCGACGTCGATTCTCCCCCCATCGCCAGCGCCCACCGGTGGTGCGAGCCCCATCCTCATTCCAGATGATCCAGAGCCGGAACAACGTCGTGAAATGCCGATTCCGACAGGGCCCAGATCTGACATGCTCTCACCTCCTTCAGTGTCTACGGAGGAGGGAGCTTCATATGCTCTGGTGCTGCGTAGAGCAGCTAAAGTATTGGACCTAGAGTTGCATACGGTGCCGGTCAGGACTAACATCTTGACACAGGTGCTTCAGCCGGGGTTTCCACATCGGAACCAATGTTATCCTTCAACGAAGCCTGCACTGATGTTCTGCTGGGGACGTGGTCCAAATCCAGCACAGGGGCTCCTGTAAATAGGACAATCGGCTGCCGCCATACACCACGTCCTACTGACCCTAGTTTCTTCACCCAACACCCCACCCCGGAGAGCTTGGTGGTCCAGGCCTCCACTTCCCATGGTGCCTTCCCTTCTGCTTCCCCGGATAGGGAATCAAAGAGGCTGGATCAGCTTGATAAGAAGATATGTTCTTCCTCCGGCCTGGCATTGAGGTCCATAAACACCCCATTCCTATTGGGCCGTTTTCACCATACTTTATGGGATACTGTGGCACAGGACATACAGTACACTCTCACTCAAGCCGTCAAAGATGGGAGAGAGGCAGCCAAATTTACGATTTGATGTGGTTTGGACATGACCGACTCGCTAGGCAGGGCGATTTCATCGACAGTGGCCCTTTAACGCCATGCATGGCTTCATACTTCTGGCTTTTTGGGGGATGTCCAGACAAACCTGATGCACATGTCCTTCAATGGCTCATGCCTTTTTGGCGAAAAGGTAGACTCGGCGTTTGAGTGGTTCAAGGACTCTCGGGCTATGGCCAGATCCTTGGGCCTCTCTGTGCCAGCTCATCAGCAGTCTGCCTTTTGCCCCTTTCGAGGCTTCAGAAGCGGTGGGGTACCACGCCTCCCTCAAATCAGCCACTGTCATCCTTCATCTCAGCATCCATTGCAAGGACAAGGTTGTGGTACCTTTAGGCCTAGAAGGTCTAGCCAGAGGTCGGCCATCACCCAGCCCCACTCCTCCACATCGCCCAAGTCCTCCTAGTGTGGTTCTGAAAGACCACACGTGTCCAGTTGGAGGGAGGATTCAGTTTCATCTCCTTCACTGGCTGTCCATAACATTGGACAAATGGGTCTTGCAGATCATTCAGAAGGGCTATTCCTTCCCCTTCCAGTCTTTCCCTCTCCCTATTCCTCCTTCAAAAGAATGGCTGATGGAGGATCACTTAATTTTGCTCCGCGAAGAAGTTATGGCTCTCTTGGCCAAGGTAGCTATAGAAAGGGTCCCGATGTCAGAAGTAGGCAGTGGTTGTTATTCCCACTACTTTCTGATTCCAAAAAAGAACAAGGCGAAATTTAAGATGCTCACTCTTGCTCAGTTCTTGTCTGCCCTAGACAAGTAGACTGGATGTTAGCTTTGGACTTGCAGGATGCGTATTTTCACATCCCTATCCTGCCTGCCCACAGGCACTATTTGCGGTTCAGGTGGGCCACAAGCACTTTCAGTTTACTTTGCCCCCTTTCAGTCTCACCAGTGCCCCTTGGGTGTTCACCAAGGTGATGGCGGTGGTAGCAGCTCATCTGCTCAGGTTGAGGGTTTCAGTCATCCCCTACCTCGACGACTGGCTGTTGAAGGCTCTTATGCCCCAGGCTCTCGTCACCCACCTTCAGACTACAGCCGAACCCCTGCATTCACTATAAACATACCAAAGTCGCACTGTGCTGTTTGGGGCTTATCCCCTGGAGCAGCGAGTCCAGGATATTCAGGTTATGATATTTCAGCCTCTATCCTGGATTTCGGTGAGACAGACTCTGAGGCTGTTGGGACTCATTGCATCCTGCATCCTGTTAATCAAGCATGCCAGATGGCAAATGAGGGCTCTGCAGTGGGACATGGGAATCTTACTGACACAGTTCAGATCTCTGAGAGAACTGCAAAAGATCTGCAGTGGTGGTTAGTGAACTGCATTTGGCTCTGATGCAGACTCCTCTCCCTTCCCCAGCCAGACCTAACAGTAAGGATAGATGTGTCACTTCTGGGATGGAGTGGCCATCTGTGAGAGGTGGAGATCAGAGGTTTCTGGTCTCCAGTGGAGTCCGGACTCCATATAAGTTACTGGAGCTCCGGGTGATCCGACTTGCACTGAAAGCATTTCTTCCTGTTGTAAAAGGGAAGATAGTACAGGTGTTCACAGACAACACCACTGTACTGTGGTACTGCTACAAGCAGGGAAGTGTGGGGTTGTGGACCCTTTATCAAGAGGCTCTTCGTCTCTGGACATGGCTGGAACATCAGGGCATAACCCTGGTGGTTCAACACCTTGAAGGTTCTTTGAATGCCAGAACGGACAAACTCAGCCGTCGGTGCCTAGCGGATCACGAATGGTATCTCCATCCGGAGGTGGCGCAAGGACTCTTTCAGCAGTGGGGAGAGCCTTGGTTAGATCTGTTCGCCTCCGCAGAGAATGTGCAATGTCAACAGTATTACGTGTTGGAGTTTCCAAGGCAGCAATCGCTCAACAACGCTTTTCATCACAAGTGGAGTTCAAGCCTCCTGTACCCCTTTCCACCCATACCACTTCTGCCCAGAGTTCTCAAGATCAAGAATGACCGGGCCCAAGTAATCCTGGAGGCTCCAGATTGGACACTGAGAGTCTGGTATCCTGAGCTTCTGAAAATGAGTATCGATCCTTCGGTGAGGCTGCCCCTTCGGGAGGATCTTCTGTCTTAGCAGCAGGGAAGGGTTCTCCACCCAAACCTGTCAACTCTGCGCTTTTGTGCATGGAGATTGAGCGGTGGCAGTTGATGGCTTTTGACCTTCCTCCTGAAGTCTGTAAAGTTATTTTGATAGCCAGACGTCCCTCCGCTAAAACAGTATACGCCTACCATTGGAAACACTTTCTATATTATTGTACAGAAAGGTCTGTTGATCCTCTTTCTGCTTCTCTTTCTGACATCCTTCTCTTTATAATATCTGTAAGGAAATGCCTCCTTGGCATGGTTACCCCCTGACTTTTTGCCTTTGCTGATGCCAAGTTATGATTTGAAAGTGTGCTGAGGCCTGCTAACCAGGCCCCAGCATCAGTGTTCTTTCCCTAACCTGTACCTTTGTTTCCACAATTGGCACACCCTGGCATCCAGGTAAGTCCCTTGTAACTGGTACCCCTGGTACCAAGGGCCCTGATGCCAGGGAAGGTCTCTAAGGGCTGCAGCATGTCTTATGCCACCCTGGAGACCCCTCACTCAACACAGACACACTGCTTGCCAGCTTGTGTGTGCTGGTGGGGAGAAAACGACTAAGTCGACATAGCACTCTCCTCAGGGTGCCATGCCAACCTCACACTGCCTATGGCATAGATAAGTCACCCCTCTAGCAGGCCTTACAGCCCTAAGGCAGGGTGCACTATACCATAGGTGAGGGCATAGGTGCATGAGCAAAACCTTAGACATTGTAAGTGCAGGGTAGCCATAAGAGTATATGGTCTGGGAGTCTGTCATACACGAACTCCACAGCACCATAATGGCTACATTGAAAACTGGGAAGTTCGGTACCAAACTTCTCAGCACAATAAATGCACACTGATGCCAGTGTATATTTTATTGTAAATACACCCCAGAGGGCATCTTAGTGATGCCCCCTGAAAACATACCCGACTTCCAGTGTGGGCTGACTAGTTTTTCCAGCCTGCCACACACCAGACATGTTGCTGGCCACATGGGGAGAGTGCCTTTGTCACTCTGTGGCTAGTAACGAAGCCTGTACTGGGTTGAGGTGCTTCTCACCTCCCTCTGCAGGAACTGTAACACCTGGCGGTGAGCCTCAAAGGCTCACCCCGTTTGTTACAGCGCCCTAGGGCACTCCAGCTAGTGGAGATGCCCGCCCCCTCTGGCCACGGCCCCACTTTTGGCGGCAAGGCCAGAGGAGATAATGAGAAAAACAAGGAGGAGTCACTGGCCAGTCAGGACAGCCCCTAAGGTGTCCTGAGCTGAGGTGACTCTGACTTTTAGAAATCCTCCATCTTGCAGATGGAGGATTCCCCCAATAGGATTAGGGATGTGCCCCCCTCCCCTCAGGGAGGAGGCACAAAGAGGGTGTAGCCACCATCAGGGCTAGTAGCCATTGGCTACTAACCCCCCCAGACCTAAACACACCCCTAAATTGAGTATTTAGGGGCTCCCAGAACCTAGCAAGATAGATTCCTGCAACCTAAGACGAAGAAGGACTGCTGACCTGAAAGCCCTGCAGAGAAGACGGAGACACCAAGGGGCATATTTATACTCTGTTTGCGCCGGATTTGCATCGTTTTTTTTTACGCAAATCCGACGCAAAGCTAACTCCATATTTATACTTTGGCGTTAGACCCGTCTAGCGCCAAAGATCTTGGAATTCGCGTCATTTTTTAGCGTGGACACATACCTTGCGTTAATTGTATGCAAGGTAGGCGTTCCCTTCTAAAAAATGACTCTAAGGCATGTGCGCCTTATTTAAACTCCCGTGCAAAAATGACGCACGGGAGTGGGCAGGCCTTAAAAAATGACGTCAAGCCGATTTTGCGTAATTTTTTAACACCTGGTCAGGGCAGTCGTTAAGGGACCTGTGGGCTCGGAAGGAGCCCAGAGGTGCCCTCCCATGCCTCCAGGGACACCTCCTGCCACCCTTGCCCACCCCAGGAGGACGCCCAAGGATGGAGGGACCCATCCCAGGGAACTTAAGGTAAGTTCAGGTAAGTATTTTTTTTTTTTTTGTGGCATAGGGGGGCCTGATTTGTGCCCCCCTACATGCCACTATGCCCAATGACCATGCCCAGGGGACATAAGTCCCCTGGGCATGGCCATTGGGCAAGGGGGCATGACTCCTGTCTTTGCTAAGACAGGAGTCATTTCAATGGGGGTTGGGCGTAAAAAAAAATGGCGCAAATCGGGTTGAGGCCAAAATTTTGCCTCAGACCTGACTTGCCCCATTTTTTTACGCCCAAGCTCCATTTTCCCCTACGCCGGCGCTGCCTGGTGTGAGTCATTTTTTTTCACGCACACCAGTCAGCTGCGCCGGCTAACGTCATTCAATAAATAAGGCGCCCGCATGGCGCTTTGGAATGGCGTTAAAATTTTTTACGCACAACTGCGTTGGCGCAGTTGGGCGTCAAAAAGTATAAATATGGCCCCAACTGCTGTGGCCCCAGCTCTACTGGCCTGTCTCCCCTCTTCAAGAAAAACTGCAACAGCGACGCGTTCCACAGGGTCCAGCGGCCTCTGAAGCCTCAGAGGACTACCCTGCATCTAAAAGGACCAAGAACTCCAGAGGACAGCAGCTCTGCTCCAAAGAAGAAACATCTTTGCAACAAAGAAGCAACTTTTGAAGACCACACGTTTCCCGCCGAAGCGTGAGACTTTGCACTCTGCACCCGACGCCCCCGGCTCGACCTGCGGAGAAACAACACTACAGTGAGGACTCCCCGGCGACTGCGACCCTGTGAGTAGCCAGAATTTATCCCCCTGAGCCCCCCCCAGCAACGCCTACAGAGGGAATCCAGAGGCTCCCCCTGACCGCGACTGCCTGTTTCTAAGAACCCGACGCCTGGTAAAGACACTGCACCCGCAGCCCCCAGGACCTGAAGGATCCGACCTCCAGTGCAGAAGCGACCCCCAGGTGGCCCCCTCCCTTGCCCAGGTGGTGGCTGCCCCGAGGAGCCCCCCCCCCCCCTTGCCTGCCTACTTCGCTGAAGAGACCCCTGGGTCTCCCATTGAAACCAATTGCAAACCCGACGCCTGTTTGCATTCTGCACCCGGCCGCCCCCGTGCCGCTAAGGGTGTACTTTTTGTGCTGACTTGTGTCCCCCCCGGTGCCTTACAAAACCACCCTGGTCTGCCCTCCGAAGACGCCGGTACCTACCTGCTGGCAGACTGAACCCGGGGCACCCCCTTCTCCATTGAAGCCTATGTGTTTTGGGCACCACTTTGACCTCTGCACCTGACCGGCCCTGAGCTGCAGGTGTGGTAACTTTGGGGTTGCCCTGAACCCCCAACAGTGGGCTACCTTGGACCCAACTTTGAGCCCTGTAGGTGGTTTACTTACCTGCAAAACTAACAAACACTTACCTCCCCCAGGAACTGTTGAAAATTGCACTGTCTAGTTTTAAAATAGCTTATTGCCTTTTTTAATGGCTACTGTCCCTGAGGGTGGCTACACCCTCCTTGTGCCCACTCTCTCTGGGGAGGAGGGCACATCCCTATACCTATTGATTCTACTCCTCCAAAGCAAGATGGAGGATTTCTCAAGGAGGGGGTCACTTCATCTCCGGTCACCTTAGGGTGGACCTGGCTGGAGGGGTGACTCCTCCTTGTTTTTCTCATTATCCCTCTGGACTTGTTGCCTAAAGTAGGGGCTCGTCCAGGGGGCAGGCATCTCCACTGGCTGGAGTGCCCTGGGAGTATTGTAACACCAGGCCTGAGCCATTGAGGCTCGCCGCCAGGTGTTACAGGTCTTGCAGGGGGTAGGTGTGAAGCATCTCCACCAAGTGCGGGCTTTGTTTCTGGCCCCAGAGAGGCTCTCACCCCAGGGGGTCAGAAACTCATCTCTCAGTGGCAGGCTGGCACAGAACAGTCAGTTCTGCACAGAAGGATTGGCTAAAATACAGGGGGCATCTCTAAGATGCCCTCTGTGTGCATTTTTTAATAAATCCAACACTGGCATCAGTGTGGGTTTATTATTCTGAGAAGTTTGATACCAAACATCCCAGTATTCAGTGTAGCCATTATGGAACTGTGGAGTTTGTTTTGACAACCTCCCACACCATATACTTAATATGGCCACACTGTACTTACAATGTCTAAGAATGGACTTAGACGCTTTAGGGCCATATTGCTCATGCAGCTGTGTTCTCACCTGTGGTATAGTGCACCCTGCCTTAGGGCTGTAAGGCCTGCTAGAGGGGTGACTTACCTATGCCACAGGCAGTGGTTTGTGGGCATGGTACCCTGAGAGGGGTTCTATGTCGCCTTTGTCTTTTTCTCCCTACCAGCACTCACTATCTACCAAGGGAGAGTGCATGGGCTCGATGAGGTGTCCCCGAGGGTGGCATAACCCTGGTCACAGCGCCATTGGTACCATGGGTTCCTTTTACAAGGGACTTAACAGTGTGCCAGGGGTGTGCCAATGTGGAAACAATGGTACAGTTTTTGGCAAAGAACACTGATGCTGGGGCATAGTTAGCAGGATCCCAGCACATTCTCAATCAAGTTAGCATCAATATCAGGCAAAATTGCTGGGTAACCATGCCAAAAGGGGTATTTTCTTACGTATTGCATGCATTGCTTGCCCTTGTCAAGTGTGCATTGCATGCATTCCTTGCCTGTGGCAGGTGTGCATTGGTGGCATGGTTAACAGAGTCACAGGTATGGAGTATACCAGAACATATACTGTACGCATTGCATGCATTGCTTGTCCTTGGCAGGTGTACATTGCATGAATGATTAACAGTGTTGCATGCATGGTGAATACCTGATCATATACTGTATTCATAACATGCATTGCTTGTCCTTGGCCGAAGTTCATTGCATGTATGTTTGCTAGTGTCCGTGTCACAGGCACGGTGTACAGTATACCTGATCATATGATGTATGTATTGGACGCATTGGCTGCCACTGAAAGGTGTGCATTACATGTATGGACAACAGTGTCACGGTCATGGAGTATACCTGATCATTTACTGTATGCATTGCTTGCATTGCCTGCCCTTGACAGGTGTGCATTGCATGCATGATTAACAGTGTCACAAGCATGGCATATACCTAATCATATACTGTATGTATTGGATGCAGTGGCTGCCACTGGGAGGTGTGCATTACATGTATGGGAAACAGTGTCACAGGCATGGAGCATACCTGCTCATTTACTGTATGCATTGCATGCATTGTTTGGCCTTGGCAGGTGGGCATTGCATGCACGGTCAAGTGTGACAGGCATGGAGTATGCCTGGTCATATACTGGATGCATTGGCTGCCACTGGATGGTGTTCATTACATGTATGGTTAACGGTGTCACAGGCATGGAGAATACCTGATCAAACAGTGCATGCATTGTGTGCATTGCTTGCCTTGGCAGGTGAATGTTGCATGCATGGGTACCAGTGTCACAGGCATGGTGTATACTTGATCATATACTGTATGCATAGGACACAATGGTTGTTCTCTGCAGGTGTGCATGGTCAACAGTGTCACAAGCGTTGAGTATATCTGATCATCTACTGTATGTGTTGCATACATTGCTTGCCGTCGGCAGGTGTGCATTGCATGCATGGGTAACAGTGTCACAGACTTGGAGTACTCCTAATCATATACTGTATGCATTGGACACAGTAGTTGTCCTTGACAGCTGGAACAAAATTTCAGAGACCAGTTGGACGGACACCCTCAACACCTCCATCCCCACCACTAACCTTGAACAAGGAGTTCAGAACTTCAACACCTAGATCAACAACTGCACAGACAGAATCACACCCATCAAGAGCAACAATCTGACAAAATCCTCCAAAAGGGCCAGCTGGTACACCCAAGAACTCAGAACAGCAGAACAAGATAGCAAACAGCTGGAGAGGTGATGGTGATTGTAGAAAGCTGGCCTGCTGTGTGGTGGGTACCTAAGGTACTTACACCTTATACCAGGCCCAGTTATCCCCTCTTAGTGAAGTGTAGGCAGTGTCTAGAAGCCAGGCTTTCTAGAGGTAGCTGTGGATAAGCAGCCAAGGCTTATCTAGGAGACATGCAAAGCTCATGCAAAACCACTGTAATCACACAGCACTTACACACCTGAAAGAAAACACTCAATAGTACAAGACTAAAGGTACTTTATTTTTGATCACACAACACCACAAAATACTAGAAGGGCAACCCTCCAATTGGAGGTAAGTAATACACTAATTATATACACTAGTAAACAGTAATAGGCATAAAAAAAGGTTAGAAAACAGTGCAAATGTAAATAACCAATACATAAAATTGGAATGCGAACACAGGGCCCCCACCCATGTAAGTGGAATGTGTAGAGGGTAGCGGGATTACTAGAAAACCACAGAGGTAAGTAACACTGTTCCCCCCCACAACCAGGAAAGCAGGAGTAAATCACTGGAATTTCCCCAAACCACCCAAAAGGAAGGAAAAGAATAAAAGAAGACACCCAGACAAGACTGCAAGAAACCAGTGGTAGATTCCTGGAGAGGAAGACCTGTGGAGAGAGGGGACCAAGTCCAAGGGTCACAGTTGAGCCCAGGAGGATTAGGAGCAACTACCCAACCAGCTGTACTTGCAGGAGTTGGTCGACGGTGACGAAGAGGATGTCAGCACTGCAGCCCTAGAGCCAGAGAAGAGTTCCTGAGAGACGCAGGAGATATCCCAAGCTGAAAGGAAAATTGCAGATGGGTGCAGGAATTCCACCAGCAAGCCTTGGCAAAGACAAATTTGTGGTTATTGGAAAAGTGGTGCTGCCGAGGACCAGCAAGGCCCAGGAGGACTCAACCCAGGATTAGGAAGTTAGAGGAGACCCTCAGCGACAAAGAGAGCCCACAGGAGCAAAGGCAGCACCCACAGGAGTCCCTCAGGATGGAGACACAGAAGTTGCAGAAGGAGCCTACGCAGCACTACAGAAAGGGATCCCACACCGCAGGAGAACCACGAAGAGGGCTGTGCTTCGCAGGAAGGAGTGCTGAGGTCTGGAGATGCACATAGCCTGAAGTTTCCTTGGAAGAGATGCAAACAAGCCTTGGCTGCTGCAAGAGACGCAGTACACAGGGGTAGTGTCCTGCGTGGGAAGGCAAGGGCTTACCTCCACCAATGTTGACAGCTGGCAGAGAGGACCCAGAGGACTACTCCGGACCACCACCCGGGATGCAGAATCCGTGCAGCTCAGAATGAGAGGAGATCTACGCAGCCAGTCGTTTTTGCAGTAGGTGTCTGCAGATGCAGGGGAGTGACTTCTTCACCAAAGGGAGATTCCTTCTTTCTTCTCATGCAGACTGAAGACTTGCCGCCCTCTGAGGATGCAAAGCTGGGGAAATGTTACAGAGGTTGGAAGGAGCTG
Organism: Pleurodeles waltl; assembly: GCF_031143425.1. Lineage (NCBI taxonomy): Eukaryota > Metazoa > Chordata > Amphibia > Caudata > Salamandridae > Pleurodeles > Pleurodeles waltl. The sequence continues at coordinate 201,776,698 of NC_090441.1, read as the reverse complement.
TGGAAGAGTCTTCTTTGTGGATGCAGATTGTCAGTTCCTGGAGGATTCAGTCGCAGTTCCAGTGGCTAGAAATCAAAGTGGAGTTTGCATTGGGGCCCTGCTGGAATTTTGCAAGCCAAATCTGAGGACCCACCCAAGAGAGAGAGACCCTAAAATAGCCCTGAAAGGGCGATTGGTCACCTAGCCAGGTGACCACCTATCAGGAGAGGGCTCTGATGTCACCTGTCTGTCCTGGCCACTTAGGTCTCCGCCAACCTTGGATTCAAGGGGGCAGAACCCAGGGACCCTCTGGAGGAGCTCTGGGCACCATCCCTGGGATGGTGATGGACAGGGGAGAGGTCCCTCCCCTTTCCATTGTCCAGTTTTGTGCCAGAGCAGGGACTGGAGGTCCCTGAACCGGCGTAGACTGGTTTATGCACAGAGGGCACCAAATGTGTCCTTCAAAGCATACCAGTGTCTTGGGGAGGCTACCCCTCCCAAACTATGTAACACCTATTTCCAAAGGGAGAGGGTGTTACCCTCCTCTCCCAAAGGAAATCCTTTGTTCTGCCTTCCTGGGCTTGAGCTATTCAAGCAGCAGGAGGACAGAAACCTGTCTGAGGGGTAGCAGCAGCTTGGGCAACCTGGAAAACCCTGGAAGACTGGTAGGAGCAATGCTGGGAGTGGTCAGAGTGCATGGAATCATACTTCCAATATTGGCAACTGTATTGGGGTATGATTCCGACATGTTTGATACCAAACATGCCTAGATTTGGAGTTCCCTTTATGTAGCTGGACATAGGCAGTGACTCTTGTCCAGTACACGCATAAAATGGCATCCCCGTACTCACGAAGTCCATAAAAATGGCACTGGAGTTTGTGGGGGCACCTCTGGTAGTGCAGAGGTGCCCTCACACACAGGTATTTGCACCCTGCCCTCTGGGCTAAGAGGGCCTGCCATAGGGGTGACTTATAGTGACCTGGTGCAGTGACCTATGGTGAAAAAGGGTGCATGCACCCTTTCACGTAGGCTACAATGGTAGGGCTGCAGAACACTTTGCATGGGCTCCCCATGGGTGGCATAATACATGTGGCAGCCCATGGGGATCCCCTGGTACGCCAATGCCCTGGGTACCTGTGTACCATATATCCTATGGACTTACATGGGGGCACCAGTATGCCAAATGTGGGGTCAAAATGGTACGAGTTTCCAGGTTAGAAGGGAGAGAGCATAGTCACTGGGGTCCTGGTTAGCAGGATCCCAGTGAAAACAGTCAAACACACTGACAACAGGCAGAAAATGGGGGCAACCATACCAAGAAAGAGGGCGCATTTCCACAGCACACCAGCAAGAACATCCCCGGCACGGCAGCCTTGAAGGCTCCCTCAACCTTTACCACCACCTTCTGAGAGCCACTAAGAAGACAGCATTAGCCTCCCCCTTGAAACCAGCAACACCAAGGAACTCTTCAACATCATGAAGGAATTGTCCATCCCGGCTGCCAGTGAGAACAACATCACACCCTCACAAGAATTGTGCGACAACCTCGCTGAATTCTTTTATGACAAGATTGAAACCAAATAAAGAAACTTCTAACCCCATCCTACACCTGCAGACTTCCTTAACAGATTTGCCACTACTGATATCAATGCAAACCACAGTCTGACCACCTGGAACTGCCTCTCCAACCAGGACACTACCACCAACATGAAATCCATCAGCTCAGGAGCTGCCATAGACCCATGCCCACATCACATCTTCAATATCAGAATTAAAGAATCAGCCAGGAGCTCACCACCTTGTTCAACCACTCAGTCACCACCACATCATTTCCTAAAGCCTGGAAAGTCAGACCAATCCTCAAAAAATCCTCCACTGTCCCGAGCAAACTCAAAAACTGCCAACCAATCTCTCTGCTCCCTTTCCCATCCAAGGTACTGAAAAAGTTAATCAACAAGCAACTGACGACACACTTGGAGAAGAACCAGCTACTCGATGCCTCCCAATCTGACTTCTACAGCAATCACAGCACCGAAACCACCCTGATCGTAACCACCGACATCTGAACTGTCCTTCACTGAGGAGAAACGGCAGCTCTGATCCTATTTGACCTCTCAGCAGCCTTCAACACAGTATCCCTCCACATGCTGATCGAAAGATTCCACCACATCGGCATCCAAGGTAAAGCGCTCAGATTGAACACTTCTTTCCTCACTGGCAGAATACAGAGTATCCGCCGTTGACCTTGGAACCCAAGAAGATCACCTGCTGTGTCCCTCAGGGTTCTTCCATCAGTCGCACACTCTTCAACGCATATATGACTCCGCTGCCAACATTGTCAAATTCCACGGACTTAACTTAATCTCCTATGCTGACGACACTCAACTCATCCCCTCACTGGCCGAGGGCACCATCAGGACCAACTTCCGCAGTTGCATGACAAGCGTCACAAACTGGATGAAGAACAGCTGCCTGCAGCTGAACACAAATAAGATGAAAGTACTGATCTTCAGCAACAACAGCAACCCATGGAACAACTCCTGGTGACCGCCAAACCTAAGACCCACACCTTCCAACCATGGCAGGAACCTCAGAATCATCATTGCCAACAAACACCCCATGAAATCACAGATCTGACAGAGACACCCAGCTGCAGATTCGTTACCTTTGAATTTCCCTGGGGCCAGACTGGATCTGGAAGCTTTTTGTGTGAGCAGTACCTCTGTGTGTCATCTGGTGGCTTTGTTTGGTTTCATGTGCTGCCAGTGTCATCTTTGGTGGCGGAAGTGACATCGCTGTCACCTATATAGGGCCCACCCAGGCATGCAGACGTCAGTTCTTTTCGTTCTGCACTAGTTAGCGCTGATCCCGAAAAGAACTACCCCATCTGCCTGTTTTTGACAGGTTTTTATCAACATTTTGTTGGATACTTTTTCGAAGGAGGTAGGGTTTAAGCTCTGTGGCACCTGTCACCGCTCCATGTTGGTCACAGACCCACACCTGGTGTGCTTATGGTGTCTGTAGCATGAGCATGCCTCGAAGTTGTGCACGGACTATCAGGCTATGGCAACAAAGCTTTGAGGATGCGATCCGGCAAGCTCTGTGCAGCTCGGCAGTTGATGCCACTTAACGTGACTCTTAGGAGGTCTCGATCACAATCGAGAAGAAGGTCGCTGGACTGCTCCAGGATCCCCAAGTCTTTTTCTGCTCACTCAAAGTCCTCTGGACATCTGGGAAAGAGGCACAAGAAAAGAAAGAAGTCGAAGAGGTCCTCGACTTCTCCGTGTCTGTTCCCCGATGTGACAAGTTAAGGAGATCGGCGTTCCAGGCACGTTTCCCTCATTTCCAGGAGCCAGAGTGACTCTTGCCCAGAGTAAAGCATTTTTCGAGGCCATACCTCGTGTACTTGAGCAGACCCACCCCTCCAGAGAGCCGTCGGGCCCAGCAGGGTCGGGGGAGGCCAAATCACATTCCACGCCAACGGCTTCGGCCTCGGCTCCGATGGGGTCTCATGGATCCAATCACAGCAGCACCAGCCCCATTCTAATCCCAGACTACTCAGGGTTGGAACAGCGTCGAGTGATGCCAACTCCCATGTCAATAGGGCCCTTAGGTCCTAGGTCAGTGCCTGAGCATTTTCTTGAACAGCCAGGTATGGGGGAAGAATGGGAGGGGTCATTGGACCCTTTAGAATGCCAGTTGGACACTCCAACATCTATGGACGAATGTGAGGAACTAAGTGATGGCAGTGGACTGGACACATCTCCAGATACTGGTTTGCTCTTTCTCCCCACTGTGGCTAATGAGTAGGGAGCACCCTACGCAGTGGTGATGAAGAGCTCATCAGAGGTCCTTGACCTCGAACTTCCCTCTGTGGCAATCAAGACTAGCCTCTTGACGGAAGTGCTTCAGCTTAGGGTTTCCTTATCTGAACCCATTCAATGAAGCACTGACTAATGTCCTGCTGGGAATGTAGTCCAAGCCCAGCACAGGATCATCTGCAAATATGACAATTTCCCGCTGCCATGAGCCTGGTGATCCTAATTTCCTCACTCAACACCCCACCCCTGAGAGCTTGGTAGTCCAAGCCTCAGCTTCCCTTGGTATGTTCCCTGCTGCCCTCCTCCCCTGGACAGGGAATCCAAAAGTCTGGATGAAAGAAAATGTTTTCTTCCACCAGCCTAGCATTGTGGTAGATGAATACCACATGCTTTTGGGCCGTTATTCCCACACTCTGTGTGATACAGTTGTGCAAGTACTGCCACACTCTCTCAAGCAGTGAAAGATGGAAGGGGTGCAGCAAAGTTTAATATTAAGTATGGAATGGACTCGACTGACTCACTTGGCAGAGTGATTTTTCAACAGTGGCTCATATATGCCACTGCTGGTTGAGAACATCTGGCTTTTTGAGGGATGTTCATGCCAACCTCATGGACATGCCTTTCAACTGGACTCATCTCTTCAGAGAGAAGGCAGACTCGTGGGCTAGGGCCAAGTCCTTGGGCCTCCCAGTGAGCCCCCACCCCTAGCCTGCTTTATGCCCCTTTCATGGGTATGGAAGGTGTGGGCCACTGCATTTTCCCTATGCCAGCTACTGCCTGCACAGGCTTCCCATGCTGTGCGAGGACGTGGATGCAGTGCATTCTGACCCCGTGGGTCAGATAGCCAGAAGTCGTCCGCAACCAGCCCCCAGCAGCTTCAGCCTCTAAGCCCTTCTAGTTTGGTTCTGCAAGACTATGGGTGTCATGTTGCAGGGAGAATCCAATATCATCTCCTCCACCGGCGGTCCATTACATCAAACAAGTGGGTCTTGCAGATCATTCAAAGGGGCTACACCTTCCCTATCCAATCTTCCCCTCTCCATGTACATCAGCACAAGAATCATCTTTATTCCAAGAGGAAGTTATGGCTCTCTTGGCTAAGGGAGCTATAGAGATGGTTCCGATATCAGAAGTAGGCAGTGGAGTGGTTGTATTCCCACTACTTTCTGATACCCAAAATGAACAAGGGTCTTTGACCTATTCTAGATGTTCGAACCATAAATCTCTTCCTCAAGAAGGAGAAATTCAAGATGCTATTTTAGGCTCAGGTCTTGTCTGCCCAAGACCAATGCGACTGGTTGGTAGCGTTAGACTTGCAGGATGCATATTCCCACATCCCCTTCCTGCCTGCCCACAGATGTTACCTGCAGTTCCAGGGAGGCCACTAGCATATTAAATGTACCATGCTCCCCTTTGGCCTTACCAGAGCCCCTCGGGTGTTCACCAAGGTGATGGCAGCGGTTGCAGCTCATTTGCAGAGATTAGGGGTGTCAGACTATCTCGACAACTGACTGTTGAGGGAGAGTTTGCCCCAGGCTGTCATCTTCCACCTCCAGACTACGATTGACCTCTTGTGTTCTCTGGGGTTCACTATCAACATGCCAAAGTCACAACTGACTCCCTCTCAGATGCTCCCTTTCATCAGGGTGGTTTTGGAGACACTGCAGATGTGGGCTTAGCCTCCCGAGCATTGAGTCCAGGATATTCAGACTATGATACTGATGTTTCAGCCTCTGTCCTTGGTTTCGGTGAGTATGACTCTGAGGCTGCAAGGCCTCATGGCCTCCTGCATTCTGTTGGTGAGTCATGCCAGATGGCATATTCAGTCTCTTCATTGGGACCTGAAATTACAGTGGGCGCAGCATCAGGGGAATCTCTCTGACATCATGTACTGTATACATTGGTTGCATTGGTTGTCGTTGGCAGGCTTGCATTGCATGCAATGACAAATAGTATCTGATAGAGATTGTTAGCTGCAAACCCCACTTGCCCACTAGTAAGCAGCGTCGTTCGGCTTCGCATGGCGACATTGGTGGCATCTGTACTTGAAATAATGTGTGCTTTCCTATATACGTGCCACTCCAGAGTGCTGACCTTATGTCTTTCTTTTTTTCACGCTAGGTTGTTTGGGTTCTCTGTGGCCACACAACAGCCGCATGCTGCCTTACACATCTTTGATGGCTACGGTAGGGGCTATCAGTTGCATCCTTTGGTCCCCTAAACAACACAGCCATCAGGTTCAGTCCTTTCATGGCTTTGGAAGCACCTTCCTCTAGGCTCTTGGGGCCCAAAGCCAGAGGTCTGCCCAGCCCTCCCCCCAGCAACTACACAGTTAAAGTCTCTTTGGTTTGTCCTCAACCTAGCATGGGCATCCGGTTGGCAACAGAATCCAATACCATCTACACCAAGGGAGGGAGATTACAACACACAAATTGGTGGTCCAGATTGTCCAACACCTTCCAATTTCAACAAACCCCCATCCCCTCTCCCTCTGTCCCCAGATCGGCTGACAGAGGAACCACCTTCTATTCTTGTGACAGGAAGTACTGGTCCTTCTGGCTAAAGGAGCCATTGAGAGAGTGCCAGCTTCAGAAGTAGGTTGTGGTGGCTATTCCTGTTACTTTCTGGTGCTGAAGAAGAAAGGAGGCCTCCCTCCTTTCTTAGATATGTACCCTCTCAATTACTTCATGAAAAAGGAAAAATTCAAGATACTCACCCTAGCTGAACCTTACCTGCTCTCGACCCTGCAGACTAGATGGTAGCATTGGGCTTGCAGGACGCCTACTTCCATATTCCTGACCTGCCTTCCCAAAGATACTACCTACAGTTCTCAGAGAACCAGAACCATTATTGGTTTGCTGTGCTCCCCCTTGGCCGTTCACCAAGGGTATGCCGGTGGTTGCAGAGGTCAGGGGTTCCAGTCTTCCCCTACCTTGATGATTGGCTGCTAAAGGTGGGCTCACCCCAGGCAGTCGTCCCCCACCTCCCACCTCAGTGCCTTGAGACCCTTTGGGTGACTAGCGCGCTCTACAAATCACTGATTGATTGATTGAGACTATGGCTGACCAACGACATTTGCTGGTGATCACAATCAGTATGCTGAAATCTTACCTGCCTCCCTCTCAGATGCTCCCTTTCATCAGAACTGTCCTGATATAGTGCAATTTCTGGCTTAGCCACTGGAACAGTGAGTCCAGGATGCTTCAGCCATTATACTGGATTTCAGTGAGACTGACTCTAACGCTGCTGGTCTCATCACCTCTTGCATCCTGTTGGTAAAACATGCTCTTTGCCTTATGCAGGCTCTGCAGTGAGTTTTAAAGGCCTAGTGGGCACAGCTTCAGGGAAATTTTGCCGACCTGGTCCAGATATCAAAGGGAACTGCTAAAGATTTACAGTGGTGGGTCATGGACCCTTATTGGGTCTCCTCAGACGTCTTTTTTTCCCACCCAGAGCTCACACTAGTGGCAGATGCTTCAGGTTTGGGTGGGCATCTGGGAGAGGTAGGGATCAGAGGACTCTGGTCTCTGGTCTCTGGCAGAGTCCAGGCTTCACATCAACCTGGTGGGTGATCTGGTTGGCATTGAAACCCTTTCATCCTAAATCTGTCTTCCTTCGATCAAGGGAAGGCTAGATCAAGTGTTCATGGACAACACCACTGTTGTGGTAATGCAACAAACAAGGCACAGTTGGAACGTGGACCCTTTGTCAAGAAGCCCTGCACTTCTGAGGATACCTGGAACTTCAGAGCATTTTCCTTGTGGTTCATCATCTGGCAGGCTCTCTGAATGCCAGAGCAGGCAGTGTCAGCACTTTTGCACGCTGGAGTTTCCAGGTGACTCTTGCTCGAAGACGCATTTCATACCGAGTGGAGCTCAGGACTCCGTTATACTTTTCTGCCAATACCACTCCTGTCCAGAGTTCTCAAGAAGATCAAGAATGGCAGGCACAAGTCATCTTAATGGCTCTCGACTGAGCACTGAGAGCATGGTATTCCGAAATCCCGAGCATGAGAATGTGTCCTCCAGTCAAGTTGCCCATTCAGGAGGATCTTCTTTCGCAGCAACAGGGCAGGGTATTGCACCCGAACCTGTCCACTCTCCACCTTTATGCGTGGAGGTTGAGCGGCGACAGTTGAGGATGTCACATCTCCCTCCCTAAGTATGTGATCTCATTCTTGTACTCAAACCATCTTTACTTGTAGATGGGACAGATTTGTGGCTTGGCATACATCCAACTCAATTGATCCTCTGTCTGCATCCTTGTCTGAAGTTTTCCTTTACATTCTTTCTCTGGCCCGGCTAGACTTTGCTTTGGACACAGTTAAAGAATATCAGCCCATTTCCACCTTCCTACGGTGGCCAGATCAACCTTCCTTATTTAAGTCACCTGTTGTGCCTGGATTGCCTAAAGGTTTACAGCATATGTTTCCTACTACGCTCTTCATTATGCCCCAATTAATCCTTCATCTATTTCTATTTCTCCTCTTTCTCATGTTTGCCTTTTGCCACCGATGCACAGCAGCCCTCTATGGCTCCTAATGATCAAATATGTCTTCCTTGTGGCGATAAGGTCTGCCAGGAGGATTAATGAATTGCAGGTCATTTTTGTTAACCTGCCCTTACTGTTACTTTTCCCAGACAAACTGGTTCTCAGAACACAGGCTTACTTTTTGCCAAAGGTGGTGACACCCTTTTACGTCGAGCAAAGCATCACACTGCCTATCTCTTTTCCACTGCCTCGTCCTTCTAAAGAAGAGGAGACAGTCCACCGTCTGGATCCAGCTTTATCGTTCTATATTGATCGTACCAAAGAATTCCTGGTGGATGATCAACTCTTTGGTTGACTTGCAGGGTCAAAGAAAAGAAAGGCAATTCAAAAGAGAAGCATCTCTTAATAGATACTCCTTTGCACTAAGATTTGCTATGCAGTGGCCAAACCCCCCGCCCGAGGGCTTAAGAGCTGACTCCAACAGAGCTACCGATGTGACCATTTTCGTTAGCTTATGGAGTTCCAGTCCTGGGCATCTTAGAAGCAGCTATATGGTGATCACTGCACATGTTTGCTAAACACTATTGCCTCGTCAATCAGGTCCATTGAGATGGGCACTTTTCTCGTGCAGTCCTACAGGACTCCTTAGTCTAAGACTGTGCGCAGCCCCATCTCTGGGGAGAGATTTTTTTGGTATCTATTCCAAAGCAAGGAGTCTGCAGCTAGAAGTCTCTCTCAGATGAAAAAGTTAAAATCTTTTGTAATACTTTATCTGGTAGGGACTCTATCCAGTGCTTAATTTTTGTTTATTGTTTCCGGTGCTGAGCACCAGCACTTATTTGTGAAGGTCGGCGCTTATACTTCTGCTTCAAGCATTTACTGTGAGCAAAATACACATATCGGAAAGACGGAGGAAGAGAAAAACGAAAAAGAGTCACAAAGGGAGAAAGCAGAAAGCTGCAAGTGTGAGCTGAAGGGGCAGGAAGTGGCTGTAAATGGATTGAAAAGGCCCCAGCTGGCTTCAGGATTACTCTGCCTCAGTATTCCGTGCTCTCACATTTAAGTGCAGCAGCCCCATGTTTAAGAGGAGGGCTTTGGGCACCGGCACTTTTTTATTTACAAATTAAGCACTGACTCTATGTATATAAGTCAATTGTTCATCATGGGAATGGAGAATACCTGATTATATACTGTATCCATTACATGCATTGGTTGCCCTTGGCAGGTGTGCATTGCAGGCATTGTTACCAGTGTCACAGGCATGGAGTATACTTGATCATATGCTGTATGCCTTGCATGCATCAGCTGCCCTTGGCAGGTGTGCATTGCATGCATAATTACTAGTGTCTGTGTCAGAGGCACAGAGTATACCTGATCATCTACGGTATGCATTGCATGCATTGGCTTCCCTCGGCAGGTGTGCATTGCATGCATGGTTACCAGTGTCATGGGCATAGAGTAAACCTGTTCATATTCTGTATACCTTGCATGCAGTGGTTGCCCTTGGCAGATGTGCATTGCATGCATGGTTAACAGTGTTGCAGGCATGGTGTATTTCTGATCATATTCTGTAGGCATTACTAGCATTGCTTGTCAGGTGTGCATTGCAGCCAGGGTTAACGGTGTCACAGGCATGGAGTATGCCTGGTCATATTTGAAAACCTGAGCTAATGACGCGCGATCCACACGTAGAAAACAGCAACAAGCATTGGGGGGGAAGTTGTGTTCAACCACCATCCCTTATCTTTGGCAAAAAGATGTCATTGTACAGTAGTACACACATACACATGTACAACACACACCATGTGTGTTTAACTGCACACTCATGTAACCTCTTTACTACATCCAACAGGTCTGATTAAGGTGCCCATCAGTCATCCTAAAACTTCAAACAGAATCAGCAGCAGACAAATTCCTCAAGAAAACGCCCTAATTCTGCAATCCATTCTAAGTATTGCACAGCGTAGCAGTGTAACTGAAGATACAGCAGTTCTACAAGAGAAGAAAACAGCTCCCACATCCTCGGGAATGGCTGCCGTGCCAGATGACAAAGCAGCAGAGCACATGCGGGCCACCACATTGGGCAACTCCTCATCAGCAGTGCATGAATATGATGAGATGAAGAAAGAGACTAGCACTCACAGTCTTGGAAAGGAAGTTGGTGGCATTGTGAACCTTGCTGATGGAACAGTGCCTGCCACTCTTCCTCCAGGTACTCCTCAAGCAGAAGGTTAATGTACATGTGGAGGGTTGTGGGAGCAGGAGATGCACAACTCATGATCTGTTTGATCTGCACGAACTACAGAGCGTTTTGAGAGCAGTATTCAGGGCATAGCAATTCATGGGGATTAGAGTCTTAGAGATTTGTTATCTGCTTTTATGTATGTATGTATCTATCAATGCACCTCTTGAATCACCTTTAGTCAAAACATGTGACTCAGGTGATGAGATTTTTGTTGGCTTGAACATTAGAACAATAGATGGCCCATCATATTTAGCCTTTTTGAATATTGCCCATTGCAGTGCACAGTAATAAGCGTAGTGCAATTTTAGTGGTTAAAGTAGTTCTTTTACATTGACAGATGCCTCTGTATGCATTTTCAGTGAATTTTCCAGGGTTGTTACTTGACAACAGTTTATTTACCAAAAGACTGGCCAGCCATTCAAATCCAAGATAGAATGCCCAATTTTTCTGACCTTGCTTTTCGATGGGATAGTCGAAATCCATATTGTTGTCTTGAGTGGCAAAAACCACACCCTCAGCGGCACGGGGGCGGCCGGTTGCAGTGTGCAAACAGGGAGTCGGGTTCTCAATAGAACTCTATGGAGGGACCCGGGGGTCACTTAGGTGCTGCAGGCAGGACACAGGGGGGCCTCTCCGGCAAGCCACCGACTAAGCAATGGTGAGGGCCGCCTGCTGGTCATTGGTGCACTGGTGGTCGGTTTCTCGCGGGCCTAGGGGCTGCAGGTGCAGTGCTTCTCCAGGCATCGGATATCTTAGTCCCAGGCAGTCCCGGTTAGGGTGGTCCTCGGGATTCCTTCTGCAGGCATCATTGTGGGGGTGCAGAGAGGTCAGCCCAAGGTGGACATGTCATCGGAGTCACCTGGGGGTCCTCTCTGGATAGTTGGTTTCTCTGGACACAGGCCAGATGCCGTCAGGTGTAGAGTAGTGGGGACTCACACTTCTGGAGGGAGGTGGGAGTCCCTTTAAAGATGGATGTTTTTTTTTCTGGTTGAGCAGAGCCACTGCCCACGGGAGTTCTTGGTCCTCGGTGATGCAGGCAGTCCCCTGGAGGCTTTTCAGGGTTCACTGGTCCCGTAGAACGCGTTGCTTTACTGTTGCAGGGTCTTTGAAGCAGGAGACAGGCTGGTAGGGCCTGGGCCAAATCAGCTGTCATCTCCTCTTCTCTGCGGGGTTTTCAGCTCAGCAGTCCTGCTTCTTCTTCTTGTGAGGTTGTCAGGAATTTGATGATCTGGGTTCAGGGTCGCCCCTAAATACTAAATTTAAGGGTGTGTTAGGGTCAGGGGGCAGTAGCCAATGGCTACTGTCCCTGAGGGTGGCTACACCCTCCTTGTGCCCACTCTCTCTGGGGAGGAGGGCACATCCCTATACCTATTGATTCTACTCCTCCAAAGCAAGATGGAGGATTTCTCAAGGAGGGGGTCACTTCATCTCCGGTCACCTTAGGGGTGGACCTGGCTGGAGGGGTGACTCCTCCTCATTTTCTCATTATCACTCTGGACTTGTTGCCTAAAGTAGGGGCTCGTCCAGGGGGCAGGCATCTCCACGGGCTGGAGTGCCCTGGGGGTATTGTAACACCAGGCCTGAGCCATTGAGGCTCACCGCCAGGTGTTACAGGTCTTGCAGGGGGTAGGTGTGAAGCATCTCCACCAAGTGCAGGCTTTGTTTCTGGCCCCAGAGAGGCTCTCACCCCAGGGGGTCAGAAACTCATCTCTCAGTGGCAGGCTGGCACAGAACAGTCAGTTCTGCACAGAAGGATTGGCTAAAATACAGGGGGCATCTCTAAGATACCCTCTGTGTGCATTTTTTAATAAATCCAACACTGGCATCAGTGTGGGTTTATTATTCTGAGAAGTTTGATACCAAACATCCCAGTATTCAGTGTAGCCATTATGGAACTGTGGAGTTTGTTTTGACAACCTCCCAGACCATATACTTAGTATGGCCACACTGTACTTACAATGTCTAAGAATGGACTTAGATGCTTTAGGGGCATATTGCTCATGGAGCTGTGTTCTCACCTGTGGTATAGTGCACCCTGCCTTAGGGCTGTAAGGCCTGCTAGAGGGGTGACTTACCTATGCCACAGGCAGTGGTTTGTGGGCATGGTACCCTGAGAGGGGTTCTATGTCGCCTTTGTCTTTTTCTCCCTAAAAGCACTCACAATCTGCCAAGGGAGTGTGCATGGGCTCGATGAGGTGTCCCCGAGGGTGGCATAACCCTGGTCACAGGGCCCTTGGTACCATGGGTTCCTTTTACAAGGGACTTAACAGCGTGCCAGGGGTGTGCCAATGTGGAAACAATGGTACAGTTTTTGGCAAAGAACACTGATGCTGGGGCGTAGTTAGCAGGATCCCCGCACATTCTCAATCAAGTTAGCATCAATATCAGGCAAAATTGCTGGATAACCATGCGAAAAGGGGTATTTTCCTACACATTGCATGCATTGCTTGCCCTTGTCAAGTGTGCATTGCATGCATTCCTTGCCTGTGGCAGGTGTGCATTGGTGGCATGGTTAACAGAGTCACAGGTATGGAGTATACCAGAACATATACTGTACGCATTGCATGCATTGCTTGTCCTTGGCAGGTGTACATTGCATGAATGATTAACAGTGTTGCATGCATGGTGAATACCTGATCATATACTGTATTCATAACATGCATTGCTTGTCCTTGGCCGAAGTTTATTGCATGCATGTTTACTAGTGTCCGTGTCACAGGCACAGTGTATACCTGATCATATGATGTATGTATTGAGCGCATTGGCTGCCACTGAAAGATGTGCATTACATGTATGGACAACAGTGTCACGGTCATGGAGTATACCTGATCATTTACTGTATGCATTGCTTGCATTGCCTGCCCTTGACAGGTGTGCATTGCATGCATGATTAACAGTGTCACAAGCATGGCATATACCTAATCATATACTGTATGTCTTGGATGTAGTGGCTGCCACTGGGAGGTGTGCATTACATGTATGGGAAACAGTGTCACAGGCATGGAGCAAACCTGCTCATTTACTGTATGCATTGCATGCATTGTTTGGCCTTGGCAGGTGGGCATTGCATGCACGGTCAAGTGTGACAGGCATGGAGTATGCCTGGTCATACACTGGATGCATTGGCTGCCACTGGATGGTGTTCATTACATGTATGGTTAACAGTGTCACAGGCATGGAGAATACCTGATCAAACAGTGCATGCATTGTGTGCATTGCTTGCCTTGGCAGGTGTATGTTGCATGCATGGGCACCAGTGTCACAGGCATTGTGTATACTTGATCATATACTGTATGCATAGGACACAATGGTTGTTTTCTGCAGGTGTGCATGGTTAACAGAGTCACAGGCATGGGATAACCTGATCTTTTACTGTATGCATTGCATGCATTGGTTGTCCTTGACAGGTATGCATTACATGCAAGGTTAACAGTGTCACAGGCATGAAGAGTACCTGATCATATACTGTGTGCATTGCGTGCATTGCTTGCCCTTGGCAAGTGTGCATTGCATGCATGGTTACAATTGTCACAGGAATGGAGTATGACTGATTAAGTACTGTATGCATTGCATGCATTTCTTGTGTGCAGGTGTGCATTGTATGCATGCTTAACAGTGTCACAGGCATGGGCTATACCTGATCATACACTGTATGCACTGCAAAAAATTATTGTCCTTGGTAGGTGTGCATTGCATGCATGGTTACAATTGTCACAGGCATGGTGTATACTAGATCATATACAGTATGCTTTGCATGCATTGCTTGTCCTTGGCGGGAGTGCATTGGATGCATAATTAACAGTGTCAGAGGCATGGAGTATGTCTGACCATATACTCTATGCTTTGGACACAATGATTGTCTTCGACAGGTGTGCATGGTCAACAGTGTCACAAGCGTTGAATATATCTGATCATCTACTGTATGTGTTGCATACATTGCTTGCCATCGGCAGGTGTGCATTGCATGCATGGGTAACAGTGTCACAGATTTGGAGTACTCCTAATCATATACTGTATGCATTGGACACAGTAGTTGTCCTTGACAGCTGGAACAAAATTTCAGAGACCAGTTGGACGGACACCCTCAACACCTCCAGCCACACCACTAACCTTGAACAAGGAGTTAAGAACCTCAACACCTAAATCAACAACTGCACAGACAGAATCACACCCATCAAGAGCAACAATCTGACAAAATCCTCCAAAAGGGCCCGCTGGTACACCCAAGAACTCAGAACAGCAGAACAAGATAGCAAACAGCTGGAGAGGTGATGGTGATTGTAGGAAGCTGGCCTGCTGTGTGGTGGGTACCTAAGGTACTTACACCTTATACCAGGCCCAGTTATCCCCTCTTAGTGAAGTGTAGGCAGTGTCTAGAAGCCAGGCTTTCTAGAGGTAGCTGTGGATAAGCAGCCAAGGCTTATCTAGGAGACATGCAAAGCTCATGCAAAACAACTGTAATCACACAGCACTTACACACCTGAAAGAAAACACTCAATAGTACAAGACTAAAGGTACTTTATTTTTGATCACACAATACCACAAAATACTAGAAGGGCAACCCTCCAATTGGAGGTAAGTAATACACTAATTATATACATTAGTAAACAGTAATAGGCATAAAAAAGGTTAGAAAACAGTGCAAATGTAAATAACCAATACTTTAAAAATGGAATGCGAACACAGGGCCCCCACCCATGTAAGTGGAATGTGTAGAGGGTAGCGGGATTACTAGAAAACCACAGAGGTAAGTAACACTGTTCCCCCCCCCCCACGACCAGGAAAGCAGGAGTAAATCACTGGAATTTCCCCAAACCACCCAACAGGAAGGAAAAGAAGACACCCAGACAAGACTGCAAGAAACCAGTGGTGGATTCCTGGAGAGGAAGACCTGTGGAGAGAGGGGACCAAGTCCAAGAGTCACAGTCGAGCCCAGGAGGATTAGGAGCAACTACCCAACCAGCTGTACTTGCAGGAGTTGGTCGACGGTGATGAAGAGGATGTCAGCACTGCAGCCCTAGAGCCAGAGAAGAGTTCCTGAGAGATGCAGAAGATATCCCAAGCTGGAAGGAAAATTGCAGATGGGTGCAGGAATTCCACCAGCAAGCCTTGGCAAAGTCAAATTTGTGGTTATTGGAAAAGTGGTGCTGCTGAGGACCAGCAAGGCCCAGGAGGACTCAACCCAGGATTAGGAAGTTAGAGGAGACCCTCAGCGACAAAGAGAGCCCACAGGAGCAAAGGCAGCACCCACAGGAGTCCCTCAGGATGGAGATACAGAAGTTGCAGAAGGAGCCTACGCAGCACTACAGAAAGGGATCCCACACCGCAGGAGAACCACGCAGAGGGCTGTGCTTCACAGGAAGGAGTGCTGAGGGCTGGAGATGCACATAGCCTGAAGTTTCCTTGGAAGAGATGCAAACAAGCCTTGGCTGCTGCAAGAGACGCAGTACACAGGGGTAGTGTCCTGCGTGGGAAGGCAAGGGCTTACCTCCACCAATGTTGACAGCTGGCAGAGAGGACCCAGAGGACTACTCCGGACCACCACCCGTGATGCAGCATCCGTGCAGCTCAAAATGAGAGGAGATCTACGCAGCCAGTCATTTTTGCAGTAGGTGTCTGCGGATGCAGGGGAGTGACTTCTTCACCAAAGGGAGATTCCTTCTTTCTTCTCATGCAGACTGAGAACTTGCCGCCCTCTGAGGATGCAAAGCTGGGGAAATGTTACAGAGGTTGGAAGGAGCCGTGGAAGAGTCTTCTTTGTGGATGCAGATTGTCAGTTCCTGGAGGATCCTGTCGCAGTTCCAGTGGCTAGAAATCAAAGTGGAGTTTGCAGAGGGGCCCTGCTGGAATTTTGCAAGCCAAATCTGAGGACCCACCCAAGAGAGAGAGACCCTAAAATAGCCCTGAAAGGGCGATTGGTCACCTAGCCAGGTGACCACCTATCAGGAGAGGGCTCTGATGTCACCTGCCTGTCCTGGCCACTTAGATGCTCCCAGAGGTCTCTGCCAACGTTGAATTCAAGGGGGCAGAACCCAGGGACCCTCTGGAGGAGCTGTGGGCACCATCCCTGGGATGGTGATGGACAGGGGAGAGGTCCCTCCCCTTTCCATTGTCCAGTTTTGTGCCAGAGCAGGGACTGGAGGTCCCTGAACCGGCGTAGACTGGTTTATGCACAGAGGGCACCAAATGTGTCCTTCAAAGCATACCAGTGTCTTGGGGAGGCTACCCCTCCCAAACTATGTAACACCTATTTCCAAAGGGAGAGGGTGTTACCCTCCTCTCCCAAAGGAAATCCTTTGTTCTGCCTTCCTGGGCTTGAGCTATTCAAGCAGCAGGAGGACAGAAACCTGTCTGAGGAGTAGCAGCAGCTTGGGCAACCTGGAAAACCCTGGAAGACTGGTAGGAGCAATGCTGGGGGTACTCAGAGTGCATGGAATCATACTTCCAATATTGGCAACTGTATTGGGGTATGATTCCGACATGTTTGATACCAAACATGCCTAGGTTTGGAGTTCCCTTTATGTAGCTGGACATAGGCAGTGACTCTTGTCCAGTACATGCATAAAATGGCATCCCCATACTCACGAAGTCCATAAAAATGGCACTGGAGTTTGTGGGGGCACCTCTGGTAGTGCAGAGGTGCCCTCACACACAGGTATTTGCACCCTGCCCCCTGGGCTAAGAGGGCCTGCCATAGGGGTGACTTATAGTGACCTGGTGCAGTGACCTATGGTGAAAAAGGGTGCATGCACCCTTTCACGTAGGCTACAATGGCAGGCCTGCAGAACACTTTGCATGGGCTCCCCATGGGTGGCATAATACATGTGGCAGCCCATGGGGATCCCCTGGTACGCCAATGCCCTGGGTACCTGTGTACCATATACTATGGACTTACCTGGGGGCACCAGTATGCCAAATGTGGGGTCAAAATGGTACGGTTTCCAGGTTAGAAGGGAGAGAGCATAGTCACTGGGGTCCTGGTTAGCAGGATCCCAGTGAACACAGTCAAACACACTGACAACAGGCAGAAAATGGGGTCAACCATACCAAGAAAGAGGGCGCATTTCCACAGCACACCAGCAAGAACATCCCCGGCACGGCAGCCTTGAAGGCTCCCTCAACCTTTACCACCACCTTCTGAGAGCCACTAAGAAGACAGCATTAGCCTCCCCCTTGAAACCAGCAACACCAAGGAGCTCTTCAACATCATGAAGGAATTGTCCATCCCGGCTGCCAGTGAGAACAACATCACACCCTCACAAGAAGGGTGCGACAACCTCGCTGACTTCTTTTATAACAAGATTGAAACCATATACAGAAACTTCCATCCCCATCCTACACCTGCGGACTTCCTTAACAGATTTGCCACTACTGAAACCAATGCAAACCACAGTCTGACCACCTGGAACTGCCTCTCCAACCAGGACACTACCACCAACATGAAATCCATCAGCTCAGGAGCTGCCATAGACCCATGCCCACATCACATCTTCAATATCAGGAATTAAAGAATCAGCCAGGAGCTCACCACCTTGTTCAACCACTCAGACACCACCACATCATTTCCTAAAGCCTCGAAAGTCAGACCAATCCTCAAAAAATCCTCCACTGTCCCCAGCAAACGCAAAAACTGCCAGCCAATCTCTCTGCTCCCTTTCCCATCCAATGTACTGAAAAAGTTAATCAACAAGCAACTGACGACACACTTGGAGAAGAACCAGCTACTCGATGCCTTCCAATCTGACTTCTACAGCAATCACAGCACCCAAACCACCCTGATCGTAACCACCGACATCTGAACTCTCCTTCACTGAGGAGAAACGGCAGCTCTGATCCTATTTGACCTCTCAGCAGCCTTCAACACAGTATCCCTCCACATGCTGATCGAAAGATTCCACCACATCGGCATCCAAGGGAAAGCACTCAGATTGAACACTTCTTTCTTCACTGGCAGAATACAGAGTATCCGCCTTTGACCTTGGAACCCAAGAAGATCACCTGCTGTGTCCCTCAGGGTTCATCCGTCAGTCGCACACTCTTCAACGCATATATGACTCCGCTGCCAACATTGTCAGATTCCACAACCTTAACTTAATCTCCTATGATGACGACACTCAACTCATCCCCTCACTGGCCGAGGGCACCATCAGGACCAACTTCCGCAGTTGCATGACAAGCGTCACAAACTGGATGCAGAGCAGCTGCATGCAGCTGAACACAAACAAGATGAAAGTACTGATCTTCAGCAACAACAGCAACCCATGGAACAACTCCTGGTGACCGCCAAACCTAGGACCCACACCTTCCAACCATAGCAGGAACCTCAGAATCATCATTGACAACAAACACCCCATGAAATCACAGATCTGACAGAGACACCCAGCTGCAGATTCGTTACCTTTGAATTTCCCTGGGGCCAGACTGGATCTGGAAGCTTTTTGTGTGAGCAGTACCTCTTTGTGTCATCTGGTGGCTTTGTTTGGTTTCATGTGCTGCCAGTGTCATCTTTGGTGGCGGAAGTGACATCGCCGTCACCTATATAGGGCCCACCCAGGCATGCAGACGTCAGTTCTTTTCGTTCTGCACTAGTTAGTGCTGATCCCGAGAAGAACTACCCCTCTGCCTGTTTTTGACAGGTTTTTATCAACATTTTGTTGGATACATTTTCGAAGGAGGTAGGGTTTAAGCTCTGTGGCACCTGTCACCGCACCATGTTGGTCACAGACCCACACCTGGTGTGCTTATGGTGTCTGTAGCATGAGCATGCCTCGAAGTTGTGCACAGACTATCAGGCTATGGCAACAAAGCTTTGAGGATGCGATCCGGCAAGCTCTGTGCAGCCCGGCAGTCGATGCCACTTAACGTGACTCTTAGGAGGTCTCGATCACAATCGAGAAGAAGGTCGCTGGACTGCTCCAGGATCCCCAAGTCTTTTTCTGCTCACTCAAAGTCCTCTGGACATCTGGGAAAGAGGCACAAGAAAAGAAAGAAGTCGAAGAGGTCCTCGACTTCTCTGTGTCTGTTCCCCGATGTGACAAGTTAAGGAGATCAGCGTTCCAGGCATGTTTCCCTCATTTCCAGGAGCCAGAGTGACCCTTGCTCAGAGTAAAGCATTTTTCGAGGCCATACCTCGTGTACTTGAGCAGACTCACCCCTCAAGAGAGCTGTCTGGCCCGGCAGTGTCGGAGGAGGCCAAATCACATTCCACACCAACGGCTTCGGCCTCGGCTCCAATGGGGTCTCATGGATCCAATCACAGCAGCACCAGCCCCATTCTAATCCCAGACTACTCAGGGTTGGAACAGCGTTGAGTGATGCCAACTCCCATGCCAATATGGCTCTTAGGTCCTAGGTCATTGCCTGAGCATTTTCTTGAACAGCCAGGTATGGGGGAAGAATGGGAGGGGTCATTGGACCCTTTAGAATGCCAGTTGGATACTCCAACATCTATGGACGAATGTGAGGAACTAAGTGATGGCAGTGGACTGGACACATCTCCAGATACTGGTTTGGTCTTTCTCCCCACTGTGGCTAATGAGTAGGGAGCACCCTACGCAGTGGTGATGAAGAGCTCATCAGAGGTCCTTGACCTCGAACTTCCCTCTGTGGCAATCAAGACTAGCCTCTTGACGGAAGTGCTTCAGCTTAGGGTTTCCTTATCTGAACCCATTCAATGATGCACTGACTAATGTCCTGCTGGGAATGTAGTCCAAGCCCAGCACAGGATCATCTGCAAATATGACAATTTCCCGCTGCCATGAGCCGGGTGATCCTAATTTCCTCACTCAACACCCCACCCCTGAGAGCTTGGTAGTCCAAGCCTCAGCTTCCCTTGGTATGTTCCCTGCTGCCCTCCTCCCCTGGACAGGGAATCCAAAAGTCTGGATGAAAGAAAATGTTTTCTTCCACCAGCCTAGCATTGTGGTAGATAAATACCACATGCTTTTGGGCCGTTATTCCCACACTCTGTGTGATACAGTTGTGCGAGTACTGCCACACTCTCCCAAGCAGTGAAAGATGGGAGGGGTGCAGCAAAGTTCAATATTAAGTATGGAATGCACTCAACTGACTCACTTGGCAGAGTGATTTTGTCAACAGTGGCTCAGATATGCCACTGCTGGTTGAGAACATCTGGCTTTTTGAGGGATGTTCAGGCCAACCTCATGGACATGCCTTTCAACTGGACTCATCTCTTCAGAGAGAAGGCAGACTCGTGGGCTAGGGCCAAGTCCTTGGGCCTCCCAGTGAGCCCTCACCCCTTGCCTGCTTTATGACCCTTTCATGGGTATGAAAGGGGTGGGCCACTGCATTATCCCTATGCCAGCCACTGCCTGCACAGGCTTCCCATGCCGTGCGAGGACGTGGATGCATGCATTCTGACCTCGTGGGTCAGATAGCCAGAAGTCGTCCGCAACCAGCCCCCACAAGCTGCAGCCTCTAAGCCCTTCTAGTTTGGTTCTGCAAGACTATGGGTGTCATGTGGCAGGGAGAATCCAATATCATCTCCTCCACCGGCGGTCCATTACATCAAACAAGTGGGTCTTTCAGATCATTCAAAGGGGCAACACCTTCCCTATCCAATCTTCCCCTCTCCATGTACATCAGCACAAGAATCAACTTTATTCCAAGAGGAAGTTATGGCTCTCTTGGCCAAGGGAGCTATAGAGATGGTTCCGATATCAGAAGTAGGCAGTGGTTGTATTCCCACTACTTTCTAATGCTCAAAAAGAACAAGGGTCTTTGACCTATTCTAGATGTTCGAACCATAAATCTCTTCCTCAAGAAGGAGAAATTCAAGATGCTATTTTAGGCTCAGGTCTTGTCTGCCCAAGACCAATGAGACTGGTTGGTAGCGTTAGACTTGCAGGATGCATATTCCTACATCCCCTTCCTGCCTGCCCACAGATGTTACCTGCAGTTCCAGGGAGGCCACTAGCATATTAAATGTACCATGCGCCCCTTTGGCCTTACCAGAGCCCCTCACGTGTTCACCAAGGTGATGGCAGCGGTTGCAGTTTATTTGCAGAGGTTAGGGGTGTCAGACTATCTCGACAACTGACTGTTGAGGGAGTGTTTGCCCCAGGCTGTCATCTTCCACCTCCAGACTACGATTGACCTCTTGTGTTCTCTGGGGTTCACTATCAATGTGCCAAAGTCACAACTGACTCCCTCTCAGATGCTCCCTTTCATCAGGGTGGTTTTGGATACACTGCAGATGTGGGCTTAGCCTCCCGAGCATTGAGTCCAGGATATTCAGACTATGATACTGATGTTTCAGCCTCTGTCCTTGGTTTCCGTGAGTATGACTCTGAGGCTGCAAGGCCTCAAGGCCTCCTGCATTCTGTTGGTGAGTCATGCCAGATGGCATATTCAGTCTCTTCATTGGGACCTGAAATTACAGTGGGCGCAGCATCAGGGGAATCTCTCTGACATCATGTACTGTATACATTGGTTGCATTGGTTGTCGTTGGCAGGCTTGCATTGCATGCAATGACAAATAGTATCTGATAGAGATTTTTAGCTGCAAACCCCACTTGCCCGCTGGTAAGCAGCGTCGTTCGGCTTCGCATGGCGACATTGGTGGCATCTGTACTTGAAATAATGTGTGCTTTCCTATATACGTGCCACTCCAGAGTGCTGACCTTATGTCTTTCTTTTTTTCACGCTAGGTTGTTTAGGTTCTCTGTGGCCACACAACAGCCGCATGCTGCCTTACACCTCTTTGATGGCTACGGTAGGGGCTATCAGTTGCATCCTTTGGTCCCCTAACCAACACAGCCATCAGGTTCAGTCCTTTCATGGCTTTGGAAGCACCTTCCTCTAGGCTCTTGTGGCCCAAAGCCAGAGGTATGCCAAGCCCTCCCCCCCAGCAACTACACAGTTAAAGTCTCTTTGGTTTGTCCTCAACCTAGCATGGGCATCCGGTTGGCAACAGAATCCAATACCATCTACACCAAGGGAGGGAGATTACAACACACAAATTGGTGGTCCAGATTGTCCAATGCCGTCCCATTTCAACAAACCCCCACCCCCTCTCCCTCTGTCCCCAGATCGGCTGACAGAGGAACCACCTTCTATTCTTGTGACAGGAAGTACTGGTCCTTCTGGCTAAAGGAGCCATTGAGAGAGTGCCAGCTTCAGAAGTAGGTTGTGGTGGCTATTCCTGTTACTTTCTGGTGCTGAAGAAGAAAGTAGGCCTCCCTCCTTTCTTAGACATGTACCCTCTCAATTACTTCCTGAAAAAGGAAAAATTCAAGATACTCACCCTAGCTGAACCTTACCTGCTCTCGACCATGTAGACCAGATGGTAGCATTGGGCTTGCAGGACGCCTACTTCCATATTCCTGACCTGCCTACCCAAAGATACTACCTACAGTTCTCAGAGAACCAGAACCATTAGTGGTTTGCTGTGCTCCCCCTTGGCCGTTTACCAAGGGTATGCCGGTGGTTGCAGCACATCTGCAGAGGTCAGGGGTTCCAGTTTTCCCCTACCTTGATGATTGGCTGCTCAAGGTGGGCTCGCCCCAGCCAGTCGTCCCCCACCTCCCACCTCACTGCCTTGAGACCCTTTGGGTGACTAGCGCTCTCTACAAATCCATGATTGATTGATTGAGACTATGGCTGACCGACGACATTTGCTGGTGATCACAATCAGTATGCTGAAATCTTACCTGGCTCCCTCTCAGATGCTCCCTTTCATCAGAACTGTCCTGATATAGTGCAATTTCTGGCTTAGCCACTGGAACAGTCAGTCTAGGATGCTTCAGCCATTATACTGGATTTCAGTGAGACTGACTCTAACGCTGCTGGTCTCATCACCTCTTGCATCCTGTTGGTAAAACATGCTCTTTGCCTTATGCAGGCTCCGCAGTGAGTTTTAAAGGCCTAGTGGGCACAGCTTCAGGGAGATTTTGCCGACCTGGTCCAGATATCAAAGGGAACTGCTAAAGATTTGCAGTGGTGGGTCATGGCCCCTTATTGGGTCTCCTCAGACCTCTTTTTTTCCCGCCCAGAGCTCACACTAGTGGCAGATGCTTCAGGTTTGGGTGGGCATCTGGGAGAGGTAGGGATCAGAGGACTCTGGTCTCTGGCAGAGTCCAGGCTTCACATCAACCTGGTGGGTGATCTGGTTGGCATTGAAAGCCTTTCATCCTAAGCCTGTCTTCCTTCGATCAAGGGAAGGCTAGATCAAGTGTTCATGGACAACACCACTGTTGTGGGAATGCAACAAACAAGGCACAGTTGGAACGTGGACCCTTTGTCAAGAAGCCCTGCACTTCTGAGGATACCTGGAACTTCAGAGCATTTTCCTTGTGGTTCATCATCTGGCAGGCTCTCTGAATGCCAGAGCAGGCAGTGTCAGCACTTTTGCACGCTGGAGTTTCCAGGTGACTCTTGCTCGAAGACGCATTTCATACTGAGTGGAGCTCAGGACTCCTTTATACTTTTCTGCCAATACCACTCCTGTCCAGAGTTCACAAGAAGATCAAGAATGGCAGGCACAAGTCATCTTAATGGCTCTCGACTGAGCACTGAGAGTATGGTATTCTGAAGTCCTGAGCATGAGCATGTGTCCTCCAGTCAAGTTGCCCATTCAGGAGGATCTTCTTTCGCAGCAACAGGGCAGGGTATTGCACCCGAACCTGTCCACTCTCCACCTTTATGCGTGGAGGTTGAGCGGTGACAGTTGAGGATGTCACATCTCCCTCCCTAAGTATGTGATCTCATTCTTGTACTCAAACCATCTTTACTTGTAGATGGGACAGATTTGTGGCTTGGCATACATCCAACTCAGTTGATCCTCTGTCTGCACCCTTGTCTGAAGTTTTCCTTTACATTCTTTCTCTGGCCCGGCTAGACTTTGCTTTGGACACAGTAAAAGAATATCAGCCCATTTCCACCTTCCTACGGTGGCCAGATCAACCTTCCTTATTTAAGTCACATGTTGTGCCTGGATTGCCTAAAGGTTTACAGCATATGTTTCCTACTACGCTCTTCATTATGCCCCAATTAATGCTTCATCTATTTCTATTTCTCCTCTTTCTCATGTTTTCCTTTTGCCACCGATGCACAGCAGCCCTCTATGGCTCCTAATGATCAAATATGTCTTCTTTGTGGCGATAAGGTCTGCCAGGAGGATTAGTGAATTGCAGGTAATTTTTGTTAACCTGCCCTTACAGTTACTTTTCCCAGACAAACTGGTTCTCAGAACACAGGCTTACTTTTTGCCAAAGGTGGTGACACCCTTTTACGTCGAGCAAAGCATCACACTGCCTATCTCTTTTCCACTGCCTCGTCCTTCTAAAGAAGAGGAGACAGTCCACCGTCTGGATCCAGCTTTATCGTTCTATATTGATCGTACCAAAGAATTCCTGGTGGATGATCAACTCTTTGGTTGACTTTCAGGGTCCATGAAAAGAAAGGCAATTCAAAAGAGAAACATCTCTTAATAGATACTCCTTTGCACTAAGATTTGCTATGCAGTGGCCAAACCCCCCGCCCGAGGGCTTAAGAGCTTACTCCAACAGAGCTACCGATGTAACCATTTTCGTTAGCTTAAGGAGTTCCAGTCCTGGGCATCTTAGAAGCAGCTATATGGTGATCACTGCACATGTTTGCTAAACACTATTGCCTCGACAATCAGGTCCATTGAGATGGGCACTTTTCTCGTGCAGTCCTACAGGACTCCTTAGTCTAAGACTGTGCGCAGACCCATCTCTGGGGAGAGATTTCTTTGGTATCTATTCTAAAGCAAGGAGTCTGCAGCTAGAAGTCTCTCTCAGATGAACATTTTAATACTTTATCTGGTAGGGACTCTATCCAGTGCTTAATTTGTGTTTATTGTTTCCGGTGCTGAGCACCAGCACTTATTTGTGAAGGCCGGCACTTATACTTCTGCTTCAAGCATTTACTGTGAGCAAAAGACACATATCGGAAAGACGGAGGAAGAGAAAAACGAAAAAGAGTCACAAAGGGAGAAAGCAGAAAGCTGCAAGAGTGAGCTGAAGGGGCAGGAAGTGGCTGTAAATGAATTGAAAAGGACCCAGCTGGCTTCAGGATTACTCTGCCTCAGTATTCCGTGCTCTCACATCTAAGTGCAGCAGCCGCATGTTTAAGAGGAGGGCTTTGGGCACCAGCACTTTTTTATTTACAAATTAAGCACTGACTCTATGTATATAAGTCAATTGTTCATCATGGGAATGGAGAATACCTGATTATATACTGTATCCATTACATCCATTGGTTGCCCTTGGCAGGTGTGCATTGTTACCAGTGTCACAGGCATGGAGTATACTTGATCATATGCTGTATGCCTTGCATGCAGCAGCTGCCCTTGGCAGATGTGCGTTGCATGCATAATTACTAGTTTCTGTGTCAGAGGCACAGAGTAAACCTCATCATCTACGGTATGCATTGCATGCATTGGCTTCCCTAGGCAGGTGTGCATTGCATGCATGGTTACCAGTGTCATGGGCATAGAGTAAACCTGTTCATATTCTGTATACCTTGCATGCAGTGGTTGCCCTTGGCAGGTGTGCATTGCATGCATGGTTAACAGTGTTGCAGGCATGGTGTATTTCTGATCATATTCTGTATGCATTACTAGCATTGCTTGTCAGGTGTGCATTGCAGCCAGGGTTAACGGTGTCACAGACATGGAGTATGCCTGGTCATATTTGAAAACCTGAGCTAATGACGCGTGATCAACATGTAGAAAACAGCAACAAGCATTGGGGGGGGGGGGAGTTGTGTTCAACCACCATCCCTTATCTTTGGCAAAAAGATGTCATTGTACAGTAGTACACACATACCCATGTAGAACACACACCATGTGTGTTTAACTGCACACTCATATAACCTCTTTCCTACATCCAACAGGTCTGATTAAGGTGCCCATCAGTCATCCTAAAACTGCAAACAGAATCAGCAGCAGACAAATTACTCAAGAAAACGCCCTCATTCTGCAGTCCATTCTAAGTATTGCACAGCGTAGCAGTGTAACTGAAGATACAGCAGTTCTACAAGAGAAGAAAACAGCTTCCACATCCTCGGGAATGGCTGCCGTGCCAGATGACACAGCAGCAGAGCACATGTGGGCCACCACATTGGGCAACTCCTCATCAGCAGTGCATGAATATGATGAGATGAAGAAAGAGACTAGCACTCACAGTCTTGGAAAGGAAGTTGGTGGCATTGTGAACCTTGCTGATGGAACAGTGCCTGCCACTCTTCCTCCAGGTACTCCTCAAGCAGAAGGTTAATGTACATGTGGAGGGTTGTGGGAGCAGGAGATGCACAACTCATGATCTGTTTCTGTGAATCCTGACTTCAGAGGTCCCATGGAGGAAGAAGGGGACCTTCAGTGTTCTCTCCAGAGACCTGGGTCAGTGTCTGGGCCAAGTTAGGTCAAATGCATTTTCAAGGATTCCCAACTCACAGGACAGCAGGTTACGTGACAGAAGCCTTTGTACATGTTTGTGAGCCAAGTGGAAGTCTGGCCACTAAACTAAGTCCTCCATGAGTTTGAGTTATTCATCGTGTCCAAATTTACACTCTTATAATATTGTATTCTCTCTGCGCGGACTAGAGCACTTCTACTGGTGTGTGCAATATGCTACCACTAAGGAATTGCAAATATTGTGGCTATGACTTTACAGCTGGCATGATTTCTTGTATCCAATGTGATGAACTCGTATGTGCCAGGGGTGCTTGACTGTTTTGAAATATCACATAGTTGTTAGGGTTGAGTGTCCATGTACAGTCACTTGTACTCATGCAAATTATTGTCTACATCCAGTAGGTCCCATTGAGCCACCAAGCAATAGTACTGAAGCTACAACCAACACCAGCAGCAAGATGATCCTGCATGAGCAGCCACTCATCCTACAGTCCATCTTCAGTTCATTTCCGGACAGCAGCAAAAACGAGGACACTGCCATTCTGGAGGAGGAGGAAAGAAAATCACTACCGGCATCATCGGGAATGGCCTCCACCCAAGATGTTACAGTACCACAAAGCGTGGGTGAGATCCCTTGGGAAGAAGACCTACCACCGTCACAGGGAGGTGCAAGCACCCTGTCAAACGTGGAAAAGAACAGCACCCACCACCCTGAAATGCATAGCAGTGGCACTGTGGACCATATTCTGCTATCTGTGCCTCCCCCTTTACCTCCAGGTAGGCCTTTAAAATGTCCACTCACAAACGTCGGATAGTAAAGGTGAGGGTCAGGCAATGAGAGGAGGTTCATACATGTAAAACTCTCTGTGGCCACAAGGGCACTGGGGAAAAGATTCAGTGGTCTGTCCACAGACCTGGGCCATCAGCTGTGGCTGGTCAGCACACAGACAGCTCTGGCACCAACTGAACCCAGGAAGCCTTCCAGAAACATTTGTCTGCTATCTGCAGCACTACAGGTGCTCAACCTGGGTCAAAATATGCTATTTGAAAATAAGTTGTAATATTCTTATCACCACTCTTAAGAGAAATATAAGCGATAACCTTACTATCATTATTATAATGGTGGAGCGGAATAACTCCTGTTGGAGCAGGGAAGCCACTGCACATGGCGGTATGTTTGGATATGGATTGGGATTATTTAGCCTCACTTCCTTGCTTTGACCTAATGCCATGGACTGTGCCAACGTTTCCACATAGACAGGTGCTGTGCAGTCTATTTACTGTTTAAATTGATCTAAGCATTGTTATCATGCAAAGTGGCACAGTCCAGGGGTCTTTTTGCAGGGCAGATATGTATGCCTCCTCTGATAAAATGTCCTACATGCTTTTAGAACACGTGTTTGACTGTGCTCTGCTACATATTTTTGATGGCTGACAGTCAATGCCATTGATCCTTGGTTTTATGGCATCTGTTCTCTCCGTCCAGAAGGCGGCAAGGAATCTACCAGCAACCAGTCTGCCTCTGTGGCCAGCAGCAGAAGACACAGTGTGCAGGAGAACCCCCTCATCCTGCAGTCCTTACTGAATGTCCTTCGAGCTACCAGTGTAATGGAAGAGACAGCGATTCTCCAGGAACAGGAAGGCATGGTAGATGCTCCTGCTGACAGAATACTCCATGATCCGGAGGTTGCTATATGGAACCACTACTCTTCGCCAGCATATGAAGCTCCATCTGACCAGCTCAACAGCTCTGCTGAGCTTGTTCTCAACACTGTGGACTATGTTCTATCATCCCTTAATGTGCCTTCACCAGCAGGTATGTATAGAGAGCTGAGAACTAGAAATAGGTGGAGGAGAAGAGGAGAAGGGTTGAACATTACCAGACAGGCATCGGACTTCAGTGGCTTCTCCAATGAAATGCCACCCAGTTGGCCAACAGGCAACCATGCTATGTTATGGGGAAATACATGTGTAGGAGGCTGGACTGGCTTGTAGTGAGTATCAAGGGGTACTTAAACCTTGCACCAGGCCCAGTTATCCCTTATTAGTGTATAGGGTGTCTAGCAGCATAGGCTGATAGATAATGGTAGCTTAGCAGAGCAGCTTAGGCTGAACTAGGAGACGAGTGAAGCTCCTACAGTACCACAAGTGTCATATGCACAATATCATAAGAAAACACAATACACAGATATACTCAAAATAAAGGTACTTTATTTTTATGACAATATGCCAAAAGTATCTCAGTGAGTACCCTCAGTATGAGGATAGCAAATATACACAAGATATATGTACACAATACCAAAATATGCAGTAATAGTATTAGAAAACAGTGCAAACAATGTATAGTTACAATAGGATGCAATGGGGACACATAGGGATAGGGGCAACACAAATCATATACTCCAAAAGTGGAATGCAAACCACGAATGGACCCCAAACCTATGTGACCTTGTAGAGGGTCGCTGGGACTATTAGAAAATAGTGAGGGTTAGAACAATAGCCCACCCCAAGACCCTGAAAAGTGAGTGCAAAGTGCACTAAAGTTCCCCAAAGGACATAGAAGTCGTGATAGGGTAATTCTGCAGGAAAGACACAAACCAGCAATGCAACAACGATGGATTTCCAGTCGAGGGTACCTGTGGAACAAGGGGACCAAGTCCAAAAGTCACAAGCAAGTCGGAGATGGGCAGATGCCCAGGAAATGCCAGCTGTGGGTGCAAAGGTGCTGCTACTGGACAGTAGAAGCGTAGGTTTCTGCAAGAACGACAGGGGCTAGAGACTTCTCCTTTGGAGGACGGATCCCCCACGCCATGGAGAGTCGTGCAGACCGCCAACAAGCCTTGCTAGCTGCAAATTGTGCAGTTACTGTTTTTGGATGCTGCTGTGGCCCAGGAGGGACCAGGATGTCGCCAATTGCGTCCGGGGACAGAGGGGGCATCGAGCAAGACAAGGAGCCCTCTCAGCAGCAGGCAGCACCAGCAGAAGTGCCAGAAACAGGCACTACGAGGATGCGTGAAACGGTGCTCACCCGAAGTCGCACAAAGGAGTCCCACGTCGTCGGACAACAACTTAGGAGGTCGTGCAATGTAGGTTAGAGTGCCGTGGACCCAGGCTGGACTGTGCACAAAGGATTTCCGCCGGAAGTGCACGGAGGCCGGAGTAGCTGCAAAAGTCGCGGTTCCCAGCAATGCAGTCTGGCGTGGGGAGCCAAGGACTTACCTCCACCAAACTTGGACTGAAGAGTCACTGGACTGTGGGAGTCACTTGGACAGAGTTGCTGGATTCAAGGGACCTCGCTCGTCGTTCTGAGAGGAGACCCAAGGTACCGGTGATGCAGTTCTTTGGTGCCTGCGGTTGCAGGGGGACGATTCCGTCGACCCACGGGAGATTTCTTCGGAGCTTCTAGTGCAGAGAGGAGGCAGACTACCCCCACAGCATGCACCACCAGGAAAGCAGTCGAGAAGGCGGCTGGATCAGCGTTACAGAGTTGCAGTAGTCGTCTTTGCTACTATGTTGCAGTTTTGCAGGCTTCCAGCGCGGTCAGCAGTCGATTCCTTGGCAGAAGGTGAAGAGAGAGATGCAGAGGAACTCGGATGAGCTCTTGCATTCGTTATCTAAGGAATCCCAAGAGACAGAGACCCTAAATAGCCAGAAAAGAGGGTTTGGCTACCTAGGAGAGAGGATAGGCTAGCAACACCTGAAGGAGCCTATCAGAAGGAGTCTCTGACGTCACCTGATGTCACTGGCCACTCAGAGCAGTCCAGTGTGCCAGCAGCACCTCTGTTTCCAAGATGGCAGAGGTCTGGAGCACACTGGAGGAGCTCTGGACACCTCCCAGGGGAGGTGCAGGTCAGGGGAGTGGTCACTCCCCTTTCCTTTGTCCAGTTTCGCGCCAGAGCAGGGCTAAGGAGTCCCTGAACCGGTGTAGACTGGCTTATGCAGAAATGGGCACCATGTGTGCCCATGAAAGCATTTCCAGAGGCTGGGGGAGGCTACTCCTCCCCTGCCTTCACACCATTTTCCAAAGGGAGAGGGTGTAACACCCTCTCTCAGAGGAAGTCCTTTGTTCTGCCATCCTGGGCCAGGCCTGGCTGGACCCCAGGAGGGCAGAAGCCTGTCTGAGGGGTTGGCAGCAGCAGCAGCTGCAGTGAAACCCCGGGAAAGGCAGTTTGGCAGTACCAGGGTCTTGTGCTACAGACCACTGGGATCATGGGATTGTGCCAACTATGCCAGGATGGTATAGAGGGGGCAATTCCAGGATCATAGACATGTTACATGGCCATATTCGGAGTTACCATTGTGAAGCTACATATAGGTAGTGACCTATATGTAGTGTACGCGTGTAATGGTGTCCCCGCACTCACAAAGTCCGGGGAATTGGCCCTGAACAATGTGGGGGCACCTTGGCTAGTGCCAGGGTGCCCACACACTAAGTAACTTAGCACCCAACCTTTACCAGGTAAAGGTTAGACATATAGGTGACTTATAAGTTACTTAAGTGCAGTGTAAAATGGCTGTGAAATAACGTGGACGTTATTTCACTCAGGCTGCAGTGGCAGGCCTGTGTAAGAATTGTCAGAGCTCCCTATGGGTGGCAAAAGAAATGCTGTAGCCCATAGGGATCTCCTGGAACCCCAATACCCTGGGTACCTCAGTACCATATACTAGGGAATTATAAGGGTGTTCCAGTAAGCCAATGTAAATTGGTAAAATTGGTCACTAGCCTGTTAGTGACAATTTGAAAGAAATGAGAGAGCATAACCACTGAGGTTCTGGTTAGCAGAGCCTCAGTGAGACAGTTAGGCACCACACAGGGAACACATACATATAGGCCACAAACTTATGAGCACTGGGGTCCTGACTAGCAGGGTCCCAGTGACACATAACAAACATACTGAAAACATAGGGTTTTCACTATGAGCACTGGGCCCTGGCTGGCAGGATCCCAGTGAGACAGTGAAAACACCCTGACATACACTCACAAACAGGCCTAAAGTGGGGGTAACAAGGCTAGAAAGAGGCTACTTTCTCACAACATGTAGGTTAACAAACAGATGTATTTGTGCCATCACTTGTGGCGCTTCTGTGCCCACATCTCTGGAATGGACAGTGCCATTCTGGAGGGCAACAACATATCATCTCTAGGGAAAAGTGTTTACATTGTGTGTGTGGTGCACATCTCATGCTCTTCCTATCAGGTGTGGTTAGTTTTCAAATGGTCATTTGTATAGCTATCACCTGCTATGTACAGAAATTGTGAGCTGTGTGCATGCTTAGTGACACTTTGAAGGCAGTGGCTTCACCCAGCATCCCTACAAGGGTCAAATAAGTATTGGGGGTTGGAACACCAAACAAATGTGTGTGTCAGGTGTGTTTGGTTGCTGCAGTTTCAAATTTTTCTGATGGCATACTCAACTCATGCCAGCTTTTTTCTACCTCCAGCAGGACTGGTTGAGTCGCCCAGTAGCAGCCCTAGAAGTGCACCCAATCCCTGTGAGGGTCAAATCTCGTATGTTGGACCTCTCATTCCACAGTCCATATTGAGTGTTATACTGGATGACATTGAACAGGATTACATAGAAATGCTAGAGGCTCATGCTGAGAAATCACTGTGGAGATCCTCACCATTGGCTGCTACTACGGACAGCAGTGCGCACGATGGTGTGGATGCCATCATGTGGGAACACCGCTCACCTCCAACCTATGACATGCACATCAAGAATGAGGGCATCACTCCCACAACTGGTGGATACAGCCATGAAACCACAGATAATTCCATGGCAACTGCATCATCACCTTCGTCTACAGGTATGCGTTAATAGTATACATATGTACACCAAATCCTTATGAAGGCTACTGTAGTCTCACGATGTGTAACGAGTCAAACTCTCTTCTGCATGGGTGAGACCATTTGCGCCCTGCTTATCAGGCAGCATCCGTCTCTGACCCAATCCTGTGGCATTCGCTATGCCTCATACCTCACTCGGGCTGTTTGCTTCCTCTGCAGTAGATGAGGAGTGCCCCCTGTCACTTGGTTTCCATTTATTACTTTCTAGCCCTTCCTCGGTTTCCTTCCCCTCCTATAACAGCCCACCCATATGAGAGCCAGCCCTTCTCTCAGTGTACTTGTCCAGCCCTGGCAGCTTGGTAACAGCCCCCCACCTTTCATCCTTTTTACTTCATCGGGAATATGCCCCTACTAGTTCCAACCTCTCCGCCCTTGCAACCACTGTTTATGGATCTATATGCCTGTCACTTCACTTGTTCCTAAAATCACCTCTGCACCCTCTCATAATTCTAATATTGTAGATGCAGCATTGTGCCTTGCGATGTAGTGTGTGCATCATTTTATCTAACAGCCGATAGGGAAGGCGTTCAGTGTGAGTGATCACCACCATGTTAACAGCTGTTGTTGATGTCTCATTATATATGGTACTGCTATGGCTTTAAAAGCATTTCTACCATCACACTTGGCATGACCAGTGCCCACTGTCATAGTAACATTGGTTACTCTTACATATTTAGACTTCCTCCCTCCCTTGGTGCAATTTTATGTTTCTCATAGAAGATGGACAAGAGACCAGAGGCCCGCCATATATATCAAACTTAGAACCGATCCCTTATGTAGACGTTTGGCCTGTCTCTCCCTCAGTCCTCTCTTACACGTGTAGGAGAGCAGAACAATCTTGGCTTCCTTTCTCTTGTGCAAACTTATAATTTTGTATCTGCTACATTTGTAATTGCTCTGTACGTGTGTGCCACCTTGCCCTCTCTGTGTGTTTGCTTCAGAGAAGGCTGATCTAATCACCATTCATCATTTCCACTCTGGTGGTAATGGGTTGAAAAGGCCTACAACATCCAGCTACAGTTGTCCCCTATAGGAGAAATGGGCAGAGGCCCTGTATACTGGCAGAAGACTATGCCATGCATATTGTTATGACTAT
The DNA here is from genome assembly GCF_031143425.1 of Pleurodeles waltl. Classification (NCBI taxonomy): domain Eukaryota; kingdom Metazoa; phylum Chordata; class Amphibia; order Caudata; family Salamandridae; genus Pleurodeles; species Pleurodeles waltl. The sequence goes on along the minus strand of NC_090441.1, from coordinate 201,742,818 downwards.
TTGGATAAAGCCCAGTTGATCCAGGAAGTATTATCTATTGATGAATTATGTCATCTGAATAGACATTCAACCAATGCAAAATCATATGTTGCATCCACTGCTGTCTGAAAGATTAGTACCCTGCAATTTCTGGTTCTGCTCTTGGATACAAAAGTAGTAGTGAAGTTCTCTTCATCAGGCAGGACGGTGCCAGCACTTTACTTGCCCACTTCAACCTCCACTACTTCAATGAGATAATGTACCTGGAAGGACCCTGTACATGAGAATCAAATGAGAGAAATATCAGGTAAGATTGCATCCAAAGTGACTGCGACACAGAAAAATATATTTTCACTGCATTAGATTACCACCTCAACTGAGCTCAAAAGCGAAACAGCTGCAGTATCGAGGTTGACCTTACTCGTCGGTGTTGACAGTGTGCTCAAATTCACTCTGTTGGAAGCTGGCCTGGTGTGTGGTGAGCAACTATGGTGTTATCACCTTATACCAGGTCCAGGCATCCCCTATTAATGAAGTGTAGGCAGTATCTAGGAAGCCAGGGCTCTCTAGGGGTAACTGTGGATGAGCAGCCAAGACTTATCTAGGAGACATGCAAAGCTTATGCAATACCACTATAGTCACAGCACTATCACACATGAAAGAACCACACACTAGAATACTTATAGGCAGTTCTCTCCAACTGGAATTAAGTGCATACTAATTATTTACACATTATCAAATGGGAAATAGCATAGAAACAACAAGCATTGGCAAAAGTATTAGAAAATAGTGAGGGTCTAGGGGAGTGCCAAACCATATGCTAAGAAAGTAGAATGCGAGAAACAGTCCCCCACCCAAGGATGTGGAGTCATTAGAGAAGAGCTGAAGGAACTAGGAATCCCAAGAGGTGAGTACCAGAGTGACCCCCAGTGACCAGCGGAGGTAAGTACCTTTTTTTTCTCCTAAAAACTAACCCGAGGATTTAGCAAAAGGATTGTGCAAGACCCAAACCAGACTGGATGAACCCAAGGGTTGATTCTGGCAGAAGAGAACCTGCAACGGAATGGGACCAAGTCCAGGTTGTGATCGGGTGTCTGTCCCATGTCAGTTGTCGGGTTGCAGTGGGACAGTGGTGCCGGGGAACCCACAACAAGCCTTGGCAGATGAGGAAGAAGACAAAGAAGAGTTGCAAGGCTGAAGAGGATCAGCAAGGTCCAGGGGACTCAAACCTAGGAGGGGAGTCCATGGTGACCCTCAGCACTTGGTAGAGCCAACAGAAGCAGTTGCAGCCCCCACAGGCAACTCACTGGCAGCAGGCACAGTAAGTCACAGTGAGGCCCAGGCAGAACACCTGAAGAGGAGTCCCATGTCACTGGAGCAGCAGAGAGGAGACTGTGCCTAGCAGGATTTAGTGCTGGGGGCCGGGACTACAAGGAGCCTGAAGATCTCTCGGAGCAGAAGCAAACAAGCTTTGGTATATGCAAGAGTCACATTGCACAGGGGTACTGTAGGAGGCTGGACTGGCTTGTAGTGAGTACCAAGGGGTGCTTACACCTTGCACCAGGCCCAGGTATCCCTTATTAGTGTATAGGGTGTCTAGCAGCTTAGGCTGATAGATAATGGTAGCTTAGCAGAGCAGCTTAGGCTGAACTAGGAGACAAGTGAAGCTCCTACAGTACCACAAGTGTCATATGCAATTTATCATAAGAAAACACAATACACAGATATACTAGAAATAAAGGTACTTTATTTTTATGACAATATGCCAAAGTATCTCAGTGAGTACCCTCAGTATGCGGATAGCAAATATACACAAGATATATGTACACAATACCAGAAATATGCAGTATAGTATTAGAAAACAGTGCAAACAATGTATAGTTACAATAGGATGCAATGGGGACACATAGGGATAGGGGCAACACAAACCATATACTCCAAAAGCGGAATGCGAACCACGAATGGACCCCAAACCTATGTGACCTGGTAGAGGGTCGCTGGGACTGTAAGAAAACAGTGAGGGTTAGAAAAATAGCCCACCTCAAGACTCTGAAAAGTGAGTGCAAAGTGCACTAAAGTTCCCCAAAGAGCACAGAAGTCGTGAATGGGGAATTCTGCAGGAAAGACCAAAACCAGCAATGCAACAACAATGGATTTCCAGACGAGGGTACCTGTGGAACAAGGGGACCAAGTCCAAAAGTCACGATCAAGTCGAGAGTGGGCAGATGCCCAGGAAATGCCAGCTGTGGGTGCAAAGAAGCTGCTACTAGGAAGTAGAAGCTGAGGATTCTGCAGGAACGACAAGGGCTAGAAACTTCCCCTTTGAAGGATGGATGTCCCACGCCGTGAAGAGTCGTGCAGAAGTGTTTTCCCGCCGAAAGACCGCAAATAAGCCTTGCTAGCTGCAAGCTCGTGGTTAGGGTTTTTGGATGCTGCTGAGGGCCAGGAGGGACCAGGATGTCGCCAATTGTGTCAGGGGACAGACGGGGCGCCCAGCAAGACAAGGAGCCCTCTCAGAAGCAGGCAGCACCCGCAGAAGTGCCGGAACAGGCACTACGAAGAGGAGTGAAACGGTGCTCACCCGAAGTTGCACAAGAGAGTCCCACACCGCCGGAGGACAACTCAGGAGGTCGTGCAATGCAGGTTAGAGTGCCGTGGACCCAGGTTTGGCTGTGGACAAAGGAAATCCTGGAAAAGTGCACAGGAGCCGGAGTAGCTGCAAAAGACGCGGTTCCCAGCAATGCAGTCTGGCGTGGGGAGGCAACGACTTACCTCCACCAAACTTGGACTGAAGAGTCACTGGACTGTGGGAGTCACTTGGACAGAGTTGCTGGATTCAAGGGACCTCGCTCGTTGTGCTGAGAGGAGACCCAGAGGACCGGTGATGCAGTTCTTTGGTGCCTGCGGTAGCAGGGGGAAGATTCCGTCGACCCACGGGAGATTTCTTCAGAGCTTATAGTGCAGAGAGGAGGCAGACTACCCCCACAGCATGCACCACCAGGAAAACAGTCGAGAAGGCGGCAGGATCAGCGCTACAGTGTTGCAGTAGTCGTCTTTGCTACTTTGTTGCAGTTTTGCAGGCTTCCAGCGCGGTCAGCAGTCGATTCCTTGGTAGAAGGTGAAAAGAGAGATGCAGAGGAAGTCTGATGAGCTCTTGCATTCGTTATCTAAGGAAATCCCCACAGCAGAGACCCTAAATAGCCAGAAAAGAGGGTTTGGCTACTTAGGAGAGAGGATAGGCTAGCAACACCTGAAGGAGCCTATCAGAAGGAGTCTCTGACGTCACCTGCTGGCCCTGGCCACTCAGAGCAGTCCAGTGTGCCAGCAGCACCTCTGTTTCCAAGATGGCAGAGGTCTGGAGCACACTGGAGGAGCTCTGGGCACCTCCCAGGGGAGGTGCAGGTCAGGGGAGTGGTCACTCCCCTTTCCTTTGTCCAGTTTCGCGCCAGAGCAGGGCTGAGGGGTCCCTGAACCGGTGTAGACTGGCTTATGCAGAAATGGGCACCATCTGTGCCCATGAAAGCATTTCCAGAGGCTGGGGGAGGCTACTCCTCCCCTGCCTTAACACCTTTTTCCGAAGGGAGAGGGTGTAACACCCTCTCTCTGAGGAAGTCCTTTGTTCTGCCTTCCTGGGCCAAGCCTGGCTGGACACCAGGAGGACAGAAACCTGTCTGAGGGGTTGGCAGCAGCAGCAGCTGCAGTGAAACCCCTGAAAAGGCAGTTTGGCCGTACTCGGGTCTGTGCTAGAGACCCGTGGGATCATGGGATTGTGCCAACAATGCCAGGATGGCATAGAGGGGGCAATTCCATGATCATAGACATGTTACATGGCCATATTCAGAGTTACCATTGTGAAGCTACACATAGGTAGTGACCTATGTGTAGTGCACACGTGTAATGGTGTCCCCGCACTCACAAAGTCCGGGGAATTTGCCCTGAACAATGTGGGGGCACCTTGGCTAGTGCCAGGGTGCCCACACACTAAGTAACTTAGCACCCAACCTTTACCAGGTAAAGGTTAGACATATAGGTGACTTATAAGTTACTTAAGTGCAGTGGTAAATGGCTGTGAAATAACGTGGACGTTATTTCACTCAGGCTGCAGTGGCAGGCCTGTGTAAGAATTGTCAGAGCTCCCTATGGGTGGCAAAAGAAATGCTGCAGCCCATAGGGATCTCCTGGAACCCCAATACCCTGGGTACCTCAGTACCATATACTAGGGAATTACAAGGGTGTTCCAGTATGCCAATGTAAATTGGTGAAATTGGTCACTAGCCTGTTAGTGACAATTTGGAAAGAAATGAGAGAGCATAACCACTGAGGTTCTGGATAGCAGAGCCTCAGTGAGACAGTTAGTCATAACACAGGTAACACATTCAGGGCACACTTATGAGCACTGGGGCCCTGGCTGGCAGGGTCCCAGTGACACATACAACTAAAACAACATATATACAGTGAAAAATGGGGGTAACATGCCAGGCAAGATGGTACTTTCCTACAGGTACTATCCTACAAGGAGAGGCAAGACCTTACCGTCTCCCAAGTTGGACAGCTGGCAGGGAGGACCAAGGGGATCACTCCAGGCCATCATCTGTGATGCACGATCCACGTGCTTCTAGAGGAAAGCAGATCCAAGCAGCTAGTCGTTATTGCAGTTGGTGCCTGCAGATGCAGGGGAGTGACTCCTTCACTCCAAGGGAAATTCCTTCTTATGTCTTGGTGCAGGCTAAAGTCTCGCCAACCTCAGAGGATGCACATCTGGGGAAATGTTGCAGATGCTGGAAGGAACCTGAGAAACAATGTTGCAAAGCGGGGTCATTGCTGAAGTTGCACATTGTCGGTTCCTGAAGAGTCCAGTTGCGGTTCCAGTGGCCAGAAGATGAAGTAAACGATGCAGAGGAGTCCTGGTGGAGTCTTGCATGTCAAATCTGAGGACCCACCCAAGAGGGAGACCCTAAATAGCCCTGGAAGGGGGATTGGTCACCTAGCAAGGTGACAACCTATCAGGAGGGGGCTGTGACATAACCTGCCTGACCTGGCCACTCAAATGCTTCCAGGGTCCTCTGCACATCTTGGATTCACAATGGCAGAATCAAGTGACCACCTAGAGGAGCTCTGGGCACCACCCCAGGGGTGGTGATGGATAGGGAAGTGGTCACTCCCCTTTCTTTTGTCCAGTTTTGTGCCAGAGTAGGGACCAAAGGTGCCCTTCAAGGCATACCGGTGGTTTGGGGAGCCTACCCCTCCCAACCCTTGTAACACCTATTCCCAAGGGAGAAGGTGTTACCTCTCTCTCCCACAAGAAATCCTTTGTTCTGCCTTCTCCTACCTGAGCTGGTCCAGCAGCAGGAGGGCAGAAACCTGTCTGATGGGTGGCAGTAACATCGGCTGCCCGAAAACCCCCAGAAAACTGGTAGGGATCCTGTAAGTAGCCCCCAGAGTCCATGGAATCATACAAACAATACTGGCAAAAGTTTTGGAGTATGATTCCAACATGTTTGATACCAAACATGCTCAGGTTCGGAGTTACTTAATGTAGCTGGACATAGGTAGTGACCTATGCTCAGTACATGGGTAAAATGGTTTGCCTGCACTCATGAAGTCTAGGGTAATGGAGCTAGAGTATGTAGGGGCACCTCTGCTCATGCAGGGTTGCCCTAACACACAGGTCCCTGCACCCTGCCTTCTGGACTAGGAGATCTACCGTAGGGGTGACTTACAGTGACCTGGTGCATGCACCTTTTCACGCAGACTGCAATGGCAGACCTGCAGATACACTTAACATGGGCTCCCATGGGTTGCACAATACTTGCTGCAGCCCAAGGGGAACCCCTGGTGCCCCAATGCCCTGCGTACCTAAGTACCATATATTAGGGACTTAAAAGGGGGCACCAGTATGCCAATTGTGGGGTGTGCAAATTCCTAGGCAACCAAATTTAGAGGGAGATAGCGCAATCATTGGGGTCCTGGTTAGCAGGATCCCAGTGAAAACAGTCTAAGCATGCTGACAGCAGGCAAAAAGTGGGAGTAACAATGCCAAAAAGAGGATACTTTCCTGCACACAGTCTCTCACACAAGCCCCAACGTACCAGCAAAAGCTGAATGGGTGGCCTAGCCTCCCTCTACATCTCACACAAAATATAGAACAACCTGGGACCTCCTCATTGATTCTTGAATTCAGCAAGAGGCTTAAGGCCTGGCCCTTCAACTAACTAATCCCTGCATGACTCTCACACCTATACACCTGCTCCAGCACCTGGATACCCATACAAGTGAAAACCTGCGCGCTCCAAATCCAATTACCATTACATAACTCCAGATGCTCAAACGAAAAGTCTAGATCTTCCACTGACTGAAAGGGTCCCCTTTGTACCCAACAGATAAGAGCATCTAACTTAATGCCTTGTGACCTCTGACTACAAAAGAGCATCATGCAACTGTCAGTCAGAACTGAAGCAAAGACCAGAAAAGGCAGCAGCATCCTGAGAGGTGTACTCAGTGGTTTTATACCCTGGTGCGATCTTGGGCCTTACTCCAGTGTGAGGCCATGGCAGGAGAGAGAGGAACTTTGCAGCCCCAGAGTCACAAAAGGCTGGCGTTCCATTAAGGTGCACACCCAGTCAAAACTTTCCCTTCTGATTCTACCTCGGATTCCTCTGTGACTGGGATTCAGTACCTATCCGTGTTCTCCTCAGGCAGAGAGTGCACTGCTCTATTCTCTCGTTGGGCTTTAAGGGCCCTCTATCTCTCTCTGTCTCTCTCTCTCTCCTTCGTACATGCCTTTCCTCAGACTCCCATTTAGACTGCCTCCTTCACTCAGAGCTATGCGCTGTCCTTCTGAGTCGGGACCTGCTCTCAAACTCACTCTTCGTAGTTTCCTCGGCTACCTGAGAATAGCCTGTGGCTCCCTTGTCTCCTCCAGATCCCAGAGGACTGGGACCCCTCCCCTCTAAGGAGTACCAGAAACAATTTAATAGGGTGGTCACCTTGGCAAGAGTAAAAACAAATGAACAGTGTCCGAGGAACCAATGAACCTTGACAGCTTCAAATATGTGAAGTAGGTTCAACATGTTTTATGCCATGTGGCCCAGCTGAATCTTAGGCAATTTGTCACGACCAAATAGATGACGTCTAGCCGACACCTGATTGGGCAGAAGGCGTGTTTGAATAAATGTGCCCAATCAGTCTTTATTGTCAACTATACCTGCTGCGGTACAGGACATTGGAAATCTGCCCCTTCTAGAGTATTGATTGTGCCCCTTAGGAATGGGCAGAGGACCGTGCTTAGTTGCGAAACCAAAGTGGCCCCACACAGCAATTTACCCGTGACCTACCCTCCTCTGCCGACCTGGGGGTGAGTAACCATGGCAAGACTTGGTATTAGAATGTGAATGGATTTCCCTTGTTTATAGTGGCCTTAAAAGACCTCCAGGGGACTTCAAAGTCGATTGAAAAAACAATATTGTCAATCAATCAATCAATGCATCAGTAATTTGTTAAGCACGCTACTTACCCGGTAGGGTCTCAAGGCGCTTGAATTGGCACTGTTGAGAGCAATGCAAAAAACCTAATGGATGCTTCCCGGACCTCAAAGACAACATTTGATTGTGGGTTGTCATCCATACACAATTGTGAGAGTAAGGTGGAGATCCTAGAGAAGAAGGCCACAGCCAGTAAAATCACAGTCCTAGGGACCCCACAGTTTAGGAGAGCAGCCTAAGGACAAAGGTTCAGCACTTTCTACAGATGGCAGTCTTAGAGGAAGAATTGGAGTAATAGATTTATGTTGTGGAAGCTCAACAAGAAATATCACCTGTAGAAGTTCAGCAGGCAAGAAAGCTGACACGTGAATAGTCCTGGTAGAGCCGGGAATCAGCAGACAGAGAGAATTAGCCACTAGATCTGACGTCAAGAAGAAAGGCCAGACAATAGGAGGTTACAAAGCTCACGTTCAGCTGGATTTGAAGTGGCTACACTGAGGCTCTGTAGGCCAATAAAAAAAGCCTCTGACACCGTCATTGGAGGCATTGTTAGGATTTCTGGGAGGATCGATGTCCTGTGAGGGAGACAAAGTATAAATGTTTTTTAATCCCTAAGCTGCCAAAACATACCTTAGTTCCATAAGAGATTCTTGTGGTGGACAAAAGTGGGGTTACTCCCTGCAGCAGGTGGAGTGCCAGCAGTAGATCCTTAAAGGATTCTGATGGGATCTGGCTTGCATAGTTTTCAAATATTAAGGCTGATATTGCGTGATACAATGGTGAAACTTTATTTAGGCTCTTCTTTCATATTTGTTCCTATACAACTAAACAGGTGGAGGTCTTTTCCAGGCTATCCTAAACTCACTTGCTGATTCCATCATAGCTCATTTTCCTTAATCTTCCTCCTGCTTCTTTCTTTTGTGAATTGATGATCCAGTCAGCACAATAAAAGATCTAAAAAGACAATAACTACAGGATTTTGTACTTCCTCTCCTTACCAGGAAACGAATAGGGAAAACTAACTACAGGGCATACAGTGGCTCCATTCTGTCAGCATACAGATATAAAACACTGTTCATTGCCGTGTAAAAATGCAGACTGATCCATGGGTCCTATCAGTGGTAGATCAAAGATTAAAGTTTCTTCTTTCACCTACTGCTTGCCAGTTTTCTTGAAAGAATCATCTAGTCAATCTCTGTGCAGCTCCATCTGGCAGTAGAAATAATTGTGGTGTTAGCAAAATAGATTGTGCTCCTACTTTGAAATAAAACATAGACTCTACAGCAGCTCCATGGCCAGACAACAGGATTGCTATCCATGAGGACACATTTCCAATTAAAAGTATTTACTTCCACAAATTCTTTGGTAGGTTATTATCTCAAACACCAGACAGTGCATCTACTGCACCACTAAGGAATGAGTTACTTTACTGCCGGATGTTACTTTTGGGATGACAGGACACAGCAGTTGTATGAAGAAGTATTTGTGTGCTTTAATAAGCTACATATAATGACCTGGGTCAGTAAGTGATCCTTAGCAACTGTCACCTTCTCAGCTTTTCAAAATCCACATTGCCAGACCCAGAAGTGGAAGCACACAGTTGCTAAGTGATAGCATCACTGCCCCAGGAAACATAACATAAAAGAATACAACACATCCCCTTTCCTTACTAAGATTCCCCCAAATAAGATATACATACAAATGAATTATTTTCTTTTAAATGTGCAGGCACATATATAGTGTCCCAGTTTTCTAGGTCTCACTCACACACGTGTGCTCAGTTTCTTTTCACCCTGTTCGTCCTTTTTTATAAACTTTGTTTCCTATACACCATCACTCTCCTTACATTCCACCACCTGCCATCCGGCAATCTAAGTGTATTCCCCTTTACTTCCACCACTTTCTTTGGTTCAGATAACTTCAAGTTACCCATTCTCACTGCATTTCCCAAAAAACACCATCACAAGCAGTCCATCCTCAAATTTCTTGCTGTTTCTCTTAATTCTCTCATAGTGTGTTTGCTTGTGTAAAGATTGATATCTTTCCTCTTTTTCACCCTAATTATCATAATCAACTTTCCATCGGCCAGTCCTGGCCATCCACGCTGATACTGCTACTATACACAGTACTCTTCCATCCAGCAAACAAAACAGTGTTTCCCCTGTTGCCAGTTGAGGAGTGGTTCTATAATTCCATAACATATCTCTGACTTGAATCCTCCAACATGTATTGTTCAATATGGCCAAATGTATGCTTTCCCCAACACACAATTGAAGTGTTCAGTTAAACCATTTTCCCTAGAATGATACACCAGAGTCCTACACTGCTTGATTTCCCATTTCTTCAGGAAATCACAGATTTGTTTGGATATAAATTGTGGACCAGTGTCAGAAAACATCTCTGCAGGACATCCTTCTCTACAGAAAATGTCTTCACAAAAAGCAACCACATTTTATGCTCTCTCCTCTTTCATAAATACCACTTCAGGCCATTTGAGAAATAGTCCATTATTACTAGTGCCTTCCTCTCAGTCACTCCCAAACACTCTAATGGACCGCAGACATCAATTGCAACCTTCTCCCAAGCACGTTTTGGCAATGCTACTGAACAAATTGTTGATTCTTCTAACAAATGTGACTTGCCACTACATGTGCTGGAATACAATTACAGATAAATTTCTCTCTTTGTTTGTCCATGCCCAGTCACCAAAAGTACACTCATGCCTTCCTTTTCATTACTAATATCCCTCCGTGCCCCTCATGTAGCAATTTTAAAAGTATTTTTTGCAGATCCACAGGTACCAACTAGTCTTTCCCTTTTCACACCTCCGTCCACAACTGACAACTGTTCCCACACATTCTTGAACAGTTACAACCCTCCCACCATTTTCTAACTCCGGGCATGGGGTAATATTTCCATCAATTTCATCAGTAAGTAATCCTCCATTACCGCCTCCCTCCATTCATCTTCTCCAATGGCTTCATAAACATCCAACACCTCAGCCACCATCCATTCATCTTCCTCACACATAGTTACATACTCCAGTGGTAATCTTGACAAACAATCAGCATTAATATTTTTCATTCCTGACACATATTTTACGGTAAACAGTTATTCCTGGAGGTGATACAGCCATTTTTCCATGTGCGGTGTGGTTTCTCTGGCACCTGCAGTGGAAAACAAATCCACCAATGTCCTATGATCCATACAAAGTTCAAACTTCACACCCCACAGAAAAATCCTAAAATGCTGCAACCCGCACCAACATGCTAATGCCTCTTTTTCAACAGTAGAGTAGATGCTTTCTGCTCCTTTCAAAGTGCATAATGAGAATGCTACTACTCTCTCTCTTCCTTCATGCACTTGCATCTGATAGAGACATTTAGCTGCAGATTCCTTACCTTTGAATTTCCTAGGTGTCAGACTGGATCTGGAAGATTTTTGTGTGAGCCCTACCCTTGCGTGCTATCAGGTGGCTTTGTTTGGTTCCACATGTCAGCGTCGTAGGCACTGGCAGTGACATCATGGTCACCTATATATACACAACCATGGTGCGTGGATGTCAGTTCTTTTCTTTCCCCACCAGTTAGTGCTGATCTGGAGAAAGAGGTACCCTCTGATGCTTTCGGACAGGTTTTTCAACGTAATGTCAACCATGTTGGTTACAGATCCTCATCTAGTCTGTGCTGCCCCTAGCACGACCACCATGACTCCAAGGTGTGCTCGGACTGCCGGGCCATCGTGCCGAAGAGTTCGAGGGAGGAAGGTCGTGGGAACACTCTCCGAGCCCCAAGACCTCTTCATCCCAGTCCAACTCACCGGGATGTACTTCGACTTCCCGTCGGCGGTTGGTTGACATGGTGATCTCAGAACATCAGCATTCCAGCCACTGTTTTGCAGAGCTGTTGCCAGGTCCGACTCCGCACCTCTCTGCATTTCCAGGAGCAAGAGCGACCCCGGCTCAGATAAGAGAATTCTTTAAGTCCATGTTCTGTGTATTTGAGTGGGCCAACCCCTTCTGGCCCTGCGGGGTCAGGGGAGGCCCCATCAAGTTCTGCACCAATGGCTCCATCCTTGTCTCCAATGGGGTTGCATGAATCCGTTCACATATCCGGATGCCAATGCTCCTCACGCCGCTGGCGCCCACTGGTGGTACCAGCCGCATTCTAATCCCTGATGACTCAGAGTCAGAATGGTGTCAGTCAATGCCGACTCTGGCGCCAACAGGATCCCTTTGTCCTAGGTTGTTGCCTAAGCATTTTTCTGAGCAGGCAGGCTTAGGGGAGGGATGGGTGCAGTCACTGGACCCTTTAAAACACAAGTTAGAAACATCTATGGACTGGTATGAAGAATTGGGTGATGCCAGTGGACTGGGTGCATCTTCAGATACTGGCTTGCTCTCTCTACCTACTGTGGCTAGGAAGGAGGGATCAATAGTGATAAAGAGGGCAGTGGAGGTCCTCGACCTCAAACTTCCCTCGTGGCAGTCAAGACTAACCTCTTAACAGAAGTATTTCCCTATCAGAGCCCTTGCTCCCCTTCAATGAAGCATTGACTGATGTCCTCCTGGGAACATGGCCCAAGCTCAGCACAGGGGCATCGGTAAACAGGACAATTGCCCCTTGCCATCGCTCCGCCCGAGGTGACCCCAGTTTCCTCACTCAACATCCCACCTTACAGAGCTTGGTAGTCCAAGCCTCAACTTCCCATGACACGTTCCCTGGCGCTCCCCCGGAATGGGAATCTAAAAGGCTGGACACTTTGGGAAAGAGAAGGTTTACTTTTTAACCATTATTCCCATGCATTGCTGGATACGGTTGTGCAAGTGCCTGCACAGGATCTGGAGGAGGCCCGGGCCATCCTCTTCCAAGTAGTTAAGGACGGAAGAGATGCAAAAAAGCTCAACATCAGGTGTGGATTGGACAGCACAGAATCGCTGGGTAGAGTGGTTTCGTCAAGAGTGGCCCTTAGATGCTATGCCTGGATGAGAACATCTGTCTTTTGGGGGGATTTCCAGGCCAATCTCATGGACATGCCCTTTGATGGGACATGTTTCATCAGGGAGAAGGCAGATTTGGCGCTGGAGCACATTAAGGAATCACGGGCTATGGACAAGTCCTTGGGCCTCTCAGTGACCCCATGTCCACAGTCTGCCTTCTGCCCCCATCATGGCTACAGAAGGGGCATGGTACAGCACCAATGCTATGCCATGCACCGTCCTGTTCAAGCTTCTCAAGCTTTGCATGGGCGTGGTGCATTCTGAGCCTGTGGGGCAGGAAACTAGCAGTCGTCCACCACTAACCCCCCTGGCAAATGCAGCCTTTAAGCCCTCCTAGTCTCCTAATAAGGGATCATGGTTGCCCAGTTGGTGGGAGAATACGTCACCATCTTCCCCAATGGCAGTCCATTATATCGGACAGGTGAGTTCTGGAGATCATTCACAGGGCTTACTCACTCCCCTTTGAATCCTGCCCTCCCCTACCGCTATACCACCAACAATAGAATGGCTATTCCGGCTACTTTCTGATTCCCAAAAAAACAAGAGTTTTTGACCTATTCTACACCTCAAGAAAGAGAAATTCAAGATGCTTACTTTGACTCAGGTCTTGTCTGCTCAAGACAAAGGAGACTGGTTGGTAGTGTTGGACTTGCAGGATGTGTAATTCCACATCCCCATCCTGCCTTCCCACAGGCATTACCTGTGGTTCAAGGAAAGCCAGTAGCACTTTCAGTTCACTGTGTTTTCCTTTGGCCTTGCCACTGTCCCTCGGGTGTTCACCAAGGTGATGGCAGTGGTCGCAGCTCAACTACAGAGATCAGGCATATTAGTCTTCCACCAATGTTATCCAATAGCTGTGCGCATCAGCAAAGTTTCCACCTATCTGCACCAAGATAATAAATATTTATTGTTTCCCAAAAGCAGTGCGCATTGGTGTGAATCCTTTTGGGAAGTACACTAATGTCATCCAATAGCTGTGTGTATCAGTGATGTTTCTGCACATACGCATTACCGAGATAAATACCTCATTGTCCTTGAATAGCCGTGAGCATCAGCATTTTTATAAAATTCGTGCACAATCTTGTAGTTTTCAAAATCCGAGTACACTCTCCCAACAGCTGTGCGTTCCATCGACTTTCTTCCTCAGCACGCATAACGGTAGACCCTGATGCGATCGGTTGTTGCATAGTTATGACATTCTGTAGTTGTGTTGTTAGCATCACTCTGGTTGCCACAGTTACCCAAGCTCACTAACTCACTGCGGCCCTCGATTATGGTCTCACATCGCAGCATAACATGCATTGCTTTGGTTGCTGAAGTTACCAATCAGACCACATCAGACTCAGTTTTACATTGTACACCTCCCTCATGAAGACTTCTTGACCTTCACCGCATGATGATCCTCGAGCGTGCAAATGCCCCTTTCTAAAATACACAGCTTCCTGAGACCAGCAAGCCCACATTTCTTTATTTTCACAGAGGCTCAGCTCTGGTACTTATAATCTCTCCAAGTCCCAATCAGTGTCTCTGAGCTCCTCAGGTCCAACTAGCTCAAGCATACACTCTTCACCCTAGCCACCACATCAAAACAACAATCTCCTTGTCACTGGCCTTAATGATCCCAACATCCATTGGGGTCCATACTTCTTTCAAAACCCCCAATGTGCATTGTCCATACTTGCTGGAAATCCCCTTGCAAGTCCAAACAGCAGGACACGATCACCACAATTGGCAACTTAGACCAAAGTTCGAAGTAACTGTTTACTGACACATAAAAACCTTCATCCCAATGTCAGAAGAGCCTTCTCCTTCACAGTATCTTCATCTTCAATATCCCATCTTCGTCGCCACTTTTGGGATGACAGGGCAGAGCCGTTGTAAGACGTATTTGAGCACTTTATTGAGCTGCATACAACAACCCCTGGTCAGTCAGTGATCCTCAGCAACTGTCACCTTCTCAGCTTTTCAGAATCCACATAGCCGTTTTCCAGAAGTGGAAACACACAGTTGCTAAGTGATAGCATCACTGCACCTAGAAACATAACATAACAGAATACAATAATTACAAATTATGTAATTTTTATGGACATTTCTTACTGGTGATTCCTCAGCTATTAAATACTCCAGATGCCAGAAGGAGCTGATATTATCTCGAAAAAGCAAGGCCATAAAATGGAAGAAGCATTTGCAATGTAATGGATCTCGCATTTGCTCGACTTAGAGCTATTAGCGCTGTACAGTCCTAACCGAACTTTTATTGGCACATAAAATGAAAATGAAAAGTAATCCAATTTTACATAAGCAACCCGATTTAAAGCGCCATGCCATGAACGTGAAGGAGCACACAAAATGAAACAGAAGTTCACTCGCAGTCAAACGTATCAGCAAATGTGCAGAGATCGCACTGCTTAGGAAATAAAAATAAAAAGTAGTCAAGAAACTATGCGGAAAACATGTAGCCTTGTATGTTTTCAGTAGTTGGCCGGTGCGCTCGAGGAGGGTTAAGCACCGGAAAAGGCATGACATATGCATACCTTTCACAAATAAAATCAAGTGATTTTTAAAAGGCAAGCTCACGAACCAACGAAACTCATGGGCGTGCGGTGGGTGTGATTAAAAGCCCACAGAGAGATTACAGTAGGACAAAGCACTTGCGCTCGACCCCAAAAAGGTTTTTTGCTACCAGCCTACTGTCATATCTCTGTTGGAGTCTGTGGATTTGCTTACCTTTCTAAGGTCGACTCTTTTTTTTAAACTATTTTAGAACTGAGAAAGGATAGGCTTAAAGACAATAACAAAACAACCTTTCCTGCTTTGTTGTATGGAGCTCCTGAGGGTGGTATGGGTCTCTGCTTTTCATCAGCCCCCCATCAAGAAACAAAGTCAGGAAGTCACTAGTCTCATATGATTTAGCGCTGTTCAGTGAGTCTCCGATACAAACTGCTTGAAAAGGCCTTTCTTCCTCCAAAACATGTACGGCTCCGGAGGAATGCTTATGACTTCCTCATCCAAGATGCCTACAAGACAGCTGAAGACCCACCTTGACAAAGACTGGACCAAAAGACGCATAGCCAATTTATCTTGGCATCATCCCTCCACAGATCCCACTGATCAAAATCATGGTTTCATTCCATTACAGATTCAGAGTTAGGAATGATTGGCGTGTAAAGAGATATTGTTCAGTGAGGTTGTATATATGGTTAGGGTATCTAATAATGTCCTTGATGATACATTTTTATTTTTTGATGGATGGTTTCAGATCCTAATCAAATAGATTCTGTATTGCAAAGATACATATTCGTGTGTAGTAAATAACTCGTATAAGAGTTGAAACTACCTAACTTGGAAAAACAATCAAGCGAACAACTGACTTTCAATACTGCTGAAGAAAGGACATTAGAAAATAATGCCCCAAAGTACATTTATTTGGGATATATCATCCAAAAGTCGTAATGGAAAGTAAAATATAGAACATTTATTGATATATTGAAAACAAATCCCTGAAGCAAGTGTTTATTGAGTATAAAACGGTGAACACTTTAATTTGAACGTAAAATGTAAACGACAGTGAGGCACCACACAACTATTGTGGGATTGTTCTTTAGAGATATAAACAATCTGCACTTGGACTTTCCACTGCTTTCCCTCTCGGTTATTTCTTGAATCTCAGCTGCTTTTACGTCATATTTTTAATCTTCAGTGAGAGGGCAATAGGTTTAGACTTAATCACTCCTGATTTTGCCTGTATCTGTTAATGTTGTTTGTGATTCAATGTGTTGTCTAGGGTTTGTTGTTAGAGTGAGACTCCTAACTAGTCCAGACAGATGAAGTTCAAGGTAGGGTTGGATGATGGGAGCCAATGGACTATCTGAGCATGTTGAAAGAATCAAAGGATGTCATTGGTTTCCAGTCTGCTGTATTAGATCACATATAGGAACACCAGCTGTGTGGCTTCTGTGCTACCCGGATGCAGGCTCTGGAGTGAACCCTTCCAGCTGAAGCACACAGGAGAACCTGGAAGCAAAGCTCCCGAGGATCAGCACAATCAAGGACCGAGTATTACCAGAAGGAAGGCGGCAATAATGCTGCACAGTGAAACAGCAGGAGCTATAAGACAGAAAAAGCAAGTCAGCAAGCAAGCAAAGTAGGTGATGAAATAGTGAAGAAAGGCATTTCTTTCTTTGGTCATTAAATAGCCCGACTTCGCCTCATCGTTGCTCTTCCAAGGGTGTCATGAGCAGAACCAAGCATAGGACAGAACGGAAATGTATATATGCTCTGCGCATTGTGCACACCAGTACACCAACACTGTGCAGCAACCACCATCTTGCCATTGCGCTTCCTTGCAAAAGTGTGTGCTGCACCCAGGGCTTGTATGAAACACCATATAGATAAGGATAATGCATACCTGACATGTACATGCAGATCATCACAAACATGGCAGGGGGAGTTGTCCTCAACCATCATCCCTACACTGCCCACCTCTCCCATATACCCTGGCTTCGACCCATGGTTATCACATGTCTGTGGGCTGTCATCCTATGCGCACATGCACTCATTCCTTCTGTTTTCTATTTCCAGTAGGCATTACTGAGTCATATAACAGTGAGTCTAAAGATGCAGCCACTAGTGGACAGATACTCCATGAGAAGCCCATCCTTTTGCCGGCTCCACTGAACGTCCTTCAGGACAGCAGTGAAAAGGAAGAGACAGCAATTCACCAGGATCAGCAGAAGAAAACACTATCAGGATCTTCAGGGGTGGCATCCATACTAGAAGATACTGTGCCCACAGGTATGCAGACCGTAGCATGAAGATACATCTGACCTGCAGACCAGTAGTGAGAGCAGCACTCACAGCCTTGGAGTGATTGGCGTTCCTGTTGTGCCATCTGTAGCTGACCCTCCTCCACACATGTACAGTTTGAAAACATTCATGTAAACATTGAAGATGAATGAGTGCTGGGATCAGGTTTTGGAGGTGTGAGGTCCAACAAAGTAGGTCTGCATGCATGAAACCCTGCCTGAACCCATAGTCGTCATGGAGGAGGGATTGAGTGGTCTGGCCAAGACACTCAATTACCCACACAGTTTAGGTGTCAAACAGCCAGCTGTAACCATGTGTCAGCATGGTGAAATGCAGTCCTTTGCTACTCTATTGAGAATGGTCATGGCATTGCATCATCAATGCAGAGCAGCTACACAGAAAAAGGTGACCATGTTAATTTAAGTGTTGGAGGACCACGGTCTCAGGAGAAGGACACCTTAAAAGACAAATGTGTTCATTATTCGTCACTGTTAGTAAATTTGATATGTGAGTATTGGAATACATGTGATCCGAACTTTGAGCATGTCCTCAAAAGCACTGTTGCAGTGTCATACGGGGATCACCTACAGGTTAGGCCTCAGCATGTTTGCAACCTTACAGAAAAGATTGGTATTTGCCTGCAAATACCAAGTGTAGCTTATGCCAAGCATAGGCACAATGTCACTCTAAAAAAAGATGCAGATTTCTTTATCTATATCCTCCAAAACATAGCCACGTATAGTTATTTATCGTAGGATCTTCATTGATAGTCCTCCCTTAGAGCAGTTCCTCACTGTGTGCTGGGTCTCCGCATCTACCTGAGCAAGTGAAGAACCAGCACATCCAGTATTGCAGAGAAGCCTCCTCAGGAGCCCATTGAAGGCAACAAACACCTCAGACAAAACTACATTTCAGCAGTTATGAGGACATTTTCTGCCTAACACATCCAAGCGAGCAATGACAAAGCTCTGCTTGGAAATTTTAGTTACAAGTTATCTCCAATAACTTTGTCATTGTGAGTTATTTTACTCTAGGTGCATTTTTGATGTGCACACATGGCTGGTAACTTGATGGTCCCAATGCCTCTTTAAAAAAATAAATATATGTTGATTGATTTTTTTGAAGAAACTTAACATATTGTGAGTCTTAGGATTATCTTAGAGAACATCATATAGCATGACTAACTTAACATTTTCTAACATTGAGTGCAATGATATTAGACCTGGTGATAAAGAAGACACAATGAGCGAAGACACGGGGAAACAAAAAGGGAGAACAGAGAGAGAAAGAAACCGTTCTCCACAAAGCCATATAAACTGTAGCATAATTACTAGTAGCATTAGACATAGCCAGCAATGGTGCGCCTGCCAGTCCAGCAGTTTAGGCGGTTATGACACTAATTAAGTATGTCCAGTGTTGTAGTTCAAGGAGGCATTCCATTATACATCTCTTTTTCCAGGTTGTTGTGGTTGTGCCATGTATCACAAGATGCCCACAGACCCCTCGGTAAACATGTGACTGGTGTTGAAACACTAAGGCCATTATTACAACCCTGGCAGTCATGAGCCCGCCAGGGCTATGGCAGAGGCCGGACCGCCACCAATGCGGTGGTCCAGGCTCCACATTTTGACAGTGGTGAAAGCGCCAAGGTCTGACCGCCGACACTGCCAAGTTGCCACCAGTCGACAGCCTGGCAGTGCAGGCAGTCTTAATCCACCAGGGTAGGACGTTGGACCTTAGGAATTACGACCCTATGTCCGTTAGCCTTTGCACAGCGGTTCCACTGCCATGCAAAGGCTGGCAGAGACGGGGCCCCTGCTCTGCCCATGCAACTGGCATGGGCAGTGCAGGGGCCCCCATGGACAGCCCCGTTGCGCTATTCACTGCCTGCAAAGCAAAGCGTGACGTGCTGTCGCACCCAACACACTGCAACATTGCTGCCTGCTCAATTACAAGATGGAATCAATGTTGTGGTGAGTTTCCCACTGGGCCAGTGGGAAGAAATGCTGTTTCCACCCACCTGCCCAGCGGGGAGCTCTGAATAGGGCCAGTGGCCAGAAGACTGGACTCTTAATGAGGCCCCAAGTCTTCATGTCCCAAGAGCTTGATAAAGGGAGGACGCTCGTCATTTTTTTACTCCACTTTCATCACGAATAAGTTTCAACAATCCCCCCATTAACTAGTACACCTTGCAGTTTCATGTTAGAGCAGTAGTCAGCTTCAGCTTCAGCTTGCATCCACATCAGAAGTGTCTCACCCGTATTCCCACATCAGGAGAAGCCGGTGCTTTTCAATGCATCGCTATTTGGCGCTTAAAGAGGACAAAGGCTAAGCCAATAAATTTGTGTATGTGTTTGTCTGCTGGTGTTCATGTTCACGCCCCCAGTATGCAGGATTCCGGAGAGGGTGGCAAAGTTTGGCCAGCTATCTTGCTTGTGATTTTTACGATCTTGTCCCAAATATGCTGGAGTGGCTGACAGTCCAATGTCATATGGTAAAAGCTTGCCCATAAATTACTACAGTGGGGACACGCTGAGTCCGCCCCCGGGGAATATTCGGTCTATCCTATGCGGGGATAGATAAGTCTGATGTAAGTAGTTAAACTGTGTATACCGAAACTGTGTGTTACGAGATACTTCTTTGACCTGTCGCACCTCCTGAGTCCATTCTTCATACTTCAGTGGGGAAGACAACACCGGGTCCCACCTTGCCCGTGCCTGTCTGAGCTCTCTGAGTGCTGTGCGCAGCAAATTCAGGTATAAGTTAGTAATGGCGTGTCAGGTGCCCTCATGTGTAAGTGAAGTAATATCTGGGAGCAGGGAGGTTCCCCTCCACCCCCCACGCGGCCAGTATCTGCCGTTGCAGCACATAATATGTCTGGGAGTGACATACAGGAAGTCTGAATCCATCCCAGAGTTCCTGAAATGACAGAAGAACACCCTCCTTGTATAGGTCACCCAGAGTCAGGAGGCCCTCGTTTTTCCAAGTGACCACAGCAGCTCGGCTGGTCATTGCAGCATATCCAGTATTGCAGAGAAGCCTCCTCAGGAGCCCACTGAAGGCAACAAACACCTCAGACAAAACTACATTTCAGCAGAGCTTCTGCCATATTGGGGCCCGGGGAGAGTAGGGTAACCCACCGTCGAGTCCTATTACGTATCATGCCCAACACAGGCGTGTCACCCTCATCTGCCTACTCTTCGCGGTATGCTGAGTTCTTGGTGATTCCAACCATGTTTATAATGGGACTCCATTCAGTGCCCCCGGATCTGTATTCTCTCGGGGCAATCGCCACCACATTGGCCACTTGCGTTGGGATGCCACATAGTACCATTCATAATTGGGTGCACCTAGCCCACCTTCCAATTGCAG
The DNA here is from genome assembly GCF_031143425.1 of Pleurodeles waltl. Taxonomy (NCBI): domain Eukaryota; kingdom Metazoa; phylum Chordata; class Amphibia; order Caudata; family Salamandridae; genus Pleurodeles; species Pleurodeles waltl. The sequence continues at coordinate 201,722,181 of NC_090441.1, read as the reverse complement.
TTTCTTTAACACCTTTAAGGTCACCCGTCATCTACCCCTGCCCCAGATTAGTTCTGTCAGCAGGCTGTGCACTTTCTTAAAGAAGGTCTTAGGTACGTATAACGGAAGAGTTACAAAATAATATAAGAGCCGAGGCAACACTAGCATCTTAGTTATCGCAACTCGTCCACTGGTGACAATGGGAGGGACGTCTAAAAAGGGAGAGACCTATGGATCCCCCTCAAGGCCTTGTTTAAATTGCCATCTCTAAGGTCATCTGGATCATGATAAATCTGTATTCCTAAATATTTAAAAGTATTCCGTCACCACTTCAATCAGCAGTCAGGGAGGAGAACCCTTTCTGGCACCGGCACCGGTGCAAACAGGTATTTCCACCATTTATCCGAGTTGACTCACAGGCCAGATATCTCCCAGAAGTCGTCCATCAGGGCCATTAAGTGTGGGAGTGTGGAGAGAGCGTCACCTAGGAACATCAACACATCATCTGCATACAGAGAGATCTCATGATGCTCCCCAAGAACTGGTATGCCCCATTGTCTCGCCTGAAGTAGCAGCTCGCATGCCAAGGGCTCCATGGCCATGGCAAATAATATTAATAGCAAAGGCATCCGAGATGGTAATGCCTGTGCGCACCCTTGCTACCGGGCTTCCGTATAGCATCTTGATACAGCCCACAAAAACAGGGCCAAAGCCCATCTGCATGAGTGTGGTCACGAAGAATCCCCATCCCAGGGTACCAAAGGCCTTTTCTATATCCAATGATAATGCACATTTTCCTTTACCATGATCTGGGGCCATATCAATAAGACGGAGCAAATACCAAATATTGATGAAGGTATTGCAGCCAGGAATGAAGCCTGATTGATCCAAGTGCACCAGACTATTAATAATGGGGAGTAGTCTGTTGACCAGTATTTTCCAAGAATGTTACAGTCCAGGTTCAGTAGGATATGATCAATATGATCAGACATCTAATGGATCCCGATCAGGTTTAAGTAACACCACTTTCTGATGGATACAACTACCTGTGGATTCCTCACTCATTGAATTTTCCCCCTGCGCCAGCTTTCAACTGAACTTTTCTTCCTAGCTTCTGCACGTCGTCGAGGACGTCACAATTGCCCACGCGACGCCGTCTGACATCATACAGGCAATAAGAGGTCCTCGCCAACGTGCCGACGTCAGTTTCCTTTTTTCCGTGCCTTCTAACGATGGTTATTCTTTGAGGGAGCTACTGTTTCTACTCTGCGTAGTTACAGTTACTGTTACTGTTTCTTTCTTCGAGAAGAAAGCATGTCTCAACGAAAGTCGGGTTTTAAGCCCTGCAATGAGTGCGGAGGCAAAATGTCGGTGACGGACCCACATGTAGACTGCTTGTGGTGTCTCAGCTCCGACCACGACGTGGAGAAATGTGACTCCTGTCAACGGATGAACCCGAAGGCGTTGAAGGAGCGTGAGGCGAAACTCTTTTCGGCGAAATCCAAGAAGATGCCTCTTGCATCACCGGCTTCACCAGCTTCGCCGACGTCGCCTTTGAATCCACCATCTGTTTTTGAGGTTCCTCAACGTCAGGAGTTCTTACCGGCTTCTCAGACACCGGGGCCGGCGCCGATGTCACCTCGAGCCCAGGCTCCGCAGTATCCGGCTTTCCCGGCTCCAGGAGCCGACAATTCCGCATTTTTAAATGCAATGTTTGCCATTTTTCAACAGATGGCTCCAGGTGGTGAACCGGCTGGCCCTTCGGGTCCATTGGCCTTCAAAATGGGTGCTCCGGCTCCTTTACGACTGCCACCTTTCATGCCCTTCCTTCCAATGGGAGGTGTTGGCTCGGCGCCGGTTTCTATGGCATCGACTTCACAGCCAGTGACGCTGAGTAGATCTGCTGGTCCGGCGCCGGAGAGTTCTCCTGTTTATCCTTTGCCTCATACAGCGCCGAAGAAGTCCACAGCGCCTATGGATCCGGCGTCAGATGGATCCGAGAATCGGCGTCAGGCATCGACGTCGGCTGACACCCTGTCGACGCCAAGGATTGAAGCCAGGCTGCATTCAAGAAGGCTTGCTCTTCGCCTTCTTGAGGAGCAGGAGTATCGGAAGCAGGCCTTGGAGGAAGGAGAGATTGAAGAACCTCTGGGGGATCTCCAGGGTTTAGATACGGCAAGTGGCTTAGACACCTCTCCAGAATGGGACTTAACATCTCCTGGAGACTATACAGAGGAGGCTGCTTCATTCCACTCTGTAATAACGAAAGCAGCTGACTTTTTGGACCTTCCCTTGCCGGTGTCTGAATCTAAGCCCAATATTTTAACGGAGGTTTTACATCCTGCTTCGACAGTTGCAGAGCCACTTCTGCCTTTTAATGAGGCTCTGTTAGAACCAATTTTAGAGATCTGGAAGAAGCCGGTGTCATCTTCAGCAGTTAATAGATCAGTGGCACGCAGGTATTGCGTGGCTCCTGCAGATCCAGGCTTTTTGTCTAGGCACCCGACCCCAGAGAGCCTGGTGGTTCAGGCTTCATGTTCATCTCGGACTGCCCCAGGTTATTTTCGGGGAGTGCCTTCAGACAGAGACTCAAAGAAAATGGACCAATCTTCCAAGAAGGCTTTCTCATCATGCAGTATGGCTCTCAAGTCTACTAATGCCACATGCATTTTGGGCAGATACATCTACGCCCTAATGGAAGAGATAAAGTCGTCCCATACTGAGGTGCCTCAGGAGGTGTTGAGTCTGGTCTCCGATGCTCAAGCTGCGGCAACCCAAGTGATCCAGTCGGGGCTGGACACTACTGATTCTGTGGCCAGGGCTATGGGCACTGCTGTTGCTACAAGGAGGCAGGCCAGGCTTCGTTCCTCTGGTTTCTCATCTGATGTCCAGTCAACCGTGCTGGATCTTCCCTTCGATGGGGATAAACTTTTTGGATCCAAGGCAGTCTCTGCCCTTGAGAGATTTAAGGAGAGTAGGGCCACAGAGAAATCATTAGGCTTGCAGGCCTCCTCTTCTGCTTCTACGAGACTCTTCAGAAGATTTAGGGGGTTTGGTCGTGGCTCATCCTCCTCCTTTCGGGGCAGATTTCAACAACAACCCGCCACTGCTCTCTCCTATAGATCATACAGGGGGAGGGGTAGGGTCCGAACCAGAGGAGCCGCCCAGCAGCACTCTGCCTCTTCCTCTTCCTCTGGAGGGGTGCAGCATGGGAAGCAGCCTTAGTCTTCCACCAATTCCTTCACATACCACTCCTGTAGTGGGGAGGTTATTGAACTTTCTCCGCAAGTGGGAGGATATAACATCAGACTCCTGGGTCACCAGCATTGTGGGGAAAGGCCATGCCCTTCCCTTTCGGGAGTTTCCTCCCCCCATCCCGCCCCGCCCATCCTACTGTTCAGAAGAGCATCTCTTATTACTAGAACAGGAGGTTCTAGTCCTCCTTTCAAAGGGTACAGTGGAGTTGGTTCCAGAGCAGGAGAGGGGTCAGGGTTGTTACTCAAGATACTTCCTGATCCCCAAGAAGGATGGTCGGTTGAGGCCAATCCTGGACCTGAGGATCTTGAATTGGTTCCTCAAACAGGAAAAGTTCAAGATGCTGACCTTGGCTCAGGCGCTTTTGGCGTTGAATGAAGGAGATTGGATGGTATCTGTCGACTTGCAGGATGCTTACTTTCATATCCTGATACTCAAGTCGCACAGGAAGTATCTCCGGTTTGTAGTGGGATCTCAGCACTATCAGTTTGCGGTCCTTCCGTTTGGTCTTACTTCAGCACCTCGAGTCTTCACAAAGGTGATGGAGGTGGTTGCAGCAGAGCTCAGAAGAAAGGGGATAGCGGTATTTCCTTACCTGGACGATTGGTTGATCAAAGCCAAGTCTCCGGGGCTCGTGCTGCGTCACCTGCAGTCGACAACCCAGTTGTTCGACCTGGGTTTTTCTGTGAACGTGCCCAAATCTCACCTGGAGCCCTCTCGGCGCTTCCTGTTCATAGGGGCAGTACTGGATCCAACATTGAATCGCGCCTTTCATCCGCCTCAGCGGTTTCAGGACATTCAGGCGTTGGTTCCAATGTTTCAAAGTGGAGCGGTCATTCCAGTCCTCATGGTCCTACGTCTGCTCGATCTGTTTGCTTCTTAAATTCTGTTGGTCACTCACGCTCACTGGCACATGAGGGCTCTTCAGTGGTGCCTCTGAAAGCAGTGGTGTCAACACAAAGGAGATCTTGAGGGATCGGTAAAGATCGCAGTGGATCTAACACGGGGGGTTGCGGATGGCAATCTTTCCCAAGGAAGGCCGTTCTCGCAACCTCTGCCAGTGACTACAGTAATAACGGATGCTTCCACTCTAGGGTGGGAAGCTCATCTGGGGGACCTGGAGGTCAAAAGTCATTGGTCTCCAGTGGAACAGATGTTTCACATAAATCTGTTAGAGTTGTAGGCAATACGTCTGGCTCTCAAGGCCTTTCTCCCTTCCCTTCGCGGTCAGTCGGTTCAGGTCTTGACGGACAATACTACAGCGATGTGGTATATAAACAAACAGGGAGGAGTAGAGTCGTACCTTCTCTGCAGAGAAGCTCTGCGACTATGGTCCTGGGCAAGGGACCATCGGATTTGCTTGGTAGCAAACCATCTGGCCGGAGTCTTGAACATGCGTGCGGACAGTCTCAGTCAGCACTTCTCGACCGATCACGAGTGGGGTCTTCATCCAGATCTAGTCCGGCAAATCTTCCAGATGTGGGGAATCCCTCGGGTAGATATTTTTGCCACTCGGGAGAATTCGCACTGCCTGTTGTTCTGCAGCCTCCAGTATCCGGTGCAAGGAACGTTGGGGGACGCGTTTCAGATGTCCTGGTGCGACCAGTTGCTTTACGCGTTTCCCCCCATACCTTTGATTCCTCGGGTTCTGAGGAAAATTCGCCAAGACCGGGCCCAAGTCATCTTAATAGCTCCGGATTGGCCAAGGAGGGTATGGTATTCGGATCTTCTCCAACTCTCTCTGTGCCCCCCGCTCCGTCTCCCTCACAGGGCAGACCTCCTCACGCAATAGCAGGGGCAGGTTTTACACCCCCACCTCCAGAGCCTGCACCTTCATGCCTGGAGATTGAACAGGGCAACCTGAGTTCCTTTTTTCTCCGACCTGAGGTAGTGGATGTTATTTTATCGGCCAGGCAACACTCCACTAAATCTATCTACGCTAGCAGGTGGGCTAAATTTGTGAATTGGTGTGGAGAGAAGCAAATTGATCCCTTACGTGCCCACTTATCAGATGTCTTGTCTTTTGCGTTGTCCCTGGCACAGAGGGGTTGTGCAGTGGCTACAGTCAAGGGCTATTTTTCGGCTCTGTCAGCCTTTATGTGTCTTCCAGACCAACCTTCTTTATTTAAATCTCCTTTAGTATTAAGATTTTTAAAAGGCCTCATTAATAAGTTTCCTCCCACTCCTTTCGTTATGCCTCAGTGGGATTTGAATCTAGTCTTAACGTTTCTTATGGGTTCACCCTTTGAGCCCATGCATTCTTGTCCCATAAGGTTATTGGTGTTAAAGACTGTTTTCCTTGTTGCGATCACTTCTGCTAGAAGAGTGAGTGAGCTGCAGGCTCTTTCTGTTAAGCCCCCGTATACATCCTTCTATGTAGATAAGGTGTTGTTGAGGACCAAGACTGCTTTCTTGCCGAAGGTTGTTTCACCCTTCCATATGGGTCAGACTATTACTCTCTCCTCTTTTTATCCTCCACCTCATCCTTCTAAAGAGGAAGAAAGACTACATCGTTTGGACCCGAGAAGAGCGCTGAGCTTCTTCATAGACAGAACGAAGGAGTTTAGATTGGAGGATCAACTCTTCATCGAGTACGTGGGAAAGAGGAGAGGAAGGGCGGTCCACAAGAGAACACTCTCCAGTTGGGTCATTCTTTGCATTAAGCTGTGTTATTCTCTGGCAAAGAAAGAATCCCCTGATGGAATAAGAGCTCATCCCACCAGAGCTAAGTCGACCTCTTCGGCCTTGGCTAGGGGTGTTCCTGTGGTTGACATTTGCAAGGCCGCAACTTGGTCATCCCTCCACACTTTTGCAAAGCATTACTGCTTGGATTCGGAGGTTAGGAGGGATGGCCATTTTGCACGGTCGTGCTGCAGGATTTCTTGGTTTGACCATTCAGGCACCCTCCACCGAGTGCGGTACTGCTTTGGGACTCTATTCAATGAGTGAGGAATCCACAGGTAGTTGTATCCATCAGAAGAACGAGTTACTTACCTTCGGTAACTCCTTTTCTGGTGGATACACTAGCTACCTGTGGATTCCTCATGGTCCCTCCTGCCTCCCCGTTGCCTGCCTGGTCTTACCAAGCTACCCTTGGGTGTGCTCGCCTTGGTAGTTTATGGCTTCCATATATAATGTATATATTTATGTATATAAGTACATATTTAAAAAAAAAAAAAACAAGAAAGAGTTTGTGAGATTGCTATACATAGTAGGTATCTATATATATTTTGTGTATTGACATTTTTGGGCTGATGTTATTATCTATTGGTGTAATTAAATATTGTTGTATAAATATTTGTTTCGATTGCCTATTCGTCTCAGAGGCACGTAAAAAATGTTGGTACTGACGTCGGCACGTCAGCGAGGACCTCTTATTGCCTGTATGACGTCAGACGGCGTCGCGTGGGCAATTGTGACGTCCTCGACGACGTGCAGAAGCTAGGAAGAAAATTTCTGTTGAAAGCTGGCGCAGGGGGAAATTTCAATGAGTGAGGAATCCACAGGTAGCTAGTGTATCCATCAGAAAAGGTGTTACCGAAGGTAAGTAAATCAGTGCCTCTCTAAGTGTTTGGGGCAGTTAGCCTGCCTGTTGGGCCTCGTTAAATACCTCCAATAATTTAGGCGCTAGTGTGGCTGTATATTGTGCGTAGTATTCAGTGGGGAGTCCATCAGTGCCCGGTGTCTTATTTCAATCTGTTTTATGGCCAGTGTGATTACAGATAGCTGTGGGGGTGCCTCATATCCTCCCTGTGTGTTGGCAATAGCGTGGACAGTGCTAGGCTGTTTAGGTAAGCATGCACACTGTCCATTGGGGGCATAGGTAACACCCAATACGATTGGTAGTAGTCCCTGAAAGCAGAATTTATGGTCGTTTGTGTATTCACTGTCTTGCTGTCAGACAGACTTATAGCTCCTATTGGCTGCCTATGTATGTCTTCCTTGACTAGCCATGGTAGTAGTCTGCCTGATCGGTCCCCTTCAGCATGTATTGTGACTAATCGTCTCATAAAATTGTGTCTTCCCAGTCGTGTTTCCATATCTCTGTATTCCCCCCTCAGGTGTGCGCAATTGCACCATGTGGGCAGGTAAGTGTACTACCTCCTTTTCTAGGGTTCTCATCTCCTTCTCCAGTCAATAAAGCCCAGCAGTTAGAGCTCTCCGAGCTCCCAAGACACTCCTATACAGTGGCCTTGCACTACTGCCTTGTGAGCCTCCCATTCTAGTGCCCTGGATGCTGCCGTTTTGTGGTTGTGTTCAGAATAAGTTACGCACACGTTAGAGAGGTGTTTTCTGTATGGAGGATCCAGTAGGGCCTCCGGTTGAAGGTGCGAGGTTGGTATCATGGACATTTCTCTGCCCCATGTTAGTGTGAACAGCAATGGGGAATGGTCTGAGAGGGTACACACCAGGTACTCAGACCACTCCACTACATAATGTACGCCTGGAGTAATCCATATCAACACCCTTTTGGCGTAGGCAGATGAAGTGTTTCCATAAACTTGTCCCTCCATCAAGTTCTCCTCTCATTAAGTGTTGATTGAGTGGTGTGCGTTTCTTGTACAACTGCCACATGTTTATGGCGGAGCTTGAGATATGCTCGTATTTTGCAGCGCTTTGGGGTCTTGGCCATACCGCGGGCTTCCACGTCAGGAACCTCTATTGAGGGGCAGAGGCATTGTGTTGTTGACCCTTATGTTAGTGTGTATGTGTACCATACCCTCTCCCCACCCTTCCAGAAGATGGAAAGCCTGTCGACCTGCAGTCGCACCCCGGGCCTGGAGGCCCTGTGTTTCTGTGGTTAATGTCTTGTACCCCTGTTGTTATTCCTAACGTGCTTCGCCAGCCCCACATATCTAATTTCATTGAGAGAGATAAAGTCAGAAGAGAAAGAAGGTTAAAGGAGACAAACATAAGAAACTTAACTTCCCCCCTCGCCGGTAGGATCAAGAGTCTCCGGCCTAATCTTCCCATACAAGCATTATCAACAATAAAATTAAACTGACCGTTTGCTAACATAAACCTCTTCCAATTCGGTCTTCCTCCAGAGGCGTGGCACTCTCTTAGGAGCACAAGTTCCACTTTTCCGTCTGCCGGTGATCATAATAGTAATGCCAGACCCGTGTGCCCAGACCCCTTTGTCGCCATTCTGACGGGCCCGTCGGTCAGTAGGGTGTGCTTCACGAACCTAATGTTGTGTCACCATGTGCCTGCACACCTGCTTTGCCCTTATTGAACCCTGCCATCCTGACTGACACTCAGCCATGACTGTTATTGGTTGTGTGCCTCTGCTTTGTTCATGGACCCTCTTGGGTGGATTGAGTCGTCCCTCCGTGCATGGATGACACCCCTACACTGGGTGGCGGCAGCGGCAGCAGAACAGCAGTATTAAAGAGGCTGGCACACTGCAGTGCTCCTTCTCTCCTGGCGAGCTGGTGGGCTGAATAAGGCAATTAGTTTCATTGAAGTCGCCCTCATTAATATAAAAGCTTATGTCAGCATCCGTGATAATGTTTGAATTGAATATGATGGACAGTTCATTGAGCCAATAGCTGAAGGGGGCTTGCCAAAATAAGCCAAGTAAAGAAGAGGCCTGACTCAGTATGTTGTGCGTGTGTGTTGTGTGTTAGTAAAAGGTCTATCAGCTATCCAAAGCTGTCTGTAGACAGACCTAAAGAGGAGGAAAAACAGCCTATTTGGTTTCAATATTAGCAGAGGACCCTTTAAGACTCCTGGGATATCCATCTCCCAGTCCCACGGTGCTTAGTAATGGTAGATTTCAAATTAAAGGAGAAGATGAAAAGTGACAAGGCTACCAGGGAAGAAACAGTTTGGACTGTGACTGCCTTCCGCTTCTACATATTTCGATTGAGGGAGATCCAAAGAAATGAAAGAAGTACATCTTTACAACATTCCAGCCATTGACATTTCCATCTGACGTCATTGGTCATGATGTCGGCAACTACAGGATTTCTCTTCATCACATATTGCAACAATGAGCCTTTCTTCAATGGCTGTAAAATCACGGAGTAGAAGGCTAAGAATGTCTCCCTCGCTTGATCAGTCACCAGTATAACTAAGACTTTCTAGCTTCATTATTCCTGTGAAGATCCATTATAAGTCCCATCACAGTCTCTTCTGCTTTCCCATCCTCCTCCAGTACCTAAGCATGTGCTAGTGTTGAGACTGACAACCATGCCACCAATCAGGAAGAAACCTTTTACTCCCAGGCAGTCACTAATTCAATGATTCAATCAGTGGTTTGGTTTCCATTCACCCTGGGACATGAACCTAGATAAACCTTCCCAAGAACGTAGACATGAAAGATCCCCATTTTTTCACATACAGGATCATTCCACCACTTGGATGGTGATGGCAGCTCTTCATCCTATTCTCCGATATCACCAACATCACAAAGAGTCTGTCTGGTTGTGGATCACCACATTCCATGACATATTGGTCTGAATAGCCATAGTCATCAGTCTCCAACATTACAGAAACTTTTTAACCTAGGGCTTCACCTAGCCCTTACTGCCTCTGGCCCTATGTTTGGTGAAGCTGCTGTGAGAAAATCTGTCTCCCCAAACCATATACTAAAAAAATGGAGTGCAAACACAGGACCCCCACCTAGATAAGTGGAATGTGTAGAGGGGAGCTGTGAGTACCAGAAAACCACAGAGGTAAGTAACACAGTACCAGCCAGCGACCAAGAAAGCAGGAGTAAGTCTCTGGGATTTCCCCAAACCACCCAAAAGGATGAAAAAGAAGAAAAGAGGACACCCAGACAAGACTGCAAGAAACCAGCGAAGGATTCCTGGAGAAGAAGACCTGTGGAGAGAGGGGCCAAGCCCAAAAATGTCAGTGGAGTCTAGGAGGAGTAGGAGCTACTACTCACCCAGCTGTACTTGCAGGAGTTGGTCGATGGTGAGGAAGAACAGGTCAGCACTGCAGTCCTGGAGCCGGAGAAGAGTTCTTGATGGATACAGAAGAGGTCCCACGCTGGATTGAAGATTGCAGATGGGTGTCGGTGTAGGAATTCCACTAACAAGCCTAGGCAAAGACAAATTTGTGGTTCATGAAAAAGTGGTGCTGCCGGGGACCAGCAAGGCCCAGGAGGACTCAACCGAGGAGTGGGAGTCCCAAAGGACCCTCAGCAATCCAGAGGGCCCACCAGAGCAGAGGCAACTCCCACGGGGACACAGAAGTGGCAGAAGGAGCCCACTCAACCATGCAGAGGGCTGTGCGTCACAGTAAGGAGCACTGGGGACTGGAGCTACATGTCACCTGAAGATCCCTTGGAGGAGATGCAAACAAGCCTTGGCAGCTGCAAGAGGTGCGGTGCATGGGGGGACAGCTGGCAGAGAGAACCAAAAGGACTGCTCTGGACCACCACCTGTGATGCAGGATCCACGCAGCTCAAGATGAGGGTAGATCCACGCAGCCGGTCGTTGTTGCAGCAGGTGCCTGCGGATGCAGGGGAGTGACTCCTTCACTCCAAGGGAGATTCCTTCTTTCTTCTAGTGCAGACTGATGACATGCCACCCTCAGTGGATGCACAGTGTAGGAGGCTGGTCTGGTTTGTAGTGGTACCAAGGGGTACGTACACTCTGCACCAGGTCCAGGTATCCCTTATTAGTGTAGAAGAGGTGTCTAGCAGCTTAGGCTGATAGAAAAGGTAGCTTAGCAGAGCAGCTTAGGCTGGACTAGGAGACACGCAAAGCTCCTACTATACCACTGGTGTCATATGCACAATATCATAAGAAAACACAATACACAGATATACTGAAAATAAAGGTACTTTATTTTTATGACAATATGCCAAAAGTATCTCAGTGAGTACCCTCAGTATGAGGATAGCAAATATACACAAGATATATGTACACAATACCAAAAATATGCAGTAATAGCAATAGAAAGCAATGCAAGCAATGTACAGTCACAATAGATTGCAATGAGAGCACATTGGTATAGGTGCAACACAAACCATATACTCCAAAAGTGGAATGCGAACCACGAATGGACCCCAAACCTATGTGAGCTTGTAGAGGGTCACTGGGACTGTAAGAAAACAGTGAGGGTTAGAAAAATAGCCCACCCCAAGACCCTGAAAAGTAGGTGTAAAGTGTACCTAAGTTCTCCAGAAAGCACAGAAGTCGTGATAGGGGAATTCTGCAAGGAAGACCAACACCAGTAATGCAACAACGATGGATTTCCAGACAAGAGTACCTGTGGAATAAGGGGACCAAGTCCAAGAGTCACACTCAAGTCGGGAGTGGGCAGATGCCCTGGAAATGCCAGCTGTGGGTGCAAAGAAGCTGCCACCGGATGGTAGAAGCTGTGGATTCTGCAAAAACAAAGAGGACTAGGAACTTCCCCTTTGGAGGATGGATGTCCCACGTCGTGAAGAAGCTTGCAGAGGTGTTTCCGTGCAGAAAGACAGCAAACAAGCCTTGCTAGCTGCAAGGGTTGCGGATAGGGTTTTTGGATGCTGCTGTGGCCCAGGAGGGACCAGGATGTCGCCAATTGCGTGAGGAGACAGAGGGGGCGCCCTGCAAGACAAGGAGCCCACTCAGAAGCAAGCAGCACCCGCAGAAGTGCCGGAACAGGCACTACGAAGAAGAGTGAACCGGAGCTCACCTGAAGTCACAAAAGAAGGTCCCACGACCCCAGAGGACAACTCAGGAGGTCGTGCACTGCAGGTTAGAGTGCCGGGGACCCAGGATTGGCTGTGCACAAAGGAAATCCTGGAAGAGTGCACAGGAGCTGGAGCAGCTGCAAATCACGCGGTACCCAGCAATGCAGTCTAGCGTGGGGAGGCAAGGACTTACCTCCACCAAACTTGGACTGAAGGGTCACTGGACTGTAGGAGTCACTTGGACAGAGTTGCTGAGTTCCAGGGACCACGCTCGTTGTGCTGAGAGGGGACCCAGAGGACCGGTGATGCAGTCTTTTGGTGCCTGCGGTTGCAGGGGGAAGATTCCGTCGACCCACGGGAGATTTCTTCTGAGCTTCTAGTGCAGAGAGGAGGCAGACTACCCCCACAGCATGTACCACCAGGAAAACAGTCGAGAAGGCCGCAGGATCAGTGATACAAGGTTGCAGTAGTCGTCTTTGCTACTTTGTGGCGGTTTTGCAGGCGTCCAGAACAGTCAGCGGTCGATTCCTTGGCAGAAGGTGAAGAGAGAGATGCAGAGGAACTCCGATGAGCTCTTGCATTCGTTATGTAAAGAATTCCCCAAAGCAGAGACCCTAAATAGCCAGAAAAGGAGGTTTGCCTACTCAGGAAGGAGGATAGGCTAGAAACACAGGTAAGAGCCTATCAGAAGGAGTCACTGATGTCGCCTGCTGGCACTGGCCACTCAGAGCAGTCCAGTGTGCCAGCAGCACCTCTGTTTCCAAGATGGCAGAGGTCTGGAGCACACTGGAGGAGCTCTGGGCGCCTCCCAGGGGAGGTGCAGGTCAGGGGAGTGGTCACTCCCCTTTCCTTTGTCCAGTTTCGCACCAGAGAAGGGCTGGGGGATCCCTGAACCGGTGTAGACTGGCTTATGCAGAGATGGGCACCATCTGTGCCCATCAAAGCATTTCCAGAGGCTGGGGGAGGCTACTCCTCCCCAGCCCTGACACCCTTTTCCGAAGGGAGAGGGTGTAACACCCTCTCTCTGAGGAAGTCCTTTGTTCTGCCTTCCTGGGCCAGGCCTGGCTGGACCCCTGGAGGGCAGAAACCTGTCTGAGGGGTTGACAGCAGCAGCAGCTGCAGTGAAACTCCGGGAAAGGTAGTTTGGCAGTAGCCAGGTCTGTGCTAGAGACTCGGGGGATCATGGAATTGTCTCCCCAATGCCAGAATGGCATTGGGGTGACAATTCCATGATCTTAGACATGTTACATGGCCATGTTCGGCGTTACCATTGTGACGCTATACATATGTAGTGACATATGTATAGTGCACACGTGTAATGGTGTCCCCGCACTCACAAAGTCCGGGGAATTTGCCCTGAACAATGTGGGGGCACTTTGGCTAGTGCCAGGGTGCCCACACACTAAGTAACTTAGCACCCAACCTTTACCAGTTAAAAGTTAGACATATAGGAGACTTATAAGTTACTTAAGTGCAGTGGTAAATGGCTGTGAAATAACGTGGACGTTATTTCACTCAGGCTGCAGTGGCAGGCCTGTGTAAGAATTGTCAGAGCTCCCTATGGGTGGCAAAAGAAATGCTGCAGCCCATAGGGATCTCCTGGAACCCCAATCCCCTGGGTACCTCAGTACCATATACTAGGGAATTATAAGGGTGTTCCAGTATGCCAATGTGAATTGGTGAAATTGGTCACTAGCCTGTTAGTGACAATTTGGAAAGTAATGAGAGAGCATAACCACTGAGGTTCCGGTTAGCAGAGCCTCAGTGAGACAGTTAGTCATCACACAGGGAACACATACAGGGCACACTTATGAGCACTGGGGCCCTGGCTGGCAGGGTCCCAGTGACACATACTACTAAAACAACATATATACAGTGAAATATGGGGGTAACATGCCAGGCAAGATGGTACTTTCCTACACACAGCCGGTGGAAATGTTGCAGTTGCTGGCAGGAGCCCTGTAAACAATGTTGCAGAAGAGTTCTTCTTCTTGAAGGCAGATTGTCGAGTCCTGGAGGGTCCAGTTGCAGTTCCGGAGTCCATAAGTCGAAGTGAAGGTTGCAGAGGAATCCTACTGGAATCTTGCAAGCCGAATCTGAGGACCCACCCCGGAGGAAGACCCTAAATAGTCCTGAGTGGGCTCGGTCACCTAGCCAGGTGACCACCTATCAGAAGGTGCCTCTGGTGTAACCTGCTTTGCCTGGTCACTGAGATGCTTCCAGAGTTCCCTGTCAACCTTGGAAACAAAATGGCAGAACCCAGGGACCCTCTGGTGCTCTGGGGTGCATATGGACAGGGCAGTGGTCACTCCCCTTTCCATTATCCAGTTTCGAGCCAGAACAGGGACTGGAGTCCCTGAACCAGTGTGGACTGGTTTATGCATGGAGCCCACCAAATGTGCCATTCAAAGCATACCAGTGGCTTGGGGAGGCTACCCTTTTCAAGCTAGTCACACCTATTTCCAAAGGGAGAGGGTGTTACCTCCCTCTCTAAAGGAAATTCTTTGTTCTGCCTTCCTGGGCTTGATCAGATCAAGCAGCAGGAGGACAAAAACCTGCCTTAGAAGTGGCAGCAGCTTGGGCTGCCCGGAAAACCCTACATGGCTGGTGGTAGCAGTGCTGGAGTTCCTCTAAGGAGCCCCCATAGCGCATGGAATCATACTCCAAATACTTGCAACAGTATTGGGGTATGATTCCAGCAAGGGTTAATACCAAAAATTGCCAGATCAGGTAGTGTCCTATGTCCAGAACACGCGTAAAATTGCGTCCCCACACTCACGAAGTCCAGGAAAATGGAATTGGAGTTCGTGGGAGCACCTCTGCTAGTAGTGCAGGGGTGCCCTCACACCCAGGTACCTGCACCCTGCCCTCTAGGCTGAGAGGGCCTACCATAGGGGTGACTTACAGTGACCTTTTGCAGTGACCTGTACTGAAAACAGGTGCATGCTCCTGTTTCACGCAGACTGCAATGACAGGCCTGCAGAACCCTTTGCATGGGCTCCATATGGGTGGCAGAATAATTGCTTCGGCCCATAGGGATCCCCTGGTACCCCATTGCCCTGGGTACCTTTGTACCATATACTAGGGGCTTACATGGGGGGCCAGTATGCCAATTGTGGGAAGAAAAAGGTACAGTTACCAAAATTTGCAGGAGAGAACATAACCACTGGAGTACTGGTTAGCAGGATCCCAGTGGACACAGTCGAACACACTGACACAGGCAGAAAATGGGGGTAACCATGCCAGGAAAGAGGCCACTTTCCTGCGCCCACTCAGGCTGTTTTATCTTTGGCCAGCACACTGAGGAGGAGATGCATGGGATCAATAATGAAGTAGAGATATTAAACACTGTTGTATAAGGAGATGTATACAATTTTATTAGGAACAAATTCTGGGGAAAATGTTGTTTCTAATCCACTTGAAGGTCCTACTGACTACAATGGCAGCATCAACAAACCCATAATTACTCCTATCAACAAAGGGAAGGATTAATAAGTAAGAGCTTAAAGCCTCCCTCCATCATTTTCTCTGAATGTTCTCTAGCTAACCAATGGCAGTGACTCCTCACTCTGCTATCAACTCCATTCGGGGTTTTGTAACTTGGTGTTAAAAAATTACAAGACTTTACAAGCAGTAATTGAACACTGGCTATTGTGAGAGATGGCTGCTCACTCAGCTTCTCGGTGCCTCCCTCCTCTATGCCATTTAAACCACTTCCAATGTACCGTCTGTCTGCATTGTGCAAGAAGGCAGACTCTGAATTGGAAAAGCAAGCTACAGAAACACTCTGCAGGACTTACTCAAACTATTTTATGGGTCTTGGTCAGAAGGAATATCCTAGAAGGTAATTGAAACCCATCCTAGATCTGTCACTGACCAACAAGTGGGCGGATGAGGAGGGGAATACCTTGCAAGTTAGCATTCCATCAAGCGTTCCTTTATTTTTAAAAAGGACATGCACATGTCCATATTCATGCAGCGATGAAGCACATGAAGTTACTGTGGTCAGGCAGTCACGTTCCCAGTATGCTCTCCTCACCTTTTGCCTGAAGTCCGCTCCTCAGACTTTTTCCAAATGCATGTCAGTTGCAGCAGCCCATCTCTGTTACCAAAGAATCATGAAAGATGCGTACTTGGGCAACTGCCTTATCAAAGCCCACATCTCTGATGAAGTTGTTCAGGTAAGGGTGGTCAGCTGTTGCATCTGTTGGGTCTGCAGATACGCTTTCAAAAGTCTGTTAAAAACCCAGGCCAAGTTTTCTTATATTTAGAGGATACACTAGACATAACACAAGCACAAGTGTTTCTTTTGAAAGACAGAGTATTATCTATCTGGACAAAATGCCAACTTCTTAAGAACACTTGGGATCTGACAACTCAACAGTTTCTGTTTCTGCTGGGCTCAATGGCTTCTTGCACATTCATGTCCCAAATTCAAGACTGCAAATGAGGCAACCATGATAAAGTCTGGATGATCAAATGGATCAAGTGGAATGACAAGCTCCATTCATCCCTAGCAGCAAAACATCCATTCTTGTTGTGGTGCAGCAGAAAGAACGTGTGCATGGAGCTTCCTTGTAGGAAACCTTATTCAAATGATAGTTGTGTATGTATTCCTTACAAGCTAGGAATTTCCTCTAGGCAGCCTGCCAATTTAAGGCCTCTAGTCAAGGAAGGAGACACAGTTTCACATCAGTTTCTTGGAGACTGGTTCATTCCATCTACCTATGAAGGCCTTTCTACAGTCTCTGACAAGGACAGTATATTGATTCAAATAGACAATACCGCTACAGTACACTATGTAGACAGAGAGGTACCATAACAAGACTCCTATCTCTGGACATGTGGAAAATTAGGACATGGCATCTAACCAGAGGTCTGGCTATGAAAGAAGTCAAACTACCAGGAGTACAATATCTTCAGGCCGACATTCTATGCCTGTTGTACAAAGAAAAAAACAAATGGATCAGAGACTAGTTCTTCAAGAAACATTTTGCAGACTGGTGTTCTGCAAATTGTCCAGTTTGTCTTGGACCAGAAGGCCAAATGCCAAAACTTTGCATCTAGGTGATGGGACCCAGGCTTTCTGGCATGTGCCCTCCCATGAAATGATCATAGAGATTATTGCAATATGTCCACCAATTCCTCTAGTACCACTAAGGCTGTTGAAATATGAGAGTTCCTGAACAACAATGATCCTTATTGCTCCCACATTCCCAAGGCTATGGTTGTTTACAGACATTCTTCAAATGTTGCAAGAGTCAAGTATGACACTGCCCTGCAGGCTAAACCTACTGACTGTCCAACAGGGCTAATTATTCCATCTGAACTTGACATGATTAAATTTGGCAGAACAGTTCCAGAGATCAGACCATATGGACATTTAAATATATCACAATTTTATATGGAAAAGAAAAGAAGTAAACAATTTCCCCTTACTATCTTAAATGAAGAGGTTCGGCTTATGGTGTCAGCAGGGTCATAACCACTATGTCCTGTCAAGAGGAGGTTATTTTGCCATACTCATTAAACCTCACGAAAGCTGAGCTACTATTACCTTTAATCATAGCATTCCTTTGAGCAGTAATAGCATACAGAAAAGATCCTGATCAAATGTCCTTTTTCAAGGTTGCAAAAAGTCTTTCCTCCGTTATGATCACCTTCGCCTGCATGGGAACTAAATTTAGTGCTCTGTAAATTGCTGTGCCCACCTTGTGAGCCCATTCACTTGGTTTCATTACAGCATATCCTAGGAAAGACAGAATTGTATTTTAGTACACCTCAGCATGTAGAGTTAGTGAGCTACAGGACTTGTTAAACACTATGCATTTTTTCATTCTAATAATTCTAATAGGGTGTTATAGAGATCTCAATCTTCATTTTTTTCATTTTACTTAAGGTAGTTTTGGAATTCTATGTAAAGTTTTGATTACAGCGCCAGATTTCAGGAGAGTTTTATGTTTATATCCAGATAAAAATGGTAAGAAAATCAAACCATCTTTTTATCATTTATAGCCTGATATGTATTGGTTTATCCACTTTTAAATCTTTAAACAAATTCTGTGTCATTGGATTGTTCCATACATTATTCTTTTCTGTCAGTTAATAAACAAGACTTTACCAAGCAGACTGAAAGCACTTTCCACCAGAGCTCATTATAGGTCTAGTTGAGGAACATCAAGTTGGCAGATATATTTAAGGCAGCCACCTGGAAATCCGTTCATTCTTTTACAGTGCTAAGGTTGCCAAGTGTAAATCAACTTACCTTGAGAAACCTTTTTTAGTTAAATCCCTTATTTGAAGACAAATTGTAATATTTCTGCTGTGTTTCATTTATGTGTCCCTAATGGCGGAGAGTTGGGAGAAATGAGGGATAATGTTCCCTACTATGCTACCTGGAGGTTTATGACTATTAATGAAGATCCTGTGACAAAGAGGTAATAGTTACTTGTTGCCTCAGTTTTGCATTATAGGAATCATTAAAGTTAGAAATGACCCTTCTTCCTCCCAGCATTGTTTTATCTCCCCCCCATTGTATGTGAGACCAGATGTCCTTCTACCTGATGTATTTTTCAAACTATCTGGGCTAACACCTAGAGTCTTACCAGTTCTTTAGGTGTGATTCAAGCAAGCTGAATTTAGGATCTTCAGGATAGGTGTGCATGGATTGTTTATTAAACAGCCCTAAAATGTGGGTCCTTGAATGTAGCATAAAATTACGCTAACATGTAGTAATTCAATGAAGATTCCTATAATGCAAAACCAGTTCTGCAGGTTGCTATTTGTTATCATTGAGTAAGGTTCCGCCACCAAACTTATCGGACACATCAATGATTTGTATGAGGCTGTTTTGTTTTGCCATCTACGTTTTCTGTGATGGTAAGTAGTTCAGTTCCAGGAAACGTGCACTCATTCAAGTGTTTCCTACATCCAGCCAGTGTCACTGGGTCACCTAGCAATGAGCATGAACCTGCAACCATGACAGGTGACATCCTGCAGGAGAATTCCTTCCTACTGCCGTCCAGTCTGGATGGTCTAGAGGACAACAATAACAAGGAACTGACAGCAAGTCTGATGCATGAGGTTCAGAACAAGAAAACACTATCAAGATCATCAGTGAAGGTGGCCACCCTAGAGCACAAAGTGGCCGAAATTGCAGAGACCACTATATCAGACCACACCTTACCAAAATTAAACGAAGATCTTCATATCAACAATATGAGCAGCACCAATAGACCTGAAAGACATCACCAACAGACAGCGGACCCCACTCTGCCATCTGTGGCTATCCCTCCATCTACAGGTGAGCTTCAAAGATAAAGACTGTTCTAGATGTGTGCAACTTTGTGTAAATCATGGCTATTCAGGGGACGGGTTTGGTGATCTGATCAACGCAATTAGTTAGCAACATTGGGATGTCAAGCATGTCCACGCAAGCATTGTTACAATGTTATGGCGGGAGAACCTATTTGTTGTGCTATATTGCAATCTTACAATTAATGATAGTATCTGTCTTTAAATAGCTAGTGTAGCATATGCCATGTACATGCACAATGGCACCACAGAAAAGATGCAGATATTCCTTATCTATATTCCGCTATGCATAGAAAACAGCAGTTATAATTGAATTTGTGTGTGTCTGTACTGCTTTACCATCTAGGATGTTTATCATGGTGAGTTGTCCATGCCATATGAATATGCACTCACACATACTGTTTCTGCATGCAGTCCACATCACAGGGTCACCCAACAGCGAGCATGAAGCTGCCACCATAGGGGGTGAAGCCCAACACAAGAAGTCCATCATCCTACCATCAAGACTAAAGGTTCTAAAGGACAAGAGAGAAAAGAAAGAAACAGATAATCATGAGGTTCAGAAGAAGAAAGCTTCATCAAGATCTTCAGTGACGACGGCTACCCTAGGAAACAGAGTGCTTGAAGGTGTGAAGGCCAGCATATCAGACCACACATCACCACAATTACATGAAGAGGTACACCTTCAGGTCAACAATGTGAGCATTACCAGCAACCCTGGAAGACATCGCCATGAGGTAGAGGGCCGCAGTGTGCCAACAATTGTTGTCCCCTTATCTACAGGTGAGCTTCAAAGTTAAAGACTATTGCACCTCTGTAGAACCTTGCATTAAATAATGGACACCAGGGCAAGGGGGTGAGTCAGGGTCAGTGATATTGCCAAGACCATCAACTAGCAACATAGGGATGTTGAACATGTTCTTACAAGCACAGTTACAATGTCATGGTGGGAACATCTTTATTTTACACTTCCCCATATTGCAATCTTACAGTTAAGGATAGCATCTGCTTCTAAATAGCAAGTGTAATGTATGCCATGTGAATGCACAATGTCACCACAAAAGTGGTAACGACAGTTCTTCTCTATAATCCTCAATGCATAAAAAACAGCAGTAATAATTGAATAGCCCTCTTCGTGCAGATGTGGTGCAAATATCAATGATATGTGTGTGGCTGAACTGCTTTGCAATGCAGTATGTTTATTATAGCGAGTGCTTCATGCCATATAAAGAAGCCCTCATGCAAACTGCTTTCTGCATGCAGCCCTCATCACCCGGTCACCGAGCAGTGAGCCTAAATCTACCACCATGAAGAGTGAAGTCCTACACAAGATGTCCTTCATCCTGCCATCCAGACTAAGGCCCAAATTTATACTTTTTGGTGCAAAACTGTGGGTTTTGCACCACATTGTATAGCGCCAGCTTGCGTCATTTAACAACGCCAGTCGGGCGCCCCATTAATAGTGTGGCGCAAGCCGGCGCTGAACTTGGGCTAGTGTCTTAAAAAATAGACGCTCGCTGGGTGGTGGTCGCAGTAGGGAAGGAGGGGGCTGTGCGTCAGAAAATGACGCTAGCCTCATTAGAGCCAAAAAAATGTCTCTACTCAGACTAGCACCATTTCCTACCACAACCGCAACCACCAAAAACATGACTCCTGCCTTAGGAAAGAGAGGAGTCATGCCGCCCCACCCCAATGGCCAGCACAGGGTACAAGTGTCCCCTGGGCATGGCCATTGCACCCTGTGCCGTACAGGGGGCCCCAAGTTAGGGCCCCGATGGCAAAAAAAAAGTAGTTAAAAAATACTTACCTTGACTTACCTGAGTTGGGGTCCCCCATCCTCTGGTGTCCCTCTGGTGAGAGTTGGGGTGTTTCTGGTGCTTGGGGAGGGCACCTGTGGACCCATTCCATGGGGTTTAACCATGGAAATGGGTCCACAGGTGCCCTAACGCCTGGTCTGACCCAGGCATTAAATAATGGTGCTAAACAGGCTTAGCACCATTATTTAGCCCCTCCTCCCATCACTGCATCAATTTAGCACTGGGGGATAAATATAGGGCTCTGGACATAGCAGCATTTTTTGGATGGGAATGCCTACCTTGCATCTGATTCAACCAATCAGGAATTTGTAAAGCGCCCTACTCACCCGTGAGGGTCTCAAGGTGCAGAGGTGGGGCAGATGGGTAGGGGGGGGAGGTGCTGCTACTGCTCAAATAGCCAGGTCTTGAGATGTTTCCTGAAGGTAAGAAGGTCTTTGGTCTGACGCAGGTGGGTGGGAAGAGTTTTCCACGTCTTGGCGGCGAGGTGCGAGAATGATTTGCCGCCGGTTGTGGTTCTGTGGTCGCGTGGGACAGTTGCGAAGTTGAGGTCGGCTTAGCGGAGATGCCGGGTTGGAGTGTAAAAGGAGAGACATCTGTTGAAGTATTCTGGTCCGATGTTGTGCAGTGCTTTGTGAGCGTGGGTGAGGAGTTTAAAGATGATTCTCTTGTTGACTGGGAGCCAGTGCATGTCTCTCAGAAGGCCTCCCCTCATTGACGCAAGGTAGGTTCACTCATCCCAAAAATGGTGCAAACTCCTATATTTTGACGTTAGACGTGTCTAATGCCAAAAGATAAATATAGAGTTAGGTTTGTGCCGAATTTGCATAAAAAAAATGGCACAAATTTGGTGCAAAAGGAGTATAAATATGGGCCTAAATGTCCTAAAGGACAGCGAAGAAAAAAGACAGTGAATCTTGAGATTCAAGAGTTGAAAACGCATTCAAGATCTTCTATTACAGTAGCCAATCTGGACAACACAGTACCAGACCAGGGTTCACTAGAGGTACATGAAGAGGAACACCTTCATATCAACAGTGTAAGTAGCACCAGCAGTCCTGCAAGACATGGCCAGGAGATGGAGGACCCCATTGTGCCATCAGTACTGGCCCCTCCATCTACAGGTGAGCTTTAAAGTTGTAGACTCAGCCAGGTGTGAATCCTGTGCAAAATCATGGTCACATTGGGGAGTGGGTCACGTTGTGGGGTGGGTTCAGTCCTCTGGCCTAGGCCCTTACATAGCACCATCCTCTAGAAAGGGAAAAGCAGCAGCATCTACATTCCAGCAAGAGAAAATGCTGACAAGTCAACTATAGCTCAGTTAGTACCCAGCACATGCTGCGCACTAACCCATGTTACATTTGGTGCTACTAGCTCTATGTCTGGGGACCATAAAACAATTGTTAATATGTGCATTGAGTATTATTATTACACTCTGTGACTAGGGTTAGAGGATGTATTATGTGTGATGTGGTACCTACCTGAAAAATTGCACTATTTGTTCCACTTTTAAGGACGGTACCACCTAAGGCCCTAAGACAGTAGTTCTTAACCTCTGGTCTAGGGACCCCTAGGGGTCCGTGAAGCATACGTAATGGGCCTGCAACTACAGAGAAAATTAGGTAATATTAATAGGTACAAAATAGTGTTTAAAAATGAAGCAAAATGTATTGTTACACATTTTAAAACTAATTGTACTGTCAGCTACAAAAGAAGGCAGATGTAGTTTTACATGCATTTTGACTTGGATGAGATGCTGCACATTAATTTTCTGTTAATTTTCAACTAGTGTGAACTACTGAAATGTAATATACTCAACCATAGGAAATTTACGGATATGAAATGATATCTGATTGAACCTGGAGTGATAGCTGTGTCCATGTGCAGGGTCCTCAGAAAGAGGGCAGTGGTTCTACTGATATTTAAAGCCTCCACAGGGCACATAAGCTTTATGAGTCCACAATGTGCGAGTAAACTCTGCAAGTCATGGTACACACATCTGCACCATGTGTTTGGCTGCGTTTCTTTGCAATGGGATACACTTTTTTGATAGTAGATTGACTTTTACACATTAAAGCAATTGTAGGAGGCTGGCCTGCTGTCTGGTGGGTACCTATGGTACTTACATGTTATACAAGGTCCAGGTATCCCTTATTAGTGTAGTGTAGTCAGTGTCTAGAACCCAGGCTGTCTAGAGGTAGCTGTGGATGAGCAGCCAACGCTTATCTAGGAGACATGCAAAACTCATGCAAAATCACTGTAGTCACACTTAGTACTTACACACATGAAAGAAAACACTCAGGGGGTCATTATGACCCCGGTGGTGAGTGGAAATGCTGCAGTAGTACCGCCAAGAGGCTGGCGGTACATACCACTACATTATAAGAATGGCAAGTTGGCTGCAGCCAACCCGCCACTTCTCCACTCATACCACCATGGCGTTATCAGCTGCCGGGCCGGACTTGTTGATCTCCAGCCCGGCAGCCAGTATAGTACCGGCGGCGGCATTATGAGCCTGCTTACCACCATGGTTTTTGTGGTGTTAGCAATGCCACAAAAACCATGGCAGTAGGCCCTAGCAGTGACAGGGAATTCTTCCCCTGTCACTGGTAGGAGGTTCCACTACCCCCCCAACACTCATCAGACACCCCCCTCCATCCAAACTCCCCCCACCCTGTCCAATCCTCACACTCATCCTCCCACCCCCCCATACACGCACACATCCGCAGACACACACCACGCATACAACCAATTACTCGCACTGGCATACACACATTCAGACACGCATACTTCCAGACATGCTCACACACATTCTTACACTCAATTGTGCAATTAGTGAAAATGACAATAGAGAGAAATAGGCCTGGGGGAGCACAAATCATATATTAAAAAAGTGGTATGGGAAAGTCGGTCCCTCACCTAGGTAAGTGGAGTGTGTAGAGGGGAGCTTGGAGTATTAGAAAAACCCAAATGTAAGTACCACAACACCACTCAGCGACCAGGAAAGCAGGAGTAAATCACTGTAAATTTCCCATAACACCCACTTGGTAGAAAAGATGAATAATGCAAACCCAGAAGAGACTGCAAGACACCGACAGTGGATTCCTGGACAAGAGGACCTGTGGAAGAAGGGGGCCAAGCCCAAGAAGCAAAACAGAGCCCAGGAAAAGAAGGAGCCCCTACCCACCAGGCTGAAGGTGCAGGAGGTGAGTTGACAGTGGAGAAGGATAGTCAGCACTGCACTCAAGAAGGCAAAGTCGAGTTCCTGGGTGATGCAGGTGATGTCCCATGCTAGAAGGAGGATTACAGTTGGGTTTGCGTCTTTGGATTCTGCCAACAAGCCTAGGCACACCCAAAACTCACGGTTGGTGGAAAGTGGAGCTGCCTGGGACCAGGAAGAACCAGCTGGACTCTCCCCAGGTGGGGGGATCAGAAGGGGCCCGCAGCAACACAGAGAGCCCACAGAAGCCCAGGCAGCACCCACAGGAGTCCAACAGGACGGGGACACGAAAGTCGAGGAAGAGGCCCACGCACCACTACAAAAAAAGTTCCCAAGCCACGGGAGAACCACTCAAGGAGCTGTGCATCGCAGATGGAGTGCTGGGGGCTGAAGCTTCAGGGTGCCTGAAGATCTTGTGGCAAAAATGCCAAGATGCCTTGGCAGCTGCAAATGACGCAGTGCACAGGGGTACTGTCCTGCGTGGGCAGACAAGGGCTTACCTCCACCCAAGTTGGACAGCTGGAAGAGAGGACCATCGGGATCACTTCAATCTACCACCCGTGATGTAGGATCCACACAAGTCAGCAGGAGAGGGCATGCACGCAGCCAGTCGTCGTTGCAGTTGGCACCTGCAGAACCAGGGGAGTGACTCCACCCCAAAAGATATTCCTTCTTCCTTTTGATGCAGGCTGAAGACGGGCTGTCCTCACAGGATGCACGACTGGGAAAATGTTGCAGTTCCTGGAAGGAGCTGTGGGTACATTGTTGCAAGAGGTGTCTTGCTTCTTGTTGCAGCTTGTAGGGTCTTGGAGCGTCCAGATGCGGTTTCTTGGGTCAGAAGTCGAAGTGGAGGTTGCAGAGAAATCCTGCTGGAGTCCTGCAATCCAAATCTGAAGAACCACCCAAGAGAGAGACCCTAAATATCCCTGAAAAGGGGATTGGTCACCTAGCTGGGTGTTATCAAAAAATAGAGGGACCGGGAGATTAATGGTCCAGTGTACGTTCTCCCTAGGTATAAGCCAATAAATGAAAAAGTGTACACCGTTCCAAAAGAAGCTGTCTAGACAGACGACAGGTGTCAGTGTTAAGATAGGAGTGCCCTCAAGCGTCATAAAGGACGCTAGGCGTCATTGGGCTAACTCCTCGTCAGACCGGCACTGCAATATCTGACGGGTCACCACCCAGATGGTGCTGACACTGAACCGAAGGTGGAATTGTAAGTCCGATAGACTCTGCAGTTCGTGCTGACAATAAAGGGTAAGGAGAGTGAAAAGGAAGTTAAAATTGGCTCTGGACACTAGGTCTCAAAATGTAATTACTCAGAATGTGGTCAGGCCAAGATTAAAAATGAGAGGGAGTACTTAGGGGAAATGATGGCCACCAGTACTCTTAAAAAAAGGGGAAAGGAAGAGAAATACTCTATCCTAACACTTAGGGGTCGACATGTTTCGCGCCTGTACGGTCAGACAATGATCCAATGGCGCTTCATCAGGACCGTGGTTAGTGACTTCTCCTATAGAAAAAGAAGTAAGCGCTGGAAGGTCACTTACTATACGTAGACTAATCGTCAAAGTCAGTCGAGTGGTGGGTCGCCCTGTGAAAGAGACAGAAAACAAAAACACATACATTGATGTCTTAAAACAGAAAGCAACCATAATACAGGTGATAGGCAAAAAACCCCGATGACAGTCTGGCATGTTCGACAAGACATAGAAGGCTTACCATCTCATGTGGAAGAAAGGCATCATAGGGACGCGTAAACCTCAGACCAAAGGAGATTGCACTATATATAGAAAAATGGCAGTAAAAAATCAGAAGGAAATTATCATGTATCATCTCTGGGAACACAGGATCAAGTTTACTGGGTACTGAACTAAGGCATGCATGAACAGAATCAAAATGACTTAATTGTCAATGTATAAAGCACAGAGTTCCATGTAACAAACAGGTTCAAATCACCCGTACTAAAGGTAACTACAGTCGTGAAAACAAGGTTCTATTGCAAGTAAACTGAGTGTATATAGCAAAATGAAAGTATATGAAGACAAAACATGTCAAATGACATTGTCAGAATATTAACGTGAGCAGAAAGAAAATGTCGCCAATCCAAGTGTGCAGGTAGGCGTCTACGTGTGCAGGAACCGTCAATGCGGTAGGCGCTTACTCCTATGTTAAATCAGTTATGAGGATATTGTATCCGTGACAGTAAAGTGTACGGCCCATGGCAGCGCGGGCGGCAAACTAGGCAAGCACAGAAAATACAAAAAAGGGTGCCGGCCCCGCGAATGAGACACACGGAGTGTTGGAACAACAATAAGGTCCCATGGTGGACCATAACAGAAGAGGCAAAAGGCGGACTTACTTGAAAGCTTCCTTCAGTCCGGCCGAGCACCTACCCGGGAACGCGTGCCTGAAAATCGGGCACAGTGCGTACGGGCGGTGTTAAAAGAAGAGGGCAATGAGCCAAGACGAGTATCACCTGAGTCTAGAAGAGTAGCAACAGACGACAGACTCATATGTCTATCTGATGCTAGTAGTCAGGTCAGCGGCCATCTTAGTCTAGAGGAAGTGACATTTCTAAAGCATGTAAATGTTGGTAAAAGTCGTCTCAAAAAGGTGTAATTGTCATTATTAACAAAGTCAAACAGGTACAAAATAAAGAAAAGGTGAAATAGGAATCCCATGGAACCAGTGAAATCTCAAGGCTAAAATCCAGACTTAGTGGGGGTGGTCCGAAAAAGACATAGAAAGAGAAGAGAGACTATAAATATGTCAATAGCAATAATAGTATAGTCCCTCGTCAAAAAAGGTTTCGAGAATACATTAGGGTGATAAAGTCCACCACGGAATATTGTCATTAAGACCCTCGTTGGTTGTCTTAAGTTTGTAAATCCAACGTTGTTCAATCCTGAACAGGTGTTTAGGGTCATTAACATTGCATTTGGGCACCTGTAGAACTATCCACCAAAGATCGTTAGGACCATGTTTTGCTTCTAAGAAATGTGAGCTTAGTTTGGTGGTGATGCGGGAACATCTAATGTTGCTGCGATGTTCATTAATTCTCTGCTTGACCGGTCTGGTCGTCATGCCCACGTATTGTGAATTACAAGGGCATGTGATCAAATAGATGCAATGTCGTGTGTTACAATTTGTGTGTTTAGTCAAACGCCAGATGCCAACATGTCTAAGGTCTAATTCATCTGTCCGTTTAGTCAGTGGGCAGACGTTACAAGAACCGCAGGGAAAATGTCCGGAAACCGGAGGTAAATCCCATAGAGTGGGCTGATCACTTGTACCGCCCTGTTTGAGCGGTCGTGTGTGAACAACCAGGTCTCTAATGTTGGGGGATCTCTTGAAGGAAAAAAGGGGTCTGTCAATCTGTAAACCCCCGCTGAGTTGAATGTTCCACCTTTTATTGATAAGTTTTTTGACAGTATTACACATGGGAGTATAAGTCGATACGCATGTCAGCCGCATCTGTTCCTCCCGCACAGTGGGTGCCAAGAGAGCTTCTCTATGATTGTGGCGGGCTCTCTTATAGGCTGGATTGATGATCTTGGTGGGATAATGACGGTGCCGTAATTTGTCCTTCAAGTCACAAGCCTGAGCCTCAAAAAGTTGGGCTGTGGAACAATTGCGACGCAGTCTCAAGAATTGCCCGAATGGAAGGTTATCTCGTAGGGCATTAGGATGGTGACTCTCATACAAAAGTAAACTATTCCGATCGGTGATTTTATGGTAAGTATCGGTAATTAGTTTGCCGTTCACAATTTAGATCATTAAGTCAAGAAAAGGGACTTGTGTGGTGGAAACGTGGGCTGTAAATCTCAGAAAAGGGTCCAACGTGTTGATCCAGTTGGTAAACACGTCAATAGTCTGCAGGGGTCCTTGCCAGATGATGAGAATATCATCTATGTACCGACGCCATCATTTAATATTGTCGAAGAAAGGATTTGATGTTGGTAAAATGAACAGTTTTTCAAATTGGTACATATATAAGCATGCCAAACTAGGGGCAAAAGTGCTGCCCATTGAATTCCCTCGAATTTGATGATACAGGGAATCTTCAAATCGGAAGTAGTTCTGTGTCATGGCCAGAGAGGCACAGTGCATTACAAAATGCACAGGAGTCAGGGAGGTCCATGAGTCCTGAAGGAGTGCTGTCTCAACCACCTGTAGGGTGGCAGCCTGAGAAATATTTGTGTATAGAGACTCAACATCCAAAGTGATGAGGGCCTCAACCGAGATAGTGGAATTGATGACCTCTATTAGATTCAAGACGTCTTTGGTATCTTTAAGATAGGTACTAGAACTCTTCACCAATGGTTGAAGAAATGTGCCACAAAAAGTTGATAGAGGTTCCAAAACCGAACCAATGCCGGACAAGATGGGACGTCCAGGAGGAGGGAGAGTCCCCTTGTGGATTTTAGGGAGGCAGTAAAAATATGGGGTGCGAGGATGGGTAGTCACCAAAACTTCTGCCTCCCTAGAAGTAATCCAAGCATTGCCCTTCGCCTCTTCAACCATGCTTTTAATCTCTGTCTGTAATAAATAGGTCGGGTCCCTAGTCAGAGGAGCACAGTAGGTGGTGTCGCTAAGAAGGCGAAGACATTCCTGCTTATAGTCTGTTGAGTCCATAATGACTATTGCTCCACCTTTGTCTGCTGGTTTAATGACTATAGAGGGATCGGTGGACAGTCTTAAGTGCCTCTCGTTCAAGGGCGGGTAGATTTATAAATGGGCGTTTGGGATAGGTCTGATCGAGGTCTGTCAGAACAGCTTTCTCAAACGCTAAAACTTCACAGGGAAGGGAATTGGCCGGAGGCATAAAGGTGGAAGGTTTCCTCAAACCTGTGTCATTTAAAGTCGAGGCTTCAGGTCGATCTTTAAAGAAAAAGTGTAGGCGTACTTTCCTAAAGAATTGGGACAACTCACAGTTCAGACGGAACGGGTCCTCAGGGGGTGTAGGGACAAAACCTAGGCCACGGTTCAGTACTCTCGATTCATTTACAGACAATTGCCTGCGTGACAAGTTCACCACTAGATCTAGAGGAACTATCTTGTTCTGGCTCCTGGTGACCATCTGTGGTTCTTCGCGCCCCCAATGTACTCTCCTGCCTCTTCCTCTCCTTCTGCCTCTTGCTCTGCCCGGGCCGCGGCCTAAAAAAGGTCCATAAGGTGGCATCGGGCGAGGTTGAAAGAAAGGGTAAGGGGGTTGCCAGAAGAGTGGTTGATTGTGAGAGTATTGAGGAAAGTTGTAGAAAGTTTGGGGCACGTTGTCGTCAGTGCTCCAACCATCAGATGAGGAGCTACTACTGTAGTTTTGCGTTTTCTTGTAAGATACTGAAGACTCATCTGATGACCAGGACTGAGTGTCAGTCTCGAAGTCTTCCTTAATATAAGGGTAGACCTTCTCCCGTTCAAATTTATCAATGTCTTTTTGCAATTTGGAATTTTTTTGTTGTGTAAGGAACTCTTTGGTTTCATTGAGTTCCGCATTAATCTCCAGAAGACGACTTTTAAATGCAGCTAGAGTAACTGTTGTCTTAATTGAACTTTCAATACAATTGATCTGGATAGTAATGGACTCGGCTAGACGTTTTGAGGTGTTGATAATAAGTACTAGCCAGTCACGGGTGGTGATGTGGGAACATCTAATGTTGCTGCGATGTTCATTAATTCTCTGCTTGACCGGTCTGGTTGTCATGTCACCAGGATTATGGTTGCTTTCTGTTTTTAGACATCAATGTATGTGTTTTTGTTTTCTGTCTCTTTCACAGGGCGACCCACCACTCGACTGACTTTGACGATTAGTCTACGTATCGTAAGTGACCTTCCAGCGTTTACTTCTTTTTCTATAGGAGAAGTCACTAACCACGGTCCTGATGAAGCGCCATTGGATCATTGTCTGACCGTACAAGCGCGAAACATGTCGACCCCTAAGTGTTAGGATAGAGTATTTCTCTTCCTTTCCCCTTTTTTTAAGAGTACTGGTGCCCGTCATTTCCCCTAAGTACTCCCGTCTCGTTTTTAATCTTGGCCTGACCACATTCTGAGTAATTAAATTTTGAGACCTAGTGTCCAGAGCCAATTTTAACTTCCTTTTCACTCTCCTTACCCTTTATTGTCTGCGCGAACTGCAGAGTCTATCTGACTTACAATTCCACTTTCGGTTCAGTGTCAGCACCATCTGGGTGGTGACCGGTCAGATATTGCAGTGCCGGTCTGACGATGAGTTAGCCCAATGATGACGCCTAGCGTCCTTTATGACGCTTGAGGGCACTCCTATCTTAACACTGACACCTGTTGTCTGTCTAGACAGCTTCTTTTGGAACGGTGTACACTTTTTCATTTATTGGCTTACACCTAGCTGGGTGACCACCTATCAGGAGGGTGCTTTGATGTCACCTGCTGGCAAGTGCCACTCAGATGCTCCAGAGTTCCCTGCCAGCCTTGAATTCAAGATGCCAAAACCCAGAGACCCTCTGGAGGAATTCTGAGTACCACCCCTGGGGTGGTGATGGACAGGGGAGAGGTCACTCCCCTTTCTTGTGTCTAGTTTCATGCCAGAGCAGGGACTGGGAGTCCCTGAACCTGTGTAGAATGGTTTATGGAAGGAGGACACCAAAGATGCCCTTCAAAGCATTGCTAGTGGTTTGGGGAGGCTACCCCTTCCAAGCCAATAACACCTATTTCCAGAGGGAGAGGGTGTAACACCCCTCTCCCAAAGGAAATCCTTTATTCTGCCTTCCTGGGCTTGAGCTTCTCAAATAGCAGGAGGGCAGACACCTGTCTGTGAGTGGCAGCAGCTTGGGCTTCCTGGAAACTCTCAGAAGGCTGTAATGGCAATGCTGGGGGTCCTCTAAGGAGGCCCCAGAGTGCATGGAATAATACAACCAATGCTTGCAGAGGCATTGGGGTATGATTCCAACATGTTTGATACAAAACATACCTATGTTCGGAGTTGCCATTATGTAGCTGCACATAGGTATTGACGCATTTAGTTAGCAATATTGGGATGTCAAGCATGTCCTCACTAGCACTGTTACAGTGTCATGGCAGGAGCACCTATATGTTGCGTTATATTGCAGTTTTACAGTTAATGATAGTATCTGTCTTTAAATAGCTAGTGTAGTATATGCCATGTACATGAACAGTGTCACCACAGAAAAGGTGCAGACATTCCTTATCTATTTTCCCCTATGCATAGAAAACAGCAATTATAATTACATTTGTGTGTGGCTGTACTACTTTACCCTCTAGGATGTTTATCATGGTGAGTAGTCCATGTCATATAAATATGCACTCACACATACTGTTAGTGCATGCACTCCACATCACAGGGTCACCTAACAGCAAGCACGAAGCTGCCACAATCGGTGAAGCCTGGCAAAATAAGTCCTTCATCCTACCATCAAGACTAAAGGTTCTAAAGGGCAAGAGAGAAAAGAAAGAGACAGCTAATCATGAGGTTCAGAAGAAGAAAGCTTAATCAAGATCTTCAGTGAGGAGGGCCACCCTAGAAAACAGAGTGCTTGAAGGTGTGAAGGCCAGCATGCCAGATCACACATCACCACAATTACATGAAGAGGTACACCTTCAGGTCAACAATGTGAGCAGCACCAGCAACCCTGAAGGGCATCACCATGAGGTAGACGGCCACAGTGTGCCAACAATGGTTATCCCCTTATCTACAGGTGAGCTTCAAAGTTAAAGACTATTGCACCTCTGTAGAACCTTGCATAAACTAATGGACACAGGGGCAAGGGGGTGAGGCAGGATCAGTGATATTGCCAAGACCATCAACTAGCAACATAGGGATGTTGAGCATGTCCTTATAAGTACTGTTACAATGTCATGGTGGGAACATATTTATCTTACACTTCCCCATATTGCAATCTTACAGTTAAGGATAGCATCTGCTTCTACATAGCAAGTGTAATGTATGCCATGTGCATGTTCAATGGCACTACAAAAGTGGTAACAGCAGTTCTTTTCTATAGTCCTCAATGCATAGAAAACAGCAGTTATAATTAGGCAGGCTTCTTTGTGCCAGTGTGGTGCAAAACTGAGTGATATTTGTGTGGCTGGACTGCTTTGCAATCCAGTATGTTTATTATAGCGAGTGGTCCATGCCATATAAATAGGCCCTCATGCAAACCACTTTCTGCATGCATACCTCATCACCTGGCCACCGAGCAGTGAGCGTAAAGCTGCCACCATGAGGGGTGAAGTCCTACACAAGAAGTCCTACACCCTGCATCCAGACTAAGGCCTGAATTTATACCTTTTGGTGCAAAACTGCAAAAACACAGTTTTGCACCAAAAAGTATAGCACCGGCTTGCGTCATTTAACAATGCCAGCCGCAGGAGGGCAGAAACCTTTCTGGAAGGTAGCAGCAGCTGGGGCTGCCTGGAGACCCATCAGAAGGCTGTAATGGCAATACTGGGGGTCCTCCAAGGAGCCCCCAGAGTGCATGGAATCATACAACCAATGCTTTCAAAAGCATAGGGGTATGATTTCAACATGTTTGATACCAAACATACCTATGTTCGGAGTTACCATTATGTAGCTGGACATAGGTATTAACCGATGTCCAGAACACGTTTAAAATGGCGTCTCCACACTCATAAAGTCCAGGAAAATGGAACTGGAGTTCGTGAGGGCACCTCTGCTAGTGCAGGGGTGCCCTCACACCGAGGTACCTGCACCCTGCCCTCTGGGCTCAGAGGGCCTAACAGAGGCGTTACTTACAGTGACCTGGTTCAGTGACCTGTAGTGAAAATGGGTGCATGCACCCGTTTCACGTAGACTGCAATGGCAGGCCTGCAGAACCCTTTGCATGGGATCCATCTGAGTGGCAGAATAACTGCTGCAGCCCATAGGGATCCCCTGGTACCCCAATGCCCTGGGTACCTGGGTACCATATACTACGGACTTACATGGGGGGACCAGTATGCCAATTGTTAGAAGAAAAGGTACAGTTACCAAAATTTACAGGAGAGAGCATAACCACTGGGCTCCTGGTTAGCAGGAACCCAGTGGACACACTCAAACACACTTACACAGGCTGAAAATCGGGTAACCATGCCAAGGAAGAGGGCACTTTCCTACACTCACTCAGGCTGTTTTGTCTTTAGATAACACACTGAGGAGGACATGCATGGAATCAACAATGAAGTAGAGATATTAAACACTGTTGTATAAGGAAATATATACAATTTTTTAAGAACAAATTCAGGAAAACATTTTACTTATCCCCTTGATGGTCATATTGACCACAATGGCAGCATCAACAAACCCAGAATTACTCCTATCAACAAAGAGGAGGAATAATAAGTAAGAGCTTACAGCCTCACTCCATTATTTTCTCTGAATGTACTCTCTCTAACAGCGGGCTGTGCCTACTCCCTCCACTATCAACTCCATTCCGGGTTATGTAACTTGGGGGGTCATTACAACATTGGCGGTAAAAGGCGCTTACCGCCGTGCAGAAGACCGCCAATACACCGCCGCGGCGGCGGCATTCCGCCAGAGCTATTATGACCCACATCTTGGAATCCGCCGAAAGTCAGACACCCACACAACACCGCCACACCAAAGGTCAGTAATAAACTGGCGGAAACAAATCTTCCACCTCCACGCCAACAGAAACACGCCCATGCTATTACGACCCACGAATCCACGCGGCAGTCTTTCAACCGCGGTATTCCATTGGCGGATACACACCGCCACGCTCAAAATACACACACATCTCCAAAACACTGCCACATTGGACAATTCCAAATACACACACCTGATACACATACACACACCACACCCACACACCCAATACAATATAAAACACACACCCACATCACCCACAAACCCATACGACCAAAAATCTATCACGAAGGCGACAGAGAGAGAGCACAGAATAGACAACCCCACTACACAGAGGCACACAACACCATCACCCACACAACATCCTCGCAAAAAACACCACACACCACTACACTCACCACAACCATCACCACATACACCACCCCACAGATCACCCACACCACCCCATGGCATGCCAAAGACACCCCCGCTTCTCCGAGGAGGAGCTCAGGGTCATGGTGGAGGAAATCGTCCGGGTAGAGCCACAGCTATTTGGCTCACAGGTACAGCACACATCAATAGCCAGGAAGATGGAGTTATGATGCAGAATAGTGGACAGGGTCAACGCCGTGGGACAGCATCCAAGAAATAGGGAGGACATCAGGAAGAGGTGGAACGACCCACGGGGGAAGGTGCGTTCAACGGTCTCCAGGCACAACATCGTGGTACAGCGGACTGGCGGCGGACCCCCACCTCCTCCCCCACAACTAACAAAGTTGGGAGGAGCAAGTCTTGACCATCTTGCATCCTGAGGGCCTCGCAGGAGTCGGTGGAGGATGGGACACTGGTAAGTCAAATCTTAACTTTCATATCCCCACCCTACCTGCATGCTATCACACACCCCCTCCCTCACCCCCTCCCCTATCACTACAACTCCTCACCAATGTACCCATGACACAAACCACCCATCCCAACACCAAGCCCTGCATGACACAACAAAGCATGGACACCTATCACCTAAGCATGCCCACTGCACATACCCAGTACACCCTCCCAACCATCACCACACAAACCCACACACAGGAATGCTTGCACTGGGGTACACAAACACCCACCCATTGCACACCATTACACACACACATGCAATAATTATGCTCTTATGCCCCTGCAGGAACCCAAAGGACCGTCACCACACCCACCAGAGGGTCCAGACAACACCACTCCACCCCCAGAAGAAGCCCACAGTGACGAGAGCAGCTCTGCCCTACTGGATCCTGATGACCAGCCCGGACCATCGTGGGCCTCGGGACAGTCGGTTCCCCTTGCACAGGCACAGCCCAACACCGACCTTCCACCCTCTGGGAACACCAGCACAGCACCCACCCAGCGGGCCCAAACCTCCCTACCCAGGACAGGTCAATCAGCGGTGTGTCCACCACTACAGGGCACCCAGGGTAACCCACCACCCCAACAACAACAGGGACATGGGGGCAGTGGCAGTGGGCACACGGTCCAGGGGACGGAGGCACAGGAACACAGGGGAACTGGGAGGGCTGCTGTGCGACAGGGGGCGGACAGGCCAAGGGAACCCACTCTCCACGAGGCCCTATCCTCCATCATGGGAGCATACCACCACTCCCAGGAAACGATGGCGACGGTTCTGAACAATTTGCAGGAGACCCTGCGCCTGCAGGACAAACTGTATTTGGGGTTCAGGGAGGAGCTCAGGACCATCAGCTCCGCCCTGGGCACCATCGTAGGGGTGCTGAAGGACATACAGCAGACCTTGAGGGACACCGTGGCACTCCAAGGGGCCCCTGACACTAGCCAGGACGATTAAATGATCACCACCTCCGCCAGCGCTAGTGGACAGGACGCCCCGCCACAGGACCAACACACCAGCACCCCACCCCCTGCAGATGGACAACCACCACGCAAGCGGTCCCTGAGATCCAGGAACAGGACAGAGCAAGACCCCCGCCAGGAAATGACACCACCCTGATTGTCCTCCCACTGTCCCACTTTGTTACCCTGTCCATACTGAAACTGCCCCAGCTCCACTTCCTATGCCCATATGGGCAGTGCACCTGTGAGACTAATAGACTGGACTCTGCCATGGACATTCCTCCACCGTCCCCCATCCTCATTTTACAACCCCATCCCATTTCTGAGCACTTCAATAAACACCCTTGAAACGCAAAACAATCTGGAGTCAGTCTGTGATTTAGTAAAAATGTATTATCAATGACAGTGTCATAATGGGTGTATCATTCTAAAGCTAACATACCTATGTCACACATCACAAGCCCTTGAAGGATGCAAGCAGTTGACACGTAGGTAACCACACCTGTGAAACCGTAATGGAAGGGTACAACTCAGTTAACAAATAGTGACTTAAATCGAAAAACAGGATAGAGGTAGACGTGTGAAAGTTCATGTAATGCTAAAAATGAAAATGTTCTCACCTGTGTGTCACTGGAAATATTGCTGTATGACTGACTCCCTGTTGTCGTTGTCTTCTTCATCAGCTTCATCCTCATCACTGTCCACAGGCTCCACAGCTGCTACAACACCGGCATCTGGATCATCCTCCTGCAGAAAAGGCACCTGGTGCCCAAAGCCAAATTATGGAGCATGGAGCAGGCGATGATGATGTCGCACACCTTCTTCGGTGAGTAGAATAGGGAACCACCTGTCATATGGAGGCACCTGCACCTGGCCTTCAGGAGGCCGAAGGTGCGTTCGATCACCCTCCTAGTCCGACCATGGGCATTATTGTACCGTTCCTCTGCCCTGGTCCTGGGATTCCTCACTGGGGTCAATAGCCAGGAAAGGTTGGGGTAACCAGAGTCCCCCAATAGCCATACACGGTGCCTCTGGAGTTGACCCATCATATCAGTGATGCTGCTATTCCACAGGATGTAGGCGTCATGCACTGAGCCAGGGAACATAGCATTTACCTGCGAGATGTACTGGTCTGCCAAACAAACCATCTGGACATTCATCGAATGATAACTCTTCCTGTTCCTGTACACCTGTTCACTCCTGTGGGGGGGGACCAGAGCTACATGGGTACCATCAATAGCACCTATGACTTTGGTGATATGTCCAAGGGCATAGAAGTCACCTTTCACTGTAGGCAAATCCTCCACCTCAGGGAAAATTATGTATCTCCTTACGTGTTTCAGCAGGGCAGACAACACTCTGGACAACACGTTGGAAAACATAGGCTGGGACATCCCTGATGCCATGGCCACAGTTGTCTGAAAAGACCCACTTGCAAGGAAACGGAGCACTGACAGCACCTGCACGTCAGGGAGGATTCCAGTCGGATGGCGGATTGGTGACATCAGGTCTGGCTCCAACTGGGTATATAGTTCCTGGATTGTGGCACGGTCAAACCGGTAGGTTACGATGACATGTCGCTCTTCCATTGTCAACAGGTCCAACAGCGATCGGTACACCGGAGGATTCCGCCATCTTCTCATATGTCCCAGCTGACGGTGTCTACGAGGGACAACAGCGAAGAACCAGTCATTATTCCTCCAGGTATGTACCCACAGTCACACACAAGACTACACCACTCACAAAACCCTTCCTGTATGTGTGTTGAGTGTAGGCCTAGCTATGTGTGACGCAGTAGTAAATGAAGCCATGTGGGCCCCTGAAATAGCGGCTGCCTGACCTCTGCCTGACCTCTAAAGTGGGGTAACAGCGCAGGCGTTACACACCGTCGCGGTAGGCGGTTGTAGACCGTGGCGCAATGCTGCATTGGTTAACATTGGACCCTATGGGTCCTAGGAGCCGGTGATGATGCGCACCGCCGCGGACGTCACCGCCGCGGACGTCACCGCCATTTTCTATCTGTTCAATCACTCGATACCTGATCTTCGACGGGAGAGGACCTACACTGCAAGTGCTGCTGTGACCTCGGTCTGGAAGCGATGATGGCTGCTGCGTCTGGGGAAAGGGCCCCTGCCTTCACTGCACAGGAGTTGGAGAAACTGGTAGACAGGGTCCTCCCCCAGTACACGCTACTCTACGGTCCTCCAGACCAACAGGTAAGTACACTGGGAGCACGTTGTATGGGCTATGCCTGGGTGGAGAGGGCTGGTTGGAAGAGGGAAGGGGGCAGAGTCCATAGAACATTAATGCATGGGAATGAATGGGCCACATGGCCAGAGTAGGGAGGGGGCCACTCACAACGACGGTGCCATTGGTATTGACTGTTCCTCTTTCCTTGTGCATGTCATGTAGGTCAGCGCCCACCAGAAGAGGGACATATGGCGTGCCATCGCCAAGGAGGTCCGGACCCTGGGGGCCCACCAGAGACGGGGCACCCAATGCCGTAAGAGATGGGAGGACATTTGCCGCTGCAGCAAGAAGACGGCGGAGGCTCAGCTGGGGATGGCCTCCCAACGTGGGAGGGGTGCCCGTCGCACCATGACCCCCCTGATGTTCCGGATCCTGGCGGTGGCCTACCCGGAGTTGGATGGGCGTTTGAGGGCATCACAGCAGACACAAGGGGGTGAGTACAACCGCATTCAGCTGACTTTGCGTGCAGTGGAGGTGTCTGGGTGGGGGAGGTGGGCTGTGGGTGTCCCTAGGCCAGAGCGAGTTAGGTAGGCATGGCCCCTCCGTAATGTAGGCCATGTGGCACTCTACCCCACCTCAGCAGAGTGCCAAGTCGAGGTATAGTTGCCCCTGTGGCATCCATGTGCACCGATGTCCACCATTGCCATATAGGCCATATCCCAGAAATTGCATGTGCAGAGGGCAGGAGCACGGCGTAATGCAGGGGGCATCTGCATTTGTCTTGTCCGCCAATGGTAGCGGTATGCCATGCACTAAAACCCTCTTTCTTCTGTCTCCCCCCCTTTTTCTGCTCTCCCTGTCCTTTTGTACATCAGCATCAACAGGCAGAGGTAGAGTGGCACTGGAGCACGAGGGAGCTGCATCCCACATGGCCATGGAGGGCCACACCACGGACTCTGAATGCACCAGTGGGACGGAGGGCGAGGGGAGCTTCACGTCGGCCACCGGATCACCAAGCAGCGACACAGACTTGTTCGACGATGTGGGCTCCCTTGTGGTGGCGGCACCATCTGTACCCCCCACCTCTACAGGTACAGCTGCCACCTCCCCTACCAGCACCGCCCTCCCAGCAGCCCCTCAGCGTTCGCCCTGTGCCCGCTCACCCAGGAGGGTGGGCATCACCTTCGCCCCAGGCACCTCAGGCCCTGCCCCAGTTACCCCTGCTGCCCTCAGTGAGGAGGCCATTGACCTCCTCAGGTCACTCACTGTTGGGCAGTCTACCATTGTGAATGCCATCCAGGGTGTAGAATGAGAGTTGCAACAGGGTAATGCATTCCTGGAGGGCATTCATTCTGGTCAGGCTGCCCTTCAGCGAACCCTGCAATCTTTGGCCTCAGCACTGATGGCAGCAATTGTCCCGGCGGACACAAAAAGGGAATTATGACCCTGGGGGTGCCCAGACTGGATGAGTCTCCCCGTGAAAGGTCGTGTCCTGTCACTGTCCCAGCTGCACATGGGATAAGGATGCCTGATGTGGCGGTCCTTTCATTCCTACCCGGTGCATTGCCCTGTTCAGCGGTGCTTTGACATGGCGGTCTTTGCCCTGTTCAGCGGTGCTTTGCCATGGCGGTCTTTGCCCTGTTCAGCGGTGCTTTGACATGGCGGTTCTGGACTGTTCAGCGGTGCTTTGCCATGGCGGTCTTTGCCCTGTTCAGCGGTGCTTTGACATGGCGGTCTTTGCCCTGTTCAGCGGTGCTTTGCCATGGCGGTCTTTGCCCTGTTCAGCGGTGCTTTGACATGGCGGTTCAGGACTATTACCTCCACCAAAGTTGGACAGCTGGACTTCAGGATAGTCGGGACCACTTCAGTGCACCACCTGTGTTGCTGGATCCACTCACTTTTTCTGGAGAGGGGACCCAAGCCACCGGTCGACGCTCCAGAGGGGTGCCTGCTTTAGCAGGGAAGTGACTCCTTTACTTCAAGGGAGATTCCTTCGTTTTTTTGGTGCAGGCTGAAGACAGGCAGTCTTCGGAGGATGCACAACCTAGAAACAGTTGCTGGCAGGAGCTGAAGATACAATAATGCAGAAGTCGTCTTTGCTTCTTTGTTGCAGTTTGAACAATTCCTGGAGGGTCCAGATGCAGTTTCGTTATTGGAAGGTGAAGTAAAGGATTCCTGCTGGAGTCTTGCAATCCAAATCTGAGGAAACACCTAGAGGAGAGACCCTAAATAGCCCTGAAAGGGGCTTGGTCAGCTACACAGGTAAGCCCCTATCAGGGGAGGGCCCTGACATCACCTGATGGCACTGGCCACTCAGATTCTCCCACCCTGGGGTGGTGATGGACAGGGGAGTAGTCATTCCCCTTTCTTTTGTCCAGTTTCACGCCAGAGCAGGGTCTGGGGGTCCCTGAACTGGTCTAGACTGGATTATGCAAGGAGGGCACCAACTGTGCCCTTCAAAGCATTTCCAGAGGCTCTGGGAGGCTACCCCTCCCATGCCTGTAACATCCCCCTCCCAAAGGAAATCCTTTGTTCTGCCTTCCTGGGCTTGAGCTGCTCAAGCAACAGGAGAGCAGAAACCCATCTGTGAGGTGGCAGCAGCTGGGACTGCCTGGAAAACCTCAGAAGGATATAATGGCAGTACTTGGGGTCCTCTAAGGAGTCCCCCGAGTGCAAGGAATCATATAACCAATGCTTGCAAAAGCCTTGGGGTATGATTCCAACATGTTTGATACCAAACATTGCCATATTCAGAGTTACCATTGTGAAGCTGTACATAGGTAGTGCCCCATATATAGTGCATGTGTAAAATGGCGTCCCCACACTCAAGAATTCTGGGAAAATGGTCCTGGATGAAGTGGGGGCACCTCTGC
Organism: Pleurodeles waltl; assembly: GCF_031143425.1. Lineage (NCBI taxonomy): Eukaryota > Metazoa > Chordata > Amphibia > Caudata > Salamandridae > Pleurodeles > Pleurodeles waltl. Next base: position 201,681,473 of record NC_090441.1, on the reverse strand, counting down.
TAGTGCAGGGGTGCCCTCACACACAGGTACTCAGCACCCAGCCTTCAGGGTTCGAAGGTATGGTATATGGGTGACTTATAAGTGCCCTGGTGCAGTGTAAATGGCTGTGAAATGGTGCATGCACCATTTCACACAGGCTGCAATGGCAGTCCTGTAGAAGCCTTTCCATGGGCTCCCTATGGGTGGCAAAAGAAATGCTGCAGCCCATAGGGATCCCCTGGAACCCCAATGCCTTGGGTACCTAGGTACCATATACTAGGGACTTATAAGGGGTGACCAGTATGCCAGTTTGGGATGAAATACTGTGTTACCAGTATGCAGTGACAAAGCTGAGAGGAGAGAGAGCATAGGCACTGGGGTCCTTGTTAGCAGGATCTAGGGTGACCAGATTTTGAGGACCGAAAACCGGGACAGGTCCGACATAAAAGAAGGGACTAAAGACATTACTCACTTTTATACCTGGCCTGTCCCGTTTTTTTTGCGTAGCTTTGTGAAAGTGTGCCTATACATGTGTGCGTGTACACACACACATGTACAAAATTAGCTATGGCTTAACCTCCCACCCTGCACCCCCAACCCGCCCCCACCTCTCTCTGCTCTCCACTCCTTCTCTCTGTTCGGAGCAGACAGGGAACTGTGTTGCCTGACAGTAACAGATAAAATACTTTAATTATTTCATACTTTGTAGGCCTCTTTAACTTATGCTTTCATAGAGGATCTGACCTTCGTCCCATAAAACTGGGACATTTATTTAATAATATGACCTTTGTCCCAAAAACCGGGACATTTATTTAATAATATGACCTTTGTCCCACAAAAACAGGGACATTTATTTAAAATTAGGAGAAGTGTCGGAACACCGGGACAGTCCTCTAAAAACCGGGACTGTCTGGGGAAATCTGGGACGTCTGGTCACCCTAGCAGGATCCCAGTGACACAGTCAAACACAATGATAGCAGGCAGAAATTGGGGGTGACATGCCAAAAAGAGGGTACTTTCCTACAGAGGGGAATACTGTGCATGCTAGCATTCCATCAAGTGTTCCTTTATTTTAAGAAAGGGCATGCATATGTCCATATTCAAGCCGCAAAGAAGCACATGAAGTTACTGTGGTCTGGCAGTCACTTTCCCAATATGCTCACCTTTTGCCTGAAGTCCGCTCCTCAGACGTTTTCCAAATGTCAGTTGCAGCAGCCCATCTCTGTTACCAAAGAATCATGATATATGCATACTTTGGCAACTGCCTTATCAAAGCCCACATCTCAGATGAAGTTGGTCAGGTAAAGGTGGTCAACTGCTGCATCAGTTAGGTCTGGAGATAAACTTTCAAAAGTCTGTTACAAGCCCAGGCCAAGTTCTCTTATATTTAGATGATACTCTAGACGTAACACAAGGAAAAGTGTTTCCTATGAAAGACAGAGTATTATCTATCTGGACAAAATGCCAACTTCTTAAGAAGACTTGGCATCTGACAACTCAACAGTTTCCATATCTGCTGAGCTCAATGGCTTCTTGCACATTCATTGTCCCAAATTCAAGACTGCAAATGAAGCAACCATAATAAAGTCTGGAGGATCAAATGGATCAAGTGGAATGATAAGCTCCATTTATCTCTACCAGCAAAGCATTCATTATTGTTGTGGTGCAACAGAAAGAACTTGTACAAGGAGCTTCCTTTGTAGGAAACCTTCCTATTCGGAATGACAAGCTCCATTTATCCATACCAAGGAAACATTCATTGTTGTGGTGCAACAGAAAGAACTTGTACAAGGAGCTTCCTTTGTAGGAAACCTTCCTATTCAAATGATAGTTGTGTATGTATTCCTTACAAGCTAGAAGCTCTTCTAGGCAGCCTGCCAATTTGAGGCCTCTAGTCAAGGAAGGAGACACAGTTTCACATCAGTTTCTTGAAGATTGGTTCATTCCATCTAGCTATGAAGGCCTTTCTACAGTCTCTGACAAGGACAGTATACTAATTCAAATGGACAACACTACTACACTACACTATGTAGACAGAGAGGTACCAGATCAAGACTCCTGTCTCTGGAGATGTGGAAAATTAGGACATGACATCTAACCACAGGCCTGGCTATAAAATAAATCAAACTACCAGGTGTACAATATAATCAGGCCGACATTCTAAGCAGATTTTACAAAGAAAACATAGAATCGGTCATAAACAGAGCTCTTCATGGAACTTTTTGCAGACTGGTGTTCTGCAAATTGTCCAGTTTGTCTTGGACCAGAAGGCCAAATGCCAAAACTTTGCATCTAGGTGATGGGACCCAGGCTTTCTGGCATGTGCCCTCCCATGAAATGATCATAGAGATTATTGCAATATGTCCACCAATTCCTCTAGTACCACTAAGGCTGTTGAAATATGAGAGTTCCTGAACAACAATGATCCTTATTGCTCCCACATTCCCAAGGCTATGGTTGTTTACAGACATTCTTCAAATGTTGCAAGAGTCAAGTATGACACTGCCCTGCAGGCTAAACCTACTGACTGTCCAACAGGGCTAATTATTCCATCTGAACTTGACATGATTAAATTTGGCAGAACAGTTCCAGAGATCAGACCATATGGACATTTAAATATATCACAATTTTATATGGAAAAGAAAAGAAGTAAACAATTTCCCCTTACTATCTTAAATGAAGAGGTTCGGCTTATGGTGTCAGCAGGGTCATAACCACTATGTCCTGTCAAGAGGAGGTTATTTTGCCATACTCATTAAACCTCACGAAAGCTGAGCTACTATTACCTTTAATCATAGCATTCCTTTGAGCAGTAATAGCATACAGAAAAGATCCTGATCAAATGTCCTTTTTCAAGGTTGCAAAAAGTCTTTCCTCCGTTATGATCACCTTCGCCTGCATGGGAACTAAATTTAGTGCTCTGTAAATTGCTGTGCCCACCTTGTGAGCCCATTCACTTGGTTTCATTACAGCATATCCTAGGAAAGACAGAATTGTATTTTAGTACACCTCAGCATGTAGAGTTAGTGAGCTACAGGACTTGTTAAACACTATGCATTTTTTCATTCTAATAATTCTAATAGGGTGTTATAGAGATCTCAATCTTCATTTTTTTCATTTTACTTAAGGTAGTTTTGGAATTCTATGTAAAGTTTTGATTACAGCGCCAGATTTCAGGAGAGTTTTATGTTTATATCCAGATAAAAATGGTAAGAAAATCAAACCATCTTTTTATCATTTATAGCCTGATATGTATTGGTTTATCCACTTTTAAACCTTTAAACAAATTCTGTGTCATTGGATTGTTCCATACATTATTCTTTTCTGTCAGTTAATAAACAAGACTTTACCAAGCAGACTGAAAGCACTTTCCACCAGAGCTCATTATAGGTCTAGTTGAGGAACATCAAGTTGGCAGATATATTTAAGGCAGCCACCTGGAAATCCGTTCATTCTTTCACAGTGCTAAGGTTGCCAAGTGTAAATCAACTTACCTTGAGAAACCTTTTTTAGTTAAATCCCTTATTTGAAGACAAATTGTAATATTTCTGCTGTGTTTCATTTATGTGTCCCTAATGGCGGAGAGTTGGGAGAAATGAGGGATAATGTTCCCTACTATGCTACCTGGAGGTTTATGACTATTAATGAAGATCCTGTGACAAAGAGGTAATAGTTACTTGTTGCCTCAGTTTTGCATTATAGGAATCATTAAAGTTAGAAATGACCCTTCTTCCTCCCAGCATTGTTTTATCTCCCCCCCATTGTATGTGAGACCAGATGTCCTTCTACCTGATGTATTTTTCAAACTATCTGGGCTAACACCTAGAGTCTTACCAGTTCTTTAGGTGTGATTCAAGCAAGCTGAATTTAGGATCTTCAGGATAGGTGTGCATGGATTGTTTATTAAACAGCCCTAAAATGTGGGTCCTTGAATGTAGCATAAAATTACGCTAACATGTAGTAATTCAATGAAGATTCCTATAATGCAAAACCAGTACTGCGAGTTATTTGTTATCATTGAGTAAGGTTCCGCCACCAAACTTATCGGACACATCAATGATTTGTATGAGGCTGTTTTGTTTTGCCATCTACGTTTTCTGTGATGGTAAGTAGTTCAGTTCCAGGAAACGTGCACTCATTCAAGTGTTTCCTACATCCAGCCAGTGTCACTGGGTCACCTAGCAATGAGCATGAACCTGCAACCATGACAGGTGACATCCTGCAGGAGAATTCCTTCCTACTGCCGTCCAGTCTGGATGGTCTAGAGGACAACAATAACAAGGAACTGACAGCAAGTCTGATGCATGAGGCTCAGAACAAGAAAACACTATCAAGATCATCAGTGAAGGTGGCCACCCTAGAGGCCATAGTTGCCGAAACTTCAGAGACCACTATATCAGACCACACCTTACCAAAATTAAGCAAAGAAGATCTTCAGATGAACAATGGAAGCAGCACCAATAGGCCTGAAAGATATCACCAACAGACAGTGGACCCCACCGTGCCATCTGTGGCTATCCCTCCATCTACAGGTGAGCTTCAAAGATAAAGACTGTAGATATGTCCAACTTTGTGTAAAATCATGGCTATTCAGGGGACGGGTTTGGTGATCTGATCAACGCAATTAGTTAGCAACATTGGAATGTCAAGCACGTCCTCACAAGCACTGTTACAATGTAATGGCAGGAGCACCTATATGTTGTGTTATATTGCAATCTTACAATTAATGATAGTGCCTATCTTTAAATAGCTAGTGTAGCATATAACATGTAAATGCACAATGTCGCCACAGAAAAGGTGCAGACATTCCTTATCTATATTCCCCTATGCATAGAAAAAAACAATTATAATTGAATTTCTGTGTGGCTGTACTACTTTACCATCTAGGATGTTTATCATGGTGAGTAGTCCATGCCATATGAATATGCACTCACACATACTGTTTCTGCATGCAGTCCACATCACAGGGTCACCTAACAGCGAGCATGAAGCTGCCACCATAGGGGGTGAAGCCTGGCACAAGAAGTCCTTCATCCTACCATCAAGACTAAAGGTTCTAAAGGACAAGAGAGAAAAGAAAGAGACAGCTAATCATGAGGTTCAGAAGAAGAAAGCTTCATCAAGATCTTCAGTGATGAGCGCCACCCTAGAAGACAGAGTGCTTGAAGGTGTGAAGGCCAGCATACCAGACCACATCAACAATGTGAGCAGCACCAGCAACCCTGAAAGACATCACCATGAGATAGAGGGCCGCAGTGTGCCTACAATGGTTGTCCCCTTATCTGCAGGTGAGCTTCAAAGTTATAGACTATTGCACCTCTGTAGAACCTTGCATAAAATAATGGACACCAGGACAAGGGGGCGAGGCAGGGTCAGTGATATTGCCAAGACCATCACTAGCAACATAGGGATGTTGAGCATGTCCTTACAAGCACAGTTACAATGTCCTTGTGGGAACATCTTTATGTTACACTTCCCCATATTGCAGTCTTACTGTTAAGGATAGCATCTGCTTCTAAATAGCAAGTGTAATGTATGCCATGTGAATGCACAATGTCACCACAAAAGTGATAACAACAGTTCTTCTCTATAATCTTCAATGCATAAAAAACAGTAGTAATAATTGAATATCCTTCTTCGTGCAGATGTGGTGCAAATATCAATGATATGTGTGTGGCTGAACTGCTTTGCAATGCAGTATGTTTATTATAGCGAGTGCTTCATGCCATATAAATATGCCGTCATGCAAACTGCTTTCTGAGCAGTGAGCGTAAAGCTGCCACCATGAGGGGTGAAGTCCTGCACAAGAAGTCCTTCATCCTGCCATCCAGACTAAATGATCTAAAGGACGGCAAAGAAAAGGAAGAGACAGTGAATCTTGAGATTTAAGAGATGAAAACGCATTCAATATCTTCTGTTACAGTTGCCAATCTGGACAACATTGTTACAGAAGGTGTGGAGGCCCCTGTACCAGACCATGGTTCACTAGAGGTACATGAAGGGGAACACCTTCAGATCAACAGTGTAAGCAGTACCGGCAGTCCTTCAAGACATGGCCAGGAGATGGAGGACCCCATTGTGCCATCAGTACTGGCCCCTCCATCTACAGGTGAGCTTTAAAGTTGTAGACTGAGCCAGGTGTGAATCCTTTGCAAAATCATGGTCACATTGGGGAGTGGGTCACGTTGGGGGGTGGGTTCAGTCCTCTGGTCTAGGCCCTCACCTAGCAGCATCCTCTAGTCAGGGAAATGCAGCGGCATCTACATTCCAGCAAGAGAAAATGCTGACACGTCAACTATAGCTCTGTTAGTACCCAGCACATGCTGCACACTAACCCATGTTGCATTTGGAGCTACTAGCTGTCCGGATAGTCCGGGGACCATAATCAACTGTTAACATGTGCATGGACTATCATTGTTACACTAAGTGACTAGGGTTAGAGGATGTATTATGTGTGATGTGGTACCTACCTGAAAAATGGGACTATTTGTTCCACTTTTAAGGACAGTACAACCTAAAGCCCTAAGACAGTAGTTCTTAACCTCTTGTCTGGAGACCCCTGGGGGTCCGCAAAGCATACGTAAGGGGCCTGCAACTACTGAAAAAAATAGGTAATATTAATAGGTTGGAAATAGTGTTTATAAATGAAGCCTAATGTACTGTTACACACTTTAAAACTAATTATACTGTCAGCCCCAAAAGAAGGCAGATGTAGTTGTACATGCATTTTAACTTGAATGAGATGCTACACATTAATTTGCAGATCATTTTCAACAAGTGTGAACTACTGAAATGTAATGTACGCAATGTTACGGATATGAAATGATATCTGACTCAACCTGGAGTGATAGCTGTGTCCATGTGCAGGGTTCCCAGAAAGAGGGTGGTGGTTCTACTGATATTTAAAGCCTCCACAGGGCACATAAGCTTCATGAATCCACAATGGGAGAGTAAACTCTGCACAGTCATGGTACACACATATGCACCATGTGTTTGGCTGTGTTGCTTTGCAATGGGATACACTTTTTTGATAGTGGATTGACTTGTACACATTAAAGCAATTGTAGGAAGCTGGCCTGGTGTGTGGTGGGTACCTATGATACTTACACCTTATACCAGGTCCAGGTATCCGTTTTTAGCGTAGTGTAGTCAGTGTCTAGAAGCCAGGCTGTCTAGAGGTAGCTGTGGATGAGCAGCCAAGGCTTATCTAGGAGACATGCAAAGCTCATGCAAGACCACTGTAGTCAGACTTAGTACATACACACATGAAAGAAAACACTCAGGGGGTCATTATGACCCCAGCGGTGAGTGCAAATGGTGCAGTAGTACCGCCAGGAGGCTGGCGGTACATATGGCCACATTATGGAAAGGCGGGTTGGCCACTCATACCACCATGGCGTTATCAGCCGCCGGGCCAGAGATGTTAATCTCCAACCCGGCAGCTGGCATAATACCGCCGGCGGAATTATGAGCCTGCCTACCACCATGGTTTACGTGGCGTTAGCAACGCCACGAAAACCATGATGGTAGGCCCCACTGGTGACAGGGAATTCTTTCCCTGTCACTGGTAGGCAGCTCCCCCACCTCCCCAACACTCACCAGACAGCCCCAACACTCCTCCATCCAAACTCCCCCCACCTCCTCCGATCCTCACACTCCCCCTAACCCCCCATACACACACACATCCGCAGACACGCACCACGCATACACACAATCACTCACACTGCCATACACGCACACTTCCAGACATGCTCGCACACATTCTTGCACACAATCGTGCAATTAGTGAAAATGACAATAGAGAAAAATAGGCCTCGGGGAGCACAAATCATATACTAAAAGAAGTGGTATGCGAAAGTCGGTCCCTCACCTAGGTAAGTGGAGTGTGTAGAAAGGAGCTTGAAGTGCCACGAAATCCCAAAGGTAAGTACCACAACCCCCCCCGCGACCAGGAAAGCAGGAGTAAATCACTGTAAATTCCCCAGAACACCCACTTGGAAGAAAAGACGAATAATGCAAAACCCAGAAGAGACTGCAAGACACCGACAGTGGATTCCTGGACAAGAGGACCTCTGGAAGAAGGGGACCAAGTCTAAGAAGCACAGCAGAGTCCAGGAAAGGCAGGACCCATACCCACCAGGCTGAAGGTGCAGGAGGTGAGTTGATAGTGGAGAAGGAGAGTCAGCACTGCACCCAAGAAGACAAAGTCGAGTTCCTGTAGGATGCAGGTGATGTCCCACGCCAGAAGGAGGATTGCAGTCTGGTTTCCGTCTTCGGATTCTGCCAAGAAGCCTAGGCACACCCAAAACACGCGGTTGGCAGAAAGTGGAGCTGCCTGGGACCAGGAAGATCCAGCTAGACTCTTCCCAGGTGGGGGTATCAGAAGGGGCTCGCAGCAACACAGAGAGCCCACAGAAGCCCAGGCAGCACCCACAGGAGTCCAACAGGACGGGGACACGAAAGTCGAGAATGAGGCCCACGCACCACTACAAAAAAAGTTCCCCAGCCTCTGGAGAACCACTCAGGGAGCTGTGCATCGCAGATGGAGTGCTAGGGGCTGAAGCTTCAGGATGCCTGAAGATCTTGTGGTAAAAATGCTAAGCAGCCTTGGCAGCTGCAAATGTCGCGGTGCACAGGGGAATTTTCCTGCGTGGGAAGACAAGGGCTTACCTCCACCCAAGTTGGACAGCTGGAAGAGAGGACCGTCAGGATTACTTCAGTCCACAACCCGTGATGTAGGAACCACACAGGTCAGCAGTAGAGGGGATTCACGCATCCAGTCGCCGTTGCAATTTATGTCTGCAGAACCAGGGGAGTGACTCCTTTTCTCCAAGAGAGATTCCTTCGTCCTTCTGATGGAGGCTGAAGACGGGCTGTCCTCAGAGGATGCACGACCGGGGAAATGTTGCAATTGCTGAAAGGAGCCATGGATACATTGTTGCAGGAGGCATCTTGCATCTTGTTGCAGCTTGTTGGGGCCTGGAGCATCCAGATGGAGTTTCTTTGGTCAGAAGTCGAAGTGGAGGTTGCAGAGGAATTCTGCTGCAGTCCTGCAAATGGAACCTGAAAAACCACCCAAAAGAGAGACCTTAAATATCCCTGAAAAGGGGATTGGTCAGCTAGCTGGGTGACCACCTACCAGGAGGGGGATCTGATGTCACCTGCTGGCACTGACCACTCAGATGCTCCAGAGTTCCCTGCCAGCCTTGAATCCAAGATGGAAGAACCCAGAGACCTTCTGGAGGAATACTGAGCACCACCACTGGGGTGATGATGGAAAGGGGAGAGGTCACTCCCCTTTCTTTTGTCCAGTTTCACACCAGAGCAGGGACTGGGAGTCCCTGAACCTGTGTAGAATGGTTTATGCAAGGAGGGCACCAAATGTGCCCTTCAAAGCATTGCCAGTGGCTTGGGGAGGCTACCCCTACCAAGCCAGTAACACCTATTTCCAGAGGGTGTAATACCCCTCCCTCAAAGGAAATCATTTATTATGCCTTCCTGGGCTTGAGCTTCTCAAGCAGCAGGAGGGCAGAAACCTGTCTGTGAGGTGGCAGCAGCTTGGGCTGCCTGGAAACTCTCGGAAGGCTGTAATGGCTATGCTGGGGGTCCTCTAAGGAGGCCCAGAGTCCATGCAATAATACAACCAATGCTTGCAAAAGCATTGGGATATGATTCCAACATGTTTGATACAAAACATGTCTATGTTCTGAGTTACCATTATGTAGCTGCACATAGGTATTGACACATTTAGTTAGCAACATTGGGATGTCAAGCATGTCCTCAAAATAACTCTTACAGTGTCATGGCGGGAGCACCTATATGTTGCGTTATACTGCAGTTTTACAGTTAATGATAGTATCTGTCTTTAAATAGCTAGTGTAGCATATGCCATGTACATGCACAGTGTCAGCACAGAAAAGGTGCAGACATTCCTTATCTATTTTCCCCTATGCATAGAAAACAGCATTTATAATTAAATGTGTGTGTGGTTGTACTACTTTACCATCTAGAATGTTTATCATAGTGAGTAGTCCATGACATATAAATATACACTCACACATATTTTTCTGCATGCAGTCCACATCACAGGGTCATCTAACAGCGAGCATGAAGCTGCCACCATGGAGGGTGAAGCCTGGCACAAGAAGCCCTTCATCCTACCATCAAAACTAAAGGTTCTAAAGGACAAGAGAGAAAAGAAAGAGACAGCGAATCATGAGGTTCAGAAGAAGAAAGCTTCATCAAGATCTTCAGTGACGAGGACCACCCTGGAAAACAGAGTGCTTGAAGGTGTGAAGGCCAGCATATCAGACCACACATCACCACAATTACATGAAGAGGTACACCTTCAGGTCAACAATGTGAGCAGTACCAGCAACCCTGAAAGACATCACCATGAGATAGACGGCCGCAGTGTGCCTACAATGGTTGTCCCCTTATCTGCAGGTGAGCTTCAAAGGTATAGACTATTGCACCTCTGTAGAACCTTGCGTAAAATAATGGACACCGGGACAAGGGGGCGAGACAGGGTCAGTGATATTGCCAAGACCATCAACTAGCAAAATAGGGATGTTGAGCATGTCCTCACAAGCACAGTTACAATGTCCTGGTGGGAACATCTTTATGTTACACTTTCCCATATTGCAATCTTACAGTTAAGGATAGCATCTGCTTCGAAATAGCAAGGGTAATGTATGCCATGTGAATGCACAATGTCACCACAAAAGTGGTAACAACAGTTCTTCTCTATAATCCTCAATGCATAAAAAACAGCAGTAATAATTGAATAGGCTTCTTCATGCAGATGTGGTGCAAATATCAATGATATGTGTGAGGTTGAACTGCTTTGCAATGCAGTATGTTTATTATAGCGAGTGCTTCATGCCATATAAATATGCCGTCATGCAAACTGCTTTCTGAGAAGTGAGCGTAAAGCTGGAACCATGAGGGGTGAAGTCCTACACAAGAAGTCCTTCATCCTGCCATCCAGACTAAATGATCTAAAGAACGGCAAAGAAAAGGAAGAGACAGTGAATTTTGAGATTTAAGAGATGAAACGCATTCAATATCTCCTGTTACAGTAGCCAATCTGGACCACATTGTTACGGAAGGTGTGGAGGCCCCTGTACCAGACCATGGTTCACTAGAGGTACATGAAGAGGAACACCTTCAGACCAACAGGGTAAGCAGTACCAGCAGTCCTGCAAGACATGGCCAGGAGATGGAGGACCCGATTGTGCCATCAGTACTGTCCCCTCCATCTACAGGTGAGCTTTAAAGTTGTATACTGAGCCAGGTGTGAATCCTTTGCAAAATCATGGTCACATTGGGGAGTGGGTCACGTTGGGGGGTGGGTTCAATCCTCTGATCTAGTGCCTCACCTAGCAGCATCCTCTAGTCAGGGAAATGCAGCGGCATCTACATTCCAGCAAGAGAAAATGCTGACACGTCAACTATAGCTCTGTTAGTACCCAGCGCATGCTGCGCACTAACCCATGTTACATTTGGTTCTACTAGCTGTAAGTTCGGGGACCATAATCAACTGTTAACATGTGCATGGACTATCATTGTTACACTAAGTGACTAGGGTTAGAGGATGTATTATGTGTGATGTGGTACCTACCTGAAAAATGGGACTATTTGTTCCACTTTTAAGGACAGTACAACCTAAAGCCCTAAGACAGTAGTTCTTAACCTCTTGTCTGGGGACCCCTGGGGGTCCGCGAAGCATACGTAAGGGGCCTGCAACTACTGAAAAAAATTAGGTAATATTAATAGGTTACAAATAGTGTTTATAAATGAAGCCAAATGTACTGTTACACACTTTAAAACTAATTATACTGTCAGCCACAAAAGAAGGTATATGTAGTTGTACATGCATTTTGACTTGGATGAGATGCTACACATTAATTTGCAGTTAATTTTCAACAAGTGTAAACTACTGAAATGTAATGTACGCAATGTTACGAATATGAAATGATATCTGACTGAACCTGGAGTGATAGCTGTGTCCATGTGCAGGGTACCCAGAAAGAGGGTGGTGGTTCTACTGATATTTAAAGCCTCCATAGGGCACATAAGCTTCATGAATCCACAATGGGAGAGCAAACTCTGCACAGTCATGGTACACACATGTGCACCATGTGTTTGGCTGTGTTGCTTTGCAATGGGATACACTTTTTTGATAGTGGATTGACTTGTACACATTAAATCAATTGTAGTAGGCTGGCCTGGTGTGTAGTGGGTACCTATGGTACTTACACCTTATACCAGGTCCAGGTATCCCTTTTTAGCGTAGTGTAGTCAGTGTCTGGAAGCCAGGCTGTCTAGAGGTAGCTGTGGATGAGCAGCCAAGGCTTATCTAGGAGACATGCAAACCTCATGCAATACCACTGTAGTCAAACTTAGTACATACACACATGAAAGAAAACACTCAGGGGGTCATTATGACCCCGGCAGTGAGGGCAAATGGTGAAGTAGTACTGCCAGGAGGCTGGCGGTACATATGGCCACATTATGGAATGGCGGGTTGGCCACTCATACCACCATGGCAGTATCAGCCACCGGGCCAGAGATGTTAATCTCCAATCCGGCAGCTGGCATAATACCGCCGGCGGAATTATGAGCCTGCCTACCACCATGGTTTACGTGGCGTTAGCAACGCCACGAAAACCATGGCGGTAGGCCCGACTGGTGACAGGGAATTCTTTCTCTGTCACTGGTAGGCAGGTCCCCCACCCCCCCCAACACTCACCAGACACCCCCCACCACTCCTCCATCCAAACTCCCCCCACCCCCTCTGATCCTCACACTCCCCCTCCAACCGCCCATACACGCACACATCCGCAGACACGCACCACGCATACACCCAGTCACTCACACTGCCATACACGTATTCATACACGCATACTTCCAGACATGCTCGCACACATTCTTACACACAATCGTGCAATTAGTGAAAATGACAATAGAGAAAAATAGGCCTGGGGGAGCACAAATCATATACTAAAAGAAGTGGTATGCGAAAGTCGGTCCCTCACCTAGGTAAGTGGAGTGTGTAGAAAGGAGCTTGAAGTGCCACGAAAGCTCAAAGGTAACTACCACCACCCCCCGCGACCAGGAAAGCAGGAGTAAATCACTGTAAATTCCCCAGAACACCCACTTGGAAGAAAAGACGAATAATGCAAAACCCAGAAGAGACTGCAAGACACCGACAGTGGATTCCTGGACAAGAGGACCTGTGGAAGAAGGGGACCAAGTCTAAGAAGCACAGCAGAGTCCAGGAAAGGCAGGACCCCTATTCACTAGGCTGGAGGTGCAGGAGGAGAGTTGATAGTGGAGAAGGAGAGTCAGCACTGCACCCAAGAAGACGAAGACGAGTTCCTGTAGGATGCAGATGATGTTCCACGCCAGAAGGAGGATTGCAGTCGAGTTTTCATCATCGGATCCTGCCAACAAGCCTAGGCACATCCAAAACTCGCGGTTGGCAGAAAGTGGAGCTGCCTGGGACCAGGAAGATCCAGCTGGACTCTACCCAGGCGGGGGTATCAGAAGGGGCTTGCAGCAACACAAAGAGCCCACAGAAGCCCAGGCAGCACCCACAGAAGTCCCACAGGACGGGGACACAAACGTTGAGGAGGAGGTACACGCATCACTACAAAAAAATGTTCCCCAGCCGCTGGAGAACCACTCAGGGAGCTGTGCATCGCAGATGGAGTGCTAGGGGCTGAAGCTTCAGGATGCCTGAAGATCTTGTGGTGAAAATGTTAAGAAGCCTTGGGAGCTGCAAATGACGCAGTGCACAGGGGAACTGTCCTGCATGTGCAGACAAGGGCTTACCTCCACCCAAGTTGGACAGCTGGAAGAGAGGACCATCGGGATCACTTCAGTCTGCCACCTGTGATGTAGGAACCACACAGGTCAGCAGTAGAGGGGATTCACGCAGCCAGTCGTCGTTGCAGTTGGTGTCTGCAGATCCAGGAGAGTGACTCCTTTTCTCCAAAAGAGATTCCTTCGTCCTTCTGATGGAGGCTGAAGACGGGTGTCCTCAGAGGATGCACGACTGGGGAAATGTTGCAGTTGCTGAAAGGAGCCATGTTGCAGGAGGCATCTTGCATCTTGTTGCAGCTTGTTGGGGCCTGGAGCATCCAGATGGAGTTTCTTTGGTCAGAAGTCGAAGTGGAGGTCGCAGAGGAATCCTGCTGCAGTCCTGCAAATGGAATCTGAAGAACCACCCAAAAGAGAGACCATAAATATCCCTGAAAAGGGGATTGGTCACCTAGCTGGGTGACCACCTACCAGGAGGGGGCTCTGATGTCACCTGCTGGCACTGATCACTCAGATGCTCCAGAGTTCCCTGCCAGCCTTGAATCCAAGATGGCAAAACCTGGAGACCTTCTGGAGGAATACTGAGCACCACCCCTGGGGTGATGATGGACAGGGGGGAGGTCACTCCCCTTTCTTTTGTCCAGTTTCACACCAGAGCGGGGAGTGGGAGTCCCTGAACCTGTGTAGAATGGTTTATGCAAGGAGGGCACCAAATGTGCCCTTCGAAGCATTGCCAGTGGCTTTGGGAGGCTACCCCTACCAAGCCTGTAACACCTATTACCAAAGGGAGAGGGTGTAACACCCCTCTCCTAAAGGAAATCCTTTATTCTGCCTTCCTGGGCTTGAGCTTCTCAAGCAGCAGGAGGGCAGAAACCTGTCTGTGAGGTGGCAGCAGCTTGGGCTGCCTGGAAACTCTCGGACGGCTGTAATGGCTATGATGGGGGTCCTCTAAGGAGGCCCCAGAGTCCATGCAATAATACAACCAATGCTTGCAAAAGCATTGGGATATGATTCCAACATGTTTGATACAAAACATGTCTATGTTAGAAGTTACCATTATGTAGCTGCACATAGGTATTAACGCATTTAGTTAGCAACATTGGGATGTCAAGCATGTCCTCAAAATAACTCTTACAGTGTCATGGCGGGAGCACCTATATGTTGCGTTATATTGCAGTTTTACAGTTAATGATAGTATCTGTCTTTAAATAGCTAGTGTAGCATATGCCATGTACATGCACAGTGTCAGCACAGAAAAGGTGCAGACATTCCTTATCTATTTTCCCCTATGAATAGAAAACAGCAATTATAATTAAATGTGTGAGTGGTTGTACTACTTTACCATCTAGGATGTTTTTTCATGGTGAGTAGTCCATGACTTATAAATATACACTCACACATACTGTTTCTGCATGCAGTCCACATCACAGGGTCACCTAACAGCGAGCATGAAGCTGCCACCATGGAGGGTGAAGCCTGGCACAAGGCGCCCTTCATCCTACCATCAAAACTAAAGGTTCTAAAGGACAAGAGAGAAAAGAAAGAAACAGATAATCATGAGGTTCAGAAGAAGAAAGCCTCATCAAGATCTTCAGTGATGAGCACCACCCTAGAAGACAGAGTGCTTGAAGGTGTGAAGGCCAGCATATCAGACCACACATCACCACAATTGCATGAAGAGGTACACCTTCAGGTCAACAATGTGAGCAGCACCAGCAACCCTGAAAGACATCACCATGAGATAGAGGGCCGCAATGTGCCTACAATGGTTGTCCCCTTATCTGCAGGTGAGCTTCAAAGTTATAGACTATTGCACCTCTGTAGAACCTTGCATAAAATAATGGACACTGGGACAAGAGGGCGAGGCAGGGTCAGTGATATTGCCAAGACCATCACTAGCAACATAGGGATGTTGAGCATGTCCTTACAAGCACATTTACAATGTCATGGTGGGAACATCTTTATTTTACACTTCCCCATATTGCAATCTTACAGTTAAGGATAGCATCTGCTTCTAAATAGCAAGTGTAATGTATGCCATGTGAATGCACAATGTCACCACAAAAGTGGTAACAACAGTTCTTCTCTATAATCTTCAATGCATAAAAAACAGCAGTAATAATTGAGCAGGCTTCTTTATGCAGATGTGGTGCAAATATCAATGATATGTGTGTGGCTGAACTGCTTTGCAATGCAGTATGTTTATTATAGCGAGTGCTTCATGCCATATAAATATGCCGTCATGCAAACTGCTTTCCGAGCAGTGAGCGTAAAGTTGCCACCATGAGGGGTGAAGTCCTGCACGAGAAGTCCTTCATCCTGCCATCCATACTAAATGATCTAAAGGACGGCAAAGAAAAGGAAGAGACAGTGAATCTTGAGATTTAAGAAATGAAAACGCATTCAATATCTTCTGTTTCAGTAGGCAATCTGGACAACATTGTTACGGAAGGTGTGGCGGCCCCTGTACCAGACCAGGGTTCACTAGAGGTACATGAAGGGGAACACCTTCAGATCAACAGGGTAAGCAGTACCAGCAGTCCTGCAAGACATGGCCAGGAGATGGAGAACCCCATTGTGCCATCAGTACTGGCCCCTCCATCTACAGGTGAGCTTTAAAGTTATAGACTCAGCCAGGTGTGAATCCTTTGCAAAATCATGGTCACATTGGGGAGTGGGTCACGTTGGGGGGTGGGTTCAGTCCTCTGGTCTAGGCCCTCACCTAGCAGCATCCTCTAGTCAGGGAAATGCAGCGGCATCTACATTCCAGCAAGAGAAAATGCTGACACGTCAACTATAGCTCTGTTAGTACCCAGCACATGCTGCACACTAACCCATGTTGCATTTGGTGCTACTAGCTCTAAGTCCAGGGACCATAAAACAACTGTTAACATGTGCATTGAGTATTATTATTACACTAAGTGACTAGGGTTAGAGGATGTATTATGTGTGATGTGGTACCTACCTGAGAATGGGACTATTTGTCCCACTTTTAAGGACGGTACCAACTAAGGCCCTAAGACAATAGTTCTTAACCTCTTGTCTGGGGACCCCTGGGGGGCCGCGAAGCATACGTAAGGGGCCTGCAACTAATGAGAAAATTAGATAATATTAAGAGGTTAAAAATAGAGTTTATAAATGAAGCCAAATGTACTGTTACACATTTGAAAACTAATTGTACTGTCAGCCACAAAAGAAGGCAGATGTGGTTTTACATGCATTTTAACTTGGATGAGATCCTGCACATTCATTTTCTGTTAATTTTCAACTAGTGTGAACTACTGAAATGTAATCTACTCAACCATAGGAAATTTACGGATATGAAATGATATCTGATTGAACCTGGAGGGATAGCTGTGTCCATGAGCAGGGTCCTCGGAAAGAGGGCAGTGGTTCTACTGATATTTAAAGCCTCCACAGGGCACATAAGTTTGGTGATTCCACAATGGGAGAGAAACCTCTGTGCAGTCGTGGTACACACATCTGCACCATGTGTTTGGCTGTGTTGCTTTCCAATGGGACGTACTTTTTGATAGCAGATTCACTTTTCCACATTAAAGCAATGTACTCATGTAAAATGTTCTCTGAATCAAACAGATGCCATTGAGGTAGCCGGCAGTGCACGTGAACCTGTGGTCAGATGGAGCAGAAGCCGACTTCTGCATGGGAGCTCCCAGATCGCCCAGTCCATATTGAGTCTCTCACATAAAATTACGCAAAGAAACAAAAAGAAGGCGATGCCACGGCCCCGGAAGAGAAGAATCCGCACAAGTTCCTCAAGGACGGAGGCTTCCAAGCTAGACCCAGAGCCCCAGGATGCGGACACCACCTCAGGGGACGAGGGCTCGCCTGCGGTGTATGAAAGCCGCACCATTCTGGACCCAGTCAACCCTTCAGCAGTCACCTCTCCACTTACAGGTACATCTCAAAGACCCCTCCACAAAGGCAAGGGTGTGATGCGGGTACTCGAACAGCAGTAACGCATGCGAGAAGCCTGTGGGACATAGCAGCCTCGGTGGAAGGGTTGACTAGTGGGGTGAGGGCCATGGGACACCACCCATGCAGCTATGGCAAAGCACCAATAATACGAGACAACCATGGGTACGTAGGACATTGCTTCAGATTTAAAGGTATTTGTAGCATTGTGCCATCAATGTCTACCAATCACCTAGATGATAACAAAGCAACCCTGTTGCTAAAATTATTTGGATTATCAGAGGCCACGGACTGTGGGTCTGATGTACGAAGATACTGGTCACTAAAAGTGGTCGCAAATTGATACTAGACTTTTATGTGACCAGTTTCTAATTTTCAGAAATGTCCTATGTACCAATAGTTTGGTTCACAAAATAAGTAATTATAGAGGGTTGCAGAAGGATTAATGATTATTACTTAGGCCGCCGGCAATTTGCGACCCCTACTATTGGCTACAATCACAGGGATGCTGGTCTGCAGGGGACAGCAGATTACCACCCCACTGATTACATTTCAAAACGGAAACCTTTGTTATTGAAGTAACTCATTTTCCTTCCTTAATACTGAGCTGCTTAAAAAAGGTTTTGAATTGTGAAAAGCTTAAGTGAGAGTTGTCAGTGGTCCCCTGGACCACTGTCTGCTTCCCCTAAAAGTGCCACCCTGACTTCCAGGGGAGCGGGGTTCATGAGGATTGTGAATCACTTACCACCACCACTTTGGGAGTCTGCAGCTGCCCAATGGCATGCAACAGGGATTACAGTCACATCCCTTTGGCACTCATTTGCAATTTGGAAGGAATGCCTAAACACACTCTTTCCACATTCTGAATTGGTAACCGTTTAAATCCATTTTGTGGGTCGATAAAACTTTACCCACTCATTGGATTTAATAAATAAGAAACATGTAGTTTGTTGTTCTAAAGCCTATGATCGTGTGAACCAGTGGGTTTGCGCCTGCAGAATCCCTTGGAATGCCTGACTTCAGTATCTGCAGCGAGGGTACTGCAGTGTGGATGCCAGTTCCTGTAGACCCAGATTGCCCATTGGCATCTTCCAGTCACAGCGTCACAGCGCCTCCCACTGGGTGCTTTCTACTCCTATGTGCTTCATGTGATTTGGTGTTGATGGACGGACGGGGAGGGGTGCGCGCGCGTCTGTGTGTGTGCGTGTGTGTGTGCGTGTGTTTATGTCTTCAGTTCTAGACCACCAGTGTATGTTTGTGCATGTGTGTGAATGTATGCACATGAAAGTTCGCAGTTATACCAGCTTGACATGTGACACTGGTAATTGATATTTCGACTCCCCCTCTCATCAGACGAGTTGCATGTATTGAGCCTATAACACTCCATCATCATGTGACGAACAATGACCAACACAGCCAACAATCAATGCCTGTGACAGCCAGAATCTCTGTTACTGTGATAGGAAGAGTAAAAGGTGTAGTAGGACCCAATTCTAATGTTGTCTTCAGCATCTGACCAAATCATAGCAAATCCCTTCATCTCCCTGTGCCTGAATATAAATGTGTGTGATATGATAATTGAAGAAGGAGGTTGCTGTCTTGGCTCAGCCCAGTAGAGTAGTCCTCTCTCTTCTAATGCTGTTGATATACTGTTCTTTTCCAGTCAGGTGCTGGCACTGCACAGCCTGAAGAAATACTTTACTTTGCAGAAATACACTCAGTACATTCCACTGTTTATCACGCCGAATTCTTTATTATACTAACTTTTCACCTCAATTTTTTTAATTAGACTTCTATATTCCACTCTAATGGTTCTCAGTCATGCAGGACAGTGGCACCATCCTTGGTCGAGCGTCCAAGTGTTTTAAAAAAAAATCACCTCTCTCTCTTTCTTCTGTGTGTAGCTTTTCCCACCTGCACCTCTCTTTTGTTATTTCCTTTTCCCCTTCCCTCCCTTTGGTTCTTCTCGTTCGCTCCTTGAGCTCCACCCCCACCTCCCTTCTACTCCTGGGTCTGGCCTCTTCGTTTTTGTGGTCTGGCTTGATAGTGCAGCTGTTGCCAGACAATTATGTGAGCATCACTAGAGAGGGGCTTTGGCTCCACCCACATGTGAGAGCCAGAAGTACATCTTTTGATTGGGCAGAAGTTGTGTGATTCCACAAAAGGTGCTTGCCCTTCTTGCAGCTGTGATTATTTTGTGTTTCTATTTTGCTACCTAAGCTTGAACTTTCAGGGGTGCACACATGACATTGGAATGCTAATGAAGTGTCTTACATAACTAGATTATTTGTTGTTTTTCTCAGCCAGCAGCCAATATCAGGATATCCTGTCCGCTGAAATCTAAATGCCATGGGAAATAATGGGATTTATATTTCAGCCAATGGGATACTCGTAACCGCTGTGACAGAGTAGCCCATCCGCCAAGAACTAAATCAGGCCCAAAGAGCTGTTGGCGAGGGAGCCAACAGAGCTTTCGTTTATCTGTCATAGAAACAAACATTAAAATAAAGGGTCCCTCACCATTTGACCTTCATTTCGCTTAGAAACACATGAACGTAGTGAAGACTAGGATTCCTCTAATATAGTTTGTTTTTCTTTTCTGCTGGGGGTGTGGCTCTGATACTACTTATTAGCAATAGTATTGTTTTATTTTGTTTCTTATTAAAGAATGTATGCCTCTGAACTGACATGGGCTGGCCGTGCCAGAAACCTAAACTGCTTCTCTTTTTCCCTGAAAAAGTGCTGCTACTTTGTACTGTAAATACCCTGTCTGCCCTACTCTCATGTTTATGGGACATTACCAACCTGTAACAGAAAATGCGGAGGTTTCAGTATAATTAGTTGGCTTTAGTGTGGCCATGTGGTGTTCCAATGCTTGTTTACGAAATGCTCCTGTACTTTACAACTCTTATATGTAAGCTGTCCCACTGGTTCTTGTACTTAGGCATGCAGTATAGCAAATCTCACCATTTAAAAATCAGTATTTCAGCTCTGTGTCATGTAAAAGCAATGGTCACGGGTAAGGTGATTTTTCAATGGTTTTGGGGTACACCTGCAAAGTGTAATCTGTCACCTGTCATCAGTGCTCAGCTACTGAAATCGCATCACATACATTCCAACCTAGAACTGTCAGGCAGCAGTGTAATGTGGATCCTCCGCCAGGCTTTAAGTAAGGCTCTAAGATATTAGCAGAGGCATTCATGAACACCATGACGCATGCTGATCAATCAGGATTCATGCCCAGCAGGCAGCACTAAACAACCCCCACGAGCTACACATGGCTCTGGAAGGTGGTCATCCAGGGACGGAACCTGCTGTGCTGTTGGCATTGGAGGCAGAAAAACTAGACAACTCAGTTTAATCGTACTCCCAAAGATAAGCTTTCAACTTGTTTTTATTAGATGGATGCAACCACTCTAAAGACATCATATAGTAAGAATAAGACTAATGGGACACTGTTGGAATAGAAATGGAAACACACATGGTGGATAGGGGTTTAAAATGCGATGGCGACTGAGACTCCGAATTTTGCTTTACACATATATCTTATAAAAGATACAGTAAAGCACCCTGATGCACCCAGCATTGCCATTGCAGACTGAGTGTACTGGGGCAACCCTAAAAGGATAAACTCGACACGGCACACTCTATGTGTGCCCTGTCCACCATACACTGCATACGTTATGGGTAAGTCACCCCTCTAGCAGGCCTTTCAGCCCTAAGGCAGGGTGCACCATACTATATGTGAGGGCATAGCTGCATAAGCAATATGCCCCCACTGTTTCCTTGCTAAACCTTGGACATGATGAGTGAACAGGGCAGCCATTTTAATGTATGTACTGGGCACAGGTCAAACACGAGTTCCCAAACCACATAATGGCCACTCTGTACCCTGGGTTGTTTGGCATCAAACAACTCAGAATACTAAATCCAAGCTGATACCAGTTTTGGATTTAACCTTAAATGTACCCAGGGGCCACCTTAGAGGTGCCCCCTGCAAAAGCTAACCCTAACTGGCAGAGTTGCTGGCTGGTTCCATCCAGCTGCCACTCCAGACAGCCAATATACAAACTTGGGGGAGAGCCCTGGCTCTCTGGTTTGGAAGACAATGCCCTTCCTGGGTGGAGGAGCTAACTCCCCCTCCCTCAGGAATGTGCAGCACCCTGACGATGAACTTCAAAGGGCTACTGCCCCTGGAACTCGAGCCTCCAGACCTGCTGCTAGCAGCCGAGGGCTTCCTCCTCTGCAAACCCCCACTTTTGGTGGGAGCAAAGGCGGGAAACCAGACAAAGGGTAGGAGGAGTGGCCTCACTGAGCACGCACCACCCCTAAGGGCTTGCATGCGAAGTGGACCCTCTGATTCAGATTTCTCCATCTTGGATTAGAGAGAAACAGCCAATGAGTTTTAGGGAAGTGACCCTTCCCTCAGGAAGTGGTTACTATAGTGGGTGTAGCCACCCAAGGGTAAGTGCCCCATTGAACACTACCAGGTTCCCCCTAAAATGCCCACTAAATTCAGTATTTAGTGGGCTCCTCTAGACCAAGATTTTAGATTAGAAAAGGATTAAAAAAGAATTCCAAAAAGACAAGAAGACCAGCACCAAAGAAGCTGCCAGGACGAGAACTGAGGACCTGCTGCACCAGAAGAGGCGCCAAGACTCCTGCTTGCTGCTGAACACTGGACCAACCCCAAGAAACCCAGGGGACCTCCAGGCTTCAAGTATCACCCCAGATCTCCCTCCTGAGTGGAGGCACCACTCAAGAAAAGCAAGTAACTTGCAAAAGACCAAGAAACCAGTGAAGGACACTTCACTGAATCGTCGATATCTCCGCGACCGGAAGTCAAAGCTAGACCCAGCAACACACAGATAACAGTCCAGAAGTGCCCCCCAACTGTACCAAGTTTGGTGGCGCAGAGACCCCTAGTGGCCGAGATAGAGCAATACTCTTGTTCCTGGTCAGCTGACCTCGGACCAGGATAAAACCAGCTCCCCCAGAGCTGACAAAGGATCATGAGGAAGCCTCAGTTGAGGTACTTCAGGAACACCCTGGACCTCCAACCAGAGTGCCCCCGTTGTCCTGCAAGCAACCCCCAAAGAGACTTACTTCAGCTCCAGAGGACTCCGTTGTGCACAGCATCCAAGACCTCCAAAACGCCCTGCACTTGGCCGACCTAGGCCTCACATTGCAGGTTCTGCTGTGTGCCCTGGGTCCCCAACCCCTTGTGACCTCGACAGCCAAAGGGGACCCCCAGGCACCACTTTGAATTTGCAAACCAGCTCCTTTTCCAAGTGGCCTATCCAGGTGGCTCTGTGCCTGTGCCAAGAACTTTTCCAACGCTGCTTCTGCCGGAACCGGGAGCTGGCCGAAGCTCTCCAGCTGGCACGAGGTGCCCACTGAGCCCTGCGACCACCCTGCAAAAGAAGAGACTGGTAACTCAACCACATGATTTTTAATGCATTTTTAAACGTGACTGCCTATTGATTCCAAAGGTGCGTAATTACGGTCAGAAAGACTAACTTTGCTAAAACTTCAAAAAGTCATAACAAGAACAGTACTGACCATATTCTAAAGATTTTGGTATTAAAAATTATATAAAAGTCTGAAGTATTTTTTATAAATTGGTCTTGAGTTATTCATTGGGTGTTTGTGGTGCACGATTGGATTTGTGAGTACAGCAAATACTTAACACATCTCCTGGATTAGCCTAACTGCTCGACCAGCTACCTTAAAAATTAGAGCATTAGGTGGTCTGATTTTTACTCCTGAAAACTAACATGTGGTTGTTCGGACCCTCTGCATAGTGTACTTGGTTTTTGTACACTACATAGAGGGCCAGCCTCCAACACCCACATGCTAACGTTATACCACTGGATATGGAACAGAAAGAGGAGTGATCCTACACTGATACATGGTAGAGGGCCACCACATACATGTCCATGATGAGACTAGTATTGAGAGCAGGAAGGCAGATGGTAGGATGGTAAGTGGCCATTACCAGGGAAAGCCCATTATGGGATAGTTGTGATACAGAGAAGGGAGCAGCTCATAAGAGGTGTACAAAATGTGCCACCATAGGGATCTCGAAGGTGCAGGACATACAGGAGACAGATAGCATTGCCAAAGAGTATGCCCTGCATGACCCCCAACAAGTGAGACGTGCTGCAAAAAAACAAAGCACAATGAAGGGAACTAACTCACTAGAGAATAGCATGTTAATGAGTTACTCTCTGATTAACTAACACAGGTAAACGTTGGAAGGAGACTTAGGTCAATAGATGACGAGGAATGGGATGTGCCTAACAGTCACCAGGAGAAGTAGAGATGAAGGTGGGTCTTCACCTTATGCAGCTTAGAACATATTCCAGTAATACTCTGCTAAAGGTAAAGGATGCATACAGTTGGACCTCTGCCGAAGCAAATGTTACCAAAACCATGCTAATGGGTACATATGGCGACCATTATTGAGCTTGTGATCAGTAGGTTAAACATTGCCAGGCTCGGGGGAGGGTGGTAGAACAGTACCAACTTATAATGAATAGATTCCAGATATGGAAGGTGTATGATGTATGACGCAACATCCCTTCTTATAATGAGCATATTCCAACTATGCACAGATGTATGACAGATATGGAGAGGTGTACGCCATTTGACAGGATAGCACCAACCTATGATGAGTAGATTCCAAATACGGATTGGTGTATGATGGAACAGTACCAACTTATAATGAATAGATTTCAGATATGGACAGGTGTAGGATGTATGATGAAACAGTACCAACATAAAATTAATAGAGTCCAGATATGAACAGGTGTTTTATGTATGACAGATATGGACAGGTGTATGATGTGTGACGGAACAGTACCAATTTATAATGAGTAGATTCCAGATATGAGCAGGTGTATGATGTGTGACAGAACAGTACCAATTTATAGTGAATAGATTCTAGATATGGACAGGTGTATGATGTATGATGGGACAATACCAATTTATAATAAATAGATTTCAGATATGGACGGGTGTATGATGTATGATGGAACAGTGGCAAGTTATGAGTAGGTTTCGATATGGACAGATCCATCATGTATAACAGATATGGGCAGGTGTATGATGTATGACAGAAAAGTACCAGTTTATAATGAATAGATTCCAGATATGGACAGATGTATGATGGGACAGAACCAATTTATGAGTAGATTCCAGATATGCACAGGTGTATGAGGTATGATGGAACAGGGACAATTTAGGAGTAGATATGAAAAGGTGAATGATTTATGATGGGACAGGTCCAATTTATGAGTAGATTTCATACATGGACAGGTGTATGATGTATGATGGAACAGTGTCAACTTATAATGAAAACATTCCAGATATTAACAGGTGTATGATGTATGAGGGAACAGTATCAACTTATAATTAATAGATTGCAGATATGGACAGGTGTATGATCTATTATGCAACAGTACCAACTAATAATGCAGAGATTAGAGATATGGACATGTGTATGATGTAAGGCGGAATAGTACATTATATTAGATTCCAGATATGGACATGTGTATGATGTATAGGGGAACAGAACCAACTTATAATTAATACATCCCAGGCATGGGCAGATGTATGATGTATGGCGGAACAGTCCAAACTTAAAATGAATAGATTCCAGATATGGCAAGTGTATGATGTATGACGGAACATTACCAACCTAAAATGAGTAGAGTCCACATATGGACAGGTGTATGATGGAAGAGTACCAACTTATAATGAGCGGATTCCAGATATGGACAGGTGTATGATGTACGATGGAACAGTACCAACATATAATGAGTAGATTCCAAGTATGAGCATGTGTATGATGTGTGACAAATCAGTACCAATCTATAATGAGTGTATTCCAGTTATGGACAGGTTTACGATATATGACGGAACAGTACCAATTTATAATGAATAGATTCCAGATATGGAACGGTGTATGATGGAACATTACCAACTTATAATGAGTAGAGTCCAGATATGGACAGGTATATGATGCATAATAGATATGGACAGGTGTATGATGTATTACAGAACAGTACCAACGTATGAGTAGATTGCAGATATGGGCAGGTGTATGATGTATGACAGAATAGTACCAGCGTATAATGAATACATTCCAGATACGGACAGGGGCATGATGTATGATGGAACCGTACCAACCCATAATGAATAGATTCCAGACGTGGGCAGATGTATGATGTATGACAGAACAGTACCAACCTATAATGAATAGATTCCAGATGTGGGCAGAAGTATGATATATGACAGAACAGTTCCAACCTATAATGAATAGATTCCAGACATGGGCATATGTATGATGTATGACAGAACAGCACCAACCTATAATGATTAGATTCCGGACATGGGCAGATGTATGATGGAATAGTACAGGCTTATAATGAATAGATTCCAGATATGGGCATGTGCATGATGTATGACAGAACAGTACCAACCTATAATGAATAGATTCCAGATGTGGGCAGATGTATGACAGAACAGTACCAACCTGTAATGAATAGATTCGAGACATGGGCAGATGTTTGATGTATGACAGAACAGTACCAACCTAAAATGAATTGATTCCAGACATGGGCAGGTGTATGATGTATGACGGAACAGCACCAACCTATAATGAATAGATTCCAGACATGGGAAGATGTATGATGCATGACAGAAAAGTACCAACCTATATTGAATAGATTCCCGACATAGGCAGATGTATGATGTATGTTGAAATAGTACAATCTTATTATGAATAGATTCCAGACATGGGCAGATGTATGATGTATGAGAGAATAGTACCACCTTATAATAAATAGATTCCAGACATGGGCAATATATGATGTATGACAGAATAGTACGGCCTTTTAATGAATAGATTCCAGACATGGACAGGTATACAATGTATGACGGAATAGTACCAGCTCATGAGTAGATTCCAGATATGGGCAGGTGTATGATGTATGACGGAATAGTACCAGCTTATAATAAATACATTCCAGATACGGATAGGTGCATGATGTATGATGGAACAGTAACAACCTATAATGAATAGATTCCAGACGTGGGCAGATGTATGATGTATGACAGAACAGTACCAACCTATAATGAATAGATTCCAGACATGGGCAGATGTATGATGTATAACGGAACAGTGCCAACTTATAATGAATAGATACCAGATGTCTACAGATGTATGTTGTATGACGGAACAGTACCAACCTTTAATGAATAGATTCCGGACATGGGCAGATGTATGATGTATGACGGAATAGTACCAGCTTATAATGAATAGATTCCAGATATGGACATATGCATGATGTATGACAGAACAGTACCAACCTACAATGAATAGATTCCAGATGTGGGCAGGGGTATGATGTATGACAGAACAGTACCAACCTACAATGAATAGATTTCAGACATGGGCAGGTGTAGGATGTATGACGGAACAGCACCAACCTATAATTAATAGATTCCAGATATGGACAGGTGTATGAAGTATGACAGAACAGCACCAACCTATAGTGAATACATTCCAGACATGGGCAGATGTATGACAGAACATTACCAACCTATAATAAATAGATTCCAGACATGGGCAGAAGAATGATGCATGACAGAAAAGTACTAACCTATAATAAATAGATTCCCAACATAGGCAGCTGTATGATGTATGACAAAATAGTACAGGCTAATTATGAATAGATTCCAGACATGGGCTTATGTATGCTGTGTGACAGAACAGTACCAACCTATAATGTATATGTTAGAAATTGTGTCAATAGTTGACAGAGGTATTAACCTTTGTCCAAACAGGGATCCCAATCCTAGTCAGGGTAAGTCACACACAATCCAAATTATCCTTTGCACACCCTCTGGCAGCTTGGCACTGAGCAGCCAGTCTTAAGTTAGAAGGCAATGCGTAAAGTATTTGTGCAATAAATCATGCAATAACACATTGATAACACTACAAAAGACACCACACAGGTTTAGAAAAATATAAGATATTTATTTCAAATAAATTAAGGTAAAAATGATCAAGATTTGCTAATCACAAGTTGAAATATCACTTTTTGTAATGATAAAAGAGTCTTCAGTTCTTAAAAGCAACAATTGTCTCTTGCAAGCACAAAGTACCTCGTTTGCCTCAAAATTACACGCACGAAGACCGCGGAAGAGCAGCTGTGTGGAAAAAGGTAAGTGTGCATCACCTTTCCGGGCAAACACAGAGGATGTGTTGATTCTTTTCCACGCGGCAAGGGCTTTGCGTCAAATTCTGGGGCTCAGGCTTGAATTTTCTTTGCGATGCAGGGCCTTTTGATGCCCAGGGATGATGCATAGAAATCCTGGGCGAGCGGGACGAAGTCACAGCTGTTGTGTCGATCCGGTGGACGATGCAGCAAAGTTTCTGCCGTACGGTTGGTGCTGCGTCGATTCCTCTTGCAGGAAGTTGGGCTGCTTCGTTCCAGCTTGGTGATGCGTTGATCCGGTGGGCTTGCATCGAAGTTCCAGTTGCAATGTTGGCACTGCGTCGATATCCACTAGGGGAGCCGGGCTGCATCGTTCCAGTTCAGCAATGCAGTGATTTTCTCACCGCTGGACAGGCTGTGCTTCGATTCCGGTAGGCTGTGAACCGATTTTCGCCGCACAAGGAGTTTCTTTGCAGAGATGAAGTCCTTTTGGTCCTGAGACTTCAGGAACAGGAGGCAAGCTCAATCCAAGTCCTTGCAGAGCACTTCTCAGCAAGGCCAGAGGCCAGCAAGGAAGCAGGGCAACAGCAAGGCACTAGTCCTTTACAGCAGAGAAGTCCAGGTCAGTCCTTTGGGCAGACAGGCAGCTTCTCTTGGCAGGTTGCAGGTTCTGCTGCAGAGTGTCTTTCCCAAGAAGTGTCTAAGTTGGTAGGGTCAGGGACCCAGTTTATATACCCAAAAGTGCCTTTGAAGTGGGGGAGACTTCAAAGAGTGGTCTTGAAGTGCACAAGGTCCCCTTTCAGTACAATCTTGTCTGCCAAGGTCCCAGTAGGGAGTTTGACAGTCCACTGTGTGAGGGCAGGCCACTGTCCTTTGAAATGTAAGTGTCAGGCCCTCCACCCTTCCAGCCCAGGAAGACCCATTCAGTATGCAGATGTGTGGAAGTGTGACTGAGCATCCTGTGTTTGTGGTTGTCTGGGTGAAATGTACAAGGGAGCTGTCAACCAGCCCAGACGTGGATTGGAGACAGGCTGTAAGGCACATAAGGATTTTAAGTGCAGTGAAATGCTCACTTTCTAAAAGTGGCATTTCTAAAATAGTAATATAAAATCCAACCTCACCAGTCAGCAGGACTTTGTATTACCATTCTGACCATACTGATTATGACCTGTCTATTCCTTTCTGATCATAACCTACGACTCAAACAGTTTATGAGGGTAGCCCAAATGTTGGCCTATGAAAGAAGCAGGCATCACATCAGTGGAAAACGAATTTAGGAGTTTTCCATTACCAGGACATATAAAATACCCACATATATGTCCTGCCTTTTACCTACACAGCACCCCGTCCTTTGGGATACCTAGGGCCTACCTTAGGGGCCACTTATATGTAGAGAAAGGGGAGTTTAAGGCTTGGCAAGTACTTTTAAATGCCAAGTTGAAGTGGCAGTGAAACTGCACTAGCAGGCCTGAGACATGGTTAAGGGGCTACTTATGTGGGGTGGCAAAACCAGTGCTGCAGGCCCACTAATAGCATTCAATCTTAAGGCCCTGGGAACCGGTAGTGAACTTGACTAGGGACTTACAAGTAGATCAAATATGCCAATTGGGTAAGAACCAATGTTACCATGTTTTAAGGGAGAGAGCATCTGCACATTTGCACTGGTTAGCAGTGGTAAAGTGTGCAGAGTCCTAAAACCAGCAAAACTTATCTGGAGAGACCATCAGGATTGGCGTGGTTAGTCCCTGAGCGATGCTCCACCGTAAAGTCCATCCCCTGTAGGGAAATTGGCCACCTCAGGAGTCTAGGATTTTCACCCCTCATTTGCATGAGCCATCTGAGGGGCCTGTGGTCTATCTGAACTCTGTAGTGAGTCCCAAACAGGTATGGTCGCAGCTTCTTCAGTGCCCAGACCACAGCAAATGCTTCTCTTTTAATACCACTCCACCTCTGTTCCCGTGGTAATACTCTCCTGCTACTAAAGACTACTGATTAGTCAAGGCCCTTATCATTCAGCTGTGCTAGGACCGCCCTTATGCCATGCTCAGAAGTGTCTGGATTAGTCAGGGGCCTTGAGCACGGGTTCTATGCAGATGGCTTCCTTCAGGGAGTCAAACGCTTTCTGTCAAGCCTCTGTCCAATTCAACAACCTTGGTTGCTTCTTGGATGTGAGTTCTGTTAAGGGGGCCACTATGGAGCCATAACCCTTGACAAATCTTCAGTGGTATCAGGTGAGACCTAAGAAGGGACTCACCTCTGTCTGGGTTCTAGGTGGCTGCCTGGCCTTGATTGTTTCAGTCTTGGCCTGGAGGGACTGCACCTGCCCACCACCTACTAGGTGTCCCAAGTACACCATGAAACCCTGCCCAATCTGGCACTTTCTGGCCTTGATGATCAGGCCTGCCTGTTGCAGGGCCTTAAGCACCTCTTTGAAGTGGATTAGGTGTTCCTCCCAGCTGGAACTATAGATGGTGATGTTGTCTAGATAGGCTGCACAGAAGGCATCCTTGCCCCATTAACCAACCGTTGGAAGGTAGTGGGGCCATTTCTCAGTGCAAAGGGCATGACCCAGAACTGGTAATGACCCTCAGGGGTAGAAAAAGCGGATCTCTCTTTTGCCCCTTTAGTTGGGGCGACCTGCCAGTACCCTGACTTGAGGTCAAAGGTGTCAAGAAAACTATTGCCAGCGTTGTTAAGTTCTTCCCTCAGCAAAAACGATTCCCCTTTCCCTTGTACCCACGTTGGTTGTAGCGGCGTTCTCACTCGTGGTGGCTCTTGCGGAGGCTGTTCTTAGAACTAGCTTTTTCAGGTTTAACTACCACTCAAGATAGTGGCCCAAATCCTTGTGAGATCGGCACTCTAGTGTTTCAACCTTGGTCTTGTGCTGATGCTTTCCTCCAGCTGTTTCTCTCTGGGAGCCCTGCACTTCAACTGTCATTCTGAGGAGAATGAGCAGTGTTCCTGAGGCGCTTCATTTCATAGAGAATTCTTGCAGTTTTGAGTAATTCATTATTTTTCTTCTTACGGTGTGCATACCAGCTACTTTTTCCCTTTTGATTAAGCTGAATGTTTTCCTTCTTCCAACAACTGGCTATCGGCTTTCCGAGGAGAATTCGTTTTGGCTTAACAGAACTTCAAGCAGCTGCAGTAAGGAATCCTTTTGTATGATTTCCAGACTTGCCAATATATATATATGTACATATATATTCAAGAACTCTTTGCTTTGCAGACTTGTCAGTCTTAGAGACAAACCTCAGTGCTCAGACTAATTCCTTTTTTTTTTTAAATCTGTTTATTAGTTTAACAACATTTACATTTTGCTGAGTGTTTCCGCTTTTTTCGACATTTTATCTTTACATTTAACATTTAGTTGCCATTTACATGTTATGTCAATATAGCGTTCAGTATAAAAGTCGCTACCGGATGTGGCAGCAGCGTTTAAAGGAAATGAATACAAAGAAAACAACAAAAGATCAAATCTTCAAAAGAAACCTGCTTCAAAACTTAGTAGCAGGGGATGCCATATATTGATTGTTATGTTTGTGCATTTTACGTGTTTGTGTTTAATGTTATATGAGGAGACAATTCTTTTGGGGGGGGGGAGAAGGAGGAGTGTTCAGAGAGTGGAAGTGTAGGTGCATAATCCAGAGTGGCTGTAATTTTTATTTTTTATTTTTTGGGGGTTATTTTGTATGTGTTAGTTAACCTTCATTGGTAGATGATGTGTGAGCTTACTTATTGCTGAGTTAGTCGTTTGTCCTGCTCAGGGAGGTCTCTTATCATTTTTTTGTTCCAACTGTTCTATGATAGAGTCCCATGTATCTGTACCTTTGATTTCCACCCCGTTATCACGTAGTGTCTGTAGCACTTGTTTTTCAGCCTTGGACCAGTGTAGCATCTCTTGTGTCGAGCTGTGTATGCTAGGCATACTGGGTGATTTCCATTGTATTGCAATTAGGCGCTTAAATAGAACGAACGCCAGGTCTGCACTTCGGTGTTTTTGTTTATCTTCTCTGACTCGTGTACGTATTTCCAACAGGCAGGACTCCGGAGTGGGGGTAAGGGGTAATCTCGACCATGAGGCTGTTTGTGTTGTTACTTCTTGCCATGTGCTATGCAACGGTGAGCAGCTCCACGTCATGTGTAGGAAATCTACTTCTGGTGTCCCACATCTTAGGCATTCCGGGCTGGATTGTAAGAACATGCGTTAAATTCTGGCTGGGGTAAGGTAGGTCTGGTGCAGATAATTGAGTTTGTGTATATCGGAAACGGGCATTGCGTGATATGTCTTTTGTTATCAGTAGTGCCATGTTCCATTGTTTTGTATTTATGGGTATATTTAGCGCTGTCTCCCATCTATTTTTTGCTTGTGTTTGGGGCTCTTCTGGTTGTCCCTGTAGGATGTTATATATCCAGGTTATATCCGCTTGTGTACCTAGTCCTGTTAATAGTTCATGTAGGATTGGAGTTGTAGCGGGTTCATTATTACCATTGCCTCATGTGTTGCGCACCACCTGTTATAGTGCCTTATATGTGAGAAATTCGCCTTTACCCAGGTTATGTTTGCTTGTTAATTCTTCATATGTCAAGAAATGTCCTATTTTGAATATTTCGCCAAGTGTATTAATCCCTTTGTCAACCCATCTGGTTAGTTTAAAACGTTGTGTTGTATTATTCAATCCCGAGGTTGCAAGTAACGGGATTTTGGGTGAGAACGGTGGCTTTCGTCCTTTTGTCATTACATATCGATGCCATATCCAGTCCGCTATTCCCAATAATAAATTATCAGTCTTCGTCAATTTATCGTGGCTGATGAGCCAGTGCATTGTATCTGCGTGTCCTATTAGTCTATTTACCATTTGGCTTTCTGGGCCATTTGGATTACACATCCAATCCATGATCCAATGCATTTGTGCTGCTACATAGTAGAGTTCGAATTGGGGTGCGCCCATCCCTCCTTTTTCTAATGGTAAGTATGCCTTCGCTAGGGCTATACGGCGTCGACCTGTAGCCCATATCAAGTCTGTTAATAGGCTGGTTAGTGGCACGAAATAGCTTTTACGGAGCTTAAGGGGTAGTGCTGAAAAATAGTATAGTATGCGTGGAAGTATAAACATTTTGGCTATAGCTACTCTCCCCATGGGTGATAGTGGGAGTGAACACCAAAAGGGCATTGAGTTTCTTGTCGCCTTGATCATCCGATCTAGGTTACCTTCTCTTAGATCTTGTTCGC
This sequence comes from Pleurodeles waltl, assembly GCF_031143425.1. NCBI lineage: Eukaryota > Metazoa > Chordata > Amphibia > Caudata > Salamandridae > Pleurodeles > Pleurodeles waltl. The sequence goes on along the minus strand of NC_090441.1, from coordinate 201,648,272 downwards.
TGTGATAGATTTGTACTCCTAAGTACTTGAAGGTGCTGTGGCACCATTGCAGTTTATGTGTGGAAATTATTTCTCTATGGGGGTCTGGCATAACTTTGCCCAGTTTACCCATAGTCCCCGAATGTATCTAATAGGTGTAGTATATCTGTTAGGGATTCCGAGCTATTTCGTAGGTATATCAATGCATCATCTGCATATAGTGATATAACTTTATAGGACCCACTGTCAGGGACGCCCCATTTTAGGGCCTCTTGCCGTAGGCGCGCTGCCAATGGTTCCATTGCTATTGCAAATAGCAATGGTGACAATGGGCATCCCTGTCTGGTACCTCTGCCTATTTCGAATTTTTCCGATATGATTTTGCGTGTTTTAACTCTTGCTTTTGGGTCCGTATAAAGTATTGTTATCCATTTTATGAATGCATTGCCGAAGCCCATATTTTTAAGGGAACTCATCAAGTGTGGCCAGCTCAGCGTGTCGAATGCCTTTTCTATATCTAGTGATACTGCCGTCCTTTCGTAATCTAGCTCTGGATTTTCGGTTATTAGTCGCAGCAGGCATCTGATGTTCACATGTGTGCTACGTCCAGGTATAAAGCCGGATTGGTCTGGGTGGATCAATATAGGCATTAATGGGAGTAATCGGTTTGCCAGCACTTTCCCCAGCAGTTTACAGTCAGAATTTAACAAAGATAGTGGTCTGTATGACCGGACATCAAGTGGATCACGCCCTTTCTTGAGAAGGACCACTATGATTGCTTCGCGCTGTGATTCTGGGAGGTACCCCCTGTTAAGTGCTTCTTGCAGCATTTCCTGGTATGGTGCCATTGTTTGTTTTCCAAAGGTCTGATAATATTCCGCTGGGAACCCATCCCCTCCTGGTGTTTTATTATGCGCCATTTGTTTTAGCGCCTGGTGGATCTCATTTAAAGCAATGGGTTTTTCCAACTCTGATAATTGGTCTGCCGTCAGTTTAGTTAATTGGAGCGTCCGATAAAATTCACGTGTTTGGTGTACGGTCGGGGGAGGGTTTGCTTTGTATAATGTTGCATAGTATTTTTTGAAGGTCTCATTGATTTCTATCTGTGTATTGACTAAATTGCCTTTCTCTGTACGGATGGCATTTATAGTAGAATGCTGCTGTTCGCCTTTTAGCAACCAAGAGAACAATCTGCTAGATCGATCGCCTTCGGCGTGTATGCGCGCTGTGTAGTGTTTTTAGTCGTATTTCCTTAGCCGCACATCCGTGTCTGCCCATTGCTTCTTCAGCTCAATCATGCTATCTGTTCCCTCCCTGTTTTGCTCCATTGTATTCTCTACCACCCTCATTTTCCTTTCTATTTCGCTTAATTCTTTATGTAGCATCTTACGAACTCCACCTGATGTGGACATGCATATACCTCTTATCACCAGCTTATGGCTGTCCCATTCTATAGCTCGCGAGGATGTGGTTTTTGTGTTCGTTTTGAAGTATGATTTTATACTCTCTGCTAGTTCCTCTCGGAAGGGGGGGTCGCGTAGTAGAGGTGGCTGTAGGCGCCAAGTAGACGCATTCGTGTGTGTCTTACCCCATCGTATCGTTGACACTAAAGGGCAGTGGTCTGATATCGTTTTAGCCAGGTAGGTTGCATTGACTAGTAATACTTTAAGCTCATATGTGTATAATTGCAAGTCAATGCAAGTGTGTAGTTGGTGTACAGGGGAGAAATATGAGTACTCTCTGCCCAGAGGGTGTAGATTTCGCCATACATCATGTAGTCTTCTATCTGACATCCAGTTCTGTAACGCTTGTGAGAGTCTTCTGCTTGGGGCGCTCACTAGTGGAGGGTGTGATCTATCCATGTTGATATCCGGTGCACAGTTAAAGTCTCCTCCCCATATATTAGGAGTCAGTGGGTCTTTTATCAGTGTTGTATAATTGGACTGTAAAAAGTCGATCTGTTTAGAGTTGGGCGCGTATACTCCTGTGATGTTTAGTGGTTTGCCGTCCAGTACACCTTTCAAGTGGACATATCTACCTTCTTTATCTATCTGTGTGTGGTCTACTGCGTAAGGGACGTCGGGGGCTATCCATATTAGTACGCCTTTTGTGTATGTCGACGTGGTGGTTTCATATATTTTTCCTGACCGTTTTCTGGCCAGCTTGTTTAAATCTTTCGTTGCTAAGTGTGTCTCTTGTAATGTTGCTATGTGAATTTTATGGCGTTTAAGGTAATTTTAAATTCTGTTGCATTTATTCATATTTGCCATCCCCCTGACATTCCAGGTTAATACTTTATCTATTACCATAACGTTAGTTTTATGTCACTATATGATTGCATTGCATTAGTTGTGGGTCTTTTAAATCTTAGCGTCTCCATCCTGAATCCCCCCGCCCTTGTATTTGTCTTTTGTGTCCACGATTGGGTTATACATGCTGGCACATTAACATTAACAAAAACCAAAACTTTAACCCTACCAAACTGTGCGGCACAACCGGTGCCTCGTTTAGCATTTCGAACTTTCAAGTCCATTCGGTAAACCCGGTGGGTGTGGGAGCGTGGTCAACGAGAGGGTCCCGGGCCAGCTGTCAGCGATGGCCCATATAAATGGATTTGTGTCCCTGATCGCCATAAACATTCAGGCTTCTAGCTTTGCTTTGCGCTTGGGGTTAGTTCGTGCTTGTCAGCTTTTCTTGTTATTCAACTGCTGTACACATTTGTTGGTGGATGTGCTCTGTCCTGTATGCATTAGTTTATATATATATTCCAGAGCAATTGTTTTTGCAATTTTTTGGTATGTTGCTTTCCCAATCGTTGCTCTGGTTTGTCTTGCTTACTTGTGCTGCATCATGTATCATCTGCTGTGCGTGGCGTCAGTTCAGGTCCTGGCATGAGCGGTGAGGAGGGGGAGCTCGGGTAGTCTCGTGAGGAGTGTGAGCTGATTAGTGGTGGGTCGTGAGCGGAGCTCGGATCACACGTCCGCTCTGGCCGCCATGTTGGCCACGCCCCCGCTCAGACTAATTCCTAGAAACTGTGATTGTGAAAACTGAACCTTGAGAAGGAGTTTTCGTTTCCTGTAAAAGACATTAATAGTTTGTATATTTGTGAACTTTTGAACTATTCTCCAGAGAACCTTGGAAATCTCTGACTCCTGGAGAAAAAAAGCTATTAAGGGCCATATGTACGAACACATTTTCCCATAGACACAGAATGGGTAAAACCCTTTGCTACATCTGGCCCTAAGTTACATTGTTATTTTAGAGAGAGGCTAGTGTCTCAAAAGATCCAGGTTAGGAGAACGATAGAATTGGGTGAATGTGAATGGATAAACAGTTGAATGCACAGTAGGAATGTACTTACCTATGCTCGTATCACCCGATTGCAGGTCCTTCCTTTAAAGAAATACCAATTAGAAGAAAGGTGCAGGTTTTCAGAGACACACACTGAATATCCTATCTTCAAGTGGGAAACACAGGCTGGAACTGGATTTGGAGGCGGTCTCTCTTTTTCTATTCCCATTCCCCTTCCCACCTAACGGATGCAGGTTTCAGATAATCAGTTAAAGTCTGAGCATGCATCTGTTGGAGGGAGTTGGGTAAAAGGCATCTGCTCCTGTAGAAGTTTGATTTAATGGGTAATTTCCTGACAAAAGGTACTAAGGAACTTGGCAGCCCTTAGCCTGTATACCAGCTAATCAGCTCGGGGGATGAGGTGAGCATCTGTCTCTGGCTTGGCACCGGGAGCGGCAGCCTTGGGAACCAACACCTCTGGACTGGACCAGGGACTGCTGGACTTCTCTATCACCCCAAGAGCCAGCTTCTTGGCAACTTCCACCTTGATGCTGGACCTCACCTTATCTAACACTCTGTACATTGTATTCTTTATGGGGGGACTGCCTCCTGTGTCAATTTCATGGACACACAAGTGTGTGAGACCAGGGGTGAGGGAAAACAGGAAAGAGAACTTCTCCAATAACTCGTAGCCGTCTCCTCTCTGATCTACGGTCAGGGAGTCAGAAAGATTGATACCCTCCACTGACCAATCACCTTCCTTGGCAGAGAGGAGGTCAGGGAGAGGCTCACTCTCCTCTTCCCTGCCCTCATCTATCACCAGAAGCATGCTGACTTCAGACCTCAGAAAATTAGGCCTCAGTCTGTTTTGATGGTGACCCTTTTGGAGGGTTCCTAGGGGACTTGAGGTCCACTAAGTAAGAAGCCTCTCCCTTCTGCTCCTTAGTTTTGCATGGGCCAGTCCAGTGGTCCTGGAGAGCCCTATGGTGTACTGGCTCCATTACCCATACCTTGTCTGCAGGTGAGAATTCTACCAGGGTGGCCTTCTGGTCATACCATTACTTCATCACGTCTTGACTGGCCTTTGGGTTGCTCTTGGCCTGTTTCCAGAAGCGTTGCATCTGGCTGGGTGTGGAGGGCCAACATATAACTGATCACATCCTAGGGGGTTTCCTGGAAGCTTTCTGCCATCCCTCTTTCACTATGCTTAGGGTCCCCTGACAGGGTACCCACAGAGAAGTTCAAAGAGGGCTGAACCTCACCCCTTTCTGGGGCACTTCTCTGTAAGCAAAGAGAAGGCAAGGCAAGAGGGCGTCCCACTTACTCCTCATGGCCTCAGGTAGGCCTGTGATCATGCCTTTTAGGGTCTTGTTGAACCTTTTTACAAGACCATTGAATTGAGGATGGCAAGGGGTGGTAAACCAGTAGGTCACCCCGCACGCATCCCACATGGACTTCATGTACGCAGAAATGAAGTTTGTGTCTCTGTCAGACACAACCTCTTTTAGGAAAATCACATACATGTAAATATCCCCACAAGAGCTCTGGTCACCACCGGTGCAGTCACTGTCCTTAGAGGGATCACCTCTGGATAGCAGGTGACAAAACCAGGATAAACCTGTTGCCTAGGGCAGTTTTAGGCTCCAAGGGACCAATGACGTCGATGCTCACTCTTTCAAAGGGGGTGTCAAAGATGGGGAGTGGGATCAGGGGGGCTTTTAGCCTTTTCTCTATCTTCCCACTAGCCTGGCAGGTTGGGCAGGAGCTACAGAAAGCATCTGAGGCTACCCGCTTTTGGGGTCAATAAAAGTGGGTGACAAGCCTGCCGAAGGTCTTGTCTTGCCCCAAATGTCCCGCCAGGGAGATGTTGTAGGAAAGTACCATCTTGCCTGGCGTGTTACCCCCATTTTTCACTGTATATATGTTGTTTTAGTTGTATGTGTCACTGGGACCCTGCCAGCCAGGGCCCCAGTGCTCATAAGTGTGCCTGAATGTGTTACCTGTGTTATGACTAACTGTCTCACTGAGGCTCTGCTATCCAGAACCTCAGTGGTTATACTCTCTCATTTCTTTCCAAATTGTCACTAACAGGCTAGTGACCAATTTCACCAATTCACATTGGCATACTGGAACACCCTTATAATTCCCTAGTATATGGTACTGAGGTACCCAGGGTATTGGGGTTCCAGGAGATCCCTATGGGCTGCAGCATTTCTTTTGCCACCCATAGGGAGCTCTGACAATTCTTACACAGGCCTACCACTGCAGCCTGAGTGAAATAACGTCCACGTTATTTCACAGCCATTTACCACTGCACTTAAGTAACTTATAAGTCACCTATATGTCTAACCTTTACCTGGTAAAGGTTAGGTGCAAAGTTACTTAGTGTGTGGGCACCCTGGCAATAGCCAAGGTGCCCCCACATTGTTCAGGGCAAATTCCCCGGACTTTGTGAGTGCGGGGACACCATTACACGCGTGCACTACACATAGGTCACTTCCTATATGTAGCTTCACAATGGTAACTCCGAATATGGCCATGTAACATGTCTAAGATCATGGAATTGCCCCCTCTATGCCATCCTGGCATTATTGGCACAATCCCATGATCCCACGGGTCTGTAGCACAGACCCTGGTACTGCCAAACTGCCTTTTCAGGGGTTTCACTGCAGCTGCTGCTGTTGCCAACCCCTCAGACAGGTTTCTTCCCTCCTGGGGTCCAGCCAGGATTGGCCCAGGATGGCAGAACAAAGGACTTCCTCAGAGAGAGGGTGTTGCACCCTCTCCCTTTGGAAAAAGGTGTTAAGGCAGGGGAGGAGTAGCCTCCCCCAGCCTCTGGAAATGCTTTCATGGGCACAGATGGTGCCCATTTCTGCATAAGCCAGTCTACACCGGTTCAGGGACCCCTCAGCCCTGCTCTGGCGCGAAACTGGACAAAGGAAAGGGGAGTGACCACTCCCCTGACCTGCATCTCCCCTGGAAGGTGCCCAGAGCTCCTCCAGTGTGCTCCAGACCTCTGCCATCTTGGAAACAGAGGTGCTGCTGGCACACTGGACTGCTCTGAGTGGCCAGGGCCGGCAGGTGACGTCAGAGACTCCTGATAGGCTCCTTCAGGTGTTGCTAGCCTATCCTCTCTCCTAAGTAGCCAAACCCTCTTTTCTGGCTATTTAGGGTCTCTGCTTTGGGGAATTCCTTAGATAACGAATGCAAGAGCTCATCAGAGTTCCTCTGCATCTCTCTCTTCACCTTCTGCCAAGGAATCGACTGCTGACCGCGCTGGAAGCCTTCAAAACTGCAACAAAGTAGCGAAGACGACTACTGCAACTCTGTAACGCTGATCCTGCCGCCTTCTCGACTGTTTTCCTGGTGGTGCATGCTGTGGGGGTAGTCTGCCTCCTCTCTGCACTAGAAGCTCCAAAGAAATCTCCCGTGGGTCGATGGAATCTTCCCCCTGCTACCGCAGGCACCAAAGAACTGCATCACCGGTCCCCTGGGTCTCCTCTCAGCACGACGAGCGAGGTCCCTTGAATCCAGCAACTCTGTCCAAGTGACTCCCACAGTCCAGTGACTCTTAAGTCCAAGTTTGGTGGAGGTAAGTCCTTGCCTCCCCACGCCAGACTGCATTGCTGGGAACCGCGTCTTTTGCAGCTACTCCGGCCTCTGTGCACTTTCGGCGGAAATCCTTTGTGCACAGCCAAGCCTGGGTCTACGGCACTCTAACCTGCATTGCACGACCTTCTAAGTTGTCCTCCAGCGGCGTGGGACTCCTTTGTGCAACTTCGGGTGAGCACCGTTTCACTCCTCTTTGTAGTGCCTGTTCTGGCACTTCTGTGGGTGCTGTCTGCTTCTGAGAGGGCTCCTTGTCTTGCTGGGCACCCCCTCTGTCCCCTGACGCAATTGGCGACATCCTGGTCCTTCCTGGGCCACAGCAGCATCCAAAAACCCTGACCACACGATTTGCAGCTAGCAAGGCGTGTTGGTGGTCTTTCTTCAGGAAAACACTTCTGCACGACTCTTCACGACGTGGGACATCCATCCTCCAAAGGAGAAATTTCTATCCCTTGTCGTTCCTGCAGAATCCTCAGCTTCTACAGCCTAGTAGCAGCTTCTTTTCACCCACAGCTGGCATTTCCTGGGCATCTGCCCACTCCCGACTTGGTCGTTACTTTTGGACTTTGTCCCCTTGTTCCACAGGTACCCTCGTTTGGAAATCCATCGTTGTTGCATTGCTGGTTTGTGTCTTTCCTGCAGAATTCCCCTATCACGACTTCTGTGCTCTTTGGGGAACTTTAGTGCACTTTGCACTCACTTTTCAGGGTCTTGGGGTGGGCTATTTTTCTATCCCTCACTGTTTTCTTACAGTCCCAGCGACCCTCTACAAAGTCACATAGGTTTGGGGTCCATTCGTGGCTCGCATTCCACTTTTGGAGTATATGGTTTGTGTTGCCCCTATCCCTATGTGTCCCCATTGTATCCTATTGTAACTATACATTGTTTGCACTGTTTTCTAAGACTATACTGCATATTTTTTGGTATTGTGTACATATATCTTGTGTATATTTGCTATCCTCATACTGAGGGTACTCACTGAGATACTTTGGCATATTGTCATAAAAATAAAGTACCTTTATTTTTAGTATATCTGTGTATTGTGTTTTCTTATGATATTGTGCAAGTGACACTAGTGGTACTGTAGGAGCTTCACTCGTCTCCTAGTTCAACCTAAGCTGCTCTGCTAAGCTACCATTATCTATCAGCCTAAGCTGCTAGACACCCTATACACTAATAAGGGATACCTGGGCCTGGTGCAAGGTGTAAGTACCCCTTGGTACTCACTACAAGCCAGTCCAGTCTCCTACAGATGTTGTGAGCCAATCCCAGTAGGAAGGCCCAGTAGCACTGGGGGACCACCAGCACACGTGCTATGCCAGCTTCCGGTACCTTGGGCTCACTGTAAAGGAGATCATTCACCCAATAGATATGGTGATCGGCAGAGGCTTCACCTGCTGTCTGGGCTGCAGCCTGTCACCTCAAACCTGCAAGAGTGGGGCACTCTTTCTGTGCTTTGCAGAACTCCTCCCTGGTTGGCCCACCCTCAACCTACCAGCCAGCAAGCTAAGGCAGGTTACCCAGAGTGGCGATGTCCTCCCCAGTTGGTTCGGGGGGCCTCTTCCTCTGGGACTCCGTCAACCACCGTGGGAACGGGTAGGACCGTTTTCCCGCACGCCTTGACCTTCCTCCTTGAAGCTGTCTGGGCCATTGTTCCAAGCTCCAGACGCCCTTGACTCCCTTCCCGGGCAGCCATGGACCGTGTGGTCATGCAGACCCATTCAGGCAAACCTAGGGCCGTATTTATACTCCGTTTGCGCCGAATTTGCGTCGTTTTTTTCGACGCAAATTCGACGCTAAACTAACGCCAACTAACGCCATATTTATACTATGGCGTTAGAGGCGAATAGCGCCAAAGTTCCCGGAATGTGCGTCATTTTTTAGCGTGAACCCCTTCCTTGCGTTAATGATATGCAAGGGAGGCGTTCCCGTCTAAAAAATGACTCCCAGGCCTTTACGTGGTATTTATACTCCCGGGCAAAAGAGACGCCCGGGAGTGGGCGTGGCTAAAAACGGCGCATTTGCGCCGCTTTTTAACGCCTGGGTCAGGCATGGCGTTAAGGGACAAGTGGGCTCAAAATGAGCCCAGAGTGCCCTCCCCTGCCCCCAGGGACCCCCCCTGCCACCCTTGCCCACCCCAGGAGGACACCCAAGGCTGGAGGGACCCACCCCAGGGACATTCAGGTAAGTATTTTTTTATTTTTTTTTAATAATTTTTTTTGGCATAGGGGGGCCTGATTTGTGCCCCCCTACATGCCACTTTGCCCAATGACCATGCCCAGGGGACAGAAGTCCCCTGGGCATGGCCATTGGGCAAGGGGGCATGACTCCTATCTTTACAATGATAGGAGTCATGTTGATGGGGGATGGGCGTCGAAAATAAATGGCGCAAGTCGGGTTACGACGATTTTTTCGACGTAACCTGACTTGCCCCATTTTAAGACGCCCATGCGCCATTTTCCCCCTACGCCGGCGCTGCCTGGTGTACGTGGTTTTTCTCGCGCACACCAGGCAGCGCCGGTCTGCTTGCGCCGGCTAACGCCATTCAATAAATACGGCGCCCGCATGGCGCTTCAGAATGGCGTTAGCCGGCGCAAAACTTTTTGACGCTAAACTGCGTTAGCGCAGTTTAGCGTCAAAAAGTATAAATATGGGCCCTAATATCTCCAGGTGAGACCTGAGCTCCACCTCCTTCCAGGTAGCATGCTCAAGGTCGTTTCCTAGAAGCCATATACTGGCATGGCAGGATTCACAGCTACTTTTAGAGTCCTAGAGACCCCCCCCGCACTCAAAGGGAACGAGAGCCACCCGTAGGTGACTCTCACGATTGACAGCAACTATGACCTGGTTGAATGTATCAGGGTGACTTGCTCTGCTGACATCAGTAGACCCCCGAAAGTGGTCATGCTGGCTCCTGTGTCACGCAGAGCCTCCACCCTTTGCCCATTAATGGTGACCCATCCCTATACTTGGAAGTATTGGCAGGCATGTGGGCTTTTGGCACCATTTCTTCATCTCCCAGAGACTCTAGGGTTACCTCTATCTGTTCCCCAAAACTATCTGGGACTACCTCCTCCCTGAGCGCTACGGTAGCCAACCCAGGTGTCTGCCCTCCAGTGGGGGGCTGTACCTGTATGGGACACTTGGAGTCGCCCTTGAAGTGACCATGCCTGGTGCATTCTAAGCATTTGGGTACAAACTTCCCTTCTTATCAAAGAACCCTGGCTTCTTTACAGACTCAGGCTGGAACTGGTTACCACCACCCCCCTGGGAATTGTTTTGGGGGCCTTTTGAGAACTCTTAAGTATTTGTCCCCCCTCTTTGTACTGGTGGGAACCCTGACCACCTTTGTGGGTGTCCCCCCCAGATACCTTTTTGGACACTCTGGTGCTAACCCACAGGTCCGCCTTCTCAGAAATCTTCCTAGGGTCAGTCAGCTTACTATCAACTAGGTACTGGCGCAACTCTGTAAAGCAAACACTGAGCATATGCTCTCTCAGGATCAAATTATACAACCCACAAAGTCATATACTTTACTGCCCTGCACCATCCATTTAGTGCCTTACTGGAAAAATCAAAAAATTCTACCCAAGTTTGTGTGGAGAGCTTGGTGCTGTTCCTGAACCTCTGACAATACTTCTCAGGGGTCACCCCAAACTTGGGAAGTAGAGTGGTTTTCATGGGCAAGTATGTGTTCTGATCCTTTGCCTCTAATGTGAGGCGTGTGTCCCTCCCCACATCCGGCACATATCCTCACAAGCCTGCCCCCCCCATTGCTCTTCAGGAACCCCATGAGCCCTTAGTTCAATTTCATAAGCAGCCAACCACTTATCAATGTCATCTCCCACCACATAACTTGGCACCACATTTTTGGGTGTATGAACCTTCTTGTCCCCAGTAGGTCCTGTATGTATGCTGCCACCATCACTGCTGGACTCAGATTGCCTAGCCTTGATGTCCAGCTCTTTGAGACTGAGTTCATGATCGAACAGAAGGTTTTTTCTGAGCCGAAGCCCTTACAGCTTCTCTCTCAGCCTTCCTCTCTTCTGCCTCCAAGTTTAACCTTGCTATTTGCAGTTGAAATTCTCTCTCCTCTTTCCTTTCCTCTGTGGTCAGGCAACGGCCAAAGACACTGCTTCCTGGTTTAGCAGGGTGCACAATTCCAGGGGTAACATCCCCCACTGCTGGTGGCAAATCCTTTGAGGGGCCATCCTCTGGCTCCTCCACCTCAACATCCTCTTGTGAATGGGCTTCTGCCCAGGCCCTCAGCGCCGTTTGGTACTCCTCCTTCCTGGAGGCACCCCGGGTAGGTAATCTCATCCCCTTGCAGAACCTTTTCAGCTGGCTGACAGTGTATGCCTCCAGCTTGGCTAGGTCAAACTCTCCAGCTCCTAGTTGAGTCCCAGCCAGAGACATGTTGATTAAGGATTTGGTTAAAATGTCAAGCAGAAAAACGAAATTGCACAAAAACTGAAAAAATCAAGTTGACCTTTAACTGTGGGTAGGTAGTGTACACGTAGGCATTGTATGTTACTGTACAAACACAAGTCCTATTCTCACCGCTGTTCACCAGTGTTAGAAATGGGGTCTCTAGTTGGCAGAGGTATACACCTTTGTCCAAAAAGGGATCACAGTCCTAGTCAGGGTAAGTCACACACAATCAAAATTATCCTGTGCCTACCCTCGGGTAGGTTGGCACTGAACAGTCAGGCCTAACTTAGAAGGTAATGTTTAAAGTATTTGTGCAATAAACCATGCAATAACACAGTTGTGAGAGACTGGCTCCTTGTTGTTGGACCCCCCCCCACACTTTTTGCCTGTTTTCTGAATGCAACTTGGACTGAAGTGCACTGGGATCCTGCTAACCAGGTTCCCAGTGCCAGTGTTCTTGCCCTAAAACATGGTAAAAGTAATTGAATGCAACTTTAGCTACCACTATAAGTCCCTAGTAAAAGGTACTTAGGTCTCCAGGGCATGGGGTACTGTGGGTAAGCCCCTGAGGACAGCAGCACTGAATGTGCCACCCTGAAGAGCTATGCATCCAGCTTCAACCAGCACTGCCATAGCAGGGCTGAGTGTCCTGGAGCAATCCTAAAATACAAACTCGACATGGCACACTCTCTGTGTGCCCTGTCCACCATACACTGCATATGTTATGGGTAAGTCACCCCTCTAGCAGGCCTTCCAGCCGTAAGGCAGGGTGCACCACACTATATGTGAGGGCATAATTGCATGAGCAATATGCCCCCACTGTGTCCTTGCCAAACCTGGGACTTAGTGAGTGAACAGAGCAGCCATTTTAATATATGTGCTGGACACTGATCAGTACGACTTTCCCAGTTACATAATGGCTACTCTGAACCCTCAGTTGTTTGGTATCAAACAACTCAGAATAATAAATCCAAACTGGTACCAGTACTGGATTTATTATAAAAAGTAGCCCGGGGTCACATTAGAGGTGCCCTCTGAAAAAGCTAACCCTAACTGGCAGAGTTGCTGACTGGTTTCATCCAGCCTGCCACTCCAGACAGCCAATCTACAAACCTGGGGGAGAGCCATGGCTATCTGGTTTGTAAGACAATGCCCTTCCTGGGTTAAGGAGCTAACACCCCCTCCTTCAGGAATTTGCAACACCCTGGTGGTGAGCTTCAAAGGGCTACAGCCCCTGAAACTCGAGCCCCAGGCCTGCTGATAGCAGCAGAGTGCTTCCGCCTTGCAAGCCCCCACTTTGGGTGGGAGCCAGGACGGGAAACCAGACAAAGGGTAGGAGGAGTGGTTACACTTAGCATGCACCACCCCTCAGGTCTGGCATGCGAAGTGGACCTTCTGATTCAGTTTTCTCCATCTTGGAATGGAGGAAAACAGCCAATGAAGTTTAGGGAAGCGACCCTTCCAACAGGAAGTGGTCGCTGTAGTGGGTGTAGCCATCCAAGGGTAAGTGTCCTATTGGACACTACCAGGTTCCCCCTAAAACACCCACTAAATTCAGTATTTAGTGGGCACCCCTAGACCAAGATTTTAGATTTGAGATGGATCCCAAGAAGAGAAGAAGACCAGCACCAAAGAACCCGCCAGAACAAGAACAGAGGACCTGCTGCACCAGAAGAGTCACCCAGACCCCAGCTTGCTGCACCAGAGTCCTGACAATTGCGACTGCAGAGGAGCTGAACACTGGATCGACCCCAAGAAACCCAGGTGACCTCCAGGCTTCAAGGATCACCCCAGATCTCCCTCCTGAGTGGAGGCACCACTCAAGAAAAGCAAGAAACCTGCAAAACACCAGCAAACCAGTGAGGGTCACTTCACTATATCGTCGATATCTCTGTGACCGGAAGTCATAGCTGGACCTGACAACACACGACGACCGCCCGGAAGTGCCCCACAACTGTGCCAAGTTTGGTGGCACTGTGCCCCCTAGTGGCCGAGATACAGCAATACCCTGGGTACTGGTCAGCTGATGTCAGACCAGGAGAAAACCAGCTCCCCCAGAGCTGAAAAAGAATCAGGAGGAAGCCCTAGTCGAGGGACTTCAGGAACATCCCGGACCTCTGACCAGAGTGCCCCCGTTGTCCTGTAAGTCGCCCACAGCATCCAAGACCTCCAAAATGCCCTGCACCTGGCCACCCTGGGCCTTGCATCGTGGGATCTGCTGTGTGCCCCATGTCCCCAACCCCTTGCGACCTCATCAGCCCAAGGGGACCCCAAGGCACCAACTTTAAATCTGCAAACCAGCTCCTTCTCCAAATGCCCCTCCAGGTGGCCCTGTGCCAAGAACCTCTCCAACACTGCTCCAGCCGGAACCAGGAGCTGCCAAAGACTGTCCAGCTGGCACAGTGTGCTCACCAACTGCTGCAACCACCCTGCGAAAGACTGGTAACTCAACCGTGCAATTTTTAATGCATTTTTATAAGTGACTTTTTATTGATTCCTATGGTGCGTAATTACGCACAGAAAGACTAACTTTGCTAAAACTTTAAAAAGTAATAATTGAAAAGTACTTAACGTATTCTAAAGATTTTGGTCTTAAATATTATATAAAAGTCGTAAGGACTGTTATAACTTCTGGTCTTGAGTTATTCATTGAGTGTGTGTGGTGCATGATTGAATTTGTGAGTACAGCACATACTTAGCACATCTCCTGGATTAGCCTAACTGCTCGACCAGCTACCTTAAAAATGAGGGCACACATTAAGCAACACAAGATTTAGGCTTACCTGCGGAAGCCTAGGACCCACATTGCTTATCTCCAAGAGACACACCTTACATCACTAGAGCTCACCATATTGAGTAATCGATGGCGGTGTGATATTTTGTACAACATTCTCTAGTTATGGTTCCAGGGTTGCCCTTTACAGTGTCACACACCAAGATAATGTCTGAGGGTTGCTATGAAGTAGTGTGTGAGGGGGTGCTTGATGGGTTATCTTTAAGAATTGTGGCATTATATGCCCGGACTGCGGCGGAGACAGCTATTTACTCATCTCTGACACCCACCCTGCTGCCAGATCCAGCAGCACATACACACGTGCAGGGATTACAACTTGACCTAGCAATAGATAGATCCACCCATCTCTTTCCGGGGGCACACCCCTGCTCCATCTCACAGCATCTGAACACTTGGGCTCATGATCTGCAGATGAACATTTGGGCTCATGATCTGCAGGTAGGGGAACTTTGGCATTTATTGCATCCAACTGACAGGCTACTCCCATTATTCAAGTGTACACAAGCTACAGTCTAGGCTAGACATGATCTTTGCACCATTGGCTTTGGTCAAGTAGTGCACATGAGCAGAGTATCTGGGCAAAACCCTTTCAGATCGCAATCCCTTACTGATCTCATTTGGTTGGGGTAGATCCAGACAGGAGATTCCTACTTGGTGCCTACATACTGCTGCCTTGGCTGATGCAGGGTTCAGTTCTTAGATCAGTGAGGCCATAGATCACTATTTTCAGGATAATGAGGGGACGGCATTGGACGCTTTGCTTGAATGGGGTACATTGAAAGTTGTTTTATGGGTATTGTACATGAAAACAGATAATGTGTACAGAAGGGATTGAACGAGGAAGAGACTACCATGGAGGACCACCTGGGAGACCTGGAGAGAGCATGTCTGACAGATCACATTCAACATCCAACCCTGTCGGCCTTTGCAAAAGGAATATAGTCAGCTAGTTGGTGGGTTATCCAACTTTGATTATAAAGTTTACAAACAGCAGCAACACAAACATGGTGATAAGGAAAGTCACTTACTGGCATGGTTGTTATGCTCAGAGTCCCCCAGATACCCAATTGCTGTGCTTCAATTAATTTTAGACAGGGCAGATGGTGGACACCCAGCAGGACATCAATGGTGTATTTGAAGATTATGACAGGGGTTTGTACAGGAAGCCTTCCTGGTAAGCCCAAGCGACCTTGCTGCATACTGAGGATGTGTTCACATTCACACTGTCAATCCCCTACAGCGGCATGAGCTAGGTAGCCGGGGTACATTGGAAGAGGTCCCGGAAACGATAGCTCAGATAGTGCGATGTACCGGGCAAAGATGGGTTACTGATCGTGATTTATGCACACTACTGTGCCCAACTGGCCCCTTACCTTCTTAAGGTGTATGAGAGCGCTATGGCTAGTGGGACCTTACCGACTTTTATGAGAGAAGTGGTGAATGTGGTCTTCCCCAATCCTGGACAGGATCCTTTAAACATGACATCTTTTCGTCCCCGTCTCTTCTAAATCTTGATTACAAGGTTCTTGGGAAAATCCTGGCCTATCGATTGACCACAGTAATCCACTCCTTAGTACACTCCTATCAAAATGGTTTTATTCCCGGGCACAACACATTCATTAACTTATAGTGATTATTCCATGTTATGGATTGAGATAGGGACACTGAGACGGAGGGTTGGGACACCTGTATCGATATTAAAAAAAGCATTTTATATCCTGGATAAGCCTTACATACGGGTGATCCTGGCATACATGGGGTTTGTGCCTCCCTTCCTCTGATGGGTATCATTGCTATAGACTAATACATTGACTGGACATACTATGTGGTCCATTTGTAGTAGCTAGAGGTACATGGCAGGGCTTCCCCCTCTTGCCATTGTTGTTCACCCTGGTGATGGAACCCCTGCCATGCATGCTACGAGAGCATATGCCACATTGGGGTTTTGTGGTGCTGGGGCACCCCCAAATCATATCCCTTTACTCAGACAACGTGCTTATCTATTTGAGGGCAGACCACACTGTGTTCCCGGAAGTCATGGCATTGTTGACCACATTTGAATCCATGTTGGGACTTCATGATACCCATTTCTGAGGACCACCGAAATGTACTGCCACGCATGGAACTGACTTGGCGTTTTGACTCTGTTAAATTTGAGGGGTGCGGGTGTACTGCAAAGGGCAAGACCTGCTGGAAGGGAACTTAGGGAAGGCAGTCACTGCTTTCCACCATTCCCTTCCCTTTTGGACCAGACTACCTTTGTCCCCCATAGGCAGGATCGCCATCGCCAAAATGTTGGTCCTGACACTGTTCTTATATTTCTGTGCAGCCCTTCCGTTGATTATCTGGAAGATCTTTACAGATCTATGGGGCATTCTGACAGACTTGTTTTGGGGTAACGGGAGACAGCGTGTAGCTTTTAACAAGTTATTTACTCCTTTGGATGAAGGGGACCACGGTGCCCCTGACTACGATCAGTAGTATGCTGCAGCTTAACTGCAGTGGTTGATACGGTGGCTTGACAGTGCACTGTCCCTCGACTTTGTCGGTATCCTGGATGAGCCAGCAGAGACACCACTGTTGCACAGGCTCTTTGGCATTGCTCCCCCTCAGGACACAAATAGTGTATTGGTACATATGGCTGTATATATCTGGAAGCGGTATGCATGTGACAGTCAGTGACACATGCATTCAGTCTTCCGATTTGGGCCATAACGGAATGTGCAACTTAAGGGCTAAACATCATGTCCAAGATTTGGAGGACGTGGAAATTACGACCTGGACACGTGGTGTCAGAAAAGGGATTCTGTGCCATTGACGCTTTAGCATTAGAACATGGTTTGGGACTGGAACAGTTCTTGCTATACTCCGCCTTACGGGGTGTGATGCGGAAGACTTGGGGGTCTGACCGGTTGCCGTCTCCCCTGAAGACACCTCTAGAGGCAGCCCAGAAGGTGGGGAATGCTACCAAGGCTATTACGCACCTATACTTCACGTTACAGGGCAGACTCGCTGGGGAATGTGCAAAGCTATGGGACTGGTGAAAAATCAACATTTAGGGCTGATATTATGGGCCTGGTGCCTTTAGTCACTCAAACAGGTAATGCACAATACATGGTTTTGTCTCATTCAGTTCCTATAATTAAACCATGCCCTCACAAAAGATTAGCAAGATATTCCCGGGTGCACCTAACAGTTGGCCAAGTTTGATTGATGCTGATTTACTTCACATGTTGTGATTGTGTGTGCTGATACACCCCTTTTGGGAAAAGGTGTCACAAATGGTATAGAAGGTGATGAGATGTTTGTTACCACCACATCCGACTAGGTGTTTGCTTGACATGGGGCATATCACTAAGAAAACTAAGGTTCTGCTGAGATTTCAGAATCTGGCACTGATCTTAGCTAGATGATGTATTACCATGGCTTCGAAGTCAGCTACGGCACCCAGCTGAAGCATTGGTAGGTGGACATGCTTTGATGGCCACCAGCCAAACTAGTGGTACATAGACGACTGCACATGAGAGGGGATGGACTAAATCCACTGGTATGTTGAAATACTTACCCAGAAAAGCTTGAAGCAAAAACATATTACTACCCCATTGCCATTGATTTTGGGAGACAACACCTATGTGTGAATCCACCGTCCCCAGACACTTCACTTAGTCTGTAAGATTAGATGGTTGGGTACAAGGGCGACCCCTCCGGATATCTTTGGGGGATCACTTACCATGAAATATCCGCTCACCGAAAGGTGTATTGTGATTAATGAGATAGACAGAGGGGATTGAGATGTACTGAACTGTGCCAAGGCTGGTTAGGAAGGGTGGTGGGGCAGGGTAAATTTTCTATTTTTCCGATTGCTATCGTTTACATTAAAATCTAATACACTTGTGGCAATTGTCAAAATGCTTTTAAAAAGACACACTATTGGTCTCCTGTTGGTAAGTGTTATGTATTACCCTGAATTGGCACTTTAGTTCTTCTGAGAGCTGAGTCTTGATGGGAGGGGGAGTGACCCCAGTACACAAGTATTCGGTAATAGTCGGTACACATATGATTGGAATGGATCTGGCTTCCTTTCTATGACTCAAAGTGGTGTTAAATATGCCAAATGTGTTTTTGTTACTTATGCCAACAAAACACAAAATGCAATAAAGATATTTAGAAAAAAAAAACATAATAAGCCACATACCAAGGACAAACACTTTTGGATGAATCTAGAAGTAGCATCACTGTGGTATTAAATACCTGTCATGGAACCAGTGATAAGCAAGGAGAAATGGATGGCATTGAGTGACTGTGGAGCAGTGGCAGACGGTAAATTTAGGAGGTAGGGGGGCAGACGGGACACTCACACTCATTCATTCACACACAGGCGCACACACATTAATTCACAACACTCATTAACAAATATTCAAACATACTCACACACATGCACCAAACATTAATTAAAAAAAAAAAAAACACCCTTACATGAAGCTCAGCCTTGGAAGTCCCGGGAGGGTTGGGGCTGCTGACTTCCCTCTTTGGTTGACTGTAGGTCAGCTAATGAGGGAAGGCAGCAGTCCTAATCCTCCGAGGTCCCAGGAGCTTTGGAACTGCTGACTTTCCTCTTTGGCTGAAAGGTCAGTCAGTGAGGGAAGGCAGCAGTCCCAACCTCGTCACAGAGTGGGATGGGTTCAGTGATTCTGACCCCACCCGACTCTGTGACGATGTGTAGCTGATTGACACTTGGCCCTAGGTGCTGCAGCGCTTAAGGTGGAAGTGCCCAGGTTTGAGGCAGTAAGTGACACTACCCCTCGTCACTGAGCTGCTCTGATAGCCAGGACCCTGTGCAAATAGCACATGTCTAGCTCCTGTCTACTGACCTGAAAATGAAGAGTGTCTGTCAGGCTGACCAGACCTCTCCTTGAGGGGCAAAAGGCGAGGGGTGTGGCCCCTCAGCACCAAAGGACAGGCCGTGGCTGCTGTGGAGTGTGTCAGTAAATTCATTTGCATATAGGGTTATTTCTTTGAAAGGCATAATTTTAATTGATGCTAACACTGTGAGGGGTTCATAGTAACTGTAGACGTGTCAGCATTAGTTCTGTCCATGGAATCTGTTGGTTTGTGTGAATCTGGGCACACAACAGGCTTGGTAATCCACTGATTGGGACTCAAGCCCTCATCATTGCTGCACGTTTCTGGGGAGTGGTAGCAAAGCGCTACTCTGAAGGCTTCTGAAGGCTTCTTAGTGTCTGAGCATGTCTGCTGTAAAGAGCTGGCCACATAGTGATTTTTGATGTGATTTATGGACACTTCCCCGTTTTTCTTTGAACCAGGCATTGGAGGTAGGATTACCATTTGTGTTTCTTTCACCCCAAGAACTGGAACTGGTGTCAGTAAGATGGCCTAAATACGTGTTTGTTGGCAAGCATTCTTAGGCTAGATCACCTAGTTCGGGGATCCATCCATAAGCAGCTTGAAAAATCTTTCTTTGCCGGCAGCGGATTTCGAAAGCTTCAAATTAGAAAGCTTGTCTCTGTCCTCTTAGACGCTTTGTAAAATACTTAAATGTTGGTCTAGATCAATCTTTTTATATTCCAGCACCTTTCTAGGATTATCTAGGTCAGGTACGTATATAGATACTCCAAAAAGCAACTCATGTGCAGTACGACCAACTAATACTCCTCTAGCTAAGTTATTTATTCTCATCTGGATTCCCTAGATATGATAGAACCATCTCAGTCATGAACATAACACCCTAACTGCCAGGGCTGTGTAAGTGTACAGGTAGCTTGTTTGATCATTCTGTTGCTCTCTGCATGAAACAGATGCAAGTAATGAATACATACACTCAGATCAGACATAGCATCCCTGACATCTTTTTATGGTAAACACAGGACCATTGTCTGAAGGAAATGTATAAATTGCCCCCATGGTTACTAGGCACTGCAAGTCCTTTATAGCCACTTGAGCATTAGCATTTCTTTAATCTACTGCAACCATTATATATTTATACAATTAGCTGATATAATTATACTAATAGGGTCAAGATAAATTACATTAAAAGGGTGATTAGAGATAGTGAGAAGAGTCTGCACCAGTCTTCTAATAGTGGAATGTTCATTTTGTTGGCAAAGGTTACATCTCCACACATAGCCTCTAACTTGTTTATATAAACCTGACCACAAATACTGTTGCTGGACCATTGATACGGCTGCATGGGCAGACGTTATACCCTCATGAGCTGCTTTATAAAGATCTGATCTAAGATGCTTCTTAAGTATTATTGCAACTCCTGCTCTAGGCAAAGAAGCCACTGGAGCTTTATCTTTATTGAGGATAAAGGGGTACCTGCTAGAAAAGCCATCTGGATGCTTTTCACCCTTAACTGCTTCTTGTATCGCTAGTAGAATAGCAGTGTCAGCCTTGGTCTGCGGTCTAGGTACTGCTGCATCTTTAGCAGTCTGAATCACTGCTTTTATGGCATAGGCAGCTGCACATTTCCTTTTAGGGTGAGTGCCTTCTCTTCTATGTGCAAAGGTGTGTCGCACATGGACCAGTGAAAGTTTGCTCTGTAAGTAAGACAGCTGCGTTTCCCCAGACATGTGTATTCTTTATTTTACCCTTTTGAATCTTTGAATCTGTTCAGGAGTCACCGTGATAGATCAACATTGTATCTTACATTCAGAAGGATGAATCTTACACTTCTTGGAAGCAAATCTGTTTCTGCTTTGGAATACAAATGTGATTTTCAAGCCATAGGAACTGTCTTCTCTTCAGTGTAAGTGTAACCTAAGGTGCTGGAGAAAATTCTAATAACTAGGTTGCCATTGCTATCCCTAGTCTGTACATGTTTTGTGTCTAGCATATCTATTTGGCGTGTCTAGCGTATCTATTTGGCGTGCATGTAAGTTAGCAGGTATGTTATTAAACCAAACTAGCACTATCAGCATTTTGAACTGTGTAAGTCCATGTATTTGAATTTAAATTCCTATCCTGTCGCCAGAGTGCAGTTTGTGATTCATGCCTTTAGAGGCCAATTCATATATTGGCGGTATGTATACTCCATCGCAACGGTGACTGAGTATACATACCACCAACTTTAAGGTCAACCAGCCCGATTTAAATTAGGGCGGAACTTCAGTATGGCTACGGCGGTGACTACTCCATTCAGTAGTGAAATAGCTGTATATCCGCCCACCCAATCAGGATAAGAACATATAGCCATGATGCCAAGCCATTGGTGAAATGGCTATAACTGCCCACCCAATCAGGGTGGGTAGACATGCAGCCATTTTTTACTGTCTGTCACCGCCAGGCAACACTGGCGGTGAGGGACACTAAAAGCCATATAATGCTCCCTCCATCATAGGAGGTGACTCCCAAGGAAAGGGGAGCATTAGTTTTTTATTTTAAAAAAGAATACTGTTTGGTGCAGGGTTGTGTCATGCCCCAAACAGCAAGATTCATTAGAAAGACCCATTGTGACGGGGGGCTGCTAATGCTTTGTAAATGACTGCCTACATGGGGGTCATTTACAAATTTGGCTGGCGGTCTCGCCATCATGGGAATGGAGTAACTTGCTCTGTCCACAAAAATATAAATGAGACCCTTTAAGAGCAGACTTGCCTCTTGAGTTTATTAAGGGTGATCAGACATCATACCTGCTGACAGCTAATGCGGAACTCTGCTAGCAGAAGGTGCTCTAGGTGAGAAAGCACCTTCTGCTAGGCTTAGAGACTCGGCTCACTGCCTGAAAGTGATCGATACCTCACTCCGGTGTGAATTCTGGCGACAATCTGAGTACATAGACCTCACCTAATCAAGTGATTACCTCAATTGGTTATCATCTGAAATGCAAGACCTTCAGTCCAATGGCCTGCACTTTAAAATTATTGCTTTACAGAGGATAAGAACTGCATAGATGCCCAAGTGACAAGGTGAATACACAGCACCATACATACCTCATAAACACCGTACATGTATCTTACACACACACCAAGGATAGTGGACCATATTTGGCTACCTGACGGGTATGTGAATGTCTACACAAGGTCTAACTTCCTCCACTAAAGGGCTATAACATCCTCAACACTGACACAGCACATCAATAATCCTGTTCACAATTGTTTTTGGGAGCAGCAGAGACTAAGAAAATACATTTTAAAGCATTAGTTTAAAAATCAGTTTTTCTATATTGTAATTGCTACGCCATGTGGTGTGTCATCAAAATGAGTAGCTTGATAAGAGCTAATCATTAATTTTGAATGGCTGGTGGAACTGTGACATGGTATTTACTCAGTTCAACTATATGTATTTATCTATGTATGCCATATTTCTCTAGCACAACTAGTCAAGAGGCAACAGAACGCTGTACAAGTCGAAGACAAACATAACGCAATGAATAATGGGAGATGAAGCTAGTTTGGTGACAGTTAGTGCATTGTGATGTAATGTTCTTTGAAGAGGTGAGTCTTCAACTCTTACCTAAATTGGAGCAGTGACGGGGCAGTCCTGATTAATACAGGCATGTTGTTCCAGATCCTGAATGCATAGATGGAAAAGGCCTCTTGTCTTGTTCCTTCTTTTGTACACTTCTTAGTCTGCAATGTGATGGTGTCCTGGCTTCAGGTGTGCAGTGAACCACCAGAGATAGCAAACTTATTAGCAAGATTAGCAAGGGAGCTGGTCTTTATGGCTCTGTAAATGATGCAGCTGTTTTTGAAGGTGGTGCAGATCAGAAAAAGGAACCAATGTAGTTCCATCAAGATGGGGGTGACGTGAGTATATTTCTTCATGCCCTGGATGAGAAGTGGGTGGCATGTTGGATGCCCCTAAAGGGTGCCAGTGTGGAGTCTGGGAGACCATGGATTAGGGCTTTGCTATGATACAGATGAGAGAGTAAGAGGGCTTGAAACACAGATCTAAAGTCGTTTAAAGGAAGAAACTGTTTGACTTTCTTTAGAAGACAGAGCCGGTAACAGGCTGTCTTTGTTTTTGGCGGCGTGTTACTTGAAGGTGAGTTTGGTGTTTTTGTTTGCATTCAGCCAGAGTTAAAATTTTAAACTGTCAGGGTTAATGTAATTGAGCCAGGTTTGTACTGTATCTTGTTATCGTACTGTAAAATAACAAGAATTCTGTCTTAGTTGGGTTGAGTTTCAGGTAGGTCTGGAGGATGTGCAAGAAGTGTTTGAGGCATTGGACGTCTGAAGTAGAGGAGACTTTCACATAGTCTGCATCATCAGCATATTGGTGAACCTTGCTGCTGTTATGTGAGAGTAGAACACCAAGTGACTCCATGTAACTGTTGAAGATGACAGGAGACAGTATGGAACCTTGGGGAACTTAACATGTGGTATGGATCTTTTGTGCCAAAGAGGTGCTCATGCGAAAGAAAACAGGCTTTGGTTGGAAAGGTAGGAGCAGAATCAATGAAGGGCATTTCCAATGAAAGCAATTTACTCAAGGGTGGGTATGAGGTTGGGATGGTCAACTATGATGAAGGCAGCTAGGAGGACCAGCAGTATCAGGAGGCAGACATAACTTTTATCTGTGGTCAGGAGAATATTGTCTGTGATGTACAAGGTAGCGGTATCCCAGCTGCACTGTGATCTGCACAGCAGTAGTTGTGCAGGAGATTATTAGCAATAATGTGATCTTGAAGTTGGGCAAAGAATGCTTTTTCAGTAGCCTTGCTGAGGAATGAAATGGAAGTGATGGATGGATGTGGGCAAGGTCATCAAGGGCTAGTGTCAATTTCTGTAGGAGGGGAGAATCTGGCCTGTCCTGAGAGCTTCTGGGAAAATGCCTTGTATGAGGGAAGCATCGACATTGGTAGGTAGGGGTAAGAGAGCATCTCCAGAAAGCACATTAATGAAGGATGATGGTAATACATCATCTTCATAAAAAGTGGCTTTGAGGGAGTTGAATACATTACTGAGATCTGGGAGAGATAGGGTTTTTTGACGGCTGACCATTGCAGAGTTCAGCTGGAATGGCCGGATGTTAAAGTTGAAGCAGGCTTTTTTGTTTTGTGTTGTCCGATCATCTGTATTTTTGTCCTGAAGAAGAAGTGAATGGCATTGCACCTTCCTGTGGAGTGAGGAATAGATGGTTCCCCAAGGGGGTTAGTATTGTGCTTGTTTGTCTTGAACAGCATTCTGTTTCTGTTAGTGGTTTAATTTAGGGTATTGTTATAGTACTTTGCTATGACTGATGTGATTAGCTGTCTGCGTGTTGTGCAGAGGGACTTCATTGTCAAGACGTCTTCAGGATTCCTCTTTTGCTTCCATTTTTTTCCTGTCAGTGTATGGATTGTTTATAGGCAGCAAGGTCTTTAGAATACCATGGTTTTAAGGCTTGCAAATGTGTGTTGTAATTGGGGCATAGATGTTTGCATAGTTTTTAAAAAAATTGTTGAATTTGTTTTTAGAAGGGTGTTGGTATCCTACGTGCTGTTGATAGGGTGAGAGAGTAGTTCAAACTTTAGTTTGTCTGTGGAGAAGTCTGAAAGATCTGAGGGCTTGATCTTATCTTTTATGTTGACCTTGGCTTATTGATAGTACATTGGGCAAGGAGAGAGGGATGTTAAACTACTCAGTCCAATTGAGGGGTAGGGGTGGTTTGCATTGGGCTGCTGGTGATGTTGAGAAGACAAGGTTGAGGATGTGACCTCAGGAGTGTGTTGGCTGTGTGACATGCTGTAATATGGTGAGTGTATTAACGAGTTTGAAGGGGGAGACTCGTTGTTTTTGTTTTAGCTTGTACTGTCTGGTAGGAAGTGTTCCATGAGGGTGGTGTAGGCATGTATAGGCATGCCAGATGGACAAGGTTGTGAGGGGATCCATGAATTCACCAATTAAGTTCTAGTTTTGCCCAGGAGGCCTGTAGATCAGATGTAAAGTGGTGGTCTCATTTGCAGAGAGTGGAAATGGTATGTCAGCAGCTCAATGGAGTTAAGTGTTTCTTGCTTGCCTAGGGTGCAGCACCAGGATAACTTATGGATGACAGCAAGGCCTTTTCCTTTCTTATGTTTGCAGCCCACACAATGGATGCTGCGGCCCCTGGAACGAAGGACTTCTCAGATGTGTGAAGATATGGGCACAAACCATGTTTCTGTAATGAAGAGGGTGTCCAACTTCTGATAGGTGATGAGGTCTGCGATATCTGCTGCATGGTGCTCTGCAAAGCAAGTGTTAATCAGCATGAGTTGGAATCTTTGTTCCATAGTTCGAGGGTGTGTAGTACTTGTTAGTGGGATGTGTATGTAGTTGGGTCTATGTGTTGCGCGAATGCTATGTGAATGCCTGAGTCATCTACATCTGGCTGTAATTTTGAGAATTGGGACTTTGGGATGGTTGGTGATGCATATGATTTTATCTTTCTTTGGAAGGTTAAGTGGAAAAGGGGTTTTGACCCAAGGCCCTTCTCGATTCTAAGTGCGTCCAATAGGCAGTGCCCTTTTCTGTGCCCTGCCTTTGAGAGGGAAACCTGGGTGATGGGACCCTCAGAAGAGTTGACTGAGGTAGGGATATGGCAGGAAGTGATGTTACTTCCTAGAAAGATGGATGATGGGAAATGCAGTAATGTCACTTCCTGTGCAGATGGATACCAAGAAATGAAGGCCTCTTGTTTGACTTCTACCTTTAAAGAAGGCATTGACATGAAATCACTGCTGTGACTTTCTGTGCATAGGAATAAAAGAAAATGCAGTGATATCACTTCCTGTGCAGATGTAAATGGGAAAGTAAGTCTTATTGCTTGACTTCTTCTTTTAAAGAGGGTGTTGGAGGGAAACAAGTGATGTCAGTTTCTCTGCAGATGGCTGATGGGAAATACTGTTATTTGAAATGCAAAAACAAATCTTGGGGTAATTAAACAGAGAGAACCAAAGCAAAGGTAAAAAAAATGGGAAGAGCACTGGTAAGTGTTAAGGAGTAAGGTTATGGTAAGGAAAATGTAAAGGGTAAGTGAAGTCTTGACATAAAACTGGAAATGGTTAGATTAAGTGAGAAAATGAATGGTGTCTCCCATCTAGTAAATAAAAAAAAGTAGGAAGGATACAGGTAAGTGATATAGGTAAAAGTAAAATATACAGATGCATGCCAACAGTCTCACGCCCTGCTAATAACACTTTGGCACTATGAGGCATTTTCCAAAATCTAAAGCTGAACACTCATGGAAGAGGCTGTTATCTTTGTGAAGTGGGTGATCAATATAAATCTAACTGTGGGTGTATCAGGACATTCTGAGGTGTCTAGTAGCCTCATTGCTATATAGTGTGAAGTCTGGCTCATGCTCTCTCTTTGAAAGTGTCTAAACCTTTTCTTTGTTACCTAGTTTATAACAGGCTTTCTCTGTTTAACCTTCCAATGTTCCCATCAGCATCTCCAGAAGTGTGTGTCAGCAAACAACCAGGATCGTCAGTCATGCATGAGTCCGGTCCCATCTGGCAGCACAGCAAACACATGAGAAGTCCAGATGCACTGCTGACTACGCCATTTCTCAACACCAGGTACTGGCACTACAGGAGGGGCTGTAAATACTAGACACTTAATGGTTACCAGAGGGTTCATGAACACCAGGTACTGAGGATTACAGGGGGAGCCTGTGAACTCCAGGCAATAGAGTTAATAGGATGGGCTACACATACAAGGTACTGCAGTCTCTGGGGGAGCTATAAACATTGGATACTTAAAGATACTGGGGCTACTAACATCAGCTACATGGGGCTAATAAGGGGTTGTGAGCCCCAGGTACTTGATGCGATACCTGGGGATATGGAGAGCCAGGGTCTGAGGCAATGGGAGGGGATGCAAGTACCATATATATTGAGGTTATGGGAGGGGTTGTGAAAAGCATACATTGGAGACAACATAATATAGGTACTACTTGGGTTGTGGAGAAGGGCCTGATTCACAAAGGTAAACTTTTTGTAATGTTACACATTTTTGCTATTCACAAAGGGATTTACGAGTAGTGTCTTTATGAGTGCACATACAAAGACCTAGGACCCCATTGGTTGTTCACAAAGCCAGGAATGTCTGGCTGGTCCTCTTCTGTTCAGAGGATGAGTGTTTCATTGCAGGATACATCTACACCGAAACAGCACTAACATTGTTTCAAATGATTCACAGATACTGAAATAAAACTGTAAACTTTGCACTTGTATAGCGCACTACTCACTCATTAGGGTCTCAAGGTGCTGTATGCATACCACTGTGGAACCCCTCCTGGCTTTTCCCTGTGAGGCGCACCCCCAGGGTGAAGCCAGGCATCCAAGCACTGTGAGGGCCATTGTGGAGATTAAGCAAGCTACTGCCCAGAGTTATAGAGTGGGACCCATTAATTAGATACCAAGGTGAGATTTAGCTGGTCCAAGGGAATTGAGCCCTGGTCCTGGGCCAGATCTCTGCATCAAGGTCTGGTTCTCTAACCATTGTGCCACACTTCTCCAACCTGAAATAAGCTTGCCATTGCAAAAATATGTGGCCCTTAGCCTACTGAAACTCGACTGCTTTGAAACGTCCTTAGCATACACATTACGTTCCACTGCCTTTAGAAACTAGACCTATACACAAGGAAGAAAAAGAGCTGTAAGGTTCTTTCCACCAAAATATCTATATATTACACTGGGAATCTTGCATTGGTGACTATCTTGTATATTGTTATATACAGAATATATCATGCTATAGAATGGCAATAATATGAAATGTTATGTTTTAGCCAGGGTGAATTATCTCCTTACTTGTTTATGTTTTAAATTAGAATATTTATGTATATTAATCACAATGTCTATCTACAACCCTTTCTGTATAGTGGTATTGTATAGCTAGGTTTCCACACCTGTTCTCTTCTTTTGTTTGTGGAATCATTCTTTCATACAGAATGCAATGTTATACTATAAAGGATTTCATAAATACGGTGCACTCCTGCCCTTTCACTTTGACATAGGGCAGTGCAGCAAGGTGACTTGCTGCGTTGCTCTTCACCAAATCCCCATAAATGAAAGCCTGTGTCTTTGCCATGTAGATGCCAATACATCCTATTCTGTCTGAACATAGTATATCTGTATTCTTCTGTAAATATTGCATGTTTAGTTTGTTTGTTTATATTTATGTTTGTTACACTGTAGGTCTACTCATGTTGCTCTAAAATGGTTTTGCACATCTACATTTCTGTACATACCCGCTTCCTTCATTTATTGAGTCATTCTGTCCTCTAGTGTGCAATGTTAAGCTGCACCCTTACACAGTGATACTGATACACCATATCTTATCTGGGCATTGTGTATTTGTATTTAACGTAGTTATGTTCTTATTCCCCCCTTTCGACACTAGGAGTCCTATTTACCATGATATTGTGGTGTGCTTGCATCACGCATGGTGTCACAAGGGCAATGCAGTAGCTAAGTTAGAGCTATCAAGAAATGCAAGACTACCTTGCATGGCTCTCTGTTGCTTGGTTGAGTAACACAAATCATCACAAGTCACTGCCTTGTGTTACTCTGCCGTGGGGAGGCGTACCCTGGGTGGAGCGTTGGTGTTCCCATACATCCACACATGGATTTTGGCATATTCCCAGATTTATCAAAATTGATAAACCTGGGAATGCATCAAAATACTACGCCTTTCTAGGGGAGGTGCAACAAGGAGAAATATCTTTATTTCTCCTTTTTGTTTCCTCTTTCTAAGTGTGCTGAATTCTGCAGCACATGTAGAAACAGAAAAAAGCCACAGAGGTTGTTTTTGTGCAGGAAGGCGTCTCTTCCTGCAGAAAAACAATCTCGTCTGCAGTGCAGGAACCCTTGCTCCATTGCACAACAGTGCCTGCACTGGCGCCAGGCATCAGATGGTGCTCCAGCACAAACAGAGAGCAGGAATGTATCATATGTTACTAGATATGGCACATCCCTGCCCTCTCCCTTTCACGCAGCACGGCTCGGCAAGGTACAATAAATCTGGCTTTAAATGTTTTCTAATGCACACTAATCCTCTATTACCTCCCTGCACTTTCCTTTTTTTTAAGCATCGTGACCTATTTAAGCAAATCAAAATAAAAAGATCCAATAAGGCTTGAGGATTTAAGCAACAATATTTCTGACTTCATCTACCCCTGTGTTCTCAGTAAAATGCTGTTAATTCTGAAGCATAGTGCCCTAGCAAATCACCCAGAGATACTCATAAACGGAAACATTCTTTATTCAAAAATCAGGGCCTTCAAAAACATATAATCATGGCTACACACCTTCAGTGAATTACATATTCTCTCTCCAAAAACCCCGGAGATACCTTATGGTCACTTACAGCCTACTTCTGGCTACTAAGGACATTCATGTGAACTACACATCAGCCTTTATAATAATGGCATGTCATTGTGCAATCATCAGAGAGCGACCTTCACATTTTCACTTCATTTTTCAACACTTTAAGAAATAAGGTACTAAACATCCACTAGCCCTCTCCATCCCTGCCATTTACCCTTCAACCTGTCACTGAACTCTGGACACCTGACCTGAATCTACCTACATTGGCTTTGGAAAACAATCTCCTATCTATTCATAGTGAATATAACACCTACTCCATCTAATAACACTATCGACCCACTACCACTTCTTGCCAACACTGACTCCTTACCATCACACTATTTGCTAACACTACTGCCTTCAAATCTACACATTAACATCCTATCACACCTCTTTCAGCAACTCTAGAAACCATCACTTAGGACCTGTATGACACTCTACGCACGCAATATACTGATCCCTTCATGCCACTCTTTGCTTCTCAATCCAAGAGGATCTCACTCCAAAAGTTGTAATGAAAATCTTCAGAGATCGCCTAGTGGGTAAGGGATTGTTTACGCTTGCTCACACTCTTATTACTCCAAATGCATCGAAGTTACATAACATCCAAAGCTTCCTAGAATCAGAGTAACAGTATACAAATGTTATTGTTTCTCAAGTTTCTTCAAGTCTGTACAAATCCAGGAGGTTTTAAGTAACTTGATCTTAATAGGGATTAAAGCCAGTTTAGGTATGTATTGAGCCGACACATGTTTTGCTGCGCCCTACCACTTCTTCAGGGCTTTATAAAAATCACATAGGTTGTTTAGCTGTAAGAAAATGCATTTCTGGTTGAGGGGAATGTGGAAGCCCCGTGCAGGCAACAACCACAATCCATGCCAGGGTGAACCACAAAAGTAACTAAATTAACCTGTGTTTATCACTCTGGTAGCTTGGGACCAATCAGTCTACCTTAACTAAGAGGCAAAGTGTAAAGTATTTTTGAAGCACACTAACAGTGATAAAGTGGAAAAATCCCAACCTCCGCATGGCCACAATCTACAGATTGATGAATCAGACTCACACTCAAAATCTCCATCAAGTTTTACTTTGAATGCCTCTGACGAAAGATCAGTAGAGGAGCATGGCCACTATGCCTTGTACATGAACTTATCAGGGAAGTAAGCAGGAGCAAATGGGAACCATCTATTGAGCCTAACTTGCCATCCATTAATTCCACTCTTCAGCTGGCCACAAATCCTTTGACCTGGCAGTTTCATGAATTAGAACTGTAGGGTGATTTAATACAAAGTCTAGCAACCACAATAATTAGGATAGATTCAATTATAACAAACCTGAAAACTAAGCTGACTACATACGATCAAGTTGATGGGCCTACGATATGCTCTTGCACTCTCATAAAGGATAAGCTCTCTACACTTCCAGAGCTACTCTCTATTTCAGTTGACAGTCCAAACCCTAACCATTTTACCAAAGCAGAGCCTAAAACTACAGACACTTTAGCATCACTTTAGCCTCCACAGAGAAGGGCAATAACCTAGAAGGTCCATTAATCCAAACAGTTTCCGCTGGGAACTCAACTCCAGCAACCTAGCAGAAGACCACCATGAACAGCAGTACGAACAAACCAGGAAAGTCACTTGTTCTTTAGATGCGACTGAATCGTCTGGGGCTCCTCTATATAGGAGGAACAAGAAAATGCAAAAGAAAAATATGGAGCAGCAGGTGCTTTTAGCATGCATAGTCCCAGCATTCAACCCCACGCCCATGACTGACACTGATGTCCCCCATCAACCACATCAGTCCCCCAAACTGTTTCAAATGTTCCAACAGCCTGAAACTTCTACTACAATTCGGCCTGGGAGTAATACTTCTCTGGTGCAGGTGGTCTCCCATCCAGCCGATTGCCCTGGTGGTCCAGCAATCTGGTTTAATAAAAACAACCAGCTGTATGAAAACTTTGCCTTAAGCAAAGCTGAGATTGAAAATTCCTTGTCAACTCAGCCGAGAACCATATCCTGACTGGTATATATATGCTTCCGGTCCAGCATATGAAAGCTCCACTTTCCAGGGCATTTGCTAGTAATCATCAGTAATCATCCAGAGCAACCTGTTCTTGATGAGCACACCTTGCATAGCCAATAAGACTGCTGATTAAGTAATTCTAACATGGCTGAAGAAATAATAGATATACATATCAACAAAGCCCCACAGAATTGTCATGACCTGGAAATTCGAAAAATGACTCATGCATAAAGGAGCCAGTTAGTTTGTTCTGTGAAGGTAATTTTTACTCCAGCGTACATATCACATGGTCAGAATTACATCCTGAACTGTGGAATCATTCTTCGTCTCCTACAACATATCCCAGCCCTGGCTAACCCCCAGTTTAATTACATATGTAGAGTCTAATTTGACTTCTGACATCCAGGAATACAGAATAAACAATTGTAACCTGGGGATCTCTGCCAATTGCAATCAAAGTCTTTTTCATCATGGGGATTTGACATAAGACCCATGCAAATAGGAAAAATACCCCCATATTCTGAGTAATAACTACCTTTCTCCAAAACACGAATCAGTCTTAAGTATCCTAAGGAGAGCCACTACCCACCCTTCTGTGAATGCAGCACCAAGTCGACGGTGGATGAAGAACATCAGCAGTGCAGCAAAGGAGCAGAAGAGAGTACCAGAAGTGATGCAAGTGATGTCCCATGTCAGCGGTCGTGATGCAGTCAGTCAATGGTGCTAGAAAACCATCAACAAGCCTTGGCAAATGCAGGAATTGGTGGAGAACATGTTGCAAGGCTGAAGAGGACAGCACGGCCCAGGGGACTCGACCCAAGGTGACCCTCAGCAGCTTGGAAAGTCTCAAGTTGGTGCCTGAGGATGTAGGAGAGTGACTCCTTCACTCCAAGGGAGATTCCTTCTTGCTTCTTGTGCAGGCTAAAGACTCATCTCCCTCAGAGGATGCACAGCCAGGGAAATGTTGCAGATGCTGGAAGGAGCCGGAGAAACAATGTTGCAAAGCGGAGTCGCCGCTGAAGTTACAGATTGTCAGTTCCTGGAGGGTCCAATTGCAGTCCAGGTAGCCAGAAGATGAAGTAAACGATACAGAGGAGTCCTGCTGGAATCTTCCACGTCGAATCAGAAGACCCACCCAGGAGGGAGACCCTGAATAGCCCAGGGTGACCACCTATCAGGAGGGGGCTGTGACATCACCTGCCTGACCTGGCCACTCAGATGCTCCCAGGGTCCTCTGCCCACCTTGGATTCAAAATGGCAGAATCAAATGGCCACACGGAGGAGCTCTGGGCACCACCCCTGGGCTGGTGATGGACAGGGAAGAGGTCACTCCCTTTCCATTGTACAGTTTCACGCCAGAGCAGGGACCGTGGATCCCTGGATTGGTGCACACCGGTTTATTCAAGGAGGGTACCAAATGGGCCCTTCAAAGCATACCTCTGTCCCCTTGGCATGGCCATTGGGCACAGTGGCATGTAGGGGGGCCCGAGTTAGACCCCCCTATACCACTAAAAAAAATTAAGAAAAATATTTACCTCAACTTACCTGTACTTACCTGGGATGGGTCCCCCCCATCCATGGGTGTCCTTCAGGGGTGGGTGAGGGTGGCAGGGGGTGTCCCTGGGGGCAGCGAAGGGCACCTGTGGACTGCTTCCATGGCCAGAGACCATGGAAATGAGCCCACAGGTCCCTTAACGCCTGCCCTCACCCAGGCATTAAAAAACGGCGCACATCAGGCTGGGTGCCATTTTTTAAGGCCCACCCCCTCCTGTGCGTCAAATTGACGCAGGAGTATAAATAAGGCGCACAGGCCTTAAAGTAATTTTTGGGACTGGAACGCCTACCTTGCATGTCATTAACGCAAGGCGGTTTCCTGCATCCAGAAAAAGATGCACACAGAGGAATTTTGACATTTTCGGGGTCGGGCGTCATAGTATAAATATGGTGTAAGGTTTCTGCCGAATGTGGGCCAAAAGTTTTGACGCACATTCAGCGCAAAAAGAGTATAAATATGCCCCTAAGTATCCCTGCCAGCTTGCTTAGAGCTATTATCACATTGTATTGAGACACATAGGTTTGTGTCAAGACTAGCACAGATAACTAAGCAACTAAACAAATTTTGAATCAACTGGGCCAAAGGTAAGGGTGTAATCTGACTCTTATGTTGATTAACCTGTACACCCTGCAGACAGAGGTCATTCACTAGCAACTCAATCCCTCAAAAGATCTGCTCGTTTAGACTCTCAATGATTCAATAAGCTGACAATCTGCTTATATTAGATCACACAAAAATTGGTCTGCTCTGTGATCTCAATGAGCTTCATACTTACAATACTGCGGGCAAACAGGCGAATCCAGATAAAACAAAGGTAATAATTTTTGGCAAGTACAAAAACAAGAGATATCTAAGATGGGTGTCTGGCAACCAATGGATTTCTCAAACATCCAAATACAACTACCTTGGTGTCTTGTTCATGGATACAGGCAAACCGAGTCCCCACCTCAAACACATTAATAGACCAGCCCACGCAGTTACATCAGTCTTATGCAGATTGTATCACCAGCTACGCTTCCCTACAGCAGAGGCCAAATGGCGAGTCACTCAGGCAAAGCTGCTACCTGACCTCTCTTACAGTCAGCATGCTTACTCAGGGGCACTTACTCCATCACTGGACAAGCTACAGTGTCATGCCTTCAGGAGGCTGTTTCATCTCCCAAAATACACTCGTCGCTCACTACTCGGAGTTTGGTCCACATGGCCAAGATATTAAAAGCATGACTGCCTTGCTCAAGTAATATTAGGCAACAAGCAAAATAATATACCCTAAAAAAGGTTCTCCTAGTGATTTATGCTGCCTCTTTCAATCCTTGGTCTTCATACCTGATATAGGTGGCTTTTGATCTAAATGTCATTATAGAAACGTTGATGGCCGTAAAGACTCCTTATTCTAGCATAAAAGCTATTTTGAGGAAACTGGCTGCACTTGTTTAAAGAAAGCTGACCTGGCAACTGCCCATTCTATCATCTTTGCTGCCTCTTAATATCATACGAGGACACAAAACTGCAACAATATTTAAAGCCAGCAGTAACCAAGGCAACCAGGCACTGTATCCTCAGAGCACAACTCATGGTCCTTCAGATTAATGAATTTCATCTATGCTGGGCCAGTACACCGGTGACCATGCCATTTAGATTCTGTGAGTATAAACAGGAATCCATGTTACATTTATTATGCTGCTGTCCAGAGTTTTTATCTGCACATCCCACTTTACCAAAACCGATGTTCAGGTCAAATGGGGTCTTCACCTGCACAGAGGCTTTGCGATTTCACTTAGCCACTTATGTTCCTATGGAGTTGTCTCACTTTAGCAAATTTGCTAACAAGATCTTTATTGCCATCCGGGAGCAAAGGACCTGATTGTGTTGGCCACTGCCATCACCGAAGCACCAATAGCTCAAAGTTATTTTATTTTATTTTGTAATATGTATTATTTTACTGCTCAGTTTCAATCTCAGACTGATGTTTATACTCCCTTAATTGTGTTACTGTAATCTATGATTTAGTTTGATTAATTGTATACATTTTAATAACTATCACCCCCTTCCTGCATGCCATCACATACCCCCACCCTCACCCTCACTCCCATCACTCCACCACCTCGCATACACCCCCCATCACAACCTCCTCTTCCCAATACCAAGCCCTGCATGCAACACCAATGCATGGACACCCATCACAGACCTGCATGGACACCCATCACCAAAGCATGCACACTTGAGACAATCACCTAGCCAACCAAATGACCACACACACAAGCCATGGCAATCACAACCTCACAGGGAACACACCCATGCACAAGATGGCACACGCAGAAACTATAACACTGCATTTACATCCCCACAGGTCCCCCACACAACGTTACCGGAGAGGAGGTGCCAGCACCATCCAGTCACCCCACAGAAGAGGGCCACAGTGATAACAGCAGCTCTGCACGCCTGGATCAGGATGACCAAACTGGCCCATCAGGAACCTCTGGACAGTCAGTTACCCAGCCACAGTCCCATACCACCACAGAGCCTCCCCCCTCAGGAAACAACACCACAGCACCCACCCAGCGGGCCCATCCCTCTGTCCCCAGGACACGTCAATCAGCACTTAGGGTCAGTGGCATTGGGCACACGGTTCAGGGGACAGAGGCAGAGAACAACAGGGAAGCTGGGAGGACTACTGTGGAAGGGGGGAGGACAGGCCCAAGGAACCGACCCTCCAAGAGGTACTCACCAACATCTTGGGAGCATACTACCATTCCCAGGAGACAATGGGCCAGATACTGGACAAGTTGCAGGAGACCCAGCGGCTGCATGAGGGGCAGTGCCTGGAGACCAAGGAAGACCTGAGGGACATCCACATTACCCTGGTCACCATTTCAGGGGTGCTGGCAGACATAGCCAACACCATGAGGGAGGCAGTGGCACACCAACGGGCCCATGACACTAGCTACACTGATGAACAGCCCTCCACCTCCACTGACGCTAGTGGACAGGAGGCCCCACCACAGGAACAACACGCCACCAGGACCCCACCCCCTTCAGAAGGAGAACCACCCCGCAAACTGTCCCTGCGACCCAGGCAGAAGCCAGAGAACATTGTCAAGACCCCCGCCAGGAAATAAGACTCTCCTGATTGTCACCCTTGAGTCCCACTCTGTCACCCTGTCCACCTTGAACTGCCATTGCTCCCCTTCCTATGCCCCCTTCGACAATGCACCTGTGATACAAAGAGACTGGAACTCCTACCTGGACTCTCCTCCACCACCACCCAGCCTATAGCAATACCCCATCCACTTATTAGCACATAAATAAACTTCCTTGTAAAAAATACAAGTATTGAGTCTGTCAAGTGATTGAACTATGTATTCGTTTAACAATCTGTAGACATTGCAATTCAACTGTACAGTAATGTATACAT
This sequence comes from Pleurodeles waltl, assembly GCF_031143425.1. Taxonomy (NCBI): domain Eukaryota; kingdom Metazoa; phylum Chordata; class Amphibia; order Caudata; family Salamandridae; genus Pleurodeles; species Pleurodeles waltl. The sequence continues at coordinate 201,611,881 of NC_090441.1, read as the reverse complement.
AGGTATGACCTGTAGTTTGCTGCAGTCAATACACCTGGAGCCAGAGTGGGGCACAGATATCTGTGAATAGCCATGTCAGAGGGTACAGTAAGTGGCCATAGAAGTGGGAACATCAGCCTGCCAGTGAAGATTTACAATACAGAACTGCAATGGAAGGTGAAGTTACAGTGTCTTACCTGTGTGTCACTGGAGGTACTGTCAAATGATTGCTGTTCTATTGTCCACATCCTCATCCTCTGCCTCATCTTCGTCACTGTCCACATACTCCACCGCTGCCACACGCCCATCTCCAGCCTCATCCTCCTGTAAAAAAGGCACCTGGCGATGTAAGGCAAGGTTGTGCAACATGCAGCATGCCACGATGATCTGGCACACCTTCTTGGGTGAGTAGCACAGGCAACCACCTGTTAGATGGAGGCACCGAAACCTGGCCTTCAGGAGGCCGAAGGTTCGCTCTATAATTCTTCTTGTTCTCCAATGTGCCTCATTGTAACGTTTCTCTTCCCTTCTCCTGGCATTCCTCACTGCGGTCCGTAGTCATGAGAGGTTGGGGTAACCAGAGTCACCTGCAAATACTGAGGGATACCTCTTAGCTAGACACTAACCCTTAGGGCCAACCCTATACCCATACACCAACATATATTGGGTGGGGACCATGGGCTCACCTATTAGCCACACCCTGTGCCTCTGGAGTTGAGCCATCACATATGGGATGCTGCTATTTGTAGGAAAGTGCCATCTTGCCTGGCATGTTACCCCCATTTTTACATGTATTTCAGTTTGTTTTTGTCTGTCTCACTGGGATCCTGCTAGCCAGGACCCCAGTGCTCATAGTTTGTGGCCTGAATGTGTATACCTGTGTAGTGACTAACTGAGTCACTGAGGCTCTGCTAATCAGATCTTCAGTGCTTATGCTCTCTCTGCCTTTAAAATTGTCACTATAGGCTAGTGCCATTTTTACCAATTCTAATTGGCACACTGGAACACCCTTATAATTCCCTAGTATATTGTACCTAGGTACCCATGGTATTGGGGTTCCAGGAGATCCCTATGGGCTGCAGCATTTCTTTTGCCACCCACAGGGAGCTCAGACAAATCTTACACAGGACTGCCCCTGCAGCTTCAGCAGGAATGCAGAACAAAGAATTTCCTTTGGAAATAGGTGTTAAAGGCTGGGAAGGGGTAGCCTCTCCCTGCCTCTGGAAATGCTTTGAAAGGCACAGATTGTGCCCTCCTTGCATAAACCAGTCTACCCTGGTTCAGGGAACCCCCAATCCCTGCTCTGGTGTGAAACTGGACAAAGGAAAGGGGAGTGACCACTCCCCTGCCCATCACCACCGCAGGGGTGGTGCCCAGAGCTCCTCCAGTGTGTCAAAAACCTCTGCCATCTTGAATCCAGAGGTGTGAGGGCACTCTGGAGGCCTCTGAGTGGCCAGTGCCAGCAGGTGACGTCAGAAACCCCTCCTGATAGGTGCTTACCTGACTAGGTGGCCAATCCTCCTCTGAGAGCTATTTAGGGACCCTCCAGTGGGCCTTTCCTCAGATAACGACTTGCAAGACTCACAAGAGTTCCTCTGCATCTCCCTCTTCGACTTCTACCAAGGATCGACCGCCTGCAAAACCACAACAAAGTAGCAAGACGACTACCAGCAACATTGTAGAGCCTAATCCTGACGGCTTTCTCGACTGTTTCCTTGTGGTGCATGCTTTGGGAGCTGCCTGCCTTCATCCTGCACTGGAAGCCACGAAGAAATCTCCTGTGGGTCGACGAAATCTTCCCCCTGCTCCAGCAGGCACCAAACTTCAGCGTCACCAATACTCTGGGACCCCTCTCATTGTGATGAGCATGGGCCCTGGAACACAGGTGGTAGACCCAAGTGACCCAGACTGTCCAGTGGCCCACCTGTCCTTGTCTCCCCTCTCCAGACAGTAATCCTGTGCACCGCGTGAACTGCAGCTGCTAGGGCTTCTGTGCACTCTTGCTAGGAATCCTTCGTGCACAGTCTAGCCCAGGTCCCCAGCACTCCCTCCTGCATTGGTCAACTCACTGAGTTGACCTCCGGCTTTGTGGGACCCTCTTTTGTAGTGTTGAGACGACCACCCTGCTCAGTCTTCTTCAACCCGTGATCAAGGACTTCTGCGGGTGCTACCTTCTTCTGCGTGGGCTCTCTACGTTGCTGAGGGCAAGTGGCGATGTCCTGGTCCTTTCTGGGCCTAGGTAGCACCCTTTTTCTTCAAAAGCAAACTTTGAAGCTAGCAAGGCTTGTTTGCGGTCTTCCTCCAAGGAAACAATGCTGCATCCTCCAGCACTCCGTTGGACATCTTCTGCACAAAGGAGAAGTTCCTAGCACCTTTCGTTGGTGGAGAATCTTCAGCTTCTTCCATCCGGAGGCAGTCATTTTGCACCTTCATCCAGAGTTTAGTGGACTCCTGCCCCCCTGAACACTTTCACGACTCTACGACTTGGTCCCCTTCCTTTGCAGGTCCTCAGATCCAGGAATCCTTTTTCAGTGCTTTGCAGTCTGTTGTGGTCTTTGCAGAATCCTCTATCACAAGTTTAGTGTGTTTCTGGGGAAGTAGCCTTGGGGTCCATTCTTGGTTTGCATTCCACTTTCTTAGTATATGGCTTGTGTTGCCCCTGGGCCTATTGCATCCTATTGTATTCTACAGTGTTTGCACTACTTTCTGACTGTTTTACTTACCTGATTTTGGTTTTTGTATATATTTTATGTATTTTACTTACCTCCTAAGGGAGTATATCCTCTGATATATTTTTGGTACATTGTCACTAAAATAAAGTGCCTTTATTTTTAGTAACTTTGAGTATTGTGTTTCTTGTGATGTAGTGCTATATGATATAAGTAGTATAGTAGGAGCTTTGCATGTCTCCTTGTTCAGCCTAAGCTGCTCTGCTATAGCTACCTCTATCAGCCTAAGCTGCTAGAACACTACTAATCTACCAATAAAGGATAACTGGACCTGGGACAAGGTGTAAGTCTCATCAGGTGCCCACTATAAGCCAGGCCAGCCTCCTACACTATTCCTCAGGATAAAGGCATCATGCACAGACCCAGTGTAGGAAGTTGGCTCTGTATATACTATTTCAAAGTAAGAAATAGTGTGCACAGAGTCCAGGGGTTCGCCTTAGAGGTAAGATAGTGGCAAAAAGAGATAATTCTAATGCTCTATTTTGTGGTAGTGTGGTTGAGCAGTAGGCTTATCAGAGGGTAGTGTTAAGCATTTGTTGTACACACACAGGCAATAAATGAGGAACACACACTCAAAGACTGCTTCTAGGCCAATAGGTTTTTATATAGAAAAATATATTTTCTCAGTTTATTTTAAGAACCACAGGTTCAAGATTTACAAGTAATACTTCAAATGAAAGGTATTTCACTCAGGTATTGCAGGGACTTTGAATAATCACAATAGCATGTACAGTTTTGACAAAAATGGCAATAAGCTGTTTTAAAAGTGGACACTGCAAAAATCAACAGTTCCTGGGGGAGGTAAGTAATTGTTAAGTCCACAGGTAAGTAAAACACTTACAGGGTTCAAAGTTGGGTCCAAGATAGCCCACCGTTGGGGGTTCAAGGCAACCCCAAAGTTACCACACCAGCAGCTCAGGGCAGGTCAGGTGCAGAGGTCAAAAGATGTGCCCAAAACACATAGGCTTCAATGGAAACAGGGGTGCCCCTGTTCCAGTCTGCCAGCAGGTAAGTACCTGCGTCTTCGGAGGGCAGACCAGGGGGGTTTTGTAGGGCACTGGGGGGGACACAAGCAGGCACAGAAAGTACACCCTCAGCGGCACAGGGACGGCCGGGTGCAGAGTGCAAACAGGCGTCGGGTTTTGTGTAGAAAGTAATGGGGCGACCCGGGGGTCTCTTCAACGATGCAGGCAGGCACAGTGGGGGCTCCTCGGGGTAGCCACCACCTGGGCTAGGCAGAGGGTCGCCTGGGGGTCGCTCCTGCACTGGAGTTCGGTTCCTTCAGGTCCTGGGGGCTGCAGGTGCAGTGTTGGTTCCAGGCGTCAGGTCCCTTGTTACAGGCAGTCGCGGTCAGGGGGAGCCTCTGGATTTCCTCTGCAGGCGTCGCTGTGGGGGCTCAGGGGGGTCAACTCTGGCTACTCACGAGCTCGCAGTCACTGGGTAGTCCTCCCTATAGTGTTAGTTTTTCACAGGTCGAGCCTGGGGCGTCGGGTGCAGAGTGGAAATTCTCACGCTTCCGGCGGGAAACGTGAAGTCTTTAAAATTGCTTCTTTGTTGCAGAAAGTTGCAATTTGTTGAACAGGGCAGTTGTTCTCTGGAGATTCTTGGTCCTTTGGATGCAGGTTAGTCCTCTGAGGCTTCAGAGGTCGCTGGTCCCTGTTGGATGTGTAGCTGTTGCAGTTTTCGTCAAAGTAGGGAGACAGGCCGGTGGGGCTGGGGCCAAATCAGCTGTCATCTCCGTCTTCACTGCAGGGCTTCAGGTCAGCAGTCCTTCTTCTTCTTTAGGTTACACAAATCTATCTTCCTCGGTTCTGGGGGCCCCTAAATACTGAATTTAGGGGTGTGTTTAGGTCTGGGAGGGCAGTAGCCAATGGCTACTGTCCTTGAGGGTGGCTACATCCTCTTTGTGCCTCCTCCCTGTGGGGAGGGGGGCACATCCCTAATTCTATTGGGGGAATCCTCCTTCTACAAGATGGAGGATTTCTAAAAGTAAGGATCACCTCAGCTCAGGACACCTTAGGGGCTGTCCTGACTGGTGGGTGACTCCTCCTTGTTTTCCTCATTATCTCCTCCAGCCTTGCTCCCAAAAGTGGGGGCAGTGGCCGGAGGGGCGGGCATCTCCACTAGCTGGGATGCCCTGTGGCGCTGTAACAAAGGGGGTGAGCCTTTGAGGCTCACCGCCAGGTGTTACAGTTCCTGCAGGGGGAGGTGAGAAGCACCTCCACCCAGTACAGGTTTTGTTCCTGGCCACAGAGTGACAAAGGCACTCTCCCCATGTGGCCAGCAACATGTCTGGTGTGTGGCAGGCTGGCAAAAACTAGTCAGCCCACACTGGAAGTCGGGTATGTTTTCAGGGGGCATCTCTAAGATGCCCTCTGGGTGTATTTTACAATAAATTGTACACTGGCATCAGTGTGCATTTATTGTGCTGAGAAGTTTGATACCAAACTTCCCAGTTTTCAGTGTAGCCATTATGGTGCTGTGGAGTTCGTGTTTGACAGACTCCCAGACCATATACTCTTATGGCTACACTGCACTTACAATGTCTAAGGTTTTGCTTAGACATTGTAGGGGCATAGTGCTCATGCACTTAAGCCCTCACCTGTGGTATAGTGCACCCTGCCTTAGGGCTATAAGGCCTGCTAGAGGGGTGACTTACCTATGCCCCAGGCATTGTGAGGTTGGCATGGCACTCTGAGGGGAGTGCCATGTCGACTTAGTCATTTTCTCCCCACCAGCACACACAAGCTGGGAGGCAGTGTGTATGTGCTGAGTGAGGGGTCCCCAGGGTGCATAAGACATGCTGCAGCCCTTAAAGACCTTCCCTGGCATCAGGGCCCTTGGTACCAGGGGTACCAGTTACAAGGGACTTAACTGAGTGCCAGGGTTGTGCCAATTGTGGAGACAAAGGTGCAGTTTAGGGAAAGAACACTGGTGCTGGGGCCTGGTTAGCAGGGTCCCAGCACACTTTCAAATCATAGCTTGCCATCAGCAAAGGCAAACATTTTGGGGGTAACCATGCCAAGGAGGCATTTCCTTACATAACCCCCCCCCCCCAAACGAAAGAGGATGAGACTAACCTTTCCCAAGAGAGTCTTCATTTTCTAAGTGGAAGAACCTGGAAAGGCCATCTGCATTGGCATGGGCAGTCTCAGGTCTGTGTTACACTATAAAGTCCATTCCCCGTAGGGATATGGAAAACCTCAACAGTTTGGATTTTCACCTTTCATTTGCATTAGCCATCTGAGAGGTCTGTGGTCAGTCTGAACCACAAAGTGAGTACCAAAGAGGTATGGTCTCAGCTTCTTCAGGGACCAGACCACAGCAAAGGCCTCCCTCTCAATGGCACTCCAACGCTGCTCCCTGGGGAGTAACCTCCTACTAAAGAAAGCAACAGGCTGGTCAAGGCCATCATCATTTGTTTGGGACAGAACAGCCCCTATCCCATGTTCAGAGGCATCAGTCTGCACAATGAACCGCTTGGAGTAATCTGGAGCTTTGAGAACTGGTGTTGTGCACATAGCTTGTTTCAGGGTGCCAAAGGCCTGTTGGCATTCTACAGTCCAGTTTACCTTCTTGGGCATTTTCTTAGAGATAAGTTCTGTGAGGGGTGTCACCATGGATCCATATCCCTTCACAAACCTCCTATAGTAACCAGTCAAGCCAAGGAATGCCCTGACTTGAGTCTGGGTTTTTGGAGCTACCCAGTCCAGAATAGTCTGGATCTTGGGTTGGAGTGGCTGAACTTGGCCTCCACCTAGAAGGTGTCCCAAGTAAACCACAGTACCCTGCACTATCTGACATTTAGATGCCTTGATAGAGAGACCTGATGCTTGCAGGGCCTGCAAAACCTTTTTCAGGTGGACCAGGTGATCCTGCCAACTGGAGCTAAATACAGCAATATCATCAAAATAAGCTGCACTAAAGGACTCCAAGCCAGCAAGGACTTGATTCACCAACCTTTGGAAGGTGGCAGGGGTATTCTTTAAGCCAAAGGGCATCACAGTAAACTAGTAGTGCCCATCAGGTATAGAGAATGCTGTCTTTTCTTTTGCTCCTGGTGCCATTTTTATTTGCCAGTACCCTGCTGTTAAGTCAAAGGTACTTAAGTATCTGGCAGCACCCAATTTGTCAATTAACTCATCTGCCCTTGGAATGGGATGGGCATCTGTCTTGGTGACAGAATTAAGTCCTCTGTAGTCCACGCAAAACCTAATTTCTCTCTTGCAATATTTTGTGTGAGGTTTGGGGACTAAGAACACTGGGCTAGCCCAGGGGCTGTCAGAGTGCTCAATGACTCCCAACTCCAGCATCTTGTGGACTTCCAGTTTGATGCTTTCCTTAACTTGATCAGACTGTCTAAAAATTTAGTTTTTGACAGGCATGCTGTCTCCTGTGTCCACATCATGGGTACACAGGTGTGTCTGACCAGGGGTTAGGGAAAAGAGCTCAACAAACTTTTGTAGGACTTTCCTGCAGTCAGCTTGCTGTTGGCCAGAGAGGGTGTCTGAGTAGACCACTCCATCTACTGAGCCATCTTTAGGGTCAGTGGAGAGGAGATCAGGGAGAGGTCCTCATCTGTAACCAATAACATGTTTACATCTGCCCTGTCATGAAAGAGTTTGAGGCGGTTCACATGGATCACCCTTTTGGGGGTCCTGCTAGTGCCTAGGTCTACCAGGTAGGTGACCTGACTCTTTCTCTCTAGCACTGGGTAAGGGCCACTCCATCTGTCCTGAAGTGCCCTGGGAGCCACAGGCTCCAGAACCCAGACTTTCTGCCCTGGCTGAAATTTAACCATAGCAACCTTTTGGTCATACCACATCTTCTGGAGCTGTTGGCTGGCCTCAAGTTTTTTGCTTGCCTTTTCCATGTACTCTGCCATCCTGGAACGTAGGCCTAGTACATAGTCCACTATATCTTGCTTAGGCTCATGAAGAGGTCTCTCCCAGCCTTCCTTCAAAAGAGCTAGTGGTCCCCTAACAGGATGGCCAAACAGAAGTTCAAAGGGGGAAACCGTACTCCCTTCTGAGGCACCTCTCTGTAGGCGAAAAGCAGACATGGCAAGAGGACATCCCATCCCCTTTTGAGCTTTTCAGGGAGCCCCATGATCATGCCCTTCAATGCCTTGTTAAACCTTTCAACAAGACCATTGGTTTGTGGATGGTATGGTGTGGCGAATTTGTAAGTCACCCCACACTCATTCCACATGTGTTTAAGATATGCTGACATGAATTTGGTACCTCTGTCAGAAACCACCTCCTTAGGAAATCCCACTCTGGTAAAGATACCAATGAGTGCTTTGGCTACTGCAGGGGCAGTAGTGGACCTAAGGGGAATTGCTTCAGGGTACCTAGTAGCATGATCCACTTCTACTAGGATATACTGATTCTCTGAGGCTGTGGGAGGTTCAAGTGGACCCACTATGTCCACTCCCACTCTTTCAAAGGGGACCCCCACCACTGGAAGTGGGATGAGGGGGCCTTTGGATGGCCACTTGTCTTACCACTGGCTTGACAGGTGGCACAGGAGACACAAAACTCCTTTACTCTCTGGGACATGTTGGGCCAATAGAAATGGTTGACTAAAAGTCTTGGTTTGTCCCAAATGCCCAGCAAGTGGAATGTCATGGGCTAAGGTCAGAATGAACTCCCTAAACTCCTGAGGCACTACCACTCTCCTAGTGGCACCAGGTTTGGGATCTCTTGCCTTAGTGTAAAGGAGTCCATCTTCCCAATAGACCCTCTGGGTTCCACTGACATTTCCTTGTGTTTCTTCAGCAGCTTGCTGCCTAAGGCCTTCAAGAGAGGGACAGGTTTCTTGCCCCTTACACAGCTGTTCCCTTGTGGGTCCCCCTGGGCCCAAGAGTTCAACCTGATAAGGTTCCAACTCCATAGGCTCAGTTCCCTCAGGGTTCAGAACTTCTTCCTCGGAAGAGAGGTTCTTTTTCTTTTGCTGCGTTGAAGCTGGTTCTCCGGTCTTCTTTTGTTTTCTCTTGGAGGGTTGGGCCACTATTCCAGACTCTATAACCTCTTTTTCACCCTGAGCCTTGCACTCTGCCCTTGTCTTGACACACACCAGTTTAGGGATACCCAGCATGGCTACATGGGTTTTGAGTTCTACCTCAGCCCATGCTAAGGACTCCAGGTCATTTCCAAGCAAACAGTCTACTGGTATAGCAGAGGAGACTACCACCTGTTTCAGGCCAGTGACCCCTCCCCATTCTAAGGTTACCATAGCCATGGGATGTACTTTAGTCTGATTGTCAGCATTGGTGACTGGATAAGTTTGTCCAGTCAGGTATTGTCCTGGGGAAACCAGTTTGTCTGTCACCATTGTGACACTGGCACCTGTATCCCTGAGGGCTTCTACACTAGTCCCATTAAAAAAAGAGTTGCTGCCTGCATTTTTGCATATTAGGGGGCCAGGCAGCTAGTGTGGCTAGATCCACCCCACCCTCAGAGACTAATGTAGCTTCAGTGTGGACCCTGATTTGCTCTGGGCACACTGTTGATCCCACCTGGAGACTGGCTATTCCAGTGCTAACTGGAGTAGTAGTAGAAGTGGAACCTTTTTTGGGACAGGCCTTGTCTCCAGTTTGGTGTCCCTGCTGATTACAGCTACGACATCAGGCCTTTTTGGGATCAAAGTTTTTACCTTGTACCCAAATGAGGATTGTGAAGAGGCTTTGGACCCTCCCTCCTGAGCAGGTTTTTGGGGCCCTGTAGAAGACTCTTTACTTTTTCCCTTGGATGTCTCAACACTCTTCCCCTGGGGAGTCTTTGTGACCCTTTTCTTTTGGTCACCCCCTTGACCCAATGGTCTGCCTTCTTTCCCAATTCTTGGGGAGAAATTGGACCTAGGTCCACCAGATGCTGATGCATTTTATCATTGAAACAATTACTCAAAAGGTGTTCTTTCATAAACAGATTGTACAGCCCTTCATAATCATTTACACCACTGCCATTAATCCACCCATCCAGTGTTTTGACTGAGAAGTCAACAAAATCAACCCAGGTCTGACTCGAGGATTTTTGAGCCCCCGAACCTAATCCTGTACTCCTCAGTTGAGAATCCAAAGCCCTCAATCAGGGTAGCCTTCATGAGGTCATAGGATTCTGCATCTTTTCCAGAGAGTGTGAGGAGTCTATCCCTACACTTTCCAGTGAACATTTCCCAAAGGAGAGCTCCCCAGTGAGATCTGTTTACTTTTCTCGTTGCACAAGCCCTCACAAAAGCTGTGAATCATTTGGTGATGTCATCACCATCTTCTTATTTTGTTACAATCCCTTTGGGGATTTTTAGCATGTCAGTAGTATCTCTGACCCTATTTAAGTTGCTGCCACCATTGATGGGAGCTAAGCCCATCTCTTGTCTTTCCCTTTATATGGCTAGGAGCTGTTTCTCCAAAGCCAATCTTTTGGCCGTCCTGGCTAACAGGAGGTCATCTTCATTGAGGCTGCCCTCAATGCTTCCAGAGCTGTTGGACTCACCCTTGGGAGAAGCAGCACCTCTGGCTATCACTTGTGGAGTCAGGGTTGGAGAAACCCTGGTCTCCCTAACTAGGACTGGAGGGGGGAAATTGTCCTCCACGTCACTAGCTTCCTCCTCTGTAAGGTTACCTTCAGAGGGGTTGTCTCTAGTAAACTCTGCCAAGAGCTCCTGGAGCTGTACTTTGGTAGGGTTTGATCTAGTTTTTATCTTTTTAATTTTACAGAGAGTCCTTAACTCTGACATCCTAAGATGCAGGTAAGGGGTGAGGTTGAGCTCCACCACCATCTCTTCTGTATTAGACATTATTTCTCTCAAAGTTGGGATACTTATTAAGAATCTAAAACTATCTCTAGAACTTAATCCAAACTTTTACAAAACTTTTAATCTCTAAAAGAAATGCTAACAGGGACTAACACAAGGCCCTAGCAGGACTTTTAAAAATTTAGAAAAATAGCTAAAATTTCAAAAATCCGTTTCTAATGACAATTTTTGGAATTTAGTTGTGTGATCAGGCATTGGCTGAGTAGTCCAGCAAATGCAAAGTCTTGTACCCCTCCGCTGATCCACCAATGTAGGAAGTTGGCTCTGTATATACTATTTCAAAGTAAGAAATAGTGTGCACGGAGTCCAAGGGTTCCCCTTAGAGGTAAGATAGTGGCAAAAAGAGATAATGCTAATGCTCTATTTTATGGTAGTGTGGTCGAGCAGTAGGCTCATCAGAGGGTAGTGTTAAGCATTTGTTGTACACACACAGGCAATAAATGAGGAACACACACTCAACGACTGATTCCAGGCCAATAGGTTTTTACATAGAAAAATATATTTTCGTGGTTTATTTTAAGAACCTCAGGTTCAAGATTTACAAGTAATACTTCAACTGAAAGGTATTTCACTCAGGTATTTCAGAAACTTTGAATAACCACAATAGCATGTACAGTTTTGACAAAAATGGCAATAAGCTATTTTAAAAGTGGAAAATGCAAAAATCAACAGTTCCTGGGGGAGGTAAGTAATTGTTAAGTTCACAGGTAAGTAAAACACTTACAGGGTTCAAAGTTGGGTACAAGGTAGCCCACCGTTGGGGGTTCAAGGCAACCCCAAAGTTACCACACCAGCAGCTCAGGGCCGGTCAGGTGCAGAGGTCAAAAGAGGTGCCCAAAACACATAGGCTTCAATGGAAACAGGGGTGCCCCGGTTCCAGTCTGCCAGCATGTAAGTACCTGCCTCTTCGGAGGGCAGACCACGGGGGTTTTGTAGGGCACCGGGGGGGACACAAGCAGGCACAGAAAGTACACCCTCAACGGCACAGGGGCGGCCGGGTGCAGAGTGCAAACAGGCATCGGGTTTTGTGTAGAAAGCAATGGGGAGACCCGGGGGTCTCTTCAATGATGCAGGCAGGCACAGAGGGGGCTCCTCGGGTAGCCACCACCTGGGCTAGGCAGAGGGTCACCTGGGTGTCGCTCCTGCACTGGAGTTCGGTTCCTTCAGGTCCTGGGGGCTGCGGGTGCAGTGTTGGTTCCACTCGTCGGGTCCCTTGTTACAGGCAGTCGCGGTCATGGGGAGCCTCTGGATTTCCTCTGCAGGTGTCACTGTGGGGGCTCAGGCGGGTCAACTCTGCCTACTCATGGGCTCGCAGTCACCGGGTAGTCCTCCCTATAGTGTTAGTTTTCCGCAGGTCGAGCCGGGGGCGTCGGATGCAGAGTGGAAAGTCTCACGCTTCCGTCTGGAAATGTGAAGTCTTTAAAGTTGCTTCTTTGTTGCAGAAAGTTGCAATTTGTTGAACAGGGCCGCTGTTCTTGGGAGCTTCTTGGTCCTTTGGATGCAGGGCAGTCCTCTGAGGCTTCAGTGGTCGCTGGTCCCTATTGGATGTGTCGCTGTTGCAGCTTTCGTCGAAGTAGGGAGACAGGCCAGTGGGGCTGGGGCCAAATCAGTTGTTGTCTCCGTCTTCACTGCAGGGCTTCAGGTCAGCAGTCCTTCTTCTTCTTTAGGTTGTATGAATCTATCTTCCTCGGATCTGGGGGGCCCTAAATACTGAATTTAGGGGTATGTTTAGGTCTGGGAGGGCAGTAGCCAATGGCTACTGTCCTTGAGGGTGGCTACACCCTCTTTGTGCCTCCTCCCTGTGGGGAGGGGGCACATCCCTAATTCTATTGGGGGAATCCTCCTTCTACAAGATGGAGGATTTCTAAAATAAGGATCACCTCAGCTCAGGACACCTTAGGGGCTGTCCTGACTGGTGGGTGACTCCTCCTTGTTTTCCTCATTATCTCCCCATGTGGCCAGCAACATGTCTGGTGTGTGGCAGGAGACAGGCCGGTAGGGCTGGGGCCAAGTCATTTGTTTCCTTTTCGTCTTTGCTGGGGTTTCAGCTAAGCAGTCCTTCTTCTTGTGAGGGCATCAGGAATTTGACTTGTTTGGTTCAGGGAGCCATTAAATACAAGATTTGGGGGCATTGTTTAGGGTTTTCTGAAAACCAATGTTCACAGATTATTTTTAATACACTATATAGTTTTATCAGTAAAGCTGTAAGTTAGTGGGAGGATTTTTGCACATTTCTATAAAATGTACTGTCTGTAAAAGACAGTGCGCTACCATATCATGCTTTAATAATATATTTATTAAAAGTGAGTGTTTAAACATAAACTGAGCATCACTCCTGCCCTGATGGCAAAGCTATTAGTAAACTAAGAGGCAAGTAATGTATGGATCATGTATACCCTTTATGTGGGCTAGATTTATTATACATGGAGCAAATGTTTAATGTATATAATGAAACAAAAGATTATTATTTTACAGCAGAAATGCTGAACTCACATAATTGAAGGTGCACTCATATATGAGAATGAAGAAAAGGGTGCCTGTAAAATACAATATTTGCCTACGATCACACAATTTGAGACCCGTTTTTGGATCAAGTACATTACAGTTAGGTTGAGTAGATTTATTCAAACTACTCGACTTGCAGGTCTAGGAACATTTTTATGATTTTTCAAAGCCTGTATTCTGAATGATGCACTGTGTGATGTCACAGATGTTCAGGACATCACTAAGGAACATGCTTGGTTTCAGGGTAAAGAATGGTGCAAAATCCAAGTCCTGGCCTATGTCATCTGTTCATGTTTTGTTTTTTAGGAGTGAGGTGAACTTCCTAGAGCAGATGGACTTGATGCTGCAGCCTGAGGCAGATGAGCATTTTCAAGAGCCCAAGACATGCACGTGTTTGTACGTCCTGGACTCGGTGGTCTCCGCACTCGCACGCCATTGGCTGGGAGTTGGTGACGTCACTAAGACCATCTATTATCTTCTAGAGACAGCAGCGGCGGCCCTGCACCTCTCCAATAACTACAAGGTGAGTGTGTGTCCCCCTCCCGGGGTGCAACTTGACCCACATTTCAGGGGCGGCTGACATCTGAAATGTTGAAGGTGAAGCCAAGCTCATCCCCCGGCTCAAAATAGGTTGTGGGTCATCCCGTTAATTAGTTTGCAGTTTTACCTAAAGGTATTGAAGCGCTTTATATGAACACCAATTACATTTGACAAGGTCATATTATTATTTTTTTGTTTTGAGGCATGGGAAATTAAGGGTCGGGTTTAGATATCGGCAGACGGGGTACTCTGTCACAACGTGACAGATATCCACCTGCCAAAATATAAATCCCATTGGAAAGAATCAGATTTATATTTTGGCAGATGGCCAATCTCTTACCGTTGTGACAAGTAATCCGTCTGCTGATATATAAATCAGGGCCTAAGTGGTTTGCCCAGAATAACAGGATGTTGAGCAATGCCCAGACTTGAACCTGATTCCCCAGTTCCAATGTCGCAACTCTGGCCCTAATGCCACATGCTCTCCTTGTTATAGTTACTGTAGTAGTAATGTGCATAGGAGTAATTTTATGGCCAGTACATGGTAGATAGTGCGCAAGGTAGGCCTATGACAAATTTTAATGGATGACTATGGCTGTAATTGAAAGAATTGTAGCAGGACAGATGTTATATGTAGTATTTTACGACACATTAAACAAGTTTAGCTAGTATAATGTGGCATTTCTGGTTCCAATTCTAGTTTCATAAAACATTTGTGACAAATGATAATACTTAACACTTTCTAGTCTATCAGCACAATCCCTGATTTCTCTTAGATTTCTCAATAATAGTCCACTTTGGCTCACAGTCTGCCGAAAGCCTGCATCTTGCAGCTCTGTTGCCATCACTTTCCATGTGGGAATGGTCATGAGCAACATACCACAGGCTGGAGTAATGAGGAGCAGGCAATGGTCTGATATTGTTTAGCACAAGTACACAGCTACAGCCAATAGTGTCATCGCCAGAGAAGTTTCCTGACCTATCTGTGTCACCACCAGTGGCCAATGAGCTATCTCCTGAATCCCCGGGTCATGAAGTGCGAGCACTGCTGCAGGAACCCTCTCAGCTTGTGCAGTCAGGGCAGTCTGGCAAGTTGCTGCGTTTTTCCTCTTCATTAGGATCACAATCTTGGCCTGTGATGGGACTGGTGCAGAGTTCTTCCACAGTTTACCAGTGCTTCAGCCCATGTCTACTCTGTGAAGAAATGAGCTTTCCTGTTGTGCAGGACTTTCAGGTGTGCTGGGAATGTTAACATCTGCTTGAGGTGTGATAAGGGAGTCATTTCTTAACTTCCAGAAACATTGTCTTTTGTTGTTGCACCGCTAAACAGATATCAGAAAAAAACAATACTTCTGCATCACTAATTGTGGGTCAAACCATGCGAGTCAGAAGCTTTTGTGGGCCTCAAGGCAAAACTAGGTGTGGTGCCCTGACCAAGAGAGTCTGGTTTCCCAGCTTGACCAAACTGTGTGACCCTGAAAACTATTTTTCTTCATTGTTACTCCTTTTCCATTATCATCACATTTAAGAGCATCTTGATGCACACTGCACAAAATCCTTTTTTTATATGTGTTTTAATAGCCCCTAATGTTACTCCAGGTACAACAACAACAAAAAACGTATATTGGGAGCTTAACGTTCCTTGTGGGTCAATAATAAAAATTTAATCAAAGCAAAAGATGAAAAAAGTGATAGCCATGCAGCGTCAATATTGCACAATGTTTCAATCCCAGCTTTCAAGTTTGACCAAACTATTTAACCATTGGTAATTATTTTTTTTCTCTGTGCCTCCTTATCCATAAGCATACCATTTGAGAGCACCTTGAAATAAAGCAGTTCAGGGAGCACACTGGCTTGTATCAATAGTATATTGCTGAGTAGACAATACTGTTGTTCAATCTGTAACAGCAAAGGTTTATACAGAAGGCATAAGATAGCTGACTTTGCTCTCGAGTTGTTAATACAATCATCCCATTAGAAGTGGTGTTGTTAAATCTGATAAAGGTCACTCAGTGCAGTGAAGTAATCTAGTGTGCTTAAATGAAATGATCCAAAATACACATTTGTACTTCAAAATTGTGTATCTCTGTTATAAACAAAGTGACAGTCAGCCAGCAACACTTGTAGCAGGCAGGGAGGGAGTTGGAAGGACAAGGAACAAATGAAAACTATTCTCCTTCCTGGCACTGTTCTGCTGTGGAGAATCATGGGATCTGTCAAGGCCTCGTTACCACTTCCCACTGGGGCGAGCTGATACTGAGGTGGGCGATCTTTGGGACTGACTGTGGAACTAGGGAACCAGGTTTGAGTCTCAGCATTGGTTCAACATCTTGTGATTCTGAGTAAATCACTTAGGGCTAAGTGTGCGAAAGAAATGTTTTGCGACTCGTAAATTGCGAGTCAGAGCAACTCGCAATTTGCGACTCGCAAAACCTTATGTTGAACAGTGTCAATGACAATGTTTGCGATTCACAAGGGGGTCGCAAATGCCCTACCTCATGAACATTCATGAGGTAGGTTGCAATTTGCGACCCCTTTGGGAATGGCCACCCTCACAGGCATAATGGCCTGCTGGAGACAGCAGGCCATCATGTCTGTGACTGCTTTTAAATAAAGCAGTTATTTTTTTTAAATGCAGCCCGTTTCTTTAAAGGAAAACGAGATGAATTTCAAAAACAAAAAATGAAACGTTTTCGTTAAATTTTTTCAGAGCAGGCAGTGGTCCATAGGACCACTACCTGCTCTGAAAAAATGTTTTACTGCCATTCACAAAGGGGAACGGGTCCCATAGGGACCCCTTCCCGTTTGCGAATGGGCTAGCACCAGTGTGACACTGCTGCTAACTGCGATTGTTTTGCAACCGTATTTGCGGTCACAAAACAATCATACATGGGACTGCGACTCGCAATTAGGAAGGGAACACCCCTTCCTAATTGCGACTCGCAATCCCTTTTTGCAATTCGGTAAATAATTTACTGAATCGCAAAAATAGGTTTCAACATACCAAAGTGCATTTTGCACATTGCAAACGGCCCGATTCGCTGTTTGCGATGTGCAAAATGCTATGTACATGTAGCCCTAAATCTCTCCATGCATATAAGCAATGAATGCACCTTTGTGTAATGTAACATGCTCCAATACTTTCGGGTCTACTTCACACTATTTTTTAGAAA
Source organism: Pleurodeles waltl (assembly GCF_031143425.1). NCBI lineage: Eukaryota > Metazoa > Chordata > Amphibia > Caudata > Salamandridae > Pleurodeles > Pleurodeles waltl. Next base: position 201,595,140 of record NC_090441.1, on the reverse strand, counting down.
CTGCACAAAAATGCACTAAGAGGTAAAAACAAAGCCTAAACATAAGGAAAGGCAAATATGTACCCTTTACTGGCTGATTTTGAAACCATGGGTAAATCGCGGCTTCCTTGTTTGAATCATGTTATCTTAGGTAACTATTTTATCTGATGGAGACTTCTAGTTGCAGATTCCTTACCTTAGAATTTCTCCAGGTGTCAGACTGGATACAGAGATTTTTCTTTGAGCAGTACCCTTGTGTGCCGTCAGGTGGCGTCGTTCGACTCCATGTCTGTCGTTGGCATTGTGGTCGAGTTGATGACATCGGGGTCGTACATAGGCACCGTGTTGGCGCAGTGTTGTCAGTTCTTTTCTTTCTGACCCATGCGCTGATCCTGAGAGAGCTACCCTGGTTGTTTTTGACCAAATGTGACAATCTTGTCGTATTTTTTTGTGACTTTTGGTATGTCAAGGGATGTCCCTGAAGACCAGTTTCAAACCATGCCAGGCCTGTCACCGCATGATTATCAGTGACGGATCCGCACCAGGTCTGTTTATGGTGTTTGGAGCGCGACCATGACCCAAAGTTGTGCTCCAAGTGCCGGCCCATGGACCGAAGGCTTGAGGGAGCAGTCCCTAAAGCTCATAGCGGTCTAGCGCTTGACTCCGCATCGCTCTCGGTCTCGCTCGAGAGGAAGGTCTTGAGACCACTCATGGAGTCTTCCTCGAAGTGTTTGGGTCACTCAGGTAAGAAAAAGACGAAGTCGAAGAAGGCCAAAACGTTATTCAATTTCACCTCATCGATTGGCCGGCGTGATGCAGGACAAGCGTCAACGCTCAAGGCATCTGTCCATGGAGCCTACTTATGGGTCTGTTCTGCGCCTCTCCAAGTTTCTGGGAGCCGGAGCAACCCCCGCCCAACGTAAGAAGTACTATGAGGTCATGCTTTTCATATTTGCCAGTCCGACTCCCCTGGGGCACCGTCAGAGCCTGGGGTTCGGATGGCAGTCCTTCGGGTTCCGCATCGGCAGCTTAAGCTTCGGCCTCCGAGGGCACCCCCGGATCCACTATCAGATCCCTGTCAACGCCGGTCATACCATTGCGAAAGGTGCTGGCTAAGTTGTCGATGCTCATGGCATCAGTTGGGCCCATGATTGACGTCAACCCAGTCCTTATCCCCGATGACCAGGAGCCAGAACGGTGTTGGCCAATACCGCTTCTGACTTCGATGGTGCCCTTTCTCTTATGGGTACATATATGAGGAGGGATTGGTGGGATCTCTGGGTCCTTACGAATACCAGCTGGATGACTCTAACATGGACCGGGTACAGGAATTGTAGAAGGCCAGTGGTCTGGATTCTTCTCCAGATGCTGGCATGCTTTATCCTCCTACCGTGGCCTTGGCCTCAAACTGCCATCTGTAGCCGTCAGGACTAACCTCCTGACAGAGGTGCTTCAGCCTGTGACTTCCCCTTCAGAGCCTCTACTCCCATTTAATGAAGCCCTCTTCAATGTCCTTCTAGGTACTTGGTCCAGATCCAGCATAGGGGCTCCTGTGAACAAGACAAGCGACCGCCGCCCTTGGCCCGCCTTGAACGACCCTAAATTCCTGTCCCAACACCCCACGCCTGAAAGCCTTCTGATCCAGGCTTTCTCTTCTTCTGGCGCATTTCTTTCTGCTCCCCCTGATTGGGAATCAAAGAGACTGGACCAACTTGGGAAGATATTTTCTTCCTCCTTTCTGGTGTTACAGTCAGTGAACACCGCATAACTATTGGTCTGCTGTACCCATTCATTGTGGGATACGGTCGCGCAAGTCTTGCCAAGGATCCAAGAGGAGGCCCAGGCTATCATCTCTCAAGCTGTTGCTGATGGGAGAGATGCGGCAAAGTTCACTATTTACTGTGAGCTGGACACGACTGACTCTCTGGGTAGAACGGTTGCATCGACAGTGGCCTTGAAGCGTCACGCCTGGTTGAGGACATTTGGTTTTTCAGGGGATGTCCAACAAACCCTTATGTTCATGCCTTTTGATGGTACCTGTCTCATCGGAGACAAGGTAGACTCAGCGCTCAAGAGGTTCAAGGAATCCAGAGCTAGGGCTCGGTCCCTTGGCCTTTTGGCTTCCCCTCTCCCACAACAGTCCGCCTTTTGCCCTTTTGTGGCCACAGAAGGGGCTCTCTGTCTCGTACCTTTCCTCCCAGCCACAATGCCACCCTTGCTACTCAGCCTCTATGAGGCAGAGAATGCGGAATCCCACAGGCTCATGGAACAGGGAACGAGAGGTCTGCCCAGTCCACCTCCACCCCTGCAGCAACCTCCAAGCCTTCCTAGTTCGTCCCTCCATCTCAGACCAGTTGGAGGCAGGATTCACCATCACCTGTCCCTCAGGGAATCCATCACAATGGACAGGTGGGTTTTGCAGATCGTCCGAAGGGGCTACTCTCTCCCCTTTGAGACTGCCCCTCTGGCTATGCCTCCATCCTATGGCCGCTTAGCTGGAGGATCATCTGGCATTTGTCTGCATGGAAGCCATGGCTCTCTTGGCCAAGGGCACCCTAGCGAGAGTCCCTGCACCAGAACTAGGTTGTGGTTGCTATTCCTGCTACTTTCTGGTGCCAAAAAATTACAAGAGCCTACGTCTTATCCTAGACCTTTGGTCCCTCAATCTCTTCCTCAAGAAAGAGAAGTTCAAAAAGTCCTGTCTGCTTTAGAACTAGGAGATTGGATGGTAGCTTTGGACTTGCGGGGCGCTTACTTCCATATACCCATCCTTCCTGCCCACAGACATTACTTGCGATTTTTGGTAGGTCATGAGCACTTTCAATTTTCCGTGCTCCCTTTTGGCCTTACTACCGCCCCTCGGGTGTTCACAAAAGTGATGGTGGTGGTTGCAGCTCATCTCTACAGGTTAGGGGTTTCAGTCTTCCCCTACCTCAATGACTGGCTGTTGAAGGGGAACACACCCCAGAAAGTCGTCTGCCACCTTCAGACTACGGCAAACCTTCAGCACACGCTGGGATTCACTATAAACATGCCAAAATCACATCTGAATCCCTCTCAGATGCTCCCTTTAATTGGACACAGTGCAGGGCATATCCTATTAAAAAAGCAAGTACAGGATATTCAGGCTATGATTCTGATGCTTCAGCCTCTATCCTGTGTTTCGGTGAGAATTACTCTTAGGCTGCTGGGCCTCAAGGCCTCCTGCATCCCACGAATAACACATGCCAAGGCCTGTTGTCTCTGCAGTGGGACCTAAAATTCCAGTGAGCACAGCATCAGGGGAATCTTTCCGACATGGTCCAGATCTCGGCGGGGACTGCGAAAGACCTGCAGTGGTGGCTTTTGAATCAGGATTGTGCCAACAGCAGATCTCTCTCCCTTCCCCAACCAGATCTTACAGTAGTCACAGATGCATCACTCCTGGGACTGGGCGGCCACATAGTAGAGGCGGAGATCAGAGATTTCTGGTCTCCATCGGAGTCTGGACTCCACATCAATCTTTTGGAGCTCTAGGCAATTAGGCTTCCTTCCCTCTTTCAAAGGGAAAGTGGTGCAGGTGTTCACGGACAATACTACCGCCATGTAGTACTGCACCTCTAGACATGGCTGGCACATCAGGGTATTTCCCTGATGGGTCAACATCTGGCGGTCTCTCTGAACTCCAGAGCAGACGAACTCAGCAGTTGATGCGTAGTCAATCACAAATAGTGCCTCCATCTGGAGGTGGTGCAAGGCCTCTTTCAGCAGTGGGGAGAGCCTTGGTTAGATCTGTTTGCCTCCACAGAAAACGTCAAATGTCAGCTGTTTTGCACGTTGGAGTATCCAAGGCGAACGTCGCTCTGCAATGATTTTCGGCTCAAGTGGAACGCATGCCTCCTTTACGCCTTCCTGCCTATACCACTTCTGTCCAAAGTTCGAAGAAGATCCAGCACTACTGGGCCCAACTAATCCTTGTGGCTCTGGACTGGCATGAAAAGTATGGTATCCAGAGCTGCTGAGCATGGCCACTGATCCTGCAGTCAGACTACCCCTTCAGGAGGATCTTTTGTTGCAGCAACAGGGGACAGTTCTCCACCCGAACCTGTCCAACCTGTGCCTTCATGCGTGGAGACTGACCTGCAGCAGTTGACAGCTTTTGACCTTCTGCACAAAGTCTGTGAAGTTATCTTGGCAGCCAGGTGTCCCTCCACCAAAATGGTATACGTCTGTTGTTGGCATAAATTTGTGGCATGTGTAGGAAAGTACCCTCTTTTTGGCATGGTTACCCCCATGTTTTGCCTGCTATCCGTGTGCTTAGGGTGTTTTCACTGGGATCCTGCTAACCAGGACCCCAGTGATTGTGCTCTCTCCCTCTACATTTGGTTGCCTAGGACTTTTTGCACTCCACAATTGACATATTGGTGTCCCCTTATAAGTCCTAGTATATGGTACTTAGGTGCCCAGGGCATTCAGACACCAGGGGACCCCCCATGGGCTTCAGCATGTAACGTGCCACCCATGGGAGCCCATGCAAAATACACTGCTACTTACTTACTACTACTACTACTTACTTACTACTTACACTAGGTCACTGTAAGTCACTCCTATGGTAGGTCCTCCTAGCCTAGAGGGCAGGGTGCAGGTCCCTGCGAGTGAAGGCACCTCTGCATGAGCAGAGGTGCTCCTAGAAACTCCAACTCCATTACAAACATGTTGGAATAATCCCCCAATACTGCTGCCAGTATTGGTTGTATTAGTCCATGCACTCTGGGGGCTCCTTAGAGGACCTCCCAGTATCACTCCTACCAGTCTTCTAGGGTTTTCCAGGCATCCCACGCTGCTGCCTCCCCTCAAACAGGTCCCTGCCCTCCTGCTGCTTGACCAGCTCATATGGGAAAGGGAGGCAACATCATCTCCCTTAGAAATAGGTGTTACAAGGTTTGGGAGGGGTAGCCTCCCTAAGCCACCAGTTTGCTTTGAAGGGCACATTGGGTACCCTGCTTGCATAAACCAGCTTGCCCCTTCCAGGGCCCCCCAGTCCCTGCTCCGGCGTGAAACTGGAAAAAGGAAATGGAAGTGACCACTCCCCTGTCCATCACCAGCCCAGGGGTGGTGCCCACAGCTCCTCCAGGTGGGCACTCTATTCTGCCAGCTTGAAAACCAAGATGTGAAGAGGTCCCCTGGAGCATCTGAGTGGCCAGGTCAGGCAGGTCATGTCAGAGGCCCCTCCTGATAGGTGGTCACCTTGCTAGGTGACCAAACCCCCTTTTTGTGCTATTTATGGACTCCCTTGCGGGTGTCTTCCCAGATTCGACATGCAAGATCCACCAGGGCTAATCTGCATTGTTTTCTTCTATTTCTGGTCACTAGAACTGCAACTGGACAGCAACTCCTGGGACTACCTCGCTTTGCAACTTTGTTTCTCCTGCTCCTTCTAGCAACTGCAACATTTCTCCAGCTGTGCATCCTCTGGGGTCAGCGAAACTTCAGCAGGCACCAAGAATCAAGAAGGAATCTACCTTGGAGTGAACGAGTCACTCCCCTGTAACTACAGGCACCTACAGCACCGACGTTCAGCTGCGTGGATCTGCTCTCCTCTGGAACTGCATGGATCCTGCATCACAGTCTGGAGTAGAACCCTTGGTCCTCTCTGCCAGCTGTCCAACTAGGGAGACGTTGAGCCCTTGCCTGTCCTTGCAAGACTGTACTCCTGTGCACCGCGACTTTTGCAGCTACCAAGGCTTGTTGTCTCCTGCTCCAAGGGATCTTCAGGTTCCGAGTAGCCCTGTCCCCCAGCACTTCTTCCTGCCAAGCACAGTCTCCTCTCTGGTGTTCCAGGGATGTGAGATTCCTCTCCAGTGTGTTGATTGGGGCTCACTGCAACTTACTGAGCCTGCTGCCAGTGGGTTGCCTGTGGGGGCTGTGACTGCTAGTGTTGGGTCTCCAGACTGCTGAGGGTCATCTCGGACTCCCCTCCAAGAGTTGAGTCCACTGGACCTTGCTGGTCCTCTTCAGCCTTGTAACTCTTCTTTTGCTCCTCTTGCGTTTGCCAAGGATTAGTGCTTCTCCTACACCACTGACCATCTGTGAACCGACGGACACCATCTGCATGACTCTAAGGACTCCTCTTCATCTCCTGGACTCCACAGCTGGTCTTCTTCTTCCCCCATCGACTCAGATCTTCATCCACAGAAGGGTGAGTAGTAGCTCCTGCCCCCACAGGACACTCCATTATGGACTGGACTCTGTCCCCTTCTTTTGCAGGTCCTCTTCTACCTGAATCCACCTTTGGTTTCTTCTAGGCTGGTACCGTTCTTGCACAATCCTTTTTCTAAGTCCTCTTGTTAGTCCTTGGAAAGACCATGTACTTACCTCTGCTCTCTTGGTGGCTGAGGGTCTCTCAGGGATTCACCTCTTGGGATTTCTAGTTCTTCCAGCTCCCCCCTAACAACTCCATATACTTGGGTGAGAGACTTTCCTTCGCATTTCATTGTCTTAGTCTATGGTTTGGACCTCCCCCTAGGGCCTTCACCATCCTCTTCAATTCTTGTCAATGCGTATTGTTTCTATGCTAATTTCTGATTGCTATTGTGTATATATTGTAGGAGGCTGGCCCTCTATATAGTGTGCAAAGCTAGGCACACTGGGGGTCCGGGCAACCATACATTAGTTTACAGGGGTAAGAACTAGATCACCTAATGCTTTAATTTTTAAGATAGCTTGGTCGAGCAGTTAGGCCAATCTCGGAGAAGTGCAAAGCATTTATAGTACCCACAGCATCAATCTTGCAACTCACACACTCAAAAGAATAACTTGACACCAATTTATAAAAATACTTCCAGTTTTTATATAAATTTTAAGACCAAGATCATCAAAATCGGGAAAGTACTTTTTGAGATATTAATTTTGTAAGTTTAATAAAAAATAGGGGGTCATTATGACCCCGTGGTCGGAGATAATGTGGCGGTAGTACCACCAACAGGCTGGCGGTACTTACCACCACATTATGACATTGGCAGGTTGGCTGAAGCCAATCCGCCATTGTACCACTCCAACCTCCATTGCGGTAGCAGCAGCTGGGCTGGAGATAACAATCTTTAGCCCGGTGGCCCTGCCTACCGCCATGGTTTCCGTGGCGTTCGTAACACTACAAAATCCATGGCGGTAGGCCCTATCAGTGACAGGGAATTCCTTCCCTGTCACTGATAGGAGGCCCTTTCCCCCCAACACTCCCCAGACACCCCCTCATCTCCCCTTCATCCGCGCTCCCCCTCCCTTCCAACCTCCCCCATACACACACACTCACACGCAGACACACACTCATCCGCACAGACATACACGCATACATACACACATGCATTAATTCATTCATGCACACATCAGCACACACATCCAAACGTATACGCAGACACGCATTCACATTTCCATTCATACACGCACTCACACACATTCATGAACGCACTCACACACCTTCATACATGCACGCAAACAACACTGAACACACACTCGCGTTCACGCACACACTCACACATACATGCACACACACACCCCCACACACACACAACACCCCCCTTCCCTTTGGGAACCCCACTTACCTGTATCCAGGTGGTCTTCTGGCAGAGGATGGGACAGGCGCTGCTACCGCCAGCAGTGCCCGCCAGTAGAACACTGGCAGGCCGTATTATTTCACAGCTGGTGGCGGTCTACTGACATGGCGCTGCTGGTGGTAGCAGCGCCACCTTACCACTATCCACCAGTATGGACACAGCTGGATTTCTGCCCTTCTTGTGGCGGAAATTCAGCTGTGGTCATAATTCGGTGAATGGATGGTAGCCGCGGCGACGGACGGTCTTTTGGCAGCCATCGCCACGGCGGTAGGTGTTTTTTACCACCACTGTCAAAATGAGGGCCATAGTCTTTTTATGCGTAATTACGTAATTAGGTGCAGGCGAATTGGTGAGCCAAGAGCTGTGCACATGCCTTCCTTCAAGAGCAGGAGGTAAGTTGGTTCCAGGGTCATTCACAGGACAGCGGGGGCACTCTGAAAGGGAGGTCCAGGTTGTTTCTGATTCTGACTTCCTCCTAGTCTTTTTCAAGTCCCCAGTGGGCTGTTTTTCTGGATGTCCGACGTGGGCTGGCCAAAACTGTACTGGCACAGTTTGCCCACTGGAGGTCACAGTGCCACCAAACGTGGCACAGTGGCAGAGTTTGTTCTTGCAGTTGACGGAATACAGTTTGGTCTGGCTGCAGCATCTGGTTCAGGAATTAGCAGCTGGTCAGTGAAGTGACCCGCACTGGCTTATTGGTTTTTTTGCACTTTAGAGCGGTACCTCCAATCGGGAGGGAGTTCTCTGGCGATTTGCAAGGCCTGGAAGCCCTCTGGGGTTTTTGTTGAGTTGTCCAGTGGTCCAGCATCTCCTCAGATGTGATTGTCGGTTCCTAGGTGCAGCAGGCAAATTTTGTGTCTTTTGTCTGGTGCAGCAGGGCCACATTTCTCGTGATTTGGATCTTCTTGGTGCTGGTCTTCTTTTGTCCGTCGAATCTGATTTCCTGGTCTGTGGGTGCTCTCTAAATGCTAAATTTAGGGGACCTTTTAGGGGGAACCTGGTAGCAACTAATGGGTCATCTACCTTGGGGTGGCTATACCCACTAAGCGGCCACTTCCAGTGGGCAGAGCTCACATCCTTAAACTTGGTTGGCTATTTTCTTTCCATCCAATATGGAGAAAAATTAAATGTGTCTGTAGGAAAGTACCATCTTGCCTGGCATGTTACCCCCATTTTTCACATGTATGTAAGTTTGTTTTTGCCTGTCTCACTGGGATCCTGATATCCAGGACCCCAGTGCTCGTAGTTTTCCAGCCTGAATGTGTGTATCTGTGTAGTGGCTAACTGTGTCACTGAGGCTCTGCTAACCAGAACCTCAGTGCTTATGCTCTCTCTGCCTTTAAAATTGTCACTATAGGCTAGTGACCATTTTCACCAATTCAAATTGGCACACTGGAACACCCTTATAATTCCCTAGTGTATAGTACCTAGGTACCCAGGGTATTGGGGTTCCAGGAGATCCCTATGGGCTGCAGCATTTCTTTTGCCACCCATAGGGAGCTCAGACAAATCTTACCCATGACTGCCACTGCAGCCTGAGTGAAATAACGCATACGTTATTTCACAGCCATTTTACCTGCACTTAAGTAATTTATAAGTCACCTATATGTCTAACCCTCACTTGGTGAAGGTTAGGTGCAAAGTTACTAAGTGTGAGGGCACCCTGGCACTAGCCGAGGTGCCCCCACATAGTTCAGGGCAATTTCCCTGGACTTTGTGAGTGCGGGGACACTATTACATGTGTGCACTACATATAGGTCAATACCTATATGTAGCTTCACAATGGTAACTCCGAATAAGGCCATGTAACATGTCTAAGATCACGGAACTGTCCCCCATGCCAAATCTGGTATTGGGGTGGCAATCCCATGCATCCCCGGGGCTCCACCATGGACCCCGGGTACTTCCAAACCAGTTCCCTGGGGTTTTCTCTGCAGCTACCGCTGCTGCCAACCCATAGACAGGCTTCTGCCCTCCTGGGGTCTGGGCAGCCCAGTCCCAGGAAGGCAGAACAAAGAATTTCCCCTGACTTTCTACAACCTTTTGAAAGATGCACTCTTAGATGGATTTGGCTTAGCCACTGAACAATACAGGATAAAGTTCAGACATACCAGAAAAGAGTCCTCTCAAGACTGGGCAGGCTTTGTAGAATGTTCAGTGAAGGCCTTGGAGGGATGGTTACATGGCAGTAAGGTGAATAACTATGAAAGCTTATATAATCATATTTTGAGACAGCATATTTTGAATAATTGTGTGTCTGATTTGTTACATCAGTACTTGGTAGACTCAGATCTGACCTCTCACCATGAATTAGGAAAGAAGGCAGACAAATGGGTCAGAACAGAAGTGAACAGAAAAGTTCATACAAGTGGTGACAAGGATGGCAAGAAGAAGGATGGTAAGTCTTCTGACAAGGGTGGGGACAAAGATAAAAAGCAATCTGAGTCTTCATCAGGCCCACAAAACCCTCTGGGGGAGGTGGGTCCAAATCCTCTTCTTACAATCAAAAGACACCATGGTGTTATTTATGTAAGAGTAAAGGCCATTGGGCAAGTGATTCCACTTGTCCAAAGAAAAACACCAAGGCTCCCACTACCACAACCTCAGCTGTGTCCTCTAGTGCCCCTAGTAATAGCAGTGATGGTGGGAAGTCTACTACAAATCGACAATCAAAGGGTGCATCTGGGCTCACTTTGGTAATGTAGTTGGGGTTGGTCTTGTTAGGGAGACCACAGAGGCTGTTTTAGTCTCTGATGGCGGTATTGACTTTGCCACCTTGGTTGCTTGTCCCCTTAATATGGGTAAGTACAAGCAACTTCCCCTAATAAATGGCGTTGAGGTTGAGGCCTACAGGGATACAGGAGCCAGTGTCACTGTGGTGATTGAGAAACTGGTTCACCCTGATAAACACCTACTTGGTCAGCAGTACCAAGTGACTGATGTTCATAACAACACTCTTATCCACCCCATGGCTGTTGTGAATCTCAACTGGGGGGGGGGGGGTTACTGGTCCAAAGAAAGTTGTGGTAGCCACTGATTTACCTATAGACTATTTACTAGGCAATGATCAGCTTGGGCTTTAGTGGAGTTGGAGGCTCATGCAGCAATGCTGGGCATTCCAGGGCATATCTTTGCTCTCACAAGGGCTCAGGCCCAGAAGCAAAGAGGACAGGTGAGCTGGATGCTGAAACTATGGACCAAGTGCTCCCAAAAGCTAGGGGTAGGAAGGGTAAATCATTGCCAACTATCCCTCTCTCTCCAGAAGATTCCCCTTTTGAGGAAGAGGAATCCTCTCCCTGTGCAGAACCGACACCAGATGAGCTGGCAGCAGAGACTGCTGAGCTATTGGGTGCAGGAGGGCCTGCTAGGGAAGAGCTGAGTGTGGCACAATGGACCTGTCCCACACTAGAGGGTTCAAGACAGCAAGCTGTTAAACAGCAGAATGGGGATATCACTGATAGCCATAAGGTCTATTGGGAAGATAACCTCCTCTACACTGAGTCAAGGGACCCTAAACCTGGAGCTGCCAGGAGATTGGTCATCCCTTTGCAGTATAGAGCGTTTAATCTGACCTTGACACATGATATTCCTTTGTCTGGGCATTTGGGCCAGAGTAAAACTTGGGACAGGCTTGTTCCATTGTTTCACTGGCCTCACATGTCAGAGCGCACTAAGGAGTTTTGTCGCTCCCGTGTGACCTGCCAAGCCAGTGGCAAAACTGGTTGTACATCTAAGGCCCCCTTAATTCCACTGCCAGTGGTTTGGGTGCCCTTTGAAAGGGTAGAGGTTGACATAGTTGGCCCCCTTGACCCTCCAACAGCTTCAGGCAATAGGTTTTTCCTTGTGGTAGTGGACCATGCCACTAGGTATCCTGAAGCTATTCCCTTAAGGACCACTACAGCACCTGCATTGGCAAAAGCCCTCCTGGGAATCTTCTCCAGAGTGGGTTTCCATAAGGAAGTGGTGTCAGACAGAGGTAGTAACTTCATGTCTGCATACCTCAAAGCTATGTGGAAGGAGTGTGGTGTAACCTATAAGTTCACTACTCCTTTTCATCCATAGACAAATGGTCTGGTTGAGAGGTTTAATAAAACTCTCAAATGTATGATTATGGGATTCCCTGAAGAACTCAGGAGGAGATGGGATGTCCTGATGCCATGCCTCCTTTTTGCTTACAGGGAGGTACCCCAAAAAGGAGTGGGCTTTAGCCCTTTTGAACTCCTCTTTGGGCACCCTGTAAGAGGTCTCTTTGCCCCTGTGAAGGAGGGTTGGGAACAACCTTTAAAAGCTCTAAAGCAAGACATTGTGGACTATGTACTTGGTCTAGGATCCAAAAATGGCTGAGTACATGAAAAAGGCCAGTAAAAATCTTGAGGCCAGCCAACAGCTCCAAAAGCAATGGCAAGACCAGATGGCTGTCCTGACCCAGTACCACCCAGGACAGAAGGTGTGGGTATTGGAGCCTGTGGCCCCAAGAGCACTCCAGGACAAATGGAGTGGACCCCATCTGATTGTTGAAAAGAAAGGTGAGGTCACCTACTTGGTAGACCTGGGCACTGCCAGGAGTCCCTTTAGGGTGCTCCATGTCAATCGCCTGAAACCTTACTGTAGGAAGCTAGCCTCTTTCTAGCCTTGTTACCCCCACTTTTGGCCTGTTTGAGAGTATATGTCAGGGTGTTTTTACTGTCTCACTGGGATCCTCCTTGCCAGGGCCTAGTGCTCATAGTGCAAACCCTATTTTGTCAGTATGTTTGATATGTGTCACTGGGATCCTGCTAGCCAGACCCCCAGTGCTCATACGTTTGTGGCCTATATGTGTTCCCTGTGTGGTGCCTAACTGTACCACTGAGGCTCTGCTAACCAGAACCTCATTGTTTATGCTCTCTTTGCTTTTAAAATTGTAATTGCAGGCTAGTGACTAATTTTACCAATTCTGATTGGCACACTGGAACACCCTTATAATTCCCTATTATATGGTACCTAGGTACCCAGGGTATTGGGGTTCCAGGAGAACCCTATGGGCTGCAGCATTTCTTTTGCCACCCATAGGGAGCTCAGACAATTCTTACACAGGACTGCCACTGCAGCCTGAGTGAAATAACGTCCACATTATTTCACAGCCATTTTACACTGCACTTAAGTAACTTATAAGTTACCTATATGTCTAACCCTCACTAGCCAAGGTGCCCCCACATTGTTCAAGGCAAATTCCCCAGGCTTTCTGAGTGCGGGGACACCATTACACGTGTGAACTACATATAGGTGAATACCTATTTTTAGCGTCACAATGGTAACTCCGAACATGGCCATATAACATGTCTAGGATCATGGAATTGTCATCCCAATACCATTCTGGTACTGGGGTGCCAATCCCATGCATCCCCGGGGCTCCAGCATGGACCCCGGGTACTGCCAAACTTACTCTCTGGGGTTTTCCCTGCAGCTACCGCTGCTGCCAACCCTCAGACAGGTTTCTGCCCCCCTGGGGTCTGGGCAGCCCAGTCCCATGAAGTCAGAACAAAGGATTTTCTCTGAGAGAAGGTGTTACACCCTCTCCCTTTGGAAATAGGTGTTAAGGGCCTGAGAGGAGTAACCTCTCCTGGCCTCTGGAAATGCTTCGAAGGGCACAGATGGTGCCCTCCTTGCATAAGCCAGTCTACACCGGTTCAGGGATCCCCCCAGCCCTGCTCTGGCGCGAAACAGGACAAAGGAAAGGGGAGTGACCACTCCCCTGACCAGCACCTCCCAAGGGGAGGTGCCCAGAGCTCCTCCAGTGTCCCAGACCCCTGCCATTTTGGATGCAGAGGTGTGACGTCACAACAGGGACCTCTGAGTGGTCAGCACCAGCAGGTGACGTCAGAGATCCCGCCTGATAGGTGCTTACCTCTCTCTGTAGCCAATCCTCCTCTGAGGGCTATTTGGGCTCTCTCCTGTGGGTTTCTCATCAGATAACGAATGCAAGAGCTCACCAGAGTTCTTCTGCACTTCCCTCTTCGACTTCTGCCAAGGATCGACCGCTGACTGCTCCAGGACGCCTGCAAAACCGCAACAAAGTAGCAAGAAGACTACCAGCAACATTGTAGCGCCTCATCCTGCCGGCTTTCTCAACTGTTTCCTGGTGGTGCATGCTCTGACAGCTGTCTGCCTTCACCCTGCACTGGAAGCCCAGAAGAAATCTCCAGTGGGTTGACGGAATCTTCCCCCTGCCAACGCAGGCACCAAACTTCTGCATCACCGGTCCTCTGGGTCCCCTCTCAGCTTGACGAGCGTGGAACACAGGAGCTGGATCCAAGTGTCCCGACAGTCCAGTGGCCCTTCTGTCCAAATTTAGTGAAGGTAAAGCCCTTGCCTCCCCACGCCAGACAGTAATCTTGTGTACTGCGTGATCTGCTGCTGCTAGGGCTTCTGTGCACTCTTGCAAGGATTCATTTGTGCACAGCACAGCCCAGGTCCCTTGCAAAGTAGTATCCATCATGAATGTGCTCACTTGGCACTGCACTTTCTCACTCTCAGCTTATCATGGCCTGGCTTCCTTAGAACCCGTGTCTTCATACCAATGACATCTCAACATAGAACAGTTATTCAGCACAAACTTGGTTTATATACAGACGCTATATGAATTAGTATGCCTTGAAAATGTTTTGAAAAAGAAACACGTGTTGGCATTACCTTTTGTGAGAAGGATAAATGGTCTTGGTCTTTGGAAAACGTTTGTACAGTCCTATCTGATCTCCAAGTTGGGACAGTCTACCCCTTGGTGGTTGGGTGTTAATGCCAGTATGGCACCCACTAGACTTCGTGCAGCGTGATGGACTATACTCATCCCCAATACTTTTTGTTGCACTCTTGGGATGTGCGAACTCTCAAGCACAACCACTTCTCTACTTGGTTCATCCATCATGAGATGGTACGCTTCTGCACCTCCTTCCCTTTCTTTGCACCCACAAATCCAACAAAGAGTTGATTGCCCACCTGGAAATCTTTAGTACAACTGAGGTAGAACACCAAGGCTCTATTTGGATCCAGACGGTGGAGTCTCTCCTGTTTATCAGAAGGATGTGGGTGTGTGCAAAAAGTAGGCAAAGTGATGGGTTGGCCTACATGAAAAGGCGTAACAACTTTGGGAAGGAAGGAGGCCCTCATCTGAAGCAGCAGTTTGTCAGGGTGAACAGACAAAAATAGGGGCTTGGGAGAAAGACCTTGAAGCTCACTCACTCTGCAAGCAGAGGTGATAGCAACAAGAAAAGCAGTTTTGAGAGTAAGGAGCCACAATGGACAATTATACAACGGCTCAGAAGGGGCACACAAATAAGTGAGGACCATGTTTATGCCCCATTTCGGCATCGGGGAAGCTGGCTTTGTATATACCACATCAAAATGAAATATAGGGGGTCATTCCTACCCTGGCGGTCATAGACCGCCAGGGCAGGGGACGGA
Source organism: Pleurodeles waltl (assembly GCF_031143425.1). Lineage (NCBI taxonomy): Eukaryota > Metazoa > Chordata > Amphibia > Caudata > Salamandridae > Pleurodeles > Pleurodeles waltl. The sequence continues at coordinate 201,580,135 of NC_090441.1, read as the reverse complement.
GGAAGCACCGCCAACAGGTTGGCGGTGCTTCCGGGGGCATTCTGACCGCGGCGGTAAAGCCGCGGTCAGAAACTGCACCCGTCGCACCCCTTCGACTCCGCCGGCTCCATTCGGAGCCGGCATCCTCGTAGAAGGGGGTTTCCCGCTGGGCCGGCGGGCGGCCTACTGGCGGTCGCCCGCCGGCCCAGTGGGAAAGCCAGAATGGCCGCCGCGGTCTTTTGACCGCGGTGCGGTCATTCGGCGGTTAATGACCCCCATAGTGTGCACACAGTCCAGGGGTTCCCCAGAGGCTTAACAGAGGCAAAAGTAGATAACTCTAATGCTCTCTTTTGTGGTAGTGTGGTCGAGCAGTTAGGCCTATCAGAGGGTAGGGTAGTGCAAAGCATTTGTTATACATACACAAGACAACAGAAGAAGCACACACTCAATGAGTTAACTCCAGACCAATTGTTTTTACATAGCCAAAATATATTTTGTTAATTTATTTCTAGAACCACAAGATTCAAGTTGCAGCTAAGTACATAAATAAGTAAGTATTTCACATATGTATCAATAAAACTTTGATTGGAATTGGTAAGTTGTACAGTTTTTGAATAAATAGCAATAATCTGTTTTAAAAATTGACAGTGAAATTTTCAGAACAGTTCCTCGGGGGAAGAAAAGTTAGCATGTTTTACAGGTAAGTACAACACTTACAGTTCCAGTCTCCGGGGATTAGGAAGTCTACAGGTTGGGGTTCAAGTTAACCCCAAACACCCACCACCAGCAACCCGGGGCTGGCCGGGTGCAGAGGTCAAAGATGAGGCAAATTTAACATGAACTGCTATGGAGACTGGGGGGCACTTGGATTCAGATCTGCTTGCAGGTAAATACCTGCGTCTTCGGAGGGCAGACCTCGGGGGTTTAGAGGAGCACCTGGGGGGGAGCTTTGTGGGGGGGCACATGTAGACACCAAACACACACCCTCAGGGGCGCAGGGGTGGCCAGGTGAAGGGTGCAAACACAACATCGGGTCCCCAATGCTTTCCTATGAGGGGACCCTGGGGGTCACTTAGATGCTGCAGGCTGGGTCCAGTGGGTCAGTTCTGGAAAACCACAGGCTGGACAAGTAGGAGGGCTGCCTGCTGAACATTGCTGCACTGGAGGTCGAATTCCCCAGGGCCAGGGGTCTTTTGGCGTCAGGTATGTTTGTCCAGTGCTGTCATGGTCAGGGTGGTCTTCTGGATTCCCACTGCAGGCGTCCTCGTGGGGGACAGGAGAGAACAACCCAGGATGGGCCCTTGCTCGGAATCACCTGGAGATCCTCTCTAATTGGTTGGGCCACCTGCACACGGGTCGTGGGTGCAGAGTGGTTAGGACTCGAGGATCCGGGGAAGCTCTGGAATCCTTGGGTGTTTTTTCTTCTTGGACAGGGCTGCTGTCCACGGGAGTTCTTGGTCCTCTGTGATGCAGGCAGTGCTTTTGAAGCTTGGCAGAGGTCGCTGGATCCACAGGATGCTTCACCTTCTTTTGCAGGGTTCTTTGAAGCAGGAGACAGGCTGGTCTGTTTTCGTTTTCCTTCTCTGCTGGGGTCTTTTAGATGCAGAGGAACTCTGGTGAGCTCTTATATTCGTTATCTGAAGAGAAACCCAAAGGAGAAACCCTAAATAGCCCTCAGAGGAGGGTTGGCCACCTAACCAGGTAGGCGCCTATCAGGAGAGGTCTCTGACGTCACCTGCTGGCACTGGCCACTCAGAGGCCTCCATTGTGCCCTCACACCTCTGTCCATGGGGTGGTGATGGACAGGGGAGTGGTCACTCCCCTTTCCTTTGTCCAGTTTCACGCCAGAGCAGGGGCTGGGGGATCCCTGAACCGGTGTAGACTGGCTTATGCAAGGAGGGCACCATCTGAGCCCTTCAAAGCATTTCCAGAGGCTGGGGGAGGCTACTCCTCCCCAGCCCTTTACACCTATTTCCAAAAGGAGAGGGTGTAACACCCTCTCTCAGAGGACATCCTTTGTTCTGCCTTCCTGGGACTCGGCTGGGCTGCCCAGACCCCAGGAGGGCAGAAGCCTGTCTGTGGGTTGGCAGGAGCGGTAGCTGCAGTGAAAATCCCAGAGAGCTGGTTTGGCAGCACCCGGGGGCCATGCTGGAGCCCTGGGGAAGCATGGGATAGGCACCCCAATACCATATTTGGCATGGGGGGGACAATTCCATTATCTTAGACATGTTACATGGCCATATTCGGAGTTACCATTGTGAAGCTACATATTGGTATTGCCCTGGACAATGTGGGGGCACCTTGGCTAGTGCCAGGGTACCCTCACACTAAGTAACTTTGCACCTATCCTTCACTAAGTGAGGATTAGACATATAGGTGACTTATAAGTTACTTAAGTGCAGTGTAAAATGGCTGTGAAATAACATGGACGTTATTTCTCTCAGGCTGCAGTGGAAGTCCTGTGTAAGAATTGTCTGAGCTCCCTATGGGTGGCAAAAGAAATGCTGCAGCCCATAGGGATCTCCTGGAACCCCAATACCCTGGGTACCTAGATACCATACACTAGGGAATTATAAGGGTGTTCCAGTGTGCCAATCAGAATTGGTAAAAATGGTCACTAGCCTGCAGTGACAATTTTAAAGACAGAGAGAGCATAAGTACTGAGGTTCTGGTTAGCAGAGCCTACGTGACACAGTTGGGCACCACACAGGGAAGACATTCAGGCCACAACTATGAGCACTGGGGTCCTGGCTAGCAGGGTCCCAGTGAGACAGGCAAAAACACCCTGACATATACCCACAAACAGGCCAGAAGTGGGGATAACAAGGCTAGAAAGAGGCTACCTTCCAACAATTCACTATTACCAGGGCTGTTCCTTTGAAATAAGGTTTCTTAGATAAATATAAAATAACAGTAATATGTTATAATGGACTCCTCATTGCTAACTATTTTGAATTTGTTTCAACTTTAGTTGCCTACTGTCTTGCCATTCTTCCTTGTTTCCTTAACCCTTTGTGGTCCAATAGCTTTCTTCTCTGTCCCATGCTTTTGTTCTTAGTTTCTCGTCCTTGCCACACCCTCCCCTATTTCCTAATGCACCTTATCTGTTTTCTTCTACTGTGTTTTTCTGCTCCCTGGTTGGTGTTTTTTCTTTCTTCCTTCCACAAGTTGTGATGAACACAAAAAACTGCTGAGCTTGTTGACCTTTTAAAAAAAAAAAAAGTTATATATGTGCTTAGTTCTGTATTGGTGTTAAGGATACTCCATTGCAACATCAACATAGTATTATTACTGCCAAGATAATGGTCTGCCCACCCCATGTACATGTGGGCAGACCTTTGATGTAACCGCACGGAGACTACTCAGTTTCTCCATGGTTACACCCCTCTGACAGAGCAAGGGTCATCAGATGTTTACCCCTATGTCCATCCACCTAATTTAGTTGGGTGTAGTACATACAGATCAGTGTTCACTGCCCATTTCATTACTGCTAGAAAAAGCCTGGCGGTTAGGGGCAGTGAAAACTGTCTAATATCCCCCTTGCCATGGTAGATAGCTCTCATGGTGAGGGGGACTTTTTTACTTTCAAAAAGAAAATCCAGATTCTGGACTTTCTTTCAGAAAATAATAAAGTAATCAGTTTGGTGCAGGGCTCCATCATGTTGATAGAACCATGCACCAAACTGTAACCACTATTGACAGGAATGTTTTGGAAATGACTGCCAGCTTTGCGGTCATTTCCAAGTTTGGTGGGCGGAATAGTCTCAACCTGGCGGACATTTACTCCTCTTCCAGGCCAATGGAGATCACTCCGTCCACCAACAATTAAATCGTGCCATTGGACTAGTCATGCATTGTGGATTGGTCAAGCAGAAGCTATTCATCAACAAGCTATTGTATGCATGCACAACTACTAATGGGGGTTAACCACTGAGAGGAAGCGGAGTAGGTGCTGCCCCAGTAGGTAACTTCCAACAACTGCAGTTTGGAATTCGGGTGACTGGCAATGGCTCCTATGTGAGTCCTACCATAATGCTTGGTAAGACAATGCATGCTCCATGCTTTGCTCAGGTTCTGCATATTATAGTGACACAGTTTGTCAGCCACTGCATGTCTGTCAACAAATCTCTTGCATGGTCCCAGAAATTCTTTACCGATAGTACAGAGGCACTATGATTTACCATGTCAAAAATCTAAAGCTATCAAATAGGATCACCTATTTTCAACACTACACATACTTAGCCATCTGTAACGCCATGCATTACAACAGTAGTCAAACCTGGGCTATGGAGAAGACCTTCATCGCACTACCTAATGTATGCAGTGCTCTTTTCAACTGAGTAGAAATAGGGCTATGTTAGACAAATGCTGTGCTACTTAGTCCCCTGAATGAAATGGATGAATATATGTGTAGGGATACTATGTCACCGGCAATAGCATTTCCTGTCCAGTATCCTTCCACATAAACCCGTCTATTAAGAATATTTCCCACTAGAATGTGGGATAACATGTAGGACCAGCAAATCGCTGGAAATCGCAAAGCCTTAGTTTCATACCTATGGCCCCCAAGTGTCTCAGACATACCTAGAACAGAAATTAATGCCCATATTTTTACTTTTTTATTGCTGCATTTGCGCCGCATTTTGACGCAAAAGCGGCGCAAACCTACAAAATACAATTGTATTTTGTAAATTTGCGCCGCTTTTCCATCAAAAAATGATGCAAATGCAGCGCTAAAAAAGTATAAATATGGGCCTAAATGTCCTATCTAAAGGCACAAATTGAAGGAACAATGAGGTGCTCACTCTAGGAAGCCCAAACGTCAATGAAGAATTCTCTTAGCCACTCCCTTCCTAGTGGTGCTCAACAGCAATGCCAGTCCCCAAGTACACAGAAATACCTTCATTAAGAGTAAGATGAATGAACTCCTGTTGAACAGCCCACCTGACTCAAGAGGAACAACTCTAGTACTAATCACTGTCTAAATTCAACTAAAACCCCAACAGCGAAGGTTAAAAACACCTTCCTGTAGTATTGGCGTGAAGATATCTATCATGATAAGAAACACAGCCAAGGAGACTGAGATTTAAATATTGCTGTGACTCATATATGGTGTTTATAAGTATTTTGCAACTATCTAAAGTGTTTTAACATCGACATCAGTGTTTGATGTTTCTAAAAACTCTGAAATAAGTTAATATTGTCCAATTCGTTTTTGCCTGTGCCTGCTCACCATACTTCTGGGCATGTAGGGCGCACATCCCTGTTTGTCCCTTTCCCACAGGGTACAGCCTTTTCATAAAACTCTTGGAAGGATGGGTGGGCCTCTGCCCTTCTGCCTGTAGATGTGTGTGTGAGGGCATGGCCCGCGCCTGGTCACCTATAGATCAGGGCATGAAAGCGATGCCCCTGCCATCTGTCTGCCTTGGCCAGTGAGCTTAGTCTGATCCATTTCACCTGCATCGAAGCATGGAGCCGCAGAATTAATCTCTTTCCTGCCACTAGTGCCATGACAGATGGTGCCAGTCCAGCCCACCTGTGGGCCTGGGCATGCTCTGCTCTTTTTCAAGTGAAGTTCTAGCCATGTGAGGGTGGCCTTCCTGGTGCCACCTGTTGTCTGAGAAGTAAAATGGGATGTTTTCACCTGTTTCCTTTTAATTCTGTTCATTCATTGTCTCTTTCTACCTCTGCTGTAGGCCATGAGAATATGGCTTGCCTCTTTTCAACTATACCTTTTACTCTGTCATCCTTCGAGGTCGGGTGGGTTACTTTTCTAAAATAGCTAAGTAGCCTTTACACTCACTTTTCCTGTTTTTTTCCAGGCTCTTTTATTTCTAAATGAAGTCTCATACATCGTGGACTTGGTGAGGGACAAAAAGAAAAAAGCTGAATTGTTAGAGATCACAAAAAACAAAGTCGAGCTTCTTGATTTTGAAGTCGCCTGCCTGTACAGTCTGAAGGGAGAGGTGAGAAAATACAAGCGTTTTTTCTCTCTTAAAATGAAAACTTTTCAGATTGGGAATGGAGATTAAAAAGTGAATAGCAGGGTCCTCGTGGTCCGAATAGAAGACCAGTGTCTTTGAAAGTGGTGGGGGTAGGACCAGGGCCGGCCCTAGGCATGGGCACCCTGCACTCAGCCCACCAGTGTGACACAGCCAGGTCACCGCACGGCACCCCTCCCCGGGCCCCCTCCCCTGGCCCCCTCCCCGGGCCCCCTCCCCGGGCCCCCTCCCCTGGCCCCCTCCCCGGGCCCCCTCCCCGGGCCCCCTCCCCTGGCCTCTTCTCTGGTGTAGAGGAGCGACCCCCAGGGGAGTGGGCCCCATCCCAGTTGCAAGGAGACATACTTTGCAGGTTTGTCCTGCAGTTAGGCCTCGGCAACACACCGCCCCCTTCCTCCAACACCCACACAGAGGCACCCGGGGATGACTATTGCCTGCTGTTTCACCCCCTGGCAGCATTGAGCCTCTCTTATGATAAGACCCGTCACTCCTTCCGCCCTTAATGAGCTGTTAGAGGTGCTTGAAGGTGGTTGGAAGGGAGGAACCACGGCCCGGGGGGGTGGGGGGGCTACATAAAGCGGCTTCAGGAACAGGGGCATCTACTGACATGCAAACAGCCCGTAATGTGCCTGGAAATTAGAGGGGCCTCGCACATTCCCTAAAAATCCTAGGGCTGGCCCCATGCAGGATACGAGCGAACTGCACAACTGTTCCAGGGAGCGAAATCGCGCAAGCAGGATTTTCTTAACATGTTGACTGAAAAAAGTGTTCTTATATACATTACCAGAACATTAATACAATATTTCAGGTAATTTCAGTTAATCCCAGGGTTGCAGGCTCCAGACAAGAGGACTGCGAAGCATTTGTAAAGTGACTGTGCGCTACAGAAGCCACTGCTCATGCCAAAGTTCTCTTACTTCATTACCAACAGGCTGGCACAATCAAGATTATTTTATTTAGTGCATAGTGAAATAGAATATGACAATAGCTTTGTGTTTCATGATCCCTCTGGTGGCAGAAGAACCATATTAAAACAGCCTGGAAATGGCGGCTATTTTCACGTGTTTGAGAGAGTTTGAGGGTGGCAGGTTTGTTGCTGAACAACAAACTAGGGGGCGAAGATAATGGGTGGTCAGTGGGGCTGGACACCACCCCCGGGTCTTCCTTTTCTTTCTGTGTGTGCCCATACACCTGCGGTGCCTGCTGTCACTGAATCTCTGCCTGCCCTCCAAGGTGTTTGTTTTTTATTTAAAAGTGGCTTCTGAATCAACCAGATGCCAGAAAGGCTCACGCTGAGATTGGCAGCACTACCTGGGCTACACAACACTATTAGCCCAGTTTCAGGGCACACTCGGTGTAGCAAATCACAGAGAGAGTGCATGGAGTCTGTCCAGGATCTGTCCCAGAACTCCTGGCGGCCCCATGTGTGGCACCGGAAGTGAGTCAGCCAGCCAGCCAAGTAAGCTACCAGAGACTACCCAGGTCAAACAGGATGACTCTAGAAGCCATCCCAGAGTCATTGGATGGTGATCCAACTACTGTAGAAGTCATTTTCACATTATCAGACATCATCAAGCTCTTGAAGTCATCAGCAGAGTTTAGAAAAGTGAGCCTGATGATTTGAGAATGTCTTGAAAATGAGTGTGTGATGACTTCACAAGTCGTAATTATTTGTGATGACCAGGGGATGAGCAGCTGATGACTTATCGTACTGAGATTGTTGCTGATGATTTGAGGATGCTTTAAAGATGACTAATTACTTCATAGGCACCAACAAGATTAAAGTGGGTCTGAGGATTTGAGGAGGACTTGCTCATTACTTCAAGAGCCTTTGTCTGTTTTGGTTTCATTTTTGTTACAAAACATAACCCTTATGGATAATTTCAGAATCATTTGCTGATTGGTGAAAAATAAACATATATAATATACAAATATAAGTTTTCGTTTACATACAAATAGGCACACAATGTTATTCTGAGAACTGTTATAAGGTCGTCCACAGGATAATACTGTTCCACTTTTCATCTAAGTTCATAATGGGTAAAAACAAGCATCCAGTGTTAAAATGAGCAATACATAACATTAATAAAGACGTAAATTGAGTAGTATAGGTAGGGCCATTAGATTTAAGGGACCGTCCTGGATTTCTTTCTTGCTCAAATTGTGTGATCCGAGGCAAATATTTGTTGTCTCAGTGCCTCCTGCCTCTTCATGATTGCATTCCTTCCAGTACAATACTTTGGTATGTGCGCTGTACAAAAACCGCTCTTGTTTTCATTTAATAGCTTACAATGTTCCATTTGTAATAAGAATCCGGCCACATACAGGATACCCATGACCTCTGACTTCTCTCTTAGCGTAGGGGCAGAATTGTTTCTCGGTTTATGTTTTAAAACGTGCACTTTTAATTAATAACAAAAGATCTGATTTACTCAGGAGAAACGCTTGTGTGTAAAATAAATACACTTACTTGAATTTTGAAGCCACCTCAATTTATGCGCGCATTATCTTTGTTGCATGCTAGCATACCAAATATTTTCAAGACTCTGCTCGTGTACTGGCTCTTACAGTCTGAACCAACCCGTAACTCAGAGCTCTCTGTTACTTTGTTGTCTCGCCTTCTTTTACATTCTATGAGGCAAGTTAGGACATCAGTTGTCATTGCCAGTGATTGATGACTGCAGGTTAATAACTTGATGTTAGATGCCGGTAACTGTGGATAAATGAACACTGGAAGCAGAGCGTAAGGTACGAGTTTCCGATATTTATTGTTGCAACATCATGTTCGTCGGAAGAGAAAGCATCCCTACCTCCACCACCCACAGCAACCGTCTCTAACTCGTTCCCACTTGCATGACGCCCCCTCATTCCACATTCCCTCCACGCACCCATTCTAAGCACTCGGATATAACACCTCTCCCTCCCTCAAAGTGAGACAAAAAAAAAAAAATCAAAAACATAAACTCTTTACAACAGGTCATAGTTCTTGAGATGCGAAGGTAGCTTGACAGGTCTGTTCGATCTCCTCACTCCCAAACTCCTTGACGATACTTCAGTCGAATCTTTCGGTCTCCTTAAGTCTGGATTCTCTGAGGAATTATCTAAAGCATTTCTATGCATATCATCTTTATACAAGTAATTGTGATCACCGCAATACTTAACAACTCTATTCAAATTCCAAATCCTATTGTCATCCGTTTTCATGGCATTGGTAAATAGTTTCACAACCTTCACAGGACCAGACAGTTTGCTTTTCATGAGAGGATTCTTGATTAGAACCCAATCACCAACCTTAATCACAGTTTTCTTCACAGCATGTGTCTTATAAAAATTTATTTTACTCTTCACCTTCTTCTCCTGTTCCCTATGCATCCAACTATCATCCATCACCACTCTACCGCTACTATCAAGGAGATTATTGACCCAATTGGGTTCCAAACCAGTGTTACCACGCCTACCCCGAAACAGAGCAAAAGGTGTCTGACCCGTAGACGAGTGAAGAGTGTGTCTATATACTTAGACCTTTTTCAACACCTCCTCCTTCCAATTCAATTGATTGTTTTTAGCAATGGAGATAGTTTCTTTGAGGACTCGATTGAAACGTTCTACAATGCCATTACATTCTGAATGGTACAGGGAACACAGTTTGTGTTTAATTCCACATCCATTCAAAAAATCATTCTTTTTCCCAGAAACTAACTGCACCCCATTATCTGTGAGGAGAGTAGAGGGAATGCCTTCTTTGGTTATCAAATCCTTAATGAACTCTATCACTTTGTTCGTCTCAATGCCCCTAGTAAAACATACCTCAGGCCACCTCGAAAACATGTCAATAGCCACAATTACATATTGAGCCATACTACTACCATGAATGGGTCCTAAAATGTCTAAAGCAATGTCTTGCCACAGACCTTTTGGTTTATTTGTATTTTTTATTTTGAGTTCATTCGGTCTAGAGATCTAGGCCATTTAAAATAACAAAGATAACAATCATACATAATAAATAGTGTTTGTTGAAAAAAAAAAGGAAATAACAATATAAAAACAGTAGTAATCAGGACAATATTAGAATAAGATCAACAAGACTAAATATTTGGTTATAGATAAAAAGTACAATAAATAAGACATGGCTTAAAATGTTAAGAGAGAAAGGATAAAAACTAGGATATAAAATTCTGTCTAACATACCAATGAGTGCAAATATTTCCCCGTAAGACCTGGCCCTCGTCAATCGTCATATAGGGGGCAACAGGCTCCTGCTAAAAAATATCTACTGATACTACTAAAAAATAACAGCTGAGACTCCTTCTGTCGACTAATGTCAGGATGACTCACATGCCCTTTAAAACAATAAGCCTACGCCGGATGTACCAAGCCTCCGCAAAAAATTTGGTAACTGTAATAGCTACCACGGAGGATGTGTCGTATGTACAAATTCTGGTGGCGTTTGCTCTATCGTGTAATGACATGTTTTTGCAGAGGGGAATGATCCACCTCCCTCTGGGACTCTTATACAAAGGGCAAAAAAATAGTATGTGCTCTATTGTTTCTTTACAATTTTGGCAAGAGATACATCTATCATTTGAAACGATGTTAGATGACCAGTGAGCTGTAAAACCATTGATAGGCAGTGTGCCATATCTTAGTTGGAGATATAAAGCACGGGCGTACGGAGGCATGGGAAGGTTCAAGAAGTTCTCAGGCCAGGGCTCGTGCTTAAGTTGGAGGAATTCCATTGTTAGCCTGCCCGCCCCTTTTTGATGCAAGGAGTCTTCATTGACTTTCTCCCAATATCTTTTTGTGACAAGTTTCCTTGCATTATCGGGGATTTGCTCCGGGTATTTCCAGTAGGAAGGAAAACCTATTTTGACCCAGGCAGATTTCATTTCCTTCAACCATGGAATTTTCTCCAGTGCTTGGGGGGTGGCTATGAGCTCTCTTATGGCCAGCCTGTATGGTTCAAGTTCAACAGATTTCCATAAACGAATCCAATAGGAAAGAGGCCTTAGGGCTGCTGTGGTTTTAATACTGTTTAAACCTAGGTCTAGCCTTAGAGGGGTCATTGGTGAGTCCATACCTAGGCGGGCGATCTGTCTAAGATAATGGTTTTCCTTGATTTGCAGAGTATCAAGGTTTTTGTGGGACCCCCAGAGTTCCGCTCCATAGAGGGCCGCTGCTCTGATTTGGACATTGTAAATCTCTGCAAGTATGTTCAGGGGAGGGCTTGGAGCCTTTCTCGATCTACGGACAAGGGCCCCACCTCTTTGGCTTATAATGAGAGCCCCTTTGTCAAGGGCTGCCTTCCATTTGCCTGTGGTCGATAGTCTGAAACCCAAGTAGTCGAACTCTTCTACTTTCTCCAATGGGATCGAGTTCATTTCTATGCTAGCACGTGATCGTTTCTTGGAGGTACTATATATCATGAGTTTTGTTTTCTTAATGTTTATGTCCAGACCATAGTCACTACAAAAAACACAAAATTGATTGATCAGGTTTTGGATTCCCATTGGCGATTTAGATATCAAAATTGTGTCATCTGCATATAGCAGACACGGGATTTTTTTCCCAACCAATTTAGGTGAATCATTTATGCAGTTCTCTAAGTAGTGGATGCAATTATTGATATATAGCAGAAAAAGAGTGGGTGCCAGGACACATCCCTGTCTAACTCCTTTTTTAATAACTACGGGGTCAGTCAACTCGCCCCCCTGGCCACATCTAATTTGAGCGAAGGTATCTTCATGCAGTAGAGCAATGAGTTTCAGGAGACCAGATGGCACTCCCATGTTAGATAATGTTGACCACAGCAGGTTCCTGGGGATCAAATCAAATGCGGCTCTGAGGTCTATAAAGACCACGTAAAGATTGCCCCTCCCCAGGTCAACGTTCTTCCATTTTATTGACATGAATCTTAGGGCTTGGTCAACTGTACTCACTGCAGGTCTAAATCCTGCTTGTAGGTCAGAAAGAGCTTCGGACTCCATAATCCATTCCTCAAGATGGAACAGAAGATGCTTTGCATAGATTTTCTGGGAGTTATCAAGGAGACTAATCGGACGATAGTTGGCAGGGATGCTCGGGATTTCCTTTTTTGAAAATGGGTACTATTTCAGCCCCTTTCCAAGTGGGTGGAGCGGGGGCCCCTGCTGCAATAGCATTGCAGATAAGGTTGAGGTATGGTGCCCATATGTCTGGTCTTGATTTGTATAGATCACCTGGAATCTTGTCTGGGCCAGGGGCCTTTCCCCATTTCAATGAGTCAATTGCTGCTCTTGTTTCGGTTAGAGAGAATGAGATCGGGGTGGTCTCTTGGTTTATTGAGGCATCGGGGGCCCACAGAGATGCTTCAGATGGCCCTTCGTATAGTTGCCCAAAGTGCTCTACCCATGATGCTGAGGGGATTGAAGAACCAGGTGTGGCAGGGGAATTGCTACAGTCATCAGTTATTAGTTTCCAGAACCTAGATGTGTCATTGAATTTAGCAGTCTCCAAAATAATAACCCATCTGGCCTCTTCCCAACTTCTGCGTGCCTTAGAACATTCCTTCTTATAAACTTTTCTAGCTGTTCTTAACATCCCAACATGGCCATCTTTTATTGCTTCCAGGAGAGACAGTTGTGCTTCTCTGCAACAACTGTCAAACCAAGGAGCGCAGTGCTTTTTGTTAGGATTATTAAGAACATTTTTTGTAAAGAGATGCTTTAAAGATTGGAACAGGTCAGTGTGGGCTGCTAAGACTCTGTCACCCTCCCCATTCTCATTTAGCCGGATCATGCACTCCATCTGTTTGGCAAGCAGGTTGTAAATAGGTGCCAGGTATTTAGGGGAAGAACTAATAGATTCTCATTTTAGGTTGCGTCTGTTATTAGTTAGAGCCAGCTGGGAGGCATGGCTCTTGGAGTAGGGCACATTGAACAAAGGAAAAAGTCCTCTGGTCGATAAAATCAACGGGTCATGATCACTCTCAATTTGCTTTTGGACCCTCATATCGAACATGTGGCTCCAGAGTCGAATGTCAAGAAGTATATAATCAATACGACTGCTGAGCCTTCCACGCCTAAAGGTAGCTTGCAAATTTACATCCGAGCGCGAGCGACCGTTACAGGCTCGGAGGCCATGGGCTAGTGTGATATCGGCCAGTAAGCGCGCAGATTTATTCAGCCTTGGTTTTTTGTTGGAGACTAGCTGAGGGATGCCCCAATGGGCATCCTCTTCTTTATATATTCCTTGGACTAGAGGATTAGGTTCAAAAGTGACATTAAAATCCCCTCCAATCAAAATAAAGAAGGAGGGATTGTTTTTGAGGAAACTGTCCAAAATGGACAGGACATCAGAATCAGCATGGGAGCTCACATTCCTGTTATAGATATTAATTAAAAGTAAAGGTCTCTCTTCAGAAATCATTATTAATAGGACTTGCAAGTCACGGCAACCCGTATCTATTTCTTCTATCTTGCACCTAAGAGAAGTGTTGATCCACACAAGCAGCCCTCCCGATGGTCTCCCAGAAGATGACTTGAGTGCTGGGACCCAATAGCTTTTGAGGCCTAGACTATATTTGGGTTCTAATGCCCACGTTTCTTGGAAGAGACAGATCAGGTGATCATCAATAAGGCAGCCCCATCCTGGGCTTTGTAATTTGCTTTCCAACCCTGCTATGTTCCAGCTGAGTACCTTATCGAGATCCTCTGTTTTTATGGACCCTGCTTTATTCTGAGGATATTTCCCACCGGGGGAGGAACTACTAGGAACCATGCTAAATCCCTCAGGTGTATTAGGACCAGTGGCTTTCTCACTATGTGCCTTGTGAACCTCGCTGGATATAGCCCCAGCTATATATGAATTAGGTAGGTTGGACCCCAGAATGTGTAGAACAGTTGACGGGGACAGAATACATTCCTTGCTTGCTTGGCTCGTGATGCTTGTTGATGATCCCTGATTAACAGGATCTGCCAAGGTCAAAGGGGCAACAGAGTTAGAGATGCTGAGGGCAGTGGGATAAATGACCTCAGTCTCACCATTGCTCAAAGCCACTTCCAAAAGGTCATCTCCTAGTCAGTCTATCTCAGAAAGAGATGACGAAGGGCATCTAGGGCCATGTGCAGGGATAGACTGTGTGTGGATAGCCGGGGGAGCCCCGTATAACGTTGGCCGTTGTCTACTCCAAGCTGGCATGGGAGGTGGATAAAACACTTGTAGCCTGCAAAGGGAGGTTTTTTCAGTTATAGGATAAGGTCTGTTAGCGTTTAAAAAGAGCCGTTGAACAAGGTCAGGAGAATTGAAGTTGATGACTATGCAGTCCCCTGAACCGATCTTCGCTAGGGAGCCCACCCACCCTACCCTTCTCACCATCAGTATTGAGGGTGTCATGGAAAAAGCAAACCCTGCATTCACGTGCAACCAATGGATAACCTTGTTTTTAAGTTCGATAAAAGATTCAGTGGAATGAGGTTTGAGTTCAGGGACATTCGATATAATGAGTACATAATGACATGATTCTGGTGGCAAATGGAGCACTTTTTGATCTGGCAGACCCCTGGTCTTGTCACTCTTCTGGCGTTCTGTATGCGGGTACTCCCAAGTGGGGTTGCCAACTCCCAAATTAGTTACTGGATTATTCAATGGGGCGTTTCCTTTTATGAAGGGAACTGAGACCCTGTGGGGCTTATTCATTAAAATACTAGCTGTTTTGACGGTGCTGGGCCAATCTTGATTTAAAGAAGAAAAAGGGATTTTGGCTATTTGGCCGGTGGGTCTGTTGGCAGTGATGAGGTTATGATTGACAAGGGAATGGGATTGGATTTCTACGGGTGTAACAATTTTAGGTGGCTGACTGTTAATAAGGCTTTCCAATTTGTCCTCGATTGATTGGAGGCGGGTTAGAATTGGGAGAAATAGTTTTGAAAGCTCATCTTTTATGAGATCCCTGGTGTGCTCATTTGCATGGCACTCGTTTGTGTTGTGTAAGGGGGATAATACCGTATCCTTATTAGAGGGTTGGGCCATGTTAGAGGGGCTCAAAGTCCTAGACCGTTTGTTTTTGAAAGCGGGTTCCCTTCGTTTCCTTTTTCCTTTGGTATTGAAATCTGCTAAGGTGAGGGGGCCTTCATTTGTGGGACTCTGGGCCAGCAGAATAGGGGCAGCACGGGTGGTGATTACAGTTGTGGTTTCGTCCTGGTTCTCCTGGGAGTTTTTAGAGGGGGAAGGGAAAGGGGAAGTCAGTACAGGCTGAAATTCTATTCGCGGGGAGGGCTGTAGGGCCGAGCTATCATGGATTAAGATGTTGGTTGAAGAAGAGGGGGCAGCTAAACGTCGCTGCACTAACTCAATTTCTTTTTCAAGTTCCCCAACAGCCTTTTGCAGGAAACCATCTAAGGTTCTGTTAGAGTGCTGCTTTCCTTCCAACCCGCCCCCACGTCGACGGACCATTATTCTTGAAATCAGGGGCCTTTAGTGAGCCCCCGGCTTATATGGATGTGTAGGCCTATGAGACCCAGCCACTGACACTATAGTGTGATTAATAAGTTTCTCAGACCCTACTGTTAACAAATCTCAAAGACGGGACCACAGTAAAATGCCCAAAGCGTGTATATATATATATATATATATATATCGCCTGACCCAACCACTTATCGGGCGCAGACGGGCACAGGGCGGGTGATGAATTATGGGCTCCTGCCCTTGGGAGATAAAGAATGGTGCCACCTCCTTCCACCCTCCAAAAAACGTAATTCAATAAGCAGTTGTATGATGAACTGAAATAAATTCGGCTGGGTACACGGAAAAGTCTGCAAGTGACCAGTTTAGGTTAATAGTTTTCCACGTACTTGGTGGGGCCTGGGGCTCTGTGGGAGGACTGCACACACACCGAGCAGTGGAACCTGAGATCTCCTTCAGGCAGCCATAGACAAGTTTGCTGTATGGTCCACGTCTTAGGGTAGATGTCAGGGGGGTGGCCCTGCCCTGCCTCTTCCTGGCAATGACGGGCAATGACGGGCCCCTCCCTTGGCCCGGGCTTCGCCCGGGCGCCGCGGAGCACGAAGATAGTTTTAAAGGGCTCCTGCCCTATTGACACACCTCCCGGCAGCAGAGCAGCACTTCCCGCGACGGCGGGAGCGCGAAGATAGTTTTAAAGGGCTCCTGCCCTATTGACACACCTCCCGGCAGCAGAGCAGCGCTTCCCGCGACGGCGGGAGCGCGAAGATAGTTTTAAAGGGCTCCTGCCCTATTGACACACCTCCCGGCAGCAGAGCAGCGCTTCCTTTTGGTGCATCCCTAGTCACCATGGGTTGGACTCTAGGTTTCAAAGCTTTCTCACTCACAGCACACAGAAGGCAATCTCTCATAACCCTCTCAGCCTGAATATCCATACCCGGCCACCAATAGGAGGCACACAACCTCTCTTTAGTCTTTGAAATGCCCATGTGACTGTCGTGAGCTTGATTTATCAATTGACCTCTCACCTTTGAGGGAGGAACCAGTCTTGTACCCCTCATTAGTAGATCATCACCACACACTAGTTTGTTAATTACATTCCAAAATTCACTACTTCCATCACTACCTTGATTTTTCGTCTTCCAACCATCTCGTAACAACTTGATGACCTCTTGCAAGACAACATCTTCAAGGTCTTTTCACGCCATTTGGCTTCCGAGATTATTTCAAAATTAATCTCACACACACGATCAAAACATTCCAACTCATCATCCAAATTCTCATCTCTTTGGTCCTAAGCTTCCACAGGAACTAATCTGGATAAGGCATCAGCCAACAGATTGTAGGAGTCAGGAACATATTCTACAACAAAATCATACTCTTGTAGTCCAACAATCCATTTAGTGATTCTACTAGATAGCGCATCAATCCCCTTGGAATAAAAGACTTCACATAATGGCTTGTGATCAGATCTCACGACAAAAGAGCCTCCCCACAAAAACTTCTTAAATTTCTTAATGGCCCAAAAGACAGCAAGAGCCTCCCTCTCTATTATGGAATACTTGGTCTCAGCGCCTTTAAGACTTCTAGAAATGAACGCAATGGTGTTTTCAGGATTCACCCCTCCTTGTTGTAGGACAGCCCCTAAACCTTTACCACTGGCATCGGTGGTCAAAATAGAACGCAGGTTTGGATTCAAATTCTTGAGGGCAGGTGCCATTGCGAGAGACTCTTTGAGATCACAAAACTCCCTCTCACATTCCTCATTCCAGGTATACTCAGCCCCTTTCTTTAACAAACTCCTCATATTAAAACAAGAACTGGCAAAATTCTTGCCGAACTTACTGTAGAATTCAGCCATGCCAAGATATTGCATTAATTCTTCTTTTGAGGCGGGAGAAGATAGGCAACAAATGGAGTCAACCAGTTCTTTCTTCGGCAATACGCCTTCACCAGAAATGGTGTGCCCTAAATAATCAATGGTATTCACACCAAACTTGCACTTCTCAGCTTTTATAGTCAAACCACATCCCATTATTCTCCCTAGAACCTCTTTAAGTCTCTCCACATGTTCCTCAGTATCTCTGCCATCTACCAGTATGTCATCCTGGTACACACACCACATAACCCTTTCAACACACGTTCCATCAATCTTTGAAATACAGAGGCAGCAGAAATTAGAAGGGTAACCAAACAAATCTAAAAGTACCATAGGCAGTAATAAAAGCTGTGTAGTTCCTACACGACTCATCTAATTCAATTTGATGATAAGCTGAAATGAGGTCAATTGTAGAAAAAACTTTAGCTCCTGAGACCATGGACAGCAATTCGGAAATATTGGGGAAGAGGATACCTGTCAACCACAACACACTTGTTGAGCTTGCGAAGATCCACACAAAGTCTAATCTTGTTATTGGCTTTTCTTGCAATAACAATGGGAGCCAACCACTCTGTGCCTTCTACTTCCTCTATTACTAATTTCTAATTTCGTTAGCTCAGCTTGAAGGTCATCCCTTACGAAGAAAGGTCCACTCCGAACCTTACTGCAGAAAGGAATGGAACCAGGAAGCAACTTAATCTTGTAGGCATATCCTCTCATACAACCTATTTTGTCACTGGAAAGGTCTCCAAAATCACAATAAAGAACAGTCACCAAATCAGAATTCGCATTCCTCACTTCTCCAACAAAAAACAGCTTTTAAAGAATTATAGGAGGAGAATTGTTAGGGTAAATCTTGCATTTCTCAGCTTTTATAGTCAAACCACATCCCATCCTCGTCGCCAGTGTTAGATGCTGGTAACTGTGGATAAATGAACACTGGAAGCAGAGCGTAAAGTACGAGTTTCCGACATTTATTGTTGTGACATCATGTTCGTCAGAAGAGAAAGCATCTTGACCTCCACCTCCCACAGCAACCGTCTCCAACTCGTTCCCACTTGCATGACGCCCCCTCATTCCACATTCCCTCCACGTGCCCATTCTAAGCACACAGATATAATACTTGATACATGTTTTGCAGTCCCTTTTCAGTATTGCCTCTGCATTGGACGGAAGTGGAAGTTGAAGTGCAGGCTGCAGGAAACACTGGAGAAGGGAGAAAGTTCTGCTTCGTTGAACAGTGTGCATATTCTGGGACAGTTTACTTGAGAGGGAAAGAAGAAAGCATTGCTCCGTTTCTGGGGTATTTTTGGCTCGGGACAGTGGGAAGAGGCAGAAAGTGAGACGGGTTGATCCTCGCCTTTTAGGGTTCTTGACAAATGCTGCACTTTGTTTCAAAGGCGGAGTTCGCCACTCTTTACTATCTGGTGCCAAAATGTAGTGCTTTGTTTTAGAGAGGTGGTGGATGCAGGATTCCAGCTGTCCTCTGAGCTTTACTTATTGTGGCTCAGAAGGATGGAAGACTGAGTTTGTATTCAAGAGGTTTTAATTTGAGCCCTCTCGATTATTAGAAGTCCTTAAGAGTATTTACCTCACTGAGCCATTTTGTGGATTTCAGAAGAGAAAATGGGCAGGCCGAAGGAAAAAAAGCTGTTGGGAAAACATAATGAGTGTGACAACATTAGAATGAAGGGATTATGACAGAAGAGGACAGGTATGAATGTCTTGGAGGAGGATGAGATTGGAGGATTTTGGTACTGAATGAATGGTGTCAGACCACAGCCTAAACAGGTGACGGCATGTATGTATATGGTATTTCTAGCCAAAGGTCAACGTAGCGCTACACATGGTCAAAGATTAGCATAAAGTCAATAACTGAGTGAAGGTGGGAGTTTGGTGACACAGGAGAAGGGGTACAAAAAGGGATGGCTAACAGGAGGAGACAAGGATGTTTTTAAAAGAGAAGTGTTTTTTGCTGCCAAGATATGATCACAGGATGGTGACGGGCTGGTGTCATGACAGGAGGGAAAAGAGATTGACTACCAAGAGGGAACCGACTATGGTAGGAGTGGAGCCTCGCCGTAATTCTCCACCACAAAGTCTGGTGGGAACACTGGCACTTTATCAGAGTACCTATACTAATGACAGGAAAACATCCTTTGATGACAGAAAACCCTAGCAGCCTAGGAATTTCCTAAGAATCACTATTGCGTGCCTTGTAAAGCAGAGCTACATATCAGGCGAGGAAGGCCCGGGAATGATACAGCCGTGTCATTCTTTATCTTTACATTTTTTAGTACTGTATGTATTATGAAGCAGAGATAAACACACTTTCTCGCTCTCCCACACTATCTCCTTTTTTCCCCTCCACTTCTCACCTCACCCCTTTACTACTATCCATTCCCCTTTCAAGCTCTGCTTTTGCTCTCCCCTCACTAACTGCTTTTCACTTTTCAATCTTTCCCTTCCACTCTGATTTCTGTCTCCAATAATGCTCTTCTTTCAAGGTCCCCTTTTCTTCCTTTCCCTTACCCCTTCTCCTTTCCTCTCTTCTCATCGTGTTCCTTTCTTCCACTCCAGGCTCTGCTTTCCCCAGTTTGCTTTACTCTTGTCATTATCTCTGACTCACCCTCCGGTCTCTTCTCCTTCCTCACTCTCCCTTTTTTCTGTTTTTCCTTCTCACCTGTACTTGATGGTTTATATCTCTTTCTGTTTCCTTCCTTCCTTATCCACAGTTCTTCCATACTCCTTCACCTGAGAACCTGTTTGCACATTGTAATCCAGGCCTGATCTGTGAGTGCAATGATCATAGGATAAAGCTATTGCTTTACAATGGCCACAGCTGGGCCACAAATTGACAGGTTGGGCCGAATTTCATGTGGTCTTGCCCTGTCCTGAAATTTACAAAAATCCTGTGGGAGACCTGTTATCTCTGCCCAGGTCAGCCTTAACTCTGTGACCTAGTGATAGTGTTTCTAGTATCACCCTCATATTGATTGTTAAATATTAACATATATCTAACTTTTTGAGTGCATTATGTGTTTCTGACTGGGTTTGAATGCTCTAAAATATGAAACAGCAACAGTAAGGCCTGACAGCCATGCCTTCTGTCATCATGCTTCCACCATACATGAAGAAGCTCCCTTGCAAAATATCTGTTTCATGGGTTCACTCACCAGTCCCTGTAGGCAGATTTTCTGTCTATCTCAGGACTCAGGAGAAGGTGGTGACAGTTGCCAACTCTTCCCTGGCTGGACACACTAATTTAGTAGCTGATTGGATACTAAGATAGGTGTTAGTCTCAAGCAGCCTCTATATTGGGCTCTACTAGGCCTTGCTTTTAATGTTTTCAGTGCATAGATTTCAGAATTGGCAATGCCTGTGATGTTCTCAAGAAAAGCTTAAGTTTGGAACGGTAAAATCTGTAAGCAATAGAGAAAATGAAAAGCAGTAGCCTACCGCTTAAATTAGTAGATGTCACATGTACTATTTGCTGCTTGCTGAATACTGGTTGCAAATTTAAGCCAGTATTTTTGCGACCAGTTAATAATTTTTTTAACTGATTTATGCACAAATAAGTCGGTTTAAAAATGTAGATTCAGTGTGGGACTCAATCTGATCTGTTACTTCAATATTCATGATTGGAGACCATGACTGGGATGGTGGCCTACTGCAGTCAGTAGACTACCATGTCTGTGACTGCCTTTTTTAAGCAAACATTGGCAAAGAAAATAGGTCTTGCCTTTGCAAGAGCTATTGGTTTTGCCAATGTGTTTGAGCCATGTTCTAGGTTTTTGCAAATATGCACGTAGGTAGTTCATGTGGTGATTTGTTGAAGAGGCGTGTAGTGTCCACCCCCCACCTATTGTTCTAAAGTCTACTTCAAATTAGCTATGCAACCACTGTACGGCCCGGTGATGAAAAACTGGTTTTGTTTTCCAAAAAGGTTTTGCATCAGAATTGTATCAATCCTGCAAAATCTTTGGTGTGTACACCTTGCTCTATAAACCTCAATCACTCATACCTACACAAAGCAATGCATTGTCCTTCCGTAGCAAGCCCTTGTCCTCTTACCACACTCCTCTATCTCCCTGGTTCTCGTCCAGCCTACTCCCTGCTTCTTTTGCACATCATTTACACCCACCACCTACACCCCCCAGGCAATTTTATTTCTCACTCATAATGAGTCAACTTTCACAACACAAAATTATTATCAGTGCCCATTGCAGGAAGAGTGTGAAACGGCATGATAACATTCACAGCCTCTCACTCACTACCCAATTCATCCTCACACATTCCCAGTAGTTACAACACCCCTCACAGACTGAAGCGCAACCACTTACACCACACACTTAATATGCTATAACTAACCATGCAGTGCTTACCATGTCATGTGATGAACCGCAGCCTTTTAACCTTCTCAATCCGCAGTTCACTTAGTACATGCTCACAATTTTACACAACACCCATGCACTTGAAATATTACTTGCCTAAACACCCACTTACATCATCCCTCACTCACCGTCACTGAAACTATTAGACTTCACTTGCGCACACCTCTAACTCAATATTTATTCACCCTTGACACTGCTCACTGTCACCATTTAATTGATTATATCTCCTACATAGACTCATAATTTACCTGTTACAACAGCCATACCATTTGCTTGTTATTCATCACTCAATACGGTTTAGAGCTCACAGGCCATGCCATATTTTCACACAGAACCACTAGTTCCACAACTCTGCCTCATGTAGCACAACTAGGCAAGATTGTGTTCCCTCACTACCGTCAGCACCCACCTCTTGCAAAATTATTTTCTTACAAAACTCATTTATCAGTCTTCTACAACAACCCACCATTATAACTGTACGTGCGGCCACCTGTTCAAAGCATTCACACCCTAACGTAATTTAGCCATGTGCAGCAAAGCTCAGTCATCCACATGCTAACAGCATATTCCACTCATTTATAACACTGCTCATATAACTGCTTCTCAACACTAATCGCTCATCTCACCAAAACATCTTCACAAAGCACCATTCAATCACTTTGAATACTACGCAGAAACATCAGCAAAACTGATAACCCACTCACAGCACTGATTTACACCATTGACTCCCATCATCTACTTACACAAGTTTGAGACACTAAACACATACAAGATGCAAAAGCACCTTCCTCCATCTCCCATTCACTGACCCCTCACAACACACATAATGTTGCACCTTGCACCATTTATCCTTTCAGAACACCACTGACACATGCTTCTGGCACCACTTCCTAAACCAGTCACTCACTCCATGCACTTCCCTTTAGGCAGTTGCAATAGATCTTTCCTTCAGCACCAATCAGTTAGACTATCACCCAAACGCAGAGTAACAACTCCAGCAACTATCTCATCTCCACCACTAACTTTAACCACTCACCACACTATGATGTTCGTATCCCTTGACAAAACCACTTGCACTACACACTTCTCCAGTAGCCAGTCACCTGTCACTTTACTGCTCAGTCACTACCACCTCATCAGAAGAACCACTTGCCTTCAGCTACATGTATCAACCATTCTTGGCTAGTCAGAAATGCCAGTCATTCACACCACCAACACAAGCCACAATCACATGCTTCGCTCACAGCAACAATAAGCTACATCTACTCAAGCAATGTCTAACTTGCTCACACCATTCACCCATCTCAGCTATCATTCACCAATGTAATCATTCACATGAGCCACTCGGTCACATCTTACCCATAGCTCTGCGTAACTGTATTTGCCTCAGATAGCATTACCAAACCACTCACAACTTTTTTTTCACATCACAAGTTGCAGTCTCATGCACGCACAATTTCACACTCAACACCACTCCTGAACTAATGGTGCTAACCCCTACACTCACAGTGACTGTTGAACATCTTTAGTTAACAAAATTGCTTGATTAGAGTGACAAAGATCAAAATGAATATAATAGAAATAATAGAAGTGAGACAGGATTAAAAGGAGTGAAATAATATTAGTGGTTCTCCAATTTGTGCAATGGTTTAACCCACCTGTGCAATTAAGTTGATCACAAAACACTCATAAAGTAGTAATCGTGAAATTGCCCTGTAGTAACCTAAACATATCTTGAAGTTTCCACAGGTAAGGCTGGGTAAGTTTTCTGTGGTCAGCTGAATTGAATTCCATGCAAAGTTGCCTTTTCCTATTTCTTCTTCTGTTTTCTGTGTACACATAACATAGTGAACAGCTAAAAATATCCCATAGTGATCCATGTAATGATGAGGGAATACCTGCCCATTCCGCCAATCACAATCTGTAACTGGTTAGCAAGGCCAGTGCTAGGGTGAATGTCAATCAGAAGAGACTAACCACATAGCTGCGGTCGGGAGGGACGGGAACCTTACTCAGGGGGACTGCGACTACTTAAAACAATTAATTAATATTAACAGACTAATAAAATGTATTAAAATAAAGAAGCAAAATAGCAACTGTAAATCCTCCGATTTATTTGTGGGTGCATTGCAAGAGCATCAAATAGAAAATAGTATCGACGATGAGTGACCTAAATTAATTTGGAAAAGCACCAACATTCCTATTAAAATGTTGATTTTTGTTTATTTGTGAATGAATAAAACAGTTTATCATTTGTGTGTTTGTTTGATAAATTCCTGTTTGTGTTTTTGCTGTGCATTGTTTTGCTGTTCAAATCGTAAATGCTTAGCTGTGGACTCTGCTTTCCAGTGATGACTCATCGAGAGCTCCCAGACTCTAGCAATAATGCAGTGGGTTCCGGGAGTTCCAGTAATGATTAAAAGGGGGTCCACAGAAGTCAAAAGGTTGAGAGCCACTGTTGTAGAGTAATACATCCCCCATCTTGAAATCATCATGAAGTAATGCAGCCAGATGCTATCTTGGGGTAATACATCTCCATCATTACAGCATCATATGGCCTCATTCTAAAGTTATCCTGGTGCCATCCTTGAGTAATGCAGCCTCATGTTTATGTCATCACAACATAATTCTGTAATAATACAGCCCCATCCTGGAATACTCCTAGGATCATCCTGAACGAATCCAGCCTAATCTTGAAATCATCCTGCAGTAGTAAATGATCATCACATGTTCCACTGAAGTAATCAGGAACCCATCCTTGAGTAATCCAGCCTAATCCAGAGATCATCCTGGGGTCATCCTGCAGTAGTAAATGATCATCACATGTTTTTCACTGAAGTAATCAGGAATACATCATGGAGTAGTTTCTGTGATGACTCTAGAGTCACCTCATTTAAATATTTCACCCTATAGGCATACCTCAGGATAGCTTGGGATAACTTCCCAAGATAATTACAGGAATAGCCCAGCTGAAGTCATCAGATGACTTCATAATGACTCCAGGATGATCTTCCTTTTTGACTTGGGTATCAAGGGTGTGTGTTTGTGTGTGTGTATCGGTGTGTATTAGCGTGTGTCGGTGTGCATGTGCGTGTCTGTGTGTACTCATGTGCATGGCTGGCAGCCCACCTCCAGAGCCAAGCAAGTTGCCTGGTCCTCATTTTATCATGTGCTGCACTGGTATCCAGTAGGAAGATGGAGCCGTAGACTCACATTTCATGCCATAGGCCCACACTGTGCCAGGAGAGAAGCCTGGCTGGGAGCAGTAGGAGAAGTCACAAACATAGGGCCTGGGCCTACATTTCCGTTGCTAGGCAGAAAATTGGGTTGAGTGTGTGTCATGTGATGTGGGTGGGGACAGTGACAAGTTGTTGGAGGCCAATGTTGCTCATGCTTTCCCGAAGGTTGGTTGTGTTGGTGTCATCAAGGTCTTATTGAGGTGGAATTTAATATCTCCTAGGACGATGAAGTGCTCTGAGTTGACTGCAATCGAGGCAATGATATCGGAGAGGGTGTTACAGAAGCTCGGTGTGGTCCCAGTGTTCTGTTTCCGAGGGTGCCTGTGCTAATGTTTTTTCCATCTGTGTGAAGTTGGAAATTGAGATGCTTCATTATCAGGGTTGGGTCATCGGAGGATGTTGTGCAGCTGATGGTCTCCTTGTAGATGATGGCAATACCCGCTCCGTGCTTGTCGATTCCGTCACGGTGTGTTATCTTGTAGCCTTCGGGTGTGGATATGGCGATGTCTGGCGCTGAGAGGGGGTTCAGCCAGGTCTTTGTAAGGAAGATGATGTCATGCGTGAGGGATGAGATTGTGTCCCAAATCTCCGAGGCGAGTTTGCTATGCAATTGTGCGTTGAGTAGAATGCGGTCTCGGTCAGCGTGGTAGGCGCAGTCATGTTTGCGTTGTCTCCACTGTTCTTGGTTGCGTTGGTGTTGCAGGTGAACAGGCAGTGCTGGCAGGAGAATGCTTCTCTGGTGGTGGGTGGCAGCAACAGCTGTTTTTGATGTACCCAGGGTCCACGGTTTAGAGATCTGCAGCGGTGTAGCTGTGCGGTGTGAAAGAACGAGGGTTCCTGCCCCTGGGCACCCTGATGGGTGCAGATAGTCTTGCCTTTGGCGTGCATTTGGCGCACCTGCTGCATGCATTCGCTGCGTAGCCGCATTGTGGTCTCCATTAAGTATGTCCTTAGAGGAGGGAGCGCCGCTGGGAAGTGGTGGACATGGCTAGGCGGGAGGAAGGAAAGCAGGAGGCAGGTGGGAGCGGCAGTGAGAGAAAGAACAAGGAGTAGCAGTAAAAGC
The DNA here is from genome assembly GCF_031143425.1 of Pleurodeles waltl. NCBI lineage: Eukaryota > Metazoa > Chordata > Amphibia > Caudata > Salamandridae > Pleurodeles > Pleurodeles waltl. Next base: position 201,554,147 of record NC_090441.1, on the reverse strand, counting down.
AGGGGAAAAGCAACGAAAAAGCAGTGAAAAATGAAGGAAAAGCAAGGAGAAAGCACTCAGGATACGAGAAAAAAGGGATGAGAAAGCAGTGGAAAATGAGGGAAAACCTAGGAGAAAGCACTCTGAAAACAGGGATAAGGAAGGGCAAAGCATTGGAAAATGATGGTAAACAAGGAAAAAGCACTCAGAAAACGGGAAAGACAAGAGGAAGCAGTGGAAAACGAGGGAAAAGCAAGGAGGAAGCATTCAGAAAATGGGAAAGGAAGGTGGAAGCAGTGGAAAATGAGGGAAAAGCAAGGAGGAAACACTCAGAAAATTGTGAAGAAGCCAGAGCGAGGCAGCAGCAGTGAGAGCTGGCCTAGGACATGCACCTACTTTCCGGCAACTGCAGCTTCCAGAGCAGCACTAATAGTGGAGAGGACTGTGGAGCATTGTGTACAGGTGAGAACATTTCTTTCTTGGCAGTGAAGTTTACCTGATTTCATTTTGCACCTACGCCCTCCCTCTTCACCTTTGTCCCTACAACTCGTCTCCCTCATGTGTGAGCCCCTTGCAGTCTGTTGTATCTCTGATGCAAATTCACCGAAGCCCCTCTCAGTGGATTTCCATCCCAGCTAAGACCATCACCTTTGCATGTTGGCCACCTGCAGCCTGCATCACTTCTCCAGTGAGAGCCTCCTGCGGCGTCTCTCGCCATGTAAAGACCCCTACACCTTCATGTCTCCACCAGAGGCCTTGCAAGCAACGTTTCATTGGGAGGACCCCCTCCATCAACTCACTCTTGGTGGGGCCCTCAGTAGTCACCTGAACCACACTTCCTCACATGGAGGGCTTCCACGGCCCACTTCACAGTACTGTCAGAGCTCCCTAATGAATTAAGAGAGTAAGATATCAGACACTTAGAAAAACACCCCAGCAGGGACAGAAGCAGATTTTTGAGGGATGGGGTGGGGGGCAGTTGTGAACAGTGGTGCCTGGTGAAGTGTAGCAATGGAGGGGCTTTGATGCTCACACATTGCACATAGCGAGCGAGCAAGCAAACTGCATTCTTTCTGGAGAGGTAATCGAAGGAGGTTGTTCTCGCCTCAGAAAATTGTGTAAAAGTGGGCATAATAGTGAATTTTAGAGCCGAATGTGCACCTAAATTGGCAACACACCCACCCTTTCTGAATGGACACTCATGAAATAGTCCAGTTATTTAACTGTGTGCAAGCCAGCCGGACCCAAACCAGTGGTGTTAGAGCTTCACCCTCCTCAAGAAAACAAACAGTTTCACTAAAATAGTGGCTAATAGGCCCTGGGTATGACAAGTAGATCATAACATTGAGTATGTGATTTCACAAGCTCTGCTACTTTTTAAAATGGAAAGAAGCATCTTTCACTGCTGTGTTCTGCATCCATTTTCTTATCCCAGAACACAGCCTCAGGCCCCATGGCCAAGGTTGATAGCTCTTAAATGATAGCACAGGCCTGCTTCGCAGGCTCTCAGGCTGGCTGCATGTAGAAAAGACACTGGAGACACTGAAAATATAGAATAAACTGAGTTTATTCACAGACTGCCAAGTACGTGGCTTCCCTCCTGCCATCACTGTATCAACTACCACAGATGAAATCCACGTACCCTGAAAACGTCCACGTTATTTCACAGCTATTTACCACTGCACTTAAGTAACTTATAAGTCACCTATATGTCTAACCTTTACCTGGTAAAGGTTGGGTGCTAAGTTACTTAGTGTGTGGGCACCCTGGCACTAGCCAAGGTGCCCCCACATTGTTCAGGGCAAATTCCCCGGACTTTGTGAGTGCGGGGACACCATTACACGCGCGCACTATACATATGTCACTACATATGTATAGCGTCACAATGGTAACTCCGAACATGGCCATGTAACATGTCTAAGATCATGGAATTGTCACCCCAATGCCATTGGGGAGACAATTCCATGATCCCCCGAGTCTCTAGCACAGACCCGGGTACTGCCAAACTACCTTTCCCGGGGTTTCACTGCAGCTGCTGCTGCTGCCAACCCCTCAGACAGGTTTCTGCCCTCCTGGGGTCCAGCCAGGCTTGGCCCAGGAAGGCAGAACAAAGGACTTCCTCAGAGAGAGGGTGTTACACCCTCTCCCTTTGGAAAAAGGTGTCAGGGCTGGGGAGGAGTAGCCTACCCCAGCCTCTGGAAATGCTTTGATGGGCACAGATGGTGCCCATCTCTGCATAAGCCAGCTCCTCCAGTGTGCTCCAGACCTCTGCCATCTTGGAAACAGAGGTGCTGCTGGCACACTGGACTGCTCTGAGTGGCCAGTGCCAGCAGGTGACGTCAGAGACTCCTTCTGATAGGCTCTTACCTGTGTTGCTAGCCTATCCTCCTTCCTAAGTAGCCAAACCTCCTTTTCTGGCTATTTAGGGTCTCTGCTTTGGGGACTTCTTTAGATAACGAATGCAAGAGCTCATCAGAGTTCCTCTGCATCTCTCTCTTCACCTTCTGCCAAGGAATCGACCGCTGACTGCTCTGGACGCCTGCAAAACTGCAACAAAGTAGCAAAGACGACTACTGCAACCTTGTATCGCTGATCCGGCCCCCTTCTCGACTGGTTTCCTGGTGGTGCATGCTGTGGGGGTAGTCTGCCTCCTCTCTGCACTAGAAGCTCTGAAGAAATCTCCCGTGGGTCGACGGAATCTTCCCCCTGCAACCGCAGGCACCAAAAGACTGCATCACTGGTCTTCTGGGTCCCCTCTCAGCATGACGAGCGTGGTCCCTGGAATTCAGCAACTCTGTCCAAGTGACTCCCACAGTCCAGTGACTCTTCAGTCCAAGTTTGGTCGAGGTAAGTCCTTGCCTCACTACGCTAGACTGCATTGCTGGGTACCGCATGATTTGCTGCGGCTCCAGCTCCTGTGCACTCTTGCAGGATTTCCTTTGTGCACAGCCAAGCCTGGGTCCCCAACACTCTAACCTGCAGTGCACGACCTCCTGAGTTGTCCTCCGGCGTCGTGGGACCTTCTTTTGTGACTTCGGGTGAGCTCCGGTTCACTCTTCTTCGTAGTGCCTGTTCCGGCACTTCTGCGGGTGCTGCTTGCTTCTGAGTGGGCTCATTGTCTTGCTGGACGTCCCCTCTGTCTCCTCACGCAATTGGCGACATCCTGGTCCCTCCTGGGCCACAGCAGCATCCAAAAACCCTAACCGCGACCCTTGCAGCTAGCAAGGCTTGTTTGCGGTCTTTCTGCACGGAAACACCTCTGCAAGCTTCTTCACGACGTGGGACACCCATCCCCCAAGGGGTAGTTCCTAGTCCTCTTCGTTCTTGAAGAATCCACAGCTTCTATTATCCGGTGGCAGCTTCTTTGCACCCACAGCTGGCATTTCCTGGGCATCTGCCCACTCCCGACTTGAGTGTGACTCAAGTACTCTAGTCTGGAAATCCATCGTTGTTGCATTGGTGTTGTTGGTCTTCCTGGCAGAATTCCCCTATCACGACTTCTGTGCTCTCTGGGGAACCTAGGTGCACTTTGCACCCACTTTTCAGGGTCTTGGGGTGGGCTATTTTTCTAACCCTCACTGTTTTCTTACAGTCCCAGCGACCCTCTACAAGCTCACATAGGTTTGGGGTCCATTCGTGGTTCGCATTCCACTTCTAGAGTATATGGTTTGCGTTGCCCCTATACCTATGTGCTCTCATTGCAATCTATTGTAACTGTACATTGCTTGCATTGCTTTCTATTGCTATTACTGCATTATTTGGTATTGTGTACATATATCTTGTGTATATTTGCTATCCTCATACTGAGGGTACTCACTGAGATACTTTTGGCATATTGTCATAAAAATAAAGTACCTTCATTTTTAGTATATCTGTGTATTGTGTTTTCTTATGATATTGTGCAAATGACACTAGTGGTAAAGTGGGAGCTTTGCATGTCTCCTAGTTCAGCCTAAGCTGCTCTGCTAAGCTACCCTTTTCTATCAGCCAAAGCTGCTAGATACCTCTTCTACACTAATAAGGGATACCCGGACCTGGTGCAGAGTGTAAGTACCCCTTGGTACCCACTACAAACCAGGCCAGCCTCCTACAGTCCTTTAGATGCAGGGCAGTCCTCTGAGGCTTCAGAGGTTGCTGGTCCCTGTTGGATGCGTCGCTGTTGCAGTTTTTGTCGAAGTAGGGAGACAGACCGGTGGGGCTGGGGCCAAATCAGTTGTCGTGTCCGTCTTCACTGCAGGGCTTCAGGTCAGCAGTCCTTCTTCTTCTTTAGGTTGCAGGAATCTGTCTTCCTCGGTTCTGGGGGGCCCTAAATACTGGATTTAGGGCTGTTTTTAGGTCTGGGAGGGCAGTAGCCAATGGCTACTGACCTTGAGAGTGGCTACACCCTCTTTGTGCCTCCTCCCTGTGGGGAGGGGGGGCACATCCCTAATCCTATTGGGGGAATCCTCCTTCTACAAGATGGAGGATTTCTAAAAGTAAGAGTCACCTCAGCTCAGGACACCTTAGGGGCTGTCCTGACTGGGGAGTGACTCCTCCTTGTTTTTCTCATTATCTCCTCCAGCCTTGCCGCCAAAAGTGGGGGCAGTGGCTGGAGGGGCGGGTATCTCCACTAGCTGGGATGCCCTGTGGCACTGTAACAAAGGGGGTGAGCCTTTGAGGCTCACAGCCAGGTGTTACAGTTCCTGCAGGGGGAGGTGAGAAGCACCTCCACCCAGTACAGGCATTGTTCCTGGTCACAGAGTGACAAAGGCACTCTCCCCATGTGGCCAGCAACATGTCTGGTGTGTGGCAGGCTGGCAAAAACTAGTCAGCCACACTGGAAGTCGGGTATGTTTTCAGGGGGCATCTCTAAGATGCCCTCTAGGTGTATTTTACAATAAAGTGCACACTGGCTTCAGTCATTTTCTCCCCACCAGCACACACAAGCTGGGAAGCAGTGTGTATGTGCTGAGTGAGGGGTCCCTAGGGTGGCATAAGACATGCTGCAGCCCTGAAAGACCTTCCCTGGCATCAGGGCCCTTGGTACCAGGGCTACCTGTTACAAGGGACTTACCTGGGTGCCAGGGTTGTTCCAATTGTGGAGACAAAGGTACAGTTTAGGGAAAGAACACTGGTGCTGGGGCCTGGTTAGCAGGGTCCCAGCACACTTTCAAATCATAACTTGGCATCTGCAAAGGCAAAACGTCAGGGGGTAACCATGCCAAGGAGGCATTTCCTTACAGTGGGCATCGACATTGTTGGTCCCTTGGGCCCCAAAACTGTCTCAGGCAACAGGTTTATCCTGGTTTTGGTGGACCATGCCACCCGCAATCCAGAGGCAATCCCTCTGAGAACAGTGACTGCACCGGTGGTGACCAGAGCCCTCCTGGGAATATTTACCTGTGTGGGATTCCCTAAGGAAGTTGTGTCTGACAGAGGCACAAACTTCATGTCTGCGTACATGAAGTCCATGTGGGGTGACCTACTGGTTTACCACCCCTTATCATCCTCAATCCAATGGGCTTGTTGAGAGATTCAAGAAGACCCTTAAAGGCATGATCAATGGCCTAACTGAAGCCATGAGGCGTAAGTGGGACGTCCTCTTGCTATGCCTGCTGTTTGCTTACAGGGAGGTCCCCAGAAAGGGGTGGGGTTCAGTCCGTTTGCACTTCTCTATGGTCACCTTGTCAGAGGGCCTCCAAGCATAGTTAAAGAGGGCTGGGAGAAAGCTCCCAAAACACCTCCCGAAGATGTGGTCAGCTAAAAGCTGGACCCCAGCAACCAAACCTAACACTTCTGGAAGCAGGCCAAGAGTAATCTTGAGGCCAATCAAGAGGTGATGAAGGAGTGGTATGACCGAAAGACCACTCTGGTTGAATTCTCACCTGGAGACAAAGTTTGGGTGATGGAGCCAGTAGAGCCTAGGACTCTCCAGGATCGCTGGGCTGGCCCATTTGAGAATAAGGAGCTGAAGGGGGAGGCCACACCCCTAGGCACCTCCTAAGGGTTCTCCATGATAACAGACTCAAACCTCACTTTGAGAGGTCTGAGGTCAGTATGCTCCTAGTCACAGATGAGGGCATGGAAGAGGAGAGTGAACCTCTCCCCGACCTCCTCTCTGCCAAAGAAGGTGATGGGTCAGTGGAGGGTGTCATTTTCTCTGACTCCCTGACTATAGACCAGAGAGGAGACTGCTATGAGTTGTTAGAGCAGTTCTCTTCCCTGTTTTCCCTTACTCCTGGACTTACCCATCTATGTGTCCATGACATTGACACTGGAGACAGTCCCCCTGTGAAGAACAAAATTTACAGGTTGTCGGAAAAGGTGCAGGCCAGCATCAAGGAGGAGGTCTCCAAGATGTTGACCTTAGGGGTTATTGAGAAATCCAGTAGTCCCTGGGCCAGACCTGTGGTGCTGGTTCCTAAGGCTGCTGCCCCCGGTGCGAAGTCAGAACTCCGGTTCTGTGGACTACCGGGGTCTCAACTCAGTCACACAGACTGACGCTCACTCCATCCCCTGAGCTGATGAGCTCATTGACAGACTAAGCGCTGCCAAGTTCCTGTGTACGTTTGATCCTACATCAGGGTTCTGGCGGATCGCCCTGACTGAAGGGGCTAAAGAGAGATCTGCATTTTCCCCACCTGATGGCCATTACCAGTTCCGGGTGATGCCCTTTGGGTTGAAAAATGCCTCCGCTACCTTCCAACAGTTGGTTAACAGGGTCCTAGCTGGCAAGGATTCTACTGTGCAGCCTACCTAGATGACATAGCTGTCTATAGTTCCAGCTGGGAGGAACATCTGCTCCACCTCAAAGAGGTGCTTCAGGCTCTGCAACAGGCAGGCCTGATCATCAAGGCTAGTAAGTGCCTGATTGGGCAGGGTTCCGTGGTGTACTTGGGACACCTAGTAGGTGGTGGCAAGGTGCAGCCACTCCAGGCCAAGATTAAAACTATCAAGGCCTGGCAACCACCTAGAACACAGACCGAAGTGAGAGCCTTTTTAGGCCTCACTGGATACTACCGCCGATTTGTCAAGGGCTATGGTACCATTGTGTTACCCTTGACAGAACTTACTTCCAAAAATCAACCTAGGTTGGTTAATTGGATATAGGCTTGTCAAAAAACCTTTGATCCTCTGAAGGTAGCCATGTGCACGGCCCCCGTGCCTAAGGCCCCTGACTACTCCCCGGAATTTATTGTGCAGACAGACGCTTCAGAGCATGGCATAGGGGCTGTTCCAGCACAGCTAAATGAGGAGGGCTCAGACCAACCAGTAGTCTTTATTAGCAGAAGACTATTACCACGGGAACAGAGGTGGAGTGCTATTGAGAGAGAAGCATTTGCTGTGGTCTGGGCACTGAAGAAACTGAGACCATACCTGTTTGGGACCCTTTTCCGGGTTCAGACAGACCACAGGCCCCTCAGATGGCTCATGCGGATGAGGGGTGAGAATCCTAAACTCTTGAGGTGGTCTATTTCCCTACAGGGGATGGACTTTACAGTGGAGCATCACCCGGGGATTGACCTCGCCACTGCTGATGGTCTCTCCAGATACGTCCACTTTAGCGATGAGAGCTCCCAGGAGGTTGGGTAGCTCTCCCCACTTTCAGCTGGGGAGGACACATGTTAGACCTGACAGACTTAGGGTGGTCACCCCTAACTTTTTGCCTGCCTCACTCCACTTTTTGGATACTGTTGTGCTGGTTTTAAGACTCTGCACACTTTACCACTGCTAACTAGTGCTAAAGTGCATATGCTCTCTCCCTTTAAACATGGTAACATTGGATCATACCCAATTGGACTATTTAATTTACGTATAAGTACCTAGTAGAGTGCACTATATGTGCCCAGGACCTATAGATTAAATGCTACTAGTGGGCCTGCAGCACTGATTGTGCCACCCACTTAAGTAGCCCTTTAACCTTGTCTCAGGACTGCCATTGCTAGGGCTGTGTGTGCAGTTTCACTGCCAATTGGACTTGGCATTTAAAAGTACCTGCCAAGCCTAAAACTCCCCTTTTTCTACATATAAGACACCCCTAAGGTATGCCATAGGTAACCCATAGGGCAGGGTGCTGGGTAGGCAAATGGCAGGACATGTACTTATTTAGTTTACATGTCCTGGTAGAGTAAAACTCCTAAATTCATTTTTACACTGCTGCCTTCATAGGCTAACATTGGGGCTGCCCTCATACATTGTCTGAGTGGTAGCTGCTGATCTGAAAGGAGTAGGAAGGACATATTTAGTATGGCCAGAATGGTGATACAAAATCCTATTGACTGGTGAAGTTGGACTTAATATTACTATTTTAGAAATGCCACTTTTAGAAAGTGAGCATTTCTCTGCACTTAAATCTTTCTGTGCCTTACACTCCACGTCTGGCTGGGTTTAGTTGACAGCTCCTTGTGCATTCACTCAGACACACCCCAAACACAGGATACTCAGCCTCACTTACATACATCTGCATTTTGGATGGGTCTTCCTGGGCTGGGAGGGTGGAGGGCCTGCTCTCACACAAAGGACTGCTACACCTCCTACTGGGACCCTGGCAGACAGGATTGAACTGAAAGGGGACCTGGTGCACTTCTAAGCCACTCTTTGATGTCTCCCCCATTTCAAAGGCACATTTGGGTATATAAACAGGGCCTCTGCCCCTACCAACTCAGACACTTCCTAGAGAAGAAACTTGTAACCAGAACGTGCATCCTGCCAAGAGGTACTGCCTGGCTGCCCAAAGGACTCACCTGACTGCTTTCTGTGAAGGACTCCTGCCTTGCTGTTGCTGGAGGTGAGGAAGTGTTCTCCAAGGGCTTGGATAGAGCTTGCCTCCTGTTCCCTGAAGTCTCAGGAATAAAAAGACTTCATCTCTTCAAAAAGGACTCTTTGTGCTGCGAAATTCGATGCACAGCCTGCCAGAAACGACGCACAGCTGCCCCACGGTGAAAATTTCACTGCACGTCTAACCATAACGACACAATCTGACTTCACAACGAGAAGATCGACGCAGCACCAGCGTAGCGACCGGAAATTCGATGCACGGCCCACTGGATCGATGCACAGCCGACCCGGAACGACGCAGCCCTACTTCCAGAGAGGAATCGACGCAGCGCCTGCTGTGCAGTAGAACATTCGACGCACCGCCCACCGGATCGACTCAGGTCCTGTGACTTCATCCTGCCAGCGCAGGAAATCCACGCACTGCCACCGGGGCGTCTGAAAACCCCGCAACCCGAAGAGGATCCACAACCGGGTGTCAGAAAACAACGCACATCCATCCCTGCGTGAAAACTAAAACAACACATCGCCGTGTGCGGCCCGAGAAATCAACGCACACCCCTTTGTTTCCACGCATCTCCTCCTCTGCGTTTTTTTGCTGAGATTTTTCAAGCGAACCAGGTACTTTGTGCTTGAAAGAGACTATGGCCCTCATTACAACATTGGCGTTAAAAGCCACTTACCGCCGTGCAGAAGACCGCCAACACACCGCCGCAGCAGCGGAATTCCGCCACGTTCATTATGACCCACAGCTCGGAATCCGCCAAAATTTAGACACCTTCACAAGTCCGCCACACCAAAGGTCAGTAATAAACTGGCGAAAACAAAACCTCCACCGTCACGCCAACAGGAATACGCCCACACTATCCCGACACACGAATCCACGCAGCGGTCTTTCAACCGTGGTATTCCATTGGCCGTCCACACCGCCGCGCTCAAAATACACACATATTTACAAAGCACAGCCACATTGGACAATTCCAAATACACACACCTGATACACATACACACACCACTCCCACACACCCAATACAATATAAAACACACACCCACATCACCCACAAACTCCTACGCCCAAAAATTCCGAAAGAAGGCCTGAGAGAGACACCGCAATCTACAAACAAGCATCCACAGGCACACAACACCATCACCCACATAACAACCACGCACTTCACACAACACACCACTAAATATCACCCCACACATCACAACACACACCACCCCACACATCACCCACGCCACTCCATGGCACAGCAAAGACACCCCAGGTTCTCTGAGGAGGAGCTCAGGGTCATCGTGGAGGAAATCATCTGGGTGGAGCCACAGCTATTCGGATCACAGGTGCAGCACACCTCCATAGCTAGAAAGATGGAGCTATGGCGAAGAATAGTGGACAGGGTCAACGCAGTGGGACAGCACCCAAGAAATACGGATGACATCAGGAAGAGGTGGAACGACCTACGGGGGAAGGTGCGTTCCGTGGTCTCAAGACACCACCTTGCGGTACAGAGGACTGGCGGCGGACCCCCACCTCCTCCCCAACAACTAACAACATGGGAGGAGCAAGTCTTGGCTATTCTGTATCCTGAGGGCCTCGCAGGAGTAGATGGAGGAATGGACTCTGGTAAGTCAAATCTTCAATACTATCTCCCCCACCCTACCTGCATACCATCACATACCCCCACCCTCGCCCCCACCACCATCACTGCAACTCCTCACAAGTGTCCCGATGTCACAAACCACCCATCCCAACACCAAGCCCTGCATGCAATAACAAAACATGGACACCCATCACCAAAGCATGGCCACTGCACATACCCATACACACCCCTAAACCATCATCACAAAAGGTCCCACATAGGAATGCAATCACTGGGGTACACGGTCACCCACCCATTGCACACCATGGCACACACAGATGCAATAATCATGCTTTTACAACCCTGCATGACCCCTACCCAACATCACTGGACAGGAGGGTCCAGACATGTCCACACCACCAACAGAAGATGCCCACAGTGATGACAGCAGCTCTGTCCAACTGGATCTAGATGACCAGCCCGGCCCATCGGGGGCCTCTGGACAGTCGGTTCCCCTCACACAGACACAGGCCACCACAGAGCTTCCCCCCTGTGGAAACACCAGCACAGCACCCACCCAGCGGGCCCATACCTCTGTCCCCAGGACACATCAATCAGCAGTGTGTCCACCACTACAGGGAACCCAGCCTAACCCACAACCCCAACAACAACAGGGACCTGGGGGCAGTGGGCACACCTTTCAGGGGACAGAGGCCCAGGGAAACAGGGGAACTGGGAGGGCTTCTGTACGACAGGGGGAGGACAGGCCCAGGGAACCCACTCTCCACGAGGCCCTCTCCAACATCATGGGAGCCCACCACCATTTCCAGGAGACAAAGGCAACGGTACTGGCCAAGTTTCAGGAGACCCAGCGGCTGCAGGAGGAACAGTATTTGGGCTTTAGGGAGGAACTCAGATCCATCAATCCCACCCTGGGCACCATCGTAGGGGTGCTGAAGGAAGTCCTCAACACCAGGAGGGACACTGTGGCACAACAAGGGGCCCCTGACACTAGCCTGGACGATGAACTGCCCTCCACCTCCGCCGGCGCTAGTGGACAGGAGGCACTGCCGCAGGACCACCACACCAGCACTCCACCCCCTGCAGATGGAGAACCACCCCGCAAACGGTCCCTGAGATCCAGGACAAAGACAGAGAACGATGCCAAGACCCCGCCAAGAAATGAGGCCACCCTGAATGTCATCCTTTTGTCCCACCTTGTCACCCTGTCCATCCTCAAACTGCCCCAGCTCCACTTCCTATGCCCCTTTGGACAATGCACCTGTGAGACTGATAGACTGGACTCTGCCATGGAAATTCCTCCACCATCACCCCTCACCATTTTACAACACCCTCCAATATTGAGCACTTAAATAAACACCCTTAAAGCACAAAACAATCTGGAGTCTGTCTGTGATTTCGAATTAGTGTATTAGCAATTACAGTGACAAAATGCTCTTTCAATTGTAATGTCAACATACCTATGTCACACAGTTCTAGTCCATGAGGAAACAAAGCAGATGTCACACAGTGGGACCCACATCTGTGAAATCGTAAGGGAAATTGACAACTCAGTGACATACACTGGGTGAAAAGGACAGACAGTAGAGAGGTAGTAGTGTTGAAGTACATGTAGTAGGCAGGTTTGTCTTCTTACCTGTGTCTCACTGGAAGAATTGCAGGATCACAGAGTTCCTGTTGTCGATGTCCTGTTCTTCTGCTTCCTCGTCTTCACTGTCCACAGGCTCCACAGCTGCCACAACACCTCTATCTGGACCATCCTCCTGCAGAAAAGGCACCTGCCGTCGCAAAGCCAAGTTGTGAAGCATACAGCAGGCCACGATGATCTGGCACACCTTCTTTGGTGAGTAGAAGAGGAAACCACCTGTCATATGGAGGCACCGGAACCTGGCCTTCAGGAGTCCGAAGGTCCCCTCTATGATCCTCCTAGTTCGCCCATGGGCCTCATTGTAGCGTTCCTCTGCCCTTGTCCTGGGATTCCTCACTGGGGTCAGTAGCCATGACAGGTTGGGGTAACCAGAGTCACCTGCAAATGGCGAGGGATAACTGTTAGACACACACTAACTCTTACGGATATCCCCAGACCCAGACAATTATTCCCACTGATTTTGGTTCCAGGTGCTCACCTAGTAGCCACACACGGTGCCTCTGGAATTGCACCATCACATAAGGAATGCTGCTATTCCGCAGAATGTAAGCGTCATGCACTGAGCCAGGGACTTTGGCATTAACATGGGAGATGTACTGGTCTGCCAAACACACCATCTGCACATTCATCGAATGGTAACTCTTTTGGTTTCTGTACACCTGTTCACTTCTGCGGGGGAGGACCAAGGCCACAAGTGTCCCATCAATGGCACCTATGATGTTGGGGATATGTCCCAGGGCATAGAAGTCACCTTTCACTGTTGGCAAATCCTCCACCTGAGGGAAAATGATGTAGCTCCGCATGTGTTTCAGCAGGGCAGACAACACTCTGGACAACACGTTGGAAAACATAGGCTGGGACATCCCTGATGCTATGGCCACTGAAGTTTGAAAAGACCCACTTGCAAGGAAATAGAGTACTGACAGCACCTGCACTTGAGGGGGGATTCCTGTGGGATGGCGGATTGCTGACATCAGGTCTGGCTCCAACTGGGCACACAGTTCCAGGATTGTGGCACGATCAAGCCTGTAGGTGATGCTTACATGTCTTTCCTCCATTGTCGACAGGTTCACCAGCGGTCTGTACACCGGAGGATGCCGCCATCTCCTCACATGTCCCAGCGGACGGTTCCTATGAAGGACAACAGCGAGCACAGAGTCAACCAACTCAGAGGTACGTAAACACAGCTTACTCAGAAAACTAATCATAAACCAAAATTTGCCAGTATGAGTGTTGAGCAAAGGCCTAGGTATGTGTAACACAGTTAAAAATAAAGCCATGTGGGCCCCTGAAATGGCGGCTGCCTGACTTGTAAAGTGGGACAATGGGATGTGAGGTAACTGCACTGGAGTGGTACACCGTCGCGGTAGGCAGTCGAAGACCGCGGACCGCCGTTCAATTCTGCATTGGTTAACATTGGACCCTATGGGTCCCAGGAGCCAATGACGATGTACGCCGGTGGTGATGGTACGCACCGCCGCGGGCGTGACCGCCATTTTCTATCTGTTCAATCACTCGATACCTGATCTTCGACAGGAGAGGACCTACACTGCAAGTGCTGCTGTGACCTCAGTCTGGAAGAGACAATGGCTCGTGCGTCTGGGGAAAGGGCCCCTGCCTTCACCACAGAGGAGTTGGAGAAACTTGTGGATGGGGTCCTCCCCCAGTACACGCTACTCTTCAGTCCTCCAGACAAACAGGTAAGTACACTGGGAGCATGCTGTATGGGCAATGCCTGTGTGGAGTGGTGTGGATGAAAGATGGGGGGGAAGAATGAGGCGTGCATGAAACGACGGTGAGTGCATGTGCCACATGGCAAGGGTAGGGATGCGGGCCAATGACTGGGACGGTGCAATTGGTAAAACTTGTCTTTTCCCCCTGTACAAATCCTGTAGGTAGGCGCCCACCAGAAGAAGGATTTTTGGCGTGCCATCACCAAGGACAACCGGACCCTGGTGGTTTACCACAGACGGAGCACCCACTGCCGGAAAAGATGGGAGAACATACGCCGCTGGAGCAAGAAGACGGCGGAGGCCCAGCTGGGGATGGCCTCCCAACGTGGGAGGGGTGCCCGTTGCACCATGACCCACCTGATGTTCCGAATCCTGGCAGTGGCGTATCTGGAGTTGGATGGGCGCTTGAGGGCATCACAGCAGCAACAAGTGGGTGAGTACACTCTCATTCTGCTGATTCAGCGTGCAGTGGAGGTGTCTGGGTGGGGGAGGTGGGCTGTGGGTTTCCCTAGGCCAGGGAGAGTTTGCTAGTTAAGTCCCCTTTTTCAGGCAGACCCTGTGGCACCCCACCCCAACTGGGTACAGTGCCAACTACATCTAGTCAGGCTCCTGTGACATCCATGTATGCAGATATTGGCCATAGCCTTGTAGGCCATGTCCCAGGGATTGAATAGTGGACCCCAAGTGTGCGGCGTAGTGCAGGGGGCTTCTGTGTCTGTTGTGTCCGCCAACGGTAGCGGTAATGCATGCACTCAACATGTCTTTCTTCTGTCTTCCCCCCCCTTTTTGTGGTCTCCCTGTACTTGTGTGCATTAGTATCATCAGGCGGAGGAGCAGTGGCACCGGAGCAGGAGGGAGCTGCATCCCACATGGCCCTGGAGAGCGACACTACGGAGTCTGATTCCAACAGTGGGAACGAGGGCGAGGGGAGCTCCACTGCGGGGACAGGAGCTGACACCACTGATACGGACTCGTCCTCTGATGGGAGCTCCCTTGCGGTGGCAGGCCCATCTGTGCCCCCCGCATCTACAGGTACAGCCGCCACCCTCCCCCAGCACCGCCCTCCCAGCAGCCCCTCAGCCTTTGCCCCATGCCCGCTCACCCAGGAGGGTGGGCATCACCTTCGCCCCAGGCACCTCAGGCCCTGCCCCAGTCTCCCCTGCTGCCCTCAGTGAGGAGGCCATTGACCTCCTCAGGTCCCTCACTGTTGGCAGTCTACCATTTTTAATGCCATCCAGGGTGTAGAGAGGCAGTTGCAACAAACCAATGCATTCCTGGAGGGCATTCAGTCTGGTCAGGCAGCCCTTCAGCGAGCTTTTCAGACTTTGGCCTCAGCACTGATGGCAGCCATTGTCCCTGTCTCTAGCCTCTCCCCTTCAACTTCCTCCACCCAGACCCACACCCCTGTACCTCAGCCTATCCCAAGCACACCATCCGACTAGCATGCACACACCTCAACACACAAAGGAAGCTCAGGCAAACATAAACACCACACATCCCACAGGCAGTCACGCAAGCATCACACACATGGAGACATAACAACATCCACTTCCTCCACTGTGTCCCCCTCCTCCTCGTCTCACTCATCCCTCCCAGTCTCGTCTCCATTCACACCTGCATGCAGTACATCTTCAGCCACTACGTCCATCACCAGCACACCCACCACCACACCCTGCTCACGTGCAGTCACCACCCCCACAACCTTTCACACATCCCCTGTTTCCTCTCCCAGTGTGTCTGTGAGGCCACCTCCCAAGGTACACAAACGCAGCCACACACCCACCCAACAGCCATCTACCTCACGACAGCCTCCAGCCCATGCACCTTCACCCAAACTCAGCAAACGGACACCTCCTATGACCACTACCTCTTCCTCCACTCCCAAACCCCCTCCATCTACCCGTCCCAGTGTTCGTAAGAAACTTTTCCTGGCCACCCTGGACCTCTTTCCCCCACCTCCCCCATCGCGTCAGTCTCCTAGGGCCCGACTCTCCAGGTCCCAACCTAGCACCTCAGCCACAACATTGGCGGGACCAGTGGTGCCAGTAGTCACCGGATTATGGAGTGCACCAGGCAGCAGGGCAGCAGGTGTGGCAAGGAGCCACAGCACGGACAGTCCCCCACCTGTCAAGCATCAAAAGTTGGCCAGTGCCCGGTGGGAGAGGGGAAAGACACCAGCCACCAAAGCCACTCCCAGGGGTACAGGTGGGAGTGTGGAGTCAGCTGCGACACCTTCCAAGGTGGGGAAGGGGCACAAGAAAACCGGCAAGTCTGGGAAGATCAGCACGGCGGAGAAGACCGCCATCAGCCCCGCTGCCCCAGACAGGACCGCCAGCAGCAGCCCGCTGCCCAGGAGAAGACCGCCATCTGCCACGCTGCCCCAGACAGGACCGCCAGCAGCAGCCCCCCTGCCCAGGAGGCGACCGCCAGCAGCCACACTGCCCAAGAAAGGACCTCCAGCAGCTGCCCCCCTGCCCAGGAGGCGACCGCCATCAGCCACACTGCCCCAGACAGGACCGCCAGCAGCAGCCCCCCTTCCTAGGACGCGACCGACATCAGCCACACTGCCCAAGAAAGGACCGCCAGCAGCAGCCCGGCCGCCCAGGGGGCGACCGCCAGCAGCCACACTGCCCAAGAATGGACCGCCAGCAACGGTCCCCCTGCCCAGGAGGCGACCACCAGCAGCCCGCTGCCCAAGAAAGGACCGCCAGCAGCAGCCCGGCCGCCCAGGAGGCAACTGCCATCAGCCACACTGCCCCAGACAGGACTGCCAGCAGCAGCCCCGCTGCCCAGGAGGCGACCACCATCAGCCCCGCTGCCCCAGACAGGACCATGCTTCCCATGCCACTGGATTCAAGCTAGCCTGGCTGATGAGGGGTGAAACCCCGAAACCGGTCCCAGGATGCTTGTTTCCAGTCCAGGGAAGACCTGGCCTAGCAGTTCGGGCTGGACTGTTCCCATGGGGAACAGGGTCAAGACTGATTTGCATATGGCTGGGTCCAAACTGGAATGGCATGGGAAGCAAAAAAACGATGGATTTAGGCCCAGATCACTGTACTGGGGGTGAATGTTTGACAATGTTCAGCATTCCGTCCATCACTTGCTGTTTTTGCTTTGTCGCCCTAAGTGGGAAGGGTATGCCCAGACGTGGGTCCCGTGCTTCCCATGCCACTGGATTCAAGCTAGCCTGGCTGATGAGGGGTGAAACCCCGAAACCGGTCCCAGGATGCTTGTTTCCAGTCCAGGGAAGACCTGGCCTAGCAGTTCGGGCTGGACTGTTCCCATGGGGAACAGGGTCAAGACTGATTTGCATATGGGTGGGTCCAAACTGGAATGGCATGGGAAGCAAAAAAAACGATGGATTTAGGCCCAGATCACTGTACTGGGGGTGAATGTTTGACAATGTTCAGCATTCCGTCCATCACTTGTTGTTTTTGCTTTGTCGCCCTAAGTGGGAAGGGTATGCCCAGACGTGGGTCCCGTGCTTCCCATGCCACTGGATTCAAGCTAGCCTGGCTGATGAGGGGTGAAACCCCGAAACCGGTCCCAGGATGCTTGTTTCCAGTCCAGGGAAGACCTGGCCTAGCAGTTCGGGCTGGACTGTTCCCATGGGGAACAGGGTCAAGACTGATTTGCATATGGCTGGGTCCAAACTGGAATGGCATGGGAAGCAAAAAAACGATGGACTTAGGCCCAGATCACTGTACTGGGGGTGAATGTTTGACAATGTTCAGCATACCGTCCATCACTTGTTGTTTTTTCCAGACAGCACCACCAGCAGCAGCCCCGCTGCCCCAGACAGGACCGCCAGCAGCAGCCCCCCTGCCCAGGAGGTGACCGCCTGCAGCCACAATGCCCAAGAAAGGACCACCAGCAGCAGCCCCGCTGCCCAGGGGGCGACCGCCAGCAGCCCCGCTGCCCCAGCCAGGACCGCCAGCAGCAGAACCGCTGCCCAAGACAGGATCGCCAGCAGCTGAACCGCTGCCCAAGACAGGACCGCCAGCAGCTGAACCGCTGGCAAAGACACCGCCGCCACAAGCACCGCTGCCTAGGACACCGCCGCCACAAGCACCGCTGCCAAAAACACCGCAGCCACAAGCACCGCTGCCAAGGACACCGCCGCAACAAGCACCACAGGCCGATGAGCGCCAAAAGCTCTGACACTACTGAGGCCGCCACGAGCAGGTTGAAGCACTCTGGGCACAATACCCCTGCAGAACCAGTGGAGAAAGACATCCACTACCTCTGTCCTTGGCAGGATGAGGCACTCTGGGCACAAGACCCCCTCCAGAACCAGTGGAGAAAGACATCCACTACCTCTGTCCTTGGCAGGATGAAGCACTCTGGGCACAAAGCCCCCTCCAGAACCAGTGGAGAAAGACATCCACTACCTCTGTCCTTGGCAGGATGAAGCACTCTGGGCACAAGACTCTCTCCAGAACCAGTGGAGAAAGACATCCACTACCCCAGTCCTTGGCAGGATGAAGCACTCTGGGAACAAAGCCCCCTCCAGAACCAGTGGAGTATCACATCCACTACCTCAGTCCTTGGCAGGATGAAGCACTCTGGGCACAAAGCCCCCTCCTGAAACCAGTGGAGAATGTTATCCAATTGAGAGACTGTGGCTTTGCACTCCCCAGGATTGAACAGTGGGCAACCCACCCACTGTAGAGATTTGAGAGACTGTGGCTTTGCACTCCCCAGGATTGAACAGTGGGCAACCCACCCACTGTAGAGACTTGAGAGACTGTGGCTTTGCACTCCCCAGGATTGAACAGTGGGCATGGGGCCCCCTCGTGGATTTGGCGTCGTGCACTCAACTGCCTGAGGTGCCCACCCTTTCCCTTCCCCCTGAGGTGCCTGTTTTATTTCTATCTGATGCCCCTGCAGTGTTCTCTCCGTCTTGTTCGGGTATCTTGTGTGGGCCTCGCCCATGCATTTTGGACCCAGTGGTCCACGGACTGAAATGGTGGAATACCTTGGACTTATATGATTGGTGTATATATTTGTTATTAGTGAATGAATATTTTTTTAATACTGAATTTTAATATATTACAGTCGTTCACCTCATTTCCTTTTGTCTTTGCATTCTTCCGGGGGTTTGGGGGGTGTCACTGTAATGTATCATGATGTATTTGTGTGTGTGTTGTGGTGGGTGAGGGTGGGGGTGGGGGTGTTGCGTGTGTGTGTCACAGTTTTTTCCCTCCCCCCTCCCCTGTGTCGTAGGTGCAGTACTCACCGTGGTCTTTGCCGCCGGCGTTCGTGCTCCTGGTAGAGGAGCAAGAAGATAACGGCTGGTAAAATGTGGAGCTCTGGCTCCATGGCATCCTGGTTCCTCGTGGGGTGTGCAGAGGTGAGCGTTTTCCCTTCGAAGTCCTGTTTCCGCCATGTTTTTGTTCACAGTGAATCCGCCCTGGAAAAGGTGGCGGATTGGTAGGTTGTAATCCTGTGGGCGGTACATTGTCCTCCGCCTGTCTGTTGGCGGTGACCGCCGCTGTATTTGTACTGCCATGGCGGTCGGAGTGTTAAAGTGGCTGTCTATGTTGGCGGTTTCCGCCAAGGTTGTGATTCCACTTTTTTACCGCCGGCCTGTTGGCGGTCTTACCGCCGCTTTAACACCGACCGCCAGGGTTGTAATGACCACCTTTGTTTGCTTTCAAAATACTTATCCTTATTGTATTTTAATTGTTTTGACTTGCATTTATCCAGATAAATATTATATATTTTTCTAAACACTGTGTGGTGGATTTTTGTGGTGCTTGTAGGAAGCTGGCCTGGGTTATAGTGGGTACCTTGTGGTACTTACACCTTGTGCCAGGTCCAGTTATCCCTTATTAGTAGATTAGTAGTGTTCTAGCAGCTTAGGCTGATAGAGGTAGCTATAGCAGAGCAGCTTAGGCTGAACTAGGAGACATGCAACGCTCCTACTATACCACTTATATCACTTAGCACTATATCATAAGAAACACAATATTCAGAATTACTAAAAATAAAGGTACTTTATTTTAGTGACAATATGCCAAAAGTATCTCAGAGGATATACTCCCTTAGGAGGTAAGTAAAATACACAAAATATACACACAGACCAAAATCAGGTAAGTAAACAGTTAGCAAATGTAGGAAGTTGGCTCTGTATATACCATTTCAAAGTAAGAAATAGTGTGCACAGAGTCCAAGGGTTCCCCTTAGAGGTAAGATTGTGCAAAAAGAGATAATTCTAATGCTCTATTTTGTGGTAGTGTGGTCGAGCAGTAGGCTTATCAGAGGGTAGTGTTAAGCATTTGTTGTACACACACAAGCAATAAATGAGGAACACAGACTCAAAGACAATTCCAGGCCAATAGGTTTTTATATAGAAACAGATCTTTTCTTACTTTATTTTAAGAACCACAGGTTCAAGATTTACAAACAATACTTTAAATGAAAGGTATTTCACTCAGGTATCTTAGGGACTTTGAATCATCACAATAGCATGTGCAGTTTTGGCAAAAATGGCAATAAGCTATTTTAAAATTGGACACAGTGCAAAATTCAACAGTTCCTGGGGGAGGTAAGTATTTGTTAGTTTCACAGGTAAGTAAAGCACTTACAGGGTCCAAAGTTGGGTCCAAGGTAGCCCACCATTGGGGGTTCAGGGCAACCCCAAAGTTACCAGACCAGCAGCTCAGGGCCGGTCAGGTGCAGAGGTCAAAGTGGTGCCCAAAACACATAGGCTTCAATGGAAATAGGGGTGCCCCGGTTCCAATCTGCCAGAAGGTAAGTACCCGTGACTTTGGAGGGCAGACCAGGGGGGTTTTGTAGGGCACCGGGGGGGTCAACTCTGGCTACTCACGGGCTCGCAGTCGCCAGAGAGTCCTCCCTGTAGAGTTAGTTTTCCGCAGGTCGAGCCGGGGGCGTCGGGTGCAGAGTGGAAAGTCTCACGCTTCCGGCCGGAAACATGTGGTCTTTAAAAGTTGCTTCTTTGTTGCAAAGTTGCAGTTTCTTTGGAACAGGGCCGCTGTCCTCAGGAATTCTTGGTCCTTTTAGATGCAGAGTAGTCCTCTGAGGCTTCAGAGGTCGCTGGAAACTGGGGGACGCTCCGCTGTTGCAGTTTTCCTTGAAGTGGGGAGACAGGCCGGTAGGGCTGGGGCCAAAGCAATTGGTGTCTCCATCTTCCTTGCAGGGCTTCAGGTCAGCAGTCCTTCTTCGTCTTCAGGGTGCAGGAATCTAGTTTCCTAGGTTCTGGGGGCCCCTAAGTACTGAATTTAAGGGTGTGTTTAGGTCTGGGAGGGCAGTAGCCAATGGCTACTGTCCTTGAGGGTGGCTACACCCTCTTTGTGCCTCCTCCGTGGGGTAAGGGGGGCACATCCCTATTCCTCTTGGGGGAATCCTCCAAAATCAAGATGGAGGATTTCTAAAGGCATGGGTCACCTCACCTCAGGACACCTTAGGGGCTGTCCTGACTGGTGGGTGACTCCTCCTTGTTTTTCTCATTATCTCCCCTGGACCTGCCGCCAAAAGTGGGGGCTGTGTCCAGGGGGCGGGCATCTCCACTAGCTGGAGTGCCCTGGGGCATTGTAACACGAAGTCTGAGCCCTTGAGGCTCACTGCTAGGTGTTACAGTTCCTGCAGGGGGGAGGTGTGAAGCACCTCCACCTAGAGCAGGCTTTTGTTTCTGTCCTCAGAGAGCACAAAGGCCCTCACCACATGGGGTCAGAAACTCATCTCTCAGCAGCAGGCTGGCACAGACCTATGCCACAGGCAGTATTTTCTGTGCATGGCACCCTGAAGGGGGATGCCATGTCGACTTTGCCTTTTTCTCCCCACCAACACACACAATCTGCAATGCCAGTGTGCAAGTGTTAGGTGAAGGGTCCCTTAGGGTGGCACAACATATGCTGCAACCCTTAGGGACCTTCCCTGGTCACAGGGCCCTAGGTACCAGTAGTACCTTTTACAAGGGACTTATCTGTGTGCCAGGGGTGTGTCAATTGTAGAAACAATGGTATATTTTAGGTGAAAGAACACTGGTGCTGGTGCCTGGTTAGCAGGGCCCCAGCACACTTCTCAGTCAAGTCAGCATCAGTATCAGGCAAAAAGTGGGGGGTAACTACAACAGGGAGCCATTTCCTTACAGCAAAGTAGTGCAAATACTGTAGAACATATTAGAATGCAATAGGAGTCAATAGGCCTAGGGGCAACACAAACCATATACTCCAAAAGTGGAATGCGAATCACGAATGGACCCCAGACCTATGGGAGCTTGTAGAGGCCTAGTGAAGTGTGTAGAGGGTTGCTGGGAGTGTAAGAAAACAGTAAGGGTGTCCAAGATACCCCGCCCTAAGAAACGTAGGAGTAAAGTTACCCTACTACCCCAGAAAGACAGTAAAGTAGAGATAGGGGATTCTGCAAAGACAACAACTGACTGCAAAGCACTGAAAACGGATTCCTGGACCTGAGGACCTGTAAAGGAAGGGGACCAAGTCCAAGAGTCACGCAAGTGTCCAGGGGGGCAGGAGCCCACTAAACTCCGGATGAAGGTGCAAAAGGGTTGCCTCTGGGTGGAAGTAGCCAAAGATTCTGCAACAACGGAAGGTGCCAGGAACTTCTCCTTTGGTCAGAAGATGTCCTACGGCGTGCTGGGGGATGCAGAGTTGTTTCCACACAGAAAGACCACAAACAGGCCTTGCTAGCTGCAAGAGTCACAGTTGAAGGTTTTGGGTGCTGCCAGGGCCCTGGAAGGACCAGGAGGACGCCCCTTGGAGGAGGAGACAGAGGGGGCGCTCAGCAATACAGAGGTCCCATGCAGAAGCAGGCAGCACCCGCAGAAGCACCTGGACAGACGTTCAGAAGATCTGAGCACAGCGGTCATCTCAGCACAACAAAAGAGAGTCCCACGAAGTCGGAGTCCAACTCAGCAAGTTGGGTAATGCAGGATGGAGTGCTGGGGACCTGGGCTGTGCTGTGCACAAAGGAAGTCTTGCAAAAGTGCACAGAGGCCCTAGCAGCTGCAGTTCACGCAGTACACAGGATTACTGTCTGGCGTGGGGAGGCAAGGACTTACCTCCACCAAATTTGGACAGAAGGGCCACTGGACTGTCAGGGACACTTGGATCCAGCTCCTGTGTTCCAGGGACCACGCTCGTCAAGATGAGAGGGGACCCAGAAGACCGGTGATGCAGAAATTTGGTGCCTGCGTTGGCAGGGGGAATATTCCGTCGACCCATGGGAGATTTCTTCTTGGCTTCCAGTGCAGGGTGAAGGCAGACAGCCCTCAGAGCATGCACCACCAGGAAACTGTCGAGAAAGCCGGCAGGATGAGGCGCTACAATATTGCTGGCCGTATTCTTGCTACTTTGGTGCGGTTTTGCAGGTGTCCTGGTGGTCACTCCCCTTTCCTTTGTCCAGTTTCGCGCCAGAGCAGGGCTGGGGGTATCCCTGAACCAGTGTAGACTGGCTTTTGCAAGGAGGGCACCATCTGTGCCATTCAAAGCATTTCCAGAGGCCAGGAGAGGCTACTCCTCTCAGGCCCTTAACACTTATTTCCAAAGGGACAGGGTGTAACACCCTCTCTCAGAGGAAATAATTTGTTCTGCCTTCCTGAGGCTGGGCTCCCAGGCCCCAGGGGGGCAGAAACCTGTCTGAGGGTTGACAGCAGTGGTAACTGCAGAGAAAACCCAAGAAAGTTAGTTTGGCAGTACCTGGGCTCTATGCTGGAGTCCCGGGGATGCATGGAATTGTCACCCCAATACCAGAACGGTATTGGGGTGACGATTCCATGATCCTAGACATGTTACATGGCCATGACCATTGTGACGCTACATATAGGTATTGACCTATATGTAGTTCAGGCCGGTAATGGTGTCTCCGCAATCACAAAGTCAGGGGAATTTGCCCTGAACAATGTGGGGGCACCTTGGCTAGTGCCAGGGTGCCCTCACACTTAGTAACTTTGCACCTAATCTTCACAAAGTGAGGGTTAGACATATAGGTGACTTATAAGTTACTTAGTGCAGTGAAAATTGGCTGTGAAATAATGTGGATGTTATTTCACTCAGGTTGCAGTGGCAGTCCTGTGTAAGAATTGTCTGAGCTCCCTATGGGTGGCAAAAGAAATGCTGCAGCCCATAGGGATCTCCTGGAACCCCAATACCCTGGGTACCTAGGTACCATATACTAGGGAATTATAAGGGTGTTCCAGTGTGCCAATCAGAATTGGTCAAATTGGTCACTTGCCTGCAGTGACAATATGAAAAGCAGAGAGAGCATAAACACTGAGGTTCTGGTTAGCAGAGCCTCAGTTATACAGTTAGGCACCACACAGGGAACACATATGGGCCACAAACTTATGAGCACTGCTAGGGTTTTCACTATGAGCACTGGGCCCTGGCTAGCAGGATCCCAGTGAGACAGTAAAAACACCCTGACATATACTCACAAACAGGCCAAAAGTGGGGGTAACAAGGCTCGAAAGAGGCTACCTTCCTACAGTGCTATATTGTGTTATTTTAGGATTTATTGCACAAATACTTTACACATTGCCTTCTAAGTTAAGCCTGACTGCTCAGTGCCAAGAGGGTGGGCACAGGATAATTTGGATTGTGTGTGACTTACCCTGACCAGAGTGAGGGTCCTTGCTTGGACGGAGGTAACCTGACTGCCAACCAAAGACCCCATTTCTAACAATACACATCAACCATAACACATCATTTACATCCCCACAGGTACCCTAGCCAATATCACTGGAGAGGAGGTGCCAGTACTATCCAGTCCCCAAACAGAAGAGGCCCAGAGTGATGACAGTAACTCTGGACTTCAGGATCTGGACAATCTACCTGGCCCATCAGGGACCACTGGACAGCCAGTTACCCAAGCCCAGTCGCACACCACCACACAGCCTCCCCCATCAGAATACAGCACAGCACCCACCCAGTGTACCCAAACCTCTGTCCCCAAGATAAGTCAATCAGCAGTGTGCCCACCTGTACAGGGATCCCAGGCTACACCTCGCATACAAGACAATCAGAGACATGGGGTCAGAGGCAGTGGGCACACGGTTCAGGGGACAGAGGCACAGGCCAACAGGGACACTGGGAGGACTGCAGTGTGCCAGGGGGAGGAGAGGACCAGGGAACTGACTCTCTAGGAGGCACTCTCAGAGTTCCTGGGAGCCTACCAACATTCCCAGGGCACGATTGGCCAGATCCTCGACAACGTGCAGGAGAACAGGCGGCTGCAGGAGGGACAGTACCAGGGGATCAGGGAGGACTGGCAGGCCATTAACAACACCCTGATCTTCATAGCAGGGGTGCTGGCAGACATGGCCAACATTATAAGGGAGGCAGTCTCACACCAGCGGGCCTCTGCCACTAGCCAGTCATCTGAACAGCCTTCCACTTCCGCTAGTGGCCAGGAGGCCCCGCCACTGGACTCACAGGCCAGCAGCACCCCTCCCCCTGCAGAAGGTGAACCACCCCGCAAACGTTCCATGCGATCCACACAGAAGCCAGATACACTTGCCAAGACCACCGCCAGGAAATGAGACTCTCCTGATTGTCCCCCTCTTGTACCACTCTGTCACCCTGTCCACCTTGAACTGACATTGCTCCCCTTACTATGTCCCCTTGGACAATGCACCTGGCCTACAAACATACTGGAAGAATACCCTGGACGTCCCTCCATCATCATCCCATCCCATTCCACTTCCCCCCTATATGTAGCACTTAAATAAACACCCTTGATAAAATTCAATTTCTAGTACGTCGTGTATTTCAAATATGTATTGATTGAAACATGTGCACCCAGTGCAAATGAACTGTACATAGAATGAGCATAGAATTAATGACCTTTAGCTGGCTGTTGTGATCACACAAGGAGTATTTGTCATATCACCAACATCTGCAAAATGAAAAGCCAGAGAGAACAGTAAGTGGGCATAGAAGTGGGAAATACCAGCATGCCAATGCCACACAGAATACAACAAAGTCATTGAAATGTCAAGTTACATTGTCTCACCTGGTGTCATTGGAAGTACTGACGGATAAATGATGTTCTGTTGTCCTCATCCTCATCCTCTGCCTTCTCATCCTCACTGTCAGCAGGGTCAACAGCTGCTACAGGGGCTTCTCCAGTCTCCTCCTCCTGCAGAAAAGGAACATGGCGTCTGAGGGCCAGGTTGTGCAACATGCAGCATGCCACTGCTACCTGGCAGACCTTCTTGGGTGAGTAGCACAGGGATCCACCTGTTAGATGGAGGCTCCGGAACCTGGCCTTTAGGAGGCCAAAGGTTCTCGCAATAATCCTTCTAGTTCTCCCATGTGCCTCATTATAACGTTCTTCTGCCCTTGTCCTGGCATTTCTCACTGGGATCAGCAGGCATGATAGGTTTGGGTAACCAGAGTCACCTGCAAATACTGAGGGACAACATTTAGCCACACACTATCCTATATGGCCAACACCATACCCACACACCAACAAATACTGGTTGGGAACCAGGGCTCACCTATTAGCCACACCCTGTGCCTCTGTAGTTGGGCCATCACATTTGGGATGCTGCTATTCCTGAGGACAAAGGCATCATGCACAGACTCTGGATACTTAGCACTGACGTGGGAGATGTACTTGTCCACCAAGCACACCATCTGCACATCCATGGAGTGGAAACTCTTACGATTCCTGAACACCTGTTCATTCTGGTATGGGGGGACAAATGCAATATGTGTTCCGTCAAACGCCCCAATTATATTGGGGATATATCCCAATGCATAAAACACGGCCTTCACAATGGCCAAATCCTCAACCTGGGGGAATGCAGTGTAGCTGCACATGTGTTTTATCAGGGCAGACAATACTCTTGTCATCACTATTGAGAACATTGGCTGTGACATTCCTGCTGCCAAGCCCACTGTCACTTGGAAAGAACCAGTTGCCAGGAAATGGAGCACTGATAGAACTTGCATAAGAGGGGGATCCCAGTGGGGTGACTGATAGCAGATATCAGGTCAGGCTCCAGTTGGGCACACAGCTCTATGATTGTGGCCGTGTCTAGTCTATAGGTGAGGATAATGTGCCTGTCCTCCAGTGTACCCAATTCCACCAGGGGTCTGTACACAGGGTATGTCTCCATCTCCTATTCATCCTCAGCGGTAGGATTTTAAGGGGCAAAAGAGTGAGGAGCCTGTCACAAATTGAACAATGGAGCCACAACAGTAGTTTGAAATCTGTATATGTGAAATGGGTCAGTGTGATCAGTACAGTATGTGCCTATTTCTCCTGTGTCGCAGCATTATTCCATAGGCCTGCACCCACTGAAATGGCGTCCACCTGTCCTGTGTGGAGGGACAGGTGGGAGTGAGATAATGGCGCTGGCGTTGTGCACCATGGTGGGAGGCAGTTGGGAACCACTGTGCATTTCCTTATTGGTCATAATTGGGCCCTATGGGGTACAGTGGCCAATGGTGATCTACGCCGGTGGTGACGGTATGCACTGCCGGGGACGTGACTGCCATTTTCTATTTGATTCCTCACTTGTTTCCTGACCTTCCATAGGAGAGGACCTACACTGCATGTCCTGCTGTGACCTGTGTCTGGAACTTACCATGGCCCATGTGACCGGGGAAAGGGCACCAGCCTTCACTTTGGAGGAGTTCGAGAGACTGGTGGATGGGGTCCTACCCCAGTACGGACTGCGGTATGGGCCTCCAGACCAACAGGTGAGTACACTGTGGGCACGATGCACGTGGCATGCATGTATGGAGGTGTGCGTGAAGGAATTGTGTAAGGGGGAGGGATGTCCTCCTGGCTAGGTACACATTGAGTGCTGGGCTATTTGTGTGCCAATAATGCTGTAAATGGGTATGGTGGGCCATTTGTGTAACTGGCTGGACTGTTTGTCTGTTGGTGTTCTCCTGTCTGTATTGCCTCTGCAGGTCAACGGCCATCAAAAGAAGGGTATATGGCATGCCATCGCCAAGGAGATGCAGACCCTGCAGGCCTACGGCAGGCAGAGCACCCAGTGTCGGAAACGGTGGGAGGACCTGAGACGCTGGGTATGGAAGACTGCAGAGGCCCGGTTGGGGATGGCCTCCCAACGAGGAACGGGTGCCAGTCAAACCCTGACCCCCCTGATGACCCACATACTGGCAGTGGCCTATCTAGAGGTGTATGGGTGTTTGTGGGAAACACAGCAGCCACAAGGGGGTGAGTACAGTTGCTATCATTACAACTTACCACTGGTGTGGTGGTATCCGGGTGGTGGCTGTGTGTCAGTGGGTGCCCCTAGGCCACGCCAGACATAGCAGTGTAGGTCCTCTGGTGGCTAAGTGTCTGAAGGGAAAATACTGCCTACCTACCTTGTTAGAATCCACTGCTGGTCAGGGCTGCGTGGGTCCCAGGTGTGTTGCAGTTGGTGGTGTGTGCTCCTCCTCATGCCTTGATGGCTAGAAATATCACTGGTAGTGCAATGCATAGTGCGTAGGCCTGCCCCCTGTGTGTGAGGGTGTTGTGTACGCCAACGGAGGTGTTGGTGCAGTCATTGACCCAGTGGACCCTTTGTCTCTCTCTCCCCTCTTTCTTGTTTTGTCATTCTGTCCCTATGTGCATTAGCATCATCTGGCGGAGGAGCAGAGGCACCGGCGACGGAGGGAGCTGCATCCCACAGAAGCCTGGAGGCAGAGTCCACCGACGCTGAGGGTACCAGTGGGACGGAGGGCGAGGGGAGCACCATGGTGAAAACTGGGGGGGGCAATACAGACTCTGATACCTCCTCCGATGGGAGCTCCCTGGTGGTGGTGGACACCTCTTTGACCACCCCAGCTACAGGTACAGCCGCCACCCCTGTACAAGCACCGCCCTCTCAGCAGCCCCTCAGCAAGTTGCCTGTGCCTGCTCACCCAGGAGGGTGGGCATCTCCTTCGCCCCAGGTACCTCAGGCCCTGCCCCAGTGAGCCCTGCTACCCTGAGTGAGGAAGCTATTGACCTCCTGGGATCCATCTCTGTAGGGCAGTCAATCATTGTGCATGCCATCCCGGGGCTGGCAGCCCATATGCAGCAATCTAATGCATTCCTGGAGGGCATTCACGGTGGATTGGCAGCCCAACAGAGATTGATTCAAGCTCTGGCCTCCTCCCTGATGGCAGCCATTGTCCCTCTTTCTGCCGTCCCCCCTCTAGTCCCATTCTCCTCAACCCCAACCCATCCCAAGCACACAGCCAGAGGAGCATGCACACAGGATAACACCCAAGAGTGTCACAGGCAAACACAAGTACCACACTTCATCCCACAGGCACTCACAAAAACACCATCCAGTTGCAGACACAACAACATTCACTATTTCCTCCTCCTCCAGCTCCCACCCAATTACGGCCACACTCACACCTGCATGCACTACATCATCATCCACTACCTACATCATCACCACACCAAGCAGAACACACACCTCATTTGCAGACACCTCCCTAACATCCATGCACACGTCCCCTGTGTCCTCTGCCACCTTGTCTGTCCCCTCCAAATGCAAGCACTCAGACACCCAACAGCCATCCACCTCACCACAGCATACAACCCATGCACCTGCACCCAAATCCAGCAGACAAACACCTCCAACAACTACTCCCTCATCCTCCACTCCCATGACTTCTCCCTCTTCCCGCCCCAATGTACCTAAAAAGATTTTCCTTTCCACCATTGACCTCTTCCCTACCCCTCCCCCCGTCCTGCACATATGGCCAGGGTATCAAGAACCCAGCCAAGTACCTCAGCCAAACAGTCCACGGGCCCAGTTCCATCAGCACTTACTCATGGTGGAAAGGATTCCAGGCCACAAATACTGAAGGGGAAGGAGCCTGCACCAGCCAGCAAGAAAGGGAAGGAGCCTGCACCAGCTAGCAAGAAGGGGAAGGAGTCTGCACCAGCAAGCAAGAATGGGAAGGAGCCTGTACCAGCCAGCAAGAAGGGGAAGGAGCTTGCACCAGCCAGCAAGAAAGGGAAGGAGCCTGCACCAGCAAGCAAGAAGGGGACGGAGCCTGCACCAGCAAGCAGGAAGGGGAAGGAGCCTGCACCAGCAAGCAAGAAGGGGAAAAAGCATGCACCAGCAGCTGTCACAGAGCCCCCACCACTAGCCGTGGTTGTGCAGCCAGCATTGAGTGCAGGGGCTAAGCAGGATCCTCCCACTACCACCACCACCACAGTCCAGCCATCGCAGGGTGCAGGGGCTGAGCAGGAGCCTCCCACTACCGCCACCACCACCACAGTGCAACCATCGCAGGGTGCAGGAGCTGAGCAGGAGCCTCCCACTTCCACCACCACCGCCACAGTGCAGCCATTGTAGGGTGTTGGGGCTGAGGAGGTGCCTCCCACTACCGCCACCACCACAGTGCAGCCATTGCAGGGTGCAGGGGCTGAGCAGGAGTCTCCCACTACCACCACCAGCACCGCGGTGCAGCCATCACCGCCAGCGGACGCCATGTGATCCAGCCTCCAAGGGCCGCTGTGCGGCCTGTCCCCTCCAGAACCAGTGTGGGAGACACCCACTTGCAAGACTGTGGCCTTGCAGTCCCAGGACCAAGCACAGGGATTGTTGACCCCTCCAGAACCAGTGGGCGTGTCACCTACTTGAGAGACTGTGGCCTTGCAGTCCCCAGGACCAAGCACAGGGCTTGTTGCCACTTCCAGAACCAGTGGGCGAGTCACCCACTTGAGTGACTGTGGCCTTGCACTCCCCAGGACCAAGCACAGGGCTTGTTGCCCCCTCCAGAGCCAGTGTGGGAGACACCCACTTGAGAGACTGTGGCCTTGCACTCCCTAGGACTAAGCACAGGGCTTGTTGCCCCTCCAGAACTAGTGTGGGAGCTACCCACTTGAGAGACTTTGGCCTTGCACTCCCCAGGACCAAGCACAGGGCTTGTTCCCCCCTCCAGAACCAGTGGTCTTTTTTCCGCATACGGCTGAGGTGCCCCCCCCCCACCCGAGGTGCCTACCTATTTGCCATCTGATGCCCCTGCAGTGTTCTAATCCATATTGGTGTAGGGAATGAGTGTGGCCTTGGACCTCACCCTGTGGCCATGTGGCCCCTGTGAACTGAGGACTGGGCAGTGTCCCTTTTTTGTACATTTGTACATATCTGTTGCATTGGCATATCGTATAATTAATTTTGATGTTGATCCTATTACAATCACTTAAGTCTATTCCTATTGTCCTTGCATTATTCAGCCGATTTATGGGGATAAATAGATTTCTTGTGCAGCTGGTTGTGCATATGGTGTGTGGGGTGTGTGTTGTGTGTGTATGTCACTGTCGTTTCCCTCCCCCTTTCCCTTGTGTGCTAGGTAGCAGTACTTACCATCGTTCCATGGCAGCGTGGTTCTTCCCTGTGTCTCCAATGGTGAGTCCTTTCATTTCTGTGCAGTGTTTCCACCAGGCTTTTGATGGTGTTGGAACCACCCTGGAAAAGGTGGCGGATTGTGTTGTCAGAATATGGTGGGCGGAACTTTGTCTTCCGCCTGGCTGTAGGCGGCTACCGCAGTGATGCCTGTTGTTTCCACCCTGGTGGTCGGTGTGGTGCATTGGCTGTCTTTCGGAGATATCACCGCCATGGTCATAATTTGGCGGTAGTTACCGCCAGCCTGTTGGCAGTATTACCCCCACTTTATGACCGACCGCCGGGGTCATAATGAGGGCCTCAATGACTTAACTCTTTTCTTAATTTATTTTAGAACCACAAGAGACAAATTGCAGGTAAGTACATTAAATGTAACGTACTTTGCATATGTATAGATAGAACTTTGAATCAAAACAGTAACGTACACAGTTTGGCATAAAATGGCAATAAGCTATTTTAAAAGTGGACAATGGAAAATTCAACTGTTCCTGGGAGAGGTAAGTACAGTTAGGTTAATGTGGTAAGTAAAGCACTTACAAGTTCAGTCTCTAGGGCATAGGCAGCCAACCATTGGGGGTTCAAGTCAACCCCAAACACACAGCACCAGCAACGCAGGGCTGGTCAGGTGCAGAGGTCAAAGAGGGGCCCAAATAACATACGCACATATGGAGACAGGAGGTGCTCCGGTTCCAGCCTGCAAGCAGATAAGTACCTGCGTCCTCGGGGAGCAGACCAAGGGGGTTTTGTAGAGCACTGGGGGGTTCCCAAGTAGGCACACAAAGCACACCCTCAGCAACACAGGGGGGCCGGGTGCAGTGGGTAAACAAGGCATCAGGTTGGTGATTGAAATCAATGGAGGGAACCGGGGGTCACTCAGACATTGCAGGCAGGGCACAGGGGGGCTTCTCGGGCCAGCCACCAACTGGGAAAGGGTGAGGGCAGCCTGCTGGAGACTGCTGCACCGGTGGTTGGTTCTTCATGGGCCTGGGGGCTGCGGGTGCGGTGCTTCTTCCAGGCGTTGGGTTTCTTTTCACGGTCAGGGGGGGTCCTCAGGATTCCCTCAGCAGGCGCCATCGTGGGGTTGCAGAGAGGTTGGCCCATGGTGGACACGTCGTCGGAGTCGCCTGGGGATCCTCTCTGCGTCGTTGGTTTCTCTGGACACGGGCCAGCGGCATTGGGTGCAGAGTGGTGGGGACTCCCACTTCTGGAGTGAGGTGGAAGTCCCTTATGGTTCCTCCTTGCTTGTTTAGACAGGGCCGCTGTCCACTGGACTTTCTTGGTCCTTTGTAGTTGCAAGGCAGTCCTCTGAGTTGTCAGAGGTCGTTGGGCCCACAGGATGCATCACTGGTGCAGGTTCTTTGAATCAGGAGACAGGCCGGTAGGGCTGGGGCCAAAGCAGTTGTCTTCTTCCTTCTTCTCTGCGCGGTTTTCAGGTCAGCAGTCCTTCTTTGTATGTTGTCATGAATCTGAAGTCCTGGGTTCAGGCTCGCCTCTAAATACTGAATTTAGGGGTGTGTTAGGATCACAGGGCAGTAGCCAATGGCTACTGTCCTTGAGGGTGGCTACACCCTCCTTGTGCCTCCTCCCTGAGGGGAGGGGGTACTTCCCTATTCCTATTGGGGGAATCCTCCAAAACCAAGATGGAGGATTTCTAAAGCCAGGGATCACCTCAGCTCAGGGCACCTTAGGAGCTGTCCTGACTGGTAGGTGACTCCTCCTTGTTTTTCTCATTATCTCCTCTGGACTTGCCACCAAAAGTGGGGGCTGTGTTCAGGGGTGGTCATCTCCTTTGAGGCTCACTGCTAGGTGTTACAGTTCCTGCAGTGGGGAGGTGTTAAGCACCTCCACCCAGTGCAGGCTTTGTTTCTGGCCCTAGAGAGCACAAAGGCTCTCACTCCAGGGGGTCAGAAACTCATCTCAGTGTCAGGCTGGCACAGACCAGTCAGTCCTGCACTGAAGGATTAGCTAAAATACAGGGGGCATCTTCTAAGATGCCCTCTGTGTTCATTTTGTAATAAATCCAACACTGGCATCAGTGTGGGTTTATTATTCAAAGAAGTTTGATACCACACTTCCCAGTATTCGGTGTAGCCATTATGGAGCTGTGGAGTTCATTTTGACAAACTCCCAAACCATATACTTAATATGCCCACACTGTACTTACAATGTCTAAGAATAGAATTAGACACTGTAGGGGCATATTGCTCATGCAGCTCTGCCCTCACCTGTGGTATAGTGTACCCTGCTTTAGGGCTGTAAGACCTGCTAGTGGGGTGACCTACCTATGCCACAGGCAGTATTTTGTGTGTATGGCATCCAGAGGGGGATGCCATGTCGACTTTGCCTTTTTCTCCCCACAACACACACAATCTGCAATGGCAGTGTGCATGTGTTAGGTTAGGGGTCCCTTAGGGTGGCACAACACATGCTGCAGCACTTAGGGACCTTCCCTGGTCACAGGGGCCTTGGTACCACTGGTACCTTTTACAGGGGACTTATCTGTGTGCCAGGGGTGTGCCAATTGTGGAAACAATGACACATTTTTATTGAAAGAACACTGGTGTGGTGGCCTGGTTAGCAGGGTCCCAGCACACTCTCAGTGAAGTCAGCAACAATATCAGGCAAAAAGTGGAGGGGTAACTTCAACAAGGAGGCATTTTCCTACACAAGTCCCCCCCCGCCGGCCCACAGGCCAGGAGACTCAGCCAAAGCTGTGCGAGTCTTCCTAGTCTGTCAGGCGAGGAAGAGTAGGCAAAACAGGCTGGTTTCTTGTGGGTCAGGTTGGGCCTTACCAGTGCCACCTTTGGAGTTCTCTCCTACTGGAACAGAAACTTCTTGGCTTATTGGAACCTTGGCTAAAGGTTGTCCACCTTTCCTGCACTGTTTTCTCCTCTTTTTCAGGACCTGCACTGACCAATTTCTACCTTGGGCTCTGACCAACCTCTGGGTTGTCATTTCCAAGGAGACAATCAAGGGGGACGTCTGCACTGACTACCACCCGTCTCCAGCTAAAAGTCCCACCCACTTCTAGGGGCACTAAAGCCACAGGCCTATTAGTAACCTTGTCTGGGCTAACCCTTACTCTGGCAGTCTCACCTGGGATGTACTGGTTTGAGAGCACCAGCCTGTCATGCACAATAGTGTGACTGGCACAAGTGTCTCTCAGGGCAGTGGCTGGGATTCCATTCACCAGTAGGTGGTGGAAGTGTCTACTTCCCTCTGGAATCTCCAACTCATCTGTTGGGCCCATTTTCCAGTTAAAGGCTATGAGGACCTTCTCATCTGAGGAGTCATCCCCAATGGCTACATTGCTCACCCCTGGGATTCTGCTCGGGGTTTGTTTTTGAGACAAGAAGTGTGGTGCCCTGTCTGTCTACAGTTGTGGCACCATGCCTTAGTGGCATCCCAGTTCTTACCCTGATACCCACTTTTGCTTTGGGAAGTGTCTTGGGGCTCACCCAACTGGACAGGTTTTTGGGGGCCTACTGAGGACTCTTGTTGTTTACTTTTAGGAGTGTCACTCACTTTCTCCTGGGGATGCTTTGTAACCCCTATCTTTTGGTCACCCCCAGTGGAAGTTTTGGTTACCCTAGTCTTGACCCAGTGGTCTGCCTTCAATTCTTGGGGAGAAATTGGACCTAGGTCTACAAGATATTGATGCAACTTTTTATTGAAGCAGTTCTTAAAATGTGTTCTTTCATAAACAAATTATAAAGCCCATCATAGCCATGCACTTCATTTCCAGTTACCCAACCATCCAGTGTTTTCACTGAGTAGTCTACAAAATCAACCCAGACTGGCTCGAGGTTTTGTGAGGCCCCCTGAACCTAATTCTATACTCCTCAGTGGTGAATCCAAAGCTCTCAATCTGGTTAGCCTTCATGGGGTCATAGGATAGCATCTGCACCAGTGAGTGTGAGAAGCCTATCCCTACATGTACCAGTAAACAGTTCCCAAAGGAGAGCTCCCCAATGAGACTTTTTTAATCTTCTGGTTCCACAGGCCTTCTCAAAGGCTATGAACCACTTGGTGATGTCATCACAATCCTCATTTTTGGGGACAATCCCTTTAGGGATTTTAGGGGTGTCAGAATACTCTCTGTCCCTAGTTATGGTGTTGCTGCCATCATTTATGGGTTCTAAACCTTTTTTTTTCTCTCCCTTTCTATAGCCAGTAGCTGTTTCTCCAAAACTAATGTTTTGGTCATCCTTGCTGCCCTCAATGTTCACAGAGGAACTCGACTCCCCTGTGGAAGAACCAGAATCTCTGAGTCTGATTTGTGGAGACAGGGGTCTTGGAACCCTGGTCTCCCTAGTTAGGGTAGGAGGGGGGAGTTCTACCTCCTGATCCCCAACTTCTTCCTCATCTGAGGGGAGGTCTTCCCCTTCAGTAGGATGGTCCCTGATGTACTCTGCCAAGAGCTCCTGGAGCCTGACCTTGGTAGGGTTAGAACCAGTTTTAATTGTCTTCAGCGTACAGAGAGTCCTTAGCTCTGCCATCCCTAGATGGAGGTGAGGTTGAGTTCTATCACCATCTCATCTGTGCTGCTTATTATGTCTCTAACAGTTGGGATTACTTTTTAAGAAACTAAAAACTACTTCTAGTACTTAAATCCTAACTTTTACAAAACTAAGGACTGCAGCCCTTAGGGACCTTCCCTGGTCACAGGGCCCTTGGTACCTCTGGTACCTTTTACAAAGGAATTATCTGTGTGCCACGGGTGGGCCAATTGTGGAAACAATGGTACATTTTTAGTGAAATAACACTGGTGCTGGGGTCTGGTTAGCAGGGTCCCAGCACACTCTCCGTCAAGTCAGCGTCAATATCAGGCAAAAAGTGGGGGGGGGGGGTAACTGCAACAAGGAGCCATTTTGCTACACTGGAGTAAGGAAATAAGTTACTTTCCTGTAACTATAGTTCTCCAGTATTGGAATCTTTCATAGATTCACATGCAACCCACCCACCTCTTGGGAGAAGCTCACCTTTTTATTTTCTCAATCAACTTTTAGGATACGCACTAGTGCTTACAAAATCTAAGGTACTGGAGCTTCTCTCAGGAGGGTTCTAGAGGGTGGGATAATCTGATTGGTTAATGCTGGAGTTGGGTCCTTTTTTACATAAGGACTTGGATAGATTACTTAAAAGTAGAGATGTAATTTATTGTCTTTGGGGACATTGTCTTTTCTAAGGTATCGGGGACTCCCATCTTGATGAGGGGGAATGATTCAAGCATGTGAAGCTATGAAAGATTCCAATACTGGAGAACTATAGTTACAGGTTAGTAACTTATTTCCATCTGATGGTTCACACTCCTCAAATCCACAGAGAGATGCAATCGGCCATATGCCTTTTCCGTGATAATAACCGGTGACACCCAACTCGTAGGTTCCACAGGACCAATTATTCCTTCATGTAGCATATCATCCAACATCTTGTTATCACAATAGGCACTCTCCTCACTTTGGTGGTCATTACAACCCTGGCGGTCGGTATTAAAGCGGCGGTAAGACCGCCAACAGGCCGGCGGTAAAAAAATTGCAATTACGACCGTGGCGGAAATCGCCAGCAAAGACAGACACTTTAACACTCAGACCGCCACAGCGGTACAAACAAACAGCGCAGCGGTCACCGCCAACAGACAGGTGGGAGACAATGTACCACCCACACTATTATGACAGGCCAATCCGCCACCTTTTCCGGGACAGATTCACCGCGGATAAAAACACGGCGGAAACAGGAATTTCGAAGGGAAAACGCTCACCTCTACACACTCCACGAGGAACGAGGACACCATGGAACCGGAACTCCAAATTCTCCCTGCGATAGTCTTCCTTCTCCTCTACCAGGAGCACGAACGCCGGCGGCGAAGACCACGGAGAGTACAGCACCTACGACAAAGGGGAGGGGGAGGGGGAGGGAAAAAACAGGGACACACACACGCAATACCCCCACCCTCACACACCACAACACACACACTAATGCATACCAATACATCACAGTTACACCCCCAAACCCCCCAGAAGAATGCAAAGACCAAAGAAAATGAGTGTAACCTTCGGAATATATTAAAAACAAGTAGGCAGAAATATATATATATATACACAATGTACAAAATAAATACCAGGCATAGTAGTCCAGGTACTGCACAAAGAAAGTCTGTGGAACACTGGGAACACATGGTATGGGCGAGGCCCACACAAGATCCCCGACCATGACGGAGAGAACACTGCAGGGGCATCAGACAGCAAGAAAACAGGCACCTCAAGGGAAGGGAAAGGGGGGGCACCTCAGCCGCTTGAGTGTACGACGCCAAATCCATGAGGTGGCCACATGCCCACTGTTCAATCCTGGGGAGTGCAAAGCCACAGTCTCTCAAGTCTATACAGTGGGTGGGTTGCCCACTGTTCAATCCTGGGGAGTGCAAAGCCACAGTCCCTCAAGTCTCTACAGTGGGTGGCTTGCCCAGTGTTCCATCCTGGGGAGTGCAAAGCCACAGTCTCTCAAGTCTATACAGTGGGTGGGTTGCCCACTGTTCCATCCTGGGGAGTGCAAAGCCGCAGTCTCTCAAGTCTATACAGTGGGTGAGTTGCCCACTGTTCCATCCTGGGGAGTGCAAAGCCACAGTCTCTCAAGTCTCTACAGTGGGTGGCTTACCCACTGTTCAATCCTGGGGAGTGCAAAGCCACAGTCTCTCAAGTGGATGACAGTCTCCACTGGTTCTGGAGGGGGACTGGTGCCCAGAGTGCTTCATCCTGTGAAGGACAGAGGTAGTGGATGGATCTCTCCACTGGTTCTGGAGGGGGACTGGTGCCCAGAGTGCTTCATCCTGTGAAGGACAGAGGTAGTGGATGGATCTCCCCACTGGTTCTGGAGGGGGACTGGTACCCAGAGTGCATCACTCACCCCGTGACGGACCCAGTTGCGTCAGTGCCCCTGCCGCTCATGGGCTAGCGGTGCTTCACATGGCGGTGCCCTGTTCAGCGGTGCTTGTGATGGCGGTGCCCTGTTCTGCGGTGCTTCAGATGGCGGTCTACATTGCAGGGTCTCAGCTGCTGGTGGTCCTTCATGGCCCAGCGGGGCTTGTGCTGGCGGTCCTCCATGGCCCTGCGGGGCTTGTGCTGGCGGTCCTTCATGGCCCAGCGGGGCTTGTGCTGGCGGTCCTTCATGGCCCAGCGGGGCATGTGCCGTGCTGGCGGCCCTCCATGGCCCAGCGGGGCTTGTGCTGGCGGTCCTTCATGGCCCAGCGGGGCTTGTGCTGGCGGTCCTCCATGGCCCAGCAGGGCTTGTGCTGGCGGTCCTTCATGGCCTGGCGGGGCTTGTGCTGGCGGTCCTTCATGGCCCGGCGGGCTTGTACTGGCTGTCCATCATGGCCCAGCGGGGCTGGTGTTGGCGCTGGCCTCCTGGGCAGCTGGGCTGGGGCTGGCAGTGGCCTCCTGGGCAGCTGGGATGGGGCTGGCGGTGGACTCCTGGGCAGCTGGGCTGGGGCAGGCGGTGGACTCCTGGGCAGCGGGGATGATGGCGGTCTTCTCCGCCGTGCTGCTCTTCCCAGACTTGCCGGGTTTCTTGTGGCCCTTCCCCACCTTGGAAGGTGTCACAGCTGACTCCACACTCCCAACGGGACCCCTGGGAGCGGCTTTGGTGGCTGGAGTCTTCCCCCTCTCCCGCCGGGCACTGGCCAACTTCTGATGCTTCACAGGTGGGAGACTGTCTGTGCTGTGGCTCCGTGCCACACTGGCTGTCCTGGTGGCCGGTGCACTCCACATACCGGTGACTACAGGCACCACTGGTCCCGGAGATGTTGTGGCTGAGGTGCAACTTCGGGACCTATGAGATGGACTGGGTGGGGGAGGTGTGGGAAAAAGATCAAAGGTGGACAGGAAAAGTTTTTTGGACACACTGGGACGGGTAGCTGGAGGGGGTTTGGGAGTGATGGAAGAGGTGGTGGTAGTAGGAGGTGTAGGTTTGGTGACTTTGGGTGAAGGTGCATGCGCTGGAGGCTGTTGTGATGTGGATGGCTGTTGGGTGGGTGTGTGCCTGCGTTTGTGTATCTTGGGAGGGGGCGTCACAGACACACTGGGAGAGGACACAGGGGACGTGTGAATGGTAGTGGGGGTGGTGACTGCACGTGAGCGGGATGTGCTGGTGGGTGTGCTGGTGAGGGACGTAGTGGCTGTAGAGGTAGTCCATGCAGGTGTGAGTGTAGACGAGACTGGGAGGGAGGAGGGAGACGACGAGGAGGGGAACACAGTGGAGGCAGTGGATGTTGGTGTGTCTGCATGTGTGTGTTGCTTGCGTGAGTGCCTGTGGGATGTGTGGTGCTTATGTTTGCCTGAGCTTCCCTTGTGTGTTGATGTGTGTGCAGGCTGGTCTGATGGTGTGCTTGGGATAGGCAGAGGTACAGGGGATTGGGTCTGGGTGGAGGAAGTTGGAAGGGGGAGGCTAGAGACGGGGACAATGGCTGCCATCAGTGCTGAGGCCAGAGTCTGAAAAGCTCGGTGAAGGGCCGCCTGACCAGAATGAATGCCCTCCAGGAATGCATTTGTTTGTTGCAACTACCTTTCTACACCCTGGATGGCATTCAAAATGGTAGACTGCCCAACAGTGAGGGACCTGAGGAGGTCAATGGCCTCCTCACTGAGGGCAGCAGGGGTGACTGGGGCAGGTCCTGAGGTGCCTGGGGCGAAGGTGATGCCCACCCGCCTGGGTGAGCAGGCACGGGGCGAAGGCTGAGGGGCTGCTGAGAGGGCAGTGCTGGTAGGGGGGGTGGCGGCTGTACCTGTAGATGCGGAGGACACAGATGTTGCTGCCACCACAAGGGAGCTCCCATCAGAGGACGAATCCGTGTCGCTGGTCTCAGCTCCTGTCCCCGCCGTGGAGCTCCCCTCGCCCTCCGTCACACTGGTGAATTCCGAGTCCATAGTCTCGCCCTCCAGGGCCATGTGGGATGCAGCTCCCTTGTGCTCCGGTGCCACTGCTCATCCGCCTAATGATGCTAATGCACACAAGAACAGGGAGACCACAAAAAGGGGGAGGACGACAGAAGAAAGTCATGTTGAGTGCATGGATTACCGCTACCGTTGGCGGACACGACAGACACAG
This sequence comes from Pleurodeles waltl, assembly GCF_031143425.1. NCBI lineage: Eukaryota > Metazoa > Chordata > Amphibia > Caudata > Salamandridae > Pleurodeles > Pleurodeles waltl. The sequence goes on along the minus strand of NC_090441.1, from coordinate 201,513,977 downwards.
AAGCCCCCTGCACTATGCCGCGCTCTTGGGCTCCACTGTTCAATTCCTGGGAAATGGTCTACAAGGCTATGGACGACATCTGCACACATAGATGACACAGGGGCATGAATAGATGCACTTGGCACTCTACGGAGGTGGGGTGGGGTACCACATGGCCTGCCTTACGGAGGGGCCTTACCTACGGAACTCGCCCTGGCCTAGGAAAACCCACAGCCCACCTCCCCGACCCAGACACCTCCACTGCGTGCAAAGTCAGCAGAATGAGAGTGTACTCACCCCCTTGTGTCTGCTGTGATGCCCTCAAGCGCCCATCCAACTCCGGGCACACCACTGCCAGGATCCTGAACATCAGGGGGTCATGGTGTGACGGGCACCCCTCCCACGTTGGGAGGCCATCCCCAGCTGGGCCTCCGCCGTCTTCTTGCTCCAGTGGCGAATGTCCTCCCATCTCTTACGGCAGTGGGTGCTCTGTCTGTGGTAGACCCCCCAGGGTCCGGACTTCCTTGGTGATGGCACGCCAAATATCTTTCTTCTGGTGGGCGCTGACCTACATGAAATGTACAGGGGAAAAAGTGAAGTCATTACCAACTGCACCATCAAAGTGATTGGCCACCATCCCTACCCTTGCCAGGTGGCACATGCATTCACCGTCTTTCATGCACGCAGCACTCTGCCCCCTTCCTTCTTACATCCAGCCCTCTCCACACAGGCATAGCCCATACAACATGCTCCCTGTGTACTTACCTGTTTGTCTGGAGGACCGTAGAGTAGGTTGTACTGGGGGAGGATCCGTCCACGAGTTTCTCCAACTCCTCCGATGTGAAGGCAGGGGCCCTTTCCCCAGACGTACAAGCCATTGTCTCTTCCAGACCGAGGTCACAGCAGCCCTTGAAGTGTAGGTCCTCTCCTGTCGAAGATCAGGTATCGAGTGATTGAACAGATAGAAAATGGCGGTCACGTCCGCGGCGGTGTGTACCGTCACCACCGGCGTACATCGTCATTGGCTCCTGGGACCCATAGGGTCCAATGTTAACCAATGCAGCATTGCGCTGCGGTCTTCGACCACCTACCGCGACGGTGTACAACGCCAGCGCAGTTACCTCACATCCCATTGTCCCACTTAAGACGTCAGTCAGCCGCCATTTCAGGGGACCACATGGCTTCATTTTCAACTGCGTCACATATACTTAGGCCCAGACTCAACACACATACAGGCCACCTTTTGTGTATGGATGGTGTTCTGTGTAAACTGTGGGTACGTACCTCTGAGTTGGTTAACTCTGTGCTCGCTGTTGTCCTTCATAGGCACCGTCCGCTGGGACATGTGAGGAGATGGCGGCATCCTCCGGTGTACCGACCGTTGGTGGACCTGTCGCAATGGAGGAGCAACATTTGATATTCACCTACAGGCTAGACCGTGCCACAATCGAGGAACTGTGTACCCAGTTGGAGCCAGACCTGATGTCAGCAATCCGCCATCCCACAGGAATCCCCCCTCAAGTACAGGTGCTGTCAGTGCTCCATTTTCTTGCAAGTGGCTCTTTTCAAACAACTGTGGCCATGACATCAGGGATGTCCCAGCCTATGTTTTCCAACGTATTGTCCAGAGTGTTGTCTGCCCTTCTGAAACACATGCGGAGCTACATCGTTTTCCCTCAGGTGGAGGATTTGCCTACAGTGAAAGGTGATTTCTATGCCCAGGGACATATCCCCAACATCATAGGTGCCATTGATGGGACCCATGTGGCTTTGGTCCCCCCCCCCCACAGGAGTGAACAGGTGTACAGAAACCGGAAGAGTTATCATTCTATGAATGTACAGATGGTATGTTTGGCAGACCAGTACATCTCCCATGTGAATGCCATGTTTCCTGGCTCAGTGCATGACGCCTACATCCTGCGGAATAGCAGCATCCCTTATGTGATGGGTCAACTCCAGAGGCACCGTGTGTGGCTATTAGGTGAGCATCTGGAAGCAAGGCATTGGGAATGGTTGTCTGAGTCTGGGGTTATTCCTACAGGTTAGTGTGTGTCTAACAGTTGTCCCTCGCCATTTGCAGGTGACTCTGGGTACCCCAACCTGTCATGGCTACTGACCCCAGTGAGGAATCCCAGGACCAGGGCAGAGGAAAGCTACAATGAGGCCCATGGGCGAACTAGGAGGGTGATCGAGCGGACCTTCGGCCTCCTGAAGGCCAGGTTCAGGTGCCTCCATATGACAGGTGGATCCCTATTCTACTCACCAAAGAAGGTGTGCCAGATCATCGTGGCCTGCTGTATGCTTCACAACTTGGCTTTGCGACGCCAGGTGCCTTTTCTGCAGGAGGATGGTCCAGATGGCGGTGTTGTGGCAGCGGTGGAGCCAGTGGACAGTGATGAGGAGGAAGCAGAGGAAGAAGACATGCACAACAGGGACTCAGTGATCCTGCAATATTTCCAGTGAGACACAGGTAGGAATCCAAAACTGCCTACTACATGTACTTTGACACTACTACCTCTCTACTGTCTGTCGTTTTCACCCAGTGTATGGTCAGTGAGTTGTCACTTTCCCTTACGATTTCACAGATGTGGGTCCCACTGAGTGACATCTGCTTAGATTCCTCATGGACTAGAGCTGTGTGACATAGGTATGTTGGCATTACTATTTAAAAAACATTTTAGCACTGTAATTGCTAATACACTATTTCGAAATCACAGACAGACTCCAGATCGTTTTGTGCTTTAGGTGTGTTTATTTAAATGCTCAATATTGGAGGGGGTAGTGAAATGGTGAGGGATGATGGCAGAGGAGTGTCCATGGCAGAGCCCAGTCTATTAGTCTCACAGGTGCATTGTCCATATGGGCATAGGAAGTGGAGCAGGGGCAGTTTAATTATGGACAGGGTGACAAAGTGGGACAGTAGGATGACAATCAGAGTAATCTAATTTCTTGGCGGGGGTCTTGGCATCGTGCTCTGTCTTTGTCCTGGATCTCAGGGACCGTTTGCGGGGTGGTTCTCCCTCTGCAGGGGGTGGGGTGCTGGTGTGGTGGTCCTGTGGTGGGGCGTCCTGTCCACTTGCGCCGGCGGAGGTGGTGTGCAGTTCATCGTCCATGCTAGTGTCAGGGGCCCCTTGTAGTGCCACAGTGTCCCTCCTGGTGTTGAGTACTTCCTTCAGCACCCCTACGATGGTGCCCAGGGTGGAGCTGATGGTTCTGAGTTCCTCCCTGAAGCCCATATACTGTTCCTCCTGCATGCGCTGGGTCTACTGAAACTTGGCCAGTACCGTTGCCATTGTCTCCTGGGAGTGGTGGTAGGCTCCCATGATGGAGGAGAGGGCCTCGTGGAGAGTGGGTTCCCTTGGCCTGTCCGCCCCCTGTCACACAGCAGCCCTCCCAGTTCCCCTGTGTTCCTGGGCCTCCGTCCCCTGGACAGATGTGCCCACTACCACTGCCCCCAGGTCCCTGTTGTTGTTGGGGTGGTGGGTTATCCTGGGTTCCCTGTAGTTGTGGACACACTGCTGATTGACGTGTCCTGGGGACGGAGGTATGGGCCCACTGGGTGGGTGCTGTGCTGGTGTTTCCAGAGGGGGAAGGTCTGTGGTGGCCTGTGGCTGTGTGAGGGGAACCGACTGTCCAGAGGTCCCTGATGGTCCGGGCTGGTCATCTAGATCCAGTTGGACAGAGCTGCTGTCATCACTGTGGGCCTCTTTTGTTGGTGGTGTGGACATGTGTGGACCCTCCTGTCCGGTGACGTTGGGTAGGGGTCCTGCAGGGGTATAAAAGGATGTTTATTAAATCTGTGTGTGTAATGGTGTGCAATGGGTGGGTGACCGTGTACCCCAGTGCTAGCATTCCTGTGTGGGTCCTTGTGTGATGATGGTTTAGGGGGGTGTATGGGTATGTGCAGTGGGCATGCTTTGGTGATGGGCGTCCATGCTTTGTTGTTGCATGCAGGGCTTGGTGTTGGGATGTGTGGTTTTTAATGCTGGGACATATGTGAGGAGTTGCGGTGCTGGGGGTGAGTGTGGGGGTATGTGATGGCATGCAGGTAGGGTGGGGGAGATAGTATTGAAGATTTGACTTACCAGAGTCCATTCCTCCATCTACTCCTGCGAGGACCTCAGGATGCAGAATAGCCAAGACTTGCTCCTCCCATGTTGTTAGTTGTGGGGGAGGAGGTGGGTGTCCGCCGCCAGTCCTCTGTACCGCAAGGTGGTGTCTTGAGACCCGTATGTCGTTCCACCTCTTCCTGATGTCATCCCTATTTCTTGGGTGCTGTCCCACTGCATTGACTCTGTCCACTATTCTTCGCCATAGCTCCATCTTTCTAGCTATGGAGGTGTGCTGCACCTGTGATCCGAATAGCTGTGGCTCTACCCGGATGATTTCCTCCACGATGACCCTGAACTCCTCCTCAGAGAACCTGGGGTGTCTTTGCCGTGCCATGGGGTGGTGTAGGTGATGTGTGGGGTGGAGTGTGTGGTGATAGGTGTGGTGATATGTAGTGGTGTGTTGTGTGAGGTGCGTGGAAGTTGTGTGGGTGATGGTGTTGTGTGCCTGTGGATGCTGTTGTTCTTGCTGGTGGTGTCTCTCTCTGGCCTTCTTTTGGAATTTTTTGTCGTGGGGGTTTGTGGGTGATGTGGGTGTGTGTTTTATATTGTATTGGGTGTGTGGGAGTGGTGTGTGTATGTGTATCAGGTGTGTGTATTTGGAATTGTCCAATGTGGCTGTGTTTTGTAAGAGTGTGTGTATTTTGAGCGCAGCGGTGTGTACCGTCAATGGAATACCGCGGATGAAAGACCGCCGCGTGGATTCGTGTGTTGTGATAGTGTGGGCGTATTTCTGTTGGAGTGACGGTGGAGGTTTTGTTTTCACCAGTTTATCACTGACCTTTGGTGTGGTGGACTTGTGTGGGTGTCTAACTTTTGGCGGATTCCGAGATGTGGGTCATAATAGCTCTGGCGTATTTCCGCAACGGTGTGTTGGCGGTCTTCTGCACGGCGGTAAGCGGCTTTTACTGCCAATGTTGTAATGACCGCCTTTATGTTTCAAGGGTATAGCTCCCTTTCTGAGCACAATCTTATGGACATAACTTTTCCTTTGGCCCAAATCTTCTATGAACACCTCCTTGGCTTCTTCAGGGTATTCCCTCAACCTTGATTTCACCTACCACCATCACTTGATTGGGTGACCTGGGGTGTGTAATTTTATGTAGATTATATTGGTGAATTCATCCCCGTATCAGAAGGCCATTTTCTGCCACATAAACTTTGCCCATTACCTCACATGACTCAAATGTTATGGATGCTGAAAAGTATCCTAAAATATCAATAGTTTCTCCATGATACTCCATGGGATTAATGTCTTTTGGAGACAGAGCCACATCGAGCCATTTTTCCCAAAATGATGTATCTGACAGAGACTTCTAGCTGCAGATTCCTTACCTTAGAATTCCCTGGCATCAGCTTCGAATCCCGAATTTTTCTGCTGAGTAGTACCCTGCGTGTGCCATCGGGTGGGGTAGTTCGGATCTGCGTGCATCGTCCGGCTACGCGTGGCATCGTCAGCATCTTTGGAGCCGTCTTTGACATGACAGTCTTCTATGTAGGCACCACCCTGGCGCGCGTACGTCAGTTCTTTTCCTTCCACGTCGGTTACGCGCAGGTACGGAAAGAGCTACCCTTTTTGCAAAGTTTACTCACCTGGGAAGTTGATATCTGTATAGTGTGTGTGTATGACAGGCACTGACAGGACTGCTAAGGCCAGGAGGCACTGCTACTCTCAGTTCACTCAGCCACCACAGTGTCCTCTGATCAAATCACCCCTCTCCCTCTACTCAGCCATTGAAGTGTACTTACCTGAGAGGATCGCATCTGTATAATGTGGGTGATACAGGGAGTTAAATGGCTACAACTCACAGGAGGATCCCTTACTGTCACTCCAAACACCAGTCCAGTGTTTACTTGCCAAAAAAACCTTTCTTTTGGAATTCACACATGAAGTGTACACACCTGGGGGAATGACATTTAACAAGTACATGAGGTACAGGGAGTCACATGACTGCTAAGGCCAGGAGTGTAGGAAAGTACCCTCTTTTTTGCATGGTTACCCCCACTTTTCCTGCTATCGGTGAGCTTAGACTGTTTTCACTGGGATCCTTCTACCCAGGACCCCAGTGATTGTGCACTCTCCCGCCAAATAGGGTTTAATTGGACTTTTCTGTAAAGAATTTGAGAAACTCAATAAACAGATTAAAAAAATAAAGTCTGCTGGATTCTTCTGGTTGTGGGATATATAAGGGTTGTAGGTTCATCAAGAACCCTAGGTACCCAGAGCCAATAAAGGAGCTGCACCTTGCAATGGGTTTTCATTGTATACCGGGTATACAATTAATTTGGTTAAATATAAAGAGTGAAAAATAGGTATCTGGAATCTGAGAGGAGCCACAAATTTCCTTCCACCCAGCGTTCCCCCAGGTCTCCTGATAAAAATGGAACCTCACTTGTGTGGGTAGGCCTAGTGCCTGTGAAAGGAAATGCCTCAAAACACTATGTGGACACATCAAAATTATCAAATGCAAAACTACCTGTTTTTGCGGGAGGAGGAGCACTTGTGTTTTGGTCCTGGGCTCAGCAGCCATATAGGGAAACCTACCAAACCCAAACATTTCTGAAAACTAGGCACAGAGGGAGTCCAGGGAGGTGTGACTTGAATGGATCCCCCAATGTTTCCCAGAATCCTCAGCAAACCTCAAATCTAGCTAAAAATAAAACACATTTTCCCACATTTCTGTCTGGGCTCACCCGACAGGCATAAATTTCCTACCACCCAACGTTCCCCTCAGTCTCCCGGTAAAAATTATACTTCACCTGTGAAGGTGGGCCAAGTGCCTGTCACAGGGATGAGCCAAAAACATGTCGAAAATGAGGGGGAAGCAATGCGGGTCCAAAAGGGCAGTTTGGAAAAAGACGTTTTTAGGCTGACAAGTGGGGCATAATCTTTATTGGTATAGATGCAACAATGCTGGGTGGTAGGAATTTTGTGGATTCCTTCAGATTCCAGAAGGTTCTATCACAAAAATATGGGGAAAATTTGTGATTTCCAGCAAAGATGTTTAGTTTTCAGATGTGTCTAGGTCTCATAGATTTGTCTACATGGCAGTGTACGAAAGTCCAAAAAGTGCAGCCCTCGCCATTCCAAGTGGGACGATTTTGAGAATTAGACAAGCTTTCATAGCCCAAATGTAAAACCAAAACCCCAAATAATCAAATATCCTCTTGCTTGCCGTGGGATAAGATGATGGGCGAGAGCTGAAAGACTGTTACCCTCTTCAGTTGAGGTGGGGGCATAACCATGCCCATAGTGGTTTGTAGCCATCACCCCACTATTTTATTTTAATTCCCTGGCATCTAAAAGGCTTTTTGCCCACCCCCTACCCCCGGGAGTGGATCGGGGGTAACTGCCCCATCTGCCCACCTGTGGGCAGAACAACTTTGTCCCCAATTATTGAGGGTGGGGTATGGCCATACCTCACCCTCTTTTTCTTTTTTTTTAAATAAAATCTTCCGTAGTGTCTGGTGGGCTTTCTTGTCTAAGGGTTCTCTCCCCTTGCATGAAATTGGTGCAAAAAAAATCCTGGTGTCTAGTGGTTTCTGCCGCTCTCGAGGGCAGATTGGTCTAAGAAAAACAGGCCTGTCTGCCACTAATGTGGGCAGAAATAGCCTAAAATACAATTGCCCCCCAGGGGAGAGACCCTTGCCTAAGGAGTCGCTCCCAGCTGTACAAAAATTAAAAAAATAAAAATCCCTGGTGCCTAGTAGTTTTCGCCCCACTTTGGGGCAGATCAGCCTACTTAAAATAGGCCGATCTGCCCCCGGGAGGGGGGGCAAAAAATGACCTAATAAAATCATTGCCTCCCGGGGAGCGATCCTTGCTCCCCTTATGAATGTAAACGAAAAAAACTATCTGTAGTTTCTAGTGGTTTCTGCCCCCCGAGGCAGATTGGCCTAATTAATTTAGGCCGATCTGCACCCCGGGGGGGCAGAAAAGGCCTAATTAAAAAAACTGCCCCCTGGGGAGCGACCCTTGCCAAAGGGGTCGCTCCCCTTATAACATGTCAACAAACAAAGAAACATCCCTGGTGTATAGTGTCATTCCTGCAGCACATTGCTATGCGGCCGTACTGCAGGAATGCTCAGAGAGAAGGCCTTTCCTTCAGTTTTCATGCCTCCCTGACCTCCCCTGACCCCCTTACCGAGGAGAAACTAATCTGTTTCTTCTTCGCACTGGAAGCATGCCTCCTACACGATGGGAGGCAACCTCGGATGAGGTCAGCACACGATCGTGTGCTGATATCATCAGACTTCACTAGGAGGGACGGGGGGACTCCAGTGGAAGGAGAAGCGATTCCCTTTCCAGCCCTGCCAATGGGAGGGGGTGGGAGCACTAACGCTTTCCCCAAGGGCCGGGTGCAGGACGTAACAGTTACGTCCTGGGCACCTGAGTGGTGCTGCCCAGGATGTAACCGTTACGTTCCAGGCATTCAAGGGGGTTGGTTCTGGGTTCGTTCACACCTTCTCCTCTATATTTGGCTTAATACCATCTGCCATACACTCTATATTTTCAAGTATCTTCGGGGGATTTCCAGTTACTTTGGCTATAATAGGTGGCATCTTGCTGTTGCTATTTTTTATCCGCAATCCAATCCCTTTACAATAAGGAGGACCTCCAGCGCAACTGTGTCATAAACGCATGATGCAGTATTTCACAGCACTACTCCTGGAAGAACTGGAGTGCAACTGGTCTCTGTCATTCAGACCGGTTTTGGATTGTGTGCAGCCCGTGTTTCGATGCCTCTGGTGCCTTTTCAAATGTGCACTAAAAGTATGTCTTTTTACGCAGCGTTTACTTTCATTGGACACTGACCTGTTGATGTTCTTGCTGGGGGCTCATTACCAGAAATGTGCGTTGAGGGTGCGTTTGCTATAGGAACCTGTATGTGAGTTACCCTTTGTGGATCATGCAGCTCTTGACTCAACATCGGGCACAACACAGAATGCTTCTGCCTCAGCTGGAGATCAGGCTTTGGAACATGAGTGCTCTTTGGTTTTTCTTGGCAATGATTTAGTCACATTACCACCTACCGAAGTGGAACATTTCCTTCTTCAATTGTCCTGGTTGTAATTTTACAAAATACATTGACTTTTAAATTTGGTCGTATTGGCGCCACTGCTAACATTTTAAATTGATCACTTCCAATATTTCACATGATCAAGTGTTTCTTAACTTGTCATTATTCACATCTATTATATATGTTTTAAAGCATTGTATTTTATTGTTTTTATTAGGAATTAGGCTGCTTTACCACTTCTGAACCGGTAAAGGGAGGGTGTTTTATAGCCATTTTAGTGATGTCTCCGGGCACATTATTTTAGCACCTAGGCCTGCTGCTTCTGGCCTTTAGCTGAGTAACATTTTATTCTGCTTCATGTTTATTATTTCAGAATTGGGCACATTAGTGGTGGTGTTTTATTTTCTTTATCTAGTTGTTATTTCACTAGAAAAGCATGGCATTTCTTAGCAGGACATTATTTTCACTTTGTGCTTTCCTCAAGGCTGCAGTGAGATAGGTTTTCCGACACAAGTGGTACACTCCATCTCCAATGTTCACAGAAACACACACATCAAAATTTCAACAGAAGTGTCAGCAATAGTTCCCATCTTGACAGATCTATTGAATCTGTCATTGGTCAGCAGCTCCCCTCGCATCACTATTATAAAGCCGTTGCTCAAGAAACCCAACCTGGATCCATCGGTACGGAATCATTATTGACCTATTTCAATGTTGCCAACTTCTGTTAAGATTTTTGAAAAACTCATTAATACTCACCTGTCCACTTTTTGGGAAGATAACCAGATTCTCCATCCTTCCCAGATGGGTTTCAGACCCTTTCATAGTACAAAGTCTGCCTTGATAGGAATGATGGAAGAGGTCAGGAAGCAATTAGACCAGGGAATGGTCTCTGCAATCGTGCTCCTTGACCTCAGAGCGGCCTTTGACACTGTAGACCATAGTACTCTACTATGCAGAATGAGGGAATAGGAGTTACAGGACATGCCCTAAAGTGGTTCACGGAGTTCTTAGTTGCAAGATCATTCCAGGTACTCAACCGCTCTTTCTACTCAAGTAGTTTTAAGAGCCATTGGGGAGTACCATAGGGCTCACCTTTAAGCCCCACAGTGTTTAACATTTATATTCTACCACTGACAAGGATAGTGGAGCCATTTGGTCTCTCACTGATATACTATGCAGATGATGCCCAGCTGGTAGTTTCATTCTCCTCCTCGCATGATTCTTTTGACTCTTGGCTTGCCCTCTGCCTACGGGCAGTCTCCAATTGGATGGCGGAGTGTAAACTCAAGCTTAATGGAGATAAAACAGAGGTCATGATCATGGGTCATCATTCACACCCACTTCAAGTGACACCCATCTTGCACCTGTTAGGAGATCTTACATTGCCCAGGAGTCATATTAAGAGCCTGGGTGTATGGCTAGATCCATGGCTTACCATGGACCATCACACAAAGAAAATATCTTCCACCTGTTTTGGGATATTCAGACTTCTCAGAATAGTCTTTAAAGTTCTCCCATTTATTGCAAAGAGACTCATTGTACAGGCGTTAATTATTTCACGTCTGGACTACGGGAATGCCTTGTTTCTAGGCTCCCCAAATTATGTTAAAAAGAAATTGCAGGTGGTTCAGAATGCGGCTGCTCGCCTTCTTTTGAACGTGCCCAGACATCAATCAGCCAAACCTGCCCTCTTAGCCCTACACTGGCTCCCAATCGAACAACGATTAAAGTTCAAGGCATTTTGTTGTATTCACAGAGCTCTCCATGCTAAGGGTCCCCGTCTCTGTGTACCTAAGCTACATTTCATAAGCCAATTAGACATCTCAGGTCATCATCAGCAGCATTAGCAGTGATTCTGCCACTAAAAAAAGCTAAATGGGGCGGAAGATCAATGGCCTATTGTAGGAAGTTGGCTCTGTATGTACTATTTCAAAGTAAGAAATAGCATGCACAGAGTCCAAGGGTTCCCCTTAGAGGTAAGATAGTGGCAAAAAGAGATAATTCTAATGCTCTATTTTGTGGTAGTGTGGTCGAGCAATAGGCTTATCAGAGGGTAGTGTTAAGCATTTGTTGTACACATACAGGCAAGAAATGAGGAACACACACTCAAAGATAATTCCAGGCCAATAGGTTTTTACATAGAAAAATATATTTTCTTAGTTTATTTTAAGAACCACAGGTTCAAGATTTACAATCAATACTTTAAATGAAAGGTACTTCACTCAGATATCATAGGAACTTTGAATCAGCATAATAGTATGTACAGTTTTGGCAAGAATGGCAATAAGCTATTTTAAAACCAGACACTGTGAAAATGTCAACAGTTCCTGGGGGAGGTAAGTATTTGTTAGTTTTGCAGGTAAGTAAACCGCCTACAGGGTTCAAAGTTGGGTCCAAGGTAGCCCACCGTTGGGGGTTCAAGGCAACCCCAAAGTTACCACACCAGCAGCTCAGGGCCGGTCAGGTGCAGAGGTCAAAGTGGTGCCCAAAACAAATAGGCTTCAATGGAGAGGGGGGTGCCCCGGTTCCAGTCTGCCAGCAGGTAGCTACCCGCGACTGGTTGGTAATGGCTGGGAGGGGTGTGGCTCTAGGTGGGTGTGGGTGGGGTGGGGTGGTGCATGCATTACAGGTATGGTGTATATGGGGTAAATGTAGATGACTTACCCGAGTCCATTCCTCCAGTGAGTCCAGTGAGTCCCTCTGGGTGCAGGATGGCGAGTACCTTCTCCTCCCAGTCGATGTAGTTGGGTGGTGTGGGTGACGGTCCTCCTCCAGTCTTCTGCACTGCAATGTGGTGCCTGGATGCAATGGCCCGGACCTTCCCCGGCAGGTCGTTCCATCTCTTGCGGATGTCATCCCTGGTGCGTGGATGGTGTCGCACTGCATTCACCTTGTTGACAATGGTCTGCCACAGCTCAATTTTCTGGGCGATGGGTGTGTGCTGGACCTCGGAACCGAATATTTGTGGCTCCACTTTTAGGATCTTGTCCACCATGGTCCTTAGCTCCCTTTTGGTGAAGTGTGGATTTTTGGGGGGGACATGGTGAGGGTGGTGTATGGTGTCAGGACTGGGGACGGTGTTTGGGTGCTCCTGTGTGGGTCGCTATGCATGTCCTGTCTGCTGGCGTTTTTTGTCTGGCTCTGGTAATCTCTGTCTTCTGGTCCTGGTTTCCTTGTAAAGGATTGTGGGGTGTGTCTGGGGTGGTTTATGGTGTTCTGGATGTGTGTCAGGTGTGTGGGTGCTAAGTCTAGCCAATGTGTGCACTGGTTGCTGTTGGACCCACTTGCCACCCGTGGTGGTCGCAGCCACCAATGGTTGCCCAGCCTCCACTGTCCGGTGATGTGATTTGTGCATCATTATTTGTAGGGCAGGATGTGGGTGTGCTTGGCGGTGACGGTGTGGGGTGGGCCGGGATTCCCGCCGACAGGGTCCTGGCGGGGAGTGGTGGTGTGTAAATGTTTGGCTGGGTTGGGTTTTTTGTTCATTACATGGCGGGTTTCCATTTGCCGCCACCGGTGGTAATCTGTTCACCGCCGCCACGGCGGTCGGCGGTCTTTCCCGCCATGTTCATAATGACCGCCTATATCTTGAACGGACGAGAACTATTCTGGATGGACAAATGTGGCACTATAAATGAAGGATTGAATACCATTAAAGATTGGGGACATGCCTCTTTATAACCATACATTATCCCTGTAATTACAGTTTGTTATCTATGGATTGGCCCTTGAGACACACATGAGGAACTAGGGCCGAGATAGATATACGTCAAATTTACCAATTGGTTTATGAAGTTATACACATTCCCTTCACTTGCATATTACAGTTACATATGTAAACTAATGGGAATTTTCTCCTCCTTCTATGTACATTATTGTTGATAACTGCTGAATAGCGTTTTGATACCTTATGCTGCCCCCATGAGCCATATATTACACTGGGCTCATTTCATGCCCTCTAGATGAGCCTGCCCGCATTGCTACACATGAAGTTGCATCTTTTCATTCATGTGAAACACTTTCTTTACTGACTTTACTGCTGACTAACACATTACATTGCCCCCACAAGCAGATATATGATTCCTGGCCCACGTTATGCTCACTAGATGAGCCTACCCCTAGTTATTCATGGAGCCGTCCTTTGGAATACATATCGGTCCACCCATGCGACTCTAGGTTTCCAAATCAACCTCCTGACTATTCCGGCAAGATCCGTTTACCTCGCCGTATAGCGGACCAGAGAGGAAACTAAGGGGGTCATTCTGACCGCCGGGGTCGGCGGTAGCACCGCCAACAGGCTGGCGGTGCTCCGCCGGGCATTCTGACCGTGGCGGTACAGCCGCGGCCAGAAGCGGAAAGTCGGCGGTGTACCGCCGACTTTCCGCTGCCCATGGGCGACCCCCTCACCGCCATCCTGTTCCTGGCGGTTCCGCCCGCCAGGAACAGGATGGCGGTGAGGGGTGTCGTGGGGCCCCTGGGGGCCCCTGCAGTGCCCATGCCAATGGCATGGGCACTGCAGGGGCCCCCGTAAGAGGGCCCCACTTTGAATTTCAGTGTCTGTTCAGCAGACACTGAAATTCGCGACGGGTGCTACTGCACCCGTCGCACATCCTCCACTCCGCCGGCTCCATTCGGAGCCGGCATCCTCATGGAGGGGTGTTTCCCACTGGGCTGGCGGGCGGCCTTTTGGCGGTCGCCCGCCAGCCCAGTGGGAAACCCAGAATACCCGCAGCGGTCTTTTGACCGCGCAGCGGTATTCTGGCGGTTCCCTCCAGGATGACCCCCTAAATGTTTCCACTTTAATATTGGTCCGTGCGTGCAGCTTGGTTCTCCAGGCTGCCGGCGGACCTGAGAGGGGAATAGAACCCCTCTGATTGGCTCATCCACGGGCCAATGACACAAGCACTTGTCCCCATCATTAACAGCGCCATTCCTTTTAAGCCGCGATGCCGGACGGACGCGCGGCTTGAACAAAAATATTTCCCTGGCTACACGAGCGTAGATAATACAAGTAAGTGACCATGCTGAAATGCCGTATACAGTGGAATTATCCCCTGATTTTGTGCTAAGGCCATACTTATTTTTTTAGATACCGTGTGCCTCCCCAGCCACCATTATTGCACAGCTGGCCCAATGAAATGCACCACAGAAGGACGCGATAATTGAGATATGGTCAATGCTAAATAATACAAGTAAGTGACCATACAAGCATGTTCTATACAGTTAAATTATTCCCTGTATTTGTAGAAGGCCACACTTAATTTTTTAGATACTGTGAGCCTCACCAGCCACCATTATTGCTTGGCTAGCCCACTCACATGAACTTAAGAAGGACGCCACAATTTGGAAATACAGAATTTGTCCGGGCTTCACCTACATCTTTAATAATATTTGATAACGTAAGTAGTTACACCCATTATTACTATACAATAATTTTTTTTAGATATAATCCTTTGATGACTATAGAACACTGATAGATGCTATGTCCCCACCAGGTACAAGACACTGACCAGAAGACCATAACTAATTACTGGTATCTCTAGGTGAGTGCTTATTCTTAGCCCCATCGATTTCATGAATTGGACTGCGCAATTAGGTCCCTTACTAATCTGGATAATTTAATTATTTGTAGGTGCTACCGAAAGAAATAGCCTCAGTCCTGATGATGACCCTCTATTGATTTACGTCTTGTAATGGGGTCGAAACGTCAACATGAGATTGAATGTGGATTATACATTGTAAAAATACTTTGTGACTTCAGGGCTTCCTGGATTGATGGAGCCGTTAGAAGTCCATATTGTTCTTAACCACTTTCTGTACATATTGTATATAACACTATCACTTTTATTCACAATATTCACTTTTCACTGTGTTTCAACATAGGAGCACCTACTATCACAGATACCTTATAAAGAAAATGTGCAATATATGCTGTTACATTTCTTTGAGAAAGCTAAAAGAAATAAAGTACAATTAATGTAGCAATAATTGTTTTACGTAATTATCACATAGACAGCTCACCGTGGAAGTCTAGGATTACTTCCCCCTTGCATTGACCATATAATAATTCTGGCGATCGCTGTTACAGCGGTAGTCCTCGGCCGCAGGCGGAGGGCCGCGCCACTCGCATTCAGCACACGGGCCCGACAGGGACCCCAGACCCTTCTTCCGAACCGAACATCTGTGTCAAAGTTTGTACCGGCAGCAGTGGGTGCCCCCGGAAAGCGCCGCTTCGCCAAGGCAGTCGCCAAGAGACCTCAGGGACGGAGATTTAAGCAGATTATTGATGGGCCGCGAGCGGAGCTCAAACTAAGCGTCCGCTCTGGCCGCCATCTTGACCACGCCCACCCAGAGTCCAGCAGACTTAACGGTATATTACTTTTGAAAATCTGACATGCAGGAAAAAGTTACAGAGTAAAATGTGGAGAAAAATGGCTGTTTTTTTCACCTCAATTTAATATTTTTTTTATTTCAGCTGTTATTTTCTGTAGGAAAACCTTGTAGGATCTACACAAATGACCCCTTGCTGAATTCAGAATTCACAGAAAATAGTAAAAATGGGGTATGTCCCAGTAAAATGCCAAAATTGTGGTGAAAAATTTGGTTTTCTCATTCAAGTCTGCCTGTTCCTGAAATCTGGGAAGATGGTGATTTTACACCGCAAACCATTTGTTGATGCCATTTTCAGAGAAAAAAAACACAAGGTTGCTTCTTCAGCCCTTTTTTTCCATTTTTGCTTGTTAAAATGAATTTTTTCGCTGTATTTTGGCTAATTTCTTGGTCTCCTCCAGGGAAACCAACAAACTCTGGGTGCCTCTAGAATCCCTAGGATGTTGTTAAAAAAGGACGCAAATTTTTTGTGGGCAGTTTATGTGGACAGAAATTTATGAGGGCCTGAGCGTGAACTACCCGAAATAGCAAAAAAAGGCCTGGCACCTGAGGGGGAAAATGGCTGGCAGTACAGGGGGTAAAGAAATGTACAATCCCAGTAGTACTGGATGTGTTAAACATTTGTCCCACAAGTTTACCAAAGTGTCTCGGAAAGTTTGTATTTAAAAGGGACTGTATTTCTGCAGATGACCTCGCCACTTAGAGCGCGTAGGTCTTGCGTGCAGATGTCAGCGCCACATGTTTCTAGAACAATGAAGCCTCTAGTCTGCTCAACCTGTCAAACGCCACATTTGAAGTAGCAACGTGAGGCCGAATATCTGCTACTTTTTTCTGTTGAGTAAGGAGGAAAAAGAAGATTTGCCAACAGGTGACAATTTGAGAGACCTAAACAACATAAGCAATCCCGGCTCGGATTTCACAACAGCTGTCACTGTTAAGAAGCACATAGCTTCCATTAGAGAGCACCTGGGAGGCAGGTCTAATCAGGGGGACTGAAACTTCCTTCAGATAGCAAGCTAAGTTCGCTGCTGAAGCAATACACGCCCCATGCAAGGACAGCTGCTTTCAAACCACTGAATGCCTGACAGAAGTCTTGTATTCACTGCCGCTGAGAAAGACCTCTTTCATGCCATTGAAACATTTGTGCAAAAAGGGAAGCTCCCACACCTCATTGATGTAACTATCTCCTAGCCTTTCATATGTGCTACTAGAATGTGTTTCAAGCAGGACGTTAATTACAGTTTGAAATAGGCAGATTAATAACTCCGTGAATTAACCATTCAGCAGATGGTATTTCAGACACAGTAAAAGGCAACTTTTCTAATTTCTTGATGTTCAGCATCACATGTCACTTCCTACATAGCCATTATTTGTTGCTGTTACGTCAAATTAAATGCAGAAAATATATCCCCGTGCTGAAATGTTGCCAGTAAACGCAACCCGATTTCAGTGTTTGTAGTGTCCAACCTAACTGCATAATGGACCTTTGCTGGCTCTGTCCATGTTGTAAGAATGATATGTCACAGCCGGGAGGCCGGGAGGAGAGTCAAGCAATAGGGCAGGAGCCCTTTAAATTATCTTCGCGCTCCCGCCGTCGCGGGTAGCGCTGTCACAGCCGGGAGGCCGGGAGGAGAGTCAAGCAATAGGGCAGGAGCCCTTTAAATTATCTTCGCGCTCCCGCCGTCGCGGGTAGCGCTGTCACAGCCGGGAGGCCGGGAGGAGAGTCAAGCAATAGGGCAGGAGCCCTTTAAATTATCTTCGCGCTCCCGCCGTCGCGGGTAGCGCTGTCACAGCCGGGAGGCCGGGAGGAGAGTCAAGCAATAGGGCAGGAGCCCTTTAAATTATCTTCGCGCTCCCGCCGTCGCGGGTAGCGCTGTCACAGCCGGGAGGCCGGGAGGAGAGTCAAGCAATAGGGCAGGAGCCCTTTAAATTATCTTCGCGCTCCCGCAGCGCGGGACGCGCGCGGGCGGCGCCCGGGCGAAGCCCGGGCCAAGGGCGGGCCCGTCCTTAGCCCGTCAGAGACCGGAGGAGGCTGGGCTGGGCCCCATCTCTTTCACCTGTAGTAAGAGAATTACTTGTTATCTAAGAGTTGTTTAAGAGAGTACAGATTATAGCACCATCCTACTATTCCTAAATTGAGAAGCCTATTCTTCACTCAGCCCTTCCCCCATTAATTCCTCCTCTAAGCTACCCCATTGCGGGCATCTTCCCAATATGGGGAAAAGGAAGGCTATAGATTTACCAGCACAATCCAAGGGTACTAAAATCGCAAAAAAACGCCCAAGTAGACCTTTGAATCCAGCTATACCCAATGGGTTAAACCCATTGGATGAAATAGATCTCCTAGTTAAAGAAATTGAGTCTATGTTAGGTACACAAACAACTCTAGGGGCAACTAATTTAAAGAGAGGCCCCCCTAACGATAGGAAAATCCCAGAGTTATTTAAAAAGAAGGGGTCAAGGGATCCTACAGATACTATAATAGGGGTAGATGGAGACGGGGGCCCGCATAATTGCAAGGGCCCCCTACCGTTACCCACTTATAACATAGCGAGTTCTCCAGTATCCCAGCTGGGTCTCCCACACGTACCACATACACCAACCCTTCTACCATTGACTCCGGTGATCAAGGTGGTCCCTAGCCTATTCTGTACTAATCGTTTTGAACCTCTATTGGTAATAGAGGACTCGCCCGTGCCCACGAGTGTGCCCAAGTGCAAGTCAGTAGTTGGAAAACCCAACCCTAGTGTTATTTCACCGATCCCCCAGCTCGAGCCAGAAGGCAAAGAACCAGCAGCTAGTAGAGACAACCTGGCTACAGTTCTCCAGAGAGTTGATGAAGTTAAGGGACTGGTTTTAGTATTAATAGATCTTATGAAGAGCAATCGTGCTTGTGCTGGACTTTGTAAAGTCTGTGGGGAGGTCAGGGGGGAAGAAGTCTTCCCATTATCTGCCCCACCAATGGGGACGGAGCTAAGGGACAATTGTTGTCTCCCCACTAGAAGGGGGACAGCTCTTCTAGGGAGGGAAGACTACCGTTGTGATCCCAATATCGACAACATGAGACCCAGGAGGTCTACAAATGTACCTAGGCACAGAGACCGTCAAGGTAGTTGGTCAAGTAATCTTACTAGTGACAGGGCCAGAGGTAGGACTAGCAAATCCGACCCACCGGAAACTGTCCAAGACTCCAGCCCTACACAACCCCCCAACAAGTCACATAAGACTCCCTCTAACAACATCACTCTCTCCCGATACAATACTGAGAGTATAGTTAATAAAGAACAGGACCTGTTTATAAGTCAGGGAACAAATAAAATCTATTTGACTAATGTTCCAAAACTATCGCCAGGGTTAGCTGAGAATCAAGCTTCCTTGATCAACAAAGTCATACATTGGATACGTTCCCGACGAAGTTGTCTCTCTGTTATTCGTTCTGACATAATATCGGCCAAGAGAAGCAGCATCACAGGGACCAATCTTGACATAATAACTATCTATTTTGAAGACAAGTATATGGTGACACAATTAATGGATTTTGATCGTCGTACCCACTTGGAACATGCAACAACCAGGGAGGGAATTAGACTCATGTTACACCCACAAAATACTGGACAAGCCATGGGACTGGCAGGATCTGATGGTTTAACTAATTCCCGCGGAGATGCTGCACGAAAGGAAGTTAATCCCAGGCTGTTGCCCAATCCTGTATGACTGACTACTGAACTAGTAACTAATGTGACGGCCTGCTCCAAGGCCTTACATTTTACGGGGGTTGACAAAACATTATCACCAATCACTTGTAGTACTGACTCGAGTGTGGTAGACGCTGGATGCACACCCGTGGTGACAAACCAAGATAAATGTACATTAGAACTTATGTCATGGAATGTTGCCGGCCTGGCAAAGAAACTAGATGATGGTGAATGGGCCTCTTTTATTAAAAAAACAGACATATGTTTGTTTCAGGAAACTTGGGCGGAGGATGCCACCAATATAGATGGATTTCTCTCATTTAGTGCACCTGCTATACCTCCAGAGAAGGGGAGGGGCCGGGCAAAAGGTGGGCTCTTATTACTTGTTAACAAGAATTTGCAGTGTGACTACAAGCTTTTGGGAATTGATTCTGTAGATCTAAAAGCCATGTGTATTACGTTTAACAGAAGATTATCAATTGTTATTGTTAATGCTTATATACGATCGGTCCCAAATGGCTCCGAGTCCCATACCCTGGCTATTCTGTCTGAATTTGTAGGCAGCCTCCACCCCTCAACTATTCTAATCATAGCTGGAGATTTTAACTGTACCTTCGAGCCTTCTATTCTCACAAGTGGTTTAACTGATGAAGAAGATGAGCAGTGGGGGATCCCACAACTATCTATTACCCAGCCTTGCAAAAAATCTCGGGTGGCCATGCAATTAGCCACATTATGTTTAAATCATGGCCTTAGGGCCTGTAACGGTAGAACTCCATCTGATATGAACAGCGCACCTACTTTTAAAAGGGGCATGTCGACAAGCACTATTGATTACTTCTTGGTAGATGTTAGGTTGTGGCCCCAATTGGTAGATATGAAAATAGAAGTAAGATGTGACAGTGACCATTTCCCCTTGCTCCTTACTCTTTCTGGAGAAACGTTCAGGAGAACACTTAATAACCATGTCACAATCATTCCGCCATCTTGTTGGAACAACAAATTCACCAAGATTACATGGCCAAAAGTGGTGTCCAACCCTCATCATATCAGAGCAATATATCAGATTTTTTTAAATAATTTGGCAGAGTATGAAGACCAGGCAGTGGGGAATATTCCGATTCTCAAAATACATGACAACATGTATACCCAACTACGGTCTTTTTTTTTATAAAACAAGGCGGTCAAAGACACATGAAGGGAAAGGGGCAAGCAAGGGATGGTTTGATGAGAGGTGCTCAAAGGCTAAGTCTGGGTTAAGAGTTGCAGTAATGTCTGGTTCCCAGGGGGAAATTAAACAAGCCAGGTCCCTATACAAAGCAACTTTGTCTAATGCTAAAAAGCAGTGGGAGGATTCCCTGTGGCAGGAATTATTAGATGCTTCCAGAGAGAAGAACAATAAGCGTTTCTGGAAGCTTCTGTCTAAAAGAGAAAATGGAGGTAGGAGTTGTCCTAGCAACCACATCCAACCAGAAAGCTGGGTAGAGCATTTTACTACTCTCTATGCCCTACCAGAGGGCCCAATGGACACCAATGTGGCCCACTCTCCAACAGAATTGTTGGAACCAAATTCCCGTATGGCCCCCCAAGTGGAGTCTCAGTGTGTCCCTGAGCGTTGCCTCATTTTTAAAATAGAAGAGACCCTTGAGGCTATAAATAGCCTAAAACCTGGCAAAGCACCTGGACCAGATAAGCTCCCTGGAGATCTTTATAGATCAGAACCACATATCTGGTCCTGGTATATAAATGCCATTTCAAATAGTATAGCGGCAGGAGGGCAAATTCCAGGTACATGGAAGGGGGCAGAGATCATACCCATTTATAAAAAAGGGAATGCTAATCTCCCAGCCAACTACAGGCCAATTAGCCTTATAGACAACCTACAAAAGATCTTTGCAAAACAAATTTTACAGAGGTTAATCAATTGGGTTGAGGAGTACCAAATCTTTTCCCATCTACAGGCAGGGTTTCGTGCAAAAACAAGCACGATAGACCAGGTTTTTCGATTGGCCATATTGCATTGGAAATATGTACTTGTGGCCAAACAATGCCTGTATGTGGTATTTATAGACCTGCGATCGGCTTTTGATTTGGTCCCAAGAGCCAAACTGTGGGAAGTGCTGGGTAGATTGGGAATCCCAGAGGATCTATTACTCCTGTTAAAACGACTGCATGAGAACACTTATGCCCAAGTGAGGTGGGGTGAACAAGGCGAACTGACAGAACGGATTCCAATCAGAAGAGGAGTTCGCCAAGGCTGCGTGTTAGCCCCCCTACTGTTTACTATATTTATCAACGAAGTAGTAAAGGCTGTGTCCACAGGCCAGAATGATGCCCCTTCCCTGAATACACAAAAAATCCCTATCTTGCTCTTTGCCGATGATTCACTCCTCATTTCTAAGACACCAATGGGGTTGCAGACCCTTGTTGACCGGTTTAACCAATTCTGTAGCGATTATGGGCTGGAGGTTAACATTAACAAAACAAAATTGATGGTCTTATCCAAGGGACCTAGGAAAAGATGTTCCATCCACATTGAGGGAGTACCGCTGAAGGAAGTAAGCTCTATAGATTACTTGGGAGTTAGGTTAACCAGTAAACTACTATGGGAAGAGCAGATTACGAAAAGTGCAGGGCTCCTTCAACATAGAGCCTCATCCATATTGCGTTTTTACCAAAGCTCCTTTACAAAGGTTGTTTCCCCAGCAATAAAAATTTACACGGCTAAGGCTCAAAGTGCAGCCCTGTACGGAGCGGAGGTATGGGGTTACGCTAACTGCAATAAGATCAGTGTGGGGGAAAACAACTTTGCAAGGGCTTTAATTGCATGTCCACGCACTACACCCTTGCTTCCAATATTTCTAGATCTGGGGCTAAGCCGAGTAGCAGATCTAGCTACTCTAAGACCTCTCCTTTATTGGATTAGATTATGGACAACCCCCGAACTAGATATATATAAGACCGCATTACTCGATTTACTGAAATGCCAAAATGCTAATACTCTTCCCTGGATTCGCCATGTGGCCCATTGGCTTAGGCTTTTGGGCTTGGGCGACTATTGGGAAAATCCCCACAAATTAGAGAGACGGCACAAAAATGTTTTAAAGTTAACCTATTGGTCTTATGTTAAGGACAACTACATAATCCATAAATCCCATGGTCGCTTAACTAATTCCTTTACTGATACTAAATGGTCCCCAAAGTTTGAATCCTATTTGGATGTGATACCGGACTTGCAAGGCAAGAGCTTATACGCAAGGTTTCGTTTTGGCTCACTGCCCCTGATGTCATTGATTCATAGGTGGGGGTCGATTAATCTTCCCGATACATGCCCTGCCTGTGGCAGTATTTTTGAAACCATTGAGCATTTTATGTTCTTCTGCCCAGCCTATGCGATTCCGCGAACAAAATGGATCCGCAAGATTTGCAGGGACATGGGATTCAAGAATTGCTCCTTGGCTCTACGGGTTCTAAAAAGCCATAATTCAGCTGACGTAATTCTTTCAGTAAGTAAGTATTTAGCAACAGCTTGGCGCATACGTTGCCATCTTCAAAAAGTTATTTAAGGTCTTATCTCTATATAGGTAAGATATAGAGCCATATGTGCAAATCAAGTTATTTTTTTTATATTTTACACCTATTTACAGACATGTATTTATTTATTTACTTAAGAATTATTATATTCTGTTTTATGTGCTTTTATGGTCATTGATGAACTAAGTTGATGATGAAGATGATCTGGATGAAGTGGGTTGGATAGGGCTCGGAATAGATTTTTCAGACATTATGTAGGTAATCATTATGTGTTTCTGCCATTTTAACACTAGTTTTAGCCATAAAGAGCTATTTTTTATGCATCTGTCTGGCACTCGTGCCATTTTAACATGAATCCGATAACCATTTTAAGTTAATATATAAGCTTTTTATCACTGTGTCTTAACGACTTGACAGTGCTTAAATTTGCCAAATGATTGTGCCGGTAGTAGGCTCTCTTTGTTAAAGTATGCCATCTAAATTATTAAGGAATTATATTATTATGTAACATCAAATCAGCACTTTAAATTTTTATATCTTGGGTCGGATAGTTTGTATTTATCTTGATGATGATACCATCTGGGAAATATGTATTTTGAAATCACCCCATATTGTTTTAAGAGTATTAAATATTTGTACTATTTTAACGTTATGAAGTAATTGTCTCAGAAACCCTGGTATCTAAATGTTAAGTTATGTATCGGGATCAATGGTGGATTATAGTAGGCCATTGCCTATAGAAGCTTTTCCTATTCTAAACCTTACCATTTTCAGCCAGTGTAAAAGTATAATGAAGAAAACGTACCTTTTTTGTACAATTTAATATGTAACTTTTATGACCTATGGTCGAATAAAGTATATGATGATGATGATGATGATATGTCACTTTGCACAATGTGTACTGCAGAAGAAACAATGTTGTTTAAAGTGTATATGCGGTTGGACAAGGTGCTAATCCCATAATCTACAACAGCTAATGTTTTTTGTACATTTTTCTGATCTATTTGCCTTAACTGGGCAACAGCTTCTTGTTGGGAAAGTTTCCAAATTTCATTGTAGATTAAATATAAGAAGTGCTTTTTTATGTTCTCTTCTGCGGCCCAACAGGAAATCTTGCAAGTCTGTGTTGTTAGACAGGAGACTGAGGTGTTCTTACAGCATTAAGTGAGGACCTTTTTAACCATTGCTCGCGTAATTTTCCTACACTGTATGTTGTTACTATACCCGAATGTTCTGATGACACGTAGCAAGGGTCTGGCCTATTTGTTCTGAAAACACCTGTGGAGTTTACAAAACATACATGACAACCATTTGTGTTTACTGGCCACAATAACCACCCACCAGGACGTGAAAGTGGTGTGTTAAATGTTTCATTTTAGACCCACTCATCGAGCTGATCTTCAATTGCATTCATGTATTTTTGCTATTTGTGAAATTTAGAAAGGGCAGGAATACTAGGCGTATTCTAATCTTTTATTTTTGTCAACCCTGAACAATTTGTCTGTTGTACAGTTTAATTTAAAATATCATTTGAACAGGTATCAGGCATGCTCTAAATAAAGCTTCCTTTCCCCTTATTTGCCAATTTTTTCTTCTCCACACACCTTTTAAGTCAATCAACTTCAGGCAATATTCATAGCCTTCTATAGCCAACCGGGAAACAAACGAATCACAATAAATCAATTTGGTATCAGTTAATAAGATATGTTGAGTTTCCATTAATGATAATTTAAAATAATACAACTCAGCATTTTTAACATCGTGCTCAGAAAAATATGCAAACTTTTCAGTATATGTTTTCGAACTCCCTATCGGCGGAGTTGAACAATGTTCCCATTATGTGTAATTGAAAATAGTCTTTGGGGTGCTAGGTCTATGAAGATAATGATGTCCATAATAATTATAACAGAACATATCTCCATAATCTTCTTTTGATTGATAAACATCTTCACTTTCAAATACAGTAAAATATTCAAATTCCGATAACATAGAATGAACTGTTTTCATCCCAATCATCAGAAACAACTCCAGGTGTTATTACATAATTCACTGAAAGTTTAAATACATATGGAATTTGAAAAACCTCAGTGGGGCCACATATATTAAAAGATACTTTATCCCAAACAATCCCATCAGGATTGGTAAAGCTGAAATGTTAACTAGGGACAAGTCTCTGTGGTCCTTATGGGACGAAAAATTTGGTTTTAGGACCTCATTTACAAGTTCAACTGAAAAGCGTTCAGGATGGTAATGACCATGTATTAGTAGAAAAAAAGGCAATGACAAACCCAATCCAAAGAAGGAAGGCAAGTACAGTTAATAAAAGCCACAGATAGTTCCATGGAAGAATAAAATAGTGTTTTTTTAGCCAATTTATCAGCTCACGTGCTCTGACAGTCTTGTCGTAGAAGAGGCAGATGAGTCTGTAAAAGTGTCATTGAAGTTGACAAAATATCCAGAAGTAGGTCATGCCAAAACTGGAGCATGTTTAGGAGAGGAGAACTAGCAGAAGTCTCCCTTGGTGGTTCATAGGAGACTATTCCATCCGTTTGAGTTGAAATGGAGTAGAATTGCTCATATATTGTTGACATTGCTTGTCGCAGAAGTTAATGTTATTAATAAAAGATTAGTTTCCACCCTCCCCAAGCTCAGAGTGGTGTTAGCATTGCTGCTTAAAACCTGTAGAGGTACATCCTGGTGTGTGGTGAGAAGGAGTTGAGTACTACCCAGGAGTCTTCTATGTCTGCTGTGCAGGATCAGCCACCTGGTGTAGCTTGACATTGTCGATGGAGACAAAGCAATTTTCTTTAGAACCAGGCAGCATGGAAGAATAACAGTTCTGGTACTGTGTATTCCCAGGACTGGGTCCAATATACAATAATAAGGCCCGAACTCCTTTATCACTGCACTCTTTTCATGTGCTAGATCCCCCAACTTTTGGAATCCAGCTGGTTGGTGTCATTGGTTCATCCCTTATTTCCAAGGAGGCGACACTGGCAGATGCATTGTTGTCACTGAACTGTTGTAAGTCCTGCAACACAGTGACACGTTCATTTATGTCAAAAGTTGTATCTGCAGCCTCTGCACCAGGACCATCAAGATCTGGAACATGCATTTATGTTCTGAACAGGCATTCATATGGGGTATGCACTCCCAAGGACCTTCTGGGAAGATTATTACGTACTCTCTGGACTCTATAAAGGTGATTAAGCCAACTACGAACCATGGGTAATACTCTAGCTGTTCTTTACATTCTGGTTTCTTCGCTCCACAACACTGTTTCCCTTGCGATGATATGGAAATGAATAATACAGTTGGACCCCTATCAAAATCATGGTGTCCTTGAATGCCCTTGAGGTGAAAGCAGGGCCCTGGTCCAAGTGGAAAGCTGCAACTGCATATGTGCTGACAAAGGCTTGCAAATCTTTAATAATAGTTTGAGTGTCAGCCGAGCGTTGTGGCCATACCCATGGAAATTTGCAGTCAAGAGCGACTAAGATGTATTTGTATGCACCATCAGGTGTCAAGGGACCACAATGGTCCAAGTACACACATTGTAGAGGTTTGTTAGAAATTAGGAGGGGTGTCTGTGGTGGATGTTTGACGGTGGACCGTTCTATTTACTGACAGATATCACAGCAGAGGACATACTGCTTGGTATGTTTGCATAGACCTTATTGCGCAGCATTCTGCTCCGCGAGCCAAATGTTCGGCTCAGGACGTGACGCGCGGCAGCAGGACACACCGCACCACGCCCGAGCCTTTCTTATATTTGTCGAGACCCCAAATTGGGCAAGGGGCCTCGTTTTTCCTTTGGTGCAGCGCTCCCCGTTAGATCCTACTCCCCCCACTCACCTCTCTTATTCTTTTTCTTCTTTTCTGTCGTTCTTGTTTTCTTCTATTTTTATACTTACTTTTTACCCATGTTTCTTTCTCTTTTCCCAGCATGCTTTCCTTTCCCCTGCATGCACTGGTTCCCTATTCACTATGGTGTTTTTTCTATAGCATTCTAAGACTTGATCCCAATTCAAGATGGCACCTTTTACTTCCTGTCTGTCACTTCCTGTTCCTGGGGTATATAAGGTGTGTGTTTCTTTTCCTCCTTGCGCTGCAGCACTTCCTGTTTGCTGGTGGTCTTCGCTCCTGTTCCTCTGCGTCAGATATTGGTACTCAGATTTTGTTCCAGCTTTTTCCTGGTGATTTTTCCTCTTTCTTTTACTTTTGTTTTTGTTTCAGGAGTTCCCGTTTGTTGAGGTTTTTTTCCCTTTGGATTTTTTTTTCCCTCAGGGACTCCTACTGGACTGCCTTTGGCGTTCCCTCCGTCTGCAGCACCGTAGCCTCTTTCTAGCCTTGTTACCCCCACTTTTGGCCTGTTTGTGAGTATATGTCAGGGTGTTTTCACTGTCTCACTGGGATCCTGTTAGCCAGGGCCCAGTGCTCATAGTGTGTTGTCAGTGTGTTTGTTATGTGTCACTGGGATCCTGCTAGCCAGGACCCCAGTGCTCATAGGTTTGTGGCCTATATGTGTTCCCTGTGTGGTGCCTAACTGTATCACTGAGGCTCTGCTAACCAGAACCTCAGTGTTTATGCTCTCTCTGCTTTCTAAAATTGTCACTGCAGGCTAGTGACTAATTTTACCAATTCTCATTGGCACACTGGTACACCCATATAATTCCCTTGTATGTGGTACCGAAGTACATAGGGTATTAGGGTTCCAGGAGATCCCTATAGGCTGCAGCATTTCTTTTGCCACCCATAGGGATCTCAGGCAATTCTTACACAGGCCTGCCACTGCAGCCTGAGTGAAATAACGTCCATGTTATTTCACAGCCATTTTTCACTGCACATAAGTAACTTATAAGTCACCTATATGTCTAACCCTCAGTTGGTGAAGGTTAGGTGCCAAGTTACTTAGTGTGTAGGCACCCTGGCACTAGCCAAGGTGCCCCCACATTGTTCAGGGAAAACTCCCCGAACTTTGTGAGTGCGGGGACACCATTACACGCGTGCACTATACATAGGTCACTACCTATGTATGGCGTCACAATGGTAACTCCGAACATGGCCATGTAACATGTCTAAGATCATGGAATTGTCACCCCAATACCATTCTGGTATTGGGGGTGACAATTCCATGATCCCCCAGGTCTCTAGCACAGAACCCAGGTACTGCCAAACTGCCTTTCCAGGGATTCCACTGCAGCTGCTGCTGCTGCCAACCCCTCAGACAGGATTCTGCCCTCCTGGGGTCTGGGAAGCCTCGGCCCAGGAAGGCAGAACAAAGGATTTCCTCTGAGAGAGGGTGTTACACCCTCTCCCTTTGGAAATAGGTGTGAAGGGCTGGGGAGGAGTAGCCTCCCCCAGCCTCTGGAAATGCTTTGATGGGCACAGATGGTGCCCATCTCTGCATAAGCCAGTCTACACCGGCTCAGAGATCCCCCAGCCCTGCTCTGGCGTGAAACTGGACAAAGGAAAGGGGAGTGACCACTCCCCTGACCAGTACCTCCCAGGGGAGGTGCCCCAGAGCTCCTCCAGTGTGTCCCAGATGTTGGGGGCACACTGGACTGCTCTGAGTGGCCAGTGCCTGCAGGTGATGTCAGAGACCCCCTCTGAAAGGCTCTTATCTCTCTTGGTAGCCAATCCTCCTTTCTTGGTAGCCAAAACTCCTTTTCTGGCTATTTAGGGTCTCTCCTCTGGGGTATTCTTCAGATAACGAATGCAAGAGCTCACCAGAGTTCCTCTGCACTTCACTCTTCGACTTCTGCCAAGGATCGACCGCTGACTGCTCCAGGACACCACAAAACTGCAACAAAGTAGCAAGACGACTACCAGCAACATTGTAGCACCTCATCCTGACAGCTTTCTCAACTGTTTCCTGGTGGTGCATGCTCTGGGGGCTGTCAGCCTTCACCCGGCCAAGAAGAAATCTCCCGTGGGTCGACGGAATCTTCCCCCTGCTAACGCAGGCACCAAAAGACTGCATCACCGGTCCTCTGGGTCCCCTCTCATCCTGACGAGCGTGGTCATGGAACACAGGAGCTCTATCCAAGTGACTCCCACTGTCCAGTGATCCTTCAGTCCAAGTTTGGTGGAGGTAAGTCCTTGCCTCCCCATGGTAGACTCCAAACCTGTGTACTGCGTGATTTGCAGCTGCTCCGGCTTCCGTGTACTTCTCCAAGGATTCCTTTGTGCATAGCCTAGCCTGGGGCCCCAGCACTCTGTCCTGCAGTGCTCAACCCTCTGAGCTGGACTCTGACGTCGTGGGACCCTCCTTTGTGACTCTGAGCCAGCTCTGGTTCACAACTCTTCTAAGTGCCTGCTCTGGTAGTTCTGCGGGTGCTGCCAGCTTTTGTGGGGGCTCTCTGAGTTGCTGAGCGCCCCCTCTGTCTCCTCCTCCAATGGGCAACTTCCTGGTCTTTCCTGGTCCCCAGCAGCACCCAAAAACCTGTACAGTGACCCTTGCAGCTAGCAAGGCTTGTTTGCAGTATTTCTGTGTGGGAATACTTCTGCAACATTCAGCACACCGTGGGACATCTTCCTTCCAAAGGAAAAGTTCCTAGCTCTCTTCGTTGTTGCAGAATCCTAGGTTTCATCCATCCAGAGGCAACCTTTTTGTACCTTCATCCGGCGTTTCCTGGGCTCCTGCCACCCCCTGGACACTATCGCGACTCTTGGACTTGGTCCCCTTGCCATGCAGGTCCTCAGGTCCAGGAATCCGTCTTCAGTGCTTTGCTGGTGTTTGTGGTTCTTGCAGAATCCCCCTATCACAACTATTGTGTTATATTGGGGTAATAGGTGTACTTTACTCCTACTTTTCAAGGTCATGGGGTGGGGTATCTTGGACACCCTGACTGTTTTCTTACAGTCCCAGCGACCCTCTACAAGCTCCCATAGGTCTGGGGTCCATTTGTGATTTGCATTCCACTTTTGGAGTATATGGTTTGTGTTGCCCCTAGACCTATGTTCACCTATTGCATCCTATTGTAATTCTACACTGTTTGCATTACTTTTCTTACTATTACTTACCTGTTTTGGGTTTGTGTACATATGATTTGTTTATATTACTTACCTTCTAACTGAGGGTACTCACTGAGATACTTTTGGCATTTTGTCTTAAAAATAAAGTACCTTTATTTTTAGTAACTCTGAGTATTGTGTTTTCTTATGATATTGTGCTATATGATATAAGTGGTATAGTAGGAGCTTTGCACGTCTCCTAGTTCAGCCTAAGCTTTGCCATAGCTACCTTCTATCAGCCTAAGCTGCTAGAAACAGCTCTATTCTACTACTAAGGGATAACTGGACCTGGCACAGGGTGTAAGTACCTCAAGGTACCCACTATAAGCCAGCCCAGCCTCCTACAGTGTCCTTGAATGCCCTTGAGGCGAAAGCAGGGCCCTGGTCGAAGTGGAAAGCTGCAACTGCATATGTGCTGACAAAGGCTTGCAAATCTTTAATAACAGTTTGAGTGTCAGCCGAGCGTTGTGGCCATACCCATGGAAATCTGCAGTCAAGAGCGACTAAGATGTATTTCTATGCACCATCAGGTGTCAAGGGACCACAATGGTCCAAGTACACACATTGTAGAGGTTTCTTGGAAATTAGGAGGGGTGTCTGTGTTGGATGTTTGACGGTGGACCGTTTTATTTACTGACAGATGTCACAGCAGAGGACATACTGCTTGGTATGTTTGCATAGACATTGTCGCGAAGCGTTCCACTCCGCGAGCCAAATGTTCGGCTCAGGACGCGCCGTGTGGTAGCAGGACGCGCTGCGCCACCGCCAAGCCTTTCTTATATTTGTCGAGGCCCCAAATTGGACATGAGGCCTCGTTTTTCCTTTGGTGCGGCGCTCCCCCGTTAGATCCTGCTCCCCCCACTGACCTCTCTTATTCTTTTTCTTCTTTTCTGTCGTTCTTGTTTTCTTCTACTTTTATACTTACTTGTTACCCATGTTTCTTTCTCTTTTCCCAGCATGCTTTCCTTTTCCCTGCATGCACTGGTTCCCTATTCACTATGGTGTTTTTTCTATAGCATTCTAAGACTTGATCCCAATTCAAGATGGCACCTTTTACTGCCTGTCTGTCACTTCCTGTTCCTGGGGTATATAAGGTGTGTGTTTCTTTTTCTCCTTGCGCTGCAACACTTCCTGTTTGGTGGTGGTCTTCGCTCCTGTTCCTCTGCGTCAGATATTGATACTCTGATTTTGTTCCAGCTTTCTCCTGGACATTGGTCCTTTTTTTTTTTTTTTTCTTTTTTTTTTGATTCAGGAGTTCCCTTTTGTTGAGTTTTTTTTCGCTTTGGAGGTTTTTTCCCTCGCGGACACCTTCTGGAGGGCAAGGACTGCCTTTGGCGTTCCCTCTGTCTGCAGCACAATGGATACCAGAAAGGGTCGCCCTTATTTGGGCCAAGGCAGAACTTAAAAGAACAAGAATCTCGCCACACTTCCTGTGGGCCACAGACACAGACTGCGAGTAGGTCGTGATAGACCTCGCCACTAGTAGTGTGCCTGTAACAGTGAAATGGTAGCCACCACACCAGCATCGGCAGAAGCAATTTCCTTGTGCGCTACTTTAATCAACTCAGGTCTTTGATCTTGGTTGGGGTTCACACAATCACCCAACCGTAGTACTGTTGCTAGGGCAGTATTGAGGCTGGATATCCGGTAGGAATATTTAGCAGGACATGCCTGTGGCATGAACTTGCCTTCAGCCGAAGCTTTCACGACAGCCAGTGTTTCATTATCCAACCTCGTCCTTGAATGAGTTATTGCAGCAACAGAAGCCGTATCTGCTGCTGGCTTGGCTGGTTCGTCAGCCAAGGTATTGCCAGTGACGTGTATTCCAACATGTGGACGTCCCAATGTATGAACTACATTCATATACACTACTTTCCCCCTCAGTAATTTGTGTTTAATGATGTTACCTTTTGAATCTCTGAACCCATTCTGGCACCAGTAATGCAGATATTCATTAAAGGACTGGACACAGTAGTACGAATCACATACTATTATTGTTAACTGTCCTGGATCTAGGTGTTCCAGTGTCATCAACAGAGCCTTGAGCTCTGCTAATTGTGCAGTGCAGTCCTCTAAGGTCTATGTGTAAGTGTGTTGTGGATGGAATTCACCATCTTTCATGAAGCCACTCACGACCGCACAAGCAGCGCTGTATTGATGTTTAGTGCCTACTGCGGGTTAGGGTGAGCGATCATTGTACATAATTGTTTGATATTGTTCAATGGGCAATGTGTTTGCTGGAACAGGGTATTCAAGTTCATATTGTAGGAATTCTTGAGTTTGTAATTGTGGGTCAAAAACATAGTCAACATCAGTGGCCGTCAGAGACGCTGCCCTTTGAGTCCAACATGGATGTAGTGCCTTAGCATAAGGAACGCTGGCTTTGGTGACAGACTCAAGGGCGGGGATCGGAGATATGACAATGATACTTTTCCACTGGGCCAGAGGTCTTTAATGACAGCATCTGAACAGCAGTCAGAACTTTTTTCTATGGGAGCAAAGTATTGATCTTCTGTGGAAAACAAATGTGATTTGTATGCAATAGGGATGGTATCACCCTCATTGAACGTTACATAGGTGAAAGCAATGGCACCAGCAATTACTCTGATGACCAAATGTGTTTTGTTGTCTGTTGTGTGTAAGTCTTTAGCTGCAAGCATGTCTTGTTGCAATGCTCTGAGAATGTGTGTGTGTTTGACTGTCCAATATTTACTTGAAAAGTCAGGACTTATTAAGTCATATAATGGTTTGAAGCGTTGTGCATAATCTGGAATGTATGTTCTGCCAAAGTTTAAAAAGCCCAACAATGACTGGAGCTTTTTGATAGTGTTTGGTGATTGTAGTTTTGCAACTTTTTCAAAAAATTGGGGCGCTAGGCTCTTGCCTTCATCTGATCTTTCGTATCCCAAAAATAGGACACTAAGGAAGGCTATTTTTTTTTTTTCTTAAATTAAATTTGTAGCCTAATTCGGCAAATCCCACAACCATGTGGCTCACCGTCTTACATGTTGAATGAGATCATTATCTGTAAGGTAGATGTCATCTACGTAGGACAATGCCTCAGGGTCAATGTCCTGTAAAACTGAAGTTACACGAGCTGAAAACAATTCTGGATTGTTTTTATTCCCATGTGGGAGTCTGTAAACTTTTTCCTGTGAGCCTAAAGTGCTAAAACTTGTTAACTTCCTACGTTCAGGTGCTATATTTTGGCAGAAAAAAACAGTGGAAATATCCAAGGTTGTTTTGTATTTTTTGCGCACTGTGGTTACAACCCTGGCGGACGGTGTTAAAGCGGCGGTAAGACCGCCAACAGGCCGGCGTATTTTTTTTTAGAATTACTACCGTGGCGGAAACCACCAACAAAGACAGCCACTTTAACACTCCGACCGCCACGGCGGTACAAACAAACAGTGCGGCGGTCACCGCCAACAGACAGGCGGAGGACAATGTACCGCACACACTATTGTGACAGGCCAATCCGCCACCATTTCCGGGGCGGATACACCGCAGATAAAAACACGGCGGAAACAGGAATTTCGAAGGGAAAACGCTCACCTCTACACACTCCACGAGGACACCATGGACCCGGAACTCCAAATCCTCCCTGCGATAGTCTTCCTGCTCCTGTACCAGGAGCACCAACGCCGGCGGCGAAGACCACGGTGAGTACTGCACCTACGACACAGGGGAGGGGGGAGGCAAAAAACAGGGACGCACACACGCAACACCCCCACCCCCACCCTCACCCACTACAACACACACACTAATACATATCTATACGTTATAGTTACAGCCCCCAACCCCCCTGGAAGAATGCAAAGACAAAAGGAAATGAGTGTAACCATTGTAATATATCAAAATTCAGTAAGCAAAAATATACATATATACACTTATTAACAAAATATACACCAAGATTAGTAGTCCAGGTATTGCACCATTCATAGTCCGTGGACCACTGGGCCCAAAATGCATGGGCGAGGCCCACACATGATACCAGATCAAAACAGAGAGAACACTGCAGGGGCATCAGATAGAAATACAACAGGCACCTCAGGGGGAAGGGAAGGGGGGGCGCCTCAGCTGGATGAGTGCACGACGCCAGATCCACGAGGGGGCTCCATGCCCATTGATGTATCCTGGGGTGTGCAAAGCCACAGTCTCTCAAGTCTCTACAGTGGGTGGCTTGCCCACTGTTCAATACTGGGGAGTGCAAAGCCACAGTCTCTCAAGTCTCTACAGTGGGTGGGTTGCCCACTGTTCAATCCAGGGGAGTGCAAAGCCACAGTCTCTCAAGTCTCTACAGTGGGTGGGTTGCCCACTGTTCAATCCTGGGGAGTGCAAAGCCACAGTCTCTCAAGTCTCTACAGTGGGTGGGTTGCCCACTGCTGCATCCTGGGGAGTGCAAAGCCACAGTCTCTCAAGTCTCTACAGTGGGTGGGTTGCCCACTGCTGCATCCTGGGGAGTGCAAAGCCACAGTCTCTCAAGTGGATAACATTCTCCATTGGTTTCTGGAGGGGGCTTTGTGCCCAGAGTGCTTCATCCTGCCAAGGACTGAGGTAGTGGATGCATGTCTCCACTGGTTCTGGAGGGGGCTTTGTGCCCAGAGTGCTTCATCCTGCCAAGGACTGAGGTAGTGGATGTGATTATCCACTGGTTCTGGATGGGGCTTTGTGCCCAGGGTGCTTCATCCTGCCAAGGACTGAGGTAGTGGATGCATGTCTCCACTGGTTCTGGAGGGGGCTTTGTGTCCAGAGTGCTTCATCCTGCCAAAGACTCAGGTAGTGGATGTGATAATCCACTGGTTCTGGAGGGGGCTCTGTGCCCAGGGTGCTTCATCCTGCCAAGGACTGAGGTAGTGGATGCATTTCTCCACTGGTTCTGGAGAGGGCTTTGTGCCCAGAGAGCTTCATCCTGCCAAGGACTGAGGTAGTGGATGCATGTCTCCACTGGTTGTGGAGGGGGCTTTGTGCCAGAGTGCTTCATCCTGCCAAGGTCTGAGGCAGTGGATGTGATAATCCACTGGTTCTGGAGGGGGCTTTGTGCCCAGGGTGCTTCATCCTGCCAAGGACTGAGGTAGTGGATTCATGTCTCCACTGGTTCTGGAGGGGGCTTTGTGCCCAGAGTGCTTCATCCTGCCAAGTACTGAGGTAGTGGATGTGATAATCCACTGGTTCTGGAGGGGGACTGGTGCCCAGAGTGCATCACTCACCCCGTGACGGTCCCAGTTGCGTCAGTGCCCCTGCCGCTCATGGGCTAGCGGTGCTTGAGTTAACTGTCCTTGCCCTGTTCAGCGGTGCTTGAGTTAGCGGTCCTTGCCCTGTTCAGCGGTGCTTGAGTTGGCGGTCCTTGCCCTGTTCAGCGGTGCTTGCCCTCTTCAGCAGTGCTTGAGTTGGCGGTCCTTGCCCTGTTCAGCAGTGCTTGCCCTGTTCAGCGGTGCTTGCCCTGTTCAGCGGTGCTTGAATTGGCGATCCTTGCCCTGTTCAGCGTTGCTTGAGTTAGCGGTCCTTGCCCTATTCAGCAGTGCTTGAGTTGGCGGTCCTTGCCCTGTTCAGCGGTGCTTGCCCTGTTCAGCGGTGCTTGAGTTGGCGGTGCTTGCCCTGTTCAGCGGTGCTAGAGTTGGCGGTCCTTGCCCTGTTCAGCGGTGCTTAAGTTAGCGGTCCTTGGCCTGTTCAGCGGTGCTTGAGTTGGCGGTCCTTGCCCTGTTCAGCGGTGCTTGCCCTGTTCAACGGTGCTTGAGTTGGCGGTCCTTGCCCTGTTCAGCAGTGCTTGCCCTCTTCAGCGGTGCTGGAGGTTGCGGTCCTTGCCCTGTTCAGCAGTGCTTGAGTTGGCGGTCCTTCATTGCCCAGCTGGGCTGGGGCTGGCGGTCCTTCATTGGTCAGCTGGGCTGTGGCTGGCGGGGCCCTCCTGGGCAGTAGCGACAATGGGGATGGCGGGCCCTCCTGGGTATCGGCGGGGATGATGGCGGTCTTCTCCGCCGTGCTGCTCCTCCCAGACTTGCCGGGTTTCTTGTGACCCTTCACCACCTTGGGAGGAGTCACAGCTGAGTCCACACTCCCACCGGGACCCCTGGGAGCGGCTTGGGTGGCTGGAGTCTTCGCCCTCTCCCGCCGGGCACTGGCCAACTTCTGGTGCTTCAAGGAGGGGGACTGGCTGTGCTGTGGCTCCGTGCCACACTGGGTGTCCTGGTGGCCAGTGCACTCCACATACCTGTGACAACAGGCACCACTGGACCCGGAGATGTTGTGGCTGAGGTGCTAGTTCGGGACCTATGAGTTGGACGGGGGTGGAATAGGTTAAGGGTGGACAGGAAAAGTTGTTTGGACACACTGGGACGGGTAGCTGGAGGGCGTTTGGGAGTGGAGGAAGAGGTATTGATTGTAGGAGGTGTACGTTTTGTGGCTTTGGGTGCAGGTGCATGCGCTGGAGGCTGTCGTGAGGTGGATGGCTGTTGGGTGGGTGTGTGCCTGCGTTTGTGTATCTTGGGAGTGGGCGTCACAGACACACTGGGAGATGTGTGAATGGTAGTGGGGGTGGTGACTGCACGTGAGCGGGGTGTGCTGGTGGGTGTGCTGGTGCGGGACGTAGTGGCTGTAGAGGTAGTGCATGCAGGTGTGAGTGTAGACGAGACTGGCAGGGAGGAGGGAGACGACGAGGAGGGGGACACAGTGGAGGCAGTGGATGTTGGTGTGTCTGTATGTGTGTGATGCTTGCGTGAGTGCCTGTGGGATGTGTGGTGCTTATATTTGCCAGAGCTTCCCTTGTGTGGTGAGGTGTGTGCAGGCTGATCTGATGGTGTGCTTGGGATAGGCAGAGGTACAGGGGATTGGGTCTGGGTGGAGGAAGTTGGAGGGGGGAGGCTAGACACAGGGACAATGACTGCCATCAGTGCTGAGGCCAGAGTTTGAAAGGATCGGTGAAGGGCCGCCTGACCAGAATGAATGCCCTCCAGAAATGCATGTTTGTTGCAACTGCCTTTCTACACCCTGGATGGCATTCAAAATGGTAGACTGCCCAACAGTGAGTGGCCTGAGGAGATCAATGGCCTCCTCACTGAGGGCAGCAGGGGTAACAGGGGCACGGGCTGAGGTGCCTGGGGCGAAGGTGATGCCCACCCTCCTGGGTGAGCGGGCACGGGGCGAAGGCTGAGTTGCCACTGGGAGGGCGGTGCTGGTAGGGGGGGTGGCGGCTGTACCTGTAGAAGTGGGTGGCACAGATGTTGCCGCCACCACAAGGGAGCTCCCATCGGAGGACGAGTCCGTGTCGCTGGTTTCAGCTCCTGTCCCCGCCATGGTGCTCCCCTCGCCCTCTGTCCCACTGGTGTATTCTGAGTCCGTAGTGTGGCCCTCCATGACCATGTGGGATGCAGCTCCCTCGTGCTCCAGTGCCACTGCTCCTCCATCTGATGATGCTAATGCACACAAGAACAGGGAGACCACAAAAATGGGGGGGGGAGACAGAAGAAAGACATGTTGAGTGCATGGATTACCGCTACCGTTGGGGGACAAGACAGACACAGAAGCCCCCTGCACTACGGCGCGCTGTTGGGCTCTACAGTGCAATTCCTGAGAAATGGCCTACAAGGCTATGGACGACATATGAACACATAGATGACACAGGTGCATGAATAGCTGTACTTGGCACTCTACAGAGGTGGGGTTCGGGGGCCGCAGGGCCATGCCTTACGGAGGGGCCTAGTCTACGGAACTCGCCCTGGCCTAGGGAAACCCACAGCCCTCCTCCCCCACCCAGACACCTCCACTGCGTGCAAAGTCAGCTGAATGAGAGTGTACTCACCCCTTTGTGTCTGCTGTGATGCCCTCAAGCGCCCATCCAACTCCGGGTAGGCCATCGCCAGGATCCTGAACATCACGGGGTCATGGTTTGACGGGCACCCCTCCCACGTTGGGAGGCCATCCCCAGCTGAGCCTCCGCCGTCTTCGTGCTCCAGCGGCGAATGCACTCCTATCTTTTATGGCAGTGGGTGCTCCGTCTGTGGTGGACCCCCAGGGTCTGGACGTCCTTGGCGATGGCACGCCAAATATCCTTCTTCTGGTGGGCGCTGACCTACATGAAATGTACAGGGGAAGAAGAGAAGTCATTACCAACTGCACCGTCAATGTGAGTGGCCCCCATCCCTACCCTTGCCATGTGGCACATGCACCCACCGTCTTTCATGCACGCAGCATTCTGCCCCCTTCCTTCTTACAACCAGCCCACTCCACACAGGCATAGCCCATACAACATTCTCCCTGTGTACTTACCTGTTGGTCTGGAGGACCGTAGAGTAGCTTGTACTGGGGGAGGACCCCATCGTCGAGCTTCTCCAACTCCTCCGCAGTGAAGGCAGGGGCCCTTTCCCCAGACGCACAAGCCATTGTCTCTTCCAGACCGAGGTCACAGCAGCACTTGCAGTGTAGGTCCTCTCCTGTCGAAGATCAGGTATCGAGTGATTCAACAGATAGAAAATGGCGGTCACGTCCGCGGCGGTGCGTACCATCACCACCGGCGTACATCGTCATTGGCTCCTGGGACCCATAGGGTCCAATGTTAACCAATGCGGAATTGTGCCGCGGTCTCCGACCCCCTACCGCGACGGTGTATAACGCCAGCGCAGTTACCTCACATCCCATTGTCCCACTTTACAGGTCAGGCAGCCGCCTTTTCAGGGGCCCACATGGCCTAATTACCAACTGCGTCACACATACCTAGCCTAGTCTCAACACACATACAGGCCACATTTTGTGTATGAATTGTGTTCTGTGTAGACTGTGGGTACATACCTCTGAGTTGTTTGACTCTGTGGTCGCTGTTGTCCTTCATAGGCACTGTCCGCTGGGACATGTGAGGAGATGGCGGAATCCTCTGGTTTACCGACCGCTGGTGGACCTGTCGACAATGGAGGAAAGAAATTTGATAAACACCTACAGGTTTGACCGTGCCACAATCCTGGAACTGTGTACCCAGTTGGAGCCTGACCTGATGTCAGCCATCCGCCATCCCACAGGAATCCCCCCACAAGTACAGATGCTATCAGTGCTCCATTTCCTTGCTAGTGGGTCTTTTCAGACAACTGTGGCCATGGCATCAGGGATGTCCCAGCCTATGTTTTCCAACGTATTGTCCAGAGTGTTCTCTGCCCTGCTGAAACACATGCGGAGCTACATCGTTTTCCCTCAGGTGGAGGATTTGCCTACAGTGAAAGGTGACTTCTATGCCCTTGGACATATCCCCAATATCATAAGTGTCATTGATGGGACCCATGTGGCTTTGGTTCCCCCCCCACAGGAGTGAACAGGTGTACAGGAACCGGAAGAGTTATCATTCCATGAATGTACAGATGGTAAGTTTGGCCGACAAGTACATCTCCCATGTGAATGCCATGTTCCCTGGCTCAGTGCATGACGCCTACATCCTGCGGAATAGAAGCATCCCTTATGTGATGGGTCAACTCCAGAGGCACCGTGTGTGGCTATTAGGTGACTCTGGTTACCCCAACCTGTCATGGCTACTGGCCCCAGTGAGGAATCCCAGGACAAGGGCAGAGGAACGCTACAATGAGGCCCATGGTCAAACTAGGAGGGTGATCGAGCGGACCTTCGGGCTCCTGAAGGCCAGGTTCAGGTGTCTGCATATGACAGGTGGATCCCTATTCTGCTCACCAAAGAAGGTGTGCCAGATCATCGTGGCCTGCTGTATGCTTCACAACTTGGCTTTGCGACGACAGGTGCCTTTTCTGCAGGAGGATGGTCCAGATGGCAGTGTTGTGGCAGCTGTGGAGCCTGTGGACAGTGATGAGGAGGAAGCAGAGGAAGAAGACATGCAGAACAGGGACTCAGTGATCCAGCAATATTTCCAGTGAAACACAGGTGAGAATACATTCCTGCCTACTACATGTACTTTAACACTTCTACCTCTATCCTGTCTGTCGATTTCACCCAGTGTATGGTCACTGAGTTGTCACTTTCCCTTACGGTTTCACAGGTGTGGGTCTCAACGTGTGTCATCTGCTTAGATTCCTCATGGACTAGAGCTGTGTGACATAGGTATGTTGACATTACTATTTCATGAACATTTTGTCACTGTAATTGTAAATACACTATTTCGAAATCACAGACAGACTCCAGATCGTTTGGTGCTTTAGTTGTGTTTATTTCAATACAAAATATTGGAGGGGGAAGTTAAATGGTGAGGGATGATGGCGGAGGAGTGTCCATGGCAGAGTCCAGTCTATTAGTCTCACAGGTGCATTGCCCATATGGGCATAGGAAGTGGAGCTGGGGCAGTTTCAATATGGACAGGGTGACAAAGTGGGACAGTGGGATGACAATCAGGGTGGTCTCATTTCTTGGCGGGGGTCTTGGCATCGTGCGCTGTCTTGTTCCTGGATCTCAGGGACCGTTTGTGGGTTGGTTCTCTGTCTGCAGGGGGTGGGGTGCTGGTGTGGTGGTCCTGTGGCGGGGCGTCCTGTCCACTAGCACCGGCAGAGGTGGTGGGCAGTTCATCATCCATGCTAGAGTCAGGGGCCCCTTGTAGTGCCACAGTGTCCCTCCTGGTGTTGAGTACTTCCTTCAGCACCCTTACAATGGTGCCCAGGGTGGAGCTGATGGTTCTGAGTTCCTCCTTTAAGCCCAAATACTGTTCCTCCTGCATCCGCTGGGTCTCCTGAAACTTGGCCAGTACCGTTGCCATCGTCTCCTGGGAGTGGTGGTAGGCTCCCATGATGGAGGAGAGGGCCTCGTGGAGAGTGGGTTCCCTTGGCCTGTACGCCCCCTGTCGCACAGCAGCCCTTCCAGTTCCCCTGTGTTCCTGGGCCTCCGTCCCCTGGACCGTGTGCCCACTACCACTGCCCCCAGGTACCTGTTGTTGTTGGGTGGTGGGTTATCCTGGAATCCCTGTAGTGGTGGACACACAGCTGATTGGCGTGTCCTGGGGACAGAGGTATGGGCTCGCTGGGTGGGTGCTGTGCCAGTGTTTCCAGAGGGGGGAAGGTCTGTGGTGGCCTGTGCCTGTGTGAGGGGAACCGACTGTCCCGAGGCCCACGATGGTCAGGGCTGGTCATCTAGATCCAGTTGGACAGAGGTGCTGTCATCACTGTGGGCCTCTTCTGTGGGTGGAGTGGACATGTCTGGACCCTCCTGTCTGGTGACGTTGGGTAGTGGTCCTGCAGGGGTGTAAAGGCATGATTATTGCATCTGTGTGTGTCATGGTGTGCAATGGGTGGGTGACCGTGTACCCCAGTGCTGGTATTCCAGTGTGTGAGCTTGTGTGATGATGGTTTAGGGGGGTGTATGGGTATGTGCAGTGGGCATGCTTTAGTGATGGGTGTCCATGCGTTGTTGTTGCATGCAGGGCTTGGTGTTGGGATGTGTGGTTTGTGATATCTGTACATTTGTGAGGAGTTGGAGTGATAGGGGTGGGGCGAGGGTGGGGGTATGTGATAGCATGCAGGTAGGGTGGGGGATGTAATAGTTAAGATTTGACTTACCAGAGTCCATTCCTCCACCGACTCCTGCGAGGCCCTCAGGATGCAGAATCGCCAAGACCTGCTTCTCCCATGTTGTTAATTGTGGGGGAGGAGGTGGGGGTCTGCCGCCAATCCGCTGAACCACCTGGTGGTGTCTTGAGACCACGGAACGCACCTTTCCCCGTAGGTCGTTCCACCTCTTCCTGATGTCCTCCCGATTTCTTGGGTGTTGTCCCACTGCGTTGACCCTGTCGACTATTCTTCGCCATAACTCCATCTTCCTTGCAATTGAGGTGTGCTGCACCTGTGCTCCAAATAGCTGCGGCTCTACCTGGACGATTTCCTCCACCATGACCCTGAGCTCCTCCTCCGAGAACCTGGGGTGTCTTTGCCGTGCATGGGGTGGTGTGGGTGGTGTGTGGGGTGGTGTGTGTGGTGATATGTAGTGGTGTGTGTTGTGAGGTGCGTGGAAGTTGTGTGGGTGATGGTGTTGTGTGCCTGTGGATGCTAGTTTGTTGACGGTGGTGTCTTTCTCTGGCCTTCTCTCTGTAATTGTGGTCGTAGGGGTTTGTGGGTGATGTGGGTGTGTGTTTTATATTGTATTGGGTGTGTGGGAGTGGTGTGTGTATGTGTATCAGGTGTGTGTATTTGGAATTGTCCAATGTGGCTCTGTTTTGTAAGATTGTGTGTATTTTGAGTGCGGCGGTGTGTACCGCCAATGGAATACCGCGGTTGAAAGACCGCCGCATGGATTCGTGTGTCGTGATAATGTGGGCGTATTTCTGTTGGCGTGACGGTGGAGGTTTTGTTTTCGCCAGTTTATCACTGACCTTTGGTGTGGCGGACTTGTGTGGGTGTCTGAATTTTGTCGTATTCTGAGATTTGGGTCCTAATAGCTGTGGCGGAATTCCGCTGCCGCGGCGGTGTGTTGGCGGTCTTCTGCACGGCGGTAAGCGGTTTTTACCGCCAATGTTGTAATGACCGCCTATATTGTTAATAAGTGCTGAGCTGTGTGCATTTTAAATGGCAAATGTGTGTGACTATTTAAATGTCTGTAGTCAAAGACTATGGGCCTCATTACGACCCTGGCGGCCGGCAGTACATTAGCGGTAACACCGCCAACAGGCTGGCGGTGTACCACCAGTGAATTATGACCGTGGCGCATTAGCCACGGCCATACCGCCGGCACCTCCACTTGACCACCAGGCTTCCGCCAGCCAGTCATAATCCCTATGAGTCCCCAACCGCCAGCCTGTCCATGGCGGTAAACACCGCCATGGAAAGGCTGGCGGGAAGGGGGACTCAGAGTGCCCCTGGGGGCCCCTGCACTGCTCAGTACAGGGGCCCCCAGGCACAGTCCCATCGTGCATTTCACTGCCCGAATTTCAGGCGGTGAAATGCGCAACGGGAGCTGCTGCACCTGCTGCACATCAACATTGCCCCCGGCTCTATTATGAGCCGGCTGCAATGTTGATGTGACTTTTCCGCTGGCCCAGCGGAAAAGTCATAATAGGGAGCCACAAATACCGCTGCTATGGCGGTATAGTGGCGCCCGCAGCTTCGGTGGTCTTACAGAAAGACTACCTATATGACTGGTCCGGTTTAGTTATGGGGAACAGCAGTTTGTTCATTGGCAAGACACAAGGTTCCGTTACACCCTGGTACTCCATCTGTGTGAGGATTAACCTCACAGGTGCTCTAGCTTCATGCTTTATTTGGGATCAGGGTCGAGGTTGGGGTTAGGATCTAATTGGTTTTATATGGTAGGGAGAATCTTTATCCCACTCTACAGGGTTGCGAAATAACGCAAGTGCCTTCAACCAATCAGTGGCGTACACCTCCCTCAGCTCAAGGGGTGAGAAAGAGGGTTCAATTACCTCTTCCCCATATGGAAGATTATAGACAAATTACGTTGGGCAATCTATTTTGGCCATTAAAATATCATAAATGGTATCAATGCGATTCCAAAAGATGGCACTCAGTGTTACCCTATCGGGTGTGGAGACGCGCATGTCCGCAATCTTGACTTGTAAGAAGTCATCAGTAGCTTTCACCTCCAGATGCTCTTGAAGATTCCAGCGAACTATTGTGATCTCCACTGCACTGTCTAGCAGTGCCAGTGCCCACTTCCTGTTCTTCAGTAAAGCTCTCTTCCTTAGTGGCATTTTCTATAGAAATAGCTGCCACTTTTTCTTTTTGAATTGAGGTTTTTGTTGGGGAAGTTTCTCTTTTTTCTTAAAAGAAGCGTCTGACAAGCGTTGTGACTCCTTTCTCGCTATCATGCACTCAGTTCACTGCCCTAAGCGCCCACCTCTTCACTGTGTTTATCTGATGAGCCCTAAAAGGAATAAGATTGCTGTATATCAGTAAATTTATATCTATCAGGTGTTTTTATATTATTTCTGTTTCTACGATTATAGCGGTTTTGAGGAATCTCCGAATGCAGAGATTCTCCCCTTTCATTTTTAGGTGTTTGTTTTTGTTTATCCCAGTGTTTTTTAGAATCCTGATGTGCCTGCTTGGTAGAGTCCTTATTTGATTTACTCTGTAATTGTGGTTTACTACGTCTGGCTCCCAGACTATCTTGACCAATACTAGAGTAGGTCTCAGCGATAATCTTTGCAGCTCGGGTTCTTGATCCTGTACAGGAACGTCCCACAGCCACA
Source organism: Pleurodeles waltl (assembly GCF_031143425.1). Classification (NCBI taxonomy): domain Eukaryota; kingdom Metazoa; phylum Chordata; class Amphibia; order Caudata; family Salamandridae; genus Pleurodeles; species Pleurodeles waltl. Next base: position 201,470,098 of record NC_090441.1, on the reverse strand, counting down.
TGCACACTGCTAGTGCAACTGCTTCCCCTTTAAGGTTACTTAATATTATTGAAGACACAGTTGCAAAAGTGCAGATTAATTGCATCCCCAAATCCAGGGCTGGGGTGGCTCCATATTCATCATGAATTACTTTTAACACTTCAGGAAGATTGGCAAGTGTCAGTGTACCATGTGCAGTAGTATAGAGTGCAGCAAATATCGTGCCCCAAGTATTGTAGTTATCTATTGTGGGAACCATCCTAAATGGCAAGCATATAGGTGGTCATTATGACATTAGCGGTGACTGTTAAAGTAGCGGTAATACCCCCAACAGGCTGACCACAGCGGTAGCCATCAACAGCCAGGCGGAAGGCAAGGTACCTCCCACCATAGTATGACATAGCAAACCACCATGATTTCCGAGGCGGTACAAACGCCATCTAAAGCCTGGCGGAAACAGAAAACAGAAAACGAAAGACTCACCATCAGAGACATCGAGAAGCTCTCTCTATGGAACCGGAATGTCAAGTCTTCCTTTTGCTCTTCTACGCCATGGTCCACCAGGAACACCAACGCCAACGAAGACAACGGCGGTGAGTACAGCCACCTAGCACACAAGGGAGGGAGGGAGGAAAAGGAGAGTGACACACACACACGCACAACAAACACCATACACACAACCAGCTGCAGAGTAAAACCAATGTCACAGGACCCATGTCTAATTAAAACGAGGACTACATTGAGGTTTAACTGATACTGTTATATGATGCCAACAGCCACCATATTGTCCATGCGATAAAAAAAACAAGCATCAATGTCTAGAAAGGGCCAATGGCCAGTCCAAAGAACAAAAGGCCCAAATGGCCACAGGGCACAGTCCAAGCCCCAACTTGATTCCTGACATTATCCAGACTCCACTGTGCAGGGGCATCATATTGGAAATGGGCAGGCACCTCAGGGTGAGGGTGGGTGGGTGTGGGGGGCACCTCAGCTGAAGTGGGTAACATGCCCACTGGCTCTGGTGGGAAGGGTAGGGCCATAGTCTCTGAAGAGGGGAACATACCCACTGGTTCTGGAGGGGGCTCATTTCCCACTTGTCTCCGGTGGGGAGTGTAAGACCACAGTCTCTGAAGTGAGGAACATGCCCACTGGTTCTGGAGGGGTCTCCTTGCCCACTTGTCTCAGGTGGGTGGCCTACATGCCCTCTGCTAGAGGTGAGGGCTGCTGTGCCTCTGCTGGAGGCGAGGGCTCCTTGCCCACTGCTGGTGGAGGTGTTACTGTGGCTGCCTCTTCTGGAGGTGAGGGCTCCTTGCCCACTACTGGTGGAGGTGTTACCCTGGCTGCCTCTGCTGGAGCCGAGGGCTCCTTGCCCACTGCTGGTGGAGGTGTTACCCTGGCTGCCTCTGCTGGAGCCGAGGGCTACTTGCCCACTGCTGGTGGAGGTGTTATGCTGGCTGCCTCTGCTGGAGGTGGGGACTCCTTGCCCCCTGCTGGTGAGGGGGACCTCTTGCCTCTCTTTGGTGGTGGAGTGGGATCCTTCCCTTTCTTGGGTGGTGGAGTGGGATCCTTCCTTTTCTTGGGTGGTGGATTAGGAACCTTCCCTTTCTTGCCTCCACGACTAGGCGGTTCCTCCACTGTCCCATCTCATGTCCCTTGGTTTTCAGCACTCTAGTCCTCCCTTTCTGAGGCGGAGGTGTGTTCACAGTAGGAGTGGCAGCTGTCACACTCTGGGGCCCCTTTGTGCTAGCAGCTGTTGATTTGATGGGAGCAGTGGCAGACTGTTTGGCTGAGGTGCTATGCTGGGTCGTTGGGACCCTGCTCTTAAGGGCAGGATGGGGGGGAGAGGGAGGGCAAAGGTCAAGATGGGCAAGAAAAAGCTCCTTACGGACGTTGGGGCAGGATGTGGGACGAGGGATGGGAATGGAGGTTGAGGGAGTAGTTGTCAGAGGTGTACGGCATGTTTTTGTGTCTCTTAGGAGGGGGACAGACAGGGTGAGAGAGGACACAAGGGGAAGCGTGGATGGATGTTGTGGAGGTGTCTGCAAGTGAGGTGTGCGTGCTGCTTAATGTAGTGATGGTGGTGGTGGCTGTTGATGCAGTGCATGCAGGTGTGAGTGTGGATGTCACTGTGAGGGAGGAGAAGGAGGAGGAGGGGGAGACAGTGGATGTTGTGTGTGGAACTGTCTGTTGTTTGTGTGAGTGCTTGTGGCCTGAAGTGTGCTGGCTGTGTTTGACTGCGCTACTCTTGTCTGGTGTTTTGTGTGCATTCTTGTCTGTATGTGTGCATGGGATGGGTTGGGGTTGAGGACACTGGGAAGTGGTAGCTGGAGTGGGGACAGTAGGAACAGGGACACTGGCTGCCAGCAGAGAGAAGGCCAGAGCCTAAACGATCTCTGTAGGGCCGCCAACCCACTGTGGATGCTCTCCAGGTATGCATTGCATTGCAACATCTGGGATACCAGTCCCTGGATGGCATTCACTACAGAGATGGATCCCAGGAGGTCAATAACCTCCTCACTGAGGGCAGCAGGGCTCACTGGGGCAGGGCCTGAGGTACCTGGGGTGAAGGAGATGCCCACCTTCCTGGGTGAGCGGGCAAGGACAACTCAGTGGGGGGCTACTGGGATGGTGATGCTGGTACGGGGGTGGTGGCTGTACGTGTAGCTGGAGTGGTTCCAGAGGTGTCCGCCACCACCAGGGAGCTACCATTGGAGGGGGAATCAGAGTCAGTGCTGTCACCTCCAGTCTCCGCTGTGGTGCTCCCCTTGCCCTCCGTCCCACTGATCCCCTCGGCGTCGATGGACTCTGCCTCCTGGATCCTGTGGGATGCAGCTCCCTCAGCCACCGTGCCCCTGCTCCTCTGCCAGGTGATGCTAATGTACACATAGACAGGATGACAGAAGAAAATCGGGGGAGAGAGAGAAAGGGAGCACTGGGTCAATTACAGCACCAACACCACAGATGGCATACACATTACCATCACACACAGGGATCAGGCTTGAGCACTATGCATTGGACTGGCATTCCATTGGCTAGGTACAACAGCAAGATGAGAGCCAACCACCGCCAACTGCATCCCTCCTGGGACCCCCTAAGCCCTGTCTGACCTGGAATGCCACCTAGCTAGATTACAAGATTTTGCTATACACCCATTTACCTTGAGCTGGACCATGCAGCAATGTCTGAGCTGGCATTAAGGGGTACCCACTAACTGAAACCCCACCACCAGGATCCCATGCCAGCCAAAAAACATGGTTGTTATTCTCACTGTACTCACCCCCTTGTGGCTGCTGTGCTGCCCTCTAGGGCCAATCCATCTCTGGGTAGGCCACCACCAGTATGTGGGTCATCCGGGGGTTCATGTTCCGACAGGCACCCCGCCCTTGTTGGGAGGCCATCCCCAGCTGGGCCCATCGGTCTTCCAGGCCCAGCGTCTCAGGTCTGCCCACCTTTTCCTACAGTGGGTGCTCCGCCTGCTGTAGACCCCCAGGGTCCGCACGGTCTTAGCAATTGCACGCCACAATTCCTTCTTCTGATGGGCACTGATCTGCAGAGGTAATATAGACAGGAGTACACCATTAAACATACAATCCAGCCTGTCACACATATGGCCCACAAATACCATTTCCATCTCCATTGGCTCACACATCACCCAGTGCCCACCATGTACACTACCACCAGACATTCTACCCCAAATGACATGCTGCTAGCACAGAAATCTCCATGCAACCTTGTCACATGCATCGTGCCCATGGTGTACTCACCTGTTGGTCTGGAGGCATATACAGTTGTTCATACAGGGGTAGGACCCCATCCACCAAGTGCTCCAACTCCTCTGAAGTGAAGGCAGGGGCCCTTTCCCCGGTCACACCAGCCATGTCAGGATCATAACACAGGTCACAGCAGCACACGCAGTGGAGGTGTTGTCTTATGGAAATTCAGGAATCAAGTGAGGTTTTAGGCAGGTCATGTCTGCGGTGGTGTACACCTCACTGCCACTGGTGATCCCCATTGGCCACTGTACTCCATAGAGCCCTATTTTAGCCAATGAGAAATAGCACAGTGGTGCCAGACCGCCATCTGCCATGACGCCCAATGCCAGCTGAGTTACCTCGCTTCCACCTGTCCTTAAATACAGGAGAGGTGGTCGCCACTTTTTTATGCTGGTGGACAACATTCACAAAATTGAGAACTACGTCATTGCTGTAAATGGCACATACATTGCCATTCACATTGTCCAATCACATAAATGCTCTATGTACACTGAGGTGGTGGTCCCATTGTTCAATTTGTGACACCCTACTCACTCTTGTGTCCCTTAGATACCTACCACTGCGGAGGGATAGGAGGAGGAGACAAGACCCTGTGTACAGACCCCTTGTGGACTTGGCTACACTGGAGGACAGGCACATAATACTCACCTATAGACTGGACAGGGCCACAATCACAGAGCTGTGTGCACAATTGGAGCCTGATCTGATATCAGCTATCCGTCATCCCACTGGGATCCCTCCTCTTGTGCAAGTTCTATCAGTGCTGCATTTTCTGGCAACTGTTTCTTTCCAAGTGACAGTGGGCTTGGCAGCTGGAATGTCACAGCCAATGTTCTCAACCATGCTGGCAAGGGTTTTGTCTGCCTTTGTCAAACACACATGCAGCTACATTACTTTTCCCCAGGTGGAAGATTTGGCCACTGTGAAGGCAGGATTCAATGCAATGGGACATATACCAAATATTATTGGGCCGATTGCCGGAACACATATTGCGTTTGTCCCCCCCTCCTCGCGACAATGAACAGGTATTCAGGAATCTGAAGAGTTTCCACTCACTCAATGTGCAAATGGTGTGCCTGACGGACCAGTACATCTCCCACGCCACTGCCAAGTATCCTGGGTCAGTGCATGACGCCTTCATCCTGAGGAATAGGAGCATCCCAAATGTGATGGCACAACTACAGGGTGTGGCTAATAAGTGAGCCAGAGTTCCTACCCAATGTATATCAGTGTATGCCTTCAGTTATCCCCATAACATTGTGTAAGGCTAATGCCTGTCCCTCAATCCATGCAGGTGACTCTGGCCACCCAAACCTATTGTGGCTCCTGACTCCTGTGAGGAATGCCGGGACAGAGGCTGAGAATCGGTATAATGATGCACATGGGTGAACTAGGCGGATCATAGAACCTATCTTCGGCCTCCTGAAGGCCAGGTTCAGATGCCTCCATCTGACAGGTGGATCCCTGTGCTACTCTCCTGAGAAGGTATGCCAGATTGTAGTAGCATGCTGCATGTAGCACATCCTGGCCCTCAGGCAACACGCACCCTATCTGCAGAAGGAGGAGATTGGAAATGCCCCTGTGGCAGCAGTGGACCCTGAGGACAGTGAGGATGAGGAGGCAGAGGATGAGGATGTGGACAACAGAACATCAGTTATATGTCAATACTTCCAAAGACACACAGGTGAGAGAGTGGATCTGACCATTCCTCTGATTATATATGTTTTCAGTGTGGTTGTAGCAGGATAGCATTCATTTCCTTTGCATCTCAACTGACTGTCACCTATGAATTCTTCATTTTGCAGATGTTGGTGTTATACCAACTGTGTACTGATGTGAAGACTACAGACAGCTACAGGTCATTATTTGTATGCTATCACAGTGTTCAGGTCATTTGCACAAGTTGTGACTGTTTTCATAATTGCACATTTTCATCACACAGAACACTAACACTCAAGTTGTGTTTAAGGGTATTTATTGTAGTGAAATTTATAGACGGAAAAGTGAAATGGAATGGGGTGATGGTAGAAGTAAGTCCATGGTATTGGTCCAGTCTGTCTGTTGCACAGGTCCAGTGTCCAAGGGGCCATAGGAAGGGGATCAAAGTCAGTTCAAAGTAGACAAGGTGACAGGTGGGATACATGGGGAACATTCAGGAGGGTCTCATTTCCTGGCGGTGGTCTTGGTCTTGGCTAGTGTCTCTGGCTTCTGTCTGGGTCACAGGGAACTTTGCAGGGTGGTTCACCTTCTGCAGGGGGAGGGGTGAAGGTGGCCTGTGGTAGGGCCTCCTATCCACTAGCTGCAGCAGATGTGGTGGGCTGTTCAGTTGACTGGCTAGTGGAAGCGGCCCGCTTGTGGGCTGTCCATTCCCTCATGATGTTGGCCATATCAGCCAGCACCCCTACTATGGAGACCATGGTGGTGTTGAGGGCCTGCAAATCTTCCCTGATCTCCTGATGATGTAGCTCCTGCAGCTGCTTGTTCTCCTGCATGTTGTTAAGGATCTGGCCCATATTGTCCCAGGATTGTTGTTAAGCCCCCAGGACATTTGTGAGTGCTTCCTGGAGAGTCGGTTCCCTGGGCCTGTCCTCCCCCTGGTGCACAGCTGTCCTTCCTTTCCCCTGAACGGTGTGCCCACTGCCACTGACCCCAGGACCCTGATTGTCTTGGCTGTAAGGTGTGGTCTGGGGTCCCTTTACAAGTGGGCACACTGCTGATTGACGTGTCCTGGAAACAGAGGTGTGGGGACATTGGGTGGGTGCTGTGATGTTGGATACTGAGGGGGAAGGCTCTGTGGTGGACTGGGAGTGGTCTGTGGTGGCCGACTGACCAGTGGTCCCTGATGGGCCAAGTTGTTCATCCAGATGCAGAAGACTAGAGTTACTGTCATCAAGGGGGGCATCCTCTGTTGGGGAACTGGATATTCGTGGCACCTCCTTGCTGCTGGGGTTGGCTGGGGCACCTGTGGCGATGTAAGTGATGTATTATGCTTCATTTCTGTGAAATATTGAACATCCCAAGCTTCCCCTATATCGTTGCTGTTGCCCTGCCACCTTTGTTTGTGTATGGTGATATGTTGTGGGATTGTTAGTTCTCAATGCTGTGCATGCTTTGGTGATGGGTGTACATGCAGGGCTGGGAGGGCTGTAGATGCACTGGTATTGACATGTGTAGGTACACTGTGTGGGATGGAGTGGAGTGATCGGAGTCAGGGTGAGGGGGTGAGATGGCATGCAGGTATGGGGGGTGATAAATAGCAAATATTAACCCATCAGTGTCCAGTCTTCCGGCTACTCCATTGAGTCCCTCAGGATGCAGGATTTCCAAGACTTGCTCCTCCCATGCTGTCAGCTGTGGAGGAGGAGGTGAGGGTCCACTGCCAGTCCTCTGGATGGCAAGCTGGTGCCTTGCTGCCACAGAACATACCTTCCCCTGTAGGTTATTCCACCTCTTCCTGATGTTGTCCCTTGTTCTTGGATGCTGTCCCACGACATTCACCCTGTCCACGATTCTCCGCCATAGCTCCATTTTCCTGGTAGTGGATATTTGGCTGCACCTGTGCTCCAAAAAGCTGTAGCTCTACCCTGACTATTTCCTCCACCATGACCCACAACTCCTCATCTGTGAAACAGGGGTGCCTTATTGGGGACATGGGTCTTGTGTGGTGTGTGTTGTGCAGAGGGTTTTGAGTAATGTGTTGGGGTGTGGGGTGCGTGACGGATGACTGGGTGTTTGTGGTGTCTGTGTAGTTGTCTCTGTGATTTGTGTAGCTAGCTATTGTGTTCGTAAAGGGTTGTGTGTAATGTGGGTGTATGTTTTATAGTGCCTTTGTGTGTATCAGTGTCAGGTGTGTAATTTTCGTTTTGTCCAATGTTGTGTTGTTTTGTATATGGGTGGCCATTCTGACCGCGCTGGTGTGTACCGTCAATGTTTTACAGCCGTTGAATGTCCGCCGTGGTGATTCGTAGGTCATAATGTGGTGGGCGTAGTTTTGTTGGCATTAGTCATTGTCATTGTCAATTTATTGATCAGTTAATTAAAACCATTAAAAATACAAGTAATAAAACTCATGTGATGCAAATTCATTTTAAAACAAATTAAACTTAAAAAAAATAGAAAAAAGTATTGTTTGCAACAAAGGAATGATTACACGAGGTTACGGCCCTTGTGTTCTCTGCTATTTATTTGGCTGCCTGGGCTAGCAGCCTCCTGAGTGCTGTCACATATTTTGCACATCTTGCCAGCGCCCAGGGAGCACAGTGTGAAAAGCAAAGGTTAGATACCTCCATACAGGACCGTGCTCCCTGAGCCAACGCCAGTGATATTATTAGTTGTCTTCTTTCAGCTGCTAAACTGGGACAGCAGCACAGCAGGTGTAGCCAGGTTTTTTGGGGGTAAGAACAGAGCCTACAGGCACTTTTTTCCTTTGTACAGACCAAGAAGGATTGAAGTCCTTAATTGGGAGGACTAATGCCTGCATTTATTGCTGCTAGGAGGTATGGTTGAGGGGCTCCAAACAGATTAGAATCATTTAGCGCAGGCACATTTGTAGGTGAATTAGTTAACAATAAATCGGACTCTCGGGAGAGTTTGTTTGCTCTTTTGTTAATTAATGTTTTACAGGCAGAGTAAGTCAATAAGTCTCATAGCTGGATGGAATCGCCCATTTCAAAAGTCTTCTGCGCCTTACTTAATTGCATACGCCACAGATTGCCAGGGTCTCAAAAAATCATCCTCAAGTGTTGTTTTAACGTAAGCGAGTTGCCCTTCCTGAAACTGATGTAATATTTCCAAGATTGCTGCTTGGCAGTCTATCTGTTGTGACTTTCCGCCCATTTCCAATCTGAGTCTAGTGTGACGTGTATACTTTCGTTGTTGTAGAATTTTTAAATGTGCCCTGCAGTGGGCCTGTTCTATAGTGGATTCCAAGGACCCCGGAAATGCCAGGTAGCCATAGTGCAGAGCGGGTAGTAATGTCACCTTTGTTACTCTCAATATTGGTGCTGCCCAGGCGCTTCTGAGCTGATTATTCAGTTTGGCAAGCTTGTATGCGATGACCTCAGCCTTGTGTCTGACTGCGTTTTTCTGTGCCCCTACCGTGTTGTTTTCTGTGACCCACACCCCCAGGTAGTTGTATCTCCTGGCTGTACAGATGATCTGACTTCCCAATTGCCAGGTTGTTAGTTTTTTGTTCTTGTACCTTCCGAATATTAGAACTTTGGTCTTTTCATGATTGACCTGCAACTGGTTGGCCCTGTTGAAAATGTTCAGGGCATTTAACTCTTGCTGTAGCCCAGTTTTTGTACAGTCCATTATCACAATATCGTCTGCATACTGGATGATTTGGAGTCTTGTGGGGCCCAACTTCGGTAAGACCAAACTGCTAGATTTCAAGTATTTCTCCATATCTGCAGTGTACAAGTTAAACAGTAGCGGGGCCGAAACACACCCTTGTTTTAGGCCTCTAATTGTTTCTATTTTCCGTGATAGTGACCCGGTGCGGACCCGGACCCAGGTACTGGAGTAGAGTGAAATGATGGCTTTTAGAAGGTGTGTTGTGTGCGAGAACAGGGCTGATTGCAGAAGCCCCCTAACTTTTTGACACCATTTTCCACTTTTTGCTAGTGTTTTCCTGACTTTGATGGTGCCCTGGGTACTGCTAACCAGTCTTAGTGCCTGTGCTCTTAGTAAACTTAGTATGCAAATGAGACTAATTATAATTGGCTACGTCAACCTACCTATAAGTTCCTAGTATATGGTAGGGCATGTAGGTTTAGGGACCCAAGCATAGGCACTACACCCATAGGTGCACTGCTGAGGTGCCCAATGTAATTGTAAACTCCGGTTCACTCTGCTTCCAAGTGCCTGTTCCGGTACTTCTGCGGGTGCTGCCTGCTTCTGTGAGGGCTCCCTGACTTGCTGGGCGCCCCCTCTGTCTCCTCATCCAAGTGGCGACATCCTGGTCCCTTCTGGGCCACAGCAGCATCCAAAAAGCCTAACCGCGACCCTTACAGCTAGCAAGGCTTGTTTGCGGTCTTTCTGCGTGGGAACACCTCTGCAAGCTTCTTCACAACGTGGGACATCCATCCTCCAAAGGGGACGTTCCTAGTCCTCTTCGTTCTTGCAAAACACCAAGCTTCTTCCCTCCGGGGGCAGCTTCCTTGCACCCTCAGCTGGCATGGTACTCAGGTCCGGAAATCCACTGTTGTTGCATTGCTGGTGTTGGTTTTCCTTGCAGAATCCCCCTTTCATGACTTCTGTGCTCTCTGGGGGTTGTAGGTGCACTTTACACCTACCTTTCAGGGTCTTGGGGTGGGCTATTTTTCTAACCCTCACTGTTTTCTTACACTCCCAGCGACCCTCTACAAGCTCACATAGGTTTGGGGTCCATTCATGGTTCGCATTCCACTTTTGGAGTATATGGTTTGTGTTGCCCCTGTACCTATGTGCTCCTATTGCAATCTTCTGTAACTATACATTGCTTGCATTACTTCCTTTTGCTATTATCTGCATAATTTTGGTTTGTGTACATATATCTTGTGTATATTTCTCATCCTCATACTGAGGGTACTCACTGAGATACTTTTGGCATATTGTCATAAAAATAAAGTACGTTTATTTTTAGTATATCTGTGTATTGTGTTTTCTTGTGATATTGTGCATATGACACCAGTGGTATAGTAGGAGCTTTATATGTCTCCTAGTTTTTGCCATAGCTACCTTCTATCAGCCTTAGCTGCTATAAACACCTCTTCTACACTAATAAGGGATAACTGGACCTGGCACAAGGTGTAAGTACCTCTGGTACCCACTACAAACCAGGCCAGCCTCCTACATAGTCCATGAGGAAACAAAGCAGATGTCACACAGTGGGACCCACATCTGTGAAATCGTAAGGGATAGTGACAACTCAGTGACCATACACTGGGTGAAAACGACAGACAGTAGAGAGGTAGTAGTGTTAAAGTACATGTAGTAGGCAGGTTTATATTCTTACCTGTGTCTCACTGGAAATATTGCAGGATCACTGAGTTCCTGTTGTCGATGTCCTCTTCTTCTGCTTCCTCGTCTACACTGTCCACAGGCTCCACAGCTGCAACAACACCGCCATCTGGACCATCCTCCTGCAGAAAAGGCACCTGTCGTCGCAAAGCTAAGTTGTGAAGCATACAGCAGGCCACGATGATCTGGCATACCTTCTTTGGTGAGTAGAATAGGGATCCACCTGTCATATGGAGGCACCTGAACCTGGCCTTCAGGAGGCCAAAGGTCCGCTCTATAATCCGCCGAATTCGCCCATGGGCTTCATTGTAGCGTTCCTCTGCCCTTGTCCTGGGATTTCTCACTGGGGTCAGTAGCCATGACAGGTTGGAGTAACCAGAGTCACCTGCAAATGGCGAGGGACAACTGTTAGACACACACTAACCTGTAGGGATATCCCCAGACCCAGACAACCATTCCCACTGACTTGCTTCCAGGTGCTCACCTAATAGCCACACACGGTGCCTCTGGAATTGAGCCATCACATAAGGGATGCTGCTATTCCGCAGGATGTAAGCATCATGCACTGAGCCAGAAAATTTTGTATTAACATGGGAGATGTACTGGTCTGCCAAACACACCATCTGCACATTCACGGAATGATAACTCTTCCGGTTTCTGTACACCTGTTCACTCCTGCGGGGGGTACCAAAGCCACATGTGTCCCATCAATGGCACCTATGATGTTGGGGATATGTCCCAGGGCATAGAAGTCACCTTTCACTGTAGGCAAATCCTCCACCTGAGGGAAAACGATGTAGCTCCGCAAGTGTTTCAGCAGGGCAGACAACACTCTGGACAACACGTTGGAAAACATAGGCTGGGACATCCCTGATGCTATGGCCACTGTTTGAAATGACCCACTTGCAAGGAAATGAAGTACTGACAGCACCTACACTTGAGGGGGGATTCCTGTGGGATGGTGGATAGCTGACATCAGGTCTGGCTCCAGCTGGGCACACAGTTCCAGGATTGTGGCACGATCAAGCCTGTAGGTGATGATCACATGTCTTTCCTCCATTGCCGACAGGTCCACCAGCGGTCTGTACACCGGAGGATGCCGCCATCTCCTCACATGTCCCAGCGGACGGTGCCTATGAAGGACAACGGCGAGCACAGAGTCAACCAACTCAGAGGTACGTACACACAGCTTACACAGAACACGAATCATAATCTGAAATTTGGCCTGTATGAGTGTTGAGGCAAGGCCTAGGTATGTGTGACGCAGTTAAAAATTAAGCCATGTGGGCCCGTGAAATGGCGGCTGCCTGACCTGTAAAGTGGGACAATGGGATGTGAGGTAACTGCGCTGGTGTTGTACACCGTCGCGGTAGGCGGTCAAAGACCGCGGCGCAATTCTGCATTGGTTAACATTGGACCCTATGGGTTCCAGGAGCCAATGACGATGTATGCCGGCGGTGATGGTATGCACGCCACGGACATGACCGCCATTTTCTATCTGTTCAATCACTCGATACCTGATCTTCGACAGGAGAGGACCTACACTGCAAGTGCTGCTGTGACCTCGGTCTGGAAGAGACAATGGCTCATGCGTCTGGGGAAAGGGCCCCTGCCTTCACATCGGAGGAGTTGGAGAAACTCGTGGATGGGGTCCTCCCCCAGTACACGCTACTCTACGCTCCTCCAGACAAACAGGTAAGTACACTGGGAGCATGCTGTATGGGCTATGCCTGTGTGGAGTGGGGTGGATGAAAGATGGGGGGGGAGAATGAGGCGTTCATGAAACGACAGTGAGTGCATGTGCCACATGGCAAGGGTAGGGATGGGGGCCAATGACTGACGGTGCAGTTAGTAATAACTTTCTTTTCCCCCTGTACAATTCACGTAGGTCAGCGCCCACCAGAAAAAGGATATTTGGCGTGCCATCGCCCAGGACGTCCGGGCCCTGGGGGTCTACCACAGATGGAGCACCCACTGCCGTAAGAGATGGGAGGACATTCGCCACTGGAGCAAGAAGATGGCGGAGGCCCAGCTGGGGATGGCCTCCCAACGTGGGAGGGGTGCCCGTTGCACTATGACCCCCTGATGTTCAGGATCCTGGCGGTGGCGTACCCGGAGTTGGATGGGCGCTTGAGGGCATCACAGCAGCCACAAGGGGGTGAGTACATTCTCATTCTGCTGATTTTGCGCGCAGTGGAGGAGTCTGGATGGGGGAGGTGTGCTGTGGGATTCCCTAGGCCAGGGCGAGTGTGCTAGTTAGGTCCCCTTGTTCTGGCGACACAACTGACTCGGAGTTCACACTGGTGGGACGGAGGGCGAGGGGAGCTCCACGGCGGGGACAGGAGCTGACACCAGTGATACAGACTCATCCTCTGATGGGAGCTCCCTTGTGGTGGCGGCAGCATCTGTGCCACCCGCATCTACAGGTACAGCCGCCACCCCCCCTACCAACACGCCCTCCCACCAGCCCCTCAGCCTTTGCCCGCTCACCCAGGAGGGTGGGCATCACCTTCGCCCCAGGCACCTCAGGCCCTGCCTCAGTCACCCCTGATGCCCTCAGTGAGGAGGCCATTGACCTCCTCAGGTCCCTCACTGTTGGGCAGTCTACCATTTTGAATGCCATCCAGGGTGTAGAAAGGCAGTTGCAACAAATGCATTCCTGGAGGGCATTCATACTGGTCAGGCGGCCCTTCAGCAAGCTTTTCAGACTCTGGCCTCAGCACTGATGGCAGCCATTGTCCCTGTCTCTAGCCTCCCCCCTCCAACTTCCTCCACCCAGACCCAATCCCCTCTACCTCAGCCTATCCCAAGCACACCTTCAGACCAGCATGCACACATGTCAACACACAAGGGAAGCTCAGGCAAACATATCCCACAGGCAATCACGCAAGCATCACACACATGCAGACACACCAACATCCACTGCCTCCACTGTGTCCCCCTCCTCCTCGTCTCCCTCCTCCCTCCCAGTCTCGTCTCCACTCACACCTGCATGCACTACATCTACAGCCACTACTTCCATCACCAGCACACACACCACCACACCCCGCTCACGTGCAGTCACCACCCCCACTGCCATTCACACGTCCCCTGTGTCCTCTCCCAGTGTGTCTGTGATGCCACCTCCCAAGATACACAAACACAGGCACACACCCACCCAACAGTCATCCACCTCACGACAGCCTCCAGCGCATGCACCTTCACCCAAAGTCACCAAACGAAGACCTCCTACAACCACAACCTCTTCCTCCACTCCCAAACCCCCTCCAGCTACCCGTCCCAGTGTTCCCAAGAAACTTTTTCTGTCCAACCTTGACCTCTTTCCCTCACCTCCCCACCCCGTCCGTCTCCTAGGGCCCGAGTCTCCGGGTCCCACCCTAGCACCTCAGCCACAACATCTCCGGGACCAGTGGTGCCTGTAGTCACTGGAACCTGGAGTGCACCGGCCACCAGGGCAGCCAGTGTGGCACGGAGCCACAGCACGGGCAGTCCCCCACCTGTCAAGCATCAAAAGTTGCCCAGTGCCCGGCGGGAGAGGGGGAAGACTCCAGTCACCAAAGCCGCTCCCGGGGGTACAGGTGGGAGTGTGGAGTCAGCTGCAACACCTTCCAAGGTGGGGAAGGGCCACAAGAAAGTCAGCAAGTCTGGGAAGAGCAGCACGGCGGAGAAGACCACCATCATCCCCGCTGCCCAGGATGCCACCGCCATCATCCCCGTTGCCCAGGAGGCCACCACCATCATCCCGCTGCCCAGGAGGCCACCGCCATCATCCCCGCTGCCCAGGAGGCCACCGCCAGCACCAGCCCTGCTGCCCAGGAGGCCACTGCCATCATCCCCGCTGCCCAGGAGGCCACTGCCATCATCCCCGCTGCCCAGGAGGCCATCGCCAGCACCAGCCCTGCTGCCCAGGAGGCCACCGCCAGCACCCACCCAGCTGCCCAGGGCAGGACCGCCAGCACCAGTCCCGCTGGGCCAGACAGGACCGCCATCACCAGTCCCGCTGGGCCAGACAGGACCGCCAGCACCAGCCCCGCTGGGCCAGACACGACCACCAGCACCAGCCGCGCTGGGCCAGACAGGACTGTCAGCACCAGCCCCGCTGGGCCAGAAAGGACCACCAGCAGCTGAGTCACTGCCAAGGACCCCGCTGCCACAAGCACCGCTGAACAGGACACCACTGCCACAAACACCGCTGAACAGGACACCGCCGCCCCAAGCACCGCTGCCAAGGACACCGCCGCCACAAGCATCGCTGAACAGGACTACGCCGCCACAAACACCGCTGCCAAGGGCACCGCCGCAACAAGCACCGCTGCCAAGGACACCGCTGCAAAAAGCACTTCTGGCCCATGAGCGCCAAGGGCACTGACGCTACTGAGTCCGTCACGAGCAGGATGAAGCACTCTGGGCACAAAGCCCCCTCCATAACCAGTGGAGAGATACATCCACTACCTCAGTCCTTGGCAGGATGAAGCACTCTGGGCACAAAGCCCCCTCCAGAACCAGTGGAGAAAGGCATCCACTACCTCAGTCCTTGGCAGGATGAAGCACTCTGGGCACAAAGCCCCCTCCAGAACCAGTGGAGAGATCCATCCACTACCTCAGTCCTTGGCAGGATGAAGCACTCTGGGCACAAAGCCCCCTCCAGAACCAGTGGAGAGATCCATCCACTACCTCAATCCTTGGCAGGATGAAGCACTCTGGGCACAGAACCAGTGGAGAAAGGCATCCACTACCTCAGTCCTTGGCAGGATGAAGCACTTTGGGCACAAAGCCCCCTCCAGAACCAGTGGAGAGATACATCCACTACCTCAATCCTTGGCAGGATGAAGCAGTCTGGGCACAAAGCCCCCTCCAGAACCAGTGGAGAAAGGCATCCACTACCTCAGTCCTTGGCAGGATGAAGCACTCTGGGCACAAAGCCCCCTCCAGAACCAGTGGAGAGATACATCCACTACCTCAGTCCTTGGCAGGATGAAGCACTCTGGGCACAAAGCCCCCTCTAGAACCAGTGGGGAAAGGCATCCACTACCTCAGTCCTTGGCAGGATGAAGCACTCTGGGCACAAAGCCCCCTCCAGAACCAGTGGAGAGATCCATCCACTACCTCAGTCCTTGGCAGGATGAAGCACTCTGGGCACAAAGCCCCCTCCAGAACCAGTGGAGACTGTTATCCACTTGGGAGACTGTGGCTTTGCACTCCCCAGGAGAAAGCAGTGGGCAACCCACCCACTGGAGAGACTTGAGAGACTGTGGCTTTGCACTCCCCAGAATTGAACAGTGGGCAACCCACCCACTGTAGAGACTTGAGAGACTGTGGCTTTGCACTCCCCAGGATAAAGCAGTGGGCAACCCACCCACTGTAGAGAATTGAGAGACTGTGGCTTTGCACTCCCCAGGATAAAGCAGTGGGCAACCCACCCACTGTAGAGACTTGAGAGACTGTGGCTTTGCACTCCCCAGGATTGGACAGTGGGCATGTGGCCCCCTCGTGGATTTGGTGTCGTGCACTCAACCGGATGAGGTGCCCCCCCTTTCCCTTCCCCCTGAGGTGCCTGATTTATTGCTATCTGATGCCCCTGCAGTGTTCTCTCTGTCATGTTCGGGGATTGAGTGTGGGCCTCGTCCATGCCGTGTGGGCCCAGTGTTCCACGGACTTCAATGGAGCACTACCTGGACTACTATTCTTGGTGTATATATTTGTTTATAGTGTATATATATTTTTGCGTCCTGGATTTTCATATATTACAATGGTTACACTCATTTTCTTTTGTCTTTACATTCTTCCGGGGTTTTGGAGGGTGTAACTGTAATGTGTCATGCTGTATTAGTGTGTGTGTTGTAGTGGGTGAGGGTGGGGGTGGGGGTATTGCATGTGTGTGTCCCTGTTTTTTCCCTCCCTCCTCCCCTGTGTCGTAGGTGCAGTACTCACCGTTGTCTTCGCCACCGGCGTTCGTGGTCCTGGTAGAGGAGCAAGAAGATGAGGGCTGGCAGGATCTGGAGCTCGGGTTCCATGGCGTCCGGATTCCTCGTGGGGTGTGTAGAGGTGAGCGTTTTCCCTTCGGAGTCCTGTTTCCGCCGTGTTTTTGTCCACGGTGAATCCTCCCTGGAAAAGGTGGCGGATTGGTAGGTTGTGATATTGTGGGCGGTACATTGTCCTCCGCCTGTCTTTGTTGGCGGTTTCGGCCACGGTCGTAATTGCAATTTTTTTTACCGCCGGCCTGTTGGCGGTCTTACCGCCGCTTTAACACCGACTGCCAGGGTTGTAATGACCACCAAAGAGCCAGTTTGGACAAATGACTAATGAACTAGTGAGAGTTCAACATTGTAGAAGTAAAAAATACAAGAATGGTTGTGGGCAGCAAAAAATCCCTCTATGTAGAATGCCATACAGATTGCAAAAATAGTAGAAGATTCAGATTTTTGCATGCATGAGATGAGCAAAAGAGACCGGCTGAAGTAGGGTTTGTGTGTTCACCATACACAATGAAGAAGGGGAACAGGAAAGTGTGGGTGTGTTAAATAACTATCAGAAAAAATATGAAAAAAAATTCAGAAGAAAACAGTTTCTCAAAAAATTGTTTTAGGTGTGGACCTAAAAGATTACAAATCTTGTTTTGATACTAATAAAAAAGTATCTGAAGTGTGGGCGTAGGGAGCATTATGCTTGTGTGTTCAAGGGGTGTGCTAAGTCAAGAGTAGTAGTGATGGAAATGGGAGAAATCTCTCAAGAAAACTGTGAAGACCGTGCTTTGAGTGTGGAGCATAATGGAAGTTGTTGTGTAGGCAGAAGAACTCAACTGTAGCTTTGTTTCTGATCAAGGGTAGGTAAGTGAAATTGATGGTGGATTCAGGATTCATGTCTTCCATCATTCCTAAAGAACAAGGGCCAGATGTAGGAACGAAAAAATTAGCGACTCGCAATTTGCGAGTAAGTGCGACTCGCAATTTGCGAGTAAGTGTGACTCGCAAATTGCGTGTCACTAATAGAAATGCAGGAAGAATGTCAGTGTAAAAATTGCGACTCGCATCCGGAGTCGCAAAGCAGAGAGCGAGTCCGCTGTTTGCGAGGTCGCTTTTTGCGACCGCGCAAAAAACGAACTCGCAATTTGCGAGTGGGTGTCGCAAATTGCGAGTACCTTGTAAATTGATTGCAGGTGCTGCAGAACACTCCAGAAACCACTCCAGAATACTCTGGAAACACTTCCTGGCACATGATGATGACATCACAGCCAGGAAGTTAACTAATACACTTGGGAGGATTTTAAACTGCTGAACTGCACACAGGAGGAACAGCAGCTGCAATGGAAGAAACTCCTAGAAAAAGAAAACTAAAATTCTCAGAGAAGGAGCTGGAGGTGCTGACAGACGAATGCTGTCAGCACTATGATGAACTATTTGGAAAGGCAGCCCTCAATGTGCCAGAAGCCACCAAAAGACAACTCTGGCAGGAGATCCAGGAAAAAATCAACTCCCTGGGGGTGAGCCACAGGAGTGTGGAAGAGATTAAAAAACAGTGGTATGACCTCCGCTCCCGGACCAAGGAGAGGGTGGCTGAAAGGCTCCGGGAGATGAGAGCCACAGGAGGGGGACCATCATCAGTACCACCACCCACACCCCTGGAAGAAAGGGTGGAGGAGACCCTGGAGCAGGAGGCAGTGTCAGGATTTGGAGACCTGGACACCTCAGAGCCCACTACATCAACTGGTGAGTACCATGTGAAATGCCTGCACCCCTATCAATGCCATACCCCCACCCACCATGTACACAGGGGCATGCTCAACCAAGATAGCTCCATTTCAGGGTTGCAAACACCAGAATGATGCATTATGGGAAATGTAGTCAAGTAGGCAGTTCATAGGCAAATGTTTATTAGGAAGTGTGAAACAGATAATAGACACTGACAGTCTGTTCCCCATGTCCCACAGGTCTCCCACAAGACACCACCACAACCCACAGCAGCCAGCCCCATGAGGACAGCACAGGAGCCGCCACCACTACCACCTGCACGACCAACACCATCCCTGTTATGTCCACACCTGCTGCAACTGTGTTCTAGGAGGCTGCGCCAGCAACAGGCAGGAGTGGCACAGTTGAGCACACAGGGCAGCCACCGCAGCGCAGGCGACGCAGGTACAGGAGATCAGGGCTGCAGGCTGCGTCCGGCCGTCAACCTACCAGCAACAGTGAGGCACAGCTGCTGCGTGGTCAGCGCCTGCAAAACAATATATTAGGGCGGATTAGTGGTGTGCTGCACCGCTTTGTCAGAAATAACGAGGCCAGCATGCAGCATCTAAATTCCAGGATTGACCTTATTGCCACAAACACTGGGGACCTAGCCCTGACCATGAGGGATCTGGTGGCAGGACTACTGGCACAGGGCGAGGGTGGGCGGCGCAGGAACCGTCAGCTCCTACAGAGGCTTGATAGGATGGCCACATCAATTGGCAGACTGGCTGTGAACACCACTGGCCTGTCGAGAAGGACAGTTGGCCTCCAGGTCGAAATGGGCCATTTTGCTGGAGATGTGGCTAGGGGCCTGGGCCGTATCACACACATGATTGACTTAATGGAGGCACGGCATCTGTCCAGGGGCACAGGGGACACACCCCAGGACAGCGAAGAGGGCTCTACAGTGAGCAGTGTCTCTGCCAGTGACACTAGGGTGCTCCGGAGTGGGATTACCAGGCAGAGCACTGCAGAACCACCAGGGACCAGCCAGGCTGGCAGCGGCCGCCGAAGGACATAGACATAACCCTGTCCCTGATGATGTGGCACATGACATCAATGTGCCCCATGCATGGTTTGCATTTAGATGACCATGAACAGTTATTATTTGTAAATAGTTGTATTTCTGCACAAATTAAATAGTTTTATTGTTCCACTTAACAAATGGAGTTTTTGGTCAATAGGTAAGTATGGTTAAAGTTGACACGTACCTTACAAAGTATTGGTTTGCGATGTGTTCCCGTCTCAGTCTGCCTTGATTAGCTATACTCCGATCCCCATGATGGCGATGTGGTTGCTCTTGCTCTTCATCCTCAGGATCTGGGTCTGCAGGGGTGAGAGGTAGCCCACGTCGGGTGGCTATATTGTGAAGGATGGCGCATGCGACAACAATTTTGAATGCTGTAATGGGGGTATACTGGAGGGCACCTCCACTGCGGTGGAGGCATCTGAATCTTGCTTTCAGTAATCCAGAGGTGCGTTCGATAAGGTTCCTGGTCTTCTTATGTGCATTGTTGTATCGCCTCTCACATTCATTGCTGGGTGTTAAGAACGGAGTCATAATCCATGGCCGTAGAGCATATGCACTGTCACCTGTTGGGCACAAACATTACACTGTTAGAAAGTCCTGGTTGGTGTGCAGAGTGACCTGTCTGTATGTCTACAAGGTGTATGCAGGTCTACCTAGGAGGTATCCGTCTCCAAACTCCCCACGTTCCAGGCGTTGGTGTATCCCACTGTGCCTAAAAATGTAGGAGTCATGGGTACTGCCTGGAAACTACGATGTCAGTGATGACATAATGGGCGTCACAAACAACCTGAATGTTGAGTGAGTGGGTACACTTTCTGTTGCGGATAAGATGTTCCAGGTTTGCAGGGGGGCATATTTGAATATGTGTCCCATCTACACATCCTATGACATGGGGAAAGTTGGCAATCCGGTAAAAGTCCAGCTTGGTGCTGTTGATTTCTGCCTCATTCCTGGGTAGGTATATGAAGTGAGACCTGTGTGTGAGTATGGCATCTAGGAATGCCCTGAGGAACCTTGACACTGCACTTTGAGATACCGCAATGACCCCCTGATAGCTCCCTGAGGCCAAGAGGTGCAGTGAGCATAGCACTTGCACATGCGTAGGGATGGCGCAGCCGCGCAGAGTCTGGTGTTCTAGCTGTGGTTTTAGTAAATCAATTAATTCTAGTATGGCTGCGCTGCTAAGGCGGTATTTGTCATAGATCCCTTCCTCAGTTTGCTGAAAAAGAGTCTGCCTTGTTCTATATATCTTCTTCTGTCTGTGGCCCCTCCTCCTCCTCTGCTGGGCTGCGTGGACTCTCCTCCTCACTGCTATCAGGTATATCTCCGCCATCTTGAGTAACCCAGATGCCTTCTGGGTCTCCTTTTATACTTTGGTTATGGTTACCACCTGCTCTGAGTTAGTGGTAAATTGCAAGTGCAAAATGGGCTTTTTGCGACTATTCGCAATTTGCGAGTTGCAATTGCATATGGTTTGCGACTCGCAAATTGCGACTTGCTATTTGCTGGTCGCAAAATGGGGTCGCACATTTTGCGAGTCGCTAACGGCTCGCATCGCTTTTTGCAAGTCGGAAATGGGGTTTTTGCATCCCATTTCCGATTTTGCACAGTCGCAAGTAGCAATTCGGGCCATTTGCGACTCGCAAAACTTTGCTACATCTGGCACAAGTTACTTACCTTAGGTAACAAATTATCTGGTAGAGACTCTGTCTAGCTGCAGATTCCTTACCTTAAAATTTCCTGGCGTCAGCTTCGAATTCGGAATTGTTCTGCTGAGCAGTACCCTGCATGCGCCGTCAGGTGGTGTCGTTCGGATCCGCGTGCTATGTTCAGCTCCGCGTGGCGTCGTCAGCATCTTTGGAGCCGTCTGTGACGTCACAGTCTTCTATACAGGCACCACCCTGGCGCTCATACAGCAGTTCTTTTCCACAACTTCCCACGCTAGAAGCGCAGTCATGGAAGAACCAACTTTTTCGGATTGTCTGTGCAAAATGACATGCCCTGGAAAAAGGGTAAAAATCAGAAAATGCATAGTATATATCCACAGAGCGGGGAGTGTAAGGAATCTCCAGCTAGATAGAGTCTCTACCAGATAATTCGTTACTGAAGGTAAGTAACTTGTTCATCTGATAGAGACTTCTAACTGCAGATTCCTTACCTTAGAATAGATACCCATGCCATAATCTCCTGGCCGTGGGCTGCAGACATATACTTTATACAAGAAAGTCCTGAAGGACCGAGTGAGCAAAATGCCCACCTCTCCTCACCTGGCTATCCAGGCAGTAATGCCTTGCGAACGTGTGCAAGGAAGCCCACGTTGCCTCCTGGCAGATATTTAGGACCGGCACACCTCGAGCTAACACCGTGGTAGCAGTTTTCCCCCTTGTAGAGTGAGCTCTCAAGCCCTCAGGAGTCTGCTTCTTAACCAATGCATAGCAGATTTTAATACAGAGAATGACCCAGTGTGAAATGGTTAATTTCTGAACTGCCCAACCCTTCTTTGCACCAACGATCCCCACAAAGAGTTGGTCATCCACCCGGAACTCTTTTGTACGGTCAAGGTACAACAACAATGCTCTTTTTGGGTCCAGCAGATGAAGTTGCTGCTCTTCTTTAGAGGGATGTGGTGGAGCAAAGAAGGTGGGCAGGGTGATGTTCTGACCAAGATGGAAAGGTGTCACCACCTTGGGGAGGAAAGAGGCACGAGTTCTGAGGACTACCTTACCAGGATATACTGTGAGATACAGCGGATTTGATGATAAAGCCTGCATCTCACTTTCTCTCCTGGCAGATGTGATCAACACTAAGAAGGCTGTTTTGATAGTGAGCAGCTGGAAAGGACAATTATGTAAAGGCTCAAAAGGAGCACACATAAGAAAAGTGAGCACCATATTAAGGTCCCACTGGGCATAACAAAAGGCATAGGTGGAAACATGTACAAGCCCTTTTAAGAATTTCTGTACAGTAGGAGACTTTAACAAAGGCTGTTGATCAGTCAATCGAAGAAAAGCCAATAAGGCAGAAAGATAGCCTTTAAGAGTCTCTAAGGAGGAACCCTGTTGGACAAGTTGTCAGAATGAAAAGAAGTCTATGAGAAAGAGAAGAAGAAAGAGGATCAATAGACCTCTCTGTACAATATGATACAAAACGCTTCCAGCGGCAGGCATAAACCATCTTGGTGGAGGGACGTCATAAACCATCAACTGCCGCTGCTCAATCTCCGCGCATGAAGTCGCAGAGTTGACAGGTTCAGGTGGAAAACCTTCCCCTGCTGCTGCAACAGAAGATCCCCCCGAAGAGGCAACCTGATTGATACTCATTTTGAGAAGCTCTGGACACCAGACTCTTAGGGGGTCATTACGACCTTGGCGGTCTTTTTGCAAGACCTTAGATGGACCGCCGTGCGGAAGACCGCCTGTGCAGGCGGTTTGCGGCTCGACGTATTATAACTGTTGGCTGCTCTCCATCGTTATTCCGACGGAGAGCCGCCAACAGTCATACTTGCGGGCGGCGGGAAAGTGAAGGTTGCTCCACCTCCACCGCCACGCCAACAGAACACCGCCCAGTGAATCACGTCCTGTGATTCGCTGTCGCGGTGTTCTGTTGGCGGTGTGGTGTCGGCGGAGCTGCCCCCATTGCTCCCGTCCCCTCCCGGAGGATCGACGGACCAGGTAAGTCGATCGTCCGTTAGGGGAGGGTGGTGGGGGGGGGTGTTGTGTGTTTTGTGGGTGCATGGGGGTGTGCGTGTGTGTATGTAGAGGGGGTTTGTGAGTGCGTATATGCTTGCGGGGGTGTTGTGTGTATGGGAATGAGTGCGTGTATGTCTGTGGGTATGTCTGTATGGATGTGTGCGTATATGTTTGAATGTGGGTGTGCGTGTCTGACTGTGTGTGTGGATGTAGGCATGTATGTCGGGGTGTGTGCGTGTGTGTTGGTGGTGCCTGCTGCGTGTCGGGTGTGTGTAAGTAATGTTATGTTGTGGGTCGGGGTGGGGAGGGGGGCCCTGCCACCTTTGGGGGGTGGCAGGGGTGGTGGGGGGTGTAGGGGAGGGAGTTGGGGTGGGGGTGGCGGGTGGGGGAGACCCCTATCAGTGCCAGGGAAGGAATTCCCTGGCACTGATAGTGCTTACCGCCATGGATTTCATTGCGGTTCAAACCGCTGGAAATCCACGGCGGTAAGCCGGGTCCAAATACCGCCGGCGGTATACTGACGGCCGCCGGGCTGGAGACCCAGGTCTCCAGCCCGCCGGTCGTCTCCGCCCTGGCAGGCGGGACGGAGATCCGGCGCTTGACCATGGCGGTAACCGCCATGGTCATAATACACCAAGGTAAGACTGCCAGCCTGTTGGCGGTCTTACCGCCGGTTCTCCGCCATCCGCCAGGGTTGTAATGGCCCCCTTAGTGCTCAATCTGGAGCCACTAGGATTACTTGGGCCCGGTCGTTCTTGATTTTCTTGAGAACTCTGGGCAGAAGTGGTATGGGCAGAAAGGCATACAGGAGGCCTGAACTCCTCTTGTGACGAAAAGCATTGCCTAGATTGCCGATAGCGGCCTTGGAAAGCCCAACGTGCAATACTGCTGACATTGAGCGTTTTCTTCGGAGGCGAACAGATCTAATCAAGGCTCTCCCCACTGCTGAAAGAGTCCTTGCACCACCTCTGAATGAAGACACCATTTGTGATCCGCTAAGCATCGCCGACTGAGTTGGTCCGCTCTGGCGTTCAGAGAACCTGCCAGGTGCTGAACCACCAGTGTTATGCCCTGGTGTTTCCAGCCACATCCAGGGATGTAGAGCCTCTTGACAAAGGGTCCACAACCCCACACCGCCCTGCTTGTTGTAGTTCCACATTGCGGTATTGTTGTCCATGAACACCTGCACTATCTTCCCTTTCACAACAGGAAGAAATGCCTTTAATGCTAGCCGGATCCCTGGGAGCTCCAATAAGTTTATATGGAACCAGGATTCTACCTGATACCAGAGGCCCCTGATCTCTGCCTCTCTCAGATGGCCCCCCATCCAAGAAGTGACGCATCTGTCACTACTGTAAGGTCTGGTTGGGGAAGGGAGAGGAGCCTGCCTTTGACCCAATTGCAGTTTACTAACCACCACTGCAGATCCTTTGCAGTTCCCTCCGAGATCTGAACTATGTCGGTAAGATTTCCCTGATGCTGTGCCCATTGGAACTTCAGGTCCCACTGCAAAGCCCTCATATACCATCTGGCATGTTTTACTAATTGGATGCAGGATGCCATGAATCCCAACAGCTTCAGAGTCTGTCTCACCCAAATCCAGGATAGAGGCCGAAACATCGGTATCATAACCTGAATATATGATGAATATTGGTAGTGATGAATGCAGGAGGTCCGCCATAGTCCGAAGGTGGGTGACGAGAGCCTGGGGTGTCGGAGCCTTCAGCAGCCAGTCATCGAGGTAGGGGAAGACTGAAATTCCTAGCCTGCGCAGATGAGCTGACACCACCGCCATCATCTTGGTGAACACCCGAGGGGCACTGGTGAGTCTGAAAGGGAGCACGATAAACTGAAAGTGTTCGTGGCCCACCTTGAACTGAAAGTAACGCCTGTGGGAGGGCAGGATGGGGATGTGAAAATACGCATCCAGCAAGTCCAGCGCTACCATCCAGTCTCCTTGGTCTAGGGCAGAAAAGACCTGAGCAAGAGTGAGCCACCTGACTTTCTCATTTTTGAGGAAGAGATTGACGTCCGTTAAATCCAAGATAGGGTGAAGACCCTTGTTCTTTTTTGGAATCAGAAAGTAGCGGGAATAACAATTATTGCCTACTTCTGACATTGGGACCCTTTCTATGGCTCCGTTGGCCAAGAGAGTAAGACCAAATGATCTTCCATCAGACGCTCTTTTATCGAAGGGATAGAGGGAGGGAAAGACTGGAAGGGGTTGGAATAGCCCTTCTGTATGATCTGCAAGGCCCATTTGTCCAATGTTATGGACCGCCAGTGAGGGAGATGACATTGAATCCTCCCTCCAACTGGACGGACATGGTCTTGCAGAACCATACTAGGAGGGTTTGGGCGCTGCGGAAGAGGGGCCTGGGTGGTGGCCGACCTCTGGCTAGACTCTCTGGGTCTGACGGTACCACAACCTCATCCTCGCATGGGGTGCTATGAAGCCGGAGGATGGTGGCTAACCTGTGGTTGGTGTGGTACCGCACCCCTTCCGCAGCCTCAAAAGGGGCGATAGGCAGACTGCTGGTGAGCCGGTGCTGAGAGGCCCAAGGATCTGGCAGTAGCTTGAGAATCCTTGAACCTCTCAAGCGCAGAGTCTGTCTTCTCACCAAAAAGGCGAGAGCCATCGAAAGGCATGTCCATCAAGCTCGACTGCTCTTCCCCCAAAAAGCCAGTGGTACGTAGCCAGGCATGGTGTTGGAGGGCCACCGCCGATGACATCGCTCTGCCCAGCAAGTCGGTCATGTCCAAGCCACACTTGATGGTTAACTTGGCTGCATTTCTCCCATCCTTCACAGCTTGGGTGAGAGTGTCCCATACCCCCTCCGGGACCTGGGGCAGCACTTGTGCCACTGTATCCCATAAAGTATGGGGGAAATGGCCCAATAGGCAAAAGGTGTTAACCGACCTCAATGCCAGGCTGGAGGAAGAAAACATTTCCTTTCCAAGTTGGTCCAGCCTCTTGGATTCCCTAGCCGGGGGGGGTTCGGAAGGGAAGGCACCATGGGAAGTGGAGGCTTGGATCACCAAGCTCTCCAGGGTGGGGTGTCGGGTGAGGAAACTAGGGTTGTTTGGAGCTGGTCTATGGCGGTGACTGATTGCCCTATTCACAGAAGCCCCTGTGCTTGCTTTGGACCATGTTCCCAGAAGGACATCTGTGAGGGCTTCATTGAAGGGTATCATCAGCTCTGATGTAGCAACCCCTGGCTGAAGTACCTCCATCAGAAGATTAGCCCCGAATGGCACCGCAGGCAAGTCTAGGTCCAAGTCCTCAGCGGCCCTACGCACCACCATGGCATAAGATGCCCCCTTCTCTGTAGCCACAGCGGGAGGAGAGAGCTTGCCAGCATCTGGAGAAGTATCCAGTCCACTTGCTTCCCCGAGATCCTCATACCAGTCCTGTTCATGCTCCAATCTATATTCTAAAGGGTCCTCAGACCCCTCCCACTCTTTTCCTGTGTCTGACTGTTCAGAATAAGCCTCAGGCACTGATCTGGGCCTAAACGGCGCAGTTGAAGTCAGAATTGACGTCATGTGATGTTGTTCCGGATCATCCGGAATGAGGATGGGGCTACCACCACCATTGGGTGCCGGTAGTGGAAGGGGTGTTAATGTCGTGACCGGCGCCGGATGAGGTCGACTGTGAGAACCCAGCGCCAGTCCGGATCCACTATCGGATCCTGGGATCCCCAATGGTGCCAAGGCTGAAGCCGCCGGCATTGAATCCTATGGGGTCCCTGCTGACCCCACGGGCCGAAAGACCCACCCGGGGGTGCAGCCCGCTCAAAAACAAGGTGCATAGCCTCGTAACATTCTTTAATTTGAGCGGGGGTTGCTCTGGTGTCCGGAAAGAGGGGAAGACGTGGAGTCAGCCCTGGCAACGGCTCCGCAGAGCTGCACTCAGAACGTCGACGTTCCCTAGACGCCTCATCAGCCGACGGAAGTGGCAAAGTCGAAGTCTGCTTGGACTTCTTCTTCTTTTTGTGCCTCTTACCTGAATACCCCGAAGACCTAAAATGTGAGGAAGATGACTTGGGGCTACTGGAGCGGTGGCGCAACCTCCTCCTAGAGCGGGACAGTGATCTCCTCGGAGTCTCGCTAATCGAAGATGGCTGCTGGGCCACTAGAAGTTTGAGAGCTCTCTCTCTCAAGGTCTTCAGAACCATGGCCCAACAATCGGAGCACGGCTTCGAATTGTGGTCCTTCTCAAGGCACAAGAGACAAACGATTTAAATCCAGACATTCTCAAAGTAATTGAAAAGACAATCGAAAAAAACTTTAAATTTCTAATGGACAATCCCAAATATAGAGGGTCATTCTGACCCTGGCGGCCGGTGGCCGCCAGGGCCACCGACCACGGGAGCACCGCCAACAGGCTGGCGGTGCTCCAACGAGCATTCTGACCGCGGCGGTTCAGCCGCGGTCAGAAGCGGAAAGTCAGCGGCCTCCCGCCGACTTTCCGCTGCTCGTGTGAATCCTCCATGGCTGCGGAGCGCGCTCCGCAGCCATGAGGATTCCGACCCCCCCTACCGCCATCCTGTTCATGGCGGGAAAGCCGCCATGAACAGGATGGCGGTAGGGGGCGTCGCGGGGCCCCCGTAAGAGGGCCCCGCAAAGTATTTCAGTGTCTGCCTTGCAGACACTGAAATACGCGACGGGTGCCACTGCACCCGTCGCACCTTCCCACTCCGCCGGCTCGATTACGAGCCGGCATCCTCGTGGGAAGGTCGTTTTCCCCTGGGCTGGCGGGCGGTTTTTCAGCAACCGCCCGCCAGCCCAGGGGAAAACTTGTAATACCCGCCGCGGTCTTTTGACCGCGGCGCGGTATTTCGGAGGGGGGAATTCTGGGGGGCGGCCTCCGCCGCCCGCCAACATTGGAATGACCCCCATAGTGTATTACACACACATGGGATCGGGCACACGAAAGGTGAAATCACAGGTAATGAATTCATGTGCTCTGCCTTTAGTAAACACACAACAGCTATGATATCTACTCTTAAAAACCCTTTCTCCCTCATTAACCAATGAGAACTATTGGATTTTTGTTTGTATTAAATGGTATCACAGGGACTCACTTCCCTTTGAGCATTGGACTATGTTTGTATGTACCTTGC
The DNA here is from genome assembly GCF_031143425.1 of Pleurodeles waltl. Classification (NCBI taxonomy): domain Eukaryota; kingdom Metazoa; phylum Chordata; class Amphibia; order Caudata; family Salamandridae; genus Pleurodeles; species Pleurodeles waltl. The sequence goes on along the minus strand of NC_090441.1, from coordinate 201,441,772 downwards.
AGTTCATTCAGTGCATATTTTCAAATATACATCATTGCTGCAAAGTGACCCCTTTTTGGGTGGTCACCCCCATTTTTTAATTTGTTTGGTGACTTGCTTGTAATCTTGAACTCTGACACTGGGTCACTGCTATCCATTGCCCAGTGTATGTGCTTTGACCCCTGAAATATATAAAAATTGTCTTAAAACCTGATTGATACATTCAGGCGTCCTATAAGGCCATAGTACATGGTGTAGAAGTAAATCTAAGGCATGAAAACTTAAATACCACTTGTGGACTGCAGGACCTATTGTCCTTTCAACTACAGTGGCAGTGAAAATGTGGTGTCAATCCTACCCTCTGGTAGCCTGACAGGTTGAAAAAAACCTGATTGTAAATATTAAATGTCACCCCTAAGCACACCTTGATGCCCACAAGGTAACGTGTATTTTATTTTACAGTGGAATATGAGTGACATTCGAAATGACGGACTCCCCTATTGACTAAGCCCATAACTACTTTTTCACTGGTTATGTGGTATAGATTATGGGCCAGATGTAGCAAGGCATTAGCGCCTCGCAAACAGCGAAAAACGCCGTTTGCGAGGCGCTAATGCCCGCACACGATGCAGAAACACATTTTGCGAGTCGGAACCGACTCGCAAAATGTGTTTCCGACTCACAAATAGGAAGGGGTGTTCCCTTCCTATTTGCGACTCGCACCGCGATGTAAGTTGATTTGCGACCGCGAAAGCCACTTGAAGTGGATGGTAACTCATTCGCAAACGGGAAGGGGTCCCCTTCCCCTTTGTGAATGATCACAAAATTATTTTTTCAGAGCAGGCAGTGGTCTTATGGACCACTGCCTACTCTGAAAAAACCCAAAACAAAAGGTTTCGGTAATTTTTTCTATTTGCAGCTCGTTTTCCTTTAAGGAAAAAGGGCTGCAGTTAGAAAAAAAAAACTGCTTTATTGAAAAGCAGTCACGGACATGGTGGTCTGCTGTCTCCAGCAGGCCACCATCCCCGTGAGTGCCTAAACTCGCTATGGGGTCGTAAACTGCGACCCACCTCATGAATATTAATGAGGTGGGTCGTTGTGACCCCATAGTGAGTCGTAGAAGGTGTCTGAGACACCTTTCTGCATAGCAAATTGCGAGTTGCAAATTGCGAGTCGGAAGGACTCGCAATTTGCAACTCGCAATTTGCTTTCTACCTACATCTGGCCCTATATTCACAAATCTATACCCTTCAACCTATAGCAGCTGCAGTCTACATTCAAAGACTTATTTTCATATTTAATAAAAATCCAAACTTTTAAAAAGCTATCTTTACCCTGCCTGAAGCTGCTCAAGGCTGATCAGTGTTAAATCTCGAGCAACTGCCCATCATGTACATGGCCTGAATTAGGGGGTGAAAGAGGTGTGAAAGCTGTAATCAGAGGAGAGACAGTGGCCTGGGAGTAGAGTATTAGTTTTGTTCTACTGGCAAAAAGACCAGTTGGGGTAGACACAGCAACATAATTAACTTCAAAGAGGCCTGCTGTGTCACAAGAAAATGTTAGTTGGCACTTGGAAAACCCCAGCCTCCTCATAGTCAGAATGGCACTATATCCAGTAGGAGGAAAGCTACCCCCAGAACCATTACACTGACCCCTCCTCTGGGTGGGCACACAGGCTTTGCGCAAAGGGAGAAGGATAACTTCTTGGGTTTTAAGAATATAGGGCCAGATGTAGGAAAGTTTTGCGAGTCGCAAATGGCCCGATTCGCAATTTGCGACCTCGCAAAATCCGAAATGGGATGCAAAAATCCCATTTCCGAAGTGCAAATTGCGATGCGAGCCATTTGCGACTCGCAAAAATAGCGACCTGATTGTGCGACCCGCAAAGAGAAAGTTGCAATTTGCGAGTCGCAAACCACATGAAAAAGCCACTCGCAAATTGCGACTAGTCGCAAAAAGCCCATTTTGCACACCCAAATTACCACTAATTCAGAACAGGTGGTAACCAGAACCAAAGTATAAAAGGAGACCCAGAAGGCATCTTGGTTACTCAAAATGGCTGAACTGTATGTGATAGCATGGAGGAGGAGAGTCCACGACGCCCAGCAGAGGAGGAGGAGGAGCCAGAGACAGGAGAGGATACACCGAACCAGGCAGACACTTTTCCAACAAACTGAGGAGGAGATTTATGACAAATATAGACTGAGCAGTGCAGCAATATTAGAATTAATTAAAATACTCAATCCGCAGCTTCAACAACAGACAATGCGCGGCAGTGCCATCCCCTAACATGTGCAGGTGCTATGCTCACTGCACCTCTTGGCCTCGGGTAGCTATCAGGGGGTGATTGCTGTGGCAGGTGGGGTATCCCAAAGTGCACTCTCACAATTCTTCCGATGTTTCCTAGATGCCATACTCACACACATGTCCAGATACATATACCTACCCAGGAATGAGGCAGAAATTAATAGCACCAAGTTGGACTTCTACAGAATTGCCAACTTCCCCCATGTTATAGGGAGTGTGGACGGGACACATATACAAATCTGCCCTCCTGCAAATCTGGAATATGTGTTCCGCAATAGGAAATGTACCCACTCACTAAACATCCAGGTGGTATGGGACGCCCATAATGTCATTACTGACATTGTAGCCACATTTCTAGGGAGTACACATGACTCATACATATTCAGGCACAGTGGGATACACCAACGCCTAGAACGTGGGGAGTTTGGAGACGGATATCTATTAGGTATTGCTGACTACACCCTGAAGCCATACATACAGGTCACTATAGAAACCATCCATGCCCTGCTAACATTGCTTATTTTTGCCAAGCAGGTGACATTGCATATGCCCTAAGACCATGGATACTTACCCCGTACCTAACACCTGGCAATGAGAACGAGAGGCAATATAACAGTGCCCATCGGCGGACCAGAACTGTCATCGAGAGGACCTTTGGATTGTTAAAGGCAAGATTCAGATGCCTCCACAAAAGTGGAGGTGTGCTCCAGTATGCCCCAGAAACAGCATTCAAGATCGTTGGCGCATGTGCAATCCTACACAACATTGCCACCAGACATGGACTACATCTCACCCCTGAAGACACAGATTCGGAGGATGAGGAGCAAGAGCTACCACACCGACAGCTTGGGGATAGAAGCATTGCAAATCAAGGCAGTCAGAAACGGGACCACATTGCAATCCAATACTTTGGCAGGTATGTGGCAACTGTCACCACACTCACTGATGTCAGACAAACAGAGCCCAGTTGTGTAGTGGAACTAACAAAACCTTTTTATTTGTAAACTAAATGATGAAAGAAAAGTGCTGTCCGTTAAGGTCTGTACATGTCCAATCTTGATGAGGACACATTGACATCATGTGCCTCATGACTCATTCTCTCTGATGGCTTACACCCTCCTCCTTGTGCGCCCAGCATGGCTCATCCCAGGGGGGTCAGCTGACCCCTGCCGTGCACTTGCACTCCTTAGCACACAGGAGTCACTTGCAGACACACTACTTATTGTGAACCCCTTCCCACTGTCCTGAGTGGTCTCACCTGTGCCCCTTGCCACCTGCCTAGTTTCCATCAAGTCCACTGTGTGGCTGATGCGGCCAAGTCCATGTGCCACATCCCCCGCAAAGTGGCCAAGTTCCACCTGTAAACTCACTGTCCGTCTAGACAGGCCAGTAGTGTTTGTTGCAAGACGCCCAACAGACGCTGCCATGCGGTCAAAGTGTGCCACTGTGTGGCGCTCCCTGCGCCTTGCGCTCTGTCTGCCTGCCACCAGTTCCGTCACAAGCTGGCGGATGGCCTGGGTAAGATCCCCCACATTTTCATTCAGTTTAGTGAACTGCGTGTTCACTTCAGCCGGGCCAATGTTGCTCTCCATTCTGTGCAATGTACATGATATTGACCGCAATTGTGTTTTGCAGGCGCTGACTGTTAAGGAGGGATGCCTCTATTCCTGAAATTGCTGCCTCCCCTATCTCCTCCTGGGGCACCACCAGAACTCGGCGTCGGTGTCTGAGCCTTTGTCGTGCTGCTGGCTCTGGATGACGTGCTGTGGGGCTGGGGCCAGGGGTCGTGTCAGCTTCCCCTATTTCCTGCTCTTGTTCCTGAGAGGACTCTGGTGGTGTCCTGCTGGGCCTAGGAATTTCTGCTGCAGCCTCCTGCACTGTCTGTGGCCCGTTGTCTCCTCCCTGCCTGTTGTTGCTGCTGGGGGTGTCTTGTGGGAGACCTGTGGGACATAGAGAATACACTGTCAATCTCTCACATCTGTTTTATGCCTCATAATAAACATTTGCCTATCTGCTGACTACTGTACTACATTGCCCATAATGCACTATTCTAGTGGTTTCTAAACTGGAATGGAGCTAGTCTGGTTGTGCCTGCTGCTGTGTACTGGGAGAGTGTGGATACTGCATTTGTAGGTGTGAATGCATATCTCATGGTACTCACTTTTGGATGTCCCTGGTGCAGAACTGTCCACTTCTCCCATTCCAAGTACGGCCTCAGGCTCCAGGGTCTGCTCCATCATTGCTTCCATGGCTGTGGGTGGTGGGTGGTGGATGGGCCTCCTCCGGTGCCCCTCATTTCTCTGAGCCGCTCTGCTGCCCTCTCCTTTGTCCTGGAGCGCAGGTCATCCCACCTTTTCTTGATTTCCTCCAGGGTGCGGTGGCTCACCCCTATGGCATTAATCCAGTCGTGGATTTGCTGCCAAATCTTCTTTTTTTCTGTGTCTGGGACACTCAGGGCTGCCTTCCCAAACAGTTGGTTGTGTTGCTGGCAGCATTCCTCTGTGAGCACCTCCAGTTCTTTGTCAAAAAACTTTAGTTTTCTTCTTCTCCCAGCACTGCCTGTTTCCTCCATTGTAGCAGCAGGTCCTCTCTCCTGGGTGTTTCACAGCAGTTTGGAAAGGGTGTGGTCCTCCCTCCACTCAGGTGTATTTGATGACTTCCTGGTTCTGATGTCATCACCAAGAGCCTGGAAGTGAATTTCCAAACTGTTGTGCTGCACCTGCAGGCAATTTGCGGGCCAGTGGCAATTTTTGACAACCTACTCACATATTGCGAGCTCGCTTTTAGCGCAAAACGCGGTGCGACATCATTTGAGAGTCGCAAATCGGTGTCGCACTTTTTTCTTGGATCCCATTTTGCGAGTCGGAAATTGCGATTCGAATTGAATCGCAATTTCTGACTCGCTATTTTTTTCCTACCTACATCTGGCCCAAAGAGTCACTGTTTGATTGTTTGCAGTAGTGCAAACAGGAACTGGGACCAAAGTGGGTAGAGATGGCCCAGAACTTGTACCCCATTATTTAAGGATTGGCACAGAGTCACCCCATACTACTAGCTGGTACCAGGGATAACTGTGGCATCCCAAGGCATCTCCTCATAACACTTACTGGACCTGCAGAAGATAAGCTGTCACTGACCTGAGTAGAGCCCTGGACGACTAGACCAACTACCTTTTATACCCATGAAAAAGGCATGGACTCCAAGGGTCAATTGACTCACCTCCTGTGTGGGTACAGGAATGCAGCAAACTTCAAGAGGCATGTCCTAGCTGACCAGTGGCATCTGGACTTTGCTGTTGGCCACCTCCTGACACCCTGAGAGTCTCTAAATGCCCTAATCTGAGGTCCTGCCAGTTTTAGAAGTGTACTATAGTGGTTAGTTCAGGACCAGAAGAAAGTAGGGAAAACTTTGAATACTTTTCTCCAGTGCTTCTGTGGTACCCGCTGCAAAAGTATCCAACCAGCAGTTCCAGATCATTGAATTGAATATCAAATTTATCCCACTTGAGGCTCCCAGCACCTCTGAAAAAATGCTAAGGGCATGATTAGGACCTTGGTGGTCGGTCTGCCATACCGCCAACACTGAAGTTGGGAGTAAGTCGCCAAGCCGGCTGCTTCCCGACCGCCACATTACAGTGGTCCTGTGGGGCTGGAGGTGCAGTCAGTGTGGTGTCATTGTGTGTGGCAGACAGTGGACACACCGACTGTGCTGGCAGGTTGGCCAGTGTACTGCCCACGACATGGCCAATTTCCATCCTGGCGTCTCCTAGGGCCCCTTCCCTGCCTTTCTGATTACCTTTTCATGGTGGTGTTTCCACCATGAAAAGGTCGGCTGAAAGGCAGGTCATAATATGGGTGGCTGTGCCACTGCTGGTACTGCCTCCCATTGTCTGCCGCTCTCCCAACCGCCACAGTGGGTCAGGAGTCGGTGGTGGTCTTGTGGTTGTCTGACCGCCACCATCCAAATTAGGCAGTCTGACTGCCGAGGATGTGGCAGTCCCACCGCCAAAGTTGGTAGGGCGGTCTTTGGACTGCTTTACTCATAATCGGCTCCTAAGTCCCATTCTGCATTGGGACTTACAAAAATGTTTGCAACAAATCTCCAAAGGTCCAGAGCTCCAGATGAACCAACCTGCTTCAGATATCCAACCTTCAGTTCTGCAGCCGTGGCCACAGTTTGAGAGACAGGTGGTTCAAGGAGCATTTTTATTCTCTAATCGTGAAAAAGTCCCTTTCTGCATTAGCACTTAGAAGAAATGTCAAAAATTTTCTTCCAAAAAAAAGTGACAAAGTCCATTTCTAAAGTGGAATTCAGGAGCTCTTTTAAACTTTTTCACATCCAGACTTGTTTTGTTTAACTAGGGCCCCGTCACAGTTGACCACAAATCACATATAGGCTCCAGTCTACAGCTTCCAAGCACTATCAATTGTGCTTTATGTTTTTTGGCATACCTTCACTTAAATCTTTAAAAATTCATGTCTGTGCTTCTCCAATTGTAAAATTGGTTGTGGAGTTTCATTGTATTTTGTGTGACTTTTCTGATGTATGCACTGCTTAAGTACCTCACACATTGCCGTTGTTTTTAGCCTGCCTGGTTTGTGTCACATTACCAGGGATTGAGGATAGGTTTGTTTACATTGATTTCTGTGGCATCTAGCAGGTAGTTGCCTTATCCTTTGAGGTGGACATGTATCCACCCTAAATAATAACCAACTTTCCTACAATCATGGCTTAGCAGATGCCACTGTCTTTTTCAAAATATTATAGACTTTGATATTCTCGCTTGTATATCTCATAATCATGTGTACACTACCTTCATTCTCTCCCTGGTTGACTGTCATGTGTTTGCATCTTATAAATCACTTTGTGCTGCTGTACATGTTTGGCCTTTCCTTTCTTAATTATTTGTTTGCTGTATCCTCTCTTCCTCGAATCTTCTTCCTATTTCCTCTGCCTAACTTCTGTTGTCTTCATCTCTACCGCACAATCTTTTTACTCTCAGTAATTCCCCATGAGGTGTGTCTGTAACCTGATATCTTGGTTGTGAAGACGTTGCATGTAAAAGATTATCAGTTGCAGTTTCTTTCCTGAAAAGATAGCTACACAGATTACCATTGTCAATGAACAAACAAAGTAAAAATGTGATAGCCCAAGTGTTGAACTCTAGGCTTAGATCAATGTTGTCTTCATTGTTATTTACGGTTCCTTGAAATAACTTTTGTTTCTCAGCAGATCCTTTCCAAATCAAAAAAGTAATGTATAAAACAACACCACAGAACAACATTTTAGTCATGTCTTTGCATGTCCTGTCTCCTCATCCGCTCTCTTGCATGTCTCCCCAAAAATAAATTAGCATATGACAGGACAAATCAGGAGCCCGTAGCTAAGCTCCTAATTTGTGTATAAAAGATGTAAAGACACTCTTGGTATAAGAAAACATGTTCTCTAAAATGAAGCCTGCTAGTTCCACAAGCAACAGATTATGAATCAAATAGTTTGCTTACTTTATTTCTAAAAATGTTTCAGCACTTTCTCACGGTTGATACGCATGTACCATGTATAATTGCTTCACATTCATGTTAACCATAATGAAGTTCATCTCCCAGGGAATATCATGAATCCTGCTTAAAATCATTAGTTTCCTTTATGTAGCAGTGTAATGTGTGCAGCAGTGTTTTTTACGGAACACAATATACAAGGTGTGTCCAAAGATTGAACAATGTACATATGTATTGTTGGTAGAAAATACATGACAGGTAAAGTAGGAGAATCTGTCTTTAGATATTTATGTTGATCTTCTCATAACATTTTTAGCTCATACCACTTCTGTATCATTACAAACAGTTTCTTCCTGGCTGTCAAATACCTATCTCTTCCATTCTCTTCATAGCACTCTCTGTCATTGAGTTGTTTGAGGACTTTCCTATGGTAATCATTGAAATTGAGAAGTACCTTTATCTTCCTTCCTCATAATGTGTTTATCCTCCTGCCTTGTTCAAAGGCTACTCGGTCTTCCCTTGTTCAAAATAAACCTCATTCATTCTCTGTATTTTTTCTATATCTTCCAGAAAACATTTTTTTAAAATATCAGTGGTGTCTTTGCTGCGTAAAGTGGGCATTAATTACCACTTCAGCTTTAATCCTGTGTCAGAATTATAGTGTACATCAATATTCTACTCTGATGCTAGCCATGTAATGTTAATGGTGTAACTTCTTAGAGCATTTTTAAGTTTAGGTTTTCCTCTGAACCTGAACATCTCCATTTTAATTTAAAAGATAGTTAACTAAGAGGCAAGAAAGAATGATGACCCTTTATTAAGCAATTTCACTCTAGCATCAGCTAGTAACCTATTTGACATGTTCAGAACAATATTTAGGGCCTCATTATAAGTTTGGCATTCGAACCGCCAGATTACCATAGTGGCAGCCACCAAAAGACCACCATGTTGGCGTTCATACAGACTGCCATATTATGAGTTACACAGCCAGGATCGCCAAAATCCAGCGAAAAAACCTACACTGCAAGTACTTTGAAGGGCGGGAAATAGGCAGTCCGACCGCCAGCACCAACAGCCCGTCAACCAACCACTAAACCTATTACACGTACAAAGTCGCAGTGGCGGTCAGCCATGGCGGTCCGCCAATGGCAGTTCAAACCACAGTGGTTCGCGTTCTCCACAGTAATACACAACACCACATTGGATGGGTTTGAAAAACAACACAGCTGACGGACATTCCCACACCCGACACACCTACAAAACGCAATATAAAACACACCCCTTCACAAACCACAATGGCAGCATCTACAACACCAAACACAGAAGCCAAGGTGTGTTTCCACTAACTGCATATCCCACACCCTCATTACAGTTCAATCACATCCATTTGCACCTCTCTACTCCATTTACTCCCCGTCACCTGTTTATCTTGCAGCACCTATCAATTTATTTTTAAACACCACCATGTCACCCTAGAAAAATCCCCGTTTTACTGAAGATGAGTTAAGAGTCATGGTGGATGAAATCATCAGAGTAGAGCCACATTTATTTGGAGCCCAAGTCCAGCATACCACCATAGCCTGGAAAATGGAAATATGGCAAAGGATAGTGGACAGAGTGAATGCTGCAGGCCCCACTCTGCACACAAGGGATGACAACAGGAAGAGGTGGTATACCAACCCCATTGAGCGATGCAAGGCCTCACATTATAAAATGGAATGAGATACAACTCGTATCAAACGATACTTTGTTTACCTGTGATGTTACAAACCTATAGGCTTGATACCACATATTAAAGATTCACACACTACAGAGGCAATGACGTCAGTGCCCCAATGTACAATATCCAGAAAGAGGTCACCTTAGAGTTACTAAATGGCATTCTTTTTCATAAATATTTCACCTTTGACGGGCAGTAGGAATGGTGATGGAAAGCAACATTGCATTCAAATATGCAAATATTTAAAGAGCATTTTTTTGAAGAAGGAACACTAATTAGAAAACACAAAAGAATACCAAAATTACAAAATAGTGTCACCTATAGAAGAACGTCTTGTAATTAAGACAGGATTACAAGCTGAATTACAGGCTTTTGGAGAATTCTTAGAAGTGGCTCATCATGTGATTAAATTGCAAATAACTAGAGGCAATTCTGTTACACATGTTTTAGTTACAACAGTTATTCCAGTTAATGGTACATTACAAATAGATGTATGTAAAACCAATCCTTTGATTAATCTATTGATGGCATAGAGTTTTCACTCAAGATCTTTCATAGCCAATTTGCTATTCATCCAGCTGTTGAAAAGATGAAGAATTGAGGACAGTCAAAAATAGTATTTCTTAACCCCTTAGCTGCTGATGCGGTTTCCACTCTATCCCATTTTTTGATGTTTGGGCACTCTGATCTTAACCTTCATAATGTATTTTACACAAAAAGTATCCAGGCCAAATTTATATTCTTGTTTCCTACATTTGGGCATTCTAAAGGTACCAAGGGTTTAAGGAGGGAACCAAAACATATAATAACTTAGGTTTTTTTTAGAACATGTGAGAAAAGTGCTGTACACAAAAGCTTATGTAAACTTTCATAGGCTAGGATAACTATTTTCCTAGCTTTGAGAAACATGCAAAGTTGTACAAAGTCTATTTTCCAATACCTTCTGGATTTTTTAGGCAGTAGTCCATTTTGCTGTTTTTTGTTTGCTTTCTACTTGAAGTTTGTGATGGATTCATATACGAAACCCATGGGTGGTCCTAGAATGCTATATGTTTGTGAAAGGTAGGCAAAAATCAGAATTTAACAATGGTTCATTCATGTAGATCACTTCTGGTTTTCCTCATGAAACTAATCGTTGAAATATAAAAATAATGAAAAATTAGGAAAGAACAGCAATTTGTGACATGTTCATCTGTATGTTTTTGCTCCAATAGCCAATTTACAAAGGTAAGATATTGCCATTTCTGTCAGGCTCTTCTGGTTGCAAGAATATAAATTGATTGCTTTGCTGATGAAACCAGCAAAAGCGAAACCAAGAGCTAAGCACTCACCTGTAGCTTATGCTGATATTTCATTGTGTGCCAACAATGGTAAAATCTGATGAATGAAGAATGGGTATGAAGGAAACCTGGGCATATTTAAAGCACACCCTAGACTCTACATTAAGGAATAGTGGTTATTTATACAACTCTGAAATTGGGGATATCCATACTGTCATGTGATTCAACGGGCATTTTTCAAAATGTATTCTTTCTTGTACAGAGGATTCCACGTGGAAGCCACAAATTAAGCTTTTAGAAATGCCTGGGTTTAGTTAGTTTCTTTTCGTGCCCATCAAGTCTGAACCCAAATACCAACGTGAGTACATTTTCATGCAAAACCATGTCTCCACGTTGTTTTTATGGCAGATGTGTGGGAATGCTGGGGGGTAGAATTTTTTTGCAGGGCCTTCAGGGTAAGAAAACAAAGTCGGGTCTGCACAAGGCACATCACTCTGGCCTCCCCTGGATGTTGAATTTTCAGAATGGTACATCCGTTTAGTAGATTCTCATGGGGTGGTGGTTGAGCCTGGGCCCAAGTACCCACTTCACACATAACATTAAACCACAGTGGAATCCAACATTTGGATCCTGGAGGAAAAGGGAAGAAATAAAGATCCTCACTCATGTACATCACATATGTGGCATGCTTCATCATGGGGCCCTCCCAGCCAGCACTCAGAGTTTTATTTTCTGTTGTCTCGCAGTTTTAAAAATGCACATGCCCTACAAGCATGCATAGTTCACTGGTGGGTATGTTTGCATGGTTAAAGAGTGGTGTGTTTATAGTATGAATATGTCGAAATGAATTGATGAGTGGAGTGATCTGTGTGTCACTCCTACCTTGACCATTTTCCTTTTACCTACACAAGATCCCTATGAAAACGAGGCTTAGCTTTGATTATTTCTTCATGTCTACGACTCATTTAGAGTCCTGACTAACACAGTGGGGGTGCCAGGTGAAACTTTAATACCACGTCTCTGTGGCAGCTTGATTAGACTCAAAAGGAGATGTCTTTTATGTGCCTTTGACACACTCAGTGTGATAAATCCAACTCTTTCCACCGTGTGGTAGTATGTTGAGGGGTTTCTGAGGATGTCCTGTTGACCCATACATCAGACACTGTGAGCAAAACTACATTTGAAAACTGGGATAAAAATCATGTGGCACTCTCTTCTAAGTTCCTGAAACACCACTTTCATAAAGACTAAGGAGCTTAAGGTTTGGCTGAGAGCTTACTGTGTCACAATGTGGGTATGTCCCATTATGTGCAAAACCCTTGAATGCACTTATAATACTACAGACTGAACATCTGCCCAATCATGAAGCAGGTTAAGGCGGCACAAGAATGACTAATGTGTACCTATTTTCTAGACTCAGTAAAGATGCTGTGGGCCAACTCTAATTTTGGAATATTGTAAATCATTGATTGAAAACTATCAAAGAGATTTTCCAGATTATTTGGAACAATATGAAGGTTCCATAGGTAGTCTTAAATGGACTAAGGATGGTGAAAATCAATGCATAGCGATTTATAGGCATATACTAATTATTAAATCTGTCACTTAATTTCAGTCAGCTTCCCAGGACTTCACTTTTTGTGTATATAGTGAAACAGGTCGGAAAACACAGGCCTAACGGCTTTCTTGCCTTTTTCCTTGTGGATCGCAAACTCTGCATCTGCAATAGCGACTACTCATTTTCTCAGACTTCAGATGTAATCATTCAGCTTTAACCTCTTTCCAGTATATATATATATATATATATCTATCTATATATATATATATTTATATATAGATAGATAGATAGAACTCTATATATAGATATATCTATATATATATATATATATATATATTGGCCAAAACGTGTTGCTTCTTCAGGGCCATAGGTTTTCATAAATCAGTCATTAAAACACAAATACAGAGTCAGATAAACATATATCTACATACTTTAAAAAAACATCGTATTCTGCTACCTTACGCTACTCAATTTAATAATTGCATTCTAAAAATATAATTTTGATGTGCACTCTGTCTTATTAATGCCAAGAAGTGTTTGTCATGTAAGACTCACTCATAATGGTTCATTTGAATTTACAATCTTTTGAACTAGATATTTTAACCAACACACTCAATCTTGTCCTTCAAGGTAAATTCAAAGGTATGTTTCCAATACATAAGAGGCTTCTAAATATCTTTCTTCATGTTCATTAATAATAAAACCGTGTGTACATGAGTCCCCGACTTCATACCTCACTTTCGGAGATCTATTTTTCTTTGTTTTTATATTTCACAATTAGACAGAAAATTATTTTGATGATTCACATTCATAAAACCTAATTTCTCACCTCATAAATAAGCTGTGTTTCATATGCCCAGATACACACAATTCCATTTCATACCTCATATAATATGATTTGTTAATTTCATACCCTACTTTAGAGAGATGCTAACTGGACATTGCCAGATCAGATTATGCACAACACTATCTATACCTGACTTCATGACTTAACAGTAGATGAATAGTCAAAAGGATATAAAAGACCTAAGGAATCCAAAGATTCCATTATACACTCAAAACTCAAAGCAACCCTTGTGCAGGCACAACTGTTGAAGAAACTGTTTCTGTTGTTAAGTAGATAATTGCCTTCTTCAGCCTTCCAAAAACGTGTCTCATTCGGGCATTTAGTAGCTGCTTCTAAATTCAGTTGTTACCCTGTAGAAAAACACAACTACACATTTATTACGTTCTGTGAGGAGATAATCTGTCAAAATGCCCTCGCTAACATTAAGATAGGTTTAACACCTCCTCTGTAGTCGAAACCTTTTCTGCAAAATGTCCACCCTGAGTTTATGCTTGTCCTACAATGGCTGCCAACATGTGCAGTCCACATTTGTAGTCTATGGTGTTTTCCATGTATGCCTCAAAATACATTCAACCTTAGGGATAATGATTTCTGTCTATCCAAAGATTTAGCTCATATATGTTATCTGTCTGAAATTCTATTATTTGATTGCTAGGGTTAAAACCTCACGAAAGCTGTAAAAAAAGTTTAGGTTAGCATTATCTTGAACCAAATTTCTATTTGCAAAAACGAAACAAAAATAACAATGGCTTAAGTATTAGTGCAACTCCAACCCTTTATCTAGAAATTCCACCTCTCAAGTCAGGACTTTTTGCATTGCCCATAACTAAAACTGCAGCTTTGTCACTTAAATAGATAGACCAGCTTCTTAACACATAGTTCCCGTCCTAGTCTAAACTAAGTCTACCGCTGTGATACATTTTCAAATGTGTAGTTACTCTAATTCTCACCAAGTCAATTGTATATCAAGGAGTTATAAATGAATCTTTATCATCAAATGGGCCTTTATACCTGATCGACCTTGTTCACATGCTTCCCTCTCTTATTTCAATCTCTAGTTCCACTACACCACTTGCCTTGATGTGCCTTTTCATTCTGATCTTCAATCTCAGCAGATCACCTTGATATCTGTTCTCACTTGCTTTTAAATCTCTCCTTTTCACCTCCAATAGATTAGGTTGATGCATAGTTTATGTTAATACAATGTTATCATCAGAGACTGTTTATTGATTGTTCAGTAAGTCATTCACAGAACATCAATCTTAGACTCACAATATTCAAAAATAATTTCATCACATGCTGTTGAAACCTAATGAATGTATGATATTTATATTGATGTTTTATTAAGATATGAATAAAACAAATTCAAATCCATATCTTACAAAAAGTCTGTTATTAAAAAATTGTCCTTTGAGGTATTATTCAAGAGAAACCCTCATCTCAACATCTGTGTTCAAATCTCTCTTCCCTGCCCATAGTTTATGGATCCATTAAGTTTCAAGTTTCTTAGTTTTAATACTGTATCTCCACCTCTCCTATGAGGCCTTAAGGTTGCCAAACCAGTGGATTTAACTTCAGGAACATCAGACTTGCTGTGTTAATTCCCAAAATTTACAGATAAAGGGTACCCCATGTTATTCCTTTGTAAAGCTCCCTGGTCAGGCTGCCTTGATGAGGTGTGAAGTGGCCTGGCTCCACACAAAGAGATGTGCCGGGGCGAGGAGATCTCCCCTCAGCAGATGGTGAAGCAGGAAGGGGGAGGGCTCCCAAACTGGTCTTTAAAGGCAGAGAAGGACATTTGGAGCAACCCAACAACACCCTCACATCCTGCAAACCTAGACAATTAGGTTCCCCCTTGATTAGATTAGGAGAGGGCAGGAGAGGGGTGTGTTTAGGATTTGTAACCACGCCAGTGGGTGGGCTCAGACAGATGTAACCTCCAAAAATCACTTTCAGCCATGATGGATTTTTGAGGAATGTTGCTCCCTGGGATTGATTTTTGCCACACTTCCCAGGAAGTGGTCATCACAGGAGGAAGGACCCTGCCCCTGATTGGAGAACCAGGACCCCCCTGTTTTTCACCCAGGAGCAAGGATAAAACTGGCAGACCTGCACCCACACCTTAGATCCCTATCAGACTCCAACAAGGAAGAACTACAGGAGAAGAGGGACTGCCCTGCTTGACCCCAGACCTGCACCTGGACACTGCACTCTGGAGAACTGCACCAGCTGCACACTTGGGCTTCACCACTAAAAGGACTTTACCTGTCTTCTACTGCTTTAAGAAGGGACTCCCTGTTTGCTACAGGTACAAAGGAGCTGCCCAGAGTCCCCTGCATCAAGTCCTGCGAGCAGAGCCCAGCTGACCAGCGTCCACTGGCCATTTGAGGATTCTGACCAGGTGCATTCTGGGAATTGTAGACCCAAATCCCAAGGATCAACTCAGAGCTTCTGGAACCTTGGGTCAAGTTGTGGACATTTGAAGGGCACAAAA
Source organism: Pleurodeles waltl (assembly GCF_031143425.1). Taxonomy (NCBI): domain Eukaryota; kingdom Metazoa; phylum Chordata; class Amphibia; order Caudata; family Salamandridae; genus Pleurodeles; species Pleurodeles waltl. The sequence goes on along the minus strand of NC_090441.1, from coordinate 201,426,089 downwards.
AGGACCTCTGGAAGAAGATCCAGAAGTTTGGAGACGTTTGGCTTAACTCCATAAGTTGAAGAGGTGCATTGTGGGAGTTGTAGTCCCAGACCCCAAGAGGCACACCAGAGCCTCTGAACCCTTGGCTGGTGCTGTGGGCCTCTTTCCTGATTCAAACGCTTCTGAAAGTAAGTGTGGCAGTGTTACTTTGTGGGTGGCCTGAACTCTGGACTTAGTTCCTTTCCAGTGTGACCTTTTTTAACCCTTTGAGCACTAGTTGCTTATAGGTGTTAGAAAGCATTAATTCTTTAAAAATTCATATCTCCGGTTCCCCTTATCCGAGTTTATTAGTTTTGGGGTCATTTTAAAGATAAAAATATAATCTATTTTTATAAATTGATTTTGGATTTTAAACTGTTTCCTGTGTTTTATTTAATTACTGTTTTGTGATATTTGAATGCTTTACGCTTTGTCTCCTAAGTTAAGCCTTGTCGCTCGTTGCCAAGCTACCAAGGGTTGAGCTAGGTTTAATTTACTGAGACCTAACTGGACCCAAGTGGAGGTTAGTGGCCTATTGCTAAGTGTAGGTACCTACCTGCCCTTGCCAATAGCCCATTTTCCAACATGTAGGAATGCCCCATAGTGTAAACTTGTTTCACAGGGTGTCACGGTCAACCCTGTTGAAGGCCGCGCTGTAGCCAACAAAACAGCAAAATAACAGCTGTTGACCAAAGTTGACTGCCCGATGCTGTAAGTATGCAAGTACTACGATGTTATTCACTGTTGAAGCCCTCGCTCTGAAGCCAGATTGAAAGAATGGCTGGATTTGGCACTTTTCTACCCAGGTTTCCAGTTGATCCAACAGCAGTCGGGCGTACATTTTAGCCTCCACGTCCAGGAGGACAATTAATCAATAGTTTGTTGCTAGAGAGCAATCCCTCTTTTTATAAATTGGACACAGCATAGAACCTCTCCAGGACTCTAGAACTGTAGTCATCGTTATTAAAAAGGTCTGTCAGCTTCTCTGCCCAGTCCGATGGGGCACATTTAAACAGTGTAGCAGGTAGACCATTTGGTCCTGGCACCCCGTCCTTCCTAGTCCTTTTTATGACATTCTCTGTTATGCTCATGGAAAAGGTAGTCGAAGTCGTAGGAGAGAGATTGTCGCTTTGAGGGGTCAGAGGGCACTGAAGACTGTCCCGGCTGTTGCTGGCGAATCTTGATGCTGGGTCGGTGTTCGTATATAGAGTTATTACGTGCAAGACTCATGCAGACTCTGATTCCCAGTTCTCTCTTGACTTATGGTCATTTCTTAGCTTGTTTACATAGTCCCAGAAGTGGGCATGATTTGGGTCTTTCAGGAGCTGGAATAAGATACCCCATTCCTTCCTATCTTTCTTGTGCTCCCATATCAGTTTCTTAAGGGAACTTCTGCTGTTTGATACATGCACCGCTGTGTCAGGTGTGAGCTTTTGCTTATGTCTGCATTTTTTCGAGCAATTAGTTGTCCGTATGTATTATTTTGCCTCTTCGGGCCGGGTGGGTGACTTGTGCGCGCCGAGAGTTACCCAGCAATAGCTTATGTAGATCACTGACAGACTTCGTCCACCATTCTAGGGATGCTGTTTGTACCCAGGTCAGGACTCTTAGTCATAGGGTTATTTTAGAAGCATCTTCAGGTCTCCATTTGATTCTTCTCACCAGATGTACTTGCTCTGTGGCCGTTGGAACCCCTACCACTACCTGCTGTTTGGATGCTTGAGCTTGAAGTTCAATTATACATTTCAGTGGATTGTGGTCACTCTCCACCCTCTCAGTGATTTTGAAGTGGCTAACGCTCTGCTTGAGCTTTTCCGATCGGTAGATGTAATCAATTGTAGAGCCACCCTTAAATGACAGAGGAAGGAGGCTCCCATTCCGATTGTCCCTTTGCTCCTGTCGGGCTGATGATAAACTAAAAGTTGTGAGGAAGTTTTGGAATAGCTGACGGCTTTTGTCCAAAGGGAGGTCCTCTGTATTTTCATCAAGCCCATGTACGTTGAAATCACCCATCATAATTATTTCATGGCCGGGGTGGCTGAAGATGACCATTTCCAGGATTTTCAGGAGTTCGAGGATTGTTACTGCTTTGGATTTCATTGGGGCATTTATGTAGCAGTTGATTAATATGAAATCCACGTTTTGCTGGTCAATGTTCACGCCGCTAGTTGTTACTACTTGGGCCATTTTACTGTTGATGTTGAGCTCAGTGGTTACTAGACGGACCGCGTTTTTAATGAAGATGGATAATCCACCAGACGGTCGACCAAAAATGCTGGGACGCGTGGCTGACTGGAAGATTTCATAGTAGCCTGGCAGTAGAGAAGGAGCACATAACCAGGTTTCTTGCATGCAAATAATGTAATTGGCATTTAAGTAGTACGTGGCCATGCCAGATCTGCTGATACTCCTGAGACCAGCCACATTCCATGACAAAGTTGACAGAGTTTTCCGTTGTTTGTGAAGAGTGGTGCTCTATGGTCCCCATGTTGCTAGGGCCGATACCTTGGCTCTTCCTGATCCCTCCGCCTGCTTTGCGGGCGTGTTTGTGTGACCGTATGAACCCCTCTTCTATTTTGTGTGCAGACTATGGTTATAGTCTGCGGAGCCACAGTTGTATTGGTCCCATGATTCTGCCCCCCACCTGAGCCTCTTAAAACCGATTTCCGCTCTTGTGTCGAAGCAGTGTTTAAGAGGATGTATGGGTATTTGTCGAGCGGGGATGTATAGTTCGATGCCTCAGTCTGCGAACGACTCCCATGCTTCCCAGAATGCTGTCCTCTATGCTATCATTTTCGAAGATGTTTTTGTGATCACATTTTTTGCATTCAGTGCAGGGTCTCAAACATTACCCATTCCATGTATTCCGTGGTGATGTGCCTAAGAGAAGGAATTTGAGTAAATAGGCACAATAAGTTCCCTCTATTTAGAATATCTATGAGGCCTTCTGTAAGGAAATGCCTCCTTGACATGGTTACACAATGACCTTTTGCCTTTTGCTGATGCCAAGTTATGATAAAAAGTGTGCTGGGACCCTGCTAACCAGGCCCCAGCACCAGTGTTCTTTCCCTAAATGGTACCTTGGCTTCTACAATTGGCACGGCCCTGGCACTCAGATAAGTCCCTTGTAAACGGTACCCCTGGTACCAAGAGCCCTGATGCCAGGGAAGGTCTATAAGGGCTGCAGCATGTCTTATGCTATCCTGGGGACCCCTCACTCAGCACATGCACACTGCCTCACAGCTTGTTTGTGCTGGTGGGGAGAAAATGACTAAGTCGACATGGCACTCCCCTCCGAGTGCCATGCCAACCTCACACTGCCTGTGGCATAGGTAAGTCACCCCTCTAGCAGGCCTTACAGCCCTAAGGCAGGGTGCAATATACCACAGGTAAGGACATATGTGCATGAGCATTATGCCTCTACAGTGTCTAAGCAAAACCCTCCAGGACAGTAGCCATTGGCTACTGCCCCCCAGACCTAAACACACCCCTAAATTTAGTATTTAGGGGCACCCAAGACCCCAGGAAATCAGATTCCTGCAACCTGAAACAAGAAGAAGGACTGCTGACCTGAAAGCCCTGCAGAGACGACAGAGACGACAACTGCTTTGGCCCCAGCCCTACCAGCCTGTCTCCTGACTCGAAGAAAACTGCAACAGTGACGAATCCGACAGGGACCAGCGACCTCTGAAGCCTCAGAGGACTGCCCTGAACCAAAGGGCCAAGAAACTCCTGTGAGCAGCAGCTCTGCTCAATAACAGCAACATCTTTGCAACAAAGAAGCAACTTTTAAAGAACTCACTCTTTCCGCCGGAAGTGTGAGACTTCACCCTCTGCACCCGATGCCCCCGGCTCGAGATCCAGAGAACCAACACCACAGGCAGGACTCCCAGGCGACTACCACCTCGTGAGTAGCCCGAGATTACCCACCTGGACCACCACAGTGACGCATGTAGAGAGAATCTAGAGGCTCCCCCTGCCTGTAACAAGGGACCCGGCACCTAGACCAAGCACTGCACCTGCAGCCCCCAGGACCAGAAGGAACTGAACCTCAGCGCAGGAGTGACCCTCAGGCGACCCACTGCCTAGCCCAGTCGGTGACTGACCCGAGAAGCCCCCCTGTGCCCTGATCGTACTGCTAGAGTGACCCCTGGTTCCCTCCATTGAATCCTATACAAAACCCGTCGCATGTTTTGCACACTGCACCCGGCCACCCCTGTGCCACAGAGGGTGTGTTTTGTGTGCCTACTTGTGTCCAACCCAGTGCTCTACAAAACCCCCTGGTCTGCACTCCGAGGACGCGGGTACTTACCTGCTGGCACACTGGAACCGGAGCACCCCTGTTCTTCATAGGTGCCTATGTGTTTTGGGCTCCTCTTTGACCTCTGCACCAGACCGGCCCTGAGCTGCTGGTGTGCTAACTTTGGGGTTTCCTTGAACCCCCAACGGTGGGCTGCCTATGCCCAGGAACGTAGACTTGTAAGTGTCCTTACCTGACAAACTAACCATTACTTACCTCCCCCAGGAACTGTTGATTTTTGCACTGAGTCCACTTTTAAAATAGCTTATTGCCATTTTAACTAAAACTGTGTATTTTACTGCTCTAACTCAAAGTTCCTAACTTACCTGTGTGGGGTATCTTGCATTTTATGTATTTACTTCAAAACTTGGGGTTCTAAAAATAAATTAAGAAAATATATTTTTCTATATAAAAACTATTGGCCTGGATTAAGTCTTTGAGTGTGTGTTCCTCATCTATTGCCTGTGTGTGTACAACAAATGCTTAACACTACCCTCTGATAAGCCTACTGCTCGACCACACTACCACAAAATAGAGCATTAGAATTATCTAATTTTGCCACTATCTTACCTCTAAGGGGAACCCTTGGACTCTGTGTACACTATCTCTTACTTTGAGATAGTATATACAGAGGCAACTTCCTACACCTTTTGAGGTATAATGTGGGATAAACATAAGGTCCAGAGAATCCTGCTCCACAAGGTCTGAAGTAGCATGATCCAGTGGCTAACCCGGTGAGTGGGATCTCTGCCGGCGGAGACATGATGAATTGCGTTTACCGCTGGGTGGGGAGCATGCTCTCTGGTATCCACTGAGGCAGTGATTTGAGCTGACTCTGTGGGCTTGAATGGTTGTGCCCTCCTTGTGGCCATTTGCCGCTCTTGGTAATTGATCTGTGTGCTATGAGGCGTGGTATACTCCTTTGCCCCTTCCATGCAGGTGCAATCTGTTATGGATCTTGTCAATAATGTTTGCGGGGAGACCCTTGCATGTTGAATCATAAGGTCTTTGGAGGAGTACTAGGCCCCTGGGCTGGTTGGTAAAGTGAATGGGCCGCTATTCCTACTAGCTGAGGTCGCGCCCGACCCGATGGATTCTCCTGCATTGTGGTCCCTGGGGATCAGCATTATTGGCGCTGCTGTTTGATCTTGTAGTTGAGCCAGGGGCGCCATCGTCAGGTCCGCCTTGAGTTCCTGTTGTTGGGCTATTGGTAAGATGCGTGCCTGAAACATTGGAAAATACTTCACAGTGCCCCTGACTTCTATTGCTTCTGAGACGTTATTTGTTTTGTGCCCTTTGACTGATCTGACTTGGGTCCTGTATTTCCTGGCTTGTTTTTTTTTATTTCTTTCTTGCTCTCTTTGTAAGGGCTGTGGATGGCTCTTGGATGGGCTTGATGGGGAAGGTGCGTGATATCATGGTTTCACCGGGAGTTGCAATCACGCCTTCGGCAGTAGTTGCCGATTTTTTGCCTGCACAGGACATTGTGTCTCTGCCTGGACTAGGAGCGGTGACTAAGGGGAGACCGTGCGCCCTCGGATCTTGACATAGTGAGCTGCTTGTATTCCCTCTTGCTCTAGCGGTATTTTGCCCTTGAATGAGGGCTGTTTGGGCGAAGTGACCCCTCTGGTGAGACAAGGTGGATATTATAACTTTGTCGGTGCTTGGTGTCATCTTGACTGCTTCGACTAGTTCACACAGAATGTTCGGTAGGTCGCATAACTTTTCAAGGATCAGAGAGCAGGGACATTGAGCTCCCATCATTGTAGTGGCAAGGAGATTCTCCATGTTTGTTACCTTTATTCTAATTTCAAGCAGATATGTGGCCAGCGACTGAAATAGGTCCAGTTGGAGCTCCATCTTGTTTGACTGACAAAGAAGTGCCCTGGCCATGATATCCTGGGAGGCTCTGATGGCCGCCAGCTCTTGTGCATTTGTGGGACACTCAGGAGTTTTACTAACTGATGGGCCGCCTCCAGCCACTTCCTTTTCAGAGTGTTTTGTTGCTGTTGTTGCTGTTACTGTTGTACTAAGAGAAAGTGTTCTATTAATCTGCTCCTCTAGGTTGTTGAGAACCTGCTCGGAAAGTGCCCCTAGCTCGTGATCCCTGAGGCTAGACCTGCCCTTGGTAATTGGCAAAATGTTTGGTTTACCACAAGGTGCCGATGAAAGCTCTGGGGGTTGGCTGTCTCTGTCTGCTCCACTTGCACCGGTGGCCACTCGAGTTCACCAACTTCTTGTGCAATTGTAGTGACATTGTTCATTGGGGGTTTGTATTCCTTGGGTCTGTTGGCATACTGATTAGCCGTGTCTGCTGTAATGAATAGGTCTTTGTACAACGATGTTTGCGGTGTGACCCCTGGAGGGGAGCAATCCACCACGGAATTGTAATACTGAATGGCGCTGTCTTCTGTGGTGGAAAAGACTCTGATCAAGGGTGGCAGTAGTGCAGTGCCGGCCTGTGACAGGGAGGCGTTGAAGACTGCCAAGTCGTGGTGGCCAGTTGTTGGCGCTGGGCATGAGAGGGATCTGTGGGCTCTGGTCCCTCCTGTAGGACTGTCTGTATCTGCAGATATATCTGGCGAGTTCGTGCCATGTGCGGGGGTTTGTTCCTCTACGCTAGTCTGGCTGTCGGCTTCCCCCTCTGTTGCGTGCAGCCTTGCATGCTCTCTTCCCCACTCTGGACTCCCTGTTGCCGTTTTGTGTAGAAATCAGACTATTGAGTCCCTTCCTTCAAGTCGGACCTGTCGGGCCAGTGCCTGTGCAGCCACCTGGTCCGCCAGGTCCTGGAGCAGCTCATCATTTTCGGGCACCCTGACGGCCGTCAGGTGAGCAGCGCGCCCTCCCGTGCATTTTGGTTGTGGGGTCGAGCAATCCCCCATTCCTTGTTGACGAGTATTGTATTTCCTTTTGGGCATTGCCCTCGAAGGTTGCAGGCCGCTTTGGAGGTTAATATGCGGGGTGGTCTTGGAGACCCACCCCTAGCCTTGCAAACTTCTGACTCCCCTGTCAGTGGCCCTCTGCTGCACCGTGTGCTTTGGCCGAACTGGCTTACATTGCTGAGCGCCACCTCTCCTCCACGTCCATGAAGTGCAGCTGGCACAAGGCACCAGGCTAGCACTCGGTGAGTGATGGAGACCGTGGAGGGGCACGAGCGCGCTGCCTTGAGATGAGGAGATGAGGGGTGTGGGTAGCAGGAGAGGGCTGCAGCGCTATCCTGGCCGCCCTACGCCCAACCCCCAGCACTTCCGGCACCAGTGGCACCTCAGGTCCTCCCTCCTACTTTCCCCCGCAGCGTGTGCGCAACTTCACCGTAGGCTTGGCTGGGCTGGCACTGCCGTGCTGAAGAGCTATGCCCAAGGGATGAGGGGGGCAGGGGGTGCAAGGGCAAGGAGCACTGCTTACCAGTGTGCTGCTGAAGGCTGAAGAGCTGACCTCTGGACCTCCTGATGTCTTCCTTCCAGAAGCAGCGGCGTGGGCAGGAGCTCCAGGAGGAGAGGCTGGTAGCTGATGGTGATGGTAAGAGGGGCTGGGCCCCCCCACCCACCTCAAGCCGCACCCGGTCGGGCCGCTTCTGCAGGGGTCCGCGGGGTCCGCGCTGGGCTTCTGCAGACGTCCGGCGGGAGGAGGGAAGCGTGCGCCGGTCACTATTCTGAGAGCCCGCGGCAGGAGGCTCCGTGTTCCGTGCTCCAACACGGTGTAAAGTGGGGTCTTCTGCCCTTTACTGCCACACCGTCTCTCGGCATCTCCCGGGCGTCTCTCCCCCCTGGGCTCTCTGGGGAGCTGCCGAATGGCTGGCACAGGGTTGGCCTAAGTTTGGTGGCAGGGTGCCACACTGAGCTGTCTGGACGATGGCAGGAAGCTGGTAGTTCAACCTTTCACACCTGAAGGCCAGGTAAAAATGAACCTTTGGTCTGGCGGATATGTGTTTGTGGCAGTATTCTGTCGGTTTAGTGTGCGTATGTTTGTGTGCGTGTGTGCTTCCGCGTCGGTATGTTGGCGGCCATCACCACGGCGGTAAGCGGGATTTACTGCCAATGTCATAATGAGGGCCATATTGTGTATTCTATGTTTATCCTGAGATCCCATATGAGGAAAGACTGCTTCCAGTGCATTTATTTTTTGAGCTAACCAAAACGGAATCTCTTTCTGTTTGGCGAGTACTTTACCCATGATCGAATGTACAGTTGCAGGGTAAATTGCTGGTGTGACTGCATGTAGTTGCGCTGGAGCAGCTCATGCTGGATTAGTATTTAATGTTTGCATTACAAACTCTACTAACAGTCTGTATATTGCTGTAAGGTCGACATATAAGCGGCGAACCTCAGCTACTCCTAAAGTGGCTGTGTCAGAATGTGGTGTTTATGTGGCCAATGAAGGTCCGATAGGACCATCATTGCGCAGAAAACCCATTCTAACATGTAGTATTGTGTGTGGTAGAGTACCATCAAGCCAGTTATTATGGTCTTGAAATGTAGTCTTGAAAAGATAGAGGTATCTCTAAGTATGCATATGCTCTGTATTGTGCAGGTATGTTTGCAGTTGTGTAGTGATGAAATGTATTAGTGTTCCCATCGACTGCTGGAAAGGTGAACCAAGAGTAGAATATTTCTGTTCTGCAGGCTGGATGAGCCTCAACTACAAATGTTACAGGACCCCCTGGGCTGTAAGTCAATTTGCTAGCAAATGAGCCATGAGGGGAGGTTGCATGTGTACTGCAATTGCTACCCATTGTGGGTTCACCATGGTGGAAATACCTCTTCAGAAATAAGGACACCAAATGGGGATTAATCCTTTTAAGGATCAGGCTTGAACAACCTACAGCATTGGATAGGTGCTTCCTATTTAGCTGAGCAGGAAGTCCTCAATACCATGGACGCCTCTGTATATAGTATTGAGGTACCTTTAGCACGTGGTAAGACAGAGATACTTAAGAGGCTGTAGGCTACAAGTTATCTGAGGTCTGCAGCATAAGACACAGCTGTGAGGATGGAGAGGTCATCTAGTTGTAGTTTGGTTATTGAGTGTGCAAAACTTCATCACAGCAAATGCAGCTGTCTGAGATCCACATTTTCCTGTGTGTAATTTTGGTAAGTCCAGATTGCAGGCATGCATGTGTTATGGCACATGAATGTGCCACGTAGGTGAAAGTTTTTGCTGGGGACTAGTTGACACGATGGCATTGTTTGTCACTCAGAGTTGTGATTGAAGTGTTATCACGTACATGTTATAATCCTATTTCTCTTTCTTTTTGCAGCTTCAACACAGGAAGGTGAAAGGAGTAGGGATGCATCTGGCCACGGGGCCTCAGGTCAAGACACACCAACACATAGGGAACCAGTGACCCAGGTGCAAGTGGAATGCCACAGGGGAGGCAGTATCTACATCCTCATCATCGGATTCCTCCTCCAGTGGACACTCCCTTATGGTGGCGGACCCAACGGGGACCCCCCAAGTACCATCCTTGTCCACCACAACCCGTTCTAACACCGCCCTCCTTGTTTATCCCCACCTAGTTGGCTGTGCCCACTCACCAAAGAGGGTGGGTGTCTCCTTTGCCGCAAGCACCTCTGCCCCAGCCCATGTTACACCTGCTGCCCTCAGTGAGGAGGCTATTGACCTCCTGAGGACAATCTCTGTGGGTCAGTCAGCCATTGTGAATGCCATCCAGGGACTGGCGACCCAACTGCAACAAAGAAACGCGTTCCTGGAAGGCATTCATGGTGCAATGGCTGGCCTACAGAGATTTTTTCAGGCTCTGGCTTCCACGCTGACAGCAACCAGTCACCCCTCCTCCGCCCCCTTCTTCCCAGTCCAAGTCCCCCCTTCCCCTACCTAGCCAAAGCACACAAACAGATCTTCATGCATCGACCTGAACAGACAAATGTAGCGCACCCAAATACAAGCACCACAAGACACACTGGCATGCACACAAACAACATCCACCCACAGGCACAGAAACAGTCACAGCTTCCCCTGACACCCCCACTACCCACAGCATCACACACATGGCATCAAACATACCTACAGACACTACCACAACAGTCACTGGTAGACCCACCACATTCATCCTAGCCACAGACACCACCCAAGCAGGCCTAAAGACATCTACCACAAGCACCACACCTGCAGACACCACACCAAGACACATCTACATCCACCATATCCATCATACCTGCATTCACTAATCCAACAGACAACCACCCACCTACTACGGCATCACCCAGCACCTCCACCTCCCCAAGCCCAAGACACATAAATGCCCACACTCACCCACCCAACAGGCACCCACCACACACAAGCAGAACTCCCAAAAGCACGCATCCATGACATCCACACCTACACATCAGATAACCACTCCCTCAACCGCCAAATCCCGACCCGTTTCTGCTGACCGTCCCGGTGTGCCAAAAAAACTGTTCCCCACTTGATGCCCTTTACTGTGGAGGTTCCCTGGCAGTAAAGGAGTCAAGTATGAGCACTTTGTTGTGCTTTAGCATTTTGAGATGGACTGGCCAATGGCCCTGGGCTTTAAAAAAGTTTCTGGATAATAAATCCAAACAATTGTTTTATTTTGGGTACAACTTTGTCCTGCAATTTCTTCTCTAGCTTTATGATGTTCCTGAGTAACTTTGGTTGTGTTCCTCCAGTTGTGTGTGTTTGAGCAGTTTGCGAGTTTGTGTGCAGTGATGTTGTCCCCCAAGAGAAGGTTAAATGTTGTGTGTGTAGGTATGTGTCTGTGTCATTGCAATGTTGGTGTTATGTTTGGTATGGTAAGTATTTATTTTTGTGTTGCCCAGTGTGGGCATGTATGGTGTTAGAGTTGTCCCCTTGATCTGGCTTATGTATATAGGTGATGTTTTTCCTATTGAGTTTTGTTAGTGCGGACTCAGAGTATGTTAAATTGTGCTAGCTGTGTTTTCATTTGCCTTTGCATGTGTCCATGTAGATGCGTGTCACTTGCAGCTATTTCTAGTTGAAGTATGTCCCATGCAGTATGAATGTATGTGCTTTGTTGACTTGCTCTTCCCCCTTGTTTAGATGTGCATGACAACTGGGTTTGGTATTGTCTGTCCCTGAAACCCATGAGCGGCCTGTTCAAAGTGATATATGTCACAGTGCAGTCTCCTTCCGTGAGTGTCCTAGAAGGCCCCATCTCAAATATGTAGGTATAATTGTGATGTGATGTTCTTGGTGTATTTGTCTCTCTGTGTTTTGTGCATGCCATTGTGCATCCATTGTGCTGTGATGTGTGTGTCCATTGCAGGGTTGTTTCATGGTTGTGTTGTTTGTGTTTCATGCCACATGATCGATATGTGTGTTGTATGTGGGGACAGTTCCTGGACAGTGGTGAATGTGAGTGTGTGAGTTGTATTTGTATATGTGATATTTGTGTGTTGTTGGTGATGTGTGAGAGAATGTTGTGGTGCCTTCACTGTCCCTGTGCTGAGCTGTGCGGCCGTATGTAATTGTGTGAGTCTGCTGGCCAAAATGTGTACATGTCCTTGTAGATGTATGTCAGTGGATGTGTGTTACATGAAATGTGTAGCTGCTGCCCATGGTGTACTCCTCTATGATGTGTTTCCCAGCACTGCAAGCTGTTTTTAAAGGCTACTGATACAGGTAGGTGTGTGTACTTACGGTTGATATCGTTGACGTTGATTTTGTTGTCTTCCAATGATCATCAGCAGCGGCGTGACGTTTGTGAATGGCTCCATGGTGGCACCGGATGTGTAAGGCTGCCTGCAGGTGCGTGTCTCCCTTTATACTGTTTGTTTCCGCCACCTTGTACATGTTGGTTGGACCACCACGGTCACATTGGCAGTGTGCAACCTCGTGATGAGTCTGGCGGAAACACAGGCTCCGCCGGTTTGTTTGTGCTTCGGTGTGACCATGCCTGTCTGTGTTGCCTGGCAGTGCCAGCGACCCCTGGCAGTCTTCTGTTAGTACGACCACCAAACTTGTAATACAGCGGTTTGCTCCACCAGACCATTGGCAGTCAGACCACCAACATGGCAGTCACAGGATCGCCAAACTCGTAATAAGCCCCTTAGTCCGGTTCCCTTTCTTCCTTGGCCTGTGTTCAGGGTGGACATCATGGGCTAGATGTAGCAAAGGGTTTTACCTATTTTGTGTCTATGGGAAAATGTGTTCGTACATATGGCCCCATGTTCTTCCACTTTCTCCTATTCAGTCTTGAACTTTCTACTGTTCTCTTTGTTTTCCTCTCTCCAAATGTTTTCCCTGAGTATTAAAACTGAACTGAACAAGCCTTGTATAAAAAAAGATAGTCTGTTAGAAGACAAGCTTCAGCTACTTAATTCCTCATTCTCGGTACAATTACCACTACTTAGTAAGCTTGTTTCTAACAGATCTTTCTGTTACTAAATCCTTGCTACTCAATTTACGTACCTATTGCAACGTCTTTCAAAACAGATTAGGTAAGGGCAGCCTATACTGCTGTAACATTTTAGTGAAAAACAACTGGAAGCTCAGGGGAGGACATCAGTCTCCCCTTGCTAGACTGTTGATAGACAACATATGCATTGTATGTTGCACCTTGATTAGGAGGGTAGCCAACTTCTTATACCATGTGAGAGTTTTATGACTCACATTACTTGGTTGAAGTATCTGATAATTTTTTGTCACTCCACCCTTGTACATGTTGTAATCAACTGTACAGTTATGCTTGCGTATTTCTGCCAAACTGGTCTCAAACCATGAACGAAGAAGTGCTCTCATTTTAAATTGTAGTGAACCCATATGCTTGCCACCGATCAGAGAATTTCACAGCGAGCAGTTCATTGCAACATACTGCTCATGTCGTTTGTGTAGCTTCTAACAAACACGCTGCTAGGGAAATCATTTGCAGTGACTCTTCGAACTCAATCACAAGCCACAATGCCAAATTGGGGCAGCTTGCTGAACAGCTGTACTATATAGAAGTTATACACCCAAAGGTTATATCCTTTATATAGAAATTTGGTTCAAGCTCCCATAAAATCTTCTCATTCATTCCTAACGTGGAAGGGAACCCAGCAGGATTTATACTTGAGTCCGATTTATACATAACCAGTGGAGCTCCCGTCTTTAGAACATGAATATCTTGATGCTGTAACAACTTCTTTTACTTGGAATGTACTGCCTGATTGGAAGCCAACCTTTCTACAGGATATGCAACTCATCAGACTCTATATTCTTCTCACTCTCTGGAAACTTGGCAGATAAATGTTCCACAACATGCTGAATCTTGAACAATCCGTCATGCTTTGGATGGTCTGGGGAACTGGAGCTTTGGATCTGTATATTGTAGTCAGTAGAGTGGTCGTGGAAATGACACATCAAAAACACATCAAAAAAACAATGGATGAAGAGGATGGAATGAAGACCTCTTTAACATTGTAAATAGTATATCATTTTGGCAAAATCAAAATGTTTTGGCTAATGGCACACCTAAAAAAAAAAGAAAAGTATTTTTTTGTCTCAGAAAGTACAAATGGCCACAATGGTCCTTGGCACTAAGGGAACACTTCTGTGCAACGATGTGTTTTTTGTGAAAAACATAAAAGATGTCACACATAGTGAAGGTAGCCAGTGGTTGAATTGACCTGGCCCATTGCCCCATGCTGCATGCTGTAGTGAGTGGAATTACTGATCAGGGCTGGAATCCATGGAAGAGGGGCATAAATGGAAAGGTAAGAATCTTCCTTCTCCAATGTTGCCCTTCATGTTAGATTTCCTGCCGGGGAGCAACAGAAAGCCCCCTGACAGGAGCAGCTCCAAAACGAAATGGCTGTTTCATTTTTATTTCCAAGGAGTGCCTGATCGCACCCAGCAAGAGGACCCTATTCCCCCCAGGGAAGGGAAAGTACTGTAACATATTTTGCTCGCTTAGGGGTGGTCATCCATCAAAAAATGACACCCCTTCTAGTGATGCTTAGGGACTGCTATGAGGATCGAAATCCCACAGAAAAGAACCTGCCTGATCTCCCGTGCACGCCCTCTGGTGGGCTAATGATGTTATTGCACCACACAGCATGCTGACGTTAGTATGTTGTTTGCAAGGCTTGTCACGTTCCGTTTCCGAAAACTTTACCCAAATGAGTATTTTTCTATATTTTCCGAATATTACATTTAAAGCAATTATATTGTTATTCTGTTATTTATGTATTTTAAAACATTGTATTGAACATACTTGATACAACTAAGTGCGATAAGGCAGTACACATGAAATGGGAGTAGGCGCATCAATCCAGACTGTGTTGAATGAGAGTAAACCCATACATCATGCTTTCCAAGATCTTTTAAAATAATACCAAACAAAGCCTTTTAACTTTATGTCCTTTAAGAGCACCTTGTGTACCAAAGTACAAAAGTACCAGTTTGAATATTATGTGTTAAGGGCCAATGATTTAAGATATTGTGACCCATGTTTTTGGAATGCTTCTAAATTCTACCTCATGTGGAGGTGTTAACATTTCACAGACAGTAAAAGATTGATAATTAGTTTTATCTGAAGGATAAAGACATTCCCTAATCGAAATGGGAAGTGGATACAGCTAGACTTTGGAGGAAAGAGAGAAAAACGAGACATGACTAATCGTTCTGTGACAGAAAACCCCACTCTTCAGAGAAAGGCAGGATTCAGGGTCCTCAGCCAGAATTGTACAGCTGATGGCTTAAGCATCAGCACTTCGACACAGTAGGTTAAACCAAAGTAGTCAATACAGAAACCTCCAGGCTACCATAAGACTGTAGCTAGCCCCCTCCTATGGAAGACCTCAGTACAGTTGACGAGCCAAAGATAATGAAAGCTTGGAAAAGGAAACACAATTGGAGAGCACCAGAAATAGGGTGACCACCACCCTCTGGGATAAGTATGGGCACCATGCGTTCTAGGTGGTGTAGCTTTGCTTTGTTTCGATTGAACTAATTAGACTAACACACCTGAAACCAATAATATGCAAGTGAAATGTGCAGGACTGGAGACAGTAGGTCTGATTTATTATTTGGCAAGTGGGCAACCATCTGTGAGGATGGTGGAAGACCTTATGTTTGCCACTCTGACGGACAACCACCAACCATATTTCGTCCCATGATATACCAAGGTCCTAATCCTTAAATCCTGTTTATTCTCTGATGAGTAGACCTTTTTTAGGTCTGGTTTATTATACTAGCTGTCTGTAAACCTACTTGACTAGTCCTCAATATCGATTTAGGCCCTGATTATGAGTTAGGCGAAATTACTGTTACTAAAGATCTACGTGCGAAATTCTGACCATTATGAGTTAGACCCCTCGGAATGGAAAATAACTATGAACACCAAATTCCCTATTTCACGGGGATTTAATTCTCCCATTTAAGAACTTCTTTGAGCAGGTGGTAAATGGGAGGAGTGGCTTCCCCTTGGAGCTGGAGGTTGGAGTCTCCAAGGGTAGGGGAGTGAGGGTGAAGAACTGTTGTGAAAGGGATCAGCATTGCATGACTTCCCCCACACCTTTACCAAAGTAAAAGCTTAGCAGTAGTGGGGGGACAAGACTTGGCTGCTCCTGCAGCCAAAACGTCATGCATTTTTTACCAGCTGGAATTTAAAATATGATCTGGTGTTTCTGCACCAGAGAAAACCAGACCAAGTCAGCAGTATCTCACCTGGGGATACTGCTCTACCCTACTCGAAATCAGACCCTTAGAGTGGGCATTGGCTTCACCTCGTGGAGTAGTCTTTCTCTCACCACATCCTTTTGGCTGATTTATTGTAAAATTCCGCCTCCTTAGAGCTCCTTGTGTTGCAATTCATGAGGCACTATTTTTCTCCTCAAAAGTGTACTGCATCATCATATATTGATTTAGTGTTTTGTTGTGCTGCAGGGTTTTTTAATTGTTTCCCAGGCCTCAAAATGCAGGCCATTGCTTGTTTACTAGTGTTCATAACAGGATATAATTAGCCAAAGGCATAGACGAAAGGACAAGTGTCCATTCTGATAGAGGGCAGTGCAAGAGTAGTATGGCTATGTCAGGTTTAAGGAATGTGACAATATCATCCAGAAACCTTATTGAGAGTCAGTTCACAGATCCCCACGATTGCGTATCTTAGGATCTGTTCACCAGCTTGTGTTTGTCAGAGAAAGGAAAAGATATACTGTGCCTTTAAAAAAACACTGTAAGGAAATGCCTCCTTGGCATGGTTACCCCCTGACTTTTTGCCTTTGCTGATACCAAGTTATGATTTGAAAGTGTGCTGAGGCCTGCTAACCAGGCCCCAGCACCAGTGTTCTTTCCCTCCTGTACCTCTGTCTCCACAGTTGGCACACCCTGGCATCCAGGTAAGTCCCTTGTAACTGGTACCCCTGGCACCAAGGGCCCTGATGCCAGGGAAGGTCTCTAAGGGCTGTAGCATGTCTTATGCCACCCTGGGGACCCCTCACTCAGCACAGACACACTGCTTGCCAGCTTGTGTGTGCTGGTGGGGAGAAAATGACTAAGTCGACATGGCACTCCCCTCAGGGTGCCATGCCAACCTCACACTGCCCATGGCATAGATAAGTCACCCCTCTAGCAGGCCTTACAGCCCTAAGTGAGGGCATAGGTGCATGAGCACAATGCCCCTACAGTGTCTAAGCAAAACCTTAGACATTGTTAGTGCAGGGTAGCCATAAGAGTATATGGTCTGGGAGTCTGTCATACACAAACTCCACAGCACCATAATGGCTACACTGAAAACTGGAAAGTTTGGTATCAAACTTCTCAGCACAATAAATGCACACTGATACCAGTGTACATTTTATTGTAAAATACACCCCAGAGGGCATCTTAGAGATGCCCCCTGAAAACATACCCGAATTCCAGTGTGGGCTTACTAGTTTTACAAGCCTGCCACACACCAGACATGTTGCTGGCCACATGGGGAGAGTGCCTTTGTCACTCTGTGGCCAGGAACAAAACCTGTACTGGGTGGAGGTGCTTCTCACCTCCCCCTACAGGAACTGTAACACCTGGCAGTGAGCCTCAAAGGCTCACCCCCTTTGTTACAGCGCCACAGGGCATCCCAGCTAGTGGAGATGCCCGCCCCCTCCAGCCACGGCCCCACTTTTGGCGGCAAGGCCGAAGGAGATAATGAGAAAAACAAGGAGTCGTCACTGGCCAGTCAGGACAACCCCTAAGGTGTCCTGAGCTGAGGTGACTCTGACTTTTAGAAATCCTCCATCTTGCAGCTGGAGGATTCCCCCAATAGGATTAGGGATGTGCCCCCCTCCCCTCAGGGAGGAGGCACAAAGAGGGTGTAGCCACCCTCAGGGCTAGTAGCCATTGGCTACTAACCCCCAGACCTAAACACACCCCTAAATTGAGTATTTAGGGCCCCCCAGAACCTAGGAAGACAGATTCCTGCAACCTAAGACGAAGAAGGACTGCTGACCTGAAGCCCTGCAGAGAAGAAGGAGACACCAACTGCTTTGGCCCCAGCCCTACCGGCCTGTCTCCCCACTTCGAGAAAAACTGCAACAGCGACGCGCTCCCCAGGGTCCAGCGACCTCTGAAGCCTCAGAGGACTACCCTGCATCTAAAAGGACCAAGAACTCCCGAGGACAGCGGCCCTGTTCCAAAGAAACCAAAACTTACAACAAAGAAACAACTTTAAAAGACTCCACGTTTCCCGCCGGAAGCGTGAGACTTTCCACTCTTCACCCGACGCCCCCGGCTTGACCTGCGGAGAAACAACACTACAGGGAGGACTCCCCGGCGACTGCGAGCCCGTGAGTAGCCAGAGTTGACCCCCCTGAGCCCCCACAGCGACGCCTGCAGAGGGAATCCATAGGCTCCCCCTGACCGCGACTGCCTGCTTCCAAGAACCCAACGCTTGGTAAAGACACTGCACCCGCAGCCCCCAGGACCTGAAGGATCCGACCTCCAGTGCAGAAGCGACCCCCAGGTGGCCCTCTCCCTTGCCCAGGTGGTGGCTACCCCGAGGAGAACCCCCTTGCCTGCCTGCTTCGCTGAAGAGACCCCTGGGACTCCTATTGAAACCTATTGCTAACCCGACGTCTGTTTGCCCACTGCACCCGGCCGCCCCTGTGCCGCTGAAGGTGTACTTTCTGTGCTGACTTGTGTCCCCCCCGGTGCCCTACAAAACCCCCCTGGTCTGCCCTCCGAAGTCGCGGGTACTTACCTGCTGGCAGACTGGAACCGGGGCACCCCCTTCTCCATTGAAGCCTATGTGTTTTGGGCACCACTTTGACTTCTGCACTTGACCGGCCCTGAGCTGCTGGTGTGGTAACTTTGTGGTTGCCCTGAACCCCCAACGGTAGGTTACCATGGACCCAACTTTGAGCCCTGTAGGTGGTTTACTTACCTGCAAAACTAACAAATACTTACCTCCCCCAGGAACTGTTGAAATTTGCATTATGTCTAGTTTTAAAATAGCTTTTTGCCATTTTTGCCAAAACTGTACATGCTATTTTGTTGATTCAAAGTTCCTATGGCACCTGAGTGAAATACCTTTCATTTAAAAGTATTGATTGTAAATCTTGAACCTGTGGTTCTTAAAATAAACTAAGAAAATATATTTTTCTATATAAAAACCTATTGGCCTGGAATTGTCTTTGAGTGTGTGTTCCTCATTTATTGCCTGTGTGTGTACAACAAATGCTTAACACTACCCTCTGATAAGCCTACTGCTCGACCATACTACTACAAAATAGAGCATTAGAATCATCTATTTTTTTGCCACTATCTTACCTATAAGGGGAACCCTTGGACTCTGTGCATGCTATTTCTTACTTTGAAATAGTACATACAGAGCCAACTTCCTACAAACACTTTATGCTCTCATCCCACTCCGTTTATTGCAGAAAAGTAATCGACCATACACTGGATCCTGCGCCTCGAGTCCCCTATAATATTGGGATTAAGTATTGAATCACGAGGAAAGAGATGAGATCCTTGGCGGCTCCTTGTATTGTGGTTATAGGTTTGGAGATTTAGGATGATGATGAGAGCCCTTTAGGCTCTTGTTCCACAGAGAACGTTGTAACTCAATCCCAAAATATATCAGGTTTTGCACGCCCTCCCCTTATGCAAAGTCAAACGCAACACACACACCACTTAGCCCATAATAAGAGATAGCTGAATCTAGACCACAGAGAACCAGTGCTGGAATTACAGATTCTAACTGGTGTCTCTTACCTTAAATCTTTGCCATCACATGTTTTTCACCCCAGAAAAGGAACTAACCATATGGACAAGTCCTTTTCATCCTGGTTTTCCCCAGTTCTGCAGAAAATCCCAATCTTATTTACTACAGTGTCCGAGCAAGGTAGGGCAAGGAGATGTGGACAAGAAGGGGCACAATTGACAGGGCTACCTCTTGTTTTCCAGGAGGGGGCATTGTTAGGACCTTTTCTGCCAGTGGGGAACCTTGCATGCTCACCCAGGTTATTGAGCAGGCCAGGTGGGGCTGAGCTTTGCTGATGCCCACAGCCAGTTGTGAGCTCAGGCAGTGATTTTTCCGGGTGTGCATCTGCACTATGGGATTTGTGGTGGACAACAGGACAGACAGGGGAGTGACAGGTGACATACAGGAGTGTGGCAGGTGAAATTGCCATCTGCTGTTTACGATATAATCTTGTCATATAATTGTATTTATGCAATAACCCTTTCCCTCTACTAGAGTAACTTTGTTAGTTAGGGCAGCACAGAGAAGCCACTGTATGTTTTTCCACATCCCAAGCCTTTTCTATTCATTGCTTAACCTGTGGTCTTCCTTCCAGGTGTTATTTAACATGGGTGATATCAATGAAGCGAAGAACTTGCTGAAGAAGGCCCTTCAGTTGTTGAACCGTAGCTTCCCCACAAACTCTTTGTCGGTCCTCTTTAAAGTTGTGATTGAGAGGGCAATGACGCCTGTGTATCAGCGCCGCCGCCTGCGTGCACAGCAAGAGGATCTCTTTGAGTGAGTACTGGACTTTTTGTTATCTTGGAAGATTACAAGGAATCTTCAATAGTACTTTTCTGTTCCTGTCCTCAGTGACTGCAGTGTTTCTACTCCTACTTAGAAAGCAGAGGTTATAGTGCCATGAAAGTCCTACACTCAGCGACAGTAAATTAGGTTTCTGAATTTCAACATAGCAGCAAGTCTTGTGCTGAACATATGTCTCTCACTGAAGATATAGGATGTTGTGCGAAGGATCCACAGCACATACAGTAGTAGTAGTAGAATACACTATTGTCTGGAGATCCCAGATCACAGCAGATACAGCAAACGTCTACCCAGCTACACAGCTCACAGTATTCCTCCATCCCCACTGACAGCTCACGTGGAGATTCTAGAACAGTATTCACATGACACCCCAGCACTCAAAGCCCACAAAACGTCTCCCCTTCTTACATAAATAAAAACTGTTGTATTGAGCATAATAAACATACCATGTTAAGTGCACAGACAAAACCAGGCAGAAAAAACACAAATGAAACAGAAATTCACAAACCATTACCACCTATATAGTCTTTCAACCAGTTGAGAAGTTTACTAATCCTCTTACCACTAGTTAGTCCTCCTGTAGCACTCTCAAAGTCAGATGTTTCCCACACTCGCCATTACACCTATAACTAAGAGAGAACTGGACTCAACATTAGATTCATGAGCTTCAGAACTACTCTGTTAAGTGGCTTTCAACTGCCCTCCCCTTCAACATCTGAAGCTGATTCCACATTTTCTCCTTGCACACCACCCACACAACCAAGATGCCTCCACTACATCAATAAACCAACCAAAATCATCCCTCTGCGACCCCTTGTGAAAACTCGTCCATGTCTCACCTGACCCCACTGCAAACCCATTTAAAGTTCCCCACCTTGCCACTGCTTACACGAACTGCATTATGCAACACTTCAACCGCCTCCTCAGGTTCATGAAATTGATTGTCACCCTTGGCTACCAAAACAGGTTTCCTTATGTGAACCCAATCACCCACTCTGACCACTTGGGCTCAAATGCACAAGTAAGGACATTTCTGTGACAGTTCCATTTCAAAAGTGCCCACCTAACAAACTACACCTAAAGGTAACAGTAATATTCCTTTGCATTTTGCCTAGTCTCTGTAAAAGTATTTTCCTACATTTGGTTGTACTGTGTTGATTTACTGTTTTAATTCTAGGTTAGAATTGTAGTAGCGAGTTGGATGCCAAACATTTGTGTTGACATTTGAGTATGTGGTAGAAATATGTTTGTGCTCAAGGTTTTAGTGGAAAGAGTTCTATATCTCTATTTGCATCCACTTTTAATTCCTGTGATCATTGTATGATGTTTTCCTTTATGTACGATCCCTGAGTATTTGTACAATTAGTCTCTCTGCATAGCGGTGTCCTCGAGCGAGCACAAAAATATCATTTTCCTATACATATAATAGTGAAAACAAATATATCAAAAAATAAATATTGTATCATGTAACAGTAATATAATGTAAATTAAAAATATTTAAGTAATACATATATATAAATACATGCTTAATTAAACAAACACACACACATATGTATGTGTGTATGCTTATTTACACAAATAAAATGTAAAACTATTATTAAAATAATAATTATAAATTATATTATAATTTACTAATTTTTAATTTAGTAATATAACAAGTAGATATATATGTGTGTATATATAATTATATATATATAAATCCAAATGCTCTTTAATGGAACTCAATCGGCCCATGAGGGGTGGTGCGAGAACCGCGAGAACCGGCACGAGCAAGCCGGTAATCAATAAATCAACAAACAAAATTAAACAACTGCTACTCGCACACTCAGGATTCAAGGAAAAGCATAGTTCATTTTAATCCAAACACAACGCATTTCGCCTGAAACAGCAGCCTTGGTCACGTGATAATTACCACCAATAAGCCTTTACTAAATACTATCCCTTCATAAACATAGAAATGAGACAAAAAGTAAGTAACTCAAATAAAACCCGCAGACCACAGCCCCATTGCATATACAGAATTAATATTGATAGTAGTTAGTCTGGTCTATACTATTGAAAAGGAAGAAAGAAAGCAGTGTAACATAATAAAGTTAATATTCCACTGGACCATAATATAAATAATGAAATATTATCAATTTAAGCCCAAATGGGAATAGAAACAAGTAATAGAAAAATATACACTGTAAATCTACATTCCTAACCTTGATGGCTCCAATGCTAGTTCCCATGGAGTTACAGGTTTCTATTGACAATAAATATTCCTAGGACTGACTAACTATGCCAATATATTTAAAAATTCATTTTCTTATCTGTAAATCTGCAAAAATAGTAAAATTTACTATTCATTTATTTTCAATTAAGCTTTTTTCACTAACCAGTACCATAAAAACACAGAATATAGACATAAAAACACCACATCTCATTTGCATAAAAAATAGATTGAGACAAAAAATAAAATCCATACAATAATAAATACCATTGGGCCCAAGTCTCAAA
This sequence comes from Pleurodeles waltl, assembly GCF_031143425.1. NCBI lineage: Eukaryota > Metazoa > Chordata > Amphibia > Caudata > Salamandridae > Pleurodeles > Pleurodeles waltl. The sequence continues at coordinate 201,403,299 of NC_090441.1, read as the reverse complement.
ATATAAGGTTTGCACATAGAGTATTCTAGCACCATACACATAAAAATATTATTAAAAGTTATAAATGAGTGCAAAGCACAATTGTTTGTTCAGAGGTCACAAAGCAGTGGATGCAATTATTTGTTGTTACCACAAGGGATATAGTTATCATGTAACCACCAGCTGCAACATCGTCCTTTTTTAAGATCAAACAGAAGGTCATGATTTCATGAAAAAAGCCACAAGGGCTAAAACAATATACCCCTCAGAGACCTCCCTCTATAAAAATACACACCAGCACAGTGGTATTATAAATACTTATTACTTAAGTATTTATAACACACGCACTAGTTAACAATTCATTTCACGAGAGTGGGCTAACCACATTCATCATCTTAGGGGCAACCTGCAATTACATAAAGCTATACATACAAGGCAGTTTCACATAAGTGAAGATAAAATCTTTGTTCTATTGGTCCACACAGCTCCATGAAATTTAGTGACAGCAGTATGCAAGATATAATCGGTGTCTGATCTAAGAATTTGGAGAGCTATAGCAGTCCTGTGGATGCCCCCCACAGTCTGCAGGCAGGAGCAAGCCTGCGAGGAATTGCATAAGCAAGACAGACAAATAATACATGGGGCAGATTTTCAATCGGGTCTTTACAAGCTAGACAAACAGTAGTCCCATCAGATGACCAACTACTAGTGAATTAACTTAATGGTAGTGTTCCTACACAAAACTGAATGTACAACTTCCTGTCCTTAGGGGTCGAAATCATGTCCCAAAATGCCTCATAAATGCGCGTATCATTTAGATCAGCAAAGGAGTGAGACAGCTTGGAATGAATTGCTACACGCAACTCCTCAAAATCTACCATCCTCCAATACTTGTTTTAAAAGTCAAGCTTCAGAGGAAAGGCAGCAGTAGTTGGGCGATACCAGAGCTCGCACCAGCCAAGCGAATACAATATCTAAGCCTGGGGACACTAAGAAAGCAATCTGCTTCAACTATTGGCTGAAGGGCTTCAGTATATGAGGCGAGCTCCGGAGTAGTCCAGAGCCGTCTCCAGTACAAGGGAGAACGCAAGCGGGCTTTGAGGCCTATTCCCTTGATACCCAGATCCTTAAAAAGAGGAAGCAGCAGGGTGCTCAATGGAAGTGAAACAAGTTTCCTCAAAAAGGTATTTTCAACCATAGATATTTCTATATATAACCCATAGCTCCGCACCATAACGGGCGCAACTAACAGCCTTAGTCTCATAGATCTGAAGTACTGGGCGGATCGGTTTGGTATATGAGGTACCAAATTCCCTAACTAGCCCCTCAGTGTAATGCTTTTGCTTCAACGCCACCTTAGTGATATGGGATTTCCAAGACAGGTTCTCTGATATGGTTAAACCAAGGTTGCCCAAAGATTTCACCTTTTCAAGTGTTGTGCCTCCAAGTACTATCTTCCCTTTGAATGATCTGTGGGTATTAAAGGACATTAGTTCAGATTTGGAGGTATTGATCTCCAGTCCCCGAAAGAGACAGAACTCATATCGCTATACATGGTGCATTTGATAAAAAGGGGAAAGTATCACTGATATACAATGAGAGTAAAATTGGAGTAAAGACGCATCCTTGTTGTACTCCTCTTTGCACTGAGATTTTGTCAGTAAGCTGCCCCTGATCACCCCACTTGACAAGTGCATAGGTGTCCTCATGAAAGCGCACTAGTAAGGGAAGAATGTGGGGAGGCATTGCCAAGTCAGAAAGAACTTCCCATAACTTATTGCCAGGTACTAAGTCAAACGCGGATTTTAAATCCACAAAAGCAACATAGAGATTTTCTTTGCCAATTAAAAACGTTTTCCAATATAGAAGAATCTAAAAACTTGATCAATAGTGGAAGTTTTTATGTTACAACCAGTTTAAAGTGGACTAAGAATGTCATGTTCAAGAGGCGGAGCCAAGATGGCGCTGGAGATGGACACTATTTGAGAGAGCTCTGTACCGAAGTCTTCTGAAATCCTGTTGGCTCATCCTTGCACCTCCCGGTCCAGGCCTTGGGGCCAAAAGAAATGCCTCCGGTTTGATCGGCTGCGTGAGGTGCTGATTGCGGCTTGTGGAGGGGCCATAGCGGTGAAGAAATGTTCCTGGACGGCCACCAGGCCTGTGCTGCTTCCTGGCCGGTGATGCCCTCTGAGTCGGCCTCCGCAGGGGAAATGACCTAGCCGGTCTGATGAAGGCCTACAAACTGCGGGCAGCTTGGCTTGTGGAGGCAGCAACCAGGGTGTTGAGACAGAACTGAACCACTGGCAGGAAAAGAAAGATGCCTGGAATCTGAGCTCGGGGGAGCTGGTGCTAGCTTCTGAGGCACACTGTCATTACTTGGTGGTGAAACTTGAGGACGCTGAGAGCTGGGCTGGGGTCCCCCAGCTCAGAGGGTTCATGTGGATCCCCCCCCTCGCTGACTGGTGCGCGAGGGTGGGTGGTGGAGGCTGCCTGGAGTCAACAGTGCTCCACACAAAGAGGGAGTGGAGCACAAACGGTAAGGGCCCGGTTTCGCTGGTGGGATCGCACCGAGAGGGGGAGCAAGGTTGAGGGGCTCATTGAAGTTGGGGTGGGTTGCCTCCCCTGGGGAAGAAGACGGAGAGGGAGTGGTGCCCCCCCCAGCGACTTGTACTTGGAGTGCCCTGAAGCCTTGTGGTGCTGGTGGCTGAGAAAGATGGAGCTGACATGGATGAGGCATCCCAAGGGGGGGCCAGATAAGCAACCTGGGGGAACCCCCGCCTTGATAGAGACCAAAACTTACTGCTTGAGAGGCGCTTTGCTGCACGGACGGGCAGGGTTAGAGAGATTGTCACAGACTCCATTTCTGGATGGCGAGAGATAAGGAGCAGGGCAAAATGGACCGCTATGAAAGTTGTGACCCCACCGCTGCCAGCCTCGGACCCCCTAGCAGCCCCAGACAATGCTGCCCCTCTCTGCGATACAAGCCTCTAGAGAGGCTCTGGAGAGGCGCATGTGGAAGGTACGATCGGAGGTCTCCCTTCTGCGACAGGACCTGCAGAATGTGGTGGAGCGAGTTACGACGGTTGAGATAAGGATCTCGGATCTCGAAGACACCGTCTGGGACCTGTGCAAGGAGATGTCGGACACCAGGGTCCTCAACAAAGATATTGTGTGGCGGCTGGAAGACGCGCAAAAGTGGGCTTGAAGCAACAATCTGCGATTTGTAGGATTTGCAGAAGAAGTTGAAGGGACAAACATGAACCTGATTCTAGACACATGGCTCCGGAGAGTTCTCCCACCTGAGAAATTCTCTCCTTGTTTTCTGATTGAGCAGGCCCATGGGTCGCTCGGGGGTAGGCCCCCACCAGGGGCCCCCAGACCAGCGATTGCTCTCTTTCTAAACTTTCAGTACCGAGACAGGATCCTGGCAGACTTATGCAAAATGGGGGAAGTCCGGTAGGAAAGCTCCAAGATCCTCGTTTTTCCGGACTATACCAGAGAAGTTCAGAGACAGTGTCACACCTTTGACTCTGTGAAAGCCAAGCTCTGCAGTCTTCAGTTGCAGTATATGCTCCTTTTTCCGGCTAAACTGAAGGTCCTGTTCCAGGGAAAAGCATTCTTCTTTCAGTCCCCGGAGGAAGCCTGGGTACGGTTGGAGGAGCGTCCCCAGCTCTCCGGGAGGAGGCGTTAGGAAGCTGACAATGGGCCCAGGGACAAGGGGGGGGGCGAGACCAAAGGAGTGGTCTCTCCCCGGGTACAGGGGCTAGAGAAGACAGAGAGGCGGAGGGTATAAGCCATGGCGGCCACTCCAGCGGAACAAGGTTGGAGTAGATTCATCTGATTCTAAAAGGAACCGAAGCATGAGCATCCGGAAGGGATACAGGAGAGAGGACACTGATGTTGCCACAACAGAAAACCTTTTGAGCGCAAACAAGGAGAATAGATCAGAGTCTCCCCATCCGCTGGTACAGGCCATTAACCGTCTAAAGACTGATAAGGAGACCCCGGGGCCAATGGAGGTGGTGAGACTGAGAAGGCAGCACTGTGAATAGGGGCCGGCAGTGTATGGACTGGCTTCTTTCACCCCGCCCCCTGCTGATAGAGGGCTCCAATATGGATTTTGGGATCTTCTCTACAGGGGCAATAACTTTTTGTGTGCTGTGTGTTGAACTAAGGGGTCTCCGCTTCCTGTAGCAGGTGAACCCCTTAAGTTAGTTCATAGTCTTGATACTTGTGGTTGGTGGAGGGAGTGGGATACATACCTTTTGACTCCTGCTGATTTGGTGTATCGGGGTTGGCACTTGCAGGTGCCGGTGGGAGGTGGGGAAGGGGATGGGATGGTGTTCTGGTCAGGGAGGCTCCGTTTTGTTCTTGTTCATGGTTCACAATTTCAACCCACAGACACATGCATTCAATAGGTCTATCCATTGTAAAGCTGGTTCCCAGGCTTCTTCTTCCCATTCCTGGGTGCCTTGGATAGAGGGGAGCTCCTCCGCTTTTGACATTTCTCCCTTTAGCTCAAAATGACCCCTATGGAATATGAACTCTTACAACAGATGCACCTCAGGGGCACGAAGTGTACGTTTCTAGGCTTTATGCCACGCTAGCACATGCAGGTTTTACCTCTGGTTCCAGAGGGGTGGCAATCTTGATTCATAGGTTCCCCCCCGCATCACACAACAATGGATAGATACAGATGGTAGATATGTGGGAGTGAAGGGGATCTGGGGGCGAAGAGAGGTCTTGTTGATGAGCGCGTACGCCCCACCGAGACTCCAGGTCCCCCTGTTAAAGATATTGGCGAAGATCTTTCTAGAGGTCGATTCCCTGCTTCATGTCCTGGGGGGGAGACTTCAATGATGTGATGGTGTCAGACATATACCGATCCGGGAGGCTGGGACCGTCTTGCCCCTCTACCCCACTTTACGAGTCTGCTACAGCCCAGAGGTTGTCAGACCTGTGGAGACGTGCCTATCCTTTGACAGAAAGGACTCCAACTTCTCTGGGCCCCATAAGGTCTTTTCTAGATTGGATTATATCTTTACCCCCAGAGGAGAAGTGGGCTTGTACAACAGGCAGAATACCTTGCGAGAGGTTTATTTGACCACTCCCCTCTGGTGGTGCGTATAGGGAGTCGAGGGGGAGGGGTCCGGGTGAAGGTTGAGGGCCTGGAACCTACAGCATTGAGAGGTGGCACATGGGCTCCGGGTAGACACTGAACTAAATTTGCAAGAATATGTGGGGTCAGTTAGGTCTGCAGTGGTGATATGGGAGGCATACAAGACGGTGCTTTGGGATTGTGCCCAGAATTTAGTGGTCCAGAAGCAAAGAAATGAGAGGGAAACCTTGAGTAAGTTGGAACAACAGCTACTGGCACTTAAGGATGCCTTGGGACAGGAGCCGGCCCTCCCTGCACTCCACCAACTGGAGTAAGCGAAGGCTGAGCACAGGGAAACTGCAGAGAGAGAGGTTAAAAGTAATTTGCGTGCTACTCAGCATAGGCTCTATGAGGCGGGGGACAAGGCCGGGAAACTTCTTGCTTGGCTGGAGAGAAGGGAGATGGAAGCGAGGTGGATACAGGAGATTGTGACTCGGAGGGGGTAAGAGTGTCCTCAAAGGACATTGCGGAGACCTTTGCCTGCTATTGTACTGACTTATATGAGGCAAGGCCACTGGAAGGCTCTTGTCGGATTGCAGAATATTTGCAGAATATAGTTGTTTCTGTCCTGGATGCAGAGACCAAAGCAGATTTAGAAGGAGATATCATCTTGGGAGGCAAAATCCCTGGATCCAACGGGTTCCCGGCCGAGGTTTTTAAGAGCCTACGCAATATCCTAGCTCCCCACCTTCTAAATATGTTCTTGGAGGCCGGAGGGCAAGGAGTTCTCTCCCCTGATTTGAGAAGGGCTGTGATGGTTGTTATTCACAAGGAAGGGAGGCCCAAATTTCCCTGTGCATCCCACAGGCCAATCTCCCTCCTTAATGTGTAGGTGAAAGTTCTAGCCATGGTACTAGCAACCCACAGCGTTATTTCCCCCCTTGTTCATAAGGACCAATCTGGCTTTATGCCGGGACCATCTACAAGGCATAATCTGAGAGGGCACAACTGGCTGAATACCATATTGGGCTGCCCGGATCCATACATATTTTTGGCCCTTGACGCTGAGAAAGCATTTGATGCGCCATTCTTGGAAGCCACACTAAAGTGATACGGATTTGGCCCTCGATATAAAGAATTGGTGAGGTTGCTTTACTGTAATCCAGTAGCGGCAGTGAGAGTGAATGGGATCCTTTCCTCTGAATTCCCCATTGCACGAGGTACTAGACAGGGATGTCCCCCGTATTGTTTGCCCTCACTATGGAGTCCTTGGCATGTAGAATCTGTTCACATCCCGGGCTGCATAGTTTCAAGTTGACAGAGGAGAAGACTGATTAGGGCCGCATTTCCCTGTATGCGGATGACATACTCTTAAATGTCGTGCGGCCCAAGGTATCCCTACCGCTACTCTTCCACTTGTTTGAGGAATATGGGAGATACTCGGGTATTGAATTAATTGGGACAAATCAATACTAGGGCCCTTATTATGACCCTGGCGGTCAGTGTTAAAGTGGCAGTAATACCACCAACAGGCCGGCGGTAACTACAGCCAAATTATGACCATGGCGGAAAGATCTCCGATAGATAGCCAAGGCGGAAACAACAGCCACCACTACGGTAGTCACCTACAGCCAGACGGAAGTCAATGTTTCACCCACCATATTAAAACCTTTTCCGGGGCGGTACCACTGACATCAAAAGCCTGACAGAAACTGAGCTCAGAAGGGAAAGGACTCACCATTGGAGACACAGGGGAGAACCACGCCGCCATGGAACCTGAACTGCATGTCTTCCCGATGATCTTCTACGTGCTACTCCATCTCGAACACCAACGCCGGCGAAGACGACGACGATGAGTACAGCCGCCTAGCACACAAGGGAGGGGGAGGAAAACGACAGTGACACACACATGCACAACACACACCCCACACACACACACCATATGCACAACCAGATGCATTACAAAAACATTTTGACCCCGTAACTCGGATGAATAATGCAAGGACAAAACTATTTTGCAAAAGTGAATGTAATGAGATCCACACAGTATGAAAAATAAGTTAGGCAAGATAATAGATATATACATATGTACAGAAAAAGGGACACAGCCCAGTCCACAATTTCCGTAGGCCACAAGCCACAGGCCAAAGTCCAAGGCCACACATGTCACCTGCTTCAACACGGAGAGAACACTACAGGGGCATCAGCTGGTAAATAGGCAGGCACCTCAGGGGGATGGGGATAGGGCGGCACCTCAGCCAGGAGATGTAACAAGTCCACTGGTTCTGGAGGGGGCCACAAGCCCTGTGCTTGGTCCTGTGGAGTGCAAGGTGACAGTCTCTCAGGTGGGTGTCATACCCACTGGTTCTGGAGGGGCAACCTGCCCTGTGCTTGATACTGGGGAGTGATGGGCCACAGTCTCTCAGGTGGGTGTCATACCCACTGGTTCTGGAGAGGGCAACATGTACTGTGCTAGGTCCTGTGGAGTGCAAAGTCACAGTCTCTCAGGTGGGTGTCATACCCACTGGTTCTGGAGGGGGCAACCTGCCCTGTGCTTGATCCTGGGGAGTGATGGCCCACAGTCTCTGAGGTGGGTGTCATACCCACTGGTTCTGGAGGGGGCAACCTGTCCTGTGCTTCATCCTGGGGAGTGATGGGCCACAGTCTCTCAGGTGGGTGTTTTCCCCACTGGTTCTGGAGGGGGCAACATGCTCTGAGCTTCATCATGGGGAGTGCAAAGCCACAGTCTCTCAGGTGGGTGTCTTGCCCACTGGTTTTGGAAGGGGCAGGCCTCACAGCAGCCCATGGAGGCAGAATTACATACCGTCCACTGGCGGTGATGGCTGCACAGTGTTGGTGCTGCTGGTGGGGGGTGGCTCCTGCCCATCCCCTGCAACCTCGGATGGCTGCACAGTGGTGGTGCTGCTGGTGGGGGGAGGCTCCTGCCCATCCCCTGCAACCTTAGACACCACACAGTGGTGGTGCTGCGGATAGGGGCGGCTCCTGCCCACCCCCTGCAATCTCGGATGGCTGCACAACCATGGTTGGTGGTGGGGGCTCCGTCGCAGTTCCTGGCCCAGGCCCTTTGCTCTTCCTGGCTGCTGGTGCAGGCTCCTTGGTCTTCCTGCCTGTTGGGGTAGGCTCCTTTCCCTTCTTGCCTGCTGGGGCAGGCTCGTTTCCCTTTAGGCTGGCTGGTGCAGGCTCCTCCTTCCCCTTCAGGATATGTGGCCTGGATCCCTTTCCACCACAAGTGGGTGTGGTGACGACTGGGCCCGTGGAATGTGTGGCTGAGGTGCCTGGCTGGGTTCTTCCTACCCTGGCCATATGTGCAGGAAGTGGGGGTAGGGGTAGGGAACAGGTCAATGGTGGATAGGAACAGTTATTTAGGGGCATTGGGGCAGGAAGAGGGAGAAGGAATGAGAGCGGAGGATGAGGGAGTGGTCTTTGGAGGTGTCTGTCTGCTGCTTTTGGGTGCATGAGCTGTATGCTGTTGTGAGGTGGATGGCTGTTGGGTGTCTGAGTGCTTGTGTTTGTGTATTTTAGGATGGCGAAGACACAGTGGGAGAGGACACACAGGACATGTGCATGGCTGTTATGGAGGTATCTGCCAGTGAGGTGTGTGTGCTACCTGGTGTGGTGATGCTGGTAGTGGATGATGATGTAGTGCATGCAGGTGTGAGTGTGGCTGGAACTGGGTGGGAGGAGGAGGAGGAGAGGGAGACAGTGGACATGGTGGATGTTGTTGTGTCTGCAACTGGAAGATGTTTGTGTGAGTGACTGTGGGATGAAGTGTGGTTCTTGTGTTTGCCTGTGACATTCTTGGGTGTTGTCTTGTGTGCATGTTCATCTGGCTGTGTGCTTGGGATGGGTTGGGGTTGAGGGAAATGGGGCTGGGCAGTGGAAGTTGAAGGGGGGACGGTAGAAACAGGGACAATGTCTCCCATCAGAGAGGAGGCCAGAGCCTGAATCGATCTCTGTTGGTCCGCCAAGCCAGTGTGAATGCCCTCCAGGAATGCATTAGATTGTTGCATCTGGGCTGCCAGCCCTTGGATGGCATTCAAAATGGTTGACTGCCCTACAGAGATGGATCTCAGGAGGTCAAGAGCCTCCTCACTCAGGGCAGCAGGGCTCACTGGGGCAGGGCCTGAGGTGCCTGGGGCGAAGGAGATGCCCACCCTCCTGGGTGAGCAGGCACGGGCAACTCGCTGAGGGGCTGCTGGGAGGGCAGTGGTGGTACGGGGGTAGCGGCTGTACCTGTAGCTACCAGGTCCAGAGAGCTTCCATCAGAGTAGGTATCTGTGTCACAACTGTCCCCTCCAGTCTCCGCCGTAGTGCTCCCCTCATCCTCCGTCCCACTGCTGCCCTCACTGTTGGTTGACTCTGCCTCCTGGGTCCTGTGGGATGCAACTCCTTCCGTCGCCAGTGCCTCTACTCCTCCGTCAGATGATGCTAATGCACATAAGGTCAGGATAACAAAACAAAAACAGTGGGGAAGAGACAAAGGATACACTTGGTCAATGGCTGCACCAAAACCACCTTTGGCGTACACAGTACCCTCACACACAGGGAACAGGTCTATGCAATATGCCATTGCACTTCCAGAGAAATAGTTAGCGGCCAAGGCATGGGGAGGGGCACACACCACCAAATGCAGCAAACCTAGGACCCACGCAGCCCTGACCAGTAGTGGATACCTACGAGCTAGGTTGCAAGACTTTCCCTTTTGAATCCCAGCCACCAGGGGACCTACGCTGCAATGTCAGGCCTGGCCTAGGGGCACCCACTGACACACATCCCCCATTGGATACCACCCTACAATGTGTAAGTTGTAATGATGGGCACTGTACTCACCCCCCTGTGGCTACTGTGATGCCCTCAAGCGCACATCCAGCTCAGGATAGGCCTACCATGTGTAAGTTGTAATGATGGGCACTGTACTCACCCCCTTGTGGCTGCTGTGATGCCCTCAAGCACACATTCAGCTCAGGATAGGCCACTGCCAGTATGCGGGCCATCATGGGGGTCAGGGTTCGATGGGCACCCCTTCCTCGTTGGGAGGCCATCCCCAGCTGGGCCTCCTCCGTCTTCTGTGCCCAGCGTCTCAGGTCCTTCCACTGTTTCCGACAGTGGGTGCTCCGCCTTCCATAGACCCCCAGGGTCCGCACCTCCTTGGCGATGGCACGCCATATACCCTTCTTTTGAAGGGAGCTGACCTGCAGAGGCAATACACACAGGAAAATATATTTAGACAAACAGTCCTGCCTGTTAAACATATGACTCACCATACCCGTTTCCATCGCCATTTACACACCCATGGCCCAGCACACAACCTGTACGCCACACAGAGGACACCCACCCCCCCTTATACAAGGCCTTCACACACACAACTCCATGCATTCATGCCACATGCATCGTGCCCACAGTGTACTCACATGTTGGTCTGGAGGCCCATACAACAGTCCGTAGTGGGGTACGACCCCATCCACCAGTCTCTCCAACTCCTCTGAAGTTAAGGCTGGGGCCCTTTCCCCAGTCACATGGTAGGTTCCAGACACAGGTCGCATGTCACATGCAGTGTAGGTCCTCTCCTATGGAAGGTCAGGTAACAAGTGAGAAATATGATAGAAAAGGCCGGTCACGTCCACGGCAGTGCATACCGTCACTGCCTGTGTAAATCATAATTGGCCACTGTACCCCATAGGGCCAGATTATAACCAATGAGGAGTTGCATGGCGGTTCCCGAATGTCCTCCCGCAACGGCGCACAACGTCAGCGGAATTCCCTCACTTCCACCTGTCCCTCAACACAGGATAGGTGGATGCCCTTTCGGGGGGGGGGGGGGCAGGCCCTGGAATAATGCTGCATCACAGGAGATATTAGGACATACTGGACAAATCACAATGACCCGTGACAAGTTTACAGGATGCAAAGTTCTGTTGTAGCTCCATTGTTCAGTTTGTGACCGGCTCCTCACTCTTGTCTCTGTTAGATTGCTACCACTGCGGATAAATAGGAGATGGAGAATTACCCCCGTGTACAGACCCCTGGTGGACTTGGCAACACTGAAGGACAGGCACATTATCCTCACCTATAGACTGAACAGGGCCACAATCAGAGAGCTGTGTGCCCAATTGGAGCCTGACCTGATATCTGGTATTCGTCACCCCACTGGGATCACCCCTCTTGCGCAAGTGCCATCAGTGCCCCATATCCTGACAACTGGTTATTTCCAAGTGACAGTGGGCTTGGCAGCAGGAATGTCACAGCCAATGTTCTCAATAGTGCTCACAAGAGTGTTGCCTGCCCTAATAAAACACATGTGCAGCTAAATTGCTTTCCCCCAGATTGAAGATTTGGCCACAGTGAAGGCCGAGTTCTATGCAATGGGACATAACCCCAACATAATTGGGGCGATTGATGGAACACATATTGCATTTGTCCCCCAGCCAGAATGAACAGGTGTTCGGGAATCAGAAGAGTTTCCACTCTATGAATGTTCAGATGGTGTGCCTTATGGACCAGTGCCTCTCCCATGTCAATGCTAAGTATCCTGGGTCGGTGCATGATGCCTTTGTGGTAAGGAATAGGAGCATCCCAAATGTGATGGCCCAAGTACAGAGGCACAGGGTGTGGCTAATAGGTGAGCCCAACAGTATATGTTGGTTTATGGGTATTGTGTTGGCCATATAGGATAGTGTGTGGCTAAGGGGGTCATTCCGACCCCGGCGGTCAAGAACCGCCAGGGCCGGGGATGCGGGAGCACCGCCAACAGGCTGGCGGTGCTCCTCAGGACATTCTGACCGCGGCGGTTCAGCCGCGGTCAGAACAGGAAAACCGGCGGTCTCCCGCCGGTTTTCCGCTGTCCTGCAGAATCCTCCATGGCGGCGCAGCTTGCTGCGCCGCCATGGGGATTCTGACACCCCATACCGCCATCCTGTTCCTGGCGGGTCGCCCGCCAGGAACAGGATGGCGGTATGGGGTGTTGTGGGGCCCCTGGGGGCCCCTGCAGTGCCGTAAGAGGGCCCCACTTTGTATTTCAGTGTCTGCTTTGCAGACACTGAAATACGCGACGGGTGCCACTGCACCCGTCGCACATACCCACTCCGCCGGCTCCATTCGGAGCCGGCTTCCTCGTGGGGAGGGGTTTCCTGCTGGGCTGGCGGGCGGCCTTCTGGCGGTCGCCCGCCAGCCCAGCGGGAAAGCCAGAATGGCCTCCGCGGTCTTTTGACCGTGGAGCGGCCATATGGCGGCTCCCTCCAGGCGGGCGGCGACTGCCGCCCGCGGGGGTCAGAATCACCCCCTAAATGTTGTCCCTCAGTATTTGCAGGTTACTCTGGTTATTCCAACGTATCATGGCTTCTGACCCCTGTGAGGAATGCCAGGACAAGGGCAGAAGAATGTTATAATGAGGCACATGGGCGTACCAGAAGGATAATTGAAAGGACCTTTGGCCTCCTGCAGGCCAGGTTCCGGTGCCTCTATCTAACAGGTTGATCCCTGTGCTACTCACCAAAAAAGGTCCGCCAGATAGTGGTGGCATGCTGCATGTTGCATAATCTGGCCCTCAGACGCCATGTTCCATTCCTACAGGAGGAAGAGGCTGGAGATGCCCGTGTGCCAGGTGTGGACCCTGTGGGCGGTGAGCATGAGGAGACAGAGAATGAGGATGAGGACAACAGAACATCTGTGATCAGACAATACTTCCAATGACACACAGGTAGGACAGTGTTGCTCCACATTTCAATGACATTTGTTAGAATTTGTGTGGCAATGGCATGCCAATATTTCCCTCTTCTATGCCCACTTACTGTTCCCTCTGGCAATTCATTTTGCAGATGTTGGTGACCTCACATATACTCCTGGTGTGATCACTGCAGCCAGATACAGGTCATTAATCTATGCTCATTTTCTGTACGGTTGATTTGCAATGTTTGTACCTGTTTCAATTAATACATATTTGAAATGCATGAGATACTCCAAACTTCTTTTTCTCCAAGTGTGTTTATTAAAGTGTTAAAATATTGAGGGGCAAGTTGTAGGATCATGCCCACTGAATGATGGGCACATCAAACCGCGCGAGCTATATGCGCAGTGATTATAATAACTGTACACGTGTCGCCTGCGCGCCGTGAGGAATTAATCCAATTAATTGAGGAAAGGAAGGAAAAGTATACTCACAGATATTCTTCAAAGTCCTCTGGCTGCTTTTTCTACCAGTCTGCCGATTGTTGACCTCCTGCTTCTAACTTCAGCCCCTCCTTAAAGTGTGAAAACATTAGAAGGACTACTGAATGTTACCAGAAGGAAGGAAAAAAAATGAAATGGTAAAAACAACAAAAGGACTACTAAGTGAGAGAAAGAATATGGAGATGACAGTAGTTGTATGAAGTACACACAAAGACAGGAGGAAAAACTATAATCACAAAGAGAGACATTATCTCGAAATGGACCATTGTTGTTTTAAATTGTTATTTTAGATTGTTATTTTGATTTCTTACTTTAATTTATTATTTTAGTATATTATTGTAGTTTATTATTTTTCTTCTCACAGAATGGCAGAACAAAATATGTCTTCACCGCCGTGCTTTCTGCCGGTACCCGGTGAACCGTCTATATCGTGGAAGCTATGGAGGAACATATTTTCCACATATTTGTTAGCCATCGCATGTGACAGGCATACCCCTATGAGGAGACAAGCAATATTCGTGCCATCATCTTGGAGCAGAAGGGAGAAGAATTTATGATGACCTACCTGAAATACCTTTAGGTACTGGTGATGGTCAACCTACTAATGTATATGAAATGTCATTGCTGATGTTAGAGAAATATTTCACTCCCAAACTAAACACGGTATTTGAGCGTCATAAATTCTTCTCCCATGTTCAAGGCCAGGATGAGGATATTATGTCATTTGTAAGCAACTCTGAGAGGCTTGGCATTCACATGTGACTTTCGTGACTTGTCTGATTCCTTGATTCGTGACCAGATAGTGCGTTGCACAAATAATAAAAAAGTGAAAGAAAAATTATTATCTATGGATCCTACGCTGGAGGAATGCAAAAAAGTAGCCAGGAGTATGGAACATACGGCTACTTGGATGAAGGAGATTGAAAAGTCTAACGTGCATATTAAGGATATTGATGAGAGATCAACGATAGAAGTGAAGGAAGTAAAAGTAAAGAAACAGGGATTGACGGCCGACAATGTGGAAAAGAAAATGGGCGAGAGGAGGAATTTGAACAATATATGTTTTAGATGTGGGTGTTCAGGTCACATTGCATCTAGTCCTAAGTGTACTGCACAAACACTAGTATGTAGGTCTTGTGGGAGGAAGGGCCACTTGGCTAAAGTGTGCAGATCTAAAGGGAAGTTATCGAACAGCGGTGTAAAATCTATAGACAATGTAGATGATGATCATCAAGAAATTGTATTGCCCATCCATGAGATTGATGAATCCAACCAATCGATGGTAGAACCTGCATGTGTGGGGAAGTGGAAGAATGAGAGTTCCTACAAATTAGAAAAACCACACTGTCAAGTGCTCATGGATTCTGCAATTTTGAAAGTATTAGTAGATTCTGGTAGTCTATTCACGTTAATTTCAAGGGAGACCTTTGAAGGTACATTAAGAAAGAGGGTTGATGATTTGTTGAAAACTGATGTGAGAGCAGTTGGTTATGGAGGCAGAAGAATAGAAATAGTGGGAATGCAGTGGATGGATATTGTATTTGAGGGTAATGGAGTCCATGGCAAGGTTTATGTCACAAATGAAGGGTCGGATCTCCTAGGATGGAGACATCAGAAAGATTTGAAGATTGTGCTTGACCCGAATGCTGCGAGTCCAGTCATGATTATGGAACAATCAGCCAACATAGATGATTTGGTCCCCAGTGAACAGTGGTGCGAAGACTTAATGTCTAAGTTTTCGAAAGTTTTTACTGACAAGCTTGGGAAATTAAAAGGGTTCACGCATTGTATAATCTTGAAAAGCAATGCGGTGCCAATAGTGCATAAGGTGAGACCGGTCCCATTTTTAATGAGAGAACCATTACGACGTGAACTAGATAAGCTGCTTCAACAAAAAATATTAGAGCCTATCGAGTCGTCTGAATGGTTGGCACCAATAGTTCTTGCACCCAAGGATGGGAACAAAGTCCGGTTGTGCATTGATTTAAGAGACCTTAACAGGAATATTTGGGTGGATAGACAGCCTCTGCCGAATATTACTGAAATGTTGAGTGTAATGGGTGGTGGAAAAGTATTTAGTGTGCTGGACATGTCAGCTGCACATCACCAAGTCAATTTGCATCCAGAATCTCGACCTTTGACTTCCTTTGTAACACCTCTTGGGGCATATAGGTATTGTAGAATGCCTTTCGGTTTAGCATTGGCTTCTGCTGTTTTCCAGCGAATAATGCAGAACATTTTTAGAAACCTAGATAACGTCCTATGCTTCCAAGATGATATAATCGGGATTGGGAGCTCATTGGAACACCATGACGAGCTATTACTGGTAGTGTTGAAGAGAATAGAAGATCATGGCTTGACTGTTAAAAAAGAGAAATGTCAATTAAGGAAAAGTTCAGTGAACTACTTAGGGCAAGAGATTTTGGCAGAAGGCATTAAACCGAAGAAAAGTATAGTGAAGGCAATTAGAGATGCACCGTGTCCTACCAATAAAGATCAGTTGAAGTCATTCTTAGGGCTAGCAGAATACTGTTCAAAATTAGTATGTAATTTTTCTGAACTTGTAGAACCTATGAGGATTTTACTAAAGAAAGGAGCAATGTTTGAATGGAATGAGGATTGTGAATGGGGCATTTGAGCTAATTAAGGAGTCCATTGCAGGAGCTCCAACACTAGGTCACTTTAACGTAACAAAAAAAACGATTATATTTACTGATGCCAGTAACGTAGGCCTAGGGGCAGTACTCATTCAAGTGGTGGATGGTGATGAAAAAATCATTGGCTTTGCCTCACGCAGATTGCAAGGAGCGGAACGATCTTATTCTGCCATAGAAAAAGAGGCATTGGCTTGTGGTTGGGGGATATATCATTTCAAGTATTATCTGCGGGGGCTACCTTTCGTACTTAGAACTGATCACAAGCCTTTATTGCAGATTTTTAAGTGTGGTCGAGGGTTGGAAGGTAGCTTAACTCGCATTTCCAGGTGGTTGTTGTCTATTATAGAGTTCAATTTTATGGTGAAATATGTGAAAGGAAAGAAGAACGTGATTGCAGATTGCCTGTCACAGCTACCTGTTGAAAACGTGTAAATGGAAATTGAAATGATGAAATGTGTAGCATGCAGTTAGAGGCGTTCCTGATTGATGGTGAACTGGCCCTAAGCAAGGAGGAATGGGATGAAGCTGTAAAAGGTGACCTAGAATACAAAAAGTTGAAAGAATTTGTGACAGATCAGAATTTTGACAAAGTAGAGGATAATCTGAAGACATTTTTGACAGTAAAAGACGAACTAAGTGTACAGGGAGAAATGATTCTGAGAAGAAATAGAATAGTTCCACCGATGAAATTGAGAAAAAGATTGGTAGGAATTGTTCATGAAGGACATTTCGGAAAGAGTTCAACTAAAAGAAGGTTCCGGCAATTTTACTGGTGGCCTGGGATGGACAGAGATGTGGAGAAAGTAGTAGAAGAGTGCTAGGCTTGTAGGAACAGTGACAAGTCGAAAACAGTAAGGGAACCCCCTTTAGGCCAAGTGCAGTTTCCCAGGGCACCATGGGAGAAGCTAGCTTTTGATTTAGTGGGGCCGATAGAGAGGTTGGGAAGAAGCAATCGTTTTATCATGATTTTAGTGGATTAATATAGTAAATGGTTCCATATTAAAAGCACTGAACAAATCACTACTAATAGGCTAATTGAATTTCTTAGAGACTCATTTTTGGAGGAAGGGATTCCAAAAATTCTGGTTACTGACAACAGTGTACAGTTAGTTTCAGCTGCCATGACTGAATTTCTCAATGGGCTAAAGATAAAACATGAGAACGTTGCACTATTTCGGCCTCAAGCAAATGGTCTAGTAGAGAGAGTGAACAGAATTGTGGTGGAAAATATTCAGTTGTCTTTGGCGAATGGTTTGAGTTGGAGACATGAGTTGAGCAAAATGATATGGGCGCATCGGATAACACCTCATTCTGTGACTGGTGTGTCACCTTTTGTTGCTGTTAGAGGGAGGGAGCCAGGTACGAAGGAGTCTCCTTGGTGGATCAGTGGGAAAAGACAAGTAGGAGTTGACCAGGAGAAGTTGCAGGCAAGGGTCATGTATTTCCAGACGAAGAATAAGATGAGTTATGACAAAGGGAAAAGTGTTAAATTTGCTGATGTGAAATGTTGTAATCTCGTGGCAGTTAAGAAGGTAGGAATTATAAGAAAAGGCGACAGCAAATTTCATGCACCACAAAGAGTAGTTTCTGTGAAGAATTCAGTGGTCAGGTTGAAAGACGGTAGGGAATGGAGCACAGGAAATTTGTGCATAATTAAACGGAAGTAGTAATTGCATAACTGTCATACATATTCCTTCTACTGTACATAACCAAGCTAGAATAATATATATACTTGTAAGTGTGTTAGAAATATAAATGTACATTGTCATATGCATAGGAATGTATAAGTGTATCAGAAATATAATTGTACATTGTCATATGTTTAGGAATGTATTACATATTAATTCTTGTTTTCCATTCTCTGTTTCATTTAATTTCATGTTGCATGACAAGTTTTTTTTTCTTCTTCTTTTTTGTTTGATTTATTGTAATTTATAAGGGTGAAAATGTGTAGGATCATGCCCACTGAATGATTGAGGTTGTGAGGGTGGAATCTAGGAAAGCTAGGATTCCAAGGGAAGGGAGAAGCAGAGAATGGCAGAGAGAAGGTGGTGGCTTGAAGTGTTGGTGGGGTTATATGAATTGTTATGCTGTCTTCAATGAAATAAAGGATAATAAAACTGATCTAAGGATCATTGTGTGACTGCTACATAAGTGCAATGGGATGGGGTGATGATGGAGGAAGGTCAAGGGTACTGTTCCAGTATGTTTGTAGCACAGGTGCATTGTCCAAGGGGACATAGGAAGAGGAGCAATGGCAGTTCAAGGTGGACAGGGTGACAGGGTGGGACGCAAGGGTGACAATCAGGAGAGTCTAATTTCCTGGCGGGGGTCTTGACAAGTGTCTCTGGCTTCTGTCTGGATCCCAAGGAATGTTTGCAGGCAGTTCTCCTTATGCAGGGGGAGCGGTGCTCGTGGCCTGTGAGTCCTGTGGCGGGGCCTCCTGGCCACTAGCGGCAGCGGAAGTGGAAGGCTGTTCAGATGTCTGGCTAGTGGCAGGGGCCCACTGGTGTGAGACTGCCTCCCTCATAATATTGCCCATGTCTGCCAGCACCACTGCTATGGAGTTCAGGGTGTTGTTGATGGCCTGCAAGTCCTCCCTGATCCCTTGGTACTGTCTCTCCTGCAGCTGCCCGTTTTCCTGCACATTGCCCAGGATCTGGCCCATCGTGTCCTGGGGATGTTGATAGGCTCCCAGGATCTCTGCAAGTGCCTCCTGGAGAGTCGGTTCCCTGGGCCTGTCCTCCCCCGGCGCACAGCACTCATCCCAGTTTCCCTGTTGGCCTGTGCCTCTGTCCCCTGAACCGTGGGCCCACTGCCATTGATCCCAGGTCCCTGATGGTCATGGGTATGAGGTGTGGCCCCGGGGTCCCTGTAGAGGTGGACACACTGCTGATTGACGTGCCCTGGGTACAGAGGTGTGGGTACGCTGAGTGGGTGCTGGGGTGATTTTGATGGTGTAAGTTACACACCTACATTTATTTGTATTAGATAACATATGACGAAGGAGACCCCATGTTGCATAGAATTTTGAACGCCCTGAGGAAGGTGGAGTCAATTTAATTAAATACATTGTTGGTGTATGTCCCCAGAAACACGCGTCAGCGACTTTTGATGTGCCAAGTTGGATGAAATAATTTTGGACCAGAAAAGACATGTGATGATTTTTGGAAATTTCTGTTTTTGATTTCAATTTGACATTTGATAGAAGGAATAACATCTTGGAACTTATTTCTAAATACATCATGACATTTGAGAGAGAGAGAGCGGACTGTTCTCTCATACATAAGTTACCAAAAATTGTAGTAACATTGATATAAATTTATATATAATTTTGTGTGTTAATCTTGTTATAATTTGTGAATTGTTAGTTTTTTGATAAATGATGAATTTGTTTTGTGGGTTATCTGTTTTTTGGACTTTTCTGTCTTGTCTTGAGATTTGTTTTTTTACATTGTCTGTGTCCATTTGTGTAGTATATCTTGTCTCTGTTCATGGTGTGTTCTCCTTTGTGTCTGGATTCTATGTTGGCTTGTTTCTTGTTCAGAGGGGGTGTCTGTACATTGTAATGATCTCTATTTTTGATTAAAAGGATGACATTATTGTGTTTATTATAAATAAATATTATTAATGTTTGATAGTATTATCGTTTATGACTTTCCTTTCTTGTTCTTTGTAGATGACATTATGCAAGAGAGAGATGTTGTTATACCTTAGGTAGATTACCCTTGATCTCTCTCTTTAATGATTTAGGGGCCCTGTTTTCTACATGGTGTGTGACTGGGCCTGGGTATCTGTAGGAAGGTAACCTCTTTCTAGCCTTGTTGCCCCCACATTTGGCCTGTTTGTGAGTATATGTCAGGGTGTTTTACTGTCTCACTGGGATCCTGCTAGCCAGGGCCCAGTCCTCATAGCGAACACCCTATGTTGTCAGTATGTTTGATATGTGTCACTGGGATCCTGCTAGCCAGGACCCCAATGCTCATACGTTTGTGGTCTATATGTGTTCCCTGTGTGGTGCCTAACTGTATCACTGAGGCTCTGCTAATCAGAACCTCAGTGTTTATGTTCTCCCTGCTTTTAAAATAGTCACTGCAGGCTAGTGACTAATTTAACGAATTCTAATTGGCACACTGGAACACCCTTATAACTCCCTAGTATATGGTACCTAGGTACCCAGGCTATTGGGGTTCCAGGAGATCCCTATGACTGTAGCATTTCTTATTGCCACCCATAGGGAGCTCAGACAATTCTTACACAGGACTGCCACTGCAGCCTGAGTGAAATAACGTCCACGTTATTTCACAGCCATTTTACACTGCACTTAAGTAACTTAGAAGTCACCTATATGTCTAACCCTCACTTGGTGAAGGTTAGGTGCAAAGCTACTTAGTGTGTGGGCACCCTGGCACTAGCCAAGGTCCCCCCATATTGTTCAGGGCAAATTCCCCAGACTTTGTGAATACGGGGACACCATTACACGCGTGCACTGCATATAGGTCAACACCTATATGTAGTGTCACAATGGTAACTCCGAACATGGCCATGTAACATGTCTAGGATCATGGAATTGGTACCCCAATACCATTCTGGTATTGGGGGGACAATTCCATGCATCCCCGGGTCTCCAGCACTGCCAAACTAACTTTCCGGGGTTTTCTCTGCAGCTACCGTTGCTGCCAACCCTCAGACAGGTTTCTGCCCCCCTGGGGCCTGGGCAGCCCAGTCCCAGGAAGGCAGAACAAAGGATTTCCTCTGAGAGAGGGTGTTACACCCTCTCCCTTAGGAAATAGGTGTGAAGGGACTGAGAGGAGTAGCCTCTCCTGGCCTCTGGAAATACTTTGAAGGGCAAAGATGGTGCCCTCCTTGCATAAGCCAGTCTACACCGGTTCAGGGATCCCCCAGCCCTGCTCTGGCGCGAAACTGGACAAAGGAAAGGGGAGTGACCACTCCCCTGACCAGCACCTCCCAGGGGAGGTGCCCAGAGCTCCTCCAGTGTGTCCCAGACCTCTGCCATCCTGGATGGGACAATGGACAGCTCTGAGTGGCCAGTGCCAGCAGGTGACGTCAGAGACCCCTTCTGATAGGTGCTTACCTTTCTCTGTAGCCAATCCTCCTCTGTGGGCTATTTAGGGTCTATCCTGTGGGTATCTCATCAGATAACGAATGCAAGAGCTCACCAGAGTTCCTCTGCACTTCCCTCTTTGACTTCTGCTAAGGATCGACCGCTGACTGCTCCAGGATACCTGCAAAACTGCAACAAAGTAGCAAGAAGACTCTGAGCAACATTGTAGCACCTCTTCCTGCTGGCTTTCTCGACTGTTTCCTGGTGGTGCATGCTCTGAGGGCTATCTGCCTTCACCCTGCACTGGAAGCCAAGAAGAAATCTCCTGTGGGTCGACGGAATCTTCCCCCTGCCAACGCAGGCACCAAACTTCTGCACAACCGGTCCTCTGGGTCCCCTCTCATCTTGATGAGCGTGGTCCCTGGAACACAGGAGCTGGGTCCAAGTATCCCCGACAGTCCAGTGGCCCTTCTGTCCAAATTTGGTGGAGGTAAGTCCTTGCCTCCCCACGCCAGACAGTAATCTGTGTACTGCGTGAACTTCAGCTGCTTGGGTTTCTGTGCACTTTTGCAAGACTTCCTTCATGCACAGCCTAGCTCAGATCCCCAGCACTCTGTCCTGCATTGCCCAACTCCCTGAGTTGGACTCCGACTTTGTGGGACTCCCTTTTGTTGTGCTGAGTCGACCGTTGTGCTCAGATCTTCTGAACGCCTGTTCAGGTGCTTCTGTGGGTGCCACCTGCTTCTGCGTGGGCTCTCTGTGTTGCTGAGCGCCCCCTCTGTCTCCTCCTCCAAGGGTCAACCTCCTGGCCCTTCCTGGGCCCTGGCAGCACCCAAAACCTTCAACCGTGACCCTTGCAGCTAGCAAGGCTTGTTTGTGGTCTTTCTGCATGGTAACAACTCTGCATCCTCCAGCACTTTGTGGGACATCTTCTGACCAAAGGAGAAGTTCCTGGCACCTTCCGTTGTTGCAGAATCTTCGGCTTCTTCCACCCGGAGGCAGCCCTTTTGCACCTTCATCCAGGGTTTAATGGGCTCCTGCCCCCCTGGACTCTTGTGTGACTCTTGGACTGGGTCCCCTTCCTTTGCAGGTCCTCAGGTCCAGGAATCCATCTTCAGTGCTTTGCAGTCAGGTGTGGTCTTTGCAGAATCCCCTATCTCGACTTTACTGTCTTTCTGGGGTAGAAGGGTAACTTTACTCCTACTTTTCAGGGTCTTGGGGTGGGGTATCTTGGACACCCTTAGTGTTTTCTTACACTCGCAGCGACCCTCTACACACCACACTAGGCCTGGGGTCCATTCCTGGTTCGCATTCCACTTTTGGAGTATATGGTTTGTGTTGCCCCTAGGCCTATTGTCTCCTATTGCATTCTATTGTGTTCTACACTGTTTGCACTACTTTTCTAACTATTTACTTACCTGATTTTGGTGTTTGTGTATATTTTGTGTATATTACTTACCTCCTAAGGGAGTATATCCTCTGAGATACTTTTGGCATATTGTCACTAAAATAATGTACCTTTATTTTTAGTAACTCTGGGGGTCATTACAACCCTGGCGGTCTTTGACTGCAAGGGTTGTTTTGGCAGATTTCACCACCAACAGGGTGACAGTGAAATCCTGGGGATTATGACCGCGGTGCAAGTGCCACGGTCGCACTGCCGGGACCGGCGGTTTCGTGCCACTTTTGTCCTGCCGGGAGTAATCCGCCAGGGCAGCGCTGCCCAGGGAATTACGAGTCCCCCTCCCGCCAGCCTTTTCATGGGGAGTCGCGGGGCCCCTGGGGGCCCCGTGCAGCTTTTCACTGTCTGCTATGCAGACAGTGAAAAGCGCGACGGGTGCAACTGCACCCGTCGCACAGCCGCAACACTGCCGGCTCCATTTGGAGCCGGCTTCTGTGTTGCGGCCGAGATCCCCGATGGGCCGGCGGGGATCTCACAATGGCCGTGGAGCGAGTGCGGCTGCATTGGCGGTCGCCCGGCGGTCAGAAGCCGCCCACCAAGGTCATAATGACCCCCTCTGAGTATTGTGTTACTTATGATATGGTGCTAAGTTATATAAGTGGTATAGTAGGAGCTTTGCAGTCTCCCAGTTCAGCCTAAGCTGCTCTGCTATAGCTACCTCTATCAGCCTAAACTGCTAGAACACCTCTAATCTGCTAATAAGGGATAACTGGACCTGGAACAAGGTGTAAGTACCACAAGGTATCCACTATAAGCCAGGCCAGCCTCCTACAGTAACCGGCTGTCCAGATGTCCCTGATGGGCCAGGCAGGTCATCCAGATCCTGAAGATTAGATTGCTGTCATCACTGTGGGCCTCTTCAGTTGGGGGACTGGATATTGCTGCCACCTCCTCTCCGCTGACATTGGCTGGGGTACCTGTGGGGATGTAAATGATGTGTTATGGTTTCTGTGTCTGACATATTGTGCATCCGTGGTTTGCCCTTTTTGGTTAGATTGCAGCTTTCACTTGTGTATGTTGGTGTATGGTAGGATAGTTAGAACGAGACATGTGTCTATTCTTGTGGGAACAGCCCTCAAAACGCTACAGTGCAATCAATATGCGGGAGGCTTGTCTCTCCCAGACCTGGAGGCATATGACTGGGCAGCACATCTGATTAGCATAGATAACTGGCTGGGTGCCCCTGAGGACCATCCCACCTTCCACTTAGAGAAATTGCAGTGGGAAGGGAAAACCTGTATACACTACTTACATTGAGGAGGAGGGAGACAACATCTCCTGCTGGCCACTCAGGTGTCCCTCAGGGCATGGACTAGGGCTACCATGGTACTGGGATGGTACAGCTGTCCCATGAGGGAGACCCCCCCCCTCTGAGAGGGATGTTGGCTGACGGAAATTGGTAAGTTGACAAGTTTTGAGAGCTGGGACCGCATTGGTATCTCCAATGTGGGAGACGTGATGGAAGGGGGTGACATCATGCCTTTTGCATCCCTACAGGCCGAGAATGAGCTTAGCAAGACACAGTTCCTCGGATCTGAGGGCATGTGACATCCGTGGAAAGCAGAGGGCCTCCCAAGAGAGGGAATACCTGACTATGCCCCACTAGAAGGTAAACTATTGGTGGAAGGCCTAGACACAAAAGCGACGTCTATGATGTATAAGACTATCAATAATAACATGGCAAACTCACTTCTAAAACTGCGTATGTGGTGGGAGGCCAAACTGGGGGAACTAGAGGACATAGACTGGGAGGCAGCACTGATGTTTCCAAGAGAAGTGGCTATTCGGTCGAGACTCAGATTAATCCAATTAAAAATCCTTCACACAATATATTTTGATAGACAACATTTAAATATGATGGGAAGGGCGCAGCAACCAAATTGTCGTAGATGTCATGGGAATATTGGAACCTCCCAACATACACTTTGGGACTGCCCTGTGATCCAGGAGTATTGTATCAGGATTGTGGGGGAGTTGGAGGGCGTGGTATAGGAGCAGATCCCTCTTGATCCCAAACTTATTCTATTGGGAATTCCCAACGACGTTGATCTGCCCCGAAGGAAGGTTTTATTTTGCGGCCTCGGGCTGGTGGTGGCCAAGAGGGATATTGCCTGCCTCTGGGGCTACGAGATGTGTCCCACTGTGATGTGTGGAGAAGGAGAATGGATGGATTTATGATGGGAGAGAAGGTGACCTACACAAACAGAAGCTCATGGAAGTTCGGGAAAGTGTGGGGGGACTGGGTGACATATTACTTCCTGGCTGGATGTATAAACACTCACAGAGTAGTGTCCCGTTGGGCCATATTGAGGGCTATATACTATCAAATACTGAACGGCCTCTAGATTATGATGTGGATAGTTGAGGAATGGGACTGATGATTGTTTCGATCAATTGTGGGTTCATGTGTCTGGGAGTGGTTGGGTGTGAGGAGGAATATTTTGTTATTTCTTTCTGTTTCTGGTGCTTTGACGATATACCACTATGTAAAGCTTATTTGGATGTGCTGTGCACCTGTTGAAAACCAAATGAAAAGATCTATAAAAAAAAGAACATCATGTTCAGATATCCAATCCTGGATCTTCCCCAAGAGGCAGTATCAGAAATTTTTTGCACACAGTCTAGTAAACTGATAGGCCTATAGGTACAGGGCTAATATCTATTAATACCTTTTTATGGATGGGTACAACAATGGCACCCTTCCATGAATCAGGAATTGGTGCCCACACCTCTACTGCATTAGATATAGTAAGGATGTTTCTGATGGATACAATTACCTGTGGATTCCTCACTCATTGAATTTTCCCCCTGCGCCAGCTTCCGACGGGAATTTTCTTCCTAGCTTCTGCATGTCGAAGAGGACGTCACAATTGCCCACGCGACGCCGTCTGATGTCATACAGGCAATAAGAGGTCCTTGCCGACGTGCTGACGTCAGTTCCCTTTTTTCCATGCCTTCAAACGACGGTTATTCTTCGGGGAGCTACTGTTTCTAATCTGCGTAGTTACAGTTCCTGTTTCTTTCTTCGAAAGGAAAACATGTCTCAGCGAAAGTCTAGATTTAAGCCCTGCAGGGAGTGCGAAGGCAAGATGTCGGTGACAGACCCACATGTAGACTGTTTGTGGTGTCTCAGCTCCGATCAGGACGTGGAGAAATGTGACTCCAGTCAACGTATGAACCTGAAGGCGTTGAAGGAGCGTGAGGCTAAACTCTTTTTGCGAAATCCAAGAAGAAGGAGAAGCAGCATCAGCATAAGTCATCATCGCCTAGGTCCCACCGGCGTCACCGTGACTCCCGGCGTCGTCGTGAATCTCGGCGCCAGTCGAGTAGGAAGCGGTCACGCTCGAGGTCGCCTTCGGTTCGGCGCCGAAAGACATGGGAGGTTAGTCCCACCATCACTCCGCAGCCGCAGACGCCTCCTGCATCACTGACGTCACCGGCTTCACCGACTTCGCCTATGACTCCACCATCTGTTTTTGAGGTTCCTCAACGTCAGGAGTTCTCACCGGTTTCTCAGACGCCGGCGCCGTTGTCACCTCGAGCCCAGGCTCCGCAGTATCCGGCTTTCCTGGCTCCCGGTGCTGACAGTTCCGCATTTTTAAATGCAATGTTTGCCATTTTTCAACAAATAGCTCCAGGTGGTGGACCGGCTGGTCCTTCGGGGCCATTGGCCTTTAATATGGGTGCTCCGCCTCCTCTGCATCCGACACCTTTCATGCCCTTCCTTCCTTTGGGAGGTGTTGGTTCGGCGGCGGTACCTTTGGCGTCGACTTCACAGTCTGCGATGCCGAGTAGATCTGCTGGTCCGGCGCCAGAGAGTTCTCCTGTTCATCCTTTGCCTCATTCGGCTCAGAAGAAGTCCACGGAGCCGATAGATCTGGCGTCAGATGGATCCGAGGATCGACGTCAGGCATCGACGTCGGCTGACGCCCTGTCGACGCCGAGGATTGAAGCCAGGCTGCATTCAAGGAGGCTTTCTCTTCGCCTCCTTGAGGAGCAAGAGTATCGGAAGCAGGCCCTGGAGGAAGGGGAGATTGAAGAACCTCTGGGAGATCTCCAGGGTTTGGATACGGCAAGTGGCTTAGACACCTCTCCAGAGTGGGACTTAACAACTTCTGGAGAATATACAGAGGAGACTGCTTCATTCCACTCTGTAATAAGAAAAGCAGCTGACTTTTTGGACCTTCCCTTGCCGGTGTCTGAATCTAAACCCAATATATTGATGGAGGTGTTACATCCTGCTTCGACAGTTGCAGAGCCACTTCTACCATTTAATGAGGCTCTGTTAGAACCAATTTTAGAGATCTGGAAAAAGCCGGTGTCATCTTCAGCTGTTAATAGAACAGTGGCACGCAGATATCGTGTGGCTCCTGTGGATCCAGGCTTTTTGTCTAGGCACCCGACTCCAGAGAGCCTGGTTGTTCAGGCTTCATGTTCATCTCGGACTGCCCCAGGCTCTTTTCTGGGGGTGCCTTCGGACAGGGACTCAAAAAAGATGGACCAATCTTCCAAGAAAGCGTTTTCATCATGCAGTATGGCTCTCAAGTCTACTAATGCCACATGCATTTTGGGCAGATACATCTATGCCCTTATGGAAGAGATAAAGTTGTCCCATTCAGAGGTGTCTCAGGAGGTGTTGAGTCTGGGTTCGGATGCTCAGGCTGCGGCAACCCAAGTAATCCAGTCGGGGCTGGACACTACTGATTCTGTGGCCAGAGCTATGGGCACTGCCATTGCTACGAGGAGGCAGGCCTGGCTTCGTTCTTCTGGATTTTCATCTGATGTCCAGTCAGCCCTGCATGATCTTCCCTTTGATGGGGATAAACTTTTTGGATCCAAGGCGGACTCAGCCCTTGAAAGATTTAAGGAGAGTAGGGCCACAGCGAAGTCATTAGGCTTACAAGCCTCCTCTTCTGCTTCTTCGAGACTGTTCAGAAGATTTAGGGGGTTTGGTTGTGGCTCATCCTCCTCCTTTCGGGGCAGATTTCAGCAGCAGCCCGCCACTGCTCTCCCCTATAGATCATACAGGGGGAGGGGTAGGGTCCGAACCAGAGGAGCGGCCCAGCAGCACTTTGCCTCTTCCTCTTCCTCTGGAGGGGTGCAGCATGGGAAGCAGCCTTAGTCTTCCACCAATTCCTTTACATACCACTCCTGTAGGAGGGAGGTTAATGAACTTTCTCCATAAGTGGGAGAAAATAACATCAGACTCCTGGGTCACCAGTATTGTGGGGGAAAGGCTATGCCCTTCCCTTTCGGGAGTTTCCACCCCCCATCCTGCCCCGCCCATCCTACTGTTCAGAAGAGCATCTCCTGTTACTAGAACAGGAGGTTCTAGTCCTCCTTTCAAAGGGTGCAGTGGAGTTGGTTCCAGTGCAGGAGAGGGGTCAGGGTTGTTACTCAAGATACTTCCTGATCCCCAAGAAGGATGGTCGGTTGAGACCAATCCTGGACCTGAGGATTTTGAATTGGTTCCTCAAGCAGGAAAAGTTCAAGATGCTGACCCTAGCTCAGGTGCTTTTGGCATTGAACGAAGGAGATTGGATGGTGTCTGTCGACTTGCAGGATGCTTACTTTCATATCCCGATACTCAAGTCGCACAGGAAGTATCTCCGGTTTGTGGTGGGATCGCAGCACTATCAGTTTGCGGTCCTTCCGTTTGGTCTTACTTCAGCACCTCGAGTCTTCACAAAGGTGATGGCGGTGGTTGCAGCAGAGCTCAGAAGGAAGGGGATAGCGGTATTTCCTTACCTAGACGATTGGTTGATCAAAGCCAAGTCTCCGGAGCTTGTGCTGCGTCACCTGCAGTCGACAACCCAGTTGTTGTTTGATCTGGGTTTTTCGGTGAACGTGCCCAAATCACACCTGGAGCCCTCTCAGCGCCTCCTGTTCATAGGGGCAGTACTGGACACAAGATTGAATGGTGCCTTTCCTCGGCCTCAGCGGATTCAGGACATTTAGGCGTTGGTTCCAATGCTTCAAAGTAGAGCGGTCATTCCAGTCCTCAAGGTCCTTCGTCTGCTCGGTCTGTTCGCTTCTTGCATTCTGTTGGTCACTCATGCTCGCTGGCACATGAGGGCTATTCAGTGGTGCCTCCGAAAGCAGTGGTCTCAGCACAAAGGCGATCTCGAGGGATCGGTAAAGATCTCCAGAGACGCTGCAGTGGGTCTAAGATGGTGGGTTACGGACCGCAATCTTTCCAAAGGAAGGCCGTTCTAGCTGCCTCCTCTAGTGACCACAGTGATAACGGATGCTTCCACTCTAGGGTGGGGAGCTCATCTGGGGGACCTGGAGGTCAAAGGTCATTGGTCTCCAGTGGAACAGATGTTTCACATAAATCTGTTGGAATTGCGGGCGATACGTCTGGCTCTCAAGGCCCTCCTCCCTTCCCTTCGCGGTCAGTCAGTTCAGGTCCTGACGGACAACACTACCGCGATGTGGCATATAAACAAGCAGGGAGGAGTAGGGTCGTACCTTCTCTGCAGAGAAGCTCTGCGGCTATGGTCCTGGGCAACGGGCCATCGGATTTGCTTGGTAGCAAACCATCTGGCCGGAGTCTTGAACGTGCATGCGGACAGCCTCAGTCGGCATTTCTCGACCGATCACGAGTGGCGTCTTCATCCAGATCTAGCCCGGCAAATCTTCCAGATATGGGGATTCCCTCGGGTAGATCTTTTTGCCACTTGGGAGAACACGCACTGCCCATTGTTCTGCAGTCTCCAGTATCCGGTGCAAGGAACGTTGGGGGACGCGTTTCAGATGTCCTGGTGCGACCAGTTGCTTTACGCGTTTCCCCCATACCTTTAATTCCTTGGGTTTTGAGGAAAATTCGCCAAGACCGGGCCCAAGTCATCTTAATAGCTCCGGATTGGCCAAGGAGGGTATGGTATTCAGATCTTCTCCAACTCTCTATATGCCCCCCTCTCAGTCACCCTTACAAGGCAGACCTCCTCTCGCAATCGCAAGGGCAGGTTTTACACCTCCACCTCCAGAGCCTGCACCTTCATGCCTGGAGATTGAACGTGGCAACCTGAGTTCCTTTTCTCTCCCACCTGAGGTAGTGGATGTTATTTTATTGGCCAGGCGACACTCCACTAAATCTATCTACGCTAGCAGGTGGGCTAAATTTGTGAATTGGTGTGGAGAGAAGCAAATTGATCCCTTACGTGCCCACTTATCAGATATCTTGTCTTTTGCGTTGTTCCTGGCACAGAGGGTTTGTGCAGTTGCTACAGTCAAGGGCTATTTGTTGGCTCTGTCAGCCTTTCTGTGTCTTCCAGACCAGCCTTCCTTATTTAAATCTCCCTTAGTTTTGAGGTTTTTAAAAGGCCTCATTAATAAATTTCCTCCCACTCCTTTCATTATCCCTCAGTGGGATTTGAACCTAGTCTTAAAGTTTCTTATGGGTTCACCTTTTGAGCCCATGCATGCTTGCCCCATAAGGTTATTGGTGTTAAAGACTGTTTTCCTTGTTGCGATCACTTCTGCTAGAAGAGTGAGTGAGCTGCAGGCTCTTTCTGTTAAGCCCCCATATACATCCTTCTATGTAGATAAGGTGGTGTTGGGGACCAAGGCTGCTTTCTTGCCGAAGGTTGTTTCACCCTTCCATTTGGGTCAGACTATTACTCTCTCCTCTTTTTATCCTCCACCTCATCCTTCAAAAGAGGAAGAAAGGTTACATCGTTTGGACCCGAGAAGAGCGCTGAGCTTCTTCGTAGACATAACGAAGGAGTTTAGATTGGTGGATCAACTCTTCGTCGGGTACGTGGGAAAGAGGAGAGGAAGGGCAGTCCACAAGAGAACACTCTCCAGGTGGGTCATTCTTTGCATTAAGCTGTGTTATTCTCTGGCAACGAAAGAACCCCCTGATGGAATAAGAGCTCATTCCACCAGAGCTAAGTCGGCCTCTTCGGCTTTGGCTAGGGGTGTTCCTGTGGTTGACATCTGCAAGGCCGCAACTTGGTCATCCCTCCACACTTTTGCAAAACATTATTGCTTAGATTCGGAGGTTTGGAGGAATGGCCATTTTGCACGGTCAGTGCTGCAGACCATTCAGTCACCCTCCACCGAGTGCGGTACTGCTTTGGGACTCTATTCAATGAGTGAGGAATCCACAGGTAGTTGTATCCATCAGAAGAACGAGTTACTTATCTTCGGTAATGCCTTTTCTTTTGGATACACTAGCTACCTGTGGATTCCTCACGGTCCCACCCGCCTCCCCGTTGCCTGTCTGGTCTTACCAAGTTATCCTTGGGTGAGCTCCTGTTGGTATTGTAAAGATGCTGTACATAGTCTATTTGTATATATATATATATATATATATATTTTTTTTTTTTGCGTATTTCCATATTTGAGTTGATGTTTTATCTATTTCATTTAATTGATTAAATATTGTTGTATAAATATTTGTTTCAATTGTATATATATATTTCGCTGGTATTTGTCTGTTCGTCTCAGAGGCACGTAAAAAAAATGTTGGTACTGACGGCGGCACGTCGGCGAGGACCTCTTATTGCCTGTATGACGTCAGACGGTGTCGCGTGGACAATTGTGACGTCCTCTTCGACGTGCAGAAGCTAGGAAGAAAATTTCCGTCGGAAGCTGGCGCAGGGGGAAAATTCAATGAGTGAGGAATCCACAGGTAGCTACTGTATCCACCAGAAAAGGCGTTACCGAAGGTAAGTAACTCGTTCATCTGGACCAGGCATCTATGTCAGTCAGAAACAAGTCTGCCGGAACGCCGTCCTGGCCAGATGCCCCACCATGCTTAAGTGTGCCTGATGAGTGCACAACATCAGAAAGAGTGAACAATTGTGAAGTTGGAAAGTTGGGCATGTGATCAGTAACAACAGGAAGAGCCCAATTCTGCTCATACATCACACTAAAACAATAGGCGGAGTATAACTGACTGAAATGATTAATCCACTCTGATGGTGCAATGTTTGTTTTTATGCACAATACACCATTATCAGGGCCTTGTGCGGCCAAGGACCAACATTTTGCATAGTCCTTAGCAGATGCAGCTTCATTCAGTGCAGCACACCATTTCTCTTCCTGCATGAGCTTGGCTCTCATCCTGCATTCGCTTGGCAATTCACTATTCACACACTAGTCTTTGGAATCGGGAGGGGTAAAATTTACTACTTCCACTCTCGTCACTTCAACGGTACAGAAAGCGTTGAACTCAGGAAAGGTCAAATTTAATATTTCCACTCCAGTCTGTGCAAAAGTAGGGAAAGCGTTGGACTCAGGAGGGGTAAAATGTACTATTCCCACTCCAGTCAGTGCAACAGCAGGAGAAGCATTGGACTCAGGAGGGGTAAACTATACTATTCCCACTCCAGTGGAAATTATAAATTATTATTTAATTAACTTCCTGTAGGAAAGTACCCTCTTTCTTGGCATGGATACTCCCTTTTTCTGCCTGATGTCAGTGTGTTTAACCAGGACCCCAGTGATTATGCTCTTTCTCCCAAAACTCTGTATTTCACCCACAATTGGCACACTGGTGCCCCATTATAAGTCCCTAGTATATGGTACCTAGGTACCCAGGACATTGGGGTGCCAGGGGATCCCTATGCGCTGCAGCATATATTTTACCTCCCATAGGAAGCCCTAGCAAAGGGTTCTGCTGGTCTGCCATTGCAGCCTGCGTGAAAAGGTGCAAGAAAATTTACACTGCCACTTTTCACTGCACCAGGTCACTTATAAGTCACCCCTATGGCAGGCCTTCCAGCCCAGGGGACAGGGCGCAAAATACCTGTGTGTTAGGGCACGAACTCCCGGCCCATTTTCCCGGACTTCGTGAGTGCGGGGACGCCATTTTATGAGTGTACTGGACGTAGGTCAATACCTATGTCCAGCTACATAATGGTAACTCCGTGCATAGGCATGTTTGGTATCAAACATGTAGGAATCATACCCCAAGGTTTTTGCAAGCATTGGTTGTATGATTCCATGCACTCTGGGGGCTCCTTATAGGACCCCCAGTATTGCCATTACATGCTTCTGAGGGTTTCCATGCAGCCCAAGCTGCTGCTACCTCCCAGAAAGGTTTCTGTCCTCCTGTTGCTTGAGAAGCTCGAGCCCAGGAAGGCAGAACAAATAATTTTCTTTCGGAGAGGAGTGTTACACCCTCTTCCTTTGATAATAGGTGTTTACAGGCTTGGGGGGGGGGGTAGCCTCCCCAAGCCACTTGCAATGCTTTGAAGGGCACATTTGGTGCCCTCCTTGCATAAACCAGTCAACACCGGTTCAGGGACCCCCAGTCCCTGGCCTGCAACAACACTGGACAAAGGAAAGGGGATTGACCACTCCCCTGTCCATCACCACCCCAGGGGTGGTGCTCAGAGCTCCACCAGAGGGTCCCTCGGTTATGCCATCTTGGATTCAAGGTTGGCAGGGAACTTTAGGAGCATCTGAGTAGCCAGTGCCAACAGATGACGTCAGAGCCCCCTCCTCATGGGTGGTCACTCAGCTAGGTGACCAATCCCCCTTTCAGGGATATTTAGGGTCTCACTCTTGGGTGGTTCCTCAGATTCTGATTGCATGACTCCAGCAGGAATCCTCTGCAACCTCGACTTCAACTTCTGACTGAAGAAACTGCACCTGGACTCTTCAGGACCCAACAAGCTGCAACAAAGAAGCAAGACACCTCCTGAAACATTGTATCCCCGGCTCTTTCCAGCAACTGCAACATTTCCCCAGTTGTGTGTCATCTGAGGACACCCCATCTTCAGCCTGCATCAGAAAGAAGAAGGAATCTCCCTTGGGGTGAAGGAGTCACTCCTCTGCTTCTGCAGGCACCAACTGCAGCAACGACCAGCTACATGGATCCCCTCTCCTGCTGGGTTGTGTGGATCCTGCATCACGGGTGGTGGACTGAAGTGGTCCTGATGGTCCTCTCTTCCAGATGTCCAACTTGGGTGGAGGTAAGCCCTTGCCTGCCCACGCAGGACAGTACCCCCATGCATCATGTCCTTTGCAGCTGCTAATTCTTATTGGCATCCTTTCCACAAGGTCTTCAGGCATCTTGAAGATCCAGCCCCCAGCACTCCTTCCTGCGATGCACAGCTCCCTAATTGGTTCGCCAGCGGCATGGGAGCCTTTCTCGTAGTGCTGCATGGGCCTTTTCTACGACTCTCCTGTCCCCGTCCTCTGGGGCCCATGTGGGCACTGTCTGGGCTTCTGTGGGCTCTCTGTGTCACTGAGGGCCCCCTCAGACTCCTCCTCCTGGGTAGAGTCTACCTGGTCCTTCCTGGTCCCCAGCAGCTTCACTTTCCGCTAACAGCGAGTTTTGCGTATGCCAAGGCTTTTTGGCAGAACATGAAGACGCAAACCAGACTGCAATTCTCCATCCGGCATGGGACATCACCTGCATCCTCCAGGAACCCGACTTCGTCTTCTTAGGTGCATTGCTGATGCTTCTTCTTCACCGGTGGTTCACTTCTTGGACCTTCATCCTGGTGGGTAGGGGCTCCGCCCCTTCCTGGAATCTGCTATGCTTCTTGCACTTGGTTCCCTTCTTCCACAGGTCCTTTTGTCCAGCATTCCACTGTTGGTGTCTTGCAGTCTCTTCTGGGTTTTGCACTATTCTTCTTTACTTCTCTGTGTGTGTTCTTGGAAACTTACTGTGATTTACTCCTATTTTCCTGGTCACTGGGGTGGTTTGTGGTACTTACCTTTGGGCTTTTCTAGTACTCCCATCTCCCCTCTACACATTACACTTACCTAGGTGGGGGACTGAATTTCGCATTCCATTTTTTAGTATATGGTTTGTGCTCCTCTTAGGGCCATTTCTCCCTATTGTGATTATCATTAATTGCACTGTTTTCTCACTGTCTTCATGTCTATTTCTACATCATTTGTATATTACTTACCTCCTAAGGGAGAATAGCCTCTATGGCATTTTTGGTATTGTGTCACCAAAAGAAAGTACTTTTATTTTTGTAACACTGTTTTCTTTCATGTGTGTAAGTACTAAGTGTGACTACAATAGTATTGCATAAGCCTTGGCTGCTCATCCACAGCTACCTCTAGACAGCCTGGCTTCTAGACACTGACTACACTACACTAATAAGGAGCTGGTATAAGGTGTAAGTACCATAGGTACCACCACACACCAGGCCAGCCTCCTACACTTCCCACCCTATAGCTCTACAAACCCAACAACTCGCACCTAAAATATAAATGAAAAAATTATAATAATTACACAATTTACATAATTAATAGTTAATTAATTAATAATTTATCAACAATTAATACATTATTATTTAATTAACTTCCATTAATATTAATTAAAAAGAAATATAAATTAATTATACTTAATTAGCTCCCCACCCTGTGCCCCAAAAAACCTCACAACCCGCTACAACACTATAAATTACTATTTTATAAATAAAAATATAAATAACTTGAAATTACAAACTGTATTTAAAAACATTAACAACAATTACACAAACAATATAAACATATTCAATAAAATTTCAATTCAATACATAAACTTAAAAAGCAATATTTCTTACCTTAAAAACTAGATATTTTTGTCAACAATATATTTGCACTCGATATTCTGTGTCACAGTATTGAAAACGTAATATTTCTGCAACACAATATTTTCAAATCAATATATTTGCCAACACCATCTGTCTCCAAACCTTCATCCAAAACTGATACGTGGAAGGACAATCAAACAACATATGTTCTAGGTTAGAAGAAATAATAGCACAAGACCAGTAAGAAATAGAATTATTTGAATTCATTTTGTATATTGACATAGGAGTGATCATTACGCTTCTCTTGAGGATTTTAATCCAAATTTTATGTCATAAGAGTATTGAAAAGAAAGAGATTCAAGATATTTTCCTATTGTAATTCAACGCCAGTCTTTACACAATTATCAAGAGGAGCAGTGATTGTGTTATAAATACAAGATGCTGAAGATGTGGGCAATAATGTTTTATGTTGTGAAATAGTATTGATAGGTGTCGGAATTAGGGTGAAGTTGATATAATGATTTGGAAATTGCAGAAATTATTAGACCATATTTAGCTATTGAGCACTATTAGAGGAGGGAAGTAAAAATAAAACTGAGCTTGGGAGAAAGAAAGACAAGAATAATTTTGTTCGAGCTAATGGACCCATAATAATCCTTTCTCTCGCCAACCCTTCCAAAAAAAAGTTATAATATTTATCTTAATGTGTTTGTTGAACCATAGAGAGGAGTGGAGAACGTTTTCTTTATTCGAGAGGTAAGATATAAAAATAAGATGTAGGAGTCTACAAGCATTCTTAAGGGTAGGGAAAGAAATAAAGAGAGGTTTTTGAGAGAAAGATA
This sequence comes from Pleurodeles waltl, assembly GCF_031143425.1. NCBI lineage: Eukaryota > Metazoa > Chordata > Amphibia > Caudata > Salamandridae > Pleurodeles > Pleurodeles waltl. The sequence goes on along the minus strand of NC_090441.1, from coordinate 201,367,518 downwards.
CAAATTCTTGAAAAGAAAAAGGATGAATGATAGAGGTCTCCAAGTCAACCCATACGGGAGGAGAAGTAGCGTTATCATCTGATAGAGAATAAGAGGCATGTTTCATAAAAACATCAAATGGTAGGAATGAAAGTCTGAAAAAATGACAACACCCAAGTGTTTAAGACATTTATGTTTTTGAATTGATGTACAGGGTTTTTTGTTTTGCCATTAGAAATTTGACAAGATAGAACATCTTTTTTTAAATAATAAGGAGGGATGTTAATAGGAATGACAGAGAGATAAAAGTGTATCAAGGTACTGACGTCATTTTAATAGTGTATAACCTACCCCACCAGGAAAACAATAATCGATTCCATCTAGATGTAAGGTAAGTATGGGTTTGTTAGAACCTATCCTAGACCTCCAGTCCCTCAATCTCTTCCTCAAAAAAGTTCAAAATGCTTACTTTGGCTCAAGTTCTTTCTGCCCTGGACCCAGGAGACTGGACGACAGCATTGGACTTGCATGACACTTATTTCCATATTCCCATCCTGCCTGCCTACAGACGTTGCTTGCAGTTTGTGGTAGGTCACAAGCATTTTCAATTCACCATTCTCTCCTTTTGCCTTACCAGAACCCCTTAGGTGTTCAACAAAGTGATGGTGGTGGTTGCAGCTCATATGAGCAGGTTAGGGGTTTCAGTCTTCCCCTATCTCAATGACTGGCTGTTGAAGGAAGACTCGCCTCAGGCTGTCGTCTCCTACCTCCAGACTATGGTGGAACTCCTGCATTCGCTGGGGTTCACTATAAACGTGGTGAAGTCATACCTGACTCCCTCATAAATGCTCCCTTTCTTCAGAGATGTTCTGGCCGCAGTGCAGTTTCGGGCCTATCCTCCCGAGTGACGAATCCAAGATATTCAGGCTACGATAATTATGTTTCAGCCTCTATCCTGGATTTTAATGGGAATGACTCTGAGGCTGCTGGACCTCATGGCCTCCCTCATCCTACTAGTGACACATGCCAGATAGCATATGCGGGCTCTGCAGTGGGACATGAAGTTCTAGTGGACGCAGCATCAGGGCAGTCTCTCCAACTTGGTCCAGATCTTGGTGGCGAATGGACAGGATCTGCAGTGGTGGCTTTTGAACCACAATTGGGTCAGAGGCAGATTCCTCTCCCTTCCAATCAAGATCTGACAATAGTGCCAGATGCGTCACTCCTTGAATGGGGTGGCCACATAGGTGAGGCAGGGATCAGAGGTAGCTGGTCTCCGACGGAGTCCGAGCTCCATATCAGTCTTTTGGAGTTCAGATGTGATCAGGCTAGCATTGAAAGCATTCCTTCCCACTCTCAAAGGGTAAGTGGTAAAGGTGTTCACAAACAACACCACAGCCATGTGGTACTTCAACAAGCAAGGCGGCTTGGGGTTCTGGCCCCTTTGTCAGGAGGCTCTGTGTCTCTGGACATGGCTGGAACATCAGGACATATCCCTTGTGGTTCAACATCTGGCGGGCTCACTGAACGCCAGAGCAGACAAACTCAGCCCTCAATGCCTGGTTGATCACGAAAGGCGTCTCCATCCAGAGAAGGTGCAAAAAATTGTTCTAATATTTACCTTAGTTGTTGAACCATAGAGAGGAGTAGAAGAATTGTGCTTCATCTGAGAGGTAAGATATAAAAATAGGATGTAGGAGTCTACAAGCATTCTTAAGGGTAAGGAGAGATATAGAGAGAGTTTTCTGAAAGAAAGATAAAAATTCTTGAAAAGAAAAGGATGAATGATAGAGGGTTCCAAGTCAACCCATAAGGGAGGAGAAGCTGTGTTATCATCTGATATAGAAAAAGAGGCATGTTTCATGAAAACACCAAATGGTACGAATGAAAGTCTGAAAAATTGACAACACCCAAGTGTTTAAGACATTTTTTTTATAACTCTATTTTATTGAGTTTATAATAAACAACTTAAAATAAAGACAAAAACAAGCAGTGCATTTCCATATGAGATACCACAATGCCCATTGTTCTCCTGGGCTGAGAATGATGACACGTACAGACACAAAGAAAACATGGAACATATCCAATCAGACCAACAATAGCTACCCCTACCTCCCCTTCCCAAGGACCTCATATGTAACCAAGTCATTCATACACCATGTTTACCAGCGTTACTATATTACCACAGTTGGTTGTCACCTGTGTGCATAGCATAACATTCTACAGTCAGCAATCATCATCAGTGCTCCAATCAGATCTGGACTCCTGAACCCCCGTGAAGCGTTCTAATAATGTACTCCAAGCCGTTATGTCAGTCAGAGCCCCTTCCTCCCTAAGTGTCAGTCTCATCTGCTGTTCTTCGGCCACACCCCATTCCAACACATCACGGGACCAGCTAGAAGGGGATGGGCTTCATGTACTCATCCAGCCTAAAGCCACCCTCCGCTTGGCCAGCACCAGAGAGAGCTGTGCAAATCTGTATGAGACACGCCTACCCCGTGGTCTCTGTAATACACCCAGGAGGCAATTCAATGGCATCACCTCAAGCCCTAAACCGGTGACCCCGTCCAACTTCCCAACCACCACCCACCAAAATTGCTGTATCTCCCTGCAGGACCAGGCCAAGTGAAGAAAGGAAGCACCTGTCTCCCGACAGCGAGGACACCCAGTCTCCCTTGTCGAGTCCATCTTATTAAGTTGAGCAGGTGTGATGTACACACGATGGACACAATTAAAATGCAACAACTTAAATCTGTGGTTACAAGAGACCGTGCTTACCAGAGACACGTCTTCTAGAGTGGTTTCCAGTTCCCAATCCCAGGCCCTACGCGCTGCACACTCCACCCCTGCACTATCCCCAACCAGTGCTCTATAAAACAGAGTAACCAAGTGGGAATCCTCTCCCCAATTTATTAACGCATTCAACACCAGGAATCCTCATGAACCACACTCTCAATCTTGGCATATTGCAAAAACTCTCCAGTGCTCAATCCGAACGTATCTCGCCCCTCACGAAATGAAATCAACTCCCCATTGGGATATAAATCACCCCCCACCAAGCAACCACCCATTCTCCAAGCCTCCATTGACATTAAAGTATCCATATCCCGAAAAGGGGCCAGACACCAGATCTTCAGCTCCCTATCAAAGGGGCACGTCGGAGTATTTTCTTAACTGCCGGCTCCCAGATCCCAGCCGTAGTCTTAACCAAATAGGGGACAGGAGTCACCGGCCTACCGCCAGTCATTAATGCATGAACCAGCCAGCGAATAATCGTTTCTCCCAATTGTCTGTCTGCGTCATCCACTTAGCAGCATGTTGTAATTGAACTGCATAATAATAGAGTCTAATATTAGGAAGTGCCAGCCTCCATCTTCCATATCCCTTTGTAACGTGGACAATGCCACCCTGTTACGACGGCCACCCCAAACCAAGGAAATCAACAAGCTACCCAGACGATTAAGAAGCCGTCAACGGAAACAAAGAATTCTGGACCAGATAAAGACACCGTGGCAAGAACACCATCTTGGCCACAGCCGCAATTCCCATCAGGGATAGAGGCAGTTTATTCCAGAATGATACAGAACGCTCGAGACCCTTCACCACCCGTTCCACATTGTGCGGCAGATGTGCTGTCGTCGTATGTGTAACCCATATGCCCAAATATCAAAAACTTTCAAGCTCCCACCTGAGCCCCACCTCTGGTAAATCCTCTGGAAGGGAATCACATAGTGATCCCAGAGGAAACAGCAGCCACATTTTCCTTTTCACCCGTAAACCAGATACAGCCCCAACTTCTTCCATCAACTGCAACAATAAAGGGACCAAAAAGTGTGGCCCTCAGAAGAATTTCAACGCATCATCGGCATATTAGGAGACAATATGAGTGACCCGTCCTACGTGCACACCCCAGGGCTCCAATTCCTCACGTAACAAGGCCGCCAGCGGTTCTACCGTTAAAGCAAAGAGGAGCGGTGACAGTGGGTATCCCTGTCTGGTCCCCCTACCAATCACCAAAGAATCTGAAAGCTCTCCTTTCACCCGAACACGTGTAGTGGGAGCAGTGTACAACAAACAAACCCAAGCCCAAAATTGAGGGCCAAATCCCATTCCCTGCAGAACTGCCATTATGTACTCCCACTCCACAGCGTTAAAAGCCTTCTTGAGATCTAGCGATAATAATACCAATTTGTCTACCGCCCCCGAAGTTTCATGTACAACATGTGCCAAACGGCATAAGTTGTAAGTCGTACTATGACCCGGAATGAATCCACATTGATCCTCGTGTACCAGACCCCGGATCACTCCATGTAGTCGAGTAGCCAAAATTCTACACAAAATCTTGACCATAGTGAGCGGACGATATGAGGAAGGGTCATCAGGATCCCCCGAGGCTTAAGCATTAGACAGAAAATGCCATGCCGCATGGTCTCAGGGAGAATACCTGGGCTTCCTCAAACACCGCCAACAACCTCTCCCTCAGAAGGAGAGAAAACGTTTAGTGCAACTCAATCGGGAAACTGTCCCCACCAGGCACCCACTTCTTCAACTGTTATCTCAGCCTCTAGACTTTCCATACAGTCCGGCTCCAGCCGCGGAAGTCTCATCCGTTTCAGAAACTCACCTAAGGTAGCATCCAAGACAGGAGGACAAGCCCTGGACACAACCTGCAAATGTTCCACTAATACCAGAAAAATATCTCTGCGATTGGTAACCTGTACCCCCTCCGCGTTCTTAATGCGTAGGATGGGAGGAGAGTCAACCTTCTGCTTAAGGAGCTATGCCAGCAATTTACCAGACTTGTTTCCTCCCTGTGGAGATGCTGCCTATACGATCTAAGGGTAACCTTATCCAGTATCCCAGCAGTTACTAACCTTCTTAAACAGCTGCAGCAGCTCTTGCTCAACCTCTTGAGTTACCAGTGTCTGGTGCTGTACTACCTCCAGTGCACTTTCCCAATCTGTAAGTTCCTGTTCCATTTCTTTGCGCACCCCACATGCAGTGCCGATACATACTCTCCTCAATACCGCCTTCATGGCATCCCATTCTGAGCCCTTTGAGTTAGTCGTACCCCAAATCAGATCCAAATAGTCCATAAGGGTCACCGCCATTTTCTCACGACAACCCGCCTCCATCAAAAACGACGCAGGCATATGCCAACTGCGAGACACTTTAGCATCAGATCCCCACAGCACATGCATCAGTACTGGTGCATGGACAGACATAAAACTCCCCAAATGCTTGACAAACATTACCTGTTTAGTGCTGTGTAAATGTATATACCTCCCTTCCACTTCTGCCTCACTATAGATATGTGTAAACGGGACCCCAGGAGCAATCTATATCAACACTCCCGTTGCATAGGAGGAAAAGGATGAAGAGAACACCTGACCCCGCCACTTTTTAGCCAACTTATGTGATTCCTCCTCTGTCATATGAGTTTCCTGGAGACACGCTATATGAACCTTATGCCTTCTCAGGAAGGAGTGTACTCTATAAAGTGTAGTGTAGCTCTTCAGTCCCCTAACATTCCATGTCAGTATATTAATCTGTCTACCCATGGTAAGATTGCATATCCACCCCTCCCGCTAGGGCCCCTCCTCCAACCCCACGCCCAAAAGCAGAAGGCAAGACAAGTCCCAACCATCCATCTCACACTCAACAATGCACTGCCGTTACAAACATCGGCGAACCTGTGCAACTGTGCACCCCCCAACTGCTATACCCACCCTGGATAAACAGTAAAACATACATATCAAAAGATACTGTAGATCCATATATATGTATGCTGCCAGGACAGCAGCCAACACCCCAACACCCAAAAAACCCTACAACAACAGTGGAAGTGAACACCCCCCGTCCGAACAACAGTATACACAGTGCCTTCCACCCCATCCAAACATCGTCTAGGATAAGCATTTCCCCCCTCAAACCTAAAGTACAAATACATATGAAGCCCCTTCAAACCAACATCCGTAACAGTTCCATTGCTCCCAATCATGCGAGGCATGTTCCACGAGCCGAACACAAGACCTCCGGCCGGGCCGCACGAGCAGTATCCAGCAAAGTCCAACATTTTCAATAATCAACAGACAGCACCCAAGCCTCCACGTCCGATGAGTCAGCAAGTTCAACAGCCTGTTCAGGATCCACCACCACCATAGTACCATCCTGTTGGATTTCAATTCTGCTGACAGAGTCATCACAATGCTGCGCAGAGACCCAAGTCAGTGCATCTCCATGCTTCCTCCAGTCTGTACCATCCACTCCAGAAGTACGAGCCGAACCAACTCCAGACCGCCCAGAAGGACCCGGGCCAACCTTGTCACACATCTCCAGCCATCTCCAGACTTCCTCTGGATGCTCAAACAACTGCGATCTGCCTCCGGAAATCACCTTCAGCCGTGCTGTATACAACAACATGATGTTCATAACACGAAGCTTGGCCTTCACGTCCAGAAACCTCTTTCGGGGTTACTGGACCTTATTCGTATAGTCTGGGTAGATGGAAATTTAGCAATTCTTAAAGACAGCCCTATCAGTCTCACGGGCGTTCCGTAGGATACAGTCCCTGCCTTTATAGTTCAGGAGGCGCGCTATGATGGCCCTCGGTGGCGCCCCAGGCAAAGGAGGAGGAATCAGAGCCCTATGAGCACGCTCCACTACAAACACCCTGGACAACCCCTCCGGCTGCAATACTTCTCTAATCCATTGTTCAACAAAACGTTCCACCGTGGAGCCTTCTGCGTGTTCCGGGAATCCAAGGAGGCGCACATTGTTCCATTGAGATCTGCACTCCTCCAGCCACCCCTCTAATGTCCTGATAGTAGAAGTGACCTGAGCCATCAGTTTGCGCAATGTGCCATCCTCTGTTTGAAAGTCCACAATAGACCCCTCCTCCCACTTCACCTTATCAGATACCTTGCTGGGGTCAGCTCGCAGAAGGTTCACCTCCTCAGCCACCGTTTCTATTTTCCCCTCCAGGGCCGCTCTAGCGCCATGAATGACGTCTAACAGCTCAGCATGTGTGGGCTCTTCCGCTGTGGCTTGCACCGCCAATGCCTCTCCCGACCCTCCCAAACGAGTCTGTCTCTGTGGGAGCGGCATAGGTGTAGTAAATTGCTCCATTGTGTTCCCTTGCGACGGCCGGGTCTGCCGATGTCACCCCATCTTACCTCCACTAAGGTTTAACAGGATGTGTTACCACCAGGGCAATCTAGATCCGCTGTCCAGACCAAATGTCCACAATAGGGGCCTCCGAATGCCCACGCCCCCGGGCCGACCACTCCAACCTGGTGTGGGTCAGTTGAGCCCATCGCGTGTAGAATCACAGTTCCCAGTCCTCTACACCTCTGCAATCTCCAAAAAGCACAAAAAACGAACACCTCACCGTCGCAGCAGAGCCACCGCCGGGCCCCAGATCTGCGTCCCTTGTCACCTCTCACCAGCGAGCTCTGTAGAGCGGTGCACCCCCACAGGCCACTCCTACATAGCCCAGACTGGGCATGCATCACCTCCACTCCTGGCCCTGCACCTCACCGTCACCGTGCAGGGCTGATCCTCCGTACATATGGGGAGCAATATGCTGGCAGGTAATCCAGAGAGGGGGCAAACGTGCCCCCCCACCTCCTCCACCTTGCAGCAGCGTTACGGGGCGAACCGAGGCAAACGCCCGCTCTGGCTCTATTTGTACGCTCTGCTGATTCTAGGGGGTGGAACAGCCCTAATTAGCCCCCCCCCTGTGCACACCAGCCACCCAATCCGAGGCTGGCCAGCAGCCGCGCCCACTGGAGAAGGCCACAATGGGCCCACCACACCAGCGTTGGTCACGCCCATCCGACCAGGCCTGACTCCACGCTCCCACCAACTGGGAGCGCCAACTGCGCCCAAAAGCGTGCAGGACCCGGCTGCCGTCATCAGGGCAATGCCTCTTGTGGGGGGGTGCAACGCCGTCTGGCACCCAGGATCCCTGTAGGATGTGATAGGGATGGCGGAGAGCACTAGAGACGCGTCCCGCCGGCCGATCTTGGTTGGTCATGCCCCCCGTTTAAGACATTTATGTTTTTGAATTGACATTCATGGTTGAACCACCAAGGATATGCCCTGAACTCAGCCGTTATTGCCTGGTCGATCACGTATAACATCTCCATCCAGAAGTGGCCCAAGGTCTCTTTCAGCAGTGGGGAAAACCTTGGTTAGATCTGTTCGCCTCCACAGAGAACACGCAATGTCAGCTGTTTTGCACATTGCAGTTTCCAAGGTGGCACTCACTCAGAGACGCTTTTCGTCTCGAGTGGAACTCAGGCCTCCTATATGCCTTTCTGCTAATACCACTTCTGCCCAGGGTTCTCAAGAAGATTAAGGACTGGACCCAAGTAATTCTTGTGGCTCCGGACTGGGCTCGAACAGTCTGGTATTCCAAGATCTTGAGCATGGCCATCGATCCTCCAATCAGACTGCCTCTTTGGGAGGATCTTCTGTTGCAGCAGCAGGGGACGGTGCTCCACCTGAACCTGTCCAGTCCCTGCCTGCCTGCGTGGAGATTGAGCGAAGGCAGTTGATAGCTTTTGACCTTCCGCCCAAAGTCTGTGATGTTATCTTGGCAGCCAGGCGATCCTCCACCAAAACGGTATATGCCTGTCATTGGAACAAATTTGTGGCGTGGTATACAGTCAAGTCTGTTGACCCCCTCTCTGCCTCTCCTTCTGAGGTTCTTTTGTCTGCTCTTTCTCTGGCCTAGCAGGGCTCTGTTCTTGGCACCCTCAAGGATTATTTGTCTGCCATCCCGGCTTTTCTCAGATTGCCTGACCAACTGCCCTTAAATCTCCCATTGTTGGAAGATTTCAAAAGGGTCTTACCAATCTTTTTCCTACTCCATTCATAATGCCCCAGTGAGATTTGAACTTAGTTCTTACTTTTCTGATGTTTTCTCCTTTTGAGCCACTTCACAACTGCCCACTCCAGTTTCTTACTCTGAACACAGCCTTTATTGTAGGTATCACCTCTTCCCGCAGAGTGAGTGAGCTGAAGGCTTGTTCCTCAAAGCCACCTTTCCTCTCTGTCCATCCTGACATGGTGGTGCTTCATACCAGGGCTTTCTTTCTACCTAAAGTAGTCACGCCCTTTCATGTAGGCCAGTCCAATACTTTGCCTCCTTTTTACATGCCCCCACATCATTCGGAAGAAGAGGAGAGACTCCACCGACTGGACCCAAAAAGAGCGTTGGCATTCAATCTTGAGCATACCAAAGAGTTCTGGGTGGATGATCAACTCTTTGTGGGTGATTTGGTTGTGAAGGAAGGTCGGGGAGTGCAGAAGAGAACCATATCTAGATGGTTTGTTCTCTGCATTATAACGTGCTACGCATTGGCTTATTAGCAACCCCTGGAGGGCTTGCGGATTCACTCTACCAGAGCAACAGCTGCAACCACTGTGTTAGCACGTTGGGTTCTAGTCCTGGACATCTGCCAGGCAGCAACCTGGGCATCCTTGCACACATTTACCAAACATTACTGCCTGGACTGTCGGGTCCGAAGAGATGAGTACTTTACTTGTTCGGTCCTGCTGGACTTCTTAGTGTGACCTTGGTTCACAGACCCTTCTTTGGGGATGGTATTGCTTGGGTATCTGTTCTAAGGTAAGGAATCTGCAACTAGAAGTCTCTAGCAGATGAATAAGTTGCTTACCTTCGGTAACAAATTATCTGGTAATTACTAAATTGTAAACAGTATTTTATTTATAGGGAGAAATAGTAAAATCTATCTACCCTCTGTACCTGAATGTTGTGAGAGAATACTTGTTCCATTTTGTTGGGGAGGCAAAAGTGTAACCCACCCAGGTGAGGGTTTGAGGTGTATTATATAATATGGCTGTGGGGCCTTATCGTAGGATACACGTGCAAAAAATCTTTTGTGTCAGTCAGGTTTGTTTGAACAACCTTAAGCTCAACAAAGGGTAACTATGGCTTTCGAACAGCAAGGATTGCACAAAGGAACATAGGGCTTCATCATGATTTTGGCTGTCCATCTTCCGGGCCACCAATACAACATTGGCTCTGCCGGGTTTGACCATGACTTGGTACCACCTCCAACCCTATGATCCTGGCAGTGGTGATGGTGATGGTCTCCTGGCAGTCTGACAGCCAGGACCGTAATTTGGCAGTCTGACCGCCACTGTGAGTATGGCGGTCTTAGGACCACCGTACTTGTAATTAGGCCCTTAGTGTAAAGCATTCAAGAGTGCCAAACAGCACAATAAGAAAGTCACACAACAGGAAAGAACCAGGGAACCAATTTATAAAAATAGAGTATATTTTTAAGAATGTTTATGCGCAAAATCCATCCAAGGGGCCTGGAAATACAGATTTTTGAAGATATTATCACTTTCAAATGCCACCACAAACAAGCATTAGTAAACTAAAAGCTTATAAACTTTTTAAAAGTTTGAAAAAGTCAGTTTGACTACTCCGGCCCAGCTTGGGCAATCATATCCGACAGGATGGAGGTCTAGGGAGCCAGAAAGTATACTTTTCACAACTACCTGGCAACCAAAGCATTTTTAAGACCTGTTCTAAGCTGACTGGCATAGACTTTAATGGCGTAGTCCTATTGCTAAGAATACAGGATGAATAGATGCAAAAGGATGCTCCAATTGAAGTGCAGCCAATGAGGGTGCCTTTGTGGTGAGTCATTGGTCCACAGGTGATGTCGGGTGACTTTGGCCACAGACGATGGGGTCCCACAAAGTCCTTTTTGATGCAGAAGCGAGCAAGCCGATTCTGGGCTATTGGTCTCCTCGCACCGCAGTTGAGGTGAAATCTTCTGGTGGGGGCTAGTATCTCTGGTGCTGTCCCAGTGGGCCTTAGAGTCATTGCTTTGATCTGGGGCTGGGAATCAGCTTTTCTCTGAGTCAGGAGCCACAGGCACAGAACAAACTTTACTAGCCCAAAGTGCAGCAGGTGCAGTCCTTCCGACGATGCAGCTTCTCTTTGTGCAGCTTCAAGGGCAGCAAGGCAATCTTTCTTCGATCCTTTCTCCAAGTCCAACATGTACTCTAGTTTGGGGTGCGTGCCAGGGGTGCCTATTTCATCCCAGGAAAGTGCCTTGAGGGGACAACGTGGTCATTAGCCAATGGGCTAGTAGGTCCCCTCCTTTTTAGGGAAACAGTTCCAGTGATGTGTGGCATTTGGCAACCCCCAAAGTGCAATATTCTTGCTTCTGTCAAGATGTCGAGACCTTCTCTCGACTGTGAGGAACTTGGTAGCCCACCCCAGAGGTGTGGCTACCTAAGGAACTACACACCCACTTGAAAACCAGTTTGGGGACAAATTTTTCCTCTCTGGCCCTGTCTCCAACTTGCCTACCACGACAAAAGGCAGCCCCTCATGAGTGTTAACACCATTTGCCCATCAAAGGCAGCTTCCCTTCTAAAGCTCGCCTTTTGGGCTAACACCCTGAGTGCATTCATGCAAGAAGAGGTCAGACTTCTCCCTGCAGCAGGCTGCTAATGTTTCTAAGCCAGGGAGTTGTTCACACGTCTCCCCAAGCAGGCAGTTGACCAGAGCCTGTGTGAGGCTACTGGACCAGATGGGGCTTAACTTTAATAGTGATATTAATTTCGACCTGGGCATCAGGTTGGGTTCAATGTCATGATTAATTTGATACCTTGCAGTACCTAGGTAGGTACTCCCATTCAGAAGTTAGCCAGAGTGGGGTGCCAACTGGTAACCCTATAAAAGCCAATGGGGCGACTAATGTTTCCACAGCAAAAAAAATGTTTGGGAAGTGTTGCTGCTGAAACACCTGAAAATTCTATGTCTAATATACAGATCCCTGCCATAGGGCTATATAGGCCTTCCCTAGGGGAGACTTTCATATATTGTTAAGGGAAGGTTTGGCTTTGCCATTGGCTTCAATGGCAAGGTTGAAATGGCAGTGAAAACACTGCCCTTCCAGTTTGTAGTGGAAAGCTGGGAACCGTTTTGTACTTTTTGTCACATACAGGGTGGCACAATTACTGCTTGAGCCCTATATGGACACGCTGCCTTACTTGCCCTGAGTACCCTATACTAGGGACTTAAAAGTAAGTCAGTACTTGCCAATTGGGTATAGCCAATTCGTCATGTACTTTGGAAGAGATTAGAACACTGGCACTAAGGTCTGGTTGGCAGGACTCAGTGCACTTTCAAAGCTGAAAAAACATTAGCTAGTAGGCCAAATGGGGAAACCTGCAAAAAGCATGTTTCCTTACAACCCAGTTCTTTAGAAGTTTGACAGCTTTTCCATCCAAAAAAAAGTGTTTCCTATAATAGTACAATATCTACGTTGAACTTGGATAAATGGGTCAAGACCCTTTGCCATTTTATAGGAGATCCCAAACCTCTAGCATTCTATGACATAATTCTCATTGTCATAAATAAACAATAATAATGTATAACATGTTGTAAATAAATGCAACAAATACAATGAGTGTTAAAGGGGAAGTTGTTAAGTAGTGCAAAGTTGTAAGAAAAATAAATCAATGGGAAAATGAAAACGAATTTATAGAGATGAAAGCATGAAAACTAAGAAAAATTAAAGTAAGGAAAAAGATCAGAACAGGAAAGGGAGAATAAAAATATAATAGATAGTAAATACAGAAAATACAGAAAAAAAGGACATTCCTGCCGGACAAACAAATAATTGAGAGTAGTGAAGCCACATGAGGAAGATGGCAAGACTTGAGTCCGGTAACAACCAACAGAAGGGAGGGATCAGACCACATAACACATTACTGGAGAATCAACCATTTGGCTGACAAAATGCCTAAAGAAGAATAAAATGAAATTAGATAGAAAGGATCATAGAATGGGAAAATAAGATAAAACAAATGTGTGAGAAGGTAGCCTCTTTCTAGCCTTGTTACCCCCACTTTTGGCCTGTTTGTGAGTGTATGCCAGGGTGTTTGTCACTGTTTTCACTGTCTCACTGGGATCCTGATAGCCAGGCCTCAGTGCTCATAGTGAAAACACTATGTTTTCAGTATGGTTGTTATGTGTCACTGGGATCCTGCTGGTCAGGACCCCAGTGCTCATAGGTTTGTGGCCTATATGTATGTGTCACTGGGACCCTGTCACACAGGGCCCCAGTGCTCATAGGTGTGCATGTATATGTTCCCTGTGTGGTGCCTAACTGTCTCACTGAGGCTCTGCTAACCAGAACCTCAGTGGTTATGCTCTCTCATTACTTTCAAATTGTCACTAACAGGCTTGTGACCATTTTTACCAATTTACATTGGCTTACTGGAACACCCTTATAATTCCCTAGTATATGGTACTGAGGTACCCAGGGTATTGGGGTTCCAGGAGATCCCTATGGGCTGCAGCATTTCTTTTGCCACCCATAGGGAGCTCTGACAATTCTTACACAGGCCTGCCACTGCAGCCTGAGTGAAATAACGTCCACGTTATTTCACAGCCATTTTACACTGCACTTAAGTAACTTATAAGTCACCTATATGTCTAACCTTTACCTGGTAAAGGTTGGGTGCAAAGTTACTTAGTGTGAGGGCACCCTGGCACTAGCCAAGGTGCCCCCACATTGTTCAGAGCCAATTCACTGAACTTTGTGAGTGCGGGGACACCATTACACGCGTGCACTACATATAGGTCACTACCTATATGTAGCTTCACCATGGTAACTCCGAATATGGCCATGTAACATGTCTATGATCATGGAATTGCCCCCTCTATGTCATCCTGGCATTGTTGGCACAATTCCATGATCCCAGTGGTCTGTAGCACAGACCCTGGTACTGCCAAACTGCCCTTCCTGGGGTTTCACTGCAGCTGCTGCTGCTGCCAACCCCTCAGACAGGCATCTGCCCTCCTGGGGTCCAGCCAGGCCTGGCCCAGGATGGCAGAACAAAGAACTTCCTCTGAGAGATGGTGTGACACCCTCTCCCTTTGGAAAATGGTGTGAAGGCAGGGGAGGAGTAGCCTCCCCCAGCCTCTGGAAATGCTTTGTTGGGCACAGATGTGCCCAATTCTGCATAAGCCAGTCTACACCGGTTCAGGGACCCCTTAGCCCCTGCTCTGGCGCGAAACTGGACAAAGGAAAGGGGAGTGACCACTCCCCTGACCTGCACCTCCCCTGGGAGGTGTCCAGAGCTCCTCCAGTGTGCTCCAGACCTCTGCCATCTTGGAAACAGAGGTGCTGCTGGCACACTGGACTGCTCTGAGTGGCCAGTGCCACCAGGTGACGTCAGAGACTCCTGCTGATAGGCTCCTTCAGGTGTTAGTAGCCTTTCCTCTCTCCTAGGTAGCCAAACCCTCTTTTCTGGCTATTTAGGGTCTCTGTCTCTGGGGAAACTTTAGATAACGAATGCATGAGCTCAGCCGAGTTCCTCTGCATCTCTCTCTTCACCTTCTGATAAGGAATCGACCGCTGACCGCGCTGGAAGCCTGCAAACCTGCAACATAGTAGCAAAGACGACTACTGCAACTCTGTAACGCTGATCCTGCCGCCTTCTCGACTGTTTTCCTGCTTGTGCATGCTGTGGGGGTAGTCTGCCTCCTCTCTGCACCAGAAGCTCCGAAGAAATCTCCCGTGGGTCGACGGAATCTTCCCCCTGCAACCGCAGGCACCAAAAAGCTGCATTACCAGTCCCTTGGGTCTCCTCTCAGCACGACGAGCGAGGTCCCTCGAATCCAGCGACACTGTCCAAGTGACCCCCACAGTCCAGTGACTCTTCAGCCCAAGTTTGGTGGAGGTAAGTCCTTGCCTCACCTCGCTGGGCTGCATTGCTGGGAACCGCGACTTTGCAGCTACTCCGGCCCCTGTGCACTTCCGGCGGAAATCCTTCGTGCACAGCCAAGCCTGGGTCCACGGCACTCTAACCTGCATTGCACGACTTTCTAAGTTGGTCTCCGGCAACGTGGGACTCCTTTGTGCAACTTCGGCGAGCACCGTTTCACGCATCCTTGTAGTGCCTGTTTCTGGCACTTCTCTGGGTGCTACCTGCTTCAGTGAGGGCTCTTTGTCTTGCTCGACGTCGCCTCTCTCTGCAGGTCTAATTTGCGATCTCCTGGTCCCTCCTGGGCCCCAGCAGCGTCCAAAAACGCCAAACTCACGATTTGCGTGTAGCAAGGCTTGTTGGCGTCCTTCTGGCGGGTAAACACTTCTGCACGACTCTACAAGGCGAGAGGGATCAGTCCACCAAAGGGAAAGTCTCTAGCCCTTTTCGTTCCTGCAGAAACCTCAGCTTCTTCTGTCCAGTCGAAGCTTCTTTGCACCCGCAGCTGGCATTTCCTGGGCATCTGCCCATCTCCGACTTGCTTGTGACTTTTGGACTTGGTCCCCTTGTTCCACAGGTACCCTAGATTGGAAATCCACAGTTGTTGCATTGCTGGTTTGTGTCTTTCCTGCATTATTCCTCTAACACGACTATTTTGTCCTTAGGGGAACTTTAGTGCACTTTGCACTCACTTTTCAGGGTCTTGGGGAGGGTTATTTTTCTAACTCTCAGTATTTTCTAATAGTCCCAGCGACCCTCTACAAGGTCACATAGGTTTGGGGTCCATTCGTGGTTCGCATTCCACTTTTGGAGTATATGGTTTGTGTTGCCCCTATCTCTATGTTTCCCCATTGCATCCTATTGTAACTATACATTGTTTGCACTGTTTTCTAAGACTATACTGCATATTTTTGCTATTGTGTATATATATCTTGTGTATATTTCCTATCCTCTCACTGAGGGTACACTCTAAGATACTTTGGCATATTGTCATAAAAATAAAGTACCTTTATTTTTAGTATAACTGTGTATTGTGTTTTCTTATGATATTGTGCATATGACACTAAGTGGTACTGTAGTAGCTTCACACGTCTCCTAGTTCAGCCTAAGCTGCTCTGCTAAGCTACCATTATCTATCAGCCTAAGCTGCTAGACACCCTATACACTAATAAGGGATAACTGGGCCTGGTGCAAGGTGCAAGTACCCCTTGGTACTCACTACAAGCCAGTCCAGCCTCCTACATTGGTTGTGCAGTGGTGGGATAAGTGCTTGAGACTACTTACCACTCTTGTCATTGTACTTTTCATAAGAGAAAAATATACAAAACAAGGTCAGTGTATATACACATAGCCAAAAAGTTTTGCATTTCCTCTTTTCACTCTTTTCTAAGTGCTGAAAAGTACTTCTAAAACTTTCAAAAAGTTCTTAAAAGTTTAAAAAGTTTTTTCTGTCTTTCCAAAAAGTTCTGAAAACTTTTTTCTCTTTTTCTATCACTTTAACTCTCTCTAAAAAATGTCTGGCACAGGCAAAAATGTTGAACTGTCCAAACTTGCATATGATCACCTTAGCTGGAAAGGAGCAAGGAGTCTCTGCATAGAGAGAGGTTTGAGTGTAGGGAAGAATCCTTCCTTAGAACTGTTAATTAACATGCTTAGAGTACAGGATAAGGCCATAAGTGCCCAATCTGGTGAAAAAGTAGCTAATGGTTCTCAATCTGATCCAGGGACTCCCCCAGGAAAAGGTTCAGGAAAGAAACTTCTTAGCCTGCCCATTACTAGACAGTCTAGCATAGTTGGTACAGAGGTTGAATCACACCATACTGATGGTGTGCTCTCACATTATACTGGTAGCCAAGCTGTTAGGGTGCCCTCTGTAAGGGACAGGTCTCCTTCTGTTCATTCCCATCATACCTCTGTATCTAGAAATGTCCCTCCCACCCACCCTGATGACAGATTATTAGAAAGGGAGCTCAATAGATTGAGAGTGGAACAAACCAGACTGAAGCTCAAGAAGCAACAGCTGGATTTGGATAGACAGTCTTTAGAATTAGAGAAGGAAAGACAGAAGTTGGGTTTAGATACCCATGGTGGCAGCAGCAGTATTCCCCATAGTCATCCTGCAAAAGAGCATGATTCCAGGAATCTGCACAAGATAGTTCCCCCTTATAAGGAGGGGGATGACATTAACAAGTGGTTTGCTGCACTTGAGAGGGCCTGTGCTGTACAGGATGTCCCTCAAAAGCAGTGGGCTGCTATCCTATGGCTATCATTTAGTGGAAAAGGTAGGGATAGGCTCCTTACTGTGAAAGAAAATGATGCTAATAATTTCCAAGTTCTTAAGAATGCACTCCTGGATGGTTATGGCTTAACCACTGAACAGTACAGGATAAAGTTCAGAGAGACCAAAAAGGAGTCTTCACAAGACTGGGTTGATTTTATTGACCAGGCAGTGAAGGCCTTGGAGGGGTGGTTACATGGCAGTAAAGTTACTGATTATGAAAGCCTGTATAACACAATCCTGAGAGAGCATATACTTAATAATTGTGTGTCTGATTTGTTGCACCAGTACCTGGTAGACTCTGATCTGACCTCTCCCCAAGAATTGGGAAAGAAGGCAGACAAATGGGTCAGAACAAGGGTGAACAGAAAAGTTCATACAGGGGGTGACAAAGATGGCAATAAGAAGAAAGATGGTGAAAAATCTCAAGATAAGCATGGGGATAAGGGTAAAACCAAAGATCCCACTTCAAATCTTAAACACTCTTCAGAGGGTGGGGATAAAACAAATTCTTCCTCTTCTTCCCAACCTGCACACATTAAAAAGCCTTGGTGCTTTGTGTGTAAAAACAGAGGCCATGGGCCAGGGGATAAGTCCTGTCCAGGTAAACCCCCTGAGCCTACCACCACTAATACATCAAGCTCTAGTGCCCCTAGCAGTAGTGGTACTAGTGGTGGGACTGCTGGCAACAGTCAAGCAAAGGGTGTAGTGGGGTTCACTTATGGGTCCATAGTGGAAACTGATGTAATCAGTCCCAAGACAGTTTCTGTCACACCTAGTGGCATTGGCCTTGCCACACTGGCTGCTTGTCCCCTTACAATGGATAAGTACAGGCAGACAGTTTCAATAAATGGTGTTGAGGCCTTGGCTTACAGGGACACAGGTGCCAGTTTCACTTTGGTGACTGAAAACCTAGTGCCTCCTGAACAACACATCATTGGACAACAGTATAAGATTATTGATGTCCATAACTCCACTAAGTTTCTTCCCTTAGCTATAATTCAGTTTAGTTGGGGTGGAGTTACTGGCCCTAAACAGGTGGTGGTATCACCTAGCTTACCTGTAGACTGTCTCTTAGGTAATGACCTAGAGGCCTCAGGTTGGGCTGATGTAGAGTTTTATGCCCATGCAGCCATGCTGGGCATCCCTGAGGAATTGTTCCCTCTCATTTCAAGTGAAATGAAAAAGCAAAGGAGAGAAGGCCTGAAAACTCAGGATCCCTCTCCATCAACAGGTAAAAAGGGTATCACAGTATCCCCTAACCACCCTACCATTCAGGATACTATTCCTGTGGTGGGAGAAACCTCTCCTGGGGTGGCACCTGTTCCAAGGGAATCATCAGCTGGCAAAGCTGGACTCCCTGAGGTGGAAGTACCTCTCTGTGGGATAACTAACATTGGTGAGAAAAACAGCACCATTTTAGTTAACATGGAGCATCCCTCCAACCCTCCCAGAGAAACTTTAGTGCAGAAACTCTGCACTACCTCACAACACTTAGGACAGCATCCCTGCCCTAGTGGAGCTCATAGGACAGCATCCCTGCCCTGCTCCAACTCAAGAGAAACAGCATCCCTGTTCTCTCTTCCAGCCAGATGGACAAAGTTTTTGCCCAGCTATGGCTTTTCTGAGACAGCATCCCTGTCTGGCATTTCCATCACTACAAATAGGTTCAGTGGACAATTCCCACTGCTCTAAACTAAAACTTACTGATAGAAACTCTGAAAATACATCTTCACATTGTTGCTTAGCTAAAAAACTTCAAACAGGGTGGTTTACATCCCCACAGGGAAGTAACCATATAGTGGATGATAAAGGGAGTAACCAGTCTATTGCAGAGCTACTCTCTACTTATCACCACTTAGACAATAAAGTCTCAACTGGCCAAGGTTAGCCTTATTGTCCTTCGTTTGGGGGGGGGTTGTGTGAGAAGGTAGCCTCTTTCTAGCCTTGTTACCCCCACTTTTGGCCTGTTTGTGAGTGTATGCCAGGGTGTTTGTCACTGTTTTCACTGTCTCACTGGGATCCTGATAGCCAAGCCTCAGTGCTCATAGTGAAAACACTATGTTTTCAGTATGGTTGTTATGTGTCACTGGGATCCTGCTGGTCAGGACCCCAGTGCTCATAGGTTTGTGGCCTATATGTATGTGTCACTGGGACCCTGTCACACAGGGCCCCAGTGCTCATAGGTGTGCATGTATATGTTCCCTGTGTGGTGCCTAACTGTCTCACTGAGGCTCTGCTAACCAGAACCTCAGTGGTTATGCTCTCTCATTACTTTCAAATTGTCACTAACAGGCTTGTGACCATTTTTACCAATTTACATTGGCTTACTGGAACACCCTTATAATTCCCTAGTATATGGTACTGAGGTACCCAGGGTATTGGGGTTCCAGGAGATCCCTATGGGCTGCAGCATTTCTTTTGCCACCCATAGGGAGCTCTGACAATTCTTACACAGGCCTGCCACTGCAGCCTGAGTGAAATAACGTCCACGTTATTTCACAGCCATTTTACACTGCACTTAAGTAACTTATAAGTCACCTATATGTCTAACCTTTACCTGGTAAAGGTTGGGTGCAAAGTTACTTAGTGTGAGGGCACCCTGGCACTAGCCAAGGTGCCCCCACATTGTTCAGAGCCAATTCACTGAACTTTGTGAGTGCGGGGACACCATTACACGCGTGCACTACATATAGGTCACTACCTATATGTAGCTTCACCATGGTAACTCCGAATATGGCCATGTAACATGTCTATGATCATGGAATTGCCCCCTCTATGTCATCCTGGCATTGTTGGCACAATTCCATGATCCCAGTGGTCTGTAGCACAGACCCTGGTACTGCCAAACTGCCCTTCCTGGGGTTTCACTGCAGCTGCTGCTGCTGCCAACCCCTCAGACAGGCATCTGCCCTCCTGGGGTCCAGCCAGGCCTGGCCCAGGATGGCAGAACAAAGAACTTCCTCTGAGAGATGGTGTGACACCCTCTCCCTTTGGAAAATGGTGTGAAGGCAGGGGAGGAGTAGCCTCCCCCAGCCTCTGGAAATGCTTTGTTGGGCACAGATGTGCCCAATTCTGCATAAGCCAGTCTACACCGGTTCAGGGACCCCTTAGCCCCTGCTCTGGCGCGAAACTGGACAAAGGAAAGGGGAGTGACCACTCCCCTGACCTGCACCTCCCCTGGGAGGTGTCCAGAGCTCCTCCAGTGTGCTCCAGACCTCTGCCATCTTGGAAACAGAGGTGCTGCTGGCACACTGGACTGCTCTGAGTGGCCAGTGCCACCAGGTGACGTCAGAGACTCCTGCTGATAGGCTCCTTCAGGTGTTAGTAGCCTTTCCTCTCTCCTAGGTAGCCAAACCCTCTTTTCTGGCTATTTAGGGTCTCTGTCTCTGGGGAAACTTTAGATAACGAATGCATGAGCTCAGCCGAGTTCCTCTGCATCTCTCTCTTCACCTTCTGATAAGGAATCGACCGCTGACCGCGCTGGAAGCCTGCAAACCTGCAACATAGTAGCAAAGACGACTACTGCAACTCTGTAACGCTGATCCTGCCACCTTCTCGACTGTTTTCCTGCTTGTGCATGCTGTGGGGGTAGTCTGCCTCCTCTCTGCACCAGAAGCTCCGAAGAAATTTCCCGTGGGTCGACGGAATCTTCCCCCTGCAACCGCAGGCACCAAAAAGCTGCATTACCGGTCCCTTGGGTCTCCTCTCAGCACGACGAGCGAGGTCCCTCGAAACCAGCGACACTGTCCAAGTGACCCCCACAGTCCAGTGACTCTTCAGCCCAAGTTTGGTGGAGGTAAGTCCTTGCCTCACCTCGCTGGGCTGCATTGCTGGGAACCGCGACTTTGCAGCTACTCCGGCCCCTGTGCACTTCCGGCGGAAATCCTTTGTGCACAGCCAAGCCTGGGTCCACGGCACTCTAACCTGCATTGCATGACTTTCTAAGTTGGTCTCCGGCGACGTGGGACTCCTTTGTGCAACTTCGGCGAGCACCGTTTCACGAATCCTCGTAGTGCCTGTTTCTGGCCCTTCTCCGGGTGCTACCTGCTTCAGTGAGGGCTCTTTGTCTTGCTCGACGTCCCTTCTCTCTGCAGGTCCAATTTGCGACCTCCTGGTCCCTCCTGGGCCCCAGCAGCGTCCAAAAATGCCAAACGTACGATTTGCGTGTAGCAAGGCTTGTTGGCGTCCTTCCGGTGGGAAAACACTTCTGCACGACTCTCCAAGGCGAGAGGGATCCGTCCACCAAAGGGAAAGTCTCTAGCCCTTTTCGTTCCTGCAGAAACCTCAGCTTCTTCTGTCCAGTCGAAGCTTCTTTGCACCCGCAGCTGGCATTTCCTGGGCATCTGCCCATCTCCGACTTGCTTGTGACTTTTGGACTTGGTCCCCTTGTTCCACAGGTACCCTAGATTGGAAATCCACAGTTGTTGCATTGCTGGTTTGTGTCTTTCCTGCATTATTCCTCTAACACGACTATTTTGTCCTTAGGGGAACTTTAGTGCACTTTGCACTCACTTTTCAGGGTCTTGGGGAGGGTTATTTTTCTAACTCTCACTATTTTCTAATAGTCCCAGCGACCCTCTACTAGGTCACATAGGTTTGGGGTCCATTCGTGGTTCGCATTCCACTTTTGGAGTATATGGTTTGTGTTGCCCCTATCCCTATGTTTCCCCATTGCATCCTATTGTAACTATACATTGTTTGCACTGTTTTCTAAGACTATACTGCATATTTTTGCTATTGTGTATATATATCTTGTGTATATTTCCTATCCTCTCACTGAGGGTACACTCTAAGATACTTTGGCATATTGTCATAAAAATAAAGTACCTTTATTTTTAGTATAACTGTGTATTGTGTTTTCTTATGATATTGTGCATATGACACTAAGTGGTACTGTAGTAGCTTCACACGTCTCCTAGTTCAGCCTAAGCTGCTCTGCTAAGCTACCATTATCTATCAGCCTAAGCTGCTAGACACCCTATACACTAATAAGGGATAACTGGGCCTGGTGCAAGGTGCAAGTACCCCTTGGTACTCACTACAAGCCAGTCCAGCCTCCTACAAAATGATATTGCGATATTGCATAATAAAGGCTAATTAACCAGAAATAACAAGATAAAGGGTATAATAGTGAACTGTATCATGTGACATTAAAATGTGAAGTGTCCATTGCTTCTCCTTTACAGCTATCCAGAAATTGGTGCAGGAGAGAAGGATCCTCATATGTTGTAGTTTTATTTTTATATACCACCTTAAACAGGCAGGAATGGAAAAGACCAAGGCCCTCATTACAATCCTGGTGGTAAATCTCACTTACCGCCGTGCTTATGGCCGTCAAGATACTGTGGTGGAAATCTGCTAAAGGTATTACGACCCACATCCGTAATCCGCCACAATACAAACACCCACACAAGTCCGCCACACCAAAGGTCAGTGATAAACTGGCGATAGCAAAACTTACACCATCATGCCAACAGGAATCCGCCCACAGTATCACGACCCACAAATCAACGCGGTGGTCTTTCAACCGTGGTAATCCATTGGCGGTACACACCACTGCGCTCAAAATACACAACCACATTGGACAATTCAAAATACACACACCTGATACACATACACACACCACACACTCACACCACTATAAAACACGCACCCACATTACCCACAACCCCTTACAACAACATTTTTGGAAGAAGCAGAGAGAGAATAGCAAACACAACACCAGCATCCACAGGCACACAACACCATCACTCATACAACATCCACGCACCTCAAAGAACACACCCCAACACAACACTTCACACAGCACAACAAACATCACCTCACACATCACCCACACCACATTATGGCACCTTAAATACACCCCAGGTTTTCTGAGGAGGAGCTCAGGGTCATGGTGGAGGAAATCATCCGGGTAGAGCCACAGCTATTTGGATCACAGGTGCAGCAGACCTCCATTGCAAGGAAGATGGAGCTATGGCGGAGAATTGTCGACAGGGTCAACGCAGTGGGACAGCATCCAAGAACATGGGATGACATCAGGAAGAGGTGGAACGATCTACGGGGGAAGGTGCGTTCCGTGGTATCAAGACACCAGGTAGCCGTAAAGAGGACTGGCGGTGGACCCCAACCTCCTCTCCCACAACTAACAACATGGGAGGAGCAAGTCTTGGCTATCATGCATCCTGAGGGCCTAGCAGGAGTAGCAGGAGGACTGGACTCTGGTAAGGCAAATATTTACTATTATATCCCCCTCACCCTACCTGCATGCCATCACAAACTCCTACCCCTACGCTCACACCCATCACCCCAACACCTCATAGATACCCCACTGTCACAACCCACACATCCCAATACCAAGCCCTGCATGTAACACCAGTCCATGAACCCCCATTACAGACCTGCATGGCCTCCCATCACCAAAGCATGTCCAGTAGAAAGCCTCACCAAGGCCACAAAATCTCCACTCACTCAAGGGCCAAGGCAATAATGCAAGCACAGGAGTAGAGGGAAACTCACCCATTGCACAAGATGGCACACACAGATACAATAACTATGCATTTACACCCAACAGGACTCCTACCCAACGTAACCGGACAGGAGGTGCCAGCCATATCCAGTCCCCCCACAGAAGAGGCCCACAGTGACCACAGCAGCTCTGCACGCCTGGATCAAGATGACCAGCCCGGCCCATCAGGGACCTCTGGACAGTCGGTTCCCCTGCCACAGTCCCAAACCATGACTGAACCGCCCCCCCTCAGGAAACACCACAACAGCACCCACCCAGCGGGCCCATGCCACTATCCCCAGGACACGTCAATCAGCAGTGTGTCCACCACTACAGGGACCCCAGCCAAACCCACTAACCCAAGACAATCAGGGACCTGGTGTCAGGGGCAGGGAGCACACTGTTCAGGGGACAGAGGCACAGGACAATAGGGGAGCTGGGAGGACTGCTGTCCGACGGGGAAGGACAAGCCCAGGGAACCCACTCTCCACAAGGCACTCTCCAACATCATGGGAGCATACCACCATTCCCACGAGACCATGGGCACCGTACTGGCCAAGTTTCAGGAGACCCAGCAGCTGCAGGAGGAACAGTACCTGGGGATCACGGAGGACTTGAAGTTCATTAACACCACCCTGGTCACCATTGCAGGGGTGCTGGCAGACATGGCCAACACCATGAGGGAGACAGTGGCACACCAACGGGCCCCTGACACTAGCCTGAATGATGAACAGCCCTCCACATCCACTGGCGCTAGTGGACAGGAGGACCCGCCACAGGACCAACAGGCTGCCAGCACCCCACCCCCTGCAGAATGAGAATCACCCCGCAAACGGTCCCTGCGATCCAGGCACAAGACCGAGAACATTGCCAAGACCCCAGCCAGGAAATAAGACTCTCCTGATTGTCACCCTTCTGTCCCACTATGTCACCCTGACCACCTTGAATTGCCATTACTCCACTTCCTATGCCCCCTTGGACAATGCACCTGTGATACAAAGAGACTGGACTCTACCATGGACATTCCTCCACCGTCACCCCAGCCCATTGCACATACCCCTCCACTGATTAGCACTTAAATAAACACCCTTGAATCACAAAACAATCTGGAGTCAGTCTGTACTTTCACAAGTGTCTTATTACAACCTCTCTGACAAATATCAATGTCAATGTTCATTTGCGCATACCAAAGTATGACAGTTGTTGGGCAGCAGTGAACATAGCAGAAGGCAGAATGTGGAACACAGATCTGTGAAAAGGAAAGGCAAAGTGAACTGTCAGAGTCCATACACAGAGGTAAAAAGCCAGAATCATGCAATGTCCTACAGTAGTCTGATATGAGAGGAGCAGTGCCAGTCTCTTACCTGTGTCTCACTGGAAGTATTGCATGATGATGTTTCGGTTGTCAATATCTTCTTCTTCTGCCTCCTCTTCTTCACTGTCCACAAGCTCCACAGCTGCCACAAGACCAACATCAGGCCCATCCTACTGCACAAAAGGCACCTGGTGTCGCAAAGCCAGGTTGTGCAACATACAGCCTGCCACGATTATCTGGCACACCTTCTTCGGTGAGTAGTATATTGAGCCACATGTCAGATGGAGGCACCGGAATCTAGCCTTCAGGAGGCCGAAAGTCCGCTCTATAATCCTCCTAGTTCGCCCATGTGCCTCATTGTAGCGCTCCTCTGCCCTTGTCCTGGGATTCCTCACTGGGGTCAGTAGCCATGACAGGTTGGGGTAACCAGAGTCACCTGCAAATATCAAGGGGTATCTGTTAGACACACACCAACCCTTAGGGACTCTCCCATACCAAGACACCTATTAAAACTGTGTGGGGACCTAGGGCTCACCTAATAGCCCCACACGGTGCCTCTGGAGTTGGCCCATCACACAATGGATGCTGCTATTCCTCAAAATATAAGCATCATGCACTGAGCCAGGATACTTGGCATTCACATTGGAGATGTACTGGTCTGCCAAACACACCATCTGCACATTCATGAAATGGTAGCTTTTGTGGTTTCTGTACACCTGTTCATCCCTGCGGGGTGGGACAAATGCCGAATGTGTACCATCAATGGCACCAATGATGTTGGGGATATGTCCCAGGGCATAGAAGTCACCTTTTACTGTGGGCAAATCCTCCACCTGGGTGAAAACGATGTAGCTGCGCATGTGTTTCAGCAGGGCAGACAACACTCTGGACAACACGTTAGAGAACATTGGCTGTGACATCCCTGATGCCATGGCCACTGTTGTTTGAAAGGAACCACTGGCCAGGAAATGGAGCACTGACAGGACCTGCACTAGAGGGGGGATTCCTGTGGGATGGCGGATAGCTGACACCAGGTCTGGCTCCAACTGGGCACAGATTTCATGGATTTTGGCACGATCAAGTCTGTAGGTGATAATAATGTGTCTGTCTTCCATTGTCGACAGGTCCACCACGGGTCTGTATACCGGAAGATGACGCCATCTCATCATCTGCCCCAGCGGATGTGCCCTATGGAGGAGAAGTGTGAGAAGAGGGTCATATACCACATAGGTTGCACAAGTGTGTTTTGCACTATTGTGATGTAATCGGTGTGTGGTGTTGCCTGTCCCTATTCCTGCCCAAAAGTGCTGTGACGCAGTTAGGTGCCCTGCCATGTGGTCCCCTGAAATGGCGGATGCCTGACCTGTAAGAAGGGACAAGGGGAAATGAGGTAACTGCACTGGCTTTGTGCAGCGTTGCGGTAGGCGGACGAAGACCGCTGCACAATTCAGCATTGGTTATCATTGAGCCCTATGGGTTCCAGGAGCCAATGACGATGTACGCCAGCAGTACACACCGCCGTGGACGTGACCGCCACTTTCTGTCTGTTCACTCACTTGATACCTGACCTTCAACAGGAGAGGACATACACTGCAAGTGCTGCTGTGACCTGAGTCTGGAAGCGACAATGGCTACAGTGTCTGGGGAAAGGGCCCCTGCCTTCACCGCGGAGGAGTTGGACAACCTGGTGGCTGGGGTCCTCCCACAGTACACGCTACTCTACGGTCCTCCAGACAAACAGGTGAGTACACTGTGTGCATGGTGGATGTGACATCCTTGTATGGAGTGGCGTGGATGGAAGATACATGGGGGGGGCTGTGGCCAGCATGTGAGGATGGTCAGTGTATGTGTTTCAGGGCATGATTGGGAAGCTGTGGCCAATGAGTAAGAATAACCGGACGGGGAGTAAAATCCATTCGTACTTTACCTTTCCTCTAGGTCAGCGCCCACCAGAAGAAGGGTATTTGGTGTGCCATCGCAAAGGAAGTGCAAACCCTGGGGGTCTACCATAGATAGAGCACCCACTGCCGCAAGAGATGGGAGGACCTGTGCCGCTGGAGCAAGAAGACGGCGGAGGCCCAGCTGGGGATGGCCTCCCAACGTGGAAGGGGTGCCCGTCGCACCACGACCCCCCCTGATGTACCGGATCCTGGCGGTGGCATATCCGGAGGTGCATGGGCGCTTGAGGGCATCACAGCAGCCACAAGGGGGTGAGTACAGTCTCATTCAGCTGACTCTGAGCGCTTTACGAGGTGTCTGGGTGGAGGAAGTGGGCTGTGGGTTCCCCTAGGCCAGGTCAAACTTGGTAGGGTAGGTCTGTTGTTAGGCAGGCTCTGTGGCACTCCAACCCCAATAGTGGTAGTGGCCATCTACACCTAGTCAGACTCCTGTGGGTTCCAGGTGTGCAACAAATGGCCTTAGGCACAGTCCCCCATGGCCAGGTGATTTTCCTAAGAACTGTTAGTGCATGGCCTAGTGCATAGGGCTGCTCCCTGTGTGTTGTGTCCGCCAACGGTGGTGTTGTTGCTGGCATTGACCATGTGTCTCCTCTGTCTTTCCCACCCTTTTTGTTTTGTCACCCTGTCCTTGTGTGCATTAGCATCATCTGAGGAGCAGTGGCACCGGAGCAGGAGGGAGCTGCAACCCACATGGCCCAGGAGGGTGAATGTACGGAGTCTGAAGGCACCAGTGGGACGGAGGGCGAGGGGAGCTCCATGACGGGGACAGGAGGAAACACCAGCGACAGCGACTCCTCCTCTGATGGGAGCTCCCTTGCGGTGGCGGGCACCTCTGTGCCCACCGCAACAACAGGTACAGCCGCCACCCCCCCTACCATCACCGCCCTCCCAGCAGCCCCTCAGCATGTTTCCCGTGCCCGCTCACCCAGGAGGGTGGCCATCTCCTTCGCCCCAGGCACCTCAGGCCTTGCCCCAGTCAGCCCTGCTGCCCTCAGTGAGGAGGCTTTTGACCTCCTGAGATACCTTACTGTTGGGCAGTCAACCATTTTGAATGCCATCCAGGGTGTTGAGTGGCATTTGCAACAAACAAATGCATACGTGGAGGGCATTCATTCTGGCGTGACGGCCCAACAGAGAGCATTTCAAGCTCTGGCCTCAGCACTGATGGCAGCCATTGTCCCTGTGTCCAGCCTCCCACCTCCAACTTCCACTACCCAGACCCAATTCCCTCTACCTCAGCCTATCCCAAGCACACCTACAGACCAGCATGCACACACATCAACTCACAAAAGTGGCTCAGGCAAACATAAGCACCACACATCCTACAGACACTCACACAAGCACCATACCCATGCAGACACACCAACATCCACTGCCTCCACTGTGTCCCCCTCCTCCACGTCCTCCACCTCCCTCCCTGTCTCATCTCCACTCACACCTGCATGCACTACATCCTCAGCCACTACCTCCATCGCCAGCATGCCCATCACCACATACCGCTCACATGCAATCACCACCCCACTACCATGCACACATCCCGTGTGTCCTCTCCCAGTGTGTCTGTGAGCCCTACTCCCAAAGTACACAAATGCAGGCACACACCCACTCAACAGCCATCCACCTCACAACAGCCTCCAGCCCATGCACCTTCACCCAAACTCAACAGACGTACACCTCCTACACCCACTACCTCTTCCTCCACTCCAAAACCTGCTCCATCTTCCCATCCCAGTGTGTCTAAAAAACTTTTCCTAGCTTACATTGACATCTTCCCCACACCTCCCCTCCACTGTGGTCCCTGCAAGTCCGGGAACAGCGAAGGCGGCACCCATCTGGGCTGCCAGTGTGCCACCTAGTGAGGCCAAGGACCACCTGATTCCGCCACCTGCCAAGGTAATGAAGGGGCCCAAATGCCGAAGGGAAAAGCTGCACCAACCACCCAGCAAAGCCTCTTCCAGAACCAAAGAGGACAGTGCCAAGGTCCCAGCAGCGAATTCCAAGGTGGGGAAGGGACACAAGGGCAAAGGGAAGTCAGCTCAGGGCACGGAGGCTCCGGGTGAGGGACTGGTGTCACCCCTTCTGCAAGACAGAACAGCAACCTGTACGGCAGTGGCCACCGCCGCAACAACTGCCACCTGCTGCCTCTACTACAGTCCCCAGCATCATCCCCAGTGGGCACCCTTTCAAGACTGCAGGAGACAGCCTGGTGTCTCCCTCCAAAGGTGCAGACACCTGCACCACCGGCAGCATGTCCCCCGCAGACACTGCCGCAGCCACCTGCCCTGCGACGTGCCCAGCCAGTGCCACCACAGCAGACATCAGCAGCATCCCCAGTGGGCAGCTGTCTGAGACTGCAGGAGATGGCCTGGTGGCTCCTTCCACAGGTGCAGACACCTGCACCACTGGCAGCATCCCCGCTGTAGACACCGCCGCAGCCACCACCACCACCACCTGCCCTGCTATGTGCCCAGCCAGTGCCACCACAGCGGACATCAGCAGCATCCCCAGTGGGCAGCCGTCCGAGGCTGCAGGAGATGTCCTGGACCCTGCATGCACTACATGAGGCACCACAACCAGCACTGGCACTATCAGCAGTTGGCAGGCTAAGTCGCCGCAGGGTAGAGTGTGTCTCTGCCTCCATGGAGTATCATGCTACCTGTTCCCTGAAAATCTCATGGTTCACACACCCAGGTGAGGGAATGGGAACTGCCACACCCCAGGGGCAGCATCACTGGGCACAAAGCCCCCTCCAGAACCAGTGGAGAAAGGCATCCACTACCGCAGTCCTTGGCAGGATGAAGCACTCTGGGCACAATGCCCCCTCCAGAACCAGTGGAGAAAAGCGTCCTTGGCAGGATGATGCACTCTGGACACAAAGCCCCCTCCAGAAACAGTGGAGAAAAGCATCCACTACCCCAGTCCTTGGCAGGATAAAGCACTCTGGGCACAATGCCCCCTCCAGAACCAGTGGAGAAAAGCATCCACTACCCCAGTCCTTGGCAGGAATAGCACTCTGGGCACAATTCCCCCTACAGAACCAGTGGAGAACAGCATTCTCTAGAGAGACTGTGGCAAACTACCCACTTGAGAGACTGTGGCTTTGCACTCCACAGGAGCAAGCAGTGGGCAACTCACCCACTTGAGAGACTGTGGCATAGCACTCCCCAGGAGCAAGCAGTGGGCAACCCACCCACTTGAGAGACAGTGGCTTTGAACTCCCCAGGACCAAGCAGTGGGCAAACCACCCTCTTGAGTGACTGTGGTTTTGTACTCCCCAGGACCAAGCAGTGGGCAACCCACCCACTTGAGAGACTTGAGAGACTGTGGCTTTGCACTCCCCAGGACCAAGCAGTGGGTATGGAGCCCCGTCGAGGAGTGGTGGCGTCGTCCCATCATCCGGCTGAGGTCCCATCTCCCCTTCCCCCTGAGGTGCCTGTGTTTTTTTTCGACCTGATGCCCCTGCAGTGTTCTCTCTGTTTTGAGGCAGGTGTCATGTGTGGGCGTCGCCCATGCTTTTTGGGACCACTGGTCCACGGACATTTAATGGAACAGTATACAGACTTGTGTACTTGCTGTAAATATTTGTATATACTGATCTTTTAAAGTTATCTTGGCCTATCTGGATTTTCAATGATTACACTTGTTATAATCATTTCATATGGTCCTTGCGTTCTTCCAGGGGGTGACGGGGTGTATCTGTGATGTATTTGGATGTGTTTGTGTGTATGGTGTTGTGGGTGAGGGTGAGGGTGGGAGTGTTGCGTGTTCCTTGTGTGTGTCACTCTCTTTTTCCTCCCCCTTCCCCTGTGTGTTAGGTGCAGTACTCACTGTGGTCGTCGCCGCAGTCTTTAATGTTCTTGGTAGATGAGGAGGTAAATCAACATTGGCAACACCAGTAACTCAGGCTCCATGGCATCCTGGTTCCTCGTTGGGTGTCAAGAGGTGAGTGGTTTCCGTTCCAAAGACTGTTTCCGCCGTGCTTTTGATGACGTTGGTACCGCCCCGGAAAAGCTGGCGGATTGGTGCCATTTAATAGTGTGGGTGGTACATTGTCTTCCACCTGTCTGTTGGCGGTTACCGCTGCGGTGTTTGTTTCTACTGCTGTGGCGTTCGGAGTGTTAAAGTGGCTGTCTATGTTGGCGGTTTCCGCCATGGTCGTGATTCAATTTATTTTACAGCTGGCCTGTTGGCGGTATTATCGCCGCTTTATCACTGACCGCCAGGGTTGTAATGAGGGCCCAAATCTGGTGTTCAATGAACAAAGAGCTGGTGGCATATCTAAGTATGTATTTTGTCTGTCAGCTGTGGAAATAGCTCAATCATGAGTGAAGAATCAATGAGATCCACACCATGAAATATGATCTTTTGCTTTGTCTGCTTTAACTAATAATGTCAGTGTAATATAGAATGAATATATATAACTCCACTGGGTTTCTGAGGAGAAGGATGATGAGGTGAATGATGAAGTCTGTGTGCCCATTGGATGCTTAATATAAGGGGAACTTGGCATGTCTCAAACTTTTGGAATAAAAGAATGAGATGGGGTCGGGGCCTTCTGTCCCTTCTGCCAGAATATAAATGCAGAATTTGTTTCTTCTATTTTGATTTTCCAAATCCTTTGTATGTTTCTTCAAATATGTTAATTCAGCTTGGAGGTGTTGAAGTGACTGTGCAGTATCTTGGAGGTTACTGACAGTGTGTTCCACCTTTGAGACTTTGTTCTCCATAAGTGACCACTTATTATCTAGAAGCCGGAGTTTTTAATTGCTTTCTTCCATTTAGGGCTTGAGGGCTCGTATTTCCTCAAGCAAACATTTAATGGACTTGGGGGATTGAATGGATGATGGAGGATCTTTTTTCACTTTTGTATTAGTAGATATATTGGATGAGTTGCATTTAGAAGCCATTGTAGAGGCAGTAGTAGGAAGCAGAAGCAGAATCATGAAGAGTGTTGGTATGATCCTCCATAACAGTATCCAATGCAAAAAAGGAGTCAAAAGGAGGAATTGACTGCAAATGTAGTAAGCGAAACAAGTGTATGTAATTTAATATTCCTAGATTTCCCCATAAGAGGAAAATTAATGTAAAGGGTAAATAGATGGCACAGTAATTACCATGAAAGAGCAACCTGTGAAGAAAATATTATTTATATAGTAAATGCTACAGTTATATTGAAATATTAAGGCCCTCATTCTGACCCTGGCGGTTCCCTACCGCCAGGGCCAACGGGGGCGGGAGCACCGCCGACAGGCCGGCGGTGCTCCCTTGGTCATTCTGACCGCGGCGCTTTGGCCGCGGTCAGAACGGGAAAACCGGCGGTCTCCCGCCGGTTTTCCACTGACCCTTAGAATCCTCCAAGGCGGCGCAGCTCGCTGCGCCGCCGAGGGGATTCTGACCCACCCTACCGCCATGAACATGGCATGGGCACGGCAGGGGCCCCCTAACAGGGCCCAACTAGGCTTTTCAGTGTCTGCAATGCAGACACTGAAAAGCGCGACGGGTGCTGCTGCACCCGTCGCACGCCTTCCACTCCGCCGGCTCGATTCCGAGCCGGCTTCCTTGTGGAAGGCGCTTTCCCGCTGGGCCGGCGGGCGATCTGAATCAGATCGCCCGCCGGCCCAGCCGGAAAGCGCCAGCCGGAAAGTCAGAATACCCCTCGCGGTCAATTGACCGCTGGGCGGTATTCAGGCGGATTCCGACGGGCGGGCGGCAACCGCCGCCCGCCTAGGTCGGAATGACCACCTAAGATTCCATTGCCTGGAGTGGTATTGCAGGAGACTTTAACTCATTGTAAAACCGAATGCTGAGAGGACTCACCACAGTCTGAAAAAGGAAATGGTGGTCCTGATGGTTCTGTTAGCGTGCCCTCTGTCAGCTGATAGAAATTAACAGATAGAGAGAAGCAGCAGTTTTAAAGATGAGCCAGCTGAAAGGAAAACGGTTCCCCCAGCATTTCCTGCTGTCCTGTAAATCTCAACTTTCTTACAAGAGGGAACTACCCAATTCCCCTCCGCAACATCACCAGAGCTTTCCTAAATGGCTGCCACCTGCGTCCAACACCAAACCACACCCCTGTAGGATTGTTTTGCGGTTGTTGACTTCAACTCCTTCTTCATTCTACAGAAGACTTTGTTTTGTTTGCTGAGCTGTGTTTTGCTTTCCACTTTGTTTTTTTGACATATTTTGTGTGGCAAGATCTTATGTCCTATGTCAAAGCCACTATTGCGTTCAGTTGGTCTCCCTGGGAAGCAACTTCCACATCAAATCTCTTAAACATATTTCAGTTGGAACGTTAATCCTAGTATGGAGTTTTGACCAGAGTACCTTTGTGCGAGTCGTGTGCTGCACTTACATTTTCAGCTTATTTTTAATGTTCACATGCATTAATTCATCTTTTTTTATGTTTTGTGTAGATTTTCAAAATATAGATGCAAGATTTTCTAGTCCCCTGTTGTGTGAAGGATCAGCAGCACACACAGTGGTAGTAGTAGAATACTTTATTGTTAGGAGATCCCAGGTCACAGCAGATACAGTTCCTCAGTACACAGTATTCTCCTTTCCCCACTGTCAGCTTCCTTGGCAATTCTAGAAGAGAACTCACATGACACCCCAGCACTCTAAGTCCACAAATGAGAATAATGGCTTAGTGCAGAGCGTTGCCCCACAGACACCCATAGATCCGTGAGTTTCTTACTTCTGAGACAGTTCATGAAGCTGTAGCTGATTATGATAAATGCTGGATCTAGGAGGAACAAGTGCTATAATCTAGTTCCAGACAGCACCTTTCTTCTTAGAGAGCCACCTAATGACAGACTGTGACTGTGTACAGGTATCTAATTGTTTCATTACTGTCCCTTAGTGATACCAAGATCCCATACCTGTATGAGCAGATCCATTGCTTGTCTCTGCTGTGGAAGATTGAATGTGTGACCACAAGACTTGATGGAAAGATGCGCGCCTTCCTTGCTGTCTTGATGGAGGTCAACTCAGCTGAACAGACAGGGATAGAGCCTCAGGTGAGTGAGAAGTGAAGCCCCATTCAAAAATATAGTTCATATGTCAGCATGTTCTAAGGGTGAAGCACACAAGTTGAGACAGTGTCATGATGTCTAAGGGTCATAATGCACAGTCCAGATATCAGCATGCTCAAAACACAAGGCTCAGATACAGTCCAACAGTCAGGATATCCCATAATCACACATCTTGATACAGTTCATGTGTTTATATGCCTCAGGATGAAGGGTTGCACTGCCCAAATATATTCCAATACTACAAACTCAGCTACAGTCCAAGTGTCTCTGTGCACCAAGGACTTAGGTTATAACCCCCGAATAGAACTGAAGCTGTTGAAGTGGCTATCTAAGGCAGGATGAGATGTATTTATAATCTGTCATTGAGGCTTTGTATTTAACCTTGTCAGTGAAAAGATATAACTTCAAAATATTTCTGTGTAAACAACTTTTTCAGTTATGGTGTGAAACTGACATTGACACAACTGGAATATAACAAGAATTAAATAACTATGGCGGTCATTCCTACCTTGGCGGGCGGCAGTTGCCGCCCGCATGGCGGGAACCGCCAGAAGACCGTACCGCGGTCAAAAGACCGCGGCGGTCATTCTGACTTTCCCGCTGGGCTGGCGGGCGACCGCCAAAAGGCCGCCCGCCCGCCCAGCGGGAAAGCACCAGCAACGAGGAAGCCGGCTCCGAATGGAGCCGGCAGAGTTGCTGGTGTGCGACGGGTGCAGTTGCACCCGTCGCGATTTTCAGTGTCTGCCAAGCAGACACTGAAAATCAATGTGGGGCCCTGTTAGGGGGCCCCTGCAGTGCCCATGCCAGTGGCATGGGCACTGCAGGGGCCCCACGACACCCGTTCCCGCCAGCCAGGTTCTGGTGGCGAAAACCGTCAGAACCAGGCTGGCGGGAAGGGGGTCGGAATCCCCATGGCGGCGCTGCTTGCAGCGCCGCCGTGGAGGATTCACAGGGGCAGCGGGAAGCCAGCGGGAAGCCGGCGGGAAGCCGGCGGGAAGCCAGCGGGAAGCCAGCGGGAAGCCAGCGGGAAACCGCCGGCTTCCCTTTTCTGACCGCGGCTTTGCCGCCGCGGTCAGAATAGCCCCAGAAGCACCGCCAACCTAGGAATGACCCCCTATATGTTGACTAACTCTCCTCCTATATTGACAATCCTTGATGTAGCAGAAATGTTATTGCTACCCCTGATTTCACAGTGATCATCTATACATGACAGACTTCACATTTTCTTAATTAAAGTACTGACAGATTGATTATAAAGTGGTGCACTGAAAGCCAAATTAATGTGCATTCACTGTAGGTCATTTGACAAAAGTGATGTGATACAGCCTATAAACATGTTTAGTCAATTAATTTGTTTCTACATGTGCACAGGAAAATGTTAAGTCATGCTTGTTAATGTCATGTTTCTTTTACAGTTCATTCTCATTAAATGCTAGCTTGGGAATAGAATGTCTATTGTTTTACTCATAGTGAGCCTGATAAAGTAACCTTTAAGATGGAACATGCAGGACCCAGAGGATGTGAAATTTGTCTGAGCTTACAATTTTGTTTTAATTTGAACAGATGAGCTAAGATGGATGTTTTCCCTATGATGGACTTTGGAATATGTCCCTATGTTGCAGGTTCATGTCATATGACAGTTTCTGATTGGACAGTATGCTTTCTGAATTATGTGGAGTGATGGATGAATGAATCATCTTGCATTTTGAACTTTAATATACCGTTCCCCAGTTCAACTTTAGTCAGACTTACCCATTATTTTCTGCTGAGACTTAGAATTTTTGTTGACACCTTCCCTTTTTTCTTACTTTCTGCAAACCTTGATTAGTTTCCTTTTGCCGCAGATGTAATTTTCCCGAATTCCTTTTGTCCTGTTCTTCCTTTTTGCCTTTTGCTCTCATGTGTTTTAACCAAGCACATGTAGACCTTAAATTTACCAAAATTAATAGGAATTTTCCTTGTTTAAGTTAGAGAAACTTAGAGGACTTTTGGATTGCCTTTATGCTTAAAATAATTGAACATTGACTTTTGTCAACATACTAAATTGTTCTGTTGGTGTTTTGTATGGTTACTATTGAGTGTTCAGTCTTGTTAATGTTAGTGTGACTAAACCTGCTCTGATACCTCGGTCAGCCCATGGTGATACTGTATCTTTATAGCTTTGTCTTGAGGATTATCTACATCATTCTGAGTCTGAGCTTATAATAAAACCCTTAACTTTATTCTTGACTGGAGTTTTCCTTGAGTGGGCAAATGGTTCATGCTGTATTTGTAAACTGTTGAGTGAGTCTCATGCTGAATCTGTTTCTACTATCCTTGTGCTGGTTGAAAAGATCCATCGGACCTCATCAAGCACATTTATGGAAGTGAAAGAAAAATGCTCCAGCAGATCTGGTAGCAGAGGGATGTTTGCTCACATGAGGGGGAGAGATAGATAGGCATAGTGATAGCTCCCTAGCACCAAGAACTAGAGATTTTCGTCCTGCGATTTGCATACCCTGAGAATTTTTCTCCCATGGTTCGTTCCGAAGGTTGATGAAGTTCCAGTGTATTTCCTTTCCAGTGGATGTGTGAGTATTGCTAGGGTTTGTGCTAGTGTTGCATTGCTTTGGCTAAGATTGTGGTGAAGTGTGATGTTATGAAGTGTTTTGTGGAGTTTCTGCATTTGTGTGATTGTGCGGGTTGCTGCTAAAAATCTGTTGTTGTTTATGTTGTTGAACGGGTCCGCCGTGGCCTGAGATCCCAGGATAGCGTATAAATGTAGAAGACACTTGGTTCATTTATTTTCTGCCTTGTAAGGTGCTGGTCGTGTGATGACGTAAATAATGACAATAATTTTCTTTGAGTGAGTGTGAGTTGGTTGGTATTAAGTGAATCCTGACTGCATGGAGGATCTGTGTCAATAAGAGTGAGAGTCGCTGGGGGAGTCTCATTTGTTGTGTAATCATGAAAGCATAAGTCAGAAAATGTATCTCCGTACTGCTTTGAAGTGTTTGGTTGCCCTATTCTGTAGTGATCAGACAAGTTGTTGGTTTTTAACTCGCAACAGTTTACATTAAGTTTGTGAGAAGCGATTGTGTGAGAGACAGTTGCCAAAAGAGGGTGAAGAGAGTGATTGTGTGAGACACAATTGCAAAAGTGGGTGAGTTGCTGCGAGGAGTAAGGTTTACGTCATTGTATATCCCACTAGTATAGGCTGGTTAGTGCAAAGCTGCACTGATATTGGTGGACAGTGTTGCATTGCTATTGGTTGAGAACATCTAGAACATCTAGAAGTAAATTATGGGAACAGAGTTACTACCTGATTTGAACAGAAAAGTATTTTTTAATTATTGAATCTGATTAAAAATAAAGCTATTTAAAGCATTGAAGACTGCATTGGAAGTTGATGTATTTATCCCTATTAGAAAGGAAATAGAACCCTCACCTGAAGGTATTCTAGGTCATAGCATCCAAGAAAGGTCTCCATTCATGTTGCAGTAGCAAAATGGGATAATTAGCAAAAAGCTTGCAGAGCAGACATTTTAGAGGGAACTATATTATGTCCTGTTATGACTAACGAAGAAGGAGAAAGCACTAAACCCAAGACTAAGAGAAAGACAAAGAAATCAGAACAGACAACAGGTACTGAAAGGAAAGGTGAAACTTATGAGAGTGATTCAGATGAGGATTTTATAAATCAGTTATTGTTAAATCGTCCTCCTCCATATAATGCAGAACAGATAGGAGTTACAAGTGAGGTGCCTTCTTTATTTGTGATCAGAAGCTAAATTTGACAACGCCAGATCAAAATGTGTGTTCAGTAGGACAGACACTTATAAATAAACCAATTCAGAGTTTTATTAAAACAGCACATTAATCCGTTAGTTCAGAAATCAAGCCTGAATCAGTCAGCAAATCAGACAGTGCGAGGTTTTAATGCGCAAATGACAGGACACAGTTCAGAGATAACAGGTCCACTGAATCAGATGAATTACTTTATTCCAAATGCAATGACAGT
The DNA here is from genome assembly GCF_031143425.1 of Pleurodeles waltl. Taxonomy (NCBI): domain Eukaryota; kingdom Metazoa; phylum Chordata; class Amphibia; order Caudata; family Salamandridae; genus Pleurodeles; species Pleurodeles waltl. Next base: position 201,329,674 of record NC_090441.1, on the reverse strand, counting down.
TCCAGTATCAAAGGTTCTGCATTGTGCTGCCTGTGTGGACCCTGGAACACCTTTTTCAATATACAATTAGATTTCATAAAATTGTTTTACTCATATTTATCACTTGAATAATGTTTTTCTTTTTTGCAGTGTAAGCCTATCAGTGATGTATTTTTCCTTAAAATGCTGAAGCAGCGTAGAAAGAATAGCCTTGAGAAAAGAAGGCCTTTTTAAGATCTGCAGCACTTTCTCATAGAAAAAAGTCGGACCCTGACATAGGCAGCATGAGAGGAAAAAACAGCCTGATAGGCTAGCACTGAAAAACTCACCCCCTTCCTCGCAGATCCTACACCCACCACCTGCGGAGTGCCCAAGGGATCCTCCCTCAGCTCCACGTTGTTTAACGTCTACATGGCCCTGCTAGCCACCTTCGTCAGAAGCTAAGGTATAAACATCACCTCCTATGCCGACGACACTCAGCTCATTCTCTTCCTCTCTAACACACCCGACAAAGCCAGACACAACTTCGCCAAAGACAGGGAAGCAGTCACCAACTGGATGAGAAACAGCTGCCTTCAACTCAACGCAAACAAGACAGAAGTACTCATCATGGGCCCTCAACCCAACGCGTGGAATGACTCCCGGTGGCCACCCACCCTTGGAAACCCACCCACCCCCTCCAGCCAAGCCAGCAACCTCGGAATCTTCCTGGACTCCAACCTCAGCATGAACCATCAAACCAACTCAGTCACCTCCACCTGCTTCTGCACCCTCCACCTCCTACGCAAGTCCTTCAAGTGAATCCCCCTCGAACATAGAAAGACCGTCACACACACCCTTATCACCAGCAGACTGGACTACAGCAACGCACTATATGACAGAATCAACAAAAAACTCACCCGAAAACTACAAAACATCCAGAACCCAGCCACCAGTCTGGTCCTCGACCTGCCTCAACACTGCCACATCTTGCAACACCTATGTACACTGCACTGGCTCCCCATAGAGAAAAGAATCACTTTCAAGATCCTCACCCACGCACACAAAGCCCTCCACAACACCGGACCAGCCTACCTGAACCAAGGACTCAACTTCCACATACCCCACAGGGCCCTATGCTCAGCCCAGCTCTCTTTCGCAGAAGTACCCTGCATCAGGAAAACCAGAACAGGAGGACGCTCCTTCTCCTACCTCGCAGCCACCGCCTGGAACACCCTTCCTCTCCACATCAGGCAAACCACCTCCCTCTTCAACTTCACGAAGGAACTGAAGACATGGCTTTTTTAGAACCACCTCACCGGTAAATGCTACACTCCTCTCCCCCCCAGCACCTTGAGACCCTAAAGGGTGAGTAGTTGCGCTTTACAAGCACCAATTGATTGATTGATTGATTGAAAGCTTGAAATAAAGCCAGGTACCCTTTAAAGGCCCTTGAGAGACCCCTTCCCAGAATGCACTGCAGTGGCAGTTTGTCTGAGAGAGTCAGTTCTTTTTTACGGGAAATATAGCAGATTGATTGATCTGCCAGGCGAGGAGGAGGGAGGTATTTCTAACTTCAAGTAAGATTTCTACGATGCAGAACTATGGCTACAGGTACGTAGCATTTCTTTCTCCATCATAGGATCTTCATTGATAGTCATAAACCTAGAACAGAATAGCAAGCTAACAGGTATCCTCCTGAAGCGGATGTCAGAGATCCTATACTATGAGTCCGCAAGCACCTGACTTGGGATCGAATAGATTAAAAATTGTAAGTTGTATGTAGAGCCTCTGTAGAAGTACCAAATCATCATTTTTTAATGATTGTTTACATGCAGGAAGGGGGACCTTCCTGCACATAAGGAATCATTTATGACCGTTTGCTCTTTCTTTGTGCCCTGCAGAATGCAGTACACATGGAAAGTGCAAAAAACGAGGAGGAATAAAAGTATTCCTCTTCATTGTGCCATATTAACGCCACCCCCGGGGTGGAGTTAGTTTTTGGTGATGCCACAGATTTACGCCTTCTTGTAAAAATGTGGCAGTGTCAAAGGCAATGGGTTTTGCAGTGGAACACCCACAGCAAAACCCATTGCCCGCCCCTCTACTGCAGAAAACTGTCAGGAGCCCACATTTACAAGCTGGTGTTAAACCACAAAAAGTGGCTCAGCGCCACCTTGTAAATGTGGCCCACGACACAGCGCCACAGGAGCATCAATAAAAGTGACTCTCTGGTGGTACTAGGGGTCTTGTAAATCTGGCCCACTGTGTCCCCTGAAGTTTGGGATTTTCCAGGAAACGATATAGGTCTCATCAAGGGAGTTGAGCCTATCAAAATTACTGTGAAACTGAATGCTCAGTATCTGAGGATTCCCCCGTATAACATGATGCCTGAAACAATTGCTGTAATCACCCCGATGATAGATTCTTTGATTGAACAGGGAATCTTGAGAGAAATAATGGAAATCCATGTAACCCTCCCATTATGAAACTACGGAATCCCAGTGTCAAACGCTGCATAGGCCAGGACCCGAGGAGAGTAAATTAAATAGTTGTCATAGGTTGTCCCGTGGTATGGAATCCAGCAGTGATTTTGTTCCATTCCATGTGAATCAGAGTGGTTCACTGTGATATTGACCTGTGCCAACCATCCTTCTTTTTACAGTTGCATAGAGACAGTTTCTCTTCATGTTTTGGTTTGGCTGTCATGTTTTGGCATGGTGCGGAGTACCACAAGGGTCTCCTAAGGGTCTATTGATCTTTAATCAAATCTTGAAAAAGAATCTGGAATTTTGTAAATTCCTTATCATTCAGTTTTGGTTCAGTACATTGATGACCTATTATTGGCATCAAATACTCAGAAGCATGCAGGCGAGACACAATTGCTCTGGTGAATCATTTAGTAGAGAATTGTCATAAAGTTTCCCCGACAAAAAGAAGTTTTGTATTTAGGTGACCACATTGAGAAAGGTGCAAGGAAGGTGTTGCAAGAAAGAATCTCTGAATTCTGAAAATGAATCCCCCTACCACTCAAAAAGAAGTCTTGATATTTTTGGTAATGACTAGCTATTGTCTTCAGTGGATTCCAAACATTTTCCTTTTGGCCAAGCCTTTACAGCGGCTGACACACAAAGATGTGTCTTATCTGGTACCATTGGATGACAACTGGAAATGTACTTTCAAAGAGCTGAAAGATAATCTCTGTTGTGCCCCGGCTCTGGGAATGCTGTATTACAATAAATATTTTACTTTGGATTGCTGTGAGAAGGAGGGATGTGCTCTCTCAGTTTTAACTCAGTTGCATGGAAATGCAAACATGCCTGTGGCATATTTTTCTGCTACTCTTGATCTTGTAGCTTCAGCTTTGCCTGGATGTGTTAAGGCTGTTGCAGCTCTGAGTGCCAGCATTGAACAGTGCGAGTGCATTGTTACGGGTCATTGTTTGAATGTTTTTATCCCCCATTCAGGAGAGATAATGTTAACCCATACCAAGACACAACATATGATTATTTCTTGTCTTACATGTTATGAGCAAGTCATACTGGTTTCTCAAAATGTTGTGTTGAATCCCTGTAGCACGTTAAATCCATCAAACTTGTTACCTATGCCTGTAAATGAGAAAAAAATTATTGATTGCACTGATGACATTTAGCATGACTGCCTGGATGTCACTGAACTACGCACCACACCAAGAACTGATATACAAGATTTTCTACTTTCTGAAACTCATTATTTGGTGTGTGTTGATGGCTCCTGTTTGAGAGATCATGATGGTGTCCTGAGAGCTGGTTATCGAGTCTGTAGAGTCTCAGGTGGAGTGAAACCTCTTGGCTTCAAGGAGTCTTTTCATCCTGTGAAAAGCTGGCCTGGTTTGTAGTGGGTACTAAAGGTACTTACACCTTATACCAGTTCCAGTGATCCACCGTAGTGAAATGTAGGTAGTGTCTAGCAGCTTAGGATGTCTAAAGGTATCTGTAGCAGAGTAGTAAGGCTGAACTCGGAGACATGCAAAGCTCTTGCAATACCACTATAGTCACACAGTACTTATACACAAGAAAAGACAATACTCAGTGTTACCAAAAATAAAGGTACTTTATTTTAGTGACACAAGGCCAAAAATATCTTAGAGGCTATACTCCCTCTGGAGGTAAGTATTATACACAATATATACACTAGTAACCAAAATCAGGTGAGTAAACAGTCATAAAATAATGAAAAACACAATAGATTGCAATAGGCCTTGGGGCAACAAAAACCATATACTGAAATAGTGAATGCGAATGTTGGTTTCCCCCCTAGGCAGGTGTAGTGTATAGAGAGGTGCTGGTAGTGTAAAAAAACAACCCAAGGTAAGTAAAATACCCCACCCCAGAGCCCAGGAAAACAGGAGTAAAGTACAACAAGTTTCCTCAGAACACACTAGGAGTCGTGGTAAAGGATTATGCAAAAACCAAGCAAGACTGCAAGACACCAACTATGGATTCCTGGACCTGAAGACCTGTGGAGAGAGGAGGCCAAGTCCAGAAGTCAATGAAGAGTCCAGGATGAACAGGAGCCCCTGCTAACCCTGATGAAGATACAAAAGTGGATTCTCCGGTTAGAAGAAAAGAGCAGAAATGCACCAAAGAAGACAGCTGCGGGTTCCTGCTTGGTGCAGGTGATGTCCGACTTTGAGTCATTGGATGCAGTCCGGTTTTCGTCATTGGATTCCGCCAACAAGCCTTGGCTCATGCAAATGTCACTGTTGGCGGGAAAGGGTGCTACCCTGGGCCCAGGAGGGACCTGGGTGCCTCATCTCGGACTGAGGGGACAGAGGGGGCTCTCAGCACTTTAGAGAGCCCTCAAAAGACCAGACAGCACCCACAAGAGTCTTAGAACACAGGGACAAAGGAGTTGCAGAATGCGGTTGTCGCAGCATTACACAAAGGGGTCCCACACCACCGGAGAGCAATGCAGGGATCTGAGCATCGCAGGATAGAGTGCTGGGGATCTGGGCTACGCTGTGCACAAAGAATTTCTACAAGAAGTGCACAGACGCCCAAGGAGCTGAAGAACACGCGGTGCATAGGGGTACTGTCTGGCACGGGGAGGCAAGCTCTTACCTCCACCAAATTTGGACAGTTGGACCTTTGCACAGTCAGGATCCCTTCGGTCGAACCACCTATGTTCCAGGGTTCATCCTCGTCGTCAGGAGAGAAGTCCCAGAGTACCAGTTGTTGTTGCAGAGAGCTGACTGCTGAAGGAGGGAAGTGACTCCATCACTCCACAGTAGATTCCTTTAGTCCTTCTTGTGCAGAATGAAGACAAGCAGTCGTCAGAAGATGCACACCCTGGAAACTGTTGCAGTTGTTGGCTGGACCTGAGGTTGCAGGGTCACAGTAGCCTTTTTGGATACGTTGCTGCAGTTACAGTGTTCCTGGAGCAGTCTGCGGTTGATCCGACGGTCAGAAGCTGAAGCAGAGGATTCAGAGGAGTCCTTGTGGAGTCTTGCAAACCAAATCTGAGGAAACACCCATAGCCGTGAGAGGGGGATTGGCTACCTTACCAGGCATGCACTTATCAGGAGGGGTCTCTGATGTCACCCACTGGCACTGGCCACTCAGATGCTCTCAAAGAGTCCCTACACCTTGAAATCCAAGATGGCTAACACCAGGGACACTCTGGAGGAGCTCTGGGCACCACCCCTGGGATGGTGATGGACAGGGGAGTGGTCACTCCCCTTTCCTTTGTTCAGTGTCGCGCCAGAGCAGCGACTGGGGGTCCCTGAACTGGTGTAGACTGGATTATGCAAGGAGGGCACCATTTGTGACCTTCAAAGCATTTCCAGAGGCACTGGGAGGATACCCATCCCATGCCTGTAACTCTTATTTCCAATGGGAGAAGGTGTAACAGCCCTCTCCTAAAAGAAATGCATTGTTCATGGGATTGAGCTGCTCAATCTCCAGGAGGGCAGAAACCTGTCTGTGAGATGGCAGCAGCTGGGGCTGCCTGAAAAACCCCAGAGGGCTGTGGAAGCATTGCTGGGGTCCTCTAAGGAGCCCCCAGAGTGCATGGAATCATACAATCAATACTTGCAAAATGATTAGGGTATGATTCCAACATGTTTAGTACCAAAGATGCCTAGGTTCGGAGTTACCATTATGTAGCTGGACATAGATAGTGACCGATGTCCAGTACATGCGTAAAACGGCGTCCCCACACTCACAAAGTCCAGTGAAATGGGTTTGGAGTTTGTTGGGGCACCTCTGCTAGTGCAGGGCTGCAGTCACACACAGGTACCTGTACCATGCACTTATGTTAGCGAGACAGGACCCTGCCATACCAGGATCAATGGTTTTGCAAAATCGTCTTGCTTTAGACATACTTCTTGCAAAAGAGAATAGAGTTTGTAAGATATTGCAGGGTCACCAGTGCTGTACTGACATTAATAGGGAGCTGAAGAGGTGTATTGCAAATATGATCTGCTTAGAAAAGGATTTGAAGGAATTAGAAATGACAGGTGCCTGGGAAGCAATAGGGAATGATTTCTCTGCATTTTTAAAATTGGATTGGAAGTCTAGGGAAAGGAATTGTTGGTAGTGTCCTGAAACCTATTTTGGTAGTAGTTTTGTGTGCCATAGTTGTCTTTATTTTTTTCAGGTTGTACAAGAAACCAAAGTCAAAAAGAATGGAGAAAAGGAGAAGAAAAGAGGAGGTTGAACTTGAGACTATACAAAGCATATATAAAATGTTGACTTGTCTCATTGAAATGAGAGATTGTAGTGTGGTGTGGTGGCTTGATTCACCATCAGATGGGGGACTGAGGTAGCAGAAATGTTACTGCTACCCCTGATGTCACAGTGATCATCTATGCATGACATACTTTGCATTTTGTTAAATAAAGCTCTGATAGATTGATTGTAAAGTGGTGCACTGAAAGCCATGCTAATGTGTATTCACTGTACTTCATTTGACAAAAGCAATGTGGTATATGTAGGAGGCTGGCCTGGCTTGTAGTGGGTACCAAGGGGTACTTACACTCTGTACCAGGTCCAGTTATCCCTGATTAGTGTAGAATAGGTGTTTCTAGCAGCTTAGGCTGATAGAAGGTAGCTATAGCAGAGCAGCTTAGGCTGAACTAGGAGACATGCAAAGCTCCTACTATACCACTGGTGTCATGCACAATATCATAAGAAAACACAATACACAGATATACTAAAAATAAAGGTACTTTATTTTTATGACAATATGCCAAAAGTATCTCAGTGAGTACCCTCAGTATGAGGATGCCAAATATACACAAGATATATGTACACAATACCAAAAATATGCAGTATTAGCAAAAGGAAGTAATGCAAGCAGTGTAAAGTTACAATAGATTGCAATAGGAGCACATAGGTATAGGGGCAACGCAAACCATATACTCCAAAGGTGGAATGCGAACCACGAATGGACCCCAAACCTATGTGAGCTTGTAGAGGGTCGCTGGGACTGTAAGAAAACAGTGAGGGTTAGAAAAATAGCCCACCCCAAGACCCTGTAAGGTAGGTGTAAAGTGCACCTACAACCCCCAGAGAGCACAGAAGTCGTGATAGGGGGATTCTGCAAGGAAAACCAACACCAGCAAAGCAACAACTGTGGATTTCCGGACCTGAGTACCTGTGAAATAAGGGGACCAAGTCCAAGAGTTGCCACAGTGTCGAGAGTGGGCAGATGCCCAGGAAATGCCAGCTGAGGGTGCAAAGGAGCTGCCACCGGATGGAAGAAGCTTGGTGTTTTGCAAGAACGAAGAGGACTAGGAACTTCCCCTTTGGAGGATGGATGTCCCACGTCGTGAAGAAGCTTGCAGAGGTGTTCCCACGCAGAAAGACCGCAAACAAGCCTTGCTAGCTGCAAGGGTCGCGGTTAGGGTTTTTGGATGCTGCTGTGGCCCAGGAGGGACCAGGATGTCGCCACTTGGATGTGGAGACAGAGGGGGTGCCCAGCAAGTCAGGCAGCCCTCACAGAAGCAGGCAGCACCCGCAGAAGTATCGGATCAGGTACTTAGAAGAGGAGTGAACCGGAGTCCACACAAAGTCAGAAAAGGGAATCCCACGACGCCGGAGGACAACTCAGAAGGTTGTGCACTGCAGATTAGAGTGTTGGGGACCCAGGCTTGGCTGTGCACGAAGGAAATCCTAGAAGAGTGCACAGGAGCCGGAGCAGCTGCAAATCACGCGGTACCCAGCAATGCAGTCTAGCGTGGGGAGGCAAGGACTTACCTCCACCAAACTTGGACTGAAGAGTCACTGGACTGTGGGAGTCACTTGGACAGAGTTGCTTAGTTCCAGGGACCACGCTCGTCGTGCTGAGAGGGGACCCAGAGGACCGGTGATGCAGTCTTTTGTTGCCTGCGGTTTCAGGGGGAAGATTCCGTCGACCCACTGGAGATTTCTTCAGAGCTCCTGGTGCAAGAAGTAGGCAGGCTACCCCCAGAGCATGCACCACCAGGAAACAGGCGAGAAAGCCTGCAGGATGAAGTGATAGAAGGTTGCAGTAGTCGTCTTTGTTACTTTGTTGCTGTTTTGCAGGCGTCCTGAGCAGTCAGCGGTCGATCCTTTGGCAGAAGGTGAAGAGGGAGATGCAGAGGAACTCTGGTGAGCTCTTGCATCGGTATCTGAAGAATTCCCCAGAGCAGAGACCCTAAATAGCCAGAAAAGGAGGTTTGGCTACCTAGGAAGGAGGATAGGCTAGTAAGAAAGGTAAAAGCCTATCAGAAGGAGTCTCTGACGTCACCTGATGGCACTGGACACTCAGAGCAGTCCAGTGTGCCAGCAACACCTCTGTTTCCAAGATGGCAGAGGTCTGGGGCACACTGGAGGAGCTCTGGGCACCTCCCCTGGGAGGTGCAGGTCAGGGGAGTGGTCACTCCCCTTTCCTTTGTCCAGTTTCGCACCAGAGCAGGGCTGGGGGATCCCTAAACCGGTGTAGACTGGCTTATGCAGAGATGGGCAGCATCTGTGCCCATCAAAGCATTTCCAGAGGCACCCTCTGCCTTCCTGGGCCAGGGCTGCCTGGATCCCAGGAGGGCAGAAACCTGTCTGAGGGGTTGGCAGCAGCAGCAGCAGCAGCTGCAGTGGAGACCCCGGAAATGCAGTTTGGCAGTACCCGGGTTATGTACTAGAGACCCAGGGGATCATGGAATTGTCTCTCCAATGCCAGAATGGCATTGGGGTGACAATTCCATGATCTTAGACATGTTATATGGCCATGTTCGGAGTTACCATTGTGACGCTGTACATAGGTAGTGACCTATGTACAATGCACACGTGTAATGGTGTCCCCGCACTCACAAAGTCAGGGGAATTTGCCCTGAATGATGTGGGGGCACCTTGGCTAGTGCCAGGGTGCCCACACACTAAGTAACTTTGCACCCAACCTTCACCAGCTGAAGGTTAGACTTATAGGTGACTTATAAGTTACTTAAGTGCAGTGGTAAATGGCTGTGAAATAACGTGGACGCTAGTTCACTCAGGCTGCACTGGCAGGCCTGTGTAAGAATAGTCAGATCTCCCTATGGGTGGCAAAAGAAATGCTGCAGCCCATAGGGATCTCCTGGAACCCCAATACCCTGGGTACCTCAGTACCATATACTAGGGAAATATAAGGGTGTTCCAGTATGCCAATGTGAATTGGTGAAATTGGTCAGTAGCCTGTTAGTGACAATTTGGAAAGCAGAGAGAGCATAACCACTGAGGTTCTGGTTAGCAGAGCCTCAGTGAGACAGTTAGTCATCACACAGGGAACACATACAGGGCACACTTATGAGCACTGGGGCACATAGACTAAAACAACATATATACAGTGAAATATGGGGGTAACATGCCAGGCAAGATGGTACTTTCCTACACAACCCCCCCCCCCAAACGAAGGACAATAAGACTAGCCATTGTCTAAGTGGAAATATCTGGAGAGTCCATCTGCATTGGAGTGGGTACTCCCAGGTCTATGTTCCACTGTATAGTCCATTCCCTGTAGAGATATGGACCACCTCAACAATTTAGGGTTTTCACCTTTCATTTGTTTTAGCCAAAGTAGAGGTTTGTGGTCTGTCTGAACAATGAAGTGAGTGCCAAACAGGTATGGCCTCAACGTCTTCAGTGCCCAGACCACAGCAAAGGCCTGCCTCTCTATGGCAGACCAACGCTTTTCTCTAGGGGTCAACCTCCTGCTGATAAAAGCAACAGGTTGATCCTGGCCATCAGAAATGAGTTGTGATAAGACTGCCCCTACCCCTAATTCAGATGCATCAGTTTGAACAATGAATTTCTTGGAGTAACATGGGCTTTTTAGGACAGGTGCAGTGCACATGGCCTGTTTGAGTTCCTCAAAAGCTTTCTGACAGCTAGCTGTCCACAATACCTTTTTAGGCATCTTCTTGGAAGTGAGATCATTAAGTGGAGCTGCAATGGAGCCATAGGTGGTCATTCCAACCTCGGCGGTAAAAGGCGCTTACCGCCGTGCAGAAGACCGCTATAACACCGCCGCGGCCGCGGTAAACCGCCACGGTCATTCTGACCCACAACAGGCAAACCACCAAAATACAGACATCCACAAACGTCCGCCACACCAAAGGCCAGCGAGAAACTGGCGATGACCAAACCTCCACCGTCACGCCAACAGAAATACACCCATGCCATTACGACCCACGAATCCACGCAGCGGTCTTTCAACCGCGGTATTCCATTGGCGGTACACACCGCCGCGCTCAAAATACACACACACTTACAAAACACAGCCACATTGGACAGTTCAAAATACACACACCTGATACACATACAAACAACACTCCAGCACACACATTACAATATAAAACACACACCCACATCACCCACAAACCCCCACTCCTAGAGATTCGTGAACACGCACAGAGAAAAGAGATCCAAGCACCCAGACGCGCAATTCACTGTCACCCAGCAATATTACCACGCACTTCAAACTACACACCAATACACATCACCACACTTAGCACCACACAATCCACCCCACACATCACCCACATCACCCCATGGCACCGCAAAGATACCCCAGGTTTTCTGAGGCTGAACTCAGGGTCATGGTTGAGAAAATTGTACGGGTAGAGCCACAGCTCTTCGGGACACAGGTGCAGCACACCACCATTGCCAGGAAGATGGAGCTATGGAGCAGAATAGTGGACAGGGTCAACGCTGTGGGACAGCACCCAAGAAATCGGGACGACATCAGGAAGCGGTGGAACGACCTACGGGGGAAGGTGCGTTCCATGGTATCCAGGCACAACATCGCGGTGCAGCGGACTGGCGGCGGACCCCCACCTCCTCCCCCAGAATTTACAACATGGGAGGAGCAGGTCTTGGCGATCCTGCATCCTGAAGGCCTCGCAGGAGTAGGCGGAGGAATGGACTCTGGTAAGTCAAATCTTAACTACTTCATCCCCCCCACCCCACCAGCATGCCAACTCATACCCCCACCCTCACCCCCACCCCCATCACACCTACTCCTTGCAAATGTCTCACCATCACAACCCACCTATCCCAACACCAAGCCCTGCATGCGACCACAAAGCATGGACACCCATCACCTAAGCATGCCCACTGCACATACCCATCCCCCCCCCCAAACCACCGTCACAAAAGCCCCCACACAGGAATGCAAGCACAGGGGTACACGGGCACCAACCCATTGCACGCTATGGCACACACAGAAGCAATAACCATCCTTTTATACCCCTGCAGGACCCGAACGCCACATCACCGCGCAGGTGGGTCCACAAATGTCCACTCCACCCCCAGAAGAGGCCCACAGTGATGACAGCAGCTCTGTCTCCCTGGATCTAGATGACCAGCCCGGCCCATCGGGGACCTCTGGACAGTCGGTTCCCCTCAGACAGCCACAGGCCACAGCAGACCTTCCCCCCTCTGGGAACACCAGCACAGCACCCACCCAGCGGGCCCATATCTCTGTCCCCAGGACACGTCAATCAGCGGTGTGTCCACCACTGCAGGGCACCCAGGTTAACCCACCACCCCAACAACAACAGGGACCTGGGGGAAGTGGTAGTGGGCCCACGGTCCAGGGGACAGAGGCCCAGGGAAACAGGGGAACTGGGAGGGCTGCTGTGCGACGGGGGGGACAGGCCCAGGGAACCCACTCTCCACGAGGCCCTCTCCTCCATCATGGGAGCATACCAGCACTCCCAGGAGACGATGGCGACGGTCCTGGCAAGGTTTCAGGAGATCCAGCTTCTGCAGGAGCAACAGTATATGGGGTTCAGGGAGGAACTAAGAAACATCAGTTCCGCCATGGACACCATCGTAGTGGCTCTGAATCAGGTAGTCACCACATTGCGGGACACTGTGGCACCACAAAGGGCCCCTGTCACTAGCATAGACCAAGAACTGCCTACCACCTCCGCCGGCGCTAGTGGACAGGAGGCCCCGACACAAGACCAACAGGCCACCAGAACCCCACCCCCTGCAGAAGGAGAACCACCCCGCAAGCGGGCCCTGAGATCCAGGAAGGAGACAGAGTAAGATGCCAAGACCCCCGCCAGGAAAGGATACCTCTCTGATTGTCATCCCACTGTCCCACATTGACACCCTGTCCAACCTTAAACTGCCCCTGCTCCACTTTCCACAGGCATTTGGACAATGCACCTGTGATACTGATAGTCTGGACTCTGCCATGGACAATCCTCCACCATCACCCCTCACCGATTTGCAACCACCCACCAATTTAGAGCACTGTAATAAACACACTTATTGCACAAAACAATCTGGAGTCTGGCTGTGATTTTGTACAAATGTATTAGACATGACCGTGCCAAAATGTATATGTACATTGTGATGACAACATACCACTGTCACACAGCTGTAGTCCATGGGGAAACAAAGCAGATGTCACGCAGTGGGGCCCACATCTCTGAAATCGGAAGGGAAAGTCACAACTCAGTTACCATACACTGGGGGAAAAGGTCAGACAGTAGAGAGGTAGTAGTCTTTAAGTAAATGTAATATGCCGGTGTGGATTCTTACCTGTGTGTCATTGGAAATACTGCTGTATTACTGTGTTCCTGTTCTCTATGTCGTCCTCTTCGCCTTCCTCCTCTTCACTCTCCACAGGCTCCACAGCTGCTACAACACCACCATCTGGACCATCCTCCTGCAGAAAAGGGTCCTGGTGTCGCAAAGCCAGGTTGTGAAGCATACAGCAGGCCACGATGATATGGCACACCTTCTTTGGTGAGTACATTAGGGATCCACCTGTCATATGGAGGCACCTAAACCTGGCCTTCAGGAGGCCGAAGGTCTGCTCGATCACCCTCCTAGTACGCCCATGGGCCTCATTGTACCGTTCCTCTGCCCTTGTCCTGGGATTCCTCACTGGGGTCAGTAGCCATGACAGGTTGGGGTAACCAGAGTCACCAATTAGCCACACACGGTGCCTCTGGAGTTGACCCATCACGTAAGGGATGCTGCTATTCCGCATGATGTACGCGTCATGCACTGACCCAGGGAACTTGGCATTAACATGGGAGATGTACTGGTCAGCCAAACAGACCATCTGGACATTCATGGAATGATAACTCTTCCTGTTCCTGTACACCTGTTCACTCCTGCTGGGGGGGACCAAAGCAACATGTGTCCCATCAATGGCACCAATGATGTTGGGAATATGTCCAAGGGCATAGAAATCACCCTTCACTGTAGCCAAATCCCCCACCTCAGGGAAGATGATGTAGCTCCGCATGTGTTTCAGCAGGGCAGACAACACTCTGGACAACACCTTGGAAAACATGGGCTGGGACATCCCTGATGATGTGGCCACTGTTGTTTGAAATTACCCACTTGCTAGGAAATGGAGTACTGACAGAACCTGCACTAGAGGGGGGATCCCTGTGGGTTGGCGGATTGGTGACATCAGGTCTGGCTCCAGCTGGGCACACAGTTCCTGTATAGTGGCTCGGTCAAGCCTGTATGTCAGTATGACATGTCTTTCCTCCATTGTCGACAGGTCCACCAGCGGTCTGTACATGGGAAGATTTCTCCATCTCCTCGCATGTCCCAGCGGACGGTGCCTATGAAGGACAACAGCGAGCACAGAGTCAATCAACCCACAGGTACGTTCCCACAGCTTGCACATAACACGATTCCCAATGCATTGTATGGCTTGTATGAGTGTCGATGCAAGGCCTAGGTATGTGTGACGCAGTAGAATTTAAGCCATGTGGGCCCTTGAAATGGCGGCTGCCTGACCTGTGAAGTGCGACAATGGGATGTGAGGTCAATGCGCGGGCGTGGCACACCGTGGCGGTAGGCGGTCGAAGACCGCGGCGCAAAGCAGCATTGGTTAACATTGAACCCTATGGATCTCAGGAGCCAATGACGATGTGCGCCGCGGTACGCACCGCCGCAGGCGTGACCGCCATTTTCTATCTGCTTAATCACTCGATACCTGATCTTCCACAGGAGAGGACCTACACTGCAAGTGCTGCTGTGACCTCGGTCTGGAAGAGACAATGGCTCATGCGACTGGGGAAAGGGCCCCTGCGTTCACTGCTCAGGAACTGGAGAAACACGTGGATGGGGTCCTCCCCCAGTACGCGCTACTCTACGGTCCTCCAGACCAACAGGTAAGTACACTGGGACCATGCTTTGTGGCCAATGCCTGGGTTGAGTGGGGTGGATGAAAGATGGTGGGGAGGGGAGCGATTGAGGCATGCATCAAACGACAGATGAGAGCATGTGCCACATGGCAAGGGTGGGGATGGGGGGCCACTCACATCGAGCATGCAGAAGGTGATGATTATTCTTCTCTCCCTGTACATGTCACATAGGTCAGCGCCCACCAGAAAATCGATATTTGGCGTGCCATCGCCAAGGACGTCCGGGCCCTGGGGGTCCACCACAGACGGGGCACCCACTGCCGGAAGAGATGGGAGAACATCCGACGCTGGAGCAGGAAGACTGCGGAGGCTCAGCTGGGAATGGCCTCCCAACGTGGGAGGGGTGCCAGTCGGACTTTGACCCCCCTGATGTCCCGGATCCGTAAGGCATCGCCCTGTGCCCCCACCCCCCACCTCTGTAGGGTGCCAGGTACAGCTATGCATTGCCCTGTGTCATCTATGTGTGCAGATGTCGCCCATAGGCTTGTAGGCCATGTCCCACGGATTGCGTAGTCGACCCAAAGTGCGCAGCGTAGTGCAGGGGGCTTCTGTGTCTGTCCTGTCCGCCAACGGTGTCGCCAATGCATGCATTCAACATTTCTTTATTTTTCCCCACCCCCCTTTTTTATTGTCTTCCTGTTCATTTGTGCATTAGCATCATCAGGCGGAGGAGAAGTGGCATCGGAGCACGAGGGAGCTGCATCTCACATGGCCATGGCGGGCCATGCAACGGAATCGGAATTCACCAGTGAGACGGAGGGCGAGGGGAGCTCCACAGCGGGGACTCGTGCGGATGTCAGTGACCACGACTCGTCCTCTGAACGGAGCTCCCTTGTGGTGGCGGCAACATCTGTGCCCCCCGCAACAACAGGTACAGCCGTAACCCAGCGCACCAGCACCGCCCTCCCAGCAGCCCCTCAGCATCTGCCCCATGCCCGCTCACCCAGGAATGTGGGCATCTCCTTCGCCCCAGGCACCTCAGGCCCTGCCCCTGTCACCCCTGCTGCCCTCAGTGAGGAGGTCATTGACCTCCTGAGGAAGCTCACTGTTGGGCAGTCTACCATTTTGAATGCCATCCAGGGTGTAGAAAGGGAGGTGCACCAGAGTAATGCATACCTGGAGGGCATTCATTCTGGTCAGGCTGCCCTTCAGCGATCGTTCAACACTCTGGCCTCAGCAGTGACGGCAGCCATTGTCCCTGTCTCTAGCCTCCCCCCTCCAACTTCCTCCACCCATATCCAATCCCCTCTACCTCTGCCTATCCCAGACACACCATCAGACCAGCCTGCACACACCTCAACACCCAAGGGAAGCTCAGCCAGACATAAGCACCACACATCACACAAGCATTCACACAAGCAACATCCCCATGCAGATATACCAACACCCACTGCCTCCACTGTGTCCCCCTCCTCCTTGTCTCCCTCCTCCCTCCCTGTCAAGTCTCCACTCACACCTGCATGCACAACATCTTCAGCCACTACCTCCATCACAAGCACACCCACCAGAACCCCCCGCACACATGCAGTCACCACCCCACTACCATTCACACGTCCCCTGTGTCCTCTCCCAGTGTGTCTGTCATCCCCTCTTCCAAGCTACACAAACGCAGGCAGCCACCCACCCAACAGCCATCCACCTCACGACAGCCTCCAGCCCAAGCACCTGCACCCAAAGACACCAGACTTCAAACTCCTACAACCACAACCTCTTCCTGCACTCCCATACCTACTACACCTACCCGTCCCTCTCTTCCTAAAATTCTTTTCCTATCAAAACTTGACCTCTTTCCAACAACTCCCCCACCCCGTCCATCTCATAGGACTCCAGTCAGCACCTCAGCCACCACAAAAGCGGGCCCTGTGAAGACAGTCTGCCATGGACTGTGGAGTCCCCCACCCTCAAGGGCAGCCAGTTCAGTAGGGAGCCAAGGCACGGCCAGCCCACCCCCGCAAAAACATGCGAAGATTGTCAGTGGCCGGCGCGAGAGGCCTAAAACACCAGGGACCAAAATCCCTACCATGGCTCCGGCAGGAAGTGTGGAGCAAGCTGGCACACCGCCAAAGGTGGGGAAGGGCCACAGGCGAACAGGGAAGGCTGGGAAGGGCAGCACGCCCGACAAGACCGCCAGCAGCCCAGCTGTGCAGGAGGGCCCCGCAAGCCCCATCCCAGGTGGGCAGGAGGACACCAACAGGCCCGGTACTGCAGCCCAGGAGGGCCCCACCAGCCCCATCCCAGGTGGGCAGGAAGGCGCAGCCAGCCACAGGTCAGGTGGCGAATGACCTCCACCCCATGGGCGGATCCGCTGAACTGGGCACTCATCCGAAGCACCACTGAACTGGGCACTCATTCTCAAGCACCGCTGAACTGGGCCCTTCATCTCAAGCACTGCTGAACTGGGCACCGCCGTCTCAAGCACCGCTGAACTGGGCACTCATTCTCAAGCACCGCTGAACTGGGCCCTTCATCTCAAGCACCGCTGAACTGGGCACCGCCGTCTCAAGCACCGCTGAACTGGGCACCGCCGTCTCAAGCACCGCTGAACTGGGCACCGCCGTCTCAAGCACCGCTGAACTGGGCCCTTCATCTCAAGCACCGCTGAACTGGGCCCTTCATCTCAAGCACCGCTGAACTGGGCCCTTCATCTCAAGCACCGCTGAACTGGGCACCGCCGTCTCAAGCACTGCTGAACTGGGCCCTTCATCTCAAGCACCGCTGAACTGGGCACCGCCGTCTCAAGCACCGCTGAACTGGGCACCGCCGTCTCAACACTGAACTGGGCACCGCCGTCTCAAGCACCGCTGAACTGGGCCCTTCATCTCAAGCACCGCTGAACTGGGCCCTTCATCTCAAGCACCGCTGAACTGGGCCCTTCATCTCAAGCACCGCTGAACTGGGCACCGCCGTCTCAAGCACCGCTGAACTGGGCCCTTCATCTAAAGCACCGCTGAACTGTGCACCGCCGTCTCAAGCACCGCTGAACTGGGCCCTTCATCTCAAGCACCGCTGAACTGGGCCCTTCATCTCAAGCACCGCTGAACTGGGCACCGCCGTCTCAAGCACCGCTGAACTGGGCCCTTCATCTCAAGCACCGCTGAACTGGGCCCTTCATCTCAAGCACTGCTGAACTGGGCACCGCCGTCTCAAGCACCGCTAAACTGGGCCCTTCATCTCAAGCACCGCTGAACTGGGCACCGCCGTCTCAAGCACCGCTGAACTGGGCACCGCCGTCTCAAGCACCGCTGAACTGGGCCCTTCATCTCAAGCACCACTGAACTGGGCACCGCCGTCTCAAGCACCGCTGAACTGGGCCCTTCATCTAAAGCACCGCTGAACTGGGCACCGCCGTCTCAAGCACCGCTGAACTGGGCCCTTCATCTCAAGCACCGCTGAACTGGGCCCTTCGTCTCAAGCACCGCTGAACTGGGCACCGCCGTCTCAAGCACTGAACTGGGCACCGCCGTCTCAAGCACCGCTGAACTGGGCCCTTCATCTCAAGCACCGCTGAACTGGGCCCTTCATCTCAAGCACCGCTGAACTGGGCCCTTCATCTCAAGCACCGCTGAACTGGGCACCGCCGTCTCAAGCACCGCTGAACTGGGCCCTTCATCTAAAGCACCGCTGAACTGGGCACCGCCGTCTCAAGCACCGCTGAACTGGGCCCTTCATCTCAAGCACCGCTGAACTGGGCCCTTCATCTCAAGCACCGCTGAACTGGGCACCGCCGTCTCAAGCACCGCTGAACTGGGCACCGCCGTCTCAAGCACCGCTGAACTGGGCCCTTCATCTCAAGCACCGCTGAACTGGGCCCTTCATCTCAAGCACTGCTGAACTGGGCACCGCCGTCTCAAGCACCGCTGAACTGGGCCCTTCATCTCAAGCACCGCTGAACTGGGCACCGCCGTCTCAAGCACCGCTGAACTGGGCACCGCCGTCTCAAGCACCGCTGAACTGGGCCCTTCATCTCAAGCACCGCTGAACTGGGCACTCATCCGAAGCACCGCTGAACTGGGCACCGCCGTCTCAAGCACCGCTGAACTGGGCCCTTCATCTCAAGCACTGCTGAACTGGGCCCTTCATCTCAAGCACCGCTGAACTGGGCACCGCCGTCTCAAGCACCGCTGAACTGGGCCCTTCATCTCAAGCACCGCTGAACTGGGCCCCGCCGTCTCAAGCACCGCTGGCCCATTGGCACCGCCGTCTCAAGCACCGCTGAACTGGGCACCGCCGTCTCAAGCACCGCTGGCCCATTGGCACCGCCGTCTCAAGCACCGCTGGCCCATTGGCGGAAGGGGCAGGCCCGCATCTGTGTCGGGCAGGACTGCACGAAGCACTCTGGGCACCAGTCCCCCACCTGTACCAATGGGGACTGTTATCCACTTGTGAGATTGTGGCTTTGCACTCCCCAGGATGGAACAGTGGGCAAACCACCCACTTGTGAGACTTGAGAGACTGTGGCTTTGCACTTCATAGGATGGAACAGTGGGCAATCCACCCACTTGTGAGACTTGAGAGACTGTGGCTTTGCACTCCCCAAGATGTAACAGTGGGCAAGACACCCACTGTAGAGACTTGAGAGACTGTGGCTTTGCACTCCCCAGGATGTAACAGTGGGCAAGCCACCCACTGTAGAGACTTGAGAGACTGTGGCTTTGCACTCCCCAGGATGGAACAGTGGGCAACCCACCCACTGTAGAGACTTGAGAGACTGTGGCTTTGCACTCCCCAGGATTGAACAGTGGCCATGGAGGCCCCTCGTGGATCTGGCGTCGTGGACTCATCTGGCTGAGGTGCCCCCCCTTCCCTTCCCCCTGAGGTGCCTGTAGTTTTCCTATCTGATGCCCCTGCAGTGTTCTCTCCGTTGGAGTCAGGTATCCTGTGTGGGCTTTGCCCTAGTGATTTGGGCCCAGTGGTCCACGAACAATGCCTGCTACAAATATCGGACTTGACAATTTATGTATATAAAAGTTTTAGATGTGTGATATATTTTTAAGCCAGTACTACAATATATTCCAATGTTTATAATCATTTCCTTTTGTCTTTGCATTCTTCCGTAGGGTTTGGGGGGGTAACTGTGATGTATTGCTATGCATTGATGTGTGTGTTGTAGTGGGTGAGGGTGGGTGTGTTGCGTATGTGTGTCCCAGTAATTTTTTGCCTCCCCCCTCCTCTGTGTCGTAGGTGCGGTACTCACTGTTGTCTTCTGTGCCGGCGTTCGTGCTCCTGGTAGAGGAGCAGGAAGACAATCGCTGGGAGGATGTGGAGTTCGGGTTCCATACTGTCCAGATTCCTCGTGGGGTGTATGGAGGTGAGCGTTTTCCGTTTGAAATGGCTGTTTCTGCCGTGTTTTTATCGGCGGGGCTACCGCCCCGGAAAAGGTGGCGGATTGGTGGGTTGTGATAGGGTGGCCGGTACATTGACTCCCGCCTGTCTGTTGGCGGTGACCGCCGTGCTGTTTGTTTGTCCCGCCGTGGCGGGCGATGTGTTGAAGTGGCGGTCTCTGTTGGCGGTTTCCGCCAGGGTCGGAATTCAATTTTTTTTACCGCCAGACTGTTGGCGGTTTAGCCGCCGCTTTAACACTGACCGCCAGGGTTGGAATGACCCCCATAGGTTTTAATGAATCTCCTGTAATACCCAGTGAGGCCTAGGAAGGCTCTCACCTGGGTCTGTGTTGTAGGGGGAACCCAATCCATGATTGTTTGGATTTTCCCCTGAAGTGGTGTATTCTGTTCTCCACCTACCAGGTGTCCCAGATAAACCACTTTCCCCTGCCCTATCTGGCACTTTGAAGCCTTGATAGTGAGGCCTGCCTTTTACAGGGCCTCCAAAACTTTCCACAGGTGGACCAGGTGATCATCCCAGGTGGAGCTAAAGACAGCTATATCGTCCAGATATGCTGCACTAAAAGCCTCCAACCCTTGCAGGACTGTATTCACCAACCTCTGAAAAGTGGAAGGTGCATTTTTCAAACCAGAGGGCATTACTGTGAATTGGTAGTGCCCTCCAATAGTCAAAAATGCAGTTTTTGCTTTAGCATCCTCTGATAACTTGATCTGCCAATACCCTGCAGTCAAATCAAAGGTGCTTAGATACTTGGCAGATGCCAGTGTATCTATGAGCTCATCTGCCCTGGGTATAGGGTGAGCATCAGTTTTTGTTACTTGGTTGAGACCTCTGTAATCTACACAAAACCTCATCTCCCTTTTCCATCTTTTGAGTGAGGCTTTGGTACAAGCACCACAGGAGAGGCCCATGGGCTTTCAGAATGTTCAACCACTCCTAAGTCAAAGATTTTCTGAACTTCTTGCTTTATGCAGTCCATGACATGGTCATGCTGCCTATAGATTTTACTCTTGGCAGGCATGCTGTCTCCAGTATCAATTGTGTGTTCACACCAAGATGTGGTGCCTGGCACAGTTGAAAAGAGTTCAGAAAACTGACCTAAGAGATTTATGCAGTTGTCTTTCTGCTCAGCAGTAAGACAGTCTGCCAAAACTACACCTTCCACTAGAGCATCCTCTTCTGTGGAAGAGAAGAGATCAGGGAGAGGGTCACTCCCTTCTTCCTGTCCTTCATCTGTTGCCATGAGCAGGGTGAGATCAGCCCTGTCATAGTAGGGTTTTAGGCGATTGACATGGAGCACCCTAAGGGGACTCCTGGCAGTGCCTAGGTCAACCAAGTAGGTGACCTCGCCCTTCTTTTCAACAATGAGATGGGGTCCACTCCATTTGTCTTGGAGTGATCTTCGGGCCACAGGCTCCAATACCCACACCTTCTGTCCTGGTTGGTACTGAATCAGAACAGCCTTCTGGTCTTGCCATTGCTTTTGGAGCTCTTGGCTGGCCTGAAGGTTTTTAATGGCCTTTTTCATGTACTCCGCCAATCTGGATCTTAGGCCAAGTACATAGGGGAAACATCCTTTTTTACGATTTTTTTATTACGAAAGTCGTGGTTAACGAAAGCGTAACAACGCTTTTTTTAACCACGACTTCGTATTTTTGTGCCTTAACTACGTATGTTCTGAACAACGAACATGCGTGGTTAAGGTACAAAGAAGGGAGTTGGCGAAGGTAAGTGGTGGGTTTAGGTTTTGGGGTGGGGGTGGGGGGTCAGGGGGTTTTAGGTTTTGGGGTGAAGTTGGGGGGGTGGGGCGTTTTTGGTTTTGGGGAGGGGGTGGGGGTTAGGGGGTTTTAGGTTTTGGGGTGGGGGTCGGGGGTGGTGCGTTTTTGGTTTTGGGGAGGGGGTGGGGAGTTAGGGGGTTTTAGGTTTTGGGGTGGGGTTGGGGGGTGGGGCGTTTTTGGTTTTGGGGAGGGGGTGGGGGTCAGGGGTTTTTAGGTTTTGGGGTGGGGTTGGGGGGTGGGGCGTTTTTGGTTTTGGGGAGTGGGTGGGGGGTCAGGGGGTTTTAGGTTTTGAGGTGGGGTTGGGGGGTGGGGCGTCTTTGGTTTTGGGGAGTGGGTGGGGAGTCAGGGGGTTTTAGGTTTTAGGGTGGGGTTGGGGGGGTGGGGCGTTTTTGGTTTTGGGGAGTGGGTGGGTGGTCAGGGTGTTTTAGGTTTTAGGGTGGGGCGTTTTTGGTTTTGGGGAGTGGGTGGGGGGTCAGCGGGTTTTAGGTTTTGGGGTGGGGTTGGGGGGGTGGGGTGAGGGATGTAGGGTGAATGGTGCCTATTGCTAATGATTTTATCAGGAATGCCTTTACAACAAAATATCGTTGTTAAGGCATTCGTGGTAAAATCATTAGTAGTAAGGACGAGATCGGTGTTCCGACCTCGTTGTTAAGGTTAGTAGTTGTTTTTAATTCGGTGTTCCGTCATATAATCAGTACATAGTCCACTATATCTTGTTTAGGAGCTTTTAAAGGTTGTTCCCAACCCTCCTTCACAAGTGTTAGAGGACCTCTTACAGGGTGCCCAAATAGGAGTTTAAAGGGGCTGAAGCCCACTCCTTTCTGGGGCACCTCCCTGTAAGCAAAAAGGAGGCAAGGTAACAGGACATCCCATCTCCTCCTGAGTTTTTCAGGGAGTCCCATTATCATTCCATTTGTTTGTGGATAATAAGGTGTGGTGAATTTGTATGTTACACCACATTCCTTCCACATAGCCTTCAAGTATGCAGACATAAAGTTGCTACCCCTGTCTGATGCAACCTCTTTTGGAAAACCCACCCTGGAAAAGATTCCCAGGAGGGCTTTTGCCACTGCAGGTGCTGTAGTGGTCCTTAGAGGAATAGCTTCAGGATATCTTGTGGCATGGTCCACTACCACCAAGATAAACCTATTGCCTGAAGCAGTAGGAGGGTCAAGGGGGCCAACTATGTCAACCCCTACCCTTTCAAAGGGAACCCCAACCACAGGTAGTGGAATAAGGGGAGCCTTTGGTGTGCCACCAGTCTTGCCACTGGCTTGGCAGGTCACGCAAGACTTACAAACATCTTTTGTGTCCTCTGACATCCTATGCCAGTGAAACAGGGGGACAAGCCTTTCCCATGTTTTAATCTGACCCAAATGTCCAGCCAAAGGAATGTCATGTGCCAGAGTTGCCTCTGCACTGCAGGGGAATTACGAATCTCCTGGCTGCTCCAGGTTTTGGGTCCCTTGCCTCTGTGTACAAGAGGTTGTCCTTCCAGTAAACTCTATGTGAGTCACTGACATCCCCATTTTGCTGCTTGACAGCTTGCTGTCTGAGACCCTCTAATGTGGGACAGGATTGCTGTGCCACACTCAGCTCCTCCCTGGCAGGCCCCCCTCCACCCAAAAGCTCAGCAGTGTCTGCTGCCAGCTCCTCTGGTGAAGGTTCTGCACAGGGTGGAAATTCTTCTTCCTCAGAAGTTGAATCATCTGTAGAGGGAGGGATAGTGGGTAGGGATTTACCCTTGCTACCCCTAGCTTTAGGGAGCACTTGGTCCATTGTTCCAGGATCCAAGTCACCCTGTCCTTTTTGCTATTTGGCCTGAGCCCTTGTCAAAGCAAAAATATGCCCAGGAATGCCCAGCATTGCTGCATGAGCCTCCAACTCCACTTCTGCCCAAGCTGATGTCTCTAAATCATTTCCTAGTAGACAGTCTACAGGTAAATCTGAAGCAACCACAACTTTCTTTGGACCAGTAACATCCCCCCCTCCCCCCCCCCCCCAGTTGAGATTCACAACAGACATGGGGTGGCTAATAGTGTTGTTATGAGCGTCTGTCACTTGGTACTGGTGACCAAGTAGGTGTTGTTCAGGGTGCACCAGGGGCCATATGTACGAAAGCTTTTTCCCATAGACACAAAATGGGTAAAATCCTTTGGTACATCTGGCCCCAGTTTCTCTATTACCATGGTAACACTGGCACCTGTGTCCCTGTAGGCCTGAACCTCAACACCATTTATTAGGGGAAGTTGCTTGTACTTATCCATATTAAGGGGACAAACAACCAAGGTGGCCAAATCAATGGCACCTTCAGAGACTAGTACAGCCTCTGTGGTCTCCCTAACAAGACCAACCCCAACTAAATTACCAAAAGTGAGCCCAGCTACTCCTTTGGATTGGCTATTAGTAGGTTTGCTCCCACCACCACTGCTATTACTAGGAACACTAGAGGTTGCATTAGGGGTTGTGATAGTGGGAGGTTTGGTGTTTTTCTTTGGACAACTGGCATCAGTTGTCCAATGGCCTTTTACTTTACATAAATAACACCAAGGCTTTTTTACTTGATTTGAAGAGGATTTGGAACCCACCACCCCCACCAGAGTGTTTTTGTGGGCCTGATGAAGACTCATTTTTAGATTTGTCCCCACCCTTGTCAGAAGTCTTACCATCCTTCTTCTTGCCATCCTTGTCACCCCCTGTATGAACTTTTCTGTTCACTCTTGTTCTGACCCATTTGTCTGCCTTCTTTCCCAATTCTTGGGGAGAGGTCAGATCTGAGTCCACTGGATATTGGTGTAACAAGTCAGACACACAGTTATTCAGAATATGCTCTCTCAGAATAAGATTATACAGGCTTTCATAGTCAGAAACTTCACTGCCATGTAACCACCCCTTCAAGGCCTTCACTGAACAGTCAACAAAGTCCATCCAGTCTTGTGAGGACTCTTTTCTGGTGTCTCTGAACTTAATCCTGTATTGTTCAGTGGTTAAGGCAAATTCATCCAAGAGAGCATCCTTCAAAACTGCAAAATTATTGGCATCACTTTCTCTCACAGTGAGTTTCCTATTCCTACCCTTTCCATTGAAAGATAGCCATAGGATAGCAGCCCACTGCCTTTGAGGGACCCCTTGTACCATACAGGCCCTCTCAAGTGCAGCAAACCACTTGTAAATGTCATCCCCCTCCTTGTAAGGGGGAACTATCTTGTGCAGATTCCTGGAATCATGCTCTCTCACAGGATTGCTATCAGGAATACTGCTGCTGCCACCATGGGGTCCAAACCCCAACCTCTGTCTCTCCTTCTCCAGATCTAGGGATTCCCTGTCTAGAGCTAGCTGTTGCAGTTTAAGCTTCAGTCTGGTCTCTTCCACTCTCAACTTGTTGAGTTCCCTTTCTAATATTTTGTCTTCAGGGTGGGTGGGTTGGGAATGCTTGGACACAGAAGATATATTGGATTCAACCGAAGGAGACCTGCCCCTAACAGCTTGCACTCTAACAACCTGGCCTTCAGGAACAAAAATATCCCTACTATGATGAGAGCTTCTATTACTACCAGCATTGCTGGGTGGTCTGCTAAGGGGCAGATTTGGAAGAGAACCCTGTACACCTCCCTCCAGGGGTTCCCCTGAGTCAGAGTGTGAGTTATCTACTAACTTCTCAGATGAAGTGCCACCTAGGGACTTATCATTCTCAATGAGCATGTTATACAGAAATTCTCTAGAAGGGTTCTTTCCTACCACTAAACCTCTGTCAATGCAGAGACTCCTTAGGCTCTTAAAGTTAAGATTGTCATATGTTGTATGGACCATTTTAAGAGAAGTTCCTACATCAGACATGATAGAAGAAGGTTTAGGGGCAGTGAGAAGAGACAAAAAGTTTCAGGACTTTTTAAAGAACAGGAAAAAAAACTTTTTCAAACTTTTTCAAACTTTTTGAAAGTTCAGGAGTACTTTTCAGCACTTAGTAGAAAGTGTAAGAGAAGAAAAGCAAAACTTTTTGGTTAGGTGTACATTCACTGAACTTGTTTTGTATATTATTCTCTTATGAAAAGTACACAATGACAAAGTGGTAAGTAGTTACAAGTACTTATCCCACCGCTGCACAACCGATGTAGGAGGCTGGCCTGGATTTTAGTGGGTACCAAGGGGTACTTACACTCTGTACCAGGTCCAGTTATCCCTTATTAGTGTAGAAGAGGTGTTTCTAGAAGCTTAGGCTGATAGAAGGTAGCTATAGCAGGGCAGCTTAGGCTGAACTAGGAGACAAGCAAAGCTCCTACTATACCACTGGTGTCATATGCACAATATCATAAGAAAACACAATACACAGATATACTAAAAATAAAGGTACTTTATTTTTATGACAATATGCCAAAAGTATCTCAGTGAGTACCCTCAGTATGAGGATGCCAAATATACACAAGATATATGTACACAATACCAAAAATATGCAGTAATAGCAAAAGGAAGTAATGCAAGCAGTGTAAAGTTACAATAGATTGCATTAGGAGCACATAGGTATAGGGGCAATGCAAACCATATACTCCAAAAGTGGAATGCGAACCACGAATGGACCCCAAACCTATGTGAGCTTGTAGAGGGTCGCTGGGACTGTAAGAAAACAGTGAGGGTTTGAAAAATAGCCCACCCCAAGACCCTGTAAGGTAGGTGTAAAGTGCACCTACTACCCCCAGAGAGCACAGAAGTCGTGATAGGGGGATTCTGCAAGGAAAACCAACACCAGCAAAGCAACAACAGTGGATTTCCAGACCTGAGTACCTGTGAAACAAGGGGACCAAGTCCAAGAGTCGCGACAGTGTCGAGAGTGGGCAGATGCCCAGGAAATGCCAGCTGAGGGTGCAAAGGAGCTGCCACTGGATGTAAGAAGCTTGGTGTTTTGCAAGAACGAAGAGGACTAGGAACTTCCCCTTTGGAGGATGGATGTCCCACGTCGTGAAGAAGCTTGCAGAGGTGTTCCCACGCAGAAAGACCGCAAACAAGCCTTGCTAGCTGCAAGGGTCGCAGTTAGGGTTTTTGGATGCTGCTGTGGCCCAGGAGGGACCAGGATGTCGCCACTTGGACAAGGAGACAGAGGGAGCGCCCAGCAAGTCAAGGAGCCCTCACAGAAGCAGGCAGCACCCGCAGAAGTGCCGGAACAGGCACTACAAAGAGGAGTGAACTGGAGTCCACCCGAAGTCAGAAAAGGGAATCCCACGACGGCGGAGGACAACTCAGAAGGTTGTGCACTGCAGGTTAGAGTGTCGGGGACCCAGGCTTGGCTGTGCACAAAGGAAATCCTGGAAGAGTGCACAGGAGCTGGAGCAGCTGCAAATCACGGGGTACCCAGCAATGCAGTCTAGCGTGGGGAGGCAAGGACTTACCTCCACCAAACTTGGACTGAAGAGTCACTGGACTGTGGGAGTCACTTGGACAGAGTTGCTGAGTTCCAGGGACTACGCTCGACGTGCTGAGAGGGGACCCAGAAGACCGGTGATGCAGTCTTTTGTTGCCTGCGGTTGCAGGGGGAAGATTCCGTCGACCCACTGGAGATTTCTTCAGAGCTCCTGGTACAAGAAGGAGGCAGGCTACCCCCAGAGCATGCACCACCAGGGTCCCAGTGACACATAGACTAAAACAACATATATACAGTGAAATATGGGGGTAACATGCCAGGCAAGATGGTACTTTCCTACAGTATAGCCTTTAAACTCCATGTTTAGTAAATTAATTTGTTTTGGTGGTGTACTTCATGGTGTTAATTAATAGAATGCACTAAAATCACTGAGGCTTTCTGAAGAGAAATGTTTTAAATGTTACATGCAATTGTGGCAAACGCAGTTCTGCACTGTAATTTCAGAGATGTATTAACACGGTCATTTTGTTTAAAGTTACTGTAACATGGACACTGACAGAGTTTATTAATGATTCATTCAAAATTCAGAACGTTGTATCTGAGATAAATTAATGTGCCATTATAATTGCTTTAAATAAGCGTATGCAAGGCCGAAAGGCCCTGTATTCCTGAACGTGCACAGTAAAATGTTTAGTCATTATTGCTAGTGTCATGTTTCTTTTAAATTTCGTTCTAATAAAATTTTAGCTTGGGAATAGAATGTCTATTGTTTTACTCATAGTGAGCCTGAGAAAGTAACCTTGAAGGTGGAACATGCAGGAACCAGAGGATGTGAAATTCGCCTGAGCTTATAATTTTGTTGCAACTTGTAGAGTAGGGCTAAGATGGATATTTTCGGTAAGATGGATTTGAGAATATGTCCCTATGTTGCAGATACATATCGCATGACAGTTTCTGATTGGACATGATGCCTTCTGATTCATGTGGAGTGATGGAGGAAGAAATCATCTTACATTTTGGACTTTAATAACGTTCCCCAGCTGGACTTTAGTCAGAGTTCCTCATTCTTTTCTGCTTGCTGAACCCTGTGGACTCTGAGAGGTACAACCCTCTCTACCCATACCCTTTATTTCAGTGCTTTGCTGAGACTCATAATTTTTCCCCCTTATTCCAAGAAGAAGATTTTTGACTGAGCTTCTGAAATACTGACCCCTTCCCATTTTACTTACTTTTTGCCAATCTTAATTAGTTACCTTTTACCCCAGATGTCGTTTTCCAAATTCCTTTTGTCCTGCGTTTCCTGTTTGTCTTTATATGTTTCAGCCAGCACATGTAGACCCTACATTTGCCAAATCTATAGTGATTTTCCTTGTTTAACTTAGAGAATAGTAGAGGATTTTTAATTGCCTTTATGCTTAAAAGAACTGGACATTGATTTTTATCAACCTACCAAATTGTTCTCAGTGTTTTTTTATGGTTAGTATTGAGTGTTTAGTCTTGTTAATGTTAGTGCAACTAATCTTCTTCCAGCACCTTGGTCAACCCATGGTGATACTGTATCTTTATAGCTTTGTCTTTAGGATTGTCAACAAGACTTTGAGCCCGAGCTTGTAATAAACCCCTTAACTTTATTCTTGACTGGAATTGTCATAGGTCATTCTGTATTTGTAAATTTTTTAGTGAGTCCCATGCCAAATCTTTTTCTACTACCCATATGCTGGCTGAACAGGTCCATCGGACCTCATCAAGAGCATTTTTGGAAGTGAGAGAAAAATGCTCCAGCAGATCCATAAACATGCACTCTGGTTCTGATTAGCTTCTAATCTGTCTTTTTTTGCAATTGTAAACTAATTAACAATCATAAATATTCACCAGTTCCTTTTATCTCTTGTACCTCAAATCATGATCATAAATATATATCCCAAAGGCCATATAAGCCAATCTCTGAAGTGTTTATATTAGAGTCAATTTTCAAAATATTTCAAAGTTTGTTTTCCAAAACGCAGCATGAATTTCAGAAAATTTCTCTGTATACCCAAACTGATCTAAATCAATTTCATGAATGTAAAGGGCAAGTTCCTGGCTGTAGCATGATTGCACAGTAAGAATGCTGTGGAACACAAGGGAACCTTTACTCAAAGATTCAAGATGGCTGCTGCCATCTCCAAACAAGCTAAGTCTGAGAAATCTAGTTTCATTGTTGGGAGCAATCATGTAGTTTGTTCTCGAAAGATGCCAAGCATATTAAACAAGCCTTTCATCAAGCAGTGCTGACAATTTGGGACCACCACCAGCCTTTCCTTCCTTGAAATTAACTTGGCACAAGGGGGTTTGGAGTATTATGGTTCCATAACTGCTGAGTAAAAAACAGTAAGTCATTCCTCTAGCCAAATTGCCTACTGGGGCATCTTTGCTCTTTGTAACCAAGAAAGATCATGATATGTGACTATGTATTGATTATAGAGGCTTAAATTAGATTACAATCAAGTTTGGATACCATTGCCGTTTATGAAGGACATTAGGAGGATGCCATATTTGTGTAGCTGAAGTGCTCTACAAACCATTCATTTATTGTGGATCAGTGCGTGGAACACAAGTCTTTACTAACATCTTTTTATGAGTTGTCTATCATGCGTATAAAAGAAGGCAACAAAAGATAGACAGTTTTCTGCATCTCACATGGGCATTTTGAATATTGCGGAATGGCATGTAATGCAATGTGAAACTATTTGAAATCCAAACTGTTCATCAGACTTTACAGTGTTTGGGAAATCTGCAACACAGAAATAGCATTGAGGTTAAATTGGCAGTTTTCATGGAACAGTTAAATTTTACTATCACTTATGTTCATAGAACAAAGAATGTGTTAGTGGATGGTCTGTCCTGTCATTATCCTTTGTCATTGTTTACTCAGGAACATCCTGTAATTCCTTCTCAAAATGTTGTTGCAATAGTTCAATCTTTCTTACACAAAGTCAAGATGTCTCAAGACAACAGATAGATCCAAACGAACACATCCAGCCACGCCCTTTGACACTGTTGTGGGCATTGAGACTGACACGGGCGAGTTGCAGACTCTGGATAGATAGTGGGGTCCTGCCACAGCTGATGCTGCCTACAACAGCTGTTGCAGTTTACAGCTGCCCTTTATCATCAGACACCTTCACATTTTTTCTTTTGTTGCCCTCATTTTCTGCCCCCTTAAGGGCCCTCTACAGTGCCCAGTGTCCATGAGTGCTGGCAAGACATTGTAAGGCAGTTTGCTACTGGCAACTCGTTCTGTACATCTTGTTCCTGTGTGGGGCTCAGTCATTGAGAACTGAGAACTCCTGCAAGAGAGATCCTCCCCAGAGATTAAGGTATTCACCGATTCAGTTGTCACATAAGACCTTTTGGTTTTGAAGGATCTGTTCAAGAAAGGCAGTTCCTGGCAAGTTGGCTCCCAGTGCATACCTGATTTTTCACCCACCTCTCCCCATCTCACACGTGTTCTCCCGTGTATGCTGTGCTTTGTGGTGCTGGCTGGGATGAGGGAGAGGGAGGTGGCTCAATGAAGTGGCTTACAGAATTGTTCTCAGAATTGTGGAGCCTAGCACTGAGCCCCAGAGCAGCAGAAGGAGAAATGCCTGCATATGGTGAACACTGAGCCATTGGAAGTTGGTCGACTGAAGATGCAGCTGGACGTTCGTATCACAACCTGATTCTAAAGTGCCCTTGTCTGGCCATTAGTTGGCCCCTGACTCCAGCTGCTCTGCAGTTACCCCTGTTTCTTACTATCTTCCTTGTCACCGAGGCAATTCTTGCCTGCTGGTGAAAGCCTGAGGGGCACAGGGCGTGATTGGGGGTGAGAGGAGGTTGAGCAAGGTGTGGTGTTGGGGTTGGGTAGTGCTGGCTATGGTGGGGATTTCATGGAGATGACATAGGGTGGCTGGTGGTCCACACAACCTGTGGTTCTGGTTGTGAGTCTTGGCTGGATTGAACTGCTGTTACAACT
This sequence comes from Pleurodeles waltl, assembly GCF_031143425.1. NCBI lineage: Eukaryota > Metazoa > Chordata > Amphibia > Caudata > Salamandridae > Pleurodeles > Pleurodeles waltl. The sequence continues at coordinate 201,298,586 of NC_090441.1, read as the reverse complement.
GTGAGACTTTGTTCCAAGTAATGTCACGCAAAAAAATCTCCCAAGCAAAGAATGCTGAACTGATTAAATAAGAGCTTGCAAAGAGTAGTCTCTTGTGAGTTCTGGGTTCATGCTTTGGAGGCATACATGTTATATGGTTCATACAAATTAAATAGGACTGCGTACAAGATCAATATGAACTTTGTTGTATAGAGACTTAGTCCATATATATCATCAGAAAATGCTGCCACAATTCCTCAGTGCTCCATCTGCACCCCTAACCTTACTAGGGTACTGTGAGAAAGTAGCCTCTTTCTAGCCTTGTTATCCCCACTTTTGGCCTGTTTGTGAGTGTATGTCAGGGTGTTTTCACTGTCTCACTGGGATCCTGCTAGCCAGGGCCCAGTGCTCATAGTGAAGACCCTATGTTTTCAGTATGTTTGTTATGTGTCACTGGGACCCTGCTAGTCAGGACCCCAGTGCTCATAAGTTTGTGGCCTATATGTATGTGTTCCCTGTGTGGTGCCTAACTGTCTCACTGAGGCTCTGCTAACCAGAACCTCAGTGGTTATGCTCTCTCATTTCTTTCAAATTGTCACTAACAGGCTAGTGACCAATTTTACCAATTTACATTGGCTTACTGGAACACCCTTATAATTCCCTAGTATATGGTACTGAGGTACCCAGGGTATTGGGGTTCCAGGAGATCCCTATGGGCTGCAGCATTTCTTTTGCCACCCATAGGGAGCTCTGACAATTCTTACACAGGCCTGCCACTGCAGCCTGAGTGAAATAACGTCCACGTTATTTCACAGCCATTTTACACTGCACTTAAGTAACTTATAAGTCACCTATATGTCTAACCTTTACCTGGTAAAGGTTAGGTGCAAAGTTACTTAGTGTGAGGGCACCCTGGCACTAGCCAAGGTGCCCCCACATTGTTCAGAGCCAATTCCCTGAACTTTGTGAGTGCGGGGACACCATTACACGCGTGCACTACATATAGGTCACTACCTATATGTAGCTTCACAATGGTAACTCCGAATATGGCCATGTAACATGTCTATGATCATGGAATTGCCCCCTCTATACCATCCTGGCATAGTTGGCACAATCCCATGATCCCAGTGGTCTGTAGCACAGACCCTGGTACTGCCAAACTGCCCTACCTGGGGTTTCACTGCAGCTGCTGCTGCTGCCAACCCCTCAGACAGGCATCTGCCCTCCTGGGGTCCAGCCAGGCCTGGCCCAGGATGGCAGAACAAAGGACTTCCTCTGAGAGAGGGTGTTACACCCTCTCCCTTTGGAAAATGGTGTGAAGGCAGGGGAGGAGTAGCCTCCCCCAGCCTCTGGAAATGCTTTGTTGGGCACAGATGTGCCCAATTCTGCATAAGCCAGTCTACACCGGTTCAGGGGACCCCTTAGCCCTGCTCTGGCGCGAAACTGGACAAAGGAAAGGGGAGTGACCACTCCCCTGACCTGCACCTCCCCTGGGAGGTGTCCAGAGCTCCTCCAGTGTGCTCCAGACCTCTGCCATCTTGGAAACAGAGGTGCTGCTGGCACACTGGACTGCTCTGAGTGGCCAGTGCCACCAGGTGACGTCAGAGACTCCTTGTGATAGGCTCCTTCAGGTGTTGCTAGCCTATCCTCTCTCCTAGGTAGCCAAACCCTCTTTTCTGGCTATTTAGGGTCTCTGTCTCTGGGGAAACTTTAGATACCGAATGCAAGAGCTCATCCGAGTTCCTCTGCATCTCTCTCTTCACCTTCTGCCAAGGAATCGACTGCTGACCGCGCTGGAAGCCTGCAAACCTGCAACATAGTAGCAAAGACGACTACTGCAACTCTGTAACGCTGATCCTGCCGCCTTCTCGACTGTTTTCCTGCTTGTGCATGCTGTGGGGGTAGTCTGCCTCCTCTCTGCACCAGAAGCTCCGAAGAAATCTCCCGTGGGTCGACGGAATCTTCCCCCTGCAACCGCAGGCACCAAAAAGCTGCATTACCGGTCCCTTGGGTCTCCTCTCAGCACGACGAGCGAGGTCCCTCGAATCCAGCGACTCTGTCCAAGTGACCCCCACAGTCCAGTGACTCTTCAGTCCAAGTTTGGTGGAGGTAAGTCCTTGCCTCACCTCGCTGGGCTGCATTGCTGGGAACCGCGACTTTTGCAGCTACTCCGGCCCCTGTGCAATTCCGGCGGAAATCCTTTGTGCACAGCCAAGCCTGGGTCCACGGCACTCTAACCTGCATTGCACGACTTTCTAAGTTGGTCTCCGGCGACGTGGAACTCCTTTGTGCGACTTCGGGTGAGCATCGTTTCACGCATCCTTGTAGTGCCTGTTTCTGGCACTTCTCCGGGGGCTACCTGCTGCTGAGAGGGCTTCTTGTCTTGCTCGGCGTCCCCTCTCTCTCAAGGTCCAATTTGCGACCTCCTGATCCCTCCAGGGCCACAGCAGCGTCCAAAAACGCTAACCGCACGATTTGCAGCTAGCAAGGCTTGTTGGCGTTCTTTCGGCGGGAAAACACTTCTGCACGACTCTCCACGGCGAGTGGGATCCGTCCACCAAAGGGGAAGTCTCTAGCCCTTTTCGTTCTTGCAGAAACCTCAGCTTCTTCTGTCCAGTAGAAGCTTCTTTGCACCCGCAGCTCGCATTTCCTGGGCATCTGCCCATCTCCGACTTGCTTGTGACTTTTGGACTTGGTCCCCTTGTTCCACAGGTACCCTAGATTGGAAATCCACAGTTGTTGCATTGTTGGTTTGTGTCTTTCCTGCATTATTCCTCTAACACGACTTCTTTGTCCTTAGGGGAACTTTAGTGCACTTTGCACTCACTTTTCAGGGTCTTGGGGAGGGTTATTTTTCTAACTCTCACTATTTTCTAATAGTCCCAGCGACCCTCTACAAGGTCACATAGGTTTGGGGTCCATTCGTGGTTCGCATTCCACTTTTGGAGTATATGGTTTGTGTTGCCCCTATCCCTATGTTTCCCCATTGCATCCTATTGTAACTATACATTGTTTGCACTGTTTTCTAAGACTATACTGCATATTTTTGCTATTGTGTATATATATCTTGTGTATATTTCCTATCCTCTCACTGAGGGTACACTCTAAGATACTTTGGCATATTGTCATAAAAATAAAGTACCTTTATTTTTAGTATAACTGTGTATTGTGTTTTCTTATGATATTGTGCATATGACACTAAGTGGTACTGTAGTAGCTTCACACGTCTCCTAGTTCAGCCTAAGCTGCTCTGCTAAGCTACCATTATCTATCAGCCTAAGCTGCTAGACACCCTATACACTAATAAGGGATAACTGGGCCTGGTGCAAGGTGCAAGTACCCCTTGGTACTCACTACAAGCCAGTCCAGCCTCCTATATTGGTTGTGCAGCGGTGGGATAAGTGCTTTGAGACTACTTACCACTCTTGTCATTGTACTTTTCATAAGAGAAAAATATACAAAACAAGGTCAGTGTATATACACATAGCCAAAAAGTTTTGCATTTCCTCTTTTCACTCTTTTCTAAGTGCTGAAAAGTACTTCTAACTTTCTAAAAAGTTCTAAAAAGTTTAAAAAGTTTTTTTTCTCTGTCTTTCTAAAAGCTCTGACAAACTTTTTATCTTTTAACTATCACTTTAACTCTCTCTAAAAATGTCTGGCACAGGCCAAAATGTTGATCTGTCCAAACTTGCATATGATCACCTTAGCTGGAAAGGAGCAAGGAATCTCTGCATAGAGAGAGGTTTGAGTGTAGGGAAGAATCCTTCCTTAGAACTGTTAATTAACATGCTTAGAGTACAGGATAAGGCCATAAGTGCCCAATCTGGTAAAAAAGTAGCTAATGGTTCTCAATCTGATCCAGGGACTCCCCCAGGAAAAGATTCAGGAAAGAAACTTCCTAGCCTGCCCATTACTAGACAGTCTAGCATAGTTGGTAATGATGATGAGCCACACCATATAAATAGTGTTGTCTCACATCATAGCAAAAGCATTTATTCTCACCATACTGGTAGTGATGTTTCTGTTAGCCAAGCTGTTAGGGTGGCTTCTGTAAGGGACAGGTCTCCTTCTGTCCATTCTCACCATACTTCTGTTTCAAGGCATGTCCCTCCCACCCACCCTGATGACAGATTGTTAGAAAGGGAGCTCAATAGATTGAGAGTGGAACAAACCAGACTGAAGCTCAAGAAGCAACAGCTGGATTTGGATAGACAGACTTTAGAAGTAGAGAAGGAGAGACAGAAACTGGGTTTAGAAACCCATGGTGGCAGCAGCAGTATTCCTCATAGTCATCCTGCAAAAGAGCATGATTCCAGGAATCTGCATAAGATAGTTCCCCCTTATAAGGAGGGGGATGACATTAACAAGTGGTTTGCTGCACTTGAGAGGGCCTGTGTTGTACAGGATGTCCCTCAAAGGCAGTGGGCTGCTATCCTATGGCTATCATTTAGTGGAAAAGGTAGGGATAGGCTCCTTACTGTGAAAGAAAGTGATGCCAATAATTTTACAGTTCTTAAGAATGCACTCCTGGATGGTTATGGCTTAACCACTGAACAATACAGGATAAAGTTCAGAGAGACCAAAAAGGAGTCTTCACAAGACTGGGTTGATTTCATTGACCATTCAGTGAAGGCCTTGGAGGGGTGGTTACATGGCAGTAAAGTTACTGATTATGAAAGCCTGTATAACACAATCCTGAGAGAGCATATACTTAATAATTGTGTGTCTGATTTGTTGCACCAGTACCTGGTAGACTCTGATCTGACCTCTCCCCAAGAATTGGGAAAGAAGGCAGACAAATGGGTCAGAACAAGGGTGAACAGAAAAGTTCATACAGGGGGTGACAAAGATGGCAATAAGAAGAAAGATGGTGAAAAATCTCAAGATAAGCATGGGGATAAGGGTAAAACCAAAGATCCCACTTCAAATCTTAAACACTCTTCAGAGGGTGGGGATAAAACTAATTCTTCATCTTCTTCTCAACCCACACACATTAAAAAGCCTTGGTGCTTTGTGTGTAAAAACAGAGGCCATAGGCCAGGGGATAAGTCCTGTCCAGGTAAACCCCCTGAGCCTACCACCACTAATACATCAAGCTCTAGTGCCCCTAGCAGTAGTGGTACTAGTGGTGGGACTGCTGGCAACAGTCAAGTTAAGGGTGTAGTTGGGTTCACTTTTGGGTCCATAGTAGAAACTGGGGTAGTCAGTCCCAAGACAGTTTCTGTCACACCTAGTGGCATTGGCCTTGCCACACTGGCTGCTTGTCCCCTTACAATGGATAAGTACAGGCAGACAGTTTCAATAAATGGTGTTGAGGCCTTGGCCTACAGGGACACAGGTGCCAGTATCACTTTGGTGACTGAAAACCTAGTGCACCCTGATCAACACATCATTGGACAAGAGTATAAAATTATTGATGTCCATAACTCCACTAAGTTTCTTCCCTTAGCTATAATTCAGTTTAGTTGGGGTGGAGTTACTGGCCCTAAGCAGGTGGTGGTATCACCTAGCTTACCTGTAGACTGTCTCTTAGGTAATGACCTAGAGGCCTCAGGTTGGGCTGATGTAGAGTTTTATGCCCATGCAGCCATGATGGGCATCCCTGAGGAATTGTTCCCTCTCATTTCTACTGAAATGAAAAAGCAAAGGAGAGAAGGCCTGAAAACTCAGGATCCCTCTCCATCAACAGGTAAAAAGGGTATCACAGTATCCCCTAACCACCCTGCCATTCAGGATACCATTTATGTGGTGGGAGAAACCTCTCCTGGGGTGGCACCTGTTCCAAGGGAATCATCAGCTGGCAAAGCTGTACTCCCTGAGGTAGAAGTACCTCTCTGTGGGATAACTAACATTGGTGACAAAAAGAGCACCATTTTAGTTAACATGGAGCATCCCTCCAACCCTCCCAGAGAAACTTTAGTGCAGAAACCCTGCACTGCCTCACAACACTTAGGACAGTATCCCTGCCCTAGTGTGGAGCTCATAGGACAGCATCCCTGCCCTGCTCCAACTCAAGAGAAACAGCATCCCTGTTCTCTCTTCCAGCCATATGGACAAAGTTTTTGCCCAGCCATGGCTTTACTGAGACAGCATCCCTGTCTGGCATTTCCATCATTACAAATAGGTTCAGTGGATAATTCCCACTGTTCTAAACTAAAACTTACTGATAGAAACTCTGAAAATACATCTTCACATTGTTGCTTAGCTAAAAAACTTCAAACAGGGTGGGTTACATCCCCACAGGGAAGTAACCATATAGTGGATGATAAAGGGAGTAACCAGTCTATTGCAGAGCTACTCTCTACTTATCACCACTTAGACAATAAAGTCTCAACTGGCCAAGGTTAGCCTTATTGTCCTTCGTTTGGGGGGGGGTTGTGTGAGAAAGTAGCCTCTTTCTAGCCTTGTTACCCCACTTTTGGCCTGTTTGTGAGTGTATGTCAGGGTGTTTTCACTGTCTCACTGGGATCCTGCTAGCCAGGGCCCAGTGCTCATAGTGAAGACCCTATGTTTTCAGTATGTTTGTTATGTGTCACTGGGACCCTGCTAGTCAGGACCCCAGTGCTCATAAGTTTGTGGCCTATATGTATGTGTTCCCTGTGTGGTGCCTAACTTTCTCACTGAGGCTCTGCTAACCAGAACCTCAGTGGTTATGCTCTCTCATTTCTTTCAAATTGTCACTAACAGGCTAGTGACCAATTTTACCAATTTACATTGGCTTACTGGAACACCCTTATAATTCCCTAGTATATGGTACTGAGGTACCCAGGGTATTGGGGTTCCAGGAGATCCCTATGGGCTGCAGCATTTCTTTTGCCACCCATAGGGAGCTCTGACAATTCTTACACAGGCCTGCCACTGCAGCCTGAGTGAAATAACGTCCACGTTATTTCACAGCCATTTTACACTGCACTTAAGTAACTTATAAGTCACCTATATGTCTAACCTTTACCTGGTAAAGGTTAGGTGCAAAGTTACTTAGTGTGAGGGCACCCTGGCACTAGCCAAGGTGCCCCCACATTGTTCAGAGCCAATTCCCTGAACTTTGTGAGTGCGGGGACACCATTACACGCGTGCACTACATATAGGTCACTACCTATATGTAGCTTCACAATGGTAACTCCGAATATGGCCATGTAACATGTCTATGATCATGGAATTGCCCCCTCTATACCATCCTGGCATAGTTGGCACAATCCCATGATCCCAGTGGTCTGTAGCACAGACCCTGGTACTGCCAAACTGCCCTTCCTGGGGTTTCACTGCAGCTGCTGCTGCTGCCAACCCCTCAGACAGGCATCTGCCCTCCTGGGGTCCAGCCAGGCCTGGCCCAGGATGGCAGAACAAAGGACTTCCTCTGAGAGAGGGTGTTACACCCTCTCCCTTTGGAAAATGGTGTGAAGGCAGGGGAGGAGTAGCCTCCCCCAGCCTCTGGAAATGCTTTGTTGGGCACAGATGTGCCCAATTCTGCATAAGCCAGTCTACACCGGTTCAGGGGACCCCTTAGCCCTGCTCTGGCGCGAAACTGGACAAAGGAAAGGGGAGTGACCACTCCCCTGACCTGCACCTCCCCTGGGAGGTGTCCAGAGCTCCTCCAGTGTGCTCCAGACCTCTGCCATCTTGGAAACAGAGGTGCTGCTGGCACACTGGACTGCTCTGAGTGGCCAGTGCCACCAGGTGACGTCAGAGACTCCTTGTGATAGGCTCCTTCAGGTGTTGCTAGCCTATCCTCTCTCCTAGGTAGCCAAACCCTCTTTTCTGGCTATTTAGGGTCTCTGTCTCTGGGGAAACTTTAGATAACGAATGCAAGAGCTCATCCGAGTTCCTCTGCATCTCTCTCTTCACCTTCTGCCAAGGAATCGACTGCTGACCGCGCTGGAAGCCTGCAAACCTGCAACATAGTAGCAAAGACGACTACTGCAACTCTGTAACGCTGATCCTGCCGCCTTCTCGACTGTTTTCCTGCTTGTGCATGCTGTGGGGGTAGTCTGCCTCCTCTCTGCACCAGAAGCTCAGAAGAAATCTCCCGTGGGTCGACGGAATCTTCCCCCTGCAACCGCAGGCACCAAAAAGCTGCATTACCGGTCCCTTGGGTCTCCTCTCAGCACGACGAGCGAGGTCCCTCGAATCCAGCGACTCTTTCCAAGTGACCCCCAGAGTCCAGTGACTCTTCAGTCCAAGTTTGGTGGAGGTAAGTCCTTGCCTCACCTCGCTGGGCTGCATTGCTGGGAACCGCGACTTTTGCAGCTACTCCGGCCCCTGTGCAATTTCGGCGGAAATCCTTTGTGCACAGCCAAGCCTGGGTCCACGGCACTCTAACCTGCATTGCACGACTTTCTAAGTTGGTCTCCGGCAACGTGGGACTCCTTTGTGCGACTTCGGGTGACCACTGTTTCACGCATCCTTGTAGTGCCTGTTTCTGGCACTTCTCCGGGTGCTTCCTGCTGCTGAGAGGGCTTCTTGTCTTGCTCGACGTCCCCTCTCTCTCCTGGTCCAATTTGCGACCTCCTGGTCCCTCCAGGGCCACAGCAGCGTCCAAAAACGCTAACCGCACGATTTGCAGCTAGCAAGGCTTGTTGGCATTCTTATGGCGGGAAAACACTTCTGCACGACTCTCCACGGCGAGTGGGATCCGTCCACCAAAGGGGAAGTCTCTAGCCCTTTTCGTTCCTGCAGAAACCTCAGCTTCTTCTGTCCAGTAGAAGCTTCTTTGCACCCGCAGCTGGCATTTCCTGGGCATCTGCCCATCTCCGACTTGCTTGTGACTTTTGGACTTGGTCCCCTTGTTCCACAGGTACCCTAGATTGGAAATCCACAGTTGTTGCATTGTTGGTTTGTGTCTTTCCTGCATTATTCCTCTAACACGACTTCTTTGTCCTTAGGGGAACTTTAGTGCACTTTGCACTCACTTTTCAGGGTCTTGGGGAGGGTTATTTTTCTAACTCTCACTATTTTCTAATAGTCCCAGCGACCCTCTACAAGGTCACATAGGTTTGGGGTCCATTCGTGGTTCGCATTCCACTTTTGGAGTATATGGTTTGTGTTGCCCCTATCCCTATGTTTCCCCATTGCATCCTATTGTAACTATACATTGTTTGCACTGTTTTCTAAGACTATACTGCATATTTTTGCTATTGTGTATATATATCTTGTGTATATTTCCTATCCTCTCACTGAGGGTACACTCTAAGATACTTTGGCATATTGTCATAAAAATAAAGTACCTTTATTTTTAGTATAACTGTGTATTGTGTTTTCTTATGATATTGTGCATATGACACTAAGTGGTACTGTAGTAGCTTCACACGTCTCCTAGTTCAGCCTAAGCTGCTCTGCTAAGCTACCATTATCTATCAGCCTAAGCTGCTAGACACCCTATACACTAATAAGGGATAACTGGGCCTGGTGCAAGGTGCAAGTACCCCTTGGTACTCACTACAAGCCAGTCCAGCCTCCTATATTGGTTGTGCAGCGGTGGGATAAGTGCTTTGAGACTACTTACCACTCTTGTCATTGTACTTTTCATAAGAGAAAAATATACAAAACAAGGTCAGTGTATATACACATAGCCAAAAAGTTTTGCATTTCCTCTTTTCACTCTTTTCTAAGTGCTGAAAAGTACTTCTAACTTTCTAAAAAGTTCTAAAAAGTTTTAAAAGTTTTTTTTCTCTGTCTTTCTAAAAGCTCTGACAAACTTTTTATCTTTTAACTATCACTTTAACTCTCTCTAAAAATGTCTGGCACAGGCCAAAATGTTGATCTGTCCAAACTTGCATATGATCACCTTAGCTGGAAAGGAGCAAGGAATCTCTGCATAGAGAGAGGTTTGAGTGTAGGGAAGAATCCTTCCTTAGAACTGTTAATTAACATGCTTAGAGTACAGGATAAGGCCATAAGTGCCCAATCTGGTGAAAAAGTAGCTAATGGTTCTCAATCTGATCCAGGGACTCCCCCAGGAAAAGATTCAGGAAAGAAACTTCCTAGCCTGCCCATTACTAGACAGTCTAGCATAGTTGGTAATGATGATGAGCCACACCATATAAATAGTGTTGTCTCACATCATAGCAAAAGCATTTATTCTCACCATACTGGTAGTGATGTTTCTGTTAGCCAAGCTGTTAGGGTGGCTTCTGTAAGGGACAGGTCTCCTTCTGTCCATTCTCACCATACTTCTGTTTCAAGGCATGTCCCTCCCACCCACCCTGATGACAGATTGTTAGAAAGGGAGCTCAATAGATTGAGAGTGGAACAAACCAGACTGAAGCTCAAGAAGCAACAGCTGGATTTGGATAGACAGACTTTAGAAGTAGAGAAGGAGAGACAGAAACTGGGTTTAGAAACCCATGGTGGCAGCAGCAGTATTCCTCATAGTCATCCTGCAAAAGAGCATGATTCCAGGAATCTGCATAAGATAGTTCCCCCTTATAAGGAGGGGGATGACATTAACAAGTGGTTTGCTGCACTTGAGAGGGCCTGTGTTGTACAGGATGTCCCTCAAAGGCAGTGGGCTGCTATCCTATGGCTATCATTTAGTGGAAAAGGTAGGGATAGGCTCCTTACTGTGAAAGAAAGTGATGCCAATAATTTTACAGTTCTTAAGAATGCACTCCTGGATGGTTATGGCTTAACCACTGAACAATACAGGATAAAGTTCAGAGAGACCAAAAAGGAGTCTTCACAAGACTGGGTTGATTTCATTGACCATTCAGTGAAGGCCTTGGAGGGGTGGTTACATGGCAGTAAAGTTACTGATTATGAAAGCCTGTATAACACAATCCTGAGAGAGCATATACTTAATAATTGTGTGTCTGATTTGTTGCACCAGTACCTGGTAGACTCTGATCTGACCTCTCCCCAAGAATTGGGAAAGAAGGCAGACAAATGGGTCAGAACAAGGGTGAACAGAAAAGTTCATACAGGGGGTGACAAAGATGGCAATAAGAAGAAAGATGGTGAAAAATCTCAAGATAAGCATGGGGATAAGGGTAAAACCAAAGATCCCACTTCAAATCTTAAACACTCTTCAGAGGGTGGGGATAAAACTAATTCTTCATCTTCTTCTCAACCCACACACATTAAAAAGCCTTGGTGCTTTGTGTGTAAAAACAGAGGCCATAGGCCAGGGGATAAGTCCTGTCCAGGTAAACCCCCTGAGCCTACCACCACTAATACATCAAGCTCTAGTGCCCCTAGCAGTAGTGGTACTAGTGGTGGGACTGCTGGCAACAGTCAAGTTAAGGGTGTAGTTGGGTTCACTTTTGGGTCCATAGTAGAAACTGGGGTAGTCAGTCCCAAGACAGTTTCTGTCACACCTAGTGGCATTGGCCTTGCCACACTGGCTGCTTGTCCCCTTACAATGGATAAGTACAGGCAGACAGTTTCAATAAATGGTGTTGAGGCCTTGGCCTACAGGGACACAGGTGCCAGTATCACTTTGGTGACTGAAAACCTAGTGCACCCTGATCAACACATCATTGGACAAGAGTATAAAATTATTGATGTCCATAACTCCACTAAGTTTCTTCCCTTAGCTATAATTCAGTTTAGTTGGGGTGGAGTTACTGGCCCTAAGCAGGTGGTGGTATCACCTAGCTTACCTGTAGACTGTCTCTTAGGTAATGACCTAGAGGCCTCAGGTTGGGCTGATGTAGAGTTTTATGCCCATGCAGCCATGATGGGCATCCCTGAGGAATTGTTCCCTCTCATTTCTACTGAAATGAAAAAGCAAAGGAGAGAAGGCCTGAAAACTCAGGATCCCTCTCCATCAACAGGTAAAAAGGGTATCACAGTATCCCCTAACCACCCTGCCATTCAGGATACCATTTATGTGGTGGGAGAAACCTCTCCTGGGGTGGCACCTGTTCCAAGGGAATCATCAGCTGGCAAAGCTGTACTCCCTGAGGTAGAAGTACCTCTCTGTGGGATAACTAACATTGGTGACAAAAAGAGCACCATTTTAGTTAACATGGAGCATCCCTCCAACCCTCCCAGAGAAACTTTAGTGCAGAAACCCTGCACTGCCTCACAACACTTAGGACAGTATCCCTGCCCTAGTGTGGAGCTCATAGGACAGCATCCCTGCCCTGCTCCAACTCAAGAGAAACAGCATCCCTGTTCTCTCTTCCAGCCATATGGACAAAGTTTTTGCCCAGCCATGGCTTTACTGAGACAGCATCCCTGTCTGGCATTTCCATCATTACAAATAGGTTCAGTGGATAATTCCCACTGTTCTAAACTAAAACTTACTGATAGAAACTCTGAAAATACATCTTCACATTGTTGCTTAGCTAAAAAACTTCAAACAGGGTGGGTTACATCCCCACAGGGAAGTAACCATATAGTGGATGATAAAGGGAGTAACCAGTCTATTGCAGAGCTACTCTCTACTTATCACCACTTAGACAATAAAGTCTCAACTGGCCAAGGTTAGCCTTATTGTCCTTCGTTTGGGGGGGGGTTGTGTGAGAAAGTAGCCTCTTTCTAGCCTTGTTACCCCACTTTTGGCCTGTTTGTGAGTGTATGTCAGGGTGTTTTCACTGTCTCACTGGGATCCTGCTAGCCAGGGCCCAGTGCTCATAGTGAAGACCCTATGTTTTCAGTATGTTTGTTATGTGTCACTGGGACCCTGCTAGTCAGGACCCCAGTGCTCATAAGTTTGTGGCCTATATGTATGTGTTCCCTGTGTGGTGCCTAACTGTCTCACTGAGGCTCTGCTAACCAGAACCTCAGTGGTTATGCTCTCTCATTTCTTTCAAATTGTCACTAACAGGCTAGTGACCAATTTTACCAATTTACATTGGCTTACTGGAACACCCTTATAATTCCCTAGTATATGGTACTGAGGTACCCAGGGTATTGGGGTTCCAGGAGATCCCTATGGGCTGCAGCATTTCTTTTGCCACCCATAGGGAGCTCTGACAATTCTTACACAGGCCTGCCACTGCAGCCTGAGTGAAATAACGTCCACGTTATTTCACAGCCATTTTACACTGCACTTAAGTAACTTATAAGTCACCTATATGTCTAACCTTTACCTGGTAAAGGTTAGGTGCAAAGTTACTTAGTGTGAGGGCACCCTGGCACTAGCCAAGGTGCCCCCACATTGTTCAGAGCCAATTCCCTGAACTTTGTGAGTGCGGGGACACCATTACACGCGTGCACTACATATAGGTCACTACCTATATGTAGCTTCACAATGGTAACTCCGAATATGGCCATGTAACATGTCTATGATCATGGAATTGCCCCCTCTATACCATCCTGGCATAGTTGGCACAATCCCATGATCCCAGTGGTCTGTAGCACAGACCCTGGTACTGCCAAACTGCCCTTCCTGGGGTTTCACTGCAGCTGCTGCTGCTGCCAACCCCTCAGACAGGCATCTGCCCTCCTGGGGTCCAGCCAGGCCTGGCCCAGGATGGCAGAACAAAGGACTTCCTCTGAGAGAGGGTGTTACACCCTCTCCCTTTGGAAAATGGTGTGAAGGCAGGGGAGGAGTAGCCTCCCCCAGCCTCTGGAAATGCTTTGTTGGGCACAGATGTGCCCAATTCTGCATAAGCCAGTCTACACCGGTTCAGGGGACCCCTTAGCCCTGCTCTGGCGCGAAACTGGACAAAGGAAAGGGGAGTGACCACTCCCCTGACCTGCACCTCCCCTGGGAGGTGTCCAGAGCTCCTCCAGTGTGCTCCAGACCTCTGCCATCTTGGAAACAGAGGTGCTGCTGGCACACTGGACTGCTCTGAGTGGCCAGTGCCACCAGGTGACGTCAGAGACTCCTTGTGATAGGCTCCTTCAGGTGTTGCTAGCCTATCCTCTCTCCTAGGTAGCCAAACCCTCTTTTCTGGCTATTTAGGGTCTCTGTCTCTGGGGAAACTTTAGATAACGAATGCAAGAGCTCATCCGAGTTCCTCTGCATCTCTCTCTTCACCTTCTGCCAAGGAATCGACTGCTGACCGCGCTGGAAGCCTGCAAACCTGCAACATAGTAGCAAAGACGACTACTGCAACTCTGTAACGCTGATCCTGCCGCCTTCTCGACTGTTTTCCTGCTTGTGCATGCTGTGGGGGTAGTCTGCCTCCTCTCTGCACAGAAGCTCCGAAGAAATCTCCCGTGGGTCAACGGAATCTTCCCCCTGCAACCGCAGGCACCAAAAAGCTGCATTACCGGTCCCTTGGGTCTCCTCTCAGCACGACGAGCGAGGTCCCTCGAATCCAGCGACTCTGTCCAAGTGACCCCCACAGTCCAGTGACTCTTCAGTCCAAGTTTGGTGGAGGTAAGTCCTTGCCTCACCTCGCTGGGCTGCATTGCTGGGAACCGCGACTTTTGCAGCTACTCCGGCCCCTGTGCAATTTCGGCGGAAATCCTTTGTGCACAGCCAAGCCTGGGTCCACGGCACTCTAACCTGCATTGCACGACTTTCTAAGTTGGTCTCCGGCGACGTGGGACTCCTTTGTGCGACTTCGGGTGAGCACCATTTCACGCATCCTCGTAGTGCCTGTTTCTGGCACTTCTCCGAGTGCTACCTGCTGCTGAGAGAGCTCCTTGTCTTGCTCGACGTCCCCTCTCTCACCTGGTCCAATTTGCGACCTCCTGGTCCCTCCAGGCCCACAGCAGCGTCCAAAAACGCTAACTGCACGATTTGCAGCTAGCAAGGCTTGTTGGCGTTCTTTCGGTGGGAAAATACTTCTGCACAACTCTCCACGGCGAGAGGAATTCTTCCACCAAAGGGGAAGTCTCTAGCCCTTTTCGTTCCTGCAGAAATCTCAGCTTCTTCTGTCCAGTAGAAGCTTCTTTGCACCCACAGCTGGCATTTCCTGGGCATCTGCCCATCTCCGACTTGCTTGTGACTTTTGTACTTGGTCCCCTTGTTCCACAGGTACCCTAGATTGGAAATCCACAGTTGTTGCATTGTTGGTTTGTGTCTTTCCTGCATTATTCCTCTAACACGACTTCTTTGTCCTTAGGGGAACTTTAGTGCACTTTGCACTCACTTTTCAGGGTCTTGGGGAGGGTTATTTTTCTAACTCTCACTATTTTCTAATAGTCCCAGCGACCCTCTACAAGGTCACATAGGTTTGGGGTCCATTCATGGTTCGCATTCCACTTTTGGAGTATATGGTTTGTGTTGCCCCTATCCCTATGTTTCCCCATTGCATCCTATTGTAACTATACATTGTTTGCACTGTTTTCTAAGACTATACTGCATATTTTTGCTATTGTGTATATATATCTTGTGTATATTTCCTATCCTCTCACTGAGGGTACACTCTAAGATACTTTGGCATATTGTCATCAAAATAAAGTACCTTTATTTTTAGTATAACTGTGTATTGTGTTTTCTTATGATATTGTGCATATGACACTAAGTGGTACTGTAGTAGCTTCACACGTCTCCTAGTTCAGCCTAAGCTGCTCTGCTAAGCTACCATTATCTATCAGCCTAAGCTGCTAGACACCCTATACACTAATAAGGGATAACTGGGCCTGGTGCAAGGTGCAAGTACCCCTTGGTACTCACTACAAGCCAGTCCAGCCTCCTACAGGTACCAGATGGTATCAGCAAACTCAGATATGGCCACTCTTATTCCCAAGTGTAGGGGGCTGGCCTGGTGTGTGGTGGACACCTGTGTAAAGCAAATAGCTAGGGACCTATGGGAGGGCCAAACCATATACTAAAATAATGGAATGCAAAGTTAGGATGTGGAGTAGTTAGTCGGGAGGTGGAAGAACTCAGGACCCCAAGAGGCTGCAGCATTTCTTTTGCCACCCTTAGGGACTGCCATTGCAGCCTGAGTGAAATAACGCACACATTATTTCACAGCCATTTTCACTGCACTTAAGTAACTTATAAGTTACCTATATGTCTAACCTTGACTTGTTGAAGGTTAGGTACAAAGTTAGTAAGTGTGAGGGCACCCTTGCACTAGCAAAGGTGCCCCCACATAGTTCAGGGCCATTTCCCCAGACTTTGTGAGTGCGGGGACACCATTACACGCGTGCACTACATATAGGACAATACCTATATGTAGCTCCACAATGGTAACTCCGAATATGGCCATGTAACATGTCTAAGATCATGGAATTGTCCCTTCATTCCAAATCTGGTACTGGGGAGCCAATTCCATGCATCCCCAGGGCTCCACTATGGACCCCAGGTACTGCCAAACCAGCTCTCTGGTGTTTTCTCTGCAGCTGCCGCTGCTGCCACCCCACAGACAGGGTTCTGCACTCCTGGGGTCTGGGAAACCCAGTCCCAGGAAGGCAGAACAAAGCAGTTCCTCTAAGAGCAGGGTGTTACACCCTCTCTCTTTGGAAATAGGTGTTAAATGCTGGGGAGGGGTAGCCTCTCTCAGCCTATGGAAATGCTTTGAAGGGCACAGATGGTGCCCTCCTTGCATAAGCCAGCCTACACCAGTTTAGGGAACCACCAGTCCCTGCTCTGGCGCAAAACTGGACAAAGGAAAGGGGAGTGACCACTCCCCTGTCCATCACTACCCCAGGGGTGGTGCCCAGAGCTCCTCCAGTGTGTCCCAGACCTTTGCCATCTTGTTTCCAGAGGTGTGAGGGCACTCTAGAGGCCTCTCAGTGGCCAGTGCCAGCAGGTGACGTCAGAGACCCCTCCTGATAGGTGCATACCTGACTAGGTGGCCAATCCTCCTGTGAGGGCTATTTAGGGTCTCTCCAGTGAGTTTTTTCTCAGATAACGACTTGCAAGAATCCAGCAGGACTCCTCTGCACTTCTCTCTTCTACTTCTGCCAGGGATCGACTGCTGACTGCTCCAGGATGCCTGAAAGACTGCAACAAAGTAGCCAGAAGACTACTGACGACATTTGCAGCGCCTAAACCTGCCGGCTTTCTCAACTGTTTCCTGGTGGTGCATGCTCTGGGGCCTGCCTGTCTTCACCCTGCACTGGAAGCCACAAAGAAATCTCCTGTGGGTTGACGGAATCTTCCCCCTGCTCCAGCAGGCACCAAACTTCAGCTTCACCGGTACTCTGGGTACCCTCTCATCCTGACGAGCATGGCCCCTGGAACACAGGTGGTGGACCCAAGTGACTCAGACTGTCCAGTGGTACAACTGTCCAAATTTGGAGGAGGTAAGTCCTTGCCTCCCCTCTCCAGACAGTAATCCTGTGCACTGCATGATCTGCAGCTACATTTCCAAGAAATCCAGCATGCACAGCTAGGCCCAGGTCCCCAGCACCCCTGTCCTGCGATGCTCAGCTCCCTGAGTTGATCTCCGGTGTCATGGGACCTCTCCTTGCAGTGTTGAGATGACCGCCATGTTCAAACTTCTTGAACCCATGTTCAAGGACTTCTGCGGGTGCTTCCTTCTTGTCCTAGGGCTCTCCACATTGCTGAGGGCCCCCTCTGTCTCCTCTCCCAAGTGGCGACATCCTGGTCCTTCCTGGGCCAGGTCAGCACCCTTTTTCTCCAACCGCGACTATTGCAGGTAGCAAGGCTTGTTTGTGGTGTTTTGCCAAGTAAATAACTCTGCATCCTCCAGTACGCCGTGGGACATCTTCTGCATGAAGAAGAACTTCATACCTCCTTCCGTTGTTGCAAAACCTGCAGCTTCTTCCAACCGGAGGCAGCCATTTTGCACCTTCATCCGGGGTTTAGTGGGCTCCTGCCCCCCTGAACACTTTAGCGACTCTTGGACTTGGTCCCCTTCCTTTGCAGGTCTTCAGGTCCAGGAATACATCTTCAGTGCTTTGCAGTCTGTTGCGGTCCTTGCAAAATCCTTTATCACGACTTTAGTGTGTTTCTGGGGAAATAGTAGTACTTTACTCCTACTTTCCAGGATCTTGGGGTGGGGTATATTTTACACCCTTAGTGTTGTCTTACACTCCCAGCGACCCTCTACCCATTACACTATCCTAGGGGGCCATTCGTGGTTCGCATTCCACTTTCTTAGTATATGGTTTGTGTTGCCCCCAGGCCTATTGCATCTTATTGTATTCTACAGTGTTTGCACTACCTTCTGACTGTTTTACTTACCTGATTTGGTTGTGTACATTGTGTGTATGTTACATACCTCCTAAGATCCTCTGAGATATCTGTGGAACATTAGCACTAAAGCAAAGTATCTTTATTTTTGGTAACTATGAGCATTGTCTTTCTTATGATATAGTACCTATATGATATAAGTGGTATTGCATGAGCTTTGCATTTCTCCTAGTTCAGCCTTGGCTGCTCTGCTATGTGTACCTCTATCAGCCTAAGCTGCTAGAACACTACTACACTCTACTAATAAGGGATAACTGGACCTGGCACAAGGTGTACATACCATTGGTACCCACTATAAGCCAGGCCAGCCTCCCACAGGAATCAACAAGCCTTGGCTGCACCAAAGTTGCGGTGCACTGGGGTACTGTCCTGCAAGGAGAGGCAACGGCTCACCGTGACCAAAAATGGACAGAGGACAGAGAGGACCAAGAGGACCACTCCGGACCACCACCTGTGTTGCAGGATCCATGCAGTTTCAGAGGAGGACAGATCCATGCAGCCAAACGTCGTTGCTTGTGGTTCCTGTAGATGCAGGGGAGTGACTCCTACACTCCAAGGGAGATTCCTTCTTGCTTCTTGGTGCAGCTGAAGTGTTGCCAACCCCAGAGGATGCACAGCTATGGAAATGTTGCAGTTGCTGGAAGGAGCTGGGGAAACAATGTTGCAAGGCAAGGTCCTCACAGGAGTTGCAGTCTTGTCGGTTCCTGAAGTGTCCAGTTGCAGTTCCGGTGGCCAAGAGCATAAGAGGTCAATGCAGAGGAGTCCTGGTGGAGTCTTGCATGCCAAATCTGGCAACCCACCTGCAAGGGGGTCCCTAAATAGCCCTAACATGGATATTTGCATGGTGACCGCATATCAGAGGGGAGTCACTGATGTCACCTGCCTGACCTGGCCACTCAGATGCTCCCAGAGGCCTCTGCATATCTTGTTTTCAAGATGGCAGAATCAAGTGACCACCAGGAGGAGCTCTGGGCACCTCCACTGGGATGGTGATGGACAGGGGAGTGGACACCCCCCTTTCCTTTGACAAGTTTCATGCCAGAGCAGGGACCCGGGTCCCTGGACTGGTGCAAACCGGTTTATGCAATCAGGGAACCAAATGTGCCCTTCAAAGCAAGCCAGTGGCCTGGGGAGGTTACCCCTCCTCAGCCTTGTAACACCTATATCTAAGGGACAGGGTGTTGCCTCCCTCTCACAGAGAAAATCCTTTGTTCTGCCTTCTATTGCCTGAGCTGGTCAAGCACCAGGAGTTCAGAAACCTGTCTGAGGGACTGGAGCAGGAGCAATACTGGGGACTGTAGGAGGCTGGCCTGGCTTATTGTGGGTACCTTGTGGTACTTACACCCTGTGCCAGGTCCAGTTATCCCTTATTAGTAGGATAGAGGTGTTTCTAGCAGCTTAAGCTGATAGAAGGTAGCTACGGCAAAGCAGCTTAGGCTGAACTAGGAGACATGCAAAGCTCCTACTATACCACTTATATCATATAGCACAATATCATAGGAAAACACAATACTCAGAGTTACTAAAAATAAAGGTACTTTATTTTTACGACAATATGCCAAAAGTATCTAAGTGAGTACTCTCACTTAGAAGGTAAGTAATATACACAAGTTATATGTACACAAACCCAAAACAGGTAAGTAACAGCAAGAAAAGTAGTGCAAACAATGTAGGATCACAATAGGATGCAGTAGGTGAACATAGGTCTAGGGGCAACACAAACCATATACTCCAAAAGTGGAATGCGAATCACAAATGGACCCCATACCTATGGAAGCTTGTAGAGGGTCGCTGGGACTGTATGAAAACAGTCAGGGTGTCCAAGATACCCCACCCCAAGACCCTGAAAAGTAGGAGTAAAGTTCCCCTACTATCCCAAAAGGACACAATAGTCGTTATAGGGGGATTCTGCAAGAACCACAAACACTAGCAAAGCACTGAAGATGGATTCCTGGACCTGAGGACCTGCAAGACAAGGGGACCAAGTCCAAGAGTCGCGATAGTGTCCAGGGGGGGGGGGCAGGAGCCCAGGAAACCCCAGATGAAGGTGCAAAAGGGCTGCCTCTGGGTGGAAGAAGCCGAAGATTCTGCAACAACGAAAAGGGGTAGGAACTTCTTCTTTGGATGGAAGATGTCCCATGGCGTGCTGGGTGTTGCAGAAGTGTTTCCATGCAGAAATACCGCAAACAAGCCTTGCTAGCTGCAAGGGTCACGGTGGAGGTTGTTGGGTGCTGCTGGGGACCAGGAAGGACCAGGATGTCGCCCCTTGGAGGAGGAGACAGAGGGGGCACTCAGCAACTCAGAGAGCCCCCACAGAAGCAG
Organism: Pleurodeles waltl; assembly: GCF_031143425.1. Lineage (NCBI taxonomy): Eukaryota > Metazoa > Chordata > Amphibia > Caudata > Salamandridae > Pleurodeles > Pleurodeles waltl. The sequence goes on along the minus strand of NC_090441.1, from coordinate 201,278,275 downwards.
GCAGCACCTGCAGAAGTACCAGAGCAGGCACTTCAAAGATTTATGAACCAGAGTCACAAAAGGAGGGTCCCACGACATTGGAGTCCAACTCAGAGGGTTGAGCACTGCAGGATGGAGTGCTGGGGACCCATGCTAGGCTGTGCACAAAGGAAGCCTTGGAGAAGTGCACAGAAGCCGGAGCAGCTGCAAATCACACAGTACACAGGTTTGCTGTCTGTTGTGGGGAGGCAAGGACTTACCTCCACCAAACTTGGACTGAAGGATCACTGGACTGTGGGGGTCACTTGGATCTAGCTCCTGTGTTCCAGGGACCACGCTCGTCAGGATGAGAAGGGACCCAGAGGACCGGTGATGCAGTTTTTTGGTGCCTGCGTTAGCAGGGGGAAGATTCCGTCGACCCACAGGAGATTTCTTCTTGACTTCCAGTGCAGGGTGAAGGCAGACAGCCCTCAGAGCATGCACCACCAGGAAACAGTTGAGAAAGCCGGCAGGATGAGGCGCTACAATATTGCTGGTAGTCAGGGGGGAACACATACAGGGCAAACACTATGAGCACTGGGGTCCTGCCTAGCAGGATCCCAGTGACATAAGGGCAAAAACAAACACACATACAGTGAAAATGGGGGTAACATGCCAGGAAAGATGGTACTTTCCTACAGGGAGTCCTTTAAGGAGCCCCCAGAGTGCATGGAATCATACCACCAAAACTGGCATTAGTATTGGGGTTTGATTCTGACATGTTTGATACCAATCATGCCTAGGTTCAGAGTAACCATTATGCAGCTGGAACACAGGTGACCTGTGGCCAGTACAAGGGTCACTTATGAAGTCCAGTGCATTGGAACTGGAGTTCATAGGGGCACCTCTGCTTATGCAGGTGTACCTTCACACACAGGAACCTGCACCCTGCCTTCTGGGCTAGGAGGGCCTGCCATAGGGGTGACTTACAGTGACCTGGTGCAGTGACCAGTAGTGAAAGGGTGCATACACCTTTTCATTCAGGCTGCAATTTCAGGCCTGCATTCATAGTTTGCATGGTATCCCATGGGTGGCATAATACATGCTGCAGCCCATGGTGGACCGCCCGTGTGCCAATACCCTGGGTACCCACATATCATATACTGGGGACTTACAGGGGTACACGAGTATGCCAATTGTGGGGTGTAAACGGTACCAAGGCAACCAAATTTGGAGGAGACAGCACAATCACTCGTGTCCTGGTTAGCAGGATCCCAGTGCAGACAGTCTAAATCTATTGATAAACAGGCAGAAAGTGAGGGTAACCGTGCCAAAAAGAGTGACTTGACTTTCCTTCACCAAGGAAATCATGGAACAGATCTACCCTTTCGTTGTTACTCTGCATGCCCAGGGTAAACACAAGAAAGATACGAAAGTGGCTTTCCAAACATTTATTGAAACAATCGTGTTCTTATATGGAAAGCATGAGCTGCCATTATTAGGCAAATGACAGAAAGCTTTGTAACCAGCATGATGAAAATGGTGAAAAAGAGAAACAATTCAACCATGTTAAAGTTACTATGTTGGTAGACACCTATCTAGTACTACCTACGCTATCCAGAGCATAATAGCAGTATTCTCTGCCAGATCCATGGGGGTAGCCTAACCCCTCCCAAAACCTGTGTTTGATGTACCAGGAAGCCTGTCTGATGTAATGTAGGCTAGCGTCCTTTGCAGGATAGAGGTCAGAGTCAGCAGAGCTGCATCCCAGAAAGAGTGCTCCATGTTCTAGGATAATCCCAGCAGAAGTACTCCTCTGTCGAATGTAGCACAGAGGCTGTTAATATAATAGAAGCACTGTTCATATTCCACTCTGTCAAAGGTGCAGGGTGAATGCAATGGTTTTCCTGGAGTCTCAGAGCTGTCTCCAACAGACAACATAATACAAGGAAATTGTGTTCTATGTGCCTAGCCTTGGACAGAGTTTTCAAACAACATGGTAGCCACCCTTACTAGGAATAAACTACATGTACAGTACCTTCTCAGTACATTATTGTGTGAATATAAAAACATGTAAAAAGTTAACATTAGAAAAAGTTAAACCGTGAAATCTAAAATGGAGCCTCAGCGCAGGCCCTGATGTACTTCACTACACACGATGGTGGACGTCATTCTGTTGCACTCCGCACCAGATATCCATTGACATCCTGAAGCTGGCAAACTTTTGAGTCCCAGGAAACGCAATCCCTGATCTGGTGTCTGGAAGGGGTCACGACAAAGATCCAGGAGGCCTGGAGTAGATGATCTCTCCTGACCTCCTGACCCAAGAGTGGGGAGCGCAGTGGTGGTGCCCCGTACAGGGAGGATTACTGAGCAAGACTGAGGGCCCGCTCCCGGGGAGGCATTCTCAGGGAGACACCTTATTGGATCGATGGAACCTGGCTCCATGCTCTGTACAGCAGAGGCCCTACCCTGAGAGGGGCATTGGAGGCAGGGAGAGAAGCTGATGAACAGTAGAAACCTGTCAATGAGAGAGAGAAGACCACTGGCCCTTCAATTGTACATGCAACTGCCTCGGGCCCAAATGTGAGAGGAAGCTTAAGCAGTGGTGTGTCCTGGCCCAGAGTTAGGGTGCAAGCATTGTGTAGGCCTTCACGATAGGCAGTGCTGGCTGGCGGACACAGTAAAAGTATGATGCTCTGCTCCTCCAGCCTTAACTAAAAGGGGAATCGGCAGGACGGAGTTGCCCCCAACACCATATCGGCAAATTCCAACGCATTCAAGTGAGTACCTGAGAGGGGCTCCTGGGTGAAATAAGGGCGGCTTGCGCCACCCACCGTACCCCACCAGTTCAGGTGGGAAAGCCTGGAAGGCCAGTAGCTGTTGCAGAGATTTACAGAGTGCAGGGAGATGGTCCAAGAAGAGATTCCCCCCAAACAAGGGCAGTTAGATAAATTCACCAAGCCGCTGTCACTTCCTTCCATGGAGGTGGAGACAAGGGGCTCCACTGCACAGGAAGAATTAGGGAGTGGGGAGTTAAACTTTCAGATCACAGAGTACGCCCGAAGTGCCTTAGAAACCGAAATTGGGGATATAAATAAAAGCCAATGTGGTCCTGCTTTGGAAAGATATGTGTTAAACAACCTGCAGAGTAACAGACGCAGAGAGCCATGTATCCACATTAGAGGAGTTGATCCAGGAGCTCCACCAGACACTACAGAAACTAAAAGGTACAACAATTGAGCTGGCGGCCCTGGCAGATTACACCCATGAGCGTTCCAGGTACAAAAACCTGTGTTTTGTGCGGTTCCCAGAGGGCATGGAGGAATCCTGCCCATAATACTTTGTCAAAAACTGGCTGAGTTCATTTGCGCCGACAGAATATCTTTCTTCTTGAGTCCTCATCAAGCAGACCCATCAAACCCTGGTACAGAAACCTGTACCAGAGGCGACATCCAGAGCAATGGGAGCTCAATTCCTGAACTATAATGACAGAGACTTAATTCTACACACAGTAAGAAGCTTGGGAGAGACATCTCACAGTGACCAGAAAATCCCTACTTTTCCCAGACTACACCAGATTGGTATTGCAACAACAAAAATCATTTGATCAGGTGAAGCAGAAATTGCGAGTTTAGGACATAAAGTAGAGATTTTTTATCCAGCTAAACTCTGAGTCATTTTTCAGGAGAAATATTTCTATGAAACCCTATTCAACCAGCAACCATAATTCATGTCAATGTGGAACACAAGCAAACCCTAAATGAATCTATGCTTCACCTTCTGGTAGCTTGACACAAAAGCAGTCAGGCGTAACTCAGAGGCAATTTGTAAAGTATTTATGCAGCACTCAAATAGTAATAAAGTGAAAACACAACATAAACTCCTGCACACCAATTCAGAAAAAAGAGAGTACATTTTATTGAAATATTTGACACCAAAACAACAAAAATCTAATCGTAGAACTGGAGTTATGAATTTATAAAGTGTGAAGTAAAAACTAGCATCTAAAAGGTCTAAGGCCCTCATTACAACCCTGGCCGTCGGTGATAAAGCAGCGGTAATACCACCAACAGGCCAGCTGTAAAATAAATTGAATTTTGAACCCAGCGGAAACTGCCAACACAGACAGCCACTTTAACACTCCGACCGCCACGGCGGTAGCAACAAGCACCGCGGCGGTAACCGCCAACAGCCAGACGGAAGACAATGTACCGCCCACACTATTACAAGAGGCCAATCCGGGCGGTATCAACGCCATCAAAAGCACGGCGGAAACAGCACACTGAAGGGAAACAACTCACCTCTCGACACTCAAGGAAGAACCATGACGCCATGGAGCACGAACTGGACATTCTTCCAATGCTGGTGTACCTCCTCAAACACCAGAAACACGAACGCCGGCGAAGACGACCACAGTGAGTACTGCACCTAGCACACAAGGGAGGGGGGAAGGAAAAAGAGAGTGACACACACATACAACACGCAACACCCCCACCCCCACCCCAACACCATACACACAAACAGATGCAACAACATCACATATACACCCCGTAACCCTCAGGAATAACGCAAGGACAAAAGGAATGGAGTAAAATGAGTGTAGTAGTACAATTTAAGATAAATATGTCCTTAAATCAATAAACAGTATGTACAATATATACAAAAGGAGGGACAATGCCCACTCCAAAATTTCCGTGGCCCACTGGGCCACAACACATTGGCCAAGGCCACACTTGACTCCTGCCCCAATACGGAGAGAACACTGCAGGAGCATCAGGTCAAGAACACACAGGCACCTCAGCGGGATGTGGAATGGGGGCACCTCAGCTGGAAGATGGTACAACGTCACTGCTCCTGGAGGGGACAACATGACCTCTGCGATGCCCGGGGGAGTGCAAGGCCAGTCTCTCTAGTGGGTGGTTTGCCCATTGCTTGGTTCTGGGGAGTGCAAAACCACAGTCTCTCTAGTGGGTGGGTTGCCCACTGCTTGGTCCTGGGGAGTGCAAAGCCACAGTCTCTGGAGTGGATGGCTTCTCCACTGGTTCTGGAGTGGGCTTTGTGCCCAGTGTGCCTCATCCTGCCAAGGAGGGGGTGAGTGGATGCCTTTTTCCACTGGTTCTGGAAGGGGCTTTGTGCCCACTGTGCTTCATCCTGCCAAGGAGGGGGTGAGTGGATGCCTTCTTCCACTGGTTCTGGAGGGGGCTTTGTGCCCACTGTGCTTCATCCTGCCAAGGAGAAGGTGAGTGGATGCCTTCTTCCACTGGTACTGGAGGGGGCCTTGTGCCCAGTGTGCTTCATCCTGGATGGTGCAAGGTCACAGTCTCTCACCTACAGGTGTTGCACGGGCCAGGATGCACTTCAGCCCATGTAGTCATGACTACACACAGCACGCCGACGGTGACGGCTGCTCAATGGATGTCAGTTGCATTGCAGGTGGCGGTGCTGTCAGTGGTGGTGGGAGGCTCCAGCCCTTCCCCTGCAGCCTGGGACGGCTACCCACTGGGGCTGCTGCTGCTGGCAGTGGTGCTGCTGGCGGTGCAGGTGGAGGTGCTAGCGGCGGGGCAGGTGGCTGTGCTGGCCGTGGTGCAGGTGGCGGTGCTGTCAGTAGTGGGGGAAGGCTCCAGCCCTTCCTCTGCAGCCTCGGATGGCTGCCCACTGGGGCTGCTGCTGCTGGTGGTGCAGGTGGCGGTCCTGGCTGCGGTGCAGGTGGTGGTGCTGTCAGTGGTGGGGGGAGGCTTCAGCCCTTCCCCTGCAGCCTCGGACGGCTGCTCACTGGGGCTGCTGCTGACAGTGGTGCTGCTGGCAGTGCAGGTGGCGGTGCTGGTGGTGGGGCAGGTGGCGGTGTTGGCCGCGGTGCAGGTGGCGGGAGCTGTCAGTGGTTGGGTGAGGCTCCAGCCCTTCCCCTGCAGCCTCGGATGGCTGCAGTGCTATGGATGGCGTTGTGTGCCCCTTCCTTCCCTTGGCAGATGGTGGTGCCGCCTTGCTTCTGCCAGCTGGTGTTCCCTTTCTCCCCTTGCTGGCTGGTGGTGCCTCCTTGTCCTTGCTGGCTGGTGGTGCCTCCTTCCCCTTGCTGGCTGGTGTCCCCTTCTTGCCCTTGCTAGGTGGCGGCACCTTCTTGCCTTTGACAGGTGGTGCAGGGCCACTAGCTGCTCTGACGGGTGCCCCCTTGGAGTCTCTCACACCTGCTGTAGCTGCAGAAACTACAGTGGCCGTGGACTGGGTGGCTGAGGTGCTGGGCTGGGTTCTGGCCACCCTGGCCCAGAGTGAAGGACGGGGGAGGGGCATGGAATAGGTCAATGGTGGCAAGGAAAAGCTTCTTAGGGACACTGCGGCAGGAAGAGGGTGAAGGTTTGGGAGTGGAGAAAGAGGGATTGGTCGTAGGAGGTGTCTGTCTGCTGTGTTTGGGTGCAGGTGCATGGGCTGGATGCTGTTGTGAGGTGGATAGCTGTTGGGTGTCTGAGTGCCTGCCTTTGTGTACTTTGGGATGAGGGGTCACAGACACAATGGGAGAGGACACAGGGGACGTGTGCATGGATGTGGGGGTGGTGACTGCCAGTGAGGGGCGTGTTGTGATAGGTGTGCTGGTGATGGAGGTAGTGGATGAGGATGTGGTGCATGCAGGTGTGAGTGGAGACGCTACTGGGAGGGAGATGGACGACAAGGAGGAGGGGGACACAGTGGAGGCAGTGTATGTTGGTGTGTCTGCATCTGGATGTCTGCATCTGTGGGATGAAGTGTGGTGCTTGTGTTTGCCTGAGCCACTTCTGTGTGTTGATTTGGGTGCATGCAGGTCCGAAGGTGTGCTTGGGATAGGCTGGGATTGAGGGAATTGGGACTGGGGAGAGGAAGTTGGAGGGGGAGGCTGGAGACAGGGACAATGGCTGCCATCAGTGAGTTGGCCAGAGCCTGTAATGCTCTCTGTTGGGCTGCAACGCCAGAGTGAATGCCCTCCAGGTATGCATTTCTTTTTTGCAAATGCCCTGCTAGACCCTAGATGGCATTCAGTATGGTTGACTGCCCAACAGAGAAGGATCTCAGGAGGTCAATAGCCTCCTCACTGAGGGCAGCGTGCTGAGGTGCCTGGGGCGAAGGAGATGCCCACACTCCTGGGTGAGCGGGCACGGGAAACTCGCTGAGGGGCTGCTGGGAGGGAGGTGCTGGTACGGGGGTGGCGGCTGTACCTGTAGCTGGGGTGGGCACAGAGGCCAGGGAGCTTCCATCAGAGGAGGAGACGCTGTCGGTACTGTCCCCTCTTGTCTCCGTCGTGGTGCTCCCCTCGCCCTCCGCCCAACTGGTGCCCTCACCATTGGTGGATTCGGCCTCCAGGCCCATGTTGGATGCAGCTCCGGCTGGTGCCTCTGCTCCTCCTCCAGATCATGCTGATGCACACAAGGACAAGGTGACAAAACAAAAATGGGGGGGAAGAGACAGAGGATACACTTGGTCAATGCCAGCAACAACACTACCGTTGGCATACACAACTCACAGGGGACACCTGACAATGGGATACAATGCCTAACGCCATTAGCTGCACACCTGAAACCCACAGAACCCTGCCCAATTGTAGATGCCCACTAACATTATTGGGGTTGGAGTGCATCTGAGCTTGCCCATCATGGAACCCACCCTGCCATGTTCGCCCTGGCCTAGGGGCACCCACATCCCACATCCCCCTCCCAGGTAACACCTTAACGCACGCAAAGTCATGAATCTGAATCTGTACTCAGCCCCTTGTGGCTGCTGTGATACCTTCAAGTGCCCATCCAACTCCGGATAGGCCACCGCCAGGATGCGGAACAGCAGGGGGATCAGGGTACGATGGGCACCTCTTCCTCGTTGGGAGGCCAGCCCCAGCTGGGCCTCTGCCATCTTCCTTGCCCAACGGCTCAGGTCCTCCCACCGTTTGTGGCAGTGGGTGCTTTGCCTGTCAGAGACCCCCAGGGTCTGCACTTCCCTGGCGATGGCGTGCCAAATATCCTTTTCCTGAAGGGCGCTGACCTGCAGAAGAAAATACAGCAGAAAAGGTATTATTCATACCGTCCGGACTGTCATACTCATGGCCCAACATATCCCTCCCATCCCTTTACGCACATACATTGACCACCATACATGCAGCACTCTGCCCAGGACCCCTCGGCCCCCCCACACGAGGCTTACACACACAGCACTCCATGCATTCATGCCCCATGCATCGTGCTCACATTGTACTCACCTGTTGGTCTGGAGGACCATAAAGTAAACGGTAGTGGGTAGGACCCCATCCACCAGTCTCTTCAACTCCTCGGAAGTGAAGGCAGGGGCCCTTTCCCCAGACACTTGAGCCATGGTTTCTTCCAGACACAGGTTACAGCAGCATTTGCAGTGCAGATCCTCTCCTGTTGAAGGTCAGATAGCAAGTGAGTGAACAGATAGAAAATGGCAGTCACGTCCGCGGCGGTGCATTCCTTCACCTCCGGAGTACATCACCATAGGCTCCTGGAACCCATAGGCCCCAATTACAACTAATGCGATGTTGCACGGCGGTCATTGACCGCCGCATGCAACGGCACACAACGCCAGCAGAATTACCTAATTTCCACTTGTCCCTCCTCACAGGTCAGGCGACCGCCATTTCAGGGGGGCACAGGCCATGGCACCTAACTGCGTCACATCAGACATAGGCACATCAACTGACTTACAAGTTCACATAATGTTTCTGTAAAACAAACATAGCATATTATTCTGAGTATATGTTTGAATATGACCTTCTGTTCACCGTTTTTCACCCTAGAGTTCAACCGCTGAGGATGAATAGGAGATGGAGACATACCCCCATGTACAGACCCCCCTGGTGGACCTTGCGACAATGAAGGACAGGCATATTATCCCAACCTACAGACTTGATAGGACCACAATCACAGAGCTGTGTGCCCAATTGTTGCCAGACCTGATTTCTGCTATCCGCCACCCCATAGGTATCCCCCCTCTAGTGCAGGTCCTGTCAGTGCTCCATTTCTTGGCAAGTGGTTCCTTCCAAGCGACAGTGGCCATGGCATCAGGGATGTCATGGCCTATGTTCTCAAACGTGCTGACCACGGTGTTGCCTGCCCTGATGAAACACATGCACAGCTACATCGTATTCCCCCAGGTAGAGGATTTGGCCACAGTGAAGGCTGACTTTTATGCACTGGGACATATCCCCAACATCATTGGTGCTATTGATGGTACACATACTGCCTTTGTCCCACCCCGGAGAAATGAACAGGTGTTCAGAAATCAAAAGAGCTTTCACTCTCTGAATGTGCAGATGATGTGTTTGGCGGACCAGTACATCTCCCATGTCAATGTAAAGCATCCTGGCTCTGTGCATGATGCCTTTATCTTGAGGAATAGCAGCATCCCATATGCGATGTCTCAACTCTAGAGGCACGGGGTGTGGCTAATAGGTGAGCCCGTGGTCCCCACCCAGTTGATGTAGGTATATGGGTGTGGGGTTGGCCCTAAGGGTGAATGTGTGGCTAACAGGTATCCCTTGATATTTGCAGGTGGCTCTGGTTACCCCAACCTGTCATGGCTACTGACCCCAGTGAGGAATGCCAGGACAAGGGCAGAGGAACGTTACAATGAGGCACATGGGTGTACAAGTAGGATCATTGAGCGAACCTTTGGCCTCCTGAAGGCCAGATTCCGGTGCCTCCATCTGACAGGTGGATCCCTGTACTACTCACCCAAGAAGGTGTGCAAGATCATCGTTGCATGTTGCATGTTGCACAACCTGGCCTTGAGACTGCAGGTGCCTTTTCTGCAGGAGAATGAGTCTGGAGATGGTCATGTGGCAGTGGTGGAGCTTGTGAACAGTGACGAAGAGGAGGCAGAGAAGAGGATTGTGGACAACAGAACTACTACAACTCAACAGTACTTCCAGTGACACACAGGTAAGACACTGTAACTTCACCTTCCATTGCAGTTTTGTGTTGGACATTGTACATGGCAGCCTGATATACCTATTTCTATGGCCACTTACTGTACCCTTTGGCATCTCTATTTTTTAGATCTCTGTGCCCCACTCTGGCTCCTGGTGTGTTTACTGCTGCCCACTACAGGTCATACCTATGTAAATATAACTGTACATTTGAATTGCAATGTTTACAGCTTGTTACACTAATACATATTTCAATCGACAGACTCCATACTTGTTTTAGTTCCAAGGGTGTTTATTTCTGTGATAATAAGTGTAGGGGATATTGCAATGGGCTTGGTTGGTGGTGGAGAAATGTCCATGATAGAGTCCAGTCTATTGATCACAGATGCATTGTCTAAGGGGGCATAGGAAGTTATGGCAGTTCAAGGTGGACAGGGTGACAGAGTGGGACACAAGGGTGACATTCAGGGAAGTCTTATTTCCTGGTGGGGGTCTTGGCAATGTTCTCTGCTTCTGCCTGGATCACAGGGACCAAGATAAGCACTCTGCCAAAATACGAGGTCTGAAATACACCAGCTGTTTTAGAAAAGTGCAGCACTCAAAGAACAAACTCCCTGGAGAATACTAGTCACTTAGCTGCAGTCTTTTCCAGAGTGCTGGAGGAATGCCTAATTACTTAGAAAAATGAAGGTTTAAGCAAGAACAGAGATATTATTTCATCCTAATCCCTGGGATGCTGACAGATAATGCAGGAGGTGCCTTGGGGATTCCTGACAGGTGCTGTGCTGGTGTTTCCTGAGGGGGGAAGCTATGTGGTGGTTTGGGAATGTGTCTGGGTCACCGACTGTCCAGAGGTCCCTGATGGGCCAGGTTGGTCATCCTGATCCAGGCGTGCAGAGCGGCTGTCATCACCTTGGGCCTCTTCTGGGGGAGTACTGGATGTGGCTGGCACCTCCACTCAGGTGACATTGTGTGAGGGTCCTGTGAGGATGTTAATCCAGTGTTATTGTTTCTGCGTGTGCCATCTTGTGCATGGGTATGTTCCCCTCTATGGTTGTTATTAGCAAGGCAGCTTTGGCTTGTGTGATTTATGATTTGGTTGACTGAGTGATTGTCACTAGTGTGCATGCTGTAGTGATGGGTGTCCATGCAGGTCTGGGATGGGGGTCCATGCATTGGTGTAGCATACAGGACTTGGTATTGGGATGGGTGGGTTGTGATTGTGAGGTATATATGAGGTGGTGGAGTGATGGGGTAAGGGTAGGGGTAGGAGTTTGTGATGGCATGCAGGTAGGGGGGAATAAAGTAGTAAAGATTTGACTTGCCAGAGTCCAGTCCTCCTGCTACTCCTGCCAGACCTTCAGGATGCATGATCACCAAGATTTGTTCCTCCCATATTGTTAGTTTTGGGGGAGGGGTCAGGGTCCACCGCCAGTCCTCTGTACAGCTATCTGGTGTCTTGCTACCACGGAACGCAACGTCTCCCGTAGGTCGTTCCCTCTCTTCCCGATGTCATCCCTTGTTCTGGGGTGCTGTCCCATGGCGTTGACCCTGTCCACAGCTCTCCACAATAGCTCCATCCTCCTAGCAATGGACATCTGCTGCACGTGTGATCTGAATTGCTGTGGCTCTACCCGGATGATTTCCTCCACCATGACCCTTAGCTCCTCCTCTAAAAACCTGGGGTGTCTTTGTGGTGCCAAGGGTGTAGTGTGAGTGGTGTGTATGAGGGTGTGTGGGGTGATGGGTTGGGGTGTGTGCTCTGAGGTGCATGGATGGTGTATGGGTGATGGTGTTCTGTGGCTCTGATTCAGTGGATGCTCCTGACTTGTCTCTCTCTCAATGTAAATTGTTTTTTTGTAAAGGGTTGTGGGTATTGTGTGTGTGTGTTTTATAGTGGTGTGGGTGTGTGGGTGTGGTGTGTGTATGTGTGTCAGTTGTGTGTAGTTTGAATTGTCCAATGTGGTGTTGTATTGTTAATGAGTGTGTATTTTGAGCGTGGCGGGCTGTACTACCAATGGTTTACCGCGGTTGAAAGACTGCCCTGGTGATTCGTGGGTCATAATGCTGTGGGTGTATTTCTGTTGGCGTAACGGTGTGGATTTTGGTACCACCATTTTATCACTGACCTTTGGGCTGGCAAACTTGTGTGTGTGTCTGTATAGTGGTGGATTTCTATGTGCGTGTCATAATACGCGTAGCGGTATACCGCCACTGTCGCAGTATGTTGGCGCCAGTCAGCATGGCGGTAAGAGGCACTTACCGCCAGTGTCATAATGAGGGCCTAAGTGTCAACTGCAGAAATCTATTTGCGCAAGACTGGGTCAGGGTCGAAAAATAGTGGATTGGGCCCGATCTGTTCTTACTTGAACATTTAGAAGTCATTTGAAAAAAGAAATTCTGAAAAGGAAATGTTCAGTGGGACACGGCTGCAGGTGGTGTCCCAGGAGGAAGCATCGTCGTTCAGGAGATGCTGGATGAAGTTTTGATGAAGATTTCTTCATTCTGGCTTAGTCTGTTGTTTGGAAGTCAAAAATTTCCAGCAGGACAAGGTGGAAAGCTGTAGCCGATAAGAGTTCACAAGGCCAGATGCCCCTTTTGCAAAGGACCGCTGAACAAAATTTGCTGCTGCTGAGAAGAGCATAGCAGAAGCTGCCACAAAATCAGACTGACTGGCGCTGAATTATGGAGCAGGTTTGCCTTGGTCACCTCTGAGTTTTCAAATTTTTTCTAAGTCCCAAGTTTTGGATTTTGCCTATCTGGACACTTTAGCACCACCACCAGGGGTCCAGGACTCGAGGGGCACCACTTGGGGAGTTAGGACTCGCTCAGTTTGGGTCCTGGTGTGGTTTTAAGATGGTTGTAACCTCTTCTGTCCCTAAAGCTCTGATGAAGAGATCAGCCAGTTAGCCCTTGGAGTCACTCTGGTAGGCCTGGGTTCAGCAGTAGAACAGGGCTCAAAGAGCAGGGAAGGCATCTGAGGGTTCGAAGCAGGCTTCATGCAGCATAGCAGTTCTTTCACGTGCAGCAAAGCAGTCCTCTAAAGTAAACCACAGGTCACAGCAGCCTGCAGCCCTCTGAGAGTCCTTCCACTGGTCCAGAAAGTAACTGAAGAGTGGGTCTGAGTGTCCTGGTGCCTTCTCTGCAATAGGAGGTTTCTAGAGAATTCCATTTGAAGTACTTAAAGATTTCTGTTTCCTCTACCCTGTCTCTAAGCATGAATAATGCAGGGGTGACAAGTCATCTGTGTGAAGGCAGAGCACAGCCTAATCAGTGGCAAGTGGGACTGTGCTCAGATCCACCTCCCATCCTGCCAGTGATGGCCCTTCCAGGCACACCAAATCCTGATGGTGTGTCTATCTGGGAAGGACAACCAAAATCAAGCTGTCTGCTACACCCAGTCATGTGACCCAGAAACAGGCTGCAGGCATCAATTAGTTAGGGCAGGAAAATGTCAACTTTCTAAAAGTAGCGTTTATAAAATTGTAACTTAAAATCCAACTTTAATTACAATTTCTCAGACATCAAACGCGAAAGGTTCACCTATTCATAATCAAAAGATAGCACTTATTAAATGTAATAAGGCAACCCAGTGTAATCCAATGGGAGAGGTAGGCCTCACAGTAGTGAAAAACAAGTGTAGGAGCTTTTCACTATGGAGACATGTAAAAAGTAGCAGTCCAACCATTTAATTAAAATGCACCCAGCCCTATGGGGTAAGTAGGACCTATCTTAAGAGTGATGTGTATGAAATGGAATGGGAGTCTACGGCTTGGCAAGGGGCTTATATTGCCAAGTCGGATTGGCAGTTTAAAACTACATTCAGGCTGCAATGGCAGAAATGAGACACTTTAAGGGGCTACATAAGTAGGTGGCACAATAAGTGCTGCAGTCCCACTAGCAGCAACTAACGTACAAGCCCTGGGTATATGGTATACCATATTACTAGGGACTTAGAAGCAAATTAAATATGCCAACTAGGTGTAAGCCAATTTTGCTGTGTTTTAGGGAGTAAACAGAAACACTTTAGCCCTGGTTATCAGTGGTAGAGTACACAGAGTCCTAATGCCTACAAAAACAAATACAGCAAAATAGGAGGGTGAAGGCAAGAATAAGTTTGAGGGTGACAATGCAGAGAGGGCCAAGTTCAACACAGATGAAGTGAGGGAATGAGTCAAGGAGTGCCCCAAAGGAAAGGGCAGGTGGGAGCCCCAAGGGCCTGAACTGCAGCACGAAGCGAGGCCTGACTGAGAAAAGCAGCACTGTGCCTGTTGGGGCATACGTAATTGATCAGTACAACGGTGATGTGGGTTGACTCTGGCATCTATGAGAGAAACCACTGAAGATCGATCATTGGATACAGAGGAAGGAGATGATCCTGTTGCAGAACGAGAGGTAGAGGGCCCGGGACTCCAGCGAATAGCCAGCTTGCATTAAGCTTTTCCTTTAATGGTGCACAGAGACTGGGTTGGAGGACAACTCAATGCAGGAGTCTGTTGAGTGTTTCATAAGATAGTTTTGGGGTAAGACTATGGGAGAGGGGAGGGAGGAACAGAAGGCCTTTCTACAGTTGAGGAAGTGGGTAGTACGGAGACCACATATAGAAAAATTGGATGAGGGAGATAAGGGACAAGGTTTCTCATTACACCTCTAGGGCACTGCTTACACTACAAATAATGCAAATGGGTGGAGGTATGGGGGACAATGGGAACCCCAGTGGCCATGGGAGAACCCCCTGGCCATAACACGATTGCGACCATATCTGCTGAATTAAGGGATGACCAGTTGAAAGTCCTATCATGGAATGTGAATGGACTGGGCTGAAAGATTAAAAGGGGGATGGTAGCGCAACACCTGTGGCGGCACTCCATATAAATATATTGCTGCTGCAAGAAACACATTTGCTAGAAATCAATTGCAAATGTCTCCACAGGGGTCGGTATGCTTTGCTGTGTGCTCTCTCCCCTTTTGTGTTTAAAAGGCTCCTTTGGGCCAGTGAGCTGACAAGCTCACCTAGGATGCACTTGTGTGCCTGTGGAGTGGTACTGTGACCTGTGAAGACCTGGGTTGCATACCAGCAACCCCAGATGACTTTTCTCTGCTCTCTACTACGTCTCCTGTCTACTAACGAAGTGATCAACCCAGAAACATGTATCTAGAGATAAAAATACTACTTGCACCAACGTTGGCGAAAAATTGCAGCAACTTTGAAATAAATGTATTGCATCTACCAGGATGCAATGGGGTCAACTGTGCTGGGATGAGAGGCAGTGTTATCCCTCCCCCATTGTGGTAAAAATGCCTTGCTTTCACACACGGGCTCTGCAGGTGGTTCGAGAGAGGAATCAAAGTAGCCAAGAAACACTCCTCCTTTCAAGTAGATACTCAGTGAGTGGACCCTGTGGGTTGCTACATACCAATAAGGGGCCGATGGAATACAAGTTACCGCCTTACAGTGAGCCTTTATGCACCTCCCAAGATGCAGCACAGAACCCTTGACAAAATGGAGTCCCTTCCTCTAGATGTGTGTGCGAACATGCATGTAGTGAGTGGTGATTTTAACAATTTGCTGCGAAGTCAGTATGACAGACTCCCACTTAGTACACAGTCACAACACAGACACATGGGCTTAGCACACTTTGTGGACACCATGGGGTTGATGTGGAAAGAGAGACACCTGATAGATAAACAATACTCATTTATGTTGAGGACACATAGGTCACTGTCCATACCCGCCAACATATTACAAGAAGAAAGCAGAGATTTAAAAAAATGTATTGGGAGAACATATGTTTCCTGTTTACTTCTATTGAAGAAGAGGCAATTTTAGTCAGGAGGCAGTCAAAATAGAGCCATTTTTAGCGTAAAAAATTGGGAGGCTCCTGCCTAAATCAGGTCTGTTGTGACGTGCACTGTCACGTCTCAATTATGTGTTTCTACTTGCGGACAAAATTGACTGTGTGAGAAGGGAGTACTTAGCAAGGGGTATTTCAGACCATTCCCCAATGCAAATTACCCTAGGTACACCTGAACAGGATTCGGATCTCCTATAGAGACTTGGCATTTAGACTCTACAAGATGGGAACTTTGTGGATTGATTCTCAGCTGTACTTTTAAGAAATCTAAGATCCGTGCACAAGAAATTAAGGATCCGTGCAATGTCAAGTGGCATTTTGGGAGGCTTATAAGACAGCGCTTAGGGATGCAACCCAGAGTATAGCGGCCATAAAGAGGAAAAGCAAAGAACAACAGGTGCATGCCCTAGAGTCTCAGGAGAGTGCACTTATTGTCCACCAGATGCTGAAGTATTAGAGGCATGCTCCTATCTCACCGATATCTACTGAAAGGCTCCTTAGAGACCAACCACTGGATTAGCTGTGAATAGTAATATTTTCAGTGGGAAACCTGAAGACTGTGCTTTATAAAAAAGCATTGAGCACATGATCTCTTCTGAGATGCATATTGATTAAGGCAAGCAAGCAGTCCATAAAGACATTCAGGAACATGGTGAGCATAATGAGAGCTTAAGAGAGCATGATAGCTCTCACCGAAAGAGGACCGAGCAGTTCTGACAGACTTTAGCTAAACAAATAATATGAAAGGTAAAACTGTCAGCAGAAAATTTAAATATCACTAGAACCAACAGTATCTTCAGTGATAGGGTGTGGAAGGGTATCTGGAATTAATAACACTGAGAATGAGTTTGCTGATTGTAATACTTTAAGTGGCAGATCAATCCTGGATATTGTAACAGGAGATATGGACTTTAGGTATGTTAAAAACCAGACAATTATGCTGATTTGCTCTGTACTTTCTGGAGAACCTAGATTATGGACACAAAACAGTACTCGGGTACCATTTCTTGCTCAGTGAATAACCATCATAACATTGTAAAAAGCAGACCTGGTGTGTGGTGAGCACCTATGGTGTTATCATCTTATACCAGGTCCAGGTATCCCTTATTAGTGAAGTGGAGGCAGTGTCTAGGAAACCAGGGCTTAGGGCTTTCTAGAGGTAGCTGTGGATGAGCAGCCATGACTTATCCAGGAGACATGTAAAGTTTATACAATACTACTAAAGCCACACAGCACTATCACACATGAAAGAACCACATGTTGTTACAAAAATAAAGGTACTTTATTATTGTAACACACATACTAAAATACTGAATAGGCAATATCCCAGCTGGAGGTAAGTAAACACACTATTATAAACACATTAGAAATCAGTAATTAGCACAGAAAGCAATAGGCAATTGGTAAAAGCAATAGCAAATAGTGATGGCCCTCATTATGAACATGGCGGTAAGAACCGCCGTGTTCATGCTGGCGGTCAAAACACTGACCGTCAGCGACCCCGGATCCCTGCCGGCCAAATAATGAAGCTTCCTGTGGGCCGGCGGGCGGAAACATTGTTTCCGCCTACCGGCCCACAGGACGGCCTGGCCGGGACATTGACAGCGCGCCACATGGAGCCGCCGTTAATGCCTCTGTGCGGCGGGTGCAGCTGCACCCGTTGCGCAGATCACTGCCCGAAAATCGGGCAGTGACCTGTGCGACGGGGCACTGCTAGGGGCACCTGAACTGCCCATGCAAGGTGCATGAGCAGTGCAGGGGCCTCCAGGGGTGCCCCGGTGCACCCCTTCTGCCAGCCTTTCCCTAGCGGGGAAACCTGCCAGGGAAAGGCTGGAGGATTAGGAAACATCATCCGAGGGGTAGCACCGCTGCCCTGTCAGATAATGTTTCTGCCAGCGTCCAGGCTGGCTGACGGAGGTAGCCTGGCGGTGAGTGAGGGCTGCCGATGGCGGCCCTCACTGGGATCATTATGTGGCGGGTTGGCCAGCCATGCCGACTGGCGGTTTCACCCGCCAACGCCGGCATGGCGGGCCAACCCGCCAGGTTCATAATGACCACCATAGTCTCTTAGAGCTGACTATTACCGATTCTAACCAAGCATAACCTCTGCAGTGCCTTGCTTGGTTTTTAAGAGTTCTTTAAAACAGTTGCATTCTCCTTGGCATTGCTCTTTAAAAATTATTAGCCTAACACAAGATTCACTTCTTATCACACTAGTTCTCTTTATAACATGCAGAAAATGCTGGACCAGCCTCGCAAGTTCAATCTTTGTACGGAGTTCCACTGAAAAAATGTCTTTGTTGGTTTACCCAAAAATCTGATAGAGACAACTAGCCGCAAATTCCTTACCTTAGAATTCTCCCCAGGCTCCAGACTGGATCTGGGAAAAATCTACAGCAGTACTGCAGCGCGTCGGTAGAGGGCGTTGTGTGAATCCATATCAATGTCATCCTCTGGATGTCCCTCCTCCCTCCGCTGCGCTGACGTCAGTTTCTTTATTCCGTGTGGCAACACGGATCCGGAGAAGCGGTTGCCTCTGGCCAGTTTTTGGCCTTCCTTTTCGTTTTTTGCAGTTGGAAGAGCGTTTGTGCCTTCTGGCGGTCCCCCATGCTGTTTGCATGGGGCGCCTAGGCACCCACCATGACACCAAAGATTGCTACACCTGTCAACAGTTGAGGCCTAAGGCGTTGCGGGAACAGCGGATGAAGCTCCTGGTGGCACGGGTGCACAGTCTTCACAGGACTCCCATAGATGTTGAAGTCCTTTTCCTTCCAAGGCCCAGCCTAGCGAATGCTCCAGGAGTCATTTGTGTGTGGCTCCTTCAACGGTTCCAGGTCCTTCGACGTCTCACAGTAAGCATCGCCTGCGGTTGAAGTCGCGTCCTCCTTCGGCTTCACCGCTTCCATGCAGCTCCTCCCGTTCCTCTGAGGAAGAGTCTACGCAGGAGTCCGCCTTGTGTCTCCCAGTTTATCACATCGCCGGGGCGACTCTGGCCCAGATGCAGGCCTATTGCTTGTCCTTGCATGCTATATTTGGGCCTACCCCTCCCTCTGGAGCACCTTTGGGCGCAAAGGAGGTGGCGGGTGCTATGACGATATCTTCACCAGTGGATTCATCCTCGGTACCCACTGAGCCCCTTGACTCCGACTCCTGAGTCGTTTCGGCACCGATACACAGCCTCCTATGGCTTTCATCGTCCACGCCTGTCTCTTCCCTTATGACTCCAGAATTTGTGTCCATTTCTGACTTGCCAATGCCAGTGGTGGTGGCACCTGCGACTGTGCTCAATACCCTGATAGTCGTCTTCCCAGAGTCAGGCAACACCCTTTTCGATGTCGAGGTCTCTCCCTCCCGACGTGGGTCGACATTGATCCCGATGCCAGGAGCGGCGCAATTGGAGTCAGCTATTCTTCAATCTGCACCTCTGTCTTTTGAGGTTCAGCCTCCAGGTCTTTCTTTGGAGGGGCCCAATTTAGATTGTCAGCCTCCCATTTCTCATACCATTCCGCTTCATCAGTCGGGCTGGTTGTTTGACTTGGCTAATGCTAGTGGCCTAGCCTCCTCCCTGGCTTCCAGCCTCCTGTCATCCCCTGGGTTGGTGTCAGAGGTACGTTTTGCTCTAGCAGACATGTTAAAAAATGTTTCAGAAGTATTTACAACTGTGTACTGTGCAATTGTCCACTGACCCTTTTCTTGATGTATTTTATCCTGACCAGTCTTCTGTGGAACCAGTCCTTCCTTATTGTGAGGCTCTTTGTGATATCTTGTTTGGAGTCAACTTGTATCTGGTCCCCCTGTGGAGCGCTCTATCTCACACAGACACAGGCCAGCCCCAGAGGATCCATCCAACAACTCAAAGCTTTGTGCACACAATTTTACTCAGGTTCTTCCTGTCCAGCCAGAGTGAGAAGCCAGACAACTGGACACTTCTGGTATGCAGATTTTCACCTCATCTAATTCTGCCTTGTGTTCAGTCAATACTTCCTGTGTCCTCACTCGCTTCTCCCACATTTTGTGGGATTCAGTAGAGCGCATTGTGCCTTCTCTGCCTAAAGAGGTTAGAAATGCTCTAGTGCCTTTTGTACGTAATAGTCAGCAGGCTGTGAAGCTTAATATCCGCTGTGGTATGGATACCACAGATTGTGTTGGAAAAATTATGGCTTCTTCAGTAGCTCTGTGACGAAGGGAATCGTCGTGTTCCTCCAATTTCTCAGAAGCTGTGCAGGCATCTTTATTTGATATACCTTTTGATGGCACTCCCTTTTTAGTGCACATGCTGACTCGGCTTTACACCGCTTTAGAGATGCTCATGATGGTACTCAGTCTTGAAGCCTCTGCATGGTACAGAGTCTTCCTCTGGCTTGGTTCCATTGTTCAGGGGAGTTGTTTTTTCCCTGTTGCTGTTTTTTCTACCACCCTTACAGATGGTGTGCTTCTTGTTTATAGTGTGACACCCGGTGTGGTGTTCGTGCTCTTCGCAGGTGCTTTTCTTTTTATCATGTTCCAGTACTCAAGGTGGTGTTCCTGCGTTGCAGGTGTTGTTTCTATTTCCACCATAGTGGACAGGTTTCATTCTTCTTCTTGCCCTGTTTGGGTCTCATATCTCTAAAAAGGGGGGGTTTCTGTTGTACTCCGCTAATAGGCAGGTCGCCTAAGAGATTGTCCTACCTACAGGGATCTTCCTCGTGTAAGGCTTGTTTTCAGTCCCTGCTCTTCGGAGCAATTAGTGTAGACTTTTGGCCATTCTTCTATAATTACCTGTTCCCTACTGGGTACTTGCTCAGTGCCTCTTTTGGAGGTGTCATAATTCCTTGGGTCAGTAAGGACTTTGCAGGTGTTTTTTACTTTTGTCCTTTCCTATTGGTGCAGTGGGAGATGGTATTTATGCCTCATATCCATGGTCTGGATCCGTTGTGGGGTTTGGTACCTCTTCGATTTCAAGTGTCCCTCTTCTGTCTTTGTTATATGTGACATTTAGGGAGCATATTCTGTCACCTTTATAGGGCCTAATTTCTAAATCCTTGTTTTGTTTCACATGTTCTTTTGTCTGGCCTGGTGCAACGTTCATATTTTTTCTTCTGCTTGGATATCTTTGTCCTCCATCTGATCTTTCTGTCAAGTCATGGATGCAGTACACTATATGGTATTTATATATACCATATATGTATATACTTCTTCCTTGCGAGTACGAAGCTATGTCTCAGTGGAAATATCTAGCACCTCAAGGATACATGATGGCCAGGACAAGGTTCTATCCTGCCAATGGAGCAATGCTTGGCTATTCTTTCCATTCTGTTAATGTGTCTATTGTTTTTTATTTACCCTACCCTTCTCTTGTAGGTCCGGAGCGTCATCCATTTGTGTATGAGTCCCTGTCTTTACGTTCTTGCCCCATCAGGTTTATCCCTTCTTGGGATCCTCCCCTCTTCTGTGTGTGTCCTCAGTTATCTTTTTGACCACTATATTCCAGCATTTTATGTGTAGGACTCCTATCCTAGCACTTGCTTACTACCTTCTTCACAGCTGCAAGAAAGTAGTCATATCTCTTCCTTCTGTCGGACATTTACTCCTTCCTAACCTCATATTGTTTTTGTGCTTAGGGCTGTTGCCCACGCATTTGGCCTTTCAAACTGCTGCAGGTCTGGTATCCGAATTACACTCTGGGGGTTGAAGTGAAATATATATTATAATTCAGAATATTTCATTATTCGGTCCACATATTGGATCACTTATTTTTACGTTTGTTGTTCCTCTGGGATTATGCCACTTTTTTCTTTGGTACTTTCTTCAGCTACTTTTTTCGATCTGCTGACCCCTTTGTATGGTTGGCATCTTCTCATGTGGCATTCTCTGCCTTGTGTTTATCATTTTCATGTACCGCAAGATTTCTGTGGTTTCTATCAGCAGGTGGTTCTACCAACCTCTTTTAACTTTTAATCCGCTAGCATTTATTTTCCTGCTTGGCTGGCTTTTTTATCTTGAGGGCTGTACTCTCCCAATCCCCTCTTTTCGTTTGCTCCTGTGTAGATGTTGTTGCTCAACACTTTTCTTTCTATGTACTATAGATATTACATATATAGGCATATATATCTATGTATCATTTCTGCTGCATAGGTCTATGTCTCTATTTTTCTATCTGCGTATGTGTACATATGGCCTTATACATATCTATAAACACGTATGCATGGACACATCCATGCTTTTACCTCCATATCTGTGTGTATAGGTGTCTAGGCATGTGTCTCCAGACCTCCTCATTTACTCATCATATATTGTGCATATGCATGCATGCCTTTTGTGTCTTCTGTCAACTCACTCTATAAACCTTTTTTCACAACTTTCCCTTTGGTGTTCCTGGAGATGTGCATTCTGTCTTTCAGTCACTCTCCTTACCAGCAGTCAGTTTCCTGCTTCTTGCAGATTTTGCCTATGCATCCTGGTTGAAGCAGCATGCACGCATCACTCCCA
Organism: Pleurodeles waltl; assembly: GCF_031143425.1. Lineage (NCBI taxonomy): Eukaryota > Metazoa > Chordata > Amphibia > Caudata > Salamandridae > Pleurodeles > Pleurodeles waltl. The sequence continues at coordinate 201,256,090 of NC_090441.1, read as the reverse complement.
CTTTTTCTTATCCTCTAGGTTTACCACTTGATAGATGTTCTATTCCAATTGTCTCATTGACTATTGGAGTGCTTTTGCATTATACAGTACTCCTTAGCTCCTCTTTGGTTCAGCTCCTACTTTAGGGCTCTTCATGTTATTTTCCTGTTGTTTTGTCTACCAACGATTCATTTCCATTGCTATGTGCTCCGCCCCTATGGCGTTTCACATTTTCTTAAAATGTTCTGTGGGTTGTCCACTACTCTGCTGGTGATATGAGTGCTTCTTCTCACCTTTATCTCTCTTATGGCTGGTCTGCTACTCCTTCAGTTAAACCAGTGGCTTATATGCAACACTTGGGTAGGATGTGTTCGCAGTCCTTCCTCCTGGCTTGAAATTGCTTTGGTATCTCATTCTAAGGTAAGGAATCTGCGACTAGTTGCCTCTATCAGATAAACAAGTTACATACCTTCAGTTATGCCTTATCTGGTGTAGACTAGCCGCAGATTTCATACCGACCCACCCATCCTCCCTGCTCTGCAAACTGTTTTATCTTACCTCAGTTTCACTTTCTTGGCATTAGATTGCCATGCTTTTCAATTCAGTAGTTGTAAATCGAATTTACATGTACCTCTCTCTTGTTGATACACTGTTCCATTGCCAGTTTGTCAAGCGGCTCTGCGTTGTTCCTTTGATTCTAGTAACAGAAGAAACTGATGTAGCGCATCGGAGAAGGGATTACATCGACTCCCTCAGAAGTCATTTCCAGAGGATGACATTGATATGGAGTTGCACAATGCCTTCCACTGACGTGCAAATGTACTGCTGAAGATTTTTTTCAGATCCAGTCTGCAGCCTGGGGCTAACTCTAAGGTAAGAAATCTATGGCTAGTTTATGGTGGTCATTATGACCCTGGCGGTATTACAACCGCAGGGCCAAAACGACGGGAGCACAGCCAACAGGCTGGCGGTGCCTCCCGGCGATGTTGTAATGACCCCCTATGTCTCTACCAGCAAAGGCGTTTCAGAAGGAAGTAACTTGTTCATCATGCCCTTGCATGCTTGCTTTTCTCTCCTTTCTGCACGATTCGCCCTTATAGAGGGATTCAGCCAATCCCTTATTTGTAGTGCATTCTAATTACCGGATCTCATCAAACATGACTCTTTCTTTCAAGGAGCAGCAGTCAGAACTCACTCGGCTCCCCTCGGGCAGCAACCTCCATCTCAAGTCTCTGGATCCGATCCAGGAAGAGAGGGGTGCTTCCAGTGGCAGACTGGAAACCGGAAACTCTTCTCTGCCAAGACCGTCTTTTGCCACTGAAGTGAATAGTGAGCGTGCGGTAATGGGCAGGGCTCGTTTTATACTCGAGCCCCTAACAAGATGGCCACCGCGCTCAGGACATGTAGTCCCAGTGCAAGACTAACATTGAGTGGGGGCCTGAGGAGGGAAAATGAAAGGTCATACAAATGAAGGACAGTAGGATTTCGATTTTCCACTGTTCCTTGGTACTTGTCCATAGTCCAAATAACAGTTCACCTTGAGGGGGCATGATTGACGGTGGAAGCACGACCAAGGTTGGTGCTTGGCAAATGCAACATGTACCTTGCCACATAATGTTACTGTTGGAGACAGGGTCCTAGAGCCACTGGTATTGTTCCTGACAGCATCCTCCAGCTTTGGGGAGAACCTTGTCTAGACCTTTTCAGCACTGCTGAGAACAGGCAGCGTCAAACAATTTACACTCTAGAGTTTCCAAAAAGGCTTTTCATAGAAGACACATTCTGGATAGAGTGAAAGCCTTTCTACTTTTAACACTCCTGTCCAAGGTTCTGAAGAAAACAGCTGGGTTAATGTAATCCTAGTGTCTCTGAATTGAGCATGGAGAATGTGATACACAGAGCGTCTGGGCCTAAGCACCTGTCCTCTAAGCAGGCTACCACTTCAGGAGGGCCTCCTGTCACAGCAGCAGGGCAGGGTCATTCACAATCCGCACTACCAGCTGTGGACATTGAGTGACTGCAGTTGACTACAAGCGATGTTCCTCCCAAGTTTTTTGACGTCACCCTTGCTACCAGGTTCTGCTTCAAAATCTTTCTATTATCAGCACTAGGACATATTTGTAGCCTAGTGTGACACCTGCATTGCTGGCCTGTTACAGACCAACCTATTGGATGTTTTGTGATCTGTTTTGTCCTTGGCCAGAACAGACTTGCAGTGGCCACAAATAAAGATTGTGTGTCATCACTTATGGCCTGTTTAAGTTTACTAGACAAGCAATCCTTGTTGAAATCACGTGTTGGGATGAGTTTTGAAACAGGTTTGACTCATTTGATTCCTCCAAACAATGTGTAATGTATTAGTGCATTGTTAATTTGGTCCTCACTTTCCTCATGTGCACACCATTTGAGCCAATGCACAACTGTCCACTTCATCACCTGACTCTCAAATGTGTTTCTGGTCACAGTGAATTCGTCTCATTGCATGAGGGATCCCCAAAGTCTCTCTGTGCGGCTGCCTTACACCACATTTTCCCCACACAAAGTGGTGCTGTGGACCAAGATGGCCAATCTGCCTCAATTTGTGATCACATTTTACAGTGGGCAATCAATCACTCGTTCAGCGTTCTGGAGAAAATCCATTGGTTGGACCCTAATAAAGCTTTAATATTTTACATTGCTTGCTCCACAGATCATTGTGTGACAGCTTAGCACTTTGTGGGGCTCTCTGTGGCAAAGAAAAGCAAGAAAGCACAGAAAAAATCTGTCAAGTAGGATAGTCCTTTGCATGGAGGTCTGCTACATACTGGCCAGGAAACAGCCTCCAGGAGGATGGAGAGCCCATTCCACCAGAGCCAAGGTTGCTACTACTGCATTGACATGCCTAGTTCTTGTCCTTGACATGTCAGGCTGCAAGGTGAGCATCAGAACACACGTTCATGTAGCACTTCTGCCGTGACAGCCAACTCTGAAGGGAAGCGCATTTTGCCCATTCAGTCCTGCAGGACTTTTTGGTATGAGCCATTGAAAAAAATCCACCACAGTGGGAGGTACTGCCTTGGTATCTATTCTAAACTTGAGGAAGGTATTGTGAGTTATTTATTCTAAAGGTGAGGGCAGAACAATACAAATGAAGAACAAGGTCTCTTTCTGATGGATACTTTTGCCACAGCTTTCTCACTGAAGTCCATCCTTCCTATTCTATGGAATGGTCTTTTTTCCCAACTAAAAAGGCTACAAGTTACGCATCTGCACACTGGTACCTCTGATTATTGTTGGGCTCCGCGTCCGAGGGAGCGGATAGAGTTTCGAAAGAAACTAACATCAAAGCACGTGAGTGGTGCTTCTACGCAGTGCCACCATCACATCTGGGGTGGAAAGAAGTCAGTGCGCAGCTTCACAGTGCCACCTACTGACACGCAGGACCAATGTTATTTAAATGTTCAAGATCCAATCTGGTGCTTGGGGATATTTTAAAGGTGAGGAATCTGTGGTAAGAGCATTCACCAGAAAGAGAATTATCAAAGGTAAGTCACTTGTTTGTCTAGCATAAAATGGAAATTAATAGTAGAAGTAAACAAGCAGGAAAGATGTGAAGGGGGGACACAAGTAAAACCAGTCAAATGCCAAAGATAAAGAATGAAAGTAAAAACCTAAGAATAAATAGCTGCTTACTTAAAGCTACACACAAAATAGAATTATGTTGACATGTAAATCGTATTTCATCTTCGAATGACTGTTTCTCTAATGAGACGGACCAATAAAAATCTGATAAGGAACCTATTTCGAACAGGATAATCCAGTCCCTTTCGTAAAAACATCACGATAAAAGATGATTTACATGAAGTGTGAAGCTAACCTCAAGACTGAAGTTGATTGCTTTAAGACCACAGGGCCCAAACTTTAAAATATCAATAGTCTGTTAACTGTACAAAACCAAAGGTGCATATCACAGTTAATACAACTGATAATAAGATATCCTGAAACAGCAATCAAAAGGTAAGAGATGGGAAATATATACCAATGTTATTAAGATAAAACACTCCTATAATGAAAGCCCCCAATTCTATATCACCAACTTACAATATGAAAAAACACTAAACCTTCATAGTGGCAAGCGCTAGTTCTCTTTAATGTCCAAACAAATCGAAAAAGTGTTATTAGGGCCTGTTCACCCAGTAGTAAAAAGAAGCTAGAAGTCGATTGACTCCTTAATTATAGTTTTATGTTGATACAGACTGCAGGATGAACATGTGTCCCGGTGCTATTCCAGAAGTCCATGTAATCTATAAAACATGTAGTGTAACTATGTGCCAATGTCATAACGTCAAAGATAATTGTGTCTATGTAAGAAATATTTTAACTTCCAGAAACAAGTCTATCAACGAGTATATATATATTGCTCGACTTAACAACAGTAAACTAACAGTTTCACAACCTAGATCCCTCTTGATAAGTAAATTAAGCTGAAACTAACAGTACGACTCAAACATACTCGTGTCAGAAGAAGCACAACTCAGGGATTCATGATACCATGAACATTTCTGAAGCCCAATTCTTACCTTAAAATCCAGGTGTATCGGTGGCATGCTTTCGGATGGAACAACAATTGAAGGATCACACCGTGTACTCCATGTAAAGAAAGAAGAGATAACACTGTTAGCACCACACATTAAGGTGTTCTCCAGATTAGCCATTAGAATTTTAAAGAAGCATGCCCTCGGAGAAAGGAATATGTCATTTAAAATACACAAAGATCCCCTGGTTGAACACTGCTCTGTACAGAAAAATGTATTTTCCTACCATAGAAACAGATATAACATATAAATCTTTATATGGACGAAATCCAACCACATGATAGCATTAGAAACAAATAAAAGAGGAAAGAAAAAAATATGCAGTCAGTAAGAGAATGAGTTGTAAAGATAGGAGATAAGCATTGAAATAAAGACAGAGAACAGACATGATTGATTAAAGCAATTAATTATATTTATACAGCTTTATCTGATTAATCAGTCAGTGCAAACGTTATTCACTGCATTTGTACAGCTTAAAAGCACAAGACAAAACAAGGAGCGCAAATATATAAATAAAACAGATCAACAATCAGCAATCAAATACACAATATAGATGCAAACGTATTAATAAAAGAGGGAAGTAAACAAAATATATAAAAACAATGATAAAAGGGACCAGCCTTCAGTTGTGAGAAATCCTTCCTAATTCCAATGCTTGACAGATGAAATTCGCCACCAGGCAACACAAGGGAGGCTGCAGTTGCTGGAGGAAGGACAGCGCTGATTAGCACTGCTGAAGGATAAGTAATTTAAAAAGTGGCAGAAGGAGCTCTTTCCTGGGTATTACATAAAAAGGGCAGAAAAATACAATATGCCAATTTGACTGAATAGATTTACCATCACAAGGACTGGGCGCAAGCTCCATAGGGTGTGACAGTTCAACGGAGAACCCCCCATAACTGGGAGGTAAGTAAAGTGGTCTCTGGTAAGGACACAGCGATGTTGATAATTCTGGATCATGGATAGATACAATTAGATCCCTCCCTGTGTGTGCAGCTGCTTATACCTGTACACTGTAGGTTGTTACGAATGGCGGCTTGTCTAGAGGTTGTTAGCTTTCGCCATATATTTCTTTTCAACCTTGATTTTGAGCAGCTGCTGCATGCAACTCCAATAACCCAATATCCTTTGACATACACAAGCCAGACAATCTGCAGTGCTGCAGGCAGATATAAGCAGTCTTTAATAACCATACGATTAAGTGGGGCATACTCCGTGCCCAAATGGATCGCCACAGGAGGAGTTTGTCCTCAATGTAGGGCATACCACCTTCCTCATGACACATAATGGTGGAACAACCACGAGGGGCAACTAATACTGTCTTTAAAAAGGTGTTTTCTACCCTCTGTAACCCGCGGTGTCCACCATACCCCAGATACCTGCCCCATAGGTCGTGGTAGACACCGCCCTCGATGTATAGACAGTCAATAGCTCTTCACGAGTTTAGTGCCAAGTTTTTTACAAACGTTTTGCAGCCCCACTATGGTCTTTCCCAGCATAGCAATTCTATTCGACACCATTAGCTTCCATGTCAATTTAGTGTTGGAATGTCACCGAGGCAAGAAAAGGTCTTTGTCTCCTCAACTCCGACATTGTTAATATGAAAAGGTTTGATTCTCTTTGGGTGTTTCCCATACCTTACAATAAGTATTTTGTTTGCATTAACATGTAGGTCGCAATCCCTCGTATAACTGGTGTAATCGTCAGTAAGGCCCTGTAATGCTCTCCTTGTTCTTGCAACTAAAACCCCGTCATCCGCGTAGAGCAGAATTGGGAGGGGATGAGTTCCCAAATAGGGGGTGTCTCTTGTTCTGGAGGTAAGTGTTGCCTCAAATCTGTATAGAATAAGAAGAGGAAGGGAGCAAGGACACAACTTTGCCTCACTCCTCTCTATATCGAACAAGTCCTTACACGCATCATCCCTTCCAAAGCGAACAGACACTTTAGCCTCCGATGATAATAGCTAATACAGCTAATTATATCTTCCCCAATACCCATATTGGTCATGAGTGTCCCGAGCTTAGAGTGTGTAACACAGTCAAAAGCTGCCAATAGGTCCATGAAAGCCATGAACAAAGTGTCTTTCTTATTGACAGCATATTTAGCTATAACCATGCTCAAGTTCAGGCACTGGTCTATTGTGCCCATCCTTTTCTTAAACCTATATTGGGTATCTACAAGAATGATATGTGTGTTTGCCCACTCCACTAACTTTTGTAGCAGGACACGACCCATTATTTTAGCTGTGGAGGCCAAAGGAGATATGGGTCTATACTTCATTCGTTGGGTCCTATCACTTTTTTTATAAATGGGGACAATAACTGATGTTTTCACGAAAGGGGTGGGATGACCTTTGCAATCGCATGAAAAACATTGGTGATCAATGGACCCCACAACTCCTGACAATCCAGGTATAAGTCTGCAGGGACTCTATCTGGGCCAGGTGCCTTCCCTCTACCAGTCCCCTTAAGGGCTATCATTACCTCCTCTAGCTCGAACACCAGAGGTGTAGGAGCAGCCACGCTTACCATATAGTCCCGATTCTCTACAGCCCCCTGATCATCTGAGTATATGTTACAGAAATGCTCGATCCATTGCAGATCCTGCACATGAACCTCCGTGGAATGATCCGACCAATCTCCAAAACATGGGGAGTTCAGCACCCTCCAGGAGGCGGTGCTGTCTTTAATTTCACTCACTACGCTAAGGTCCTTCCATGCCTTCTCCCTGATCTACTTTATCCTTTCCTCCCTTGGTATCCGGTACTCAGCCTTGCCCTTTTTATCAGGCCTCTATCCCTTGACTCGGCACGTAAACCAGCATGGAGTTTAGCAAGGGCTTTAGTGCATGCTGAATTAAACCAGCCCCGGGGAGCAACTTTGCTGAATCTGATACTCTTGTGAGTGCTTGTCTTATCATGTCTTTAACCATATCAAGACATAGGGAATAGGCCTAATATGCCCCCCTAAGGGGAGGGACCCAGCTTCTTCCCATCCAGGCTACCCTGTCACCCATGGTGGGCAACTCCTCAGTAGCTCAAAACCTCAGCCATCGTGGGCCCAGCTGTCATGGCATCTCAAGGCCCAGCCTTAGAAGGCACTAAATTGGTTCCCTTGAGATCAAGTTGAGTGAGTGTGGGTTCTGTTGCAGTATTGCATAAGGGCATTATGTAACATAGGGTCCCTTTCAGGCCACTTCCGCCACCAGACAGCTCTGTTAACCTCATACTTGCAGCACCCAGATGACAGCCCCAAGCCACACTTGTCCTGGTCCTCAGCTGCGAGTTAAGATCCTCCAAAGGAGGAGCTCATCCTGCACCCAGTATTCACCCATGCACCAAGCAGCCATAGGATCTTCGCCAGCCAGCACGGAAATGGAAGGTCAGGCTCAGTGTCTGTGTTTGATGTGGGAGACAGCATGGGAGCCTGGGAGCCATCCTTTAGAATGCTCCAACATTAATGGTTCTTCTGCAGGTTCACCTTTGGAAACTTTTTCAATTTTTACTTTCTCTAGATAGTAAAGTTTGATCATCATCTCAGCACTAGGTGAAGGCTATTGGCAACACCAATGGACCTCACTAAACCATCTGTTGTATGGAGGGATGGTGTGTACAAAGGGCAGAAACATAATCAGTGCAGTCTTTGACCCACGCTTCCTGGGAATTCTTCTTACTGCCTCTTACTGCCTCTTCCTCTTACTGCCTGTTGGCGTAGAGTAGATGCACGCCGATCCGTATAGTGCACATGCAGCTCAGACATCTAAGAACATCACATACATGTTAATGTCCACTCTTAGGTGGCTGAATGCCATTTGTCCATTTCATAGTTTGAACACTGACCGTTGCAAGGTGCATAACTAGTTAGAATAGAAGAGTATCACAGGTTGGGTAAAATAGGCTTACATGATGACTAGACATGACGTGACAACAACAACTCCTGGAACAAGATGCTACTAGTAACGTGACCGGAAGACATTATCACCTAGGAAGTAAGACAGGATTGGTCAACAGATCCATAAAGGAAGACAGTGAAAACAACAGGAAGGAGCACTTGGAGAGTGAGCAGGGAGGAGGTCAATTGAAGGAGACCCTGCACATGGACTCACAGAGGGAACACCCAAACTCCTACGTGAAGAGGAAGATGCGAAGACATCAAAAGTGAGGACTGACGGTACCCTGGACCTCTCAACAAATTAAGCCTCATTTCCCTCCATGGCTTAAGGATGAGCTGTGGCACAGGCAAATAAATGGGCTCAGCAGAGGAAAATTGATGGCTTGGTAGAATATATTGCTCATTTCAAAGATGGAGAGAGGGACACCTATTATTTGTAAAGCCTTGTAAATTAGAGGAGCGGATAGATTGTAAATGTAAATTAGCACTTGTATAGCGCACTACTCACCCGTTAGGGTCTCAAGGCGCTGTACTCATACCGCTATGGAACCCCTCCTGGCTTTACCCTGAGAGGCGCCCACTCCTGAGCACCCCCAGGGTGAAGCCAGGCATCCAAGCGCTGTTGGGGCCGTTGTGGAGATTAAGCAAGCTATTGCCCAGAGTTGCAGAGTGGGACCCATGAATTAGATTAGGCACCGAGGCAAGAATTATCTGGTCAAGGGGAATTGAGCCCAAGACCTGCCAAATCAGGACTTGAACCCTGGTCTTGAGCCAGATCTCTGCTTCAGGGTCTGCCGCTCTAACCATTGATCCACACTTCTCCACAATTCCAGATTAAAGGAAGCTATTCAAGTATAGTAAGAGAAAAAGGAAAAGAATAAAAGAGAACATTAGGAGTGAAGGAGAAAATATGAAGATGAAACCTAAATATTACTAAAATAGACAAAACAAGAAGTAAAACCTATAGCCAAGAAAAAGAGAAAAGAGAACGGTCAATAAATTAAAAAAGGTTTAGACGTTTTTCTTGATGAGAGGAAGCAATTAGACATCTGAGAAGAAAATAAGTGAAAATGGGTAAAATCACCAGAAGGAAAATAACTGATCAGACTTGGAGAAAAGGATTTAGTTGTGTCTTTATTTATTCAATATTTTATGTCATTTATTTTAAATTTGTCTCATGTATACTTACCTGTGTTCTTTTCAATGATCAAATTAGTACAGAAGACAGTGGGTCCAGACAAAAACTAATGGCCAGATATATCAAAGGGTTTGGCCATTCTCTGTTTATGGGAAAATGTGTTCTTACATATAGCTCCAAGGCCCTTAGACTGTTTACAAGATAGAAGAGAAAGCTTTTGTAACTCGCTAAAGACTTAGGCCCACATTAAGGGCCATATGTATGAAAACTGGAGCTTGCGAATCGCAAATAGAGATTTTTAAGAAATCGTTATTTCCGAGTCGCAATTGGCCATGAAACAATATTGCGATTCAGAATTAGCGATTTCTTAAAAATCGCTATATGTGGTTTGTGAGGCACATTTACCGAATCGCAATTTTCATTATCGCAATTTGCGATTCGGTAAAAAATCGCAAAATTGCAAGAAAGTTCGAGAATGCACACCTGGAGGAGCCTGATGACATCACCAGCAGGAAATGAGTCATCCCAGGCAGTTTCAGGTGCCACACCCAAACCAGCATCCTGAGAGAGAGCAGCCCAGCCACACAGAGCAGCACTCAGAAGGAGCAGCAACACCTGAGCCAGAATGGAGACCCAAGGAACATCACAGGAGAAGCAGGAGAGGAAGCGCAAGCTCAAGTTCAGTGAACAGGAGCTGGAGGTACTGACTGAAGAGGTAGTGAGGAGCTATGACCGCCTGTTTGGGAAATCATCACTCCAGGTTCCTGAGAGCGAGAAAAGAAGGTTGTGGCTGGACATTTAAGGAAAAATCTGCGCCATTGGAGTGGCACATCGCAGTACCTGTACCTTTATTGCCATTGTCAGACAGATAATGTAACATACAGAACTGACATGCTGCATATTGTTGTTGCAGGTGGGCCAGGCCCAGCAGCCATACACAGTCCATGTGTAGGGGAGACGGACACCCAGCAGCCCTCTGACACCAACACCAGTGGGTCCCTCTACATCGCCACTGTGCGCTGCAGGCCCAGGGCACTACCACTGCCAGACTTCAGCGGTGACTCGGATGTACAGCAGGAAGGGCCAAGCACACCGTCTGCACCAGACAGGCGCAGCCAGATACTGGAGGGCAGGGGTCAGCCAGCACAACACAGGAGTGCCACAGAGTTCCAGCAGCAACCTCATGAGGCAGGTGAGGGTCCGTCCTTGTTCGGGGGCCTTGAGGCTGCTATGTTGCAGCAGCAGCGCCTGCAAAACAAGCGCATACTTAGTTTGGACCGGAACCTGCGAGTCCACAACAGACACATGATGGGCTTGCATCGGCAACTGGACGCACTGAATACCAACATCACACAGCTGCGTGAAGGACAGGTGCAGGCTTCTGAGGACACTAGGGACCTTACTAGTGCAGTTTGTGACCTCTGCCAGGAGCTGCGCCATGAAAGGGTTAGCCGGCACAGACAGGAACACCGATTCAGGACAATGTTTGGCAGCTACTGCAGGTCCTCCAACAGGATGGCGAACTCCACAGCACAAATCGCCCGTTGCGCTGTGGCGGCACAAGTGGAGGCTGCACACACCAGCAGGGACGTTGTCCAGGGTCTTGTGCACATCACAAATGTGATTGAACATGTCATGGGACAGAGATCTGCCACTCCCAGTGAGGTAGCCTTGGGGACACTGAAGACAGTTCTAGCCTCAGTAGTGTTGCCGTACCTGCAGCAGACACCAGACGCACAGTGGCAGGCGCAGCACGGCCACTGAAGGTGACATTCAAGGTGCCAGTAAGTTAACTGGGCACCGAGTTGTGTGCGTGGGAGGAGAAAGTGACTCTTGCCGGAATTACACTGATGTTGCCACTATGACGTAATAGTGCGTGACTCAGTTCATTTGTTAATTTTAGTTTTTTACATCACCTGTTTACTTTATTTATCACTCATTCATTACATGACGTAAGGTAATACATTACTATCACTACAGGTACAGTTGTCTGTGGAATTTTGTCATTCATACTCACGTCTGAAATGGTTGTGTGTGATGTCGGCACGCCTTTGCCTTCCCTCTGCTGCACTGGTCTTGTGTGCTGGCTGTAGAGGTGGTATGGGATCGTCATCCTCATCTGATTCAGTGTCACTGATTTCTATAGGTATGCCCCTGGTTGTAGCTATATTGTGCAAGATTGCACAAGTAGCCACTATTCTACATGTGGTTTCTGAACTGTACTGTAGTGCCCCTCCACTTTTGTGGAGGCAACGGAAGCAACTCTTCGACAGTCCAAATGTGCGCTCCACAACGTTGCGGGTTGCCCTGTGTGCTGCATTGTATCTCCGTTCTGCTGGTGTTGTGGGATTGAGGTAGGGCGTCATCATGTTGGTGCGCACTCCGTAGGCACTGTCTCCTGGAAGGGACAGAAGGTGTGATGAGTGACTCAGCCATCTGACATGGGTTTGCCATCTATGCACCAGTGTACAGAGTGACATTACCTAGTAGATATCCTTCACCAAACTCCCCAGCTAGCAGTCTTGTGTGAATGCCTCTGTGGCGAAAGATGTACAAATCATGTGTGCTCCCTCGGTACCTGGCCACAAGATCAGTTATGATATTGGAGGTATTGCATATCACCTGTATATTCATGGAATGTTGGTATTTACGGTTTCGGTGCACATCCTCTGTGACTGATGGTGGACATATTGCCACATGTGTGCCATCTATGGCACCTAGGACGTGGGGGAACTGTGCTATCTGGTAAAACTCTATTTTTGTCTGCTGTATTTCCTGTGGGGTGTGGGGGAATCTGATGTACTGTTGGAGTTTGCTTAGCATGGCGTTGATAAATGCATTGAAAAATCTGGAGAGGGTACTTTGTGACACCCCCCCAGCTGCTGCTATGACCCCTTGATAGCTCCCTGAGGCGAGTAGGTGTAGGGAGCATAATACCTGCACATGGGTGGGTATGCTGTGACTCCTTAGTGTTCTGCACTGCAGTATGGGTTGTAGCTCAGCTATCAGATCAAGTATCATGGCTGAGTTCAACCTATACCTCTCAAATATTTCCTCCTCTGTCAGGTCAAATAGTGTAATGCGCACTGCCTCCTCCTCCCTCTCCTCAAACCTGCCAAGATCCTCATCCTCCACGTCATGATGTAGAGTGCAGCCATTGTGGAAAAGAGTGTGAGGCATTTTGGGCCTCTTTATATAGGTTGTACCTGGTTACCACCACTTAGTGGTATTTTGCATGTGCAAAATGCCTTTCTGCGAAATTCGCTAATTGCGATTTTTTGATGCATCTATTTGCGAGTTGGATTTTGCGAATTGCATTTTCCGCCTCACAATGTCCTACTGGAAATACAGAATCGCAAAATGCGACTCGCAAAACCAGGTCGCACTGCAAAAAAATCGAAATTTTTGCGATTTCTTATTTTTGGTCTGCGAATGCCTTTCAGGCATCGCAGACCACGTTTTTGCACTCGCAAACAGCCGATTTTTGCAATTCGCACCGTTTGCGAGTGCAAAAACTTTTCATACATCTGGCCCTAAGACCCTGGCGGTCAGTGATAAAGTGGCAGTAATATCACCAACAGGCTGGCGGTAACTACCGCCAAATTATGACCATGGCGGAAAGATCTCCGAAAGACAGCCAATGTACCACACTTACCGCCAGGGCGGAAACGACAGCCACCACGATGGTAGGCGCCTACAGCCAGGTGGAAGTCAATGTTCCTCCCACCATATTAATTAAGGCCCTGCAAACCGCCCCATTTTCCGGGCCGGTACCAATGACATCAAAAGCTTGGTGGAAACTGAGCTCAGAAGTGAAAGGACTCACCTTTGGAGACACAGGGAAGAACCACGCCACCATGGAGCCCGAACTGCATGTTTTTCCTATGATATTCTACGTTCTGCTCCACCACGAACACCAACGACGGCGGTGAATACAGCCGCCTAGCACACAAGGCGGGGCGGAGGAAAATGACAGTAACACACACGCACCACACACACCCCATACACACACACCATACACACAACCAGCTGCACAAGAAAAACAATTTATCCCCGTAAATCGACTGAATAATGCAAGGACAAAACGATTTCGCCAAAGTGTTTGTAATAAGATCAACACAGTAGAAATAATAAGTTAGGCAATATAACAGATATATACAAATTTACAGAAAAAGGGACACAGTCCAGTCCTCCATTTATGTGGGCCACATGGCCACAGGCCAAAGTCCAAGGTCCCACTTGTCACCTGCTTCAACACAGAGAGAACACTGCAGGGGCATCAGTTGGTAAATAGGCAGGCACCTCAGGGGGAGGTGGGGGGGACACCTCAGCCGGGAGTAGAAACAAGACCACTGGTTCTGGAGGGGGCAACATGCCCTGTGCTTAGTCCTGGGGAGTGATGGGCCACAATCTGTCGAGTGGGTGTCTTGCCCACTGGTTCTGGAAGGGGCAACATGCCCTGTGCTTGATCCTGGGGAGTGATGGGCCACAGTCTCTCAGGTGGGTGTCTTGCCCACTGGTTCTGGAGGGGGCAACATGCCCTGTGCTTGGTCCTGGGGAGTGATGGGCCACAGTCTGTCGAGTGGGTGTCTTGCCCACTGGTTCTGGAGGGGGCAACATGCCCTGTGCTTGGTCTTGGTGAGTGATGGGCCACAGTCTGTCGAGTGGGTGTCTTGCCCACTGGTTCTGGAGGGGTCAACATGCCCTGTGCTTGATCCTAGGGAGTGATGGGCCACAGTCTGTCGAATGGGTGTCTTGCCCACTGGTTCTGGAGGGGGCAACATGCCCTGTGCTTGATCCTGGGGAGTGATGGGCCAAAATCTCTCAGGTGGGTGTCTTGCGCACTGGTTCTGGAGGGGGCAACATGCCCTGTGCTTGATCCTGGGGAGTGCAAGGCCACAGTCTGTCGAGTGGGTGTCTTGCCCACTGGTTCTGAAGGGGCAGGCCACACAGCAGCCCATGGAGGCAGGATTACACAGCGTCGGACGGCTGCAGAGTGATGGTGCTGCTGGTAGGTGGAGGCTCCTGCACAACCCCTGCACCCTTAGACAGATGCACAGTGGTGGTGCACCCTCAGATGGATGCACAGTGGTGGTGCTGCTGGTGGGGGGAGGCTCCTGCACATCCCCTGCACCCTCGGATGGATGCACAGCGGTGGTGCTGCTGGTGGGGGAGGCTCCTGCACATCCCGTGCACCCTCGGACAGATGCACAACCATGGTTGGTGGTGGGGGCTCTGTCACAGCTGCTGGCCCAGGCTCCTTGCCCTTCCTGCCTTCTGGTTCAGGCTCCTTGCCCTTCCTGCTTGCTGGTTCAGGCTCCTTGCCACTCCTGGCTGCTGCTGCAAGCTCCTTGGCCTTTCGGGTGGCAGGTGCAGGCTCCTTGGCCTTCTTGCCTGCTGGGGCAGGCTCCTTCCCCTTTAGGCTGGCTGGTGCAGGCTCCTTCCCCTTCAGTACATGTGGCCTGGATCCCTTTCCACCACGAGTGGAAGTGGTTAGTACAGGGCCCGTGGACTTTGTGGCTGAGGTGCTTGCCCTTGGTTCGAGATACCCTGGCCATACGTGCAGGGCGGGGAGGAGGGGTAGGGAAAAGGTAAATTGTGGATAGGAACAGTTTTTTAGGGACATTGGGGCAGGAAGATGGAGAAGAAATGGCAGTGGAGGATGAGGGAGTGGTTGTTGGAGGTGTCTGCTGGATTTGGGTGCAGGTGCATGGGCTGTGTGCTGTTATGAGGTGGATGGCTGTTGGGTGTCTGAGTGCTTGCATTTGTGTACTTTGGGGGGGACAGACACAGTGGGAGAGGACACAGAGGACGTGTGCATGGATGTGGTGGAGGTGTCTGCCAGTGAGGTGTATGTTCTGCTTGGTGTGGTGATGATGCTGGTAGTGGATGATGATGTAGTGCCTGCAGGTGTGAGTGTGGATGTGGCTGGGAGGGAGGTAGTGGAGGGGGAGGAGGGGTGACAGTGGAAATAGTGGATGTTGTTGTGTCTGCAACTGGATGGTGTTTATGTGAGTGCCTGTGGGGTGAAGGATGGTGCTTCTGTTTGCCTGTGACACTTTTGGGTGTTGTCTTGTGTGCATGCATGTCTGTATGTGTGCCTGCAATAGGTTGGGGTTGAGGGGAATGGGACTGGGCAGTGGAAGTTGGAGGGGGACGGTAGAAACAGGGACAATGACTGCCATCAGAGAGGAGGCCAGAGCCTGAATCGATCTTTGTTGGGCCACCAATCCAGTTCAAATGCCCTCCAAGAATGCATTAGATTGTTGCATCTGGGCTGCCAGCCCCTGGATGGCATTCACAATGGGTGACTGCCCTACAGAGATGGGTCTCAGGAGGTCAATAGCCTCCTCACTCAGGGCAGCAAGACTCACTGAGGCAGGGCCTGAGGTGCCTCGGGGGAAGGAGATGCCCACCATCCTGGGTGAGCCTGCACGGGCAACTCTATGAGGGGCTGCTGGGAGGGCGGTGCTGGTACAGGGGTGGTGGCTGAACCTGTAGCTGGGGTAGTCACAGAGGTGTCCGCCACCACCAGGCAGCTTCCATCGGAGGAGGAATCTGTGTCAGAACTGTCCCCTCCAGTCTCCGCCGTGGGGCTTCCTTCCACCTCCGTCCCACTGGTGCCCTCACCATTGGTGGACTCTGCCTCCTGGGTGCTGTGGGATGCAGCGTCCTCCTTCACCGGTGCCTCTGCTCCTCCGCCAGATGATGCTAATGCACATAAAGACAGGATGACAAAACAAGAAAGGGGGGGAAGAGACAAAGGATACAATGGGTCAATGGCTGAACCAACACCACAGTTGGCGTACACAGCACCCTCACATACAGGGAACAGGCCTATGCACTATGCATTGCACTACCAGAGAAATAGCTTGCCCCAAGGCATGGGGAAGGGCACACACTGCCAAATACAGCACACCTCGGACCCATGCAGTCCTGACCAGTAGTGGATGCCTCCGAGCTAGGTAGCAGGATTATCCCTTCAGAACCCTAGCCACCAGGGGACCTAAGCTGCAGTGTCAGGCCTGGCCAAGGGGCACCCACTGACACACACCCACCACCCAGATACCACCCTACCATGCGTAAGTTGTGATGATGGACACTGTACTCACCCCCTTGTGGCTGCTTTGATGCCCTCAATCGCCCATCCAGCTCTGGATAGGCCACTGCCAGTATGCGGGCCATCAGGGAGGTCAGGGTTCGACAGGCACCCCGTCCTCGTTGGGAGGCCATCCCCAGCTGGGCCTCCACCATTTTTCGTACCCAGCATCTCAGGTCCTCCCACCGTTTGTGACAGTGGGTGCTCCACCTGCCATAGACCCCCAGGGCCCACACCTCCTTGGCCATGGCATATACCCTTCTTTTGATGGGTGCAGACCTGCAGAGGCAATACACACAGGAAAATACCATTAGACAAACAGTCCTGCCTGTTACACATATGGCCAGTTTCCATCACCATTGGCACACACATAGCCCAGCACACAAGCTGTACATCCCAAAAAGGTCATCCACCCACTCCCTTAAACGAGGCCTTCACACACACAACTCCATGCATAAATGCCACATGCATTGTGCCCACAGTGTATTCACCTGTTGGTCTGGAGGCCCAAACAGCAGTCCGTACTGGGGTAGGACCCCATCCACCAGTCTCTGCAACTCCTCCGAAGTGAAGGCTGGGGCCATTTCCCCGGTCACACGGGCCATGGTAGGTTATAGACACAGGTCACAGCAGCACATGCAGTGTAGGCCCTGTCCTATGGAAGGTCAGGTAGCAAGTGAGGAATATGATAGAAGATGGCGGTCACGTCCATGACAGTGCCTACCGTCACCACCGGCGTAGATCACCATTGGCCACTGTACGCCATAGGGCCCAATGTTAACCAGTAAGAAGTTGCACGGCAGGTCCTGACCGCCTCCTGCAATGGCGCACAACATCAGCAAAATTACCTCACTTCCACCTGTCCCTCCACACAGGACAGGTGGATGCCATTTCGAGGGGGGGCAGGCCCTGGAATAATGCTGAGTCACAAGAGATATTAGCACATACTGGACAAATCACACTGACCCATTAAATGATTTAGGATGCAAACTACTGTTGTAGCTCCATTGTTCAGTTTTTGACCGGCTCCTCACTCTTTTGTCCCTTAGATTCCTACCACTGTGGATGAATAGGAGATGGAGACATACCCCGTGTACAGACCCCTGGTGGACTTAGCTACACAAGAGCACAGGCACGTTAGCCTCACCTGTAGACTTGACAAGGCCACAATCACAGAGCTGTGTGCCCAGTTGGAACCTGACCTGGTATCTGCTATTGATTACCCCACTGGGATCCCTCCTCTTGTGCAAGTGCTATCAGTACTCCATTTCCTGGCAACTGGTTCTTTCCAAGTGACATTGGGGTTGGCAGCAGGAATGTCACAGCCAATGTTCTCAATAGTGCTGACAAGAGTGTTATCTGCCCTGATGAAGCACATTTTCAGCTACATTGTTTTCCCCCAGGTTGAGGATTTGGCCACAGTGAAGGCAGAGTTTTATGCAATGCGACATATCCCCAACATAATTGAGGCGATTGATAGTACACATATTGCATTTGTTCCTTCCCCCCGTCAGAATGAACAGGTGTTCAGGAATTGTAAGAGTTTCCACTCCATGAATGTTCGGATGGTGTGCTTGGCGACCAGTACATCTCCCACGTCAATGCTAAGTATCCTGGGTCGGTGCATGATATATTTTCCTGAGGAATAGCAGCATCCCAAATGTGATGGGCCAACTACAGAGGCACAGGGTGTGGTTAATAGGTGAGCCCTGGTTCCCAACCAGTATATGTTGGTGTATGGCTATGGTGTGGGCCATATAGGATAGTGTGTGGCTAAATGTTGTCCCTCAATAGTTGCAGGTGACTCTGGTTACCCAAACCTCTCATGGCTGCTGACCCCTGTGAGGAATGCCTGGACAAGTGCAGAAGAACGTTATAATGAGGCACATGGGCGAAGTAGAAGGATAATTGAAAGGACCTTTGGCCTCCTGAAGGCCAGGTTCCGGTGCCTCCATCTAACAAGTGGATCCCTGTGCTACTCACCAAAGAAGGTCTGCCAGATAGTGGTGGCATGCTGCACGTTGCATAACCTGACCCTCAGATGCCATGTCCCATTCCTGCAAGAGGAGCAGCCTGGAGATGCCCGTGTGCCACCAGTAGACCCTGTGGACAGTGAGGATGAGGAGGCAGAGGATGAGTATGAGGACAACAGAACATATGAGATCCTACAATGCTTCCAATGACACACAGGTAGGACAGTGTTACTTCACATTTCAATGTCTTTAGTTGTAATTTGTGCGACAATGGCATGCTGATATTTTCCTCTTCTAGGCCCACTTGCTGTTCTCTCAGGCAATTCATTTTGCAGATGTTGGTGACCTGACATATACTTCTGGTGTGGTCACTACAGCCAGCTACAGCTCATTAATCTATGCTCATTCTCTGTACAGTTGATTTGCAATGTTTGTACCTGTTTTGATGAATACATATTTGATATACATGACATACTCCAAATGTTTTTTTTTCCAAAGGGTGCTTTTTGAAGTGCCAATATATAGAGGGGCAAGTGCAATGGGATGGAGTGATGATGGAGGAACGTCCAGGGTATTGTTCCTGTCTGTTTGTAGCACAGGTGCATTGTCAAAGGGGACAAAGGAAGGGAAGCAATGGCAGTTCAAGGTGGACAAGGTAACCGAGTGGGACACAAGGGTGACAATCAGGAGAGTCTCATTTCCTGGCGGGGTCTTGGCAATTGTCTCTGGCTTCCGTCTGGATCACAGGGAGTGTTTGCAGGGTGATTCACCTTCTGCAGGGGGAGGGGTGCTGGTGGCCTGTGAGTCCTGTGGCGGGGCCTCCTGGCCCCTAGTGGCAGTGGAGGTGGATGGTTGTTCAGATGTTGGCTATTGGCAGGTGCCCGCTGGTGTGAGACTACCTCCCTCATAATGTTGGCCATGTCTGCCAGCACCCCTACAATGGAGATCAGGGTGTTGTTAATTGCCTGCAAGTCCACCCTGATCCCCTGGTACTGTCCCTTCTGCAGCTGCCTGTTCTCCTGCACATTGTCCAGGATCTGGCCCATCGTGTCCTGGGAATGTTGATAAGCTCCCAGGATCTCGGCGAGTGCCTCCTGGAGAGTTGGTTCCCTGGACCTGTCCTCCCCCTGGCGCACAGAACTTCTCCCAGTGTCTCTGGTGGCCTGTGCCTCTGTCCCCTGAACCGTGTGCCCACTGACTCCAGGTCCCTGATTGTCTTGGGGGCGAGGTGTGCCCTGGGGTCCCTGTAGAGGTGAACACACTACTGATTGATGTGTACTGGGGACAGAGGTATGGTACGCTGGGTGGGTGCTGTGGTGGTGTTTCCTGATGGGGGAGGCTCTGTGGTTGTGTGTGCCTAGGCCTGGGTAACCGGCTGTCCAGTGGTCCCTGATGGGCCATGTAGGTCATCCAGATCCTGAAGACCAGAGTTGCTGTCAGCACTGTTGGCCTCTTCAGTTGGGAGACTGGATAGTGCTGGCACCTCCTCTCCACTGACATTGGCTGGGGTACCTGTGGGGATGTAAATTATATGTTATGGTTTCTGTGTCTAACATATTGTACATCCGTGGCTTCCCCTCTATGGTTGGATTTGCCCTGCCAGCTTTCACTTCTGTATGTTAGTGTAAGAAAGTACCATCTTGCCTGGCATGTTACCCCCATATTTCATTGTATATATGTTGTTTTAGTGTATGTGTCACTGGGGCCCTGCCAGCCAGGGCCCCAGTGCTCATAAGTGTGCCCTGTATGTGTTCCCTGTGTGATGACTAACTGTCTCACTGAGGCTCTGCTAACCAGAACCTCAGTGGTTATGCTCTCTCTGCTTTCCAAAATTGTCACTAACAGGCTAGTGACCAATTTCACCAATTCACATTGGCATACTGGAACACCCTTATAATTCCCTAGTATATGGTACTAAGGTACCCAGGGTATTGGGGTTCCAGGTGATCCCTATGGGCTGCAGCATTTATTTTGCCACCCATAGGGAGCTCTGACAATTCTTACACAGGCCTGCCACTGCAGACTGAGTGAAATAACATCCACGTTATTTCACAGTCATTTACCACTGCACTTAAGTAACTTACAAGTCACCTATATGTATAACCTTCACCTGGTGAAGGTTGGGTGCAAAGTTACTTAGTGTGTGGGCACTCTGGCACTAGCCAAGGTGCCCCCACATTGTTCAGGGCAAATTCCCCGGACTTTTTGAGTGCGGGGACCCCATTTCACGCGTGCACTATACATAGGTCACTACCTATGTATAGCGTCACAATGGTAACTCCGAACATGGCCATGTAACATGTCTAAGATCATGGAATTGTCACCCCAATGCCATTCTGGCATTGGGGAGACAATTCCATGATCCCCCGAGTCTCTAGCACAGACCCGGGTACTGCCAAACTGCCTTTCCCGGGGTTTCACTGCAGCTGCTGCTGCTGCCAACCCCTCAGACAGGTTTCTGCCCTCCTGGGGTCCAGCCAGGCCTGGCCCAGGAAGGCAGAATAAAGGACTTCCTCAGAGAGAGGGTGTTACAACCTCTCCCTTCGGAAAAGGGTGTCAGGGCTGGGGAGGAGTAGCCTCCCCCAGCCTCTGGAAATGCTTTGATGGGCACAGATGGTGCCCATCTCTGCATAAGCCAGTCTACACCGGTTCAGGGATCCCCCAGCCCTGCTCTGGCACGAAACTGGACAAAGGAAAGGGGAGTGACCACTCCCCTGACCTGCACCTCCGAGGGGAGGTGCCCAGAGTTCCTCTAGTGTGCTCCAGACCTCTGCCATCTTGTAAACAGAGGTGCTGCTGGCACACTGGACTGCTCTGAGTGGCCAGTGTCATTAGGTAACGTCAGAGACTCCTCCTGATAGGCTCTTACCTGTGTTGCTAGCTGATCCTCCTTCCTAGGTAGCCAAACCTCCCAAGAATTGGGAAAGAAGGCAGACAAATGGGTCAGAACAAGAGTGAACAGAAAAGTTCATACAGGGGGTGACAAGGATGACGAAAAGAAGGATGGTAAGTCTTCAGACAAGGGTGGGGACAAATCTAAAAATGAGTCTTCATCAGGCCCACAAAAACACTCTGGTGGGGGTGATGGTTCCAAATCCTCTTCTAATCAGGTAAAGAAACCATGGTGCTATTTATGTAAAGTAAAAGGCCATTGGACAACTGATGCCAGTTGTCCAAAGAAAAGCACCAAGCCTCCCACTACCACAACCCCTACTGCTACATCTAGTGCCCCTAGTAATAGCAGTGGTGGTGGGAGCAAACCTACTAATAGCCAAACCAAGGGAGTAGCTGGGCTCACTTTTGGTAATTTAGTTGGGGTTGGTCTTGTTAGGGAGACCACAGAGGCTGTGTTCGTCTCTGAAGGTGCCATTTATTTGGCCACCTTGGTTGCGTGTCCCCTTAATATGGATAAGTACAAGCAACTTCCCCTAATAAATGGTGTTGAGGTTCAGGCCTACAGGGACACAGGTGCCAGTGTTACCATGGTAATAGAGAAACTGGTACACCCTGAACAACACCTACTTGGTCACCAGTACCAAGTGACGGATGCTCATAACAACACTCTTAGCCACCCCATGGCTGTTGTAAATCTCAACTGGGGGGGGTTTACTGGTCCAAAGAAAGTTGTGGTTGCCTCAGATTTACCTGTAGACTGTCTACTAAGGGAACGATTTAGAGACATCAGCTTGGGCAGAAGTGGAGTTGGAGGCTCATGCAGCAATGCTGGGCATTCCTGGGCATATTTTTGCTTTGACAAGGGCTCAGGCCAAAAAGCAAAAAGGACAGGGTGACTTGGATCCTGGAACAATGGACCAAGTGCTCCCTAAAACTAGGGTTAGTAAAGGTAAATCCCTACCTACTATCCCTCCCTCTACAGATGATTCAACTTCTGAGGAAGAAGAATTTCCCCCCTGTGCAGAACCTTCACCAGAGGAGCTGGAAGCAGACACTGCTGAGCTTTTGGGTGGAGGGGGGCCTGCCAGGGAGGAGCTGAGTGTGGCACAGCAAAACTGTCCCAGATTAGAGGGTCTAAGACAGCAAGCTGTCAAAAGGGAAAATGGGGATGTCAGTGACTCACATAGAGTTTACTGGGAGGACAACCTCTTGTATACAGAGGCAAGGGACCCTAAACCTGGAGCAGCCAGGAGATTGGTCATTCCCCTGCAATACAGAGAGTTCCTCCTAACTCTAGCCCACAACATTCCCTTGGCTGGACATTTAGGGCAAATTAAAACATGGGAAAGGCTTGTCCCCCTGCTTCATTGGCCTAGAATGTCAGAGGACACAAAATACTTTTGTAAGTCCTGTGTCACCTGTCAAGCCAGTGGCAAGACTGGTGACACCCCAAAGGCTCCCCTTATTCCACTGCCTGTGGTTTGGGTTCCCTTTGAAAGGGTAGGGGGTGACATAGTTGGCCCCCTTGACCCTCCTACTGCTTCAGGCAATAGGTTTATCTTGGTGGTAGTGGACCATGCCACAAGGTATCCTGAAGCAATTCCTCTAAGGACCACTACAGCTCCTGCAGTGGCAAAAGCCCTCCTGGGAATCTTTTCCAGGGTGGGTTTTCCAAAAGAGGTGGTATCAGACAGGGGTAGCAACTTTATGTCTGCATACTTGAAGGCCATGTGGAAGGAATGTGGTGTAACCTACAAATTCACCACACCTTATCATCCACAAACAAATGGACTGGTAGAGACGTTTAATAAAACTCTCAAAGGAATGATAATGGGACTCCCTGAAAAACTCAGGAGGAGATGGGATGTCCTGTTACCTTGCCTCCTTTTTGCTTACAGGGAGGTTCCCCAGAAAGGAGTGGGCTTCAGCCCCTTTGAACTCCTGTAAGAGGTCCTCTAACACTTGTAAAGGAGGGTTGGGGACAACCTTTAAAAGCTCCTAAGCAAGACATAGTGGACTATGTACTTGGCCTAAGATCCAGAATGGCTGAGTACATGAAAAAGGCCAGTAAAAACCTTCAGGCCAGCCAAGAGCTCCAAAAGCAATGGCATGACCAGAAGGCTGTTCTGATTCAGTACCAACCAGGACAGAAGGTGTGGGTCTTGGAGCCTGTGGCCCCAAGAGCACTCCAAGACAAATGGAGTGGACCCCACATTATTGTTGAAAAGAAGGGAGAAGTCACCTACTTGGTTGACTTGGGCACTGCCAGGAGTCCCCTTAGGGTGCTCCATGTCAATCGCCTGAAACCCTACTATGACAGGGCTGATCTCACCCTGCTCATGGCAACAGATGAAGGACAGGAAGAAGAGAGTGACCCTCTCCCTGATCTCCTCTTCTCTTCCACAGAACAAGATGCTCTAGTGGAAGGTGTAGTTTTAGCAGACTGTCTTACTGCTGAGCAGAAAGATCACTGCATAAATCTCCTGGGTCAGTTTTCTGAACTCTTTTCTACTGTGCCAGGCACCACTTCTTGGTGTGAGCACACTATAGATACTGGGGACAGCATGCCTGTCAAAAGTAAGATCTATAGGCAGCCTGACCATGTCAGGGACTGCATAAAACAAGAAGTTCAGAAAATGCTTGAACTGGGAGTGGTTGAACACTCTGAAAGCCCATGGGCCTCTCCTGTGGTGCTTGTACCAAAGCCTCACTCAAAAGATGGGAAAAGAGAGATGAGGTTTTGTGTAGATTACAGAGGTCTCAACCAGGTAACAAAAACTGATGCTCACCCTATACCCAGGGCAGATGAGCTCATAGATACACTGGCATCTGCCAAGTATCTAAGCACCTTTGATTTGACTGCAGGGTATTGGCAGATCAAATTATCAGAAGATGCTAAAGCAAAAACTGCAATTTCGACTATTGGAGGTCACTACCAATTCACAGTAATGCCCTTTGGTTTGAAAAATGCACCTGCCACTTTTCAGAGGTTGGTAAATACAGTCCTGCAAGGGTTGGAGGCTTTTAGTGCAGCATATCTAGATGATATAGCTGTCTTTAGCCCCACCTGGGATGATCACCTGGTCCACCTATGGAAAGTTTTGGAGGCCCTACAAAAGGCAGGTCTCACTATCAAGGCTTCAAAGTGCCAGATAGGGCAGGGGAAAGTGGTTTATCTGGGACACCTTGTAGGTGGAGAACAGATTGCACAACTTCAGGGGAAAATCCAAACTATCATAGATTGGGTTCCCCCTACAACTCAGACCCAGGTGAGAGCCTTCTTAGGCCTCACTGGGTATTACAGGAGGTTCATAAAGAACTATGGCTCCATAGCAGCCCCTCTTAATGACCTCACTTCTAAGAAAATGCCTAAAAAGGTATTGTGGACAGCTAGCTGTCAGAAAGCTTTTGAGGAGCTGAAACAGGCCATGTGCACTGCACCTGTCCTAAACAGCCCATGTTACTCCAAGAAATTCATTGTTCAAACTGATGCATCTGAATTAGGGGTAGGGGCAGTCTTATCACAACTCAATTCTGAGGGCCAGGATCAACCTGTTGCTTTTATCAGAAGGAGGTTGACCCCTAGAGAAAAGCGTTGGTCTGCCATAGAGAGGGAGGCCTTTGCTGTGGTCTGGGCACTGAAGAAGTTGAGGCCATACATGTTTGGCACTCACTTCATTGTTCAGACAGACCACAAACCTCTACTTTGGCTAAAACAAATGAAAGGTGAAAACCCTAAATTGTTGAGGTGGTCCATATCTCCACAGGGAATGGACTATACAGTGGAACATAGACCTGGGAGTACCCACTCCAGTGCAGATGGACTCTGCAGATATTTCCACTTAGACAATGAAGACTCATCAGGTCATGGCTAGTCTTATTGTCCTTCGTTTGGGGGGGGAGGTTGTGTAGGAAAGTACCATCTTGCCTGGCATGTTACCCCCATATTTCACTGTATATATGTTGTTTTAGTGTATGTGTCACTAGGACCCTGCCAGCCAGGGCCCCAGTGCTCATAAGTGTGCCCTGTATGTGTTCCCTGTGTGATGACTGTCTCACTGAGGCTCTGCTAACCAGAACCTCAGTGGTTATGCTCTCTCTGCTTTCCAAATTGTCACTAACAGGCTAGTGACCAATTTCACCAATTCACATTGGCATACTGGAACACCTTTATAATTCCCTAGTATATGGTACTGAGGTACCCAGGGTATTTGGGTTCCAGGAGATCCCTATGGGCTGCAGCATTTCTTTGGCCACCCATAGGGAGCTCTAACAATTCTTACACAGGCCTACCACTGCAGCCTGAGTGAAATAACGTCCACGTTATTTCACAGCCATTTACCACTGCACTTAAGTAACTTATAAGTCACCTATATGTCTAACCTTTACCTGGTAACGGTTGGATGGTAAGTTACTTAGTGTGTGGGCACCCTGGCACTAGCCAAGGTGCCCCCACATCATTCAGGGCAAATTCCCCAGACTTTGTGAGTGCGGGGACACCATTACACGCGTGCACTGTACATAGGTCACTACCTATGTACAGTGTCACAATAGTAACTCCGAACATGGCCATGTAACATGTCTAAGATCATGGAATTGTCACCCCAATGCCATCCTGGCATTGGGGAGACAATTCCATGATCCCCTGAGTCTCTAGCACAGACCCGGGTATTGCCAAACTGCCTTTCCCGGGGTTTCACTGCAGCTGCTGCCAACCCCTCAGACAGGTTTCTGCCCTCCTGGGGTCCAGCCAGGCTTGGCCCAGGAAGGCAGAACAAAGGACTTCCTCAGAGAGAGGGTGTTACACCCTCTCCCGTTGGAAAAAGGTATCGGGGCTGGGGAGGAGTTACCTCCCCCAGCCTCTGGAAATGCTTTGATGGGCACAGATGGTGCCCATCTCTGCATAAGCCAGTCTACACCGGTTCAGGGATCCCCCAGCCCTGCTCTGGCGCGAAACTGGACAAAGGAAATGGGAGTGACCACTCCCCTGACCTGCACCTCCCAGGGGAGGTGCCCAGAGCTCCTCCAGTGTGCTCCAGACCTCTGCCATCTTGGAAACAGAGGTGCTGCTGGCACACTGGACTGCTCTGAGTGGCCAGTGCCAGCAGGTGACGTCAGAGACTCCTCCTGATAGGCTCTTACCTGTGTTGCTAGCCTATCCTCCTTCCTAGGTAGCCAAACCTCCTTTTCTGGCTAATTAGGGTCTCTGCTTTGGGGAATTCTTTAGATAACGAATGCAAGTGCTCATCCGAGTTCCTCTGCATCTCCCTCTTCACCTTCTGCCAAAGGATTGACCGCTGACTGCTCAGGAAGCCTGCAAAACCGCAACAAAGTAGCAAAGACTACTACTGCAACATTGTATTGCTGATCCGGCTGGCTTCTCAACTGTTTTCCTGGTGGTGCATGCTGTGGGGGTAGCCTGCCTCCTCTCTGCACTAGGAGCTCTGAAGAAATCTCCCGTGGGTCGACGGAATCTTCCACCTGCAACCGCAGGCAACAAAAGACTGCATCACCGGTCCTCTGGGTCCCCTCTCAGCATGACGAACGTGGTCCCTGGAACTCAGCAACTCTGTCCAAGTGACTCCCACAGTCCAGTGACTCTTCAGTCCAAGTTTGGTGCAGGTAAGTCCTTGCCTCCCCACGCTAGACTGCATTGCTAGGTACTGCGTGATTTGCAGCTGCTCCGGCTCCTGTGCACTCTTCCAGGATTTCCTTTGTGCTCAGCCAAGCCTGTGTCTCCGACACTTTAACCTGCAGTGCACAAGCTCCAGAGTTGTCCTCTGGCATCATGGGACTCCCTTTTGTGTCTTTGGGTGAGCTCCGGTTCACTCCTCTTTGTAGTGCCTGTTCCGGCACTTCTGCGGGTGCTGCCTGCTTCTGTGAGGGCTTCCTGACTTGCTGGGTGCCCCCTCTGTCTCCTCATCCAAGTGGCGACATCCTGGTCCCTCCTGGGCCACAGCAGCATCCAAAAACCCTAACTGCGACCCTTGCAGCTAGCAAGGCTTGTTTGCAGTCTTTCTGCGTGGGAACACCTCTGCAAACTTCTACATGACGTGGGACATCCATCCTTCAAAGGGGAAGTTCCTAGCCCTCTTCGTTCTTGCAGAATCCACAGCTTCTACCATCCAGTGGCAGCTTCTTTGCACCCTCAGCTGGCATTTCCTGGGCATCTGCCCAATCCCGACTTTGTCGCGACTCTTGGACTTGGTCCTCTTGTTCCACAGGTACTCTCGTCCAGAAATCCACTTTGGTTGCATTGCTGGTGTTGGTCTTCCTTGCAGAATTCCCCGATCACAACTTCTGTGCTCTCTGGGGAATATAGGTGCACTTTACACCTACTTTTCAGGGTCTTGGGGTGGGGTATTTTTCCAACCCTCACTGTTTTCTTACAGTCCCAGCGACCCTCTACAAGCTCACATAGGTTTGGGGTCCATTCGTGGTTCGCATTCCACTTTTGGAGTATATGGTTTGTATTGCCCTTATAACTATGTGCTCCTATTGCAATCTACTGTAACTTTACATTGCTTGCATTACTTCCTTTTGCTATTACTGCATATTTTTGGTATTGTGTACATATATCTTGTGTATATTTGGCATCCTCATACTGAGGGTACTCACTGAGATACTTTTGGCATATTGTCATAAAAATAAAGTGCCTTTATTTTTAGTATATCTGTGTATTGTGTTTTCTTATGATATTGTGCATATGACACCAGTGGTATAGTAGAAGCTTTGCATGTCTCCTAGTTCAGCCTAAGCTGCTCTGCTATAGCTACCTTCTATCAGCCTAAGCTGCTAGAAACACCTCTTCTCCACTAATTAGGTATAACTGGACCTGGTACGGAGTGTAAGTACCCCTTGGAACCCACTACAAGCCAGGCCAGCCTCCTACACTGTGGAGAGAGGAGACCAAGTCCAGAAAGAACAGGAGCCCCTGCCAACCTGAAAGAAGGTGCAAAAGTGGATTCTCTGGTTAGAAGAAGAGTACAGGAATGCACCAAAGAAGGTAGCTGCAGGTTCCTGCTTGGTGCAAAAGATGTCCCACGTGAAGTTTTTGGATGCAGGCTGTTTGCATCACTGGGTTCCGCCACCAATCCTTGGTTCAAGCGGTTTGCATCAAAAAGGAGCTGCCAGGACACAGGAGGGACCTGGGGGTCTCAACTCAGACTGAGGAGACAGAGGGTACTCTCAGCACTTCAGAGAGCCCTCAGAAGACCAAGCAGCACCCACGGGGGTCACAGAACACGGGGACAAAGGAGATGCAAAGTGCGGTCATCTCAGCACTACTCTGGATGATCCCACGCCACCGAAGAACAACTCAGAGAGCTGTGCTTCGCAGAATGGAGTGCTGGGGGCCTGGGCTACACTGTGCATGAAGAACTTTTGTAAGACATGCACAGAAGCCCAAGGAGCTGCAGAAGACACATGCACAGGGGTACTGTCGCAGCATGGGGAGGCAAGCTCTTACCTCTACCAAATTTGGACAGCTGGACTTTTGGGCAGTCTGGGTCACTTTGGTCCACAAACTGTGTTCCAGGGACCACGATCGTCGACAGGAGATAAGTCCCAGAGTACTGGTTGTCGTCGCTGCAGAGGTGCCTGCTGAAGCAGGGAAGTGACTCCATCACTCCACAAGAGATTCCTTTGATTCATCTGGTGCACGGTG